>NC_088981.1:84568408-85807574 GCF_963932015.1 Anas acuta | reverse complement strand
AAAAAAAGGCTTGCTCCTTGGCCAAGCCTCTCAAGTTTCATGTTTCCTACACCTGACAACAAAAACAGGATTTATACAACTGCCTAATGGTGTAATATATGCTTTAGAGAGTCCTGCCCTTGTGATACACCCTAGCACCACGTCAGAGAGGCATCTCTCTGCAGGTCTTGTGTCCTGTAGGCCAGGCCCAGGCAGAAAATGCATAAGTTATTGCAAAACACCTGAAAGGGATCTGTGTTTAAGAACCTAAATTTCCCCAAAATATAACCCTTTCTCTCATGATGCTAAAGAGAAGAATAAAAATAAAATAAAAGATTAAAAAAAGAGTAAAACATACAAAAAATAAATAAAAAATAAATAAAAGAAAAGAAAAGAAATTAGAGCATGGAAAGGAGAGTGTGCAAACATATTGAAGCCCAGAGCAAATTGAGATGGCTCCATCTTCTCTGAAAATATGACCTATCTTGAACAGAGGTTCTGAACTAAAGTTACTTCAGATATCTTTCATAAAATCCTGCTGTGAGGTTCTAGAGAATTCTCTCCTAAGCAGAAATGTGTCCTATCTTCTCAAGCACTATCTGGGAATCTCTTCGAAGCAAAAGTCAGTTTTGTTAAGTGTCATCATGTACTATCTTTCAGCCAAGGGAAGGATGAGAGGCAGGAGGTTGCAGCTTGCAATGCCTCAAGGCGATGGCATTCTCCCAGTTTCTCCTTAAAGACCATGCCAGAAGTGCTTAAGAGCAAATGGCACATAAAACAGAAACACCTGTCATTACTGGGCTTTGTGTATGTTTGTGCGTGTACAATTATCTGAAACTTCATGAAAAAAAAGCCTGCTTTCCTGCCCAAAGAATGTAATGAAAAATTTTACTGTGTGAAGCAATATAGCTGGAGTGGTCATCCTAGTTTTATCAACAGATGGGCTGAGAGACACCCAGAAAGGCCTTGCTCAGCCCTCCCTGGAGGGCACTGGCACACATGAACCTCTATGCCCCATCCTAACTGCCTCTTCACACCCACCTCACCCCTGTTTACCCTTCTGTGTCAGCCAGTGATGATGGCTACACTACATTGAGGCTCGCCTAGGAACTTTTCCTTTAATTTCAGAAGTAAATCTGTCACTTACATACACGTTTTTCAGCAGTAACTCACCAATTTATCTTCTGTCTTCATCAGCAAACAGTAATGCTCTGCTGAGACTCTGAAAGCAGTTTTGTAAAGGACATTCATGCTCAGATTTTGTGCCAGCTTAGCGTGAAGCCAACCCAGCATATATATGCAAGGAAGCAGCAGCTCAGGCTCTACAGCTCTTTTGTCCATGTTATTACAAGACCTTGGTATGTATCTCAAGGAAGCCCTCCCTTGATTTGAGGGCCTTGGTCTACCTCTAAAAGAGGCGGTTTTTCTCTTCAATATGGTGAGAGGCTCACCACTTTCTTATCCAACTCATGGATGTGGATGTAGTGTTCATCATTGTGGCAGTCCTCATTTTCCTGCCCCTGCCATGATCAGGTGCAATAACACTATTTCACTGGTGGCTGATGAACAATGTCTAGGGGACAAACAATGTCTGGGGGTAGCTGCTGAGATAATAGTTTGGATAAACTGTTTCCTTCCATGAACCTAAGTTTAGCTGGTACTTGGGAGTGAAAAATTCCCATCTGCAGAATACTGAAGTAGTAAAAGTTTTGGTGGTGGCACTTAAAACACAGAGACCACAGTATGTCTGAAGGCAAATACAAATACTGGAGAAGGAAAGGAGCACATTTTTATACTACAGAAAAGTTATTTGATTGTTTTGCTGTGGGACCTGTCAAGTTAAACCAATTTGCTCCTAGTTAAGGATTGCTATGATTCATAAGTGCATAAATGGGAGAGGTTACTGTACAGTACAAAAGATGCTGACCTAGGCCCCAAGAATACCTGACAATGATGAATAGAGTCAGAGACATTCATGTTGAATATGTTTCATCTAGATTGGCTACAAGTACAGGCAGACTTTCCTTGCTATCCTGCAAACTTGATCTGTAGATGTTGTATGCTCTACTTATTATACACATCTGCAGATGTAGCTAGCGAAGCCAAGCTCCCATGTGACTGAGATTCAGGCTATGTATGTGCACCTGGCCTTCAAAAGAGTATGATATCATTCATCAAAGGGGTCTGGAAAAGCCGTGCACCTAACAGGTGCTTAGCCCATGACAAAACCTAATCTCTGATCAGAGCTCATCTTTGTGACAGATGCCATATTTCACACAATGAGCAAAGAACATGTCCCTGTGGATCCCATCCACCCTACTGGGTACACATTGCCCAGTCTTCAGCCTGTATTTGCAGACTCATGAGTGGCATGGCTGGCAAAGCTGGTCTTGAAGAGTGATTTCAGGGCAATGCTTACCCAGGCCATAAGGACTTCTCCAGGTTGCTTCAGGATTCGAGTCCAGTACCCCAGGACTCACTAGCAGGGCACAGTTTGGGTTGTGATGGATGATTTCATGCCTTATAAACTCTTAGTTACCTGGAAACAGTAGGGCTTTTCATATCTGAAAAGTAACTTAAGAATTCAGATAACAGATTCGTGGCCAGAGACTACTTACCACTTGGAGACAGCTGTTGGGAATGACAGAATTGTTGCCAGGAATGTGGTCTCTGGTAAATTTTGAAATTTAAATGGTTTCACATGCTGTGCTAATTTTTCATTAATAAGGATGTTTATTGCAATCTTCCCACATCTTTTTTAGAGTGGACTAAAATATGCATCAGCTGGCGTTTGTTGGGCTGATTGATTTCTAAAGTTGATTAAAGTAAAATGCCTACTTTTTGAGCTAATTTTTCATGTCCCCATAGTAAAGAAGAGATTGTATTTGGTCCTAATGAACATAATAATAGATTTTATTTTTGTTACTGTGGATCTTCAGATATTAAAATTCTGCCTAGCTTTCTAGATCCTATATTGAAAAAACTTGGGTCATGCCTCATGCTAGCCTACAAAATGTCTCTGAGTCCTGGCACAGAGAAAACACTGGTAAAAAGGAATACCAGCTCACTACAAGCATACATCTATGCATTTCATGTCCATTCCTGTGAGAGAATAGGGATAATACTTCCTCATCTCACACAAGTAAGCTGGCAGTAAATTAGGAGTAAATCCCATTAGTAACTGTGTGCTCAAATACAGGGGCAATGAGGAATCTATAGCCACCCACAGTGGACAGTAGGAGAAAAATACAATCTGCTGCCTACCACTGGCTAAAATTTTGTTTATTCCAGAGAAGTGTTAATTTAGTGGACGTGTGGTAGACACTAAAAGCAAAATGAAGAAAATGCTAATCTTCAGTCCATTGAAATGCAGTGATATAGCTAGCAACAGTTTCTTATGATACTGATTATCTCATTAGCCAATAATCAGTTCTGAAATACTCATTCTAGGCCCTATCCAGGCAATACTGAAATAAGAGCTAGTATGTGTTAAAGCAAGATTTCTAACACTAGCTTTCCTTTCTCAGTGCCAGTTACATCTGTTGTTCTGTGACACAGACAATTAGCCTCTGACATACCAGAAAATAAGAAATCAGATAAATCTTTTGTCTACCAGATTTTTAAAAGAGTAAGGGTTTGTGGGCATCTGAGCATTCATCAATCCCCAGGGAGGAGTTCACAGAAAAAGCTGAAGAGAAGCAAGCTTATACAGTGAACTAGAAAACACCAGAAAATATTTAGAGGTCCACAAATTGAAGAGTTCTGAGAAAGTAACAGAACTGTGTTTTCCCTGTCCATCATTGTTTCCACAGTACCTAATAAAAATCATAGGCAAATAAACCAAGTAACATTTTCTCATGCCTAAATATTATGGAAAGTTATCTCCTTTCTGACCCCATAACATATATCATACTCACTGTAATTAAATATATTTGTTCAGCTACAGTGAAAAGTATGGTGATTTCTGTGGACCAGCATCTTGAAAATATCATAGGATATAGAGCCTTGTGTTAGAATGAGGTATAGCCCCATGCTGAAGAGAACATAGACGTTGACTGACTATGATATGATAATAGAATAATATGAAAGAATAATAAAATAGAATTCAGTTAGAAGGGATATTCAAATATCACCTAGTCCAACTGCCAAATTTTAAATTGTTTCACTTTGGAAAAAGAAAAAAAAAAAAAAGGAAAAAAAAAAAAAGCATACCTTGTGTTATGTAATAGAAAATAATAGAGAAATCCAGGGATAATTAGGCAAACAGCTTACACTATTTGTGAGTTTTATCTTTCATTGTTCATGCAAAAGGAATTGATGGCAGTGGGAATTTTGTTCTTGGAGATACTCAGTTCCTGCCAGTTACCAACAGTAAAAATCCCATCTGTCTTCTGCACAGAAGTCAGAGTTAGAAACAGATTTGATTTCTCATACTATGATAAGTGAAAATACTGAGAATTTTTAAGAGCAAATTTAGACAATGAATCACAATCAGCACATAATTCTTGTATTTTCAAATCTAAAGATCAAAGTTGAAATTTGAAGTTCTGTTAGCAATGGAACTTAACACTGGTTAATCACCAGAACAGGTTTCTTTAGGAGGAGTTTTCCTAAATCCAGATCTTAAAGTTAGAAAGCTTTTTTAAAGAGAAGTCTATAAAAGGCAGCTTTCAGCATTTTTTATTACTGCATAAGCAGGCAGTAATAGCAAATGCAATGATTATAAGAATGTATATCCCTGAGGTAGCTACCCTACTGCTTACCCACTGTCATGTCAGAATTTTCCTTGTTGCAGCTTGTGATCATTGTTTCTTGCCCTTTTTTTATGCACCTCCAAGTAAAGTCTGTCTCACCCTTAACCTACCCACTGGAGAATTACAGAAAACAATTAGAACCCTCTTTAGACTGCTGTTTTCAAAGGCAAGCAAACCAAGCTTCTCAGCATCTCTTCATTCCTTTTATGCTCCAACCCCTGGATGCAATCACTGTTAATATCTCTCTTGTATTGGAGAGCTAAAAACTGGACACAGTGCTACAGATGTGGATTCAGAAGGGCTGAGTAGAGAGGACCAAGCACTTTTCTGGACCTGTTTGCTGCAGCTTGCTACTGCAGCACAAGATGTGGTGAACTTTTGTCACTGCAAAGGCACCCTGTGAACCCTTGTTCAATTTCTTGTCCACCATGACCCCCAAGTCTTCTACAAATTTCCTCCTCAGTCAGTCAGTCAGTTACTAGCTTGGAAACATTCCCTCTTTAGTCCAGGACTTTGCATTTGTCTTTGTTAAAGTTCTTAAGATATTTGTCAGCCTGCTTGTCAAGGTCCCTTTGAATGACAGCCCTACCCATCTGTGAGTTGACCACTTCAGATAAAAATTTGTTGATATTATTGTATAAAATTCAATTTTAATAATTACCTAAAATTAATTTTAAAAATGCAGTGGAGCTTAGCAGTGTTTTGTAAAGATGTGTCTATCTCCAGGACTGAGATTAAAGATACCTCATCCATCAGCTAAAGCTATCTCTTCTAGAGAATTCACATTTTCTTGTTGGTCCCTTATTGTTCAAATTAAAGAATAAAAAGCAGTAACTTTATTGTTCTCTGGTCTGTTAGTTCAGGGAAAAAAAAAAATAGGGCCAAATAAAGTCTTTCCACTCTTTGGGTTTCCACAGTCAAATATTTGCCAAGTGTACAGCCACAGTTTCTTGGCGTGTGTTTATAGCACCCGAGACTCCCAGGTGGTCTCTCTGTCCAATTACCCACCAGACTGGGTTTTGTTTCTGCAACAAGCTGGAGGTGTCTTCTGTCTGGCATAGCCACAGGCAAAATGCACTAATATGAAATATTCTATTACAATAGTATGTTAAGCAATACATGTTACCCAACTTCCTTTTTGGATCGCCAAGTAATTTATGGAATAGGAAACTTATTAAAAATTGGTTTTAGTTTTGTCAAGACCCTCAAAGTTTTATCTTCATCAGACACTGCATCTGTGATCTTCATTGGAATATTCTATTTATAATCTTAAATAATCCCATAAAACAACAGAACAAGAATAAAATTGTTCTCAGTTTCCACCATGATGTTACTCTCATATTCAGAAATATTCTGCAGCTTCCTTTTCTTTCTGTACTGCCCACAGCAGGGTGTTCAAAATTTGTTTCCAAACAGTATGCGGTGTTAGGAGAGAATTGCAGAAAATTCAGCCAGTTTAGATTTAGGAGGAGGAAATATATCATAAGGATGAAGGAGTAACTCCTTAATCATGTGCATATGGACCATTACAGAGACAGGAACTGCTGATGCTGGCACCATCATTGATAATGTCTACCATCTGCATAATGGCAGGACCCAAAAAAGAAAATCTGAGAAGCTCTGACCTGCAGAACAAGAATATCTTAAATCCTTTTAAAGCTATAGCATGGTCATGGTAGCTGACATAAAGGTTGATCAGAGAGCAAGATCAAGAGTGTAAATAAAGGACACATTACTTTTACATGGGTTCCGGTATATGGAACAAAGACACTTACTTCTCAGGCAAATTGGATAATAAACCCTAAACCAGGTCTATTTTATAGCAGACTAATTTAAAGAAATAATAGTTTTTCACAAAGAACTAGTGATGAACTGTTTGCATTGTGCAGATTATAGCTGGTCTGCCAAGAGATCAGCAATATTATAATTCCCAATTTTAATGCATTGTATTAGCAGAATTTCAGGAACCTGTAGGGGGTCTATAACCATGAGACTCCACCTTAAAACTGTGCTGAAGGACTCACAGCTGCCAGTAATTAGATTTGTTTGAATGATCTCTTTGGAGGTGGCTGTTGGCTCATCACAACAAACCACTGCAGGCCCAAGATTCCTCTGCATGTTGGTGTTACAAGCCCTGGGGCAAGGAATTGAAGTAGGGGGCTGTCTTCTCAATAAAAGTTCAGCAATGGAGTATGACTTTTATTTTTCTTAGACTGACTTAGAGTAGGGGAAGTTCACTTTCTTATTTCCTTGTTTTCACTCCTAGATGACCCTGAAAATTCAGAAAACATTATTTTTATTTGCATAAATTGGACTAAGATTAATGAAAGGCTCTCTTCCTTTATTCATGACTGAACTGTGATACCAAGATTCTTCTCTTTTATTCTTGGTATAGCCAAGTAGTTCCTCATGGAGTGTTCAAAAAACTTTATCATTGTTCACAATGTATTTTTCCCAATAAAATAAGATGGTATATTGTAAACAAGGAGGCAAAGATTGTTCCACATGTTTAGTCTTTAAACTTAATAGATTGTGTCAGAAATTCCACTATGAGGTAGCTTAGCCAATATGATAGGAAATGGGCTTACATATCCAGATGAGTATTAAGGGTCTTTTCCAGCCAAAATGAGCCTATGATTCTATGATTAATACAGCAGTATAAATGAATGCTGCTTGCTCCAGTAAAAATCATGAAGTACTTCTTTGTTCACAAAATTTGCAAGCACTTTTTATTAGTAACTTTAGTAAGATGAGTAGTATCAGAAGAAAATAATAAAATTCTCATGATTTTTAACATATTTACTGATATTAATTTTCTTATTGGACCTGTAATATGACAAGCAGGTTAACCAGTTAACCAGGCAAAGAATTAAATCCTGTTCTAAGTGGGTTCATTTCTTGTTTAATGTAAAAGAATTCAAAGGGCTAAAAGCCAATCTGTAAGCATAGTAATGGAAGAGGAAGGTCTCGAACAGTGAGAGAAGAAATCTAGGAGATGGAGAGCTTCAGAACATACTTCAAAGTAATGAAAAAACACTTCTAAAAGACTCTAGTGCCAATACTCTGTTTAAATTAAAAATAAATAAATAAATACATAAAAAGGCACTCATGGGTACATTCCTGACTTGCAAAATCAAACAAAAGAGAACTTTCACAACTGTGCTGTTACTGCTTATCCCATAAAGGGAAGGAGAGTTTTACCCTCTGGGCATCACTAATAATGAGGCTGTGCAGATCCTGAGCTAAAAATTGCAACCACAGCCTAAGTCTATTTGTCACAGCTTCTTAAGTGAGATAGAGGTCAGACTCCAGGCTCTACACCATTTGCCTTTATTAGACGTTCTGCAGAAATCAGGTCATCAGACATTTCTGGATTGGTTTCTGCATACCTTGGTGGCTGCAGACAGCCAATTACATCTATCCAGGTATTTATGCTATAAAAGGACCATGATGGCCCAGTTCCTAGTCTGAGCACTCTCCAAGCAGCTTCTTCCTTTTTTTAATGTCTAGGTAAGGAGGATTTTTTCCAGGAGCATTATAAAAGCCTGTATTTTACATCATCTTAATCCTTGAAAGAGAAGTAGTTTCTGAAGTAAATTTTCTTGAAAAACATCTTATGGTTTTCCTGGGGCAGGAGGAGGGGTATAAAATGATACAGATAAAAGACAGCAAACTGACTTCTTAGGCCTAGATCTTCCACTTTTGTGTATACTTAATTTCACATCCAATAACTTTCCCATTTGTTTAGGATTCTTCAAGCAGAATATGCAATGCATATGTGCCTGTAAAACTGGGGTTCATACACTATTATACATACCCAAACATTTAGTATTCTTACAGGGCAAATACTGAAGTTGAGACCTGGAGATTTTAGTATTAAAAAAAAAAAAAAAAAAAAAAAAAAAAACATTATAATTTATAGCGTGGGAGCCATCCATTTCTAGGCTCAAGAAGAAACACAAAGTAATGGTTTTCTGGCTATCAGAAAACTTAATTGACACACAGGCTTTATGCTTTGCCAGGTCACCTCTTCAACAATATTGGCTAATGCAAAACATTTGAAATTTCTCATTCCCTAAATTACTCCAATCTAAACATATCAGTGATTAACTTTATATCTGCATTCCAAATGGTAAACTCCTCCAACTGTTTAGTTAAGCTTTCTCTTTGCAAAGGAACCCTCGTTCAGTTTTATTGCAATATGACGTTATTTTTTACTTTAAAACTGAATACTATTTAAGTATTAATAATTAGCCTGCTGTTTAGAACAAGAGGATTAAAAGCTTTGGAAACTTCCAGTTCCTTTATCTGAGTCCAGTAAACAACACAGACCATAACACTTACAAAAATTCAAATCATTTGATCAGCTTGAAAAAGATGTCTGTTGTCTGAAAAAAAAAAAAATCATTGAAATATATGCATTTAATAAAACTTTCATAATGAGAACAATTACATTTCTGCTATTATGTCAGAGCTCTGAGCAGACAACCATGCCTTCTAGCCCTAATGGGCATTTCATCCTTCTCTGAACAATAGTTATTAATCCTGAATCAATTTTTAGGTACTCCAAGGCAAGTGGTTTCATTTCTGGCTAAACAGAGCTATAGAAATAAATCAGGAAGGTCACGATCAATGCACGAAAAAAAGAAAAACTGACCTCTTGGTGGTTAACAGTGAAAAGGGTTGTTCATTCCTGGTTGTTCATGTGTCTCCTTGAATGTTGAAAAGGAACAATGATTTCTAGTGAACAGCATAGTTGATTGGTCTGAGGGCTTCCCACTTAACAGCATCAGGTCACAGAATCACGGAACTGTTTCTGGAAGGAACATTTACAGGTCTCAACATCCCACTCAGAGAAGAACCACTTCTAGTACTAGATCAGGTCAACCACAGTTTTGTCTAGCCATGTCTTGAAAATCTCCAAGAATAAGACCTCATCAGGTTTCTGGGTGACCTGTTTCTTCTACTTCTCTGTCCTCCTGGTAACAAAGTTTTTCCTAATGCCCAAGTTCTGAAATGGCACTTTAAGCTATTACCTCCTATAATGACATCTTCTACTACTGCAAAGAGTTAACTTCCTTCATTTTTCCAACTGCCATTCAATCATTTTCAGGCTGCTGCCTAGTTTACTCTTTGCCACACTGTATAAGCTGGCTTCTTCGGCTTTTTCAGCCATTCTGTACAGGCCATCTATTCAAAACCCCTGACCATTAAAGTAAGCCTCCATTGGCCTCTCCCAGTTTCCAACATCCACTTGAATGGGGACTTAGAATGAACTGCAGTATTCCAGATGTCATCTCACCAGTGCCATGCACAGTGGTATAATAAATTCCTCTAATCTGCAAGTCACACTTTCCTAATGTATACAGTATCATATGACATTCTTTTCCTTTTTGATAATGGCACTGCACTTTTGTCTCATATTCAAGCAGTTTTACAGAAAAATAAATACATAAATAAATGGTATCCATGTGGAAAAGAAGCTGAACATGAGTCAGCAGTGTGCACACACAGAGAAGAGAGTCAACCAGAACCAGGTTTTGGTCTATACTAACAAGAGTGTCACCAATAGTCAAGGGAAGTGACTCTTCCCTCTTTCCAGTTCTTGGGAGAACTCATATCCTATATCCAGTTCTGGGCTCACTCCAGCACAAGGAAGATATTGACCTCTGGACTCTCTGCAATATGAGTAAGAGAGCTGAATGAAGCACAGGATGTTCAAGGAGAGACTGAGGGAGCTGGGTTCGTTCAATACTAAAAATAAATAAATAAATTATTATTATTATTATTATTAATGATAATAATAATTATTATTAATGATAATAATAATAATAATAATAAGGTTGAAGTTTGTGAGAAGAAAAAAAAAGTTGTGAGAGGTATTATTGTTATCTACAACAATATACTGAGAGGGTGTGAAGAGGACAAAACCATTCTTAGAGGTACAGAAAGGAAAATAAGCAACAGACAGGCACAAGCTGGAACATGGGAAATTCCTACTCAATTTAATATAAATATAATATAAAATGAGGGAAGATAAACATTATATTGAGTTGAGGTTATGGAGTCTCCGTGTGTCCTTGGAGGTATTCAGAACACAACTGGACTAGGCTCTGAGTAACCTGATCCCTGAAAGTGTTCAAGGCAAGGTTGGATGGGGCTTTGAGCAACCTGGTCTAGTGGGAGGTGTCCCTGTCCATGGCAGAGAGTTTGGAATTAGATACTCTTTAAGGTCTCTTCCAACCCAAGCCATTCTATGAATCTGTGATTTTATGATCTAATGAGATTTGCTTTGAGCTGAATGTTCAATAAGATGATCTCCAGAGGTTAAATCCTCTGGAGATCTTTCCAACCTACATGAGCCTGTAACTCTATTTGTCCTCCACCACATTCCCAAGATGTCCTGCAGCAAAGTTGTTACCGGTCTCCCAGATGCAGATAAGTACTCTTTTTTCTTGAAATTCATGCTCGCTCAATCCTCAAGTTTCTCAAGGTTAATCGGCATAAAAACTGTGTCCTTTGATGTGTCAACAGCTCCTCACTGACCTAGTCACACCTGCAAATTTGCTGGACAGTGCTTTCTGTCTCATTATACAGGTCACTGACAAAACACAGAGAAGATCAGCACCATTATCAACCCTAAAGTACTTTGCTTGTTACCAGCTGCCAGCTAGGCATGGATCCATTGATTACTGCACTTTGAGTCTGGCTGTCCAGACAATTTTCAACTCATCTGACAGTCTGATCATCCCACCCATTGTCAACTTCCAGATGAGAGCTCTGGGGTTGGAAACCTTACTAAAGAAACATCCACTTCCCCCTCATCATTCCCAATAGCCAGTCAATTCACCACCAAAGGCAATCAGGCCAACTGTTTCTGATTATCTCCTTGTCCTGCTTGAGTTTGGAAATGGGTTCCAAAAGAAGATCATGCACCATGGTCTTCACAGGGACAGAGGTAAGCCAGCAGCTGACAGTGTTCCAGTTTTTTTTTGTGTGTGTGTGTTTCTTGAATAAGACTATAATGTTCGTTTTTTCCATTCAGCACAGTTTTTCACAGACAATACACAGGAGCCTTGAAATCACAGCAGCCAGTAAGACAGCTACAGTGGCCAATTTTTACAGCACCTTTAGGTCAGTCCCAGGGATATGAACATGTCCAGCTTAAGTAGTGTCTAACTTGTTCATCTAGTGCTGGCTACTTCCCAAACTGTTCTGCTACTTACAGAGGTCAAGTGGAATGTTCTGCTTGTGATGAGCAAGGTAAAAAAGACCCTGAGTACTTCGTCCTGTTCCACATAATCCACCCATCACATATATTAGCAGACTCACATCTTCCCTAACATTCCTTTACAACTAGTTGTTCTTGCTCAATTTAATGAAGTTATTTTTAACTCATCATCTGGGTTTTGACTTTCCTGATTTTTACCTGAGTGATACTTCATACTCTTCCTTAGTTGCCTTTCTTTGTTTCCAATTCATATGTTCACAGTTAGTATTTTATTTCAACAAGAAGCTCCCTTTTAGTCAAGTTGGCCTTGTGCTAAAACTTCCAGTTTTTACACATACAGGGGTGGCTTGTTGCTGCTCCGTCACTTTCATAGAGTGGGGACTTCAAAGAGTGAGACTTTCAGCTCTATTGGGCAATATTGGTTTAGCACCTCCTTGAATAACCAAGTTTGTTCTCAAAAGTCCGGATCTCTAGCTCTGCAGTTTTCCACCCAGCCTTCCTCCAGATCCTGAACTCCACTGTACTCCTGTACTCCCTGCAGCCTAGACTGACAAGTTTTTCCACATTACTGCAAACCTTCATCAGTCTTTCTCAGCCGCGAGCAGCAGATCCCACAAAGCAGCACCCCTGGCCAGCCTCTCTAGTTTTTGTGGGTCACCCACACAGCCTAAAAGCTCCTTGGGTGCTTTGCATGAAGCCACATCACCCTCACCACTGTTCTTTGGACTACGGAGATCACCCATAACAATAGGTGTCTACACATGGGCGATTTTCAGTAGTTGTCTGGAAAAGGCTTCATCCCTTGCCTTCTATTGATCAGGAGGTCTCTAGCAGCTCCCAAGGGTATCCCTAGCTGCACTTTCCCATCTGATGTTGATGCAAATGCTCCCAACAGGCATGTCTCCAGTTTTACCCTATAGAGCTCAAGGAGATCCTTAAAATAAAGAACAACTCCCTCTCCTTATCTTTCCTGCATATCACTTCTCAGTAGCCTGTTTGCTCCATGGATTCCCTTCCCAGCATATTTCCTCTTCCATGTGAGCAGCCTGTAATGGAGACTGGTCATATTCCCATTTTTGCACCCATTGGTCCAGATTTCCTTGTTCAACTCAAGTCACCTTGTCACTACTACTCATCAGCAGGGCTGCCTATTGGACAATTCTGGTGAGATGTATATTAAGCAAATACCTTGGTGCCTTTGTCTAAGTCTCTGGATGTTGTATTTCATTGCTTGCCACATTCTAGCATATTAGCGGTATTCACTCTAGTGGATTCATCAGGTAACATGGACTAAGGAGGACACTAAAAAGATTCTCAGCACATCAGTTCTCAAAAGAGAGTTCACACAGGAAACAGAACTGGAAGAACCGATTTGCACAAAATATACAAATTTCTATAAAGGCATATAAAAGTAGTAATAAGGGCCTAACTTATGTATAATTATTCTTAGGAGCAAATGGCATTTTTGAAGTGTTCTAAAACATCTGACAGTTGCATATAGTTGCTATTGATCTAAACTGCAGAGGTACATTAAGGAATTCAGCTTGTAAACTTAAGGGTATATTCACCCTTGAATCTATGACATATTTTCAGGACTTGTGTTCTTTGTGCTACAGTTTTAAGATTCATAAAAGCAAGAGCTGAAGTGCCAGGACAAGATCTTAAGTCCTTGTTCCATTAAATTCTACTACTTTAGGCTGCACTAACATTCCCTTTACTTATGCATTTTGTTTGTGTTAGGTGCTGTGGCTCTTTCAGCTGCCAGATTCTTTGCATTTGCATTACACATTATTCATAACAATACTAAGCTTTTGTATGAGAATTTACGTATTGAGTATATTACAGACTGTATTTTGTTTTATTTGTAGCAACTAATGTAATGCTGTTTTTAGTTTGGTTTATAATATTTACCTTTTCCTTTTCTGATTACATTATCCCTTACAAGTGCTGAGAAAACAAGCTCTATAGTAAAAAAAAATATATATATATATATATATAAAATGCACTGGTTTCCTAAATGTAATGGAAAACATTTGAACTTCATTTTGTTCCAGACACATTAAGTTTTTATGACTTCATTCTTAAAAGATTGTTCTTTGCTCCATCATTCATATTTATTTCTCTGTGGCACCTTATCCATTTACCAATAAATTTATCATAAGATGGGTTTTGAAATCCCTGTATTTTGCAATATTTTTAATTATTTTCTGAGTTCACCTAGAAATTCACACAAATTTCCCTGACAAATGTAAAATGTTCTGTGGAAGTCAACCTGAAGGTACATACTCAAGTGCAAGCAGAATGTACTATTTAACCCTTCTTTTGTGCTTAAGAAGACTTCAGTACCAGCAAGGCTGTATCTGAATGTATCTGATGATGTGTATCATCAGAATGTATCCATTCTCCTTTTATTTCATTCAATTTTCCAAAACAGTATTATGACTTCAACCAACAAAATGCTATTTTCACAAGCCATTCATCTTAGTTACTAAAAATAGGTGCCATTCAATCCTACACAAACTATTTTTAGATTTATATAAAATCACTATTTACCCACAAAGTACTTGCAGAAAATTAAACGATAGTTTCCTTTCTATGAAAAAGCACCTTTTCATTTCTCATGAAACGTAAGATATTCTTCCTTGTAAGAGGTGGCTGAAGGTAACTTCTTTTAGAAGCTTTGGCATTTAGCACCACTATGAACCTCATCACACAGCTGTAACCCTTAGTATGCTTTGATACTCTTGACCACATGTGGTTTACAGCTAGCCTCCAGCTTTTAGAGTTAAAATTGCTGTGAAAATAAACAGTGTCAGAAAGCTCTGTTCTTACAGGCCAAAATCAACAGTCTTTGTGTTAGCTGATTCTAGAGAGTTTTGCTCTTGCCTCTGCCACCAACACTTCTTATGAGTCTGGGCAAGCCATGTTCCTCACCTGTAATTTCTAAATAATAATGTTCTTCTCTCTGCCTACTTACACTGTATTCTCATTGTGGCAGCAGCCACTTCTTCCATGGCATAAGAAATATAAACTCACATAAGTGGACGGTAGGTAATAGTCACTAATATTCCGATATGGTAAGGGTGAGCAATCTGTACTGGAACAATCATGGTTTGCCCTCTTTAGGAAAGTAGTATTTCATCCTAGGTTTGTTCCAGAAGTATCATATCTCAAGTTTTTTTGTTTGGTTGTTGTTGTCATTTTTGGTGGGAGGAGGACTAATCTGAAATCTTTATCTAATGTTCAGTTATGTTTAAAGTAAAAGGAAGTTGTGTATGTTACAAGGGCAGGATTCAGAAATTAATCTGGTTTATGTAAAACAACAACAACAAAAACAAACAAACAAACAAACAAAACAAAAAAAAAAAAACAGTGGCCATATGAACCCATAAAGATGAAGTTGGGTCACATCACTACAATCTTCTGTAAAACAGAAATTAGCATGCTGACCTCCTTTGTAGAGTGTTTGATATGTGCCATAAATAATAATAAATAAATAAACTGCTAGGTGTTTGTAGGCCTATTATATAGAGAAATGAGTAACAAGTGCTTCTAAAAAGAACTGTGACTCTTTGTCGTATCACTGGCAGGGCCAGATTTAGAAGCAATCATGTCTCCCAACTCAGGTACGTAAGTTCTTTGCTCTTTACTCTCCGTGCTTCATGAAACAGCCTGCTAATCCCCAGTCAGGAAGGAATTTCACTGAATAAATCCATCTTTTCTTTATTTTAGATCTATGTCAAATACAAGGTCCAAATCATAAAAATTAAAAAAATAATAATAATAATAAAAATGCATCAGCTGGATAAATTTAGGCCAGATCAAATTAGATATTTTCCAGCTCCTGACCCTGAACCTTTTCTTAAAACTTGAATTCTGCAAACCAAATTATTTTTAGCTTCAAAACCCTTGGCTAATTTATTTTCATTTTGCTTAAGTTTTGTATGCCTTTATGCTTCCGGTTTCTGGCAACTACTATGACTGAGAATGCCAAAGTCCTCTATTCAAATCATATGCTTGGCCAAATGAAAAGGGGAAATCACTCAAAATCATGCAAAACAGTCTTTTCTCATGAGTCTTCTGTTCTCATAAACTTTTTAGGCCAATTTTGGAAATGCAAAAGTTCATAATTTAAGACTCATCAGATAAGGAACCAAACTTCTGAGATTCACCCATTTCTCACTAATATTCCTCTTCCTTCTGGCAACAAGGCAAGACCACTGAAGGGAGGAGGAAACAACAAACAAGAAAGAAAAGTCCAGAATATTTTTTTAATAGAATGAGAAGATTCTGGGGAAGACTCAAGACAATGTCCTGGCTAATAATAATAATAATAATAATAATAATAATAAACAACTACAATAGGAGGGAGGAAGGTGCCTTCAGAAGGCAATTACAGAGAGGTAAAAGGGAATGAATGACTAAAATGGGCATCTAAGAGGATGATCATCCATGCTTTGCCTTTAGAAAAAAAAAAAAAATAGTTCCTGTAGACTGCACCTAATTTTAGATAGCTAACGCTGAGGTAAAAGTTACCTAAAATATTTACTGTTATACTGTCTTCTTTATTCTTTTTTTATGCATCAGCAATTACTTTGTTCAGCAGCAATACAGGTGGTATTTACGGATCCTAGTTTTTATACACGGGTATTTGATGGAATATTTATAACAGGTCTCAATTATTGTGACGCAGCACAACCCTTAGTGATAAAAAAATACTATTACAACTTCTAGATAAACACTGCATATTCAAGCATTTTATTACAACATACAGGAACTTAAAATAGTTGTAGATAAATCCAGGGGGCAGGGTGGGGGAAGAAGTATTCAGGTTAATATACTTTGCTTATACTCACATCTGTTTATCTATCTACCCATGCACTGCAGAGTATTGCTATGAACTTGCATAATGTCCTCTGCACTTCTCTACTTATTTAAAATCTCTTGATATAAAGGACCTTATAAATTTCTGTTTGCTTGGAATTCGGAATTACAGACACTTTAATCATATGGTTCTCATGTCATATGATGAAATTATCCTAATCTTCTCAAGTTTCACAGGATTGCACGACTTTTAGCTACATGACTTTCATCACATTTGGTGGATGTCAGAAGTTTAAAACCTCACGCATCATTTTGAAAATGTACTCCTTTAAAGTGCTATTGTTAATCATGTTCAAGGGTGCCTGCTGGGATTCCTTGCAGTGCTTTCTTAGGCTCACAGATGGTTTTGATTTCTATGGATGATGCAAAGCTCTGCTCTTCTCACCAGACACTAACCTTACTGTATTTGTTGAAGTCACAAGCTTGAAAAATCTGTATTTTTTCACTAAATAAACTTTTTATGAATAACCTGATATTATTTTAGTGTTTGTCACAAATTCATATAATTTTTATACTTCTGTTCTAAAAACAGAACAGTAGTGATAAATTAAAGAAACGTCTTAGTAGCACTCAAATATATGCACTATATATGCATCTGTCCATGATATATATGGATGCCAATATAGAGACATAATTGTAAATGCTGTATATGGATATAAGTACGCGTAGACAGATGCATCAGATATATATTAGTAAGATCTGATGGAAAATAAATCTATTCTTCACTTAGATTTGACACGAGGCAACCACATAAAATGTGACTTCCTGGTTCCCTGCACTGGTTATGATTCTTAACACTTACATTGAGTAGTACACAAATGGCTTAGACAGCCATGGCCAAGAGTACCCCACACTGGGAAAAAGTAAATGGCACTGCCTGCCTCATAGATCCCCCTGTCTACACTTCCAGCCTGAGAGTCTTTCCCCTCCTTTCTTGAAAGAATAAACTTGTTCTGAGAAACAAGATAAACTCCAGCCTAGGAAACAGAATCAGATTAGGTTGTAAGGGACCTCTGGATGTTATCTTGTCCAAACCCGTGCTTAAGCACAGCCATCTACAGCAGGTTGCCCATGGTTGTGCAGTGGCCACAAAGTAGCTCCTAATAGTTAGCAAGTTCTTCTCTCAACTTTGTCTTAGTTTCTCTTTAATAAAGAGAAACAACAATTATTTTTCCAAGAGACTCACAGAGTTTTCTGATATCACTCCATGGCAACGTCTCTCTTTCCTCTAGGTAGTATTGAAATAGTTACTACAGTTTCCCAAATCTACTGAGAGGATCACAGCACTGTTGCCTGTGTGTAAGGTTCCACATATTCATCTCCTTTTTCCCATTCCTTAACAAGTGCTTTCAAATAAGAGAACAGGAGAACAACTACCAGTTAATATCTGAAACATTTTTCCTCCATCGTAAACAGCCCTCTTCTGTGTTCCCTAAAAAAAAAGCAAACATTACACTACTTGTTGTAATTCACAGGAATGGTCCCTTATTAGAAATACCAGACCAGAAATATAGGATACTGTGTGAGATCTAAACCTAACAGGGTGTTTATCTTGTCGAATCAATGTAATAGAATTCACAATAAGAAAAATCTTATCACTGTCCAAATTCTCTTTTAGCTTGCCATAAAATTGTGCACTTTTTTTTTAAGAAAAGCATTTAAATTTCTTAGTTCTTGGAGAAAGATTCACATCCTCAGACAGTAGGAATTTAATTCACTGCACAAAAGGTGCCCACATAGTCAGGAGGAGCAACAGGCCTGCCCTGCTCCATGCCTCCAGCCCACCTCTCACAAGCATGGCAAGGCATTTCCAGGTAAAGGCTTCCCTAAACATCTATTTTTACAGTGAACTGTAAAAGAAGACAGAGTGAGCTGAATCCAACAGATGAGACAGATTAAAATAAAAGGTTAGAAAACAAAATTGCCCTTTGGCAAGCAGATCCTTTTCACCAGTCTTCTCTCAGGCCAACAGCTTTTTTCTGGTGTCCTGGGTTACAACAAATACTAGACAGCCTGCATGGGGTCCACTGGCAAAGCTTTCTTCCCATCACCTCTAAGACACGGCTATATATCTGTTTCCTAAGCCTCTCAGAAATCTTCCCATGTCTAAACACTGGAGGATCTTGCCTGTGGGCTTCCTCCTGTTCTCACATTGGCTGTCCCATCTTCTCATCCAGATGCTACTTCCAGATGTGCACATCTAGATACTCGAAATTTCCTCCTCCTCTCAGTAGCTTCATATGACCCAGAGAGCAGCATCCAGGACAAAGGAAGCAAGTTTTTCCACTTTTTCTAACAGAAAGCAACATAAAGTCTACAGCAAATAGTGAGTAAGAACATGAGTGAATGGTCTACCCATTACCATCAGCATTGCATTACCTCTATGAAATGCCACATTCATTCACAGAGTTGAGGAATATTTCTTATGATCAAAGTAATCATTTCAACTTCCAGAGAGTCTGCAGCATTACCTAGTAACTGTATGGTTTATTTCATTTTTATTTTCTCATTCATTACCTTTGAAACGAATTCAAAACTCATTCATGTTGAAGATTCAATGGTTGGGCCAGATGATCTTGGAGGTCTTTTCTAACCCTAGTAATTCTATGATTCCATGATTCTATGAAAGACAACAGTCTTGGTAGCACCAGCTGGAGGTCAGAAATACCTTGCCTTTCTCTTCACCTTTCATGGGATATTAGTAACAAGTAATGAAAAACTGAAAGCACAACAGGAAAAAAAAAAAGGGAGGGGGAGGGGGGGACGTAGGTGTTGAGTGTTCTACTTCTTTCTCTATTTTTTTTTTCATCCTGTTTGCTGACAAGTATTTGAAATAAGATCAAGCTTTGATTATTGCCAGAGATAGTGAATGGTTTGGGTTCAACCAGATTACTCCATGCAGAAAAAGATGATAAGGTATCTACTTGATATCAATATCCTACTTAGGGTCTTGTTCAAACAATCAAGACTTGATTAGTCTTTTTTCCAAGTTTTTTAACTCCAGATATAAACAGGCTCTCAAATGCAGTTTACATGTTCAAAGCTTCCAACTGAAAGGAATAACTCTTGTTTTTCATAACTATGAGTTTAGTTTCATAGTGGTAAACTAATACTTTAAACAGGTAAAAATTTTAAGTCACATAGCTGCATAGATTTGATAAAGTCTGTACAAACAAATTCATTCACTTCCTTTCTTCCTGTGCTTCCTACTTCAGTTCCTTTTATTGGATCTTCAGAAATTGCAAACCTGACTTTAACTAGGGAGTGTTTTCTGTTTACTTGCCTTTGTGATGTATGGACACAGACACCCCCCTGACTTTTCTAAACTTAGTTGAAAAGCTTGCAGGTTTTTTTACAATCATGCGTTTTATGATTCATTACTTATATCTAATGTCTCTTTTTGTTTCATCATCTCTTGATGTATATGCATCTTAGCATACATCAAGGTTTTCATCTTTGTTATTTCTGATAACCCATTGTTGTTTTCCTTAGAATTATTTGCTTTAATTTAGGATAGGTTTCTCATATGCTTTGTTTGGTCATATATCTAAACTGAATGGATGCTTACAAAGTTTATCTGTTCATGCTTAGGTATTTGAACAGATCGTTTTATTTTAAATGTTATATCTGACAAAATGTTTCAAATTAATATGCATACAGAACAAGTCAACAGCTCCTCACTTTTATTCTCTTACTTTCTGAATTCCACATCATTCCACAGGCTTTTTTTCCTACTCAGTGAGAAGCTGCCTTCTTTTTCCTGGCTACAAAGCGAGCTCCAAGAACAAGTCTAAACCCTTCTAGAACTGACTCAGCTGCTCACAAGTTAATGTTAAGGGCCTTTTGAGTGCCCAAGAGTAAATACAGCATCCACAGGCAACTACAAGATATGACACAAGGCCTGTGGAGGACATTTCTGAGCAGCTTTTACAAGACAGGAAAGATAGTCTATGGTATCTCAAAAGGTATTGATTAAATACCTCCCAGGTTGCCTAAATTTAGATATCCTCATCAGAAATTGAATTCTGTTTTATCTTCAGTTCCATAGATTTTGATGTCTACTGCTGTTTCTGGCATTGCCTGGCCTCTGGTTGCATAGCATATATGTATGTTAGCATACAAATATATCTATACCTAGCATACTTGCAAGCATGCTGTTGCAAAGAAACAGATGCCTAATGCTATTTGCATCACCCCAGAGTATTTAGAACTTCTGCATAAGGCTGACATATACAGTACAGGTACTATGGATTCATTACCAAAAATATAGTCTCATTTAAAATTTCAGTCTCAAAAAATAAAGTCTCATTACCAAAAATTTACCATCATTTTTCCTACATGGTCCTTTTATAAAATCTTTACAACTGAAAAAGATTTCCCAGTGGAAGCACCAACAGAAGAAAGTAGGCCAAAGAAAGAGCTAGAAAGCTTTCTTCTGCTTCTCTGCTAGGAATCATGGAATTCACTTGCAAAAAGAGCCAGAATCCTTTCATGAATGGATTAATGAACTCTTCTCCTCATTTGCAATGAATCAGTTGACTGCCCATTCATCAGCTTAATACGGTGTTATTCTGTGTTCCTTGTTACCCCCAAAGTGACCCAAGAGTAAATTAAAATGAAGTAACCATTTGTTTACACAAATAAGATATGTCATTACTTTAAGGTTACTACAGAGAGTAGAGTTTCTGTTCTCAGACATAATCAAGAGGTTTTTCATCTGATTAGCTAACATTGGCTAAGAAGTGAAAGAAAATATACATGACAGCACTTGTACTTTGCAGTGAAATAACTACATATCAGATATGGCATTATGCATTCATTGTTAATGGCTATAATTAGTCATAATCATTAATGAAGGGGTTAGCAAGTAACTGTTTCACATACCCTTTCTCTCTCCCTTGGAGAGTCTGCTCATCTGCTTTTTATATAATGCTGTTATGCCTGTCTGATTCTTTTCTTCTTTCACAGCCATCACTCTTTCCTCAGCCAAATTTGAGGACCAAGGTCTTTCATCTCTTGTGCAAGGAACTTTGCCTCCAGCACTTCACTTCCCACAAATGTTCCAGGACCATTGCTTCTGCATTTTTTCCCCTATGATCAACTCTGATTGCAGGAAAACAGTTTATATTCCCAGTAAAAAAAAAAAAAAAAAAAAAAAAAAAAAAAAAAAAAATCATGTTGACATATGATAATATATTATTACTTGTTTAATCATCACAAGACACTCCCACTCCCAGCTGAGAATGAACAGTTCAACATAGCATTATAGCATAAATAGCATTAGCAGTTGTGCAATGAGTGGTGTAGTGGTGTCTTGCTGTAGTTTTACTGGAAGCCCATGTCTTTACTCACGCTGGTGTCCTTTTGATGCTCCTAACAGATTAAAATACTTGACTGGCATGTTACATACAATATAATAAACATCCAGTGTCACTGAGGGACTTTCTCAGAAGACATCTTTTCTCCTTCTATGTCTTGACTCTGTGTGAGAGCTGTGTGAGTAATGGCACTATGCACTAACAGTTTCTTGAGATTTGCTTTGTAGTTTTCACTCTCAAGGCTGCACTGGAGCACAGTTTATCACCAAATCAGGATGATAACTAGACATAACTGTTTATACAGTCTATTCCAAATCTTTTTACTCTGCAGATGTGATGATGATTTCAGTAAAATTCATTCCTGTTATTAAAAAGTTTACAACAAATGTGTCAATGGAAGCCAAGCATATTTCAATTAACACTGTGATGGTCTCATTCACCTTCAAAGTCTGATGGGCCATTAACCATTTGTACAGAAGTTCATGTTTCATTTCGGAGAGTTTTAATCTTTGTAAGGTCTCACTACCTACCGTTCAATTCCTAGCACAGTTTTAGAGCAATTACAAGGTCTTCTTATTTATCAACCATCTTAACTCTTTAAGTTAAATATGCATGGTCTGGAACAAATAGAAGGAAAAAGCAGGTCAGAGCTTTGCAAGAGGGTCTTAGCCTTGCAAAGGACTAAAGCACCATGCAACAGCACTTAAAGTATCTGTTCCACTATTCCTGTTTTGAAAAATTAAAGCTGAATCTATCTACTTTTTAACCAAGGTAATGGTTGGGTATAATAGAGCAGATTCTCTAAATCTTGAGTGTGGCTTTTTTGCCACAGACTCTGTGCAACCTAGAACATGATTCATGTAACTTATCTATTTGCAACTAAAGGAATGGTCCATACTGCACATTTTTACACGTTTCCTAAGTCTAGGGATGCCTAAAGCACACTCTGTTTATCTTGAGTGCCTCTTAAGCACTTGAAGGACATACATAGAAAGGCAAGGTGTGGCAGTGGCTCTTCAGGAAATCTCTGGAATATTTGATGGTTCTTAAGATGAAAGTGCCAACTGAACTCTGTTGTTGAAGGAAATAAACTCATTTGGATGAAGAAACAAGAACACTATCTGCAAAGGACATGAAAAATAATCCTTTTCACATGCTTAGGATGACAAGAGTTTAGCTGGAATACTTTGGTTTAAGATGTTGAAACTTGTAGATAAATTAGGAAGAATTGAGACAAGAGCATGAGGAAATCTAGAAAAGGCTAACCTAACCTACATGGAAAAAAAAAAAACAAAAAAAAAAAACACCGTCAAAGACACCTGAAAATGTGTGCAGTGCAAAATAGAGCAGAAAGAAATTACACCCTTTCTTTGGGATGATTTCTGTCTATCCAGCCTGTCCTACCAATTAAAATCACAAGGTCACTGAGAGCAGACTGCCTCCTTTAAAGGGTTTCCATTATGATCTGTGTTTCTAAATACACTAGAGCAAATGATAGGAAAAAAGAATTTCAGCTTCCTTCCTTACCTTATGCTATCCCTTGTAACAGATCTTGTCTATCTGACTTTAAAAAGAGTGATATTCTTCAGCTTTTGCCCTGGATGAAAGGATGATGACCTCAGGAATTAATCTTCCACTGCTGTTCTGTTTCTTTGTAAATAGAATAATCTGCCAACTACTACATTTGCACTCCTTGACAATTGAAGGAGACGTCACTCTTCAAATATGTTGTTGCTTATTGCTTGGCTTTTGTTGGCTTTATCACTAGCCAGTTAGTATGTGCGATTTTTTCCATTGTTGCTGTTCACATCAAGTAAGGAATAGCACTAGTGCCAGGATGTAGAGCTTATGGAGACAATAATAATGCAATTTCTACCCCTGGAATCTTACTGGGGGAAGACTTTGGATATTTTTCCAAGGTCAATAGGTCTGCATGTGTATGCATGTCCTTGGTAGTCAGTGGTAGGAAAGATACATTTCTAAATGTTGTCTTCCAAAAATGCCTTTGAGCTAGTAGGTGGTCTGAGATATCCAGACTGTAACAAGAATGAAACGTTATTCTAGGCCTTAAATTCATTCTAGGTTTTAAATACATTCTGTCACCCAGATCCCACATCACGTGGGGGCACCAAACAGCCACAAAGATTCAAAACAGAGTGTTAAATTTTCTCAAAGGCACTTCTAGGTTAGAATAGCATCTTGTATGACTGAGCCTTCAGGTATATCATTTTACATTGAACCCTTATTGGAGAAGGCACCCAGACTGGGTCCTGTCACACTGAGATTTTAAGATACTATTATCCTGACTAATGGATTGTATTAGTTATGATGTCCTGCATGCTCACCTTGAACACCATTTCTGTGTGTGAGTGACAGTGACATATGGTCTTTCTTTCACTGCCTAAGTTTCAACTCTAACTGTGTAAGATCATGAGCTACGGACATCATCTGTTTGAGACTGAGTAACTATAAAGAAAAATCCTCCCTTGAGATTAGTGGCTACTCAGAACATACAGAAAATCTGAATGAAGACCAGAGTTGAAGTCTATATCTTAACCTTTTGATTGAAATGCCAATGATAATTTAGTGGGTTCAGGAAGAAAGAGAAAAATTCAGTGCTACTAAATAATGTCAGTGGACAACAATTAAAAAAAAAAAAAAAAAAAGAGAGAGACCTTTACAATGTATTTTCTTTCTAGGATATTTTACTTCCCCTCTAATCTAAGCCAATGACAAAGCAGTGTCTGAGGACAATGTCTTTTAACAATTCAATTCCTAGAAAAAGTACAGTAACTTACATGTTCATAAGCCAAAAATTCAGAGCAGGGTTTACCCTAATCAAAGCCTTAATGTAGCTCAGTCTTTATGGACTTTTTGTTTATCTGGGAGAAGTAGTACTATAATGAATAGCAGTAATTTTGGCAGTGTAAATGGCCATTAGGGAAATGATGAAAATGAGCCCAAAAGCTAAACATTTAAAAAATGCTTCAGTTACCATTCTGTTTTGATTATCTTCTTTTTCTTTTCTTTTCCTAAAGTTTTTATTCAGCCTTTCTGTCTCTGTCAATCACTCCACCAGTCTTTCATGTTTTACACTGAGCCAAATATACCCCCAAAATCCTCATGCTAAGCCAATTTCTATTTAAAAAAGACTTTGCTTATCAGCTTGTGTTTCCATACAGATGTACATGCAGTGGACTGTGGCAAGGAAGACAAGTTGTATTTTATTTCCTCATTTAGCACTACACAAACTGGTGGTATAAGGAGCTTGACTCAGTTTTCCACACATAAGCATGTGATGCCCTTTGAGATGCTCTAGAGACCACCACCTGGACTCCGGTAGCTGGTCACAAAGGTCACAATCTCCCAGCAGCTGGTCTCAAAGGTCATGTTTTCCCCCTGTTTTGTATCATCTCTTCTGTCTCATATTCATAAATATAAATAACTAGAATCATTTCGAACAGCTAAAGGTAACTGGAACGCTGCCAACAGCATAACTACATTATGGTGAAGGAAGTTGTTCTCTGGGCTCAGACCATTGATCAGTTAGGCATATCTGAGATATCCTGAAAAAGTAAGTCTAATACAGGCAAGAAAGAAAAGAAGTTAGTCTGTAATACTGAGCAACAGAGCAAAAGCAAAACCTGAAAAAGCTTCTTCTCCAGTAATGGATTCCTACAGCCACTTATTCATTATGTATTTGTCTAGCTGTATGCTGGGCATTTTGTCCAGAAAGATACTGTGAGAAACAGTATCAAATGCTTTGCTAAAATCCAACAAGATTACATCAACTGGCTTCCCTTCATCAACTATGTGGGTAATCTTGTTATAAAGGCAATTAAGTTCACTAGGCAGGACTTTCCCTTTGTGAACCTGTGTTGGCTGTGACCAATGAATAACTCCCAGAATAATCTTCTCCATGATCTTACCATGATCTCACTGAAGTGAGACTGGCAAGCTTGTAATTACCAGTCTTTGTTGTTGCCCATCTTGAAAACTGGGACATTATTTGCCAGCTTCCAGTTGATGAGGACCCCTCCAGATTCCCAAGGCCATTTAAAAATAATTGAGAAAGGTCTCGCAATGACATCAGCCAGCTCTTTCAGTACCCTGGGATGAATCCTATTGGGCCCCATAGATTTATATGCATATAGCTGAAGCAGCAGATCCAGCACAAGTTAGGAGTTGACTGTTTGTTCCCACAGTCATAGTCATCATAGTCCTCCAGCTCAGGGTTCCAGGGAAACCAGGTCCATCATCAGTGTTGAAGACAGAGGTGAAGAAGACATTGAACAACTCTGGTTTCTCTATGTCCCTATTTGTGAGGTGACCATCCTCATTAAGTACAAATGTTACCTCTGGTCTTCCTTTTGCTGTAACACATTTTTTAAAGCACTTTAAATTATCCCCGACCATCATAGCCAGCTTCAACTCGAATTGAGTTTTGGCTGCATTAATTTTCTCCCTATAAGGGCAAACAACATCTTTGTAGTTCTCCTATGTCACCTGACCTCACTTCCAGTGGCCATACACTTTCTTTTTCCACCTAATATTTACAAGAAGACCTCTGTTCAGCCAAGTCAGCCTTCTGCCCCACCTGCTTGACTTCTGCCATTTTGGAATTGCCTGTTTCTGTGTTATTCAGAAGTGCTTAAAAACTGATCAGCAATGATTGACCCCCATGTCTTCAAAACCAGTTTCCCAGTTTTCCAGTTAGGTCCCTTAGTACTTATACCAAGAAGATATCCTCAAGGTGTTTTAGGAATCTCCTGGACCTGTTTTTATCAGTTTTGTCTGGCAAGTTGAAGTCACCCATAAGGACAAGGGTGTCTGACCTAGAGGTATCTCTTAGTTCCTTTAAGATAATTCAATGGTGTCATCATCCTGGTTGGTGTCACCATCCCTCTGAGAAAGGGGCAACCCATCAGATGCCAGCAGGCTGGCAACAATAAGGTTTTTCAGGAGTAAAATGCTGACAGAATGGGCAAAAAGTGGCAGATGAATTTCACTGTAGACAAGCACAAAGTGACACATATAGGTAGAAATGGCATATTTCAGGTCTACACATGCTGAGCTCAGAACTGACCACTACACATCAAGAAAGAGCTACACCTGTGACATCAATGGCTCCATGTGCAGCAGCAGCCCAAAGAGAGCCACCAAACTGCATTGTTTCACCAAAAGGTTATAGAAAACAACTTGGTGGGCATCATTTTGCCACCATTTAAAACTTTGTTGTGCACACATTTGGTGTGCTGTTTGTAACCCTGGTCTCCATGTCTAAAAGAGGGATATAGTGGAGATACAGAAAGTGCAGAGAAAAGTACTTAGAATGACCAAGAGGATGAAGAAGGTTCCTTACAGTGAGAAAGAAAAAAATCTTGGGACATTTAAATTTGTAGAGAAGAAGGCTGAGTGGGATATTTATATCCCACTTATATGATGGGAGGTTTACAAAATCACGATGTTGATGCATAAAAAGAACATGAAACTATTTTTCACCATAATCCACAATGCTGTAACTGTGGGTACTCACTGAATTAGTAGGAGATTAGTTTAAAACAGCTAAAATGAAGCACATTTTTTATACAAAGGGTAGTGAACTTCTGGAATTTTTTGCCACAGGAATTTGTGGAGGCAGACAGTATCAGCAAGCTTAGAAGGGGATTTAATACACTGAAAGGCAGCAGACCCATAAAGAGATACTTTTTGGCCACAAATTGTTCTCAGAGTAGGAAGTGGCTTTTTCTACTATTCTGTATGGTTTAGCCCTGAGGTATCGCCATTGATCTGCCTTTTATAACTTGCAGTCTTACAGTTACCTGCAGTGTATGTACATTTGTTTATCATAGAATAATTAAGCTTGGACAAGACCTCCAAGATCATCTGGTCCAACCATCACCCTACTACCAATGTCGCCCACTAAACCGTGTCCCTAAGTTCCACATCCAACCTTCCCTTAAACACCCCCAGGGATGGTGACTCCACCACCTCCCTGGGCAACCCACTCCAATGCCTAATGACTCTTTCTGAGAATAAATTTATCCTAATTTCCAATGTGAGCTTCCCCTGGCACAACTTGAGGCCATTCTTTCTTATACTATTGTCATTGTTAAAGTCAGTATGAGTTGGAAGCAAAAGCCACAAACAGCTTCACAAAGCAATGAAAGTTGGAGAGTTTGTAAGCCAAAGAGACAACCTGCAACAGAGAAGACTGTTGAACAGATGCACTTTTTCTAGGCCCCCAACTCTGACAATCCCTAAACTGCCCAATCCACATTATATATATTTTCCTCTGTGTACTGGGTCTGGCTGGAATGTTAACTTTCCCTGCAGAAGCCCATACAGTGCACTTGTAGCTGGAACAGCAGTGGTATCACACTGTGTCTACTGCTGAGCAGTGCTGGCACAGCATCGGGACTCTCTCTAACCCTCTCAGGGGGTGGGCAAAAAGTGAGAAGAGAAACATCACCAGGGCAGCTGACCTAAACCAACCAAAGGGATATTCCATACCATGTGATGTCACACAGCAACAAAAGGTGGAAACAGGAAGAAGAGGGGAGGGGTGGGCTCTCATTGGGAAAATGTCGGTCCTCCTCCCAAACACCAGCTATCTGCGTTGAGGCCCTGCTTCAAGGACGTGGTCAAGCATTGCTTATTTGTGGGAAGTAGAGAGTAATTTCTTTCATCTGCACTTCCACGTAGCCTTCATTTGTTTTATTTGTTTGTTTTCCTCCTTTTTTTTTTCCTTTCCCCCTCCCTTTTCACCTTTCCTTTTTTTTTCCCTTTAGTTAAACTGTTTAGTTCATAATAATCTTTTTTTAATTATTATTATTATTATTATTTCCCTTTAATTAAATTATCTTTATCTCAACCCATGAGTAGTTCTTTGCTTTACTTCTTCCCCTCCTCATCTAAGGAGGGGGAGTGAGAAAGTGGTTGTGGTGTTTAGCTGCCCAGCACAGTAAAACCACCACACTCTGTTGACAGTCATATTTTAGAACAGTCTTCAGAATACTGTTTCAGTATTTTCTCAGGAAATTCTGCACATTGCTGGAGTTATGAGGGTACCTAGGGAAAGTGTCTCACATGGCTGCCCTGTGGTCTGCCTTTCAGGGCAACTGTTATAAAAGACTATTGGGCTAGATGTACCCTTGAGTTAGCACTTCTGCTCCTACCTTGACCATTGTTCCCACCATAACCTCTACATTGACTGCAGTCAATGATACATGTTAAAATTAACTTTGTAATGAAATCTACTGACCCGCTGAAGCCAGCCAATGGTTACTTATATTTCTTTGTACCAGTCAGCTCAAACAGTTGGGGTGTTAAGAGTTTAGCTTTTTGAAGCAATTTGTGGAAGAGGATGTTCACATGCAAACTCCATTGGTTGTCTATCAGCAAATAAAATGTGGTCATATTGTGGTAGTTCTGGCACTGCATGGTAGTTTTAAAAACGCAATAGTTTTTTTTCTCTTTGATGTTTTTTGATCCTCTAAAAGTCATGTTCTGTGACATTGGCCAAGTTTTCATCTGAATGCCAATGTGTTTATAGAATGTGCTGAATACAAAATTTTGTAGCTGAATAAAACACATTTTCCTTTAAATCTTAAATAACTTGCAGACCTCTATAATTACATGAGTTCACTTACATCTTGCATCAAGCCCCACTAATTCAAACATGAGGTCTTAGCTTAAGAAAGTGTTGACTCGACATACAGACAGAACTAACGCACGGAGAGACTACGTGACTTGCTCAAAGTCACTCAGGGACCAGTGGAGGAGCTCAATTAGCAATAGATCTCTTGAGTCCTGAACCACAACCACAACATCATCTCCCCTCTTCCCACCACTTCCATCCAACCCACTGTTTTCTATATTAATCTTCTGGAGCTACATTCTTAGGGAAACCCCAGGGAATCTAATTTTCTTGGGTTTTTCTTCTGTGTGTAGGTGTGCAGTCAAATGGGTGGGGACAGATGCCATACGTCTGACTAGGTGAGACTGTGGTAGCCAGAGAGCAAAGCTGTCCAGCTCCTTCCCACAGACGAGGATCCGAGTCTTCACTCATACAGGAAATGTCCAAATTAGGATGTTAAGAGAGAAACTTTTTTAGCAAGAAGCATGTGTTTTGATTCCTCCTCTTCCCTACACCACCATGATAACTCTTTGTGGCAAGCCAAACAGAAAAAGACAGAAACACTGCACACATGCATAAATGCAGTTTTACCCACAAGAGTGTTTTCCTCTGAGGTCAATGCAATGTCTGAACAATATTATTCCTAACAATACAAACAGTGTTGAGCAATGCAGACATAGACTGAACAACTGCTCTCAACAATGCAAACACTTAAACTTGTCAGCAGCACACTGCTGGAAAAGGTAGCAGAGTTAATGAAAGTAAAAAAAATGCACTGCCATCTCAGCCAGAAAGTTAAATGAGGTGCCAAAATAAGTATTCCCAAAAGCTAATTGTCATTCAGTAACCCCCAAATCCTTCTCTCCAAGACAGAAGGGGCTCAGAGTGTTTACCTAACATGCAACTAATAGGTCACTGAATGAATCTCTCCCAGTGACCATCTCTATGAGCAAACTCATAGAGATGACCTTTTGGGGAAGGCAGTTGCTCACATGTAACACAGGCCTTTGGATGTGATCCCAAGGCTTCAGACTTCTGTAAGCCTGAGACTCATGGGGCAGCCCCCTGGATTCACGTAAAGCAAAAGGGATTGGCCAGCTCCTATTGCAGAGGATATGGTGAGGCAACTCTTTCACTGCCATAGGGACTTGAACTTTTTTCCCACTCACTTGGTGTAGTGGGTTTACATGGGAAAGTTTCGGTATCAGGGGGCCATAGGGGTGGCTTCTTTGAGAAGAATCCAGAAACTGCCCCAATTTAAATGAGGGCCCCGCCGCTGGCCAGAGCCAGGCCAATAAGTGATATTGTTTTTTCCTCTGTGAGAGCATATTTAAGACAGGGAAAACAACAACAACAACAACAACAAATACTGGGGAACAGCAGATGGGAGAGAGGAGTAAGAAACAGCCTTGAAGATGCCAAGGCTGGTGAGGAAGGAGGGGGAAAGGTGCTCCAGGCACCAGAGCAGAAGTTCCCCTGCAGCCTGTGGTGAGGACCATGGTGAAGCAGGCTGTCCCGCTGCAGCCCATGGAGTACCACAGTGGAGCAGGGTTCCACGCTGCAGCCCATGGAGGATACCACAGTGACCTGGCAGGAGCTGCTGCCTGTGGGAGACCATATTGGAACTCCTGCACTGAAGGAGGATGTGGCCTGTGGAGGACACCGCAGGAGCTGGCCCTGGGCCAGAGCTGCAGCCCATGGAGAGAAACCCACATAGGAGTAGGGGGTCTTGGGGGTATGTGCTGCTTGTGAGGGACCCAGGTCAGAACAGGTTGTTCCTGATGGATGGGCCCCATGGTACAGATCAATGCTGGAGCAGTTCGTGAAGAGCTGCTGCCAGTGGACAGCCCCCGCAGGCTCAGCTGGGGAAGGATGGCATCCTGTGGGAGGGGCCCCACGTGGAACAGAGGCAGAGGGTGACCGTGAAGGAGCGGCAGAGACAAAGTGCTATAGACTGACTGCAAACCCCATTCCCCTTTCCCCCCTGCACTGCCCGGGGGGAGGAGGTGGAAGAGGAAGGCGTTTTTGGTTTCTTTCCTTTGTTTATCACTTCTCTAGCTTTTTAGTACTAGACAATAAATAGGCAATAAATAGGCAATAAATCTTACTATCTCCATACTTTGGGTCTGTTTTTCCCGTCATGATAATTGTTGAGCAATTTCTCCCTGCCCTTATCTCAACCCTTGAGCCCTTTGTATTGTATTTTCTCCCCCTTCCCTTTGAGGAGGGAAAATGAGAGAGTGACTGTGGTTGAGCTCAGTTGCTCACCCATGTAAAACCACAATACCTGGTGCCCTCAACTTCATTATCCTTACCTGTCAGCACACATCATGTGGGATACATTAGATATTAATGTATGTCTCACATCCATCTCTGTGTCCAATCATATGGGTTACTACAAGGTCAGATAATGTGCCATTAAATGCAAATACAATACTCTCAGCAAATGAAGTATCTCCAACTTATTTGGGGGGTTGCCAGGAAACCTGGAAAATCCGAGCCAGGACAGAGAGATCCATTTAACTCTTCTTCCCTCTTGACTATCTATTCTGTGCATGGACCTTTACCAGCTGACTGTCAGAACCAAGGTACATTTTTTCAAAGGGTACATAGGCTTTACTTAAAACTTTTAACTGTGAAGGATTACACATCTTTAGTAATAGCATTTTAATAGTTAATTACCCTCACTGTCAACAGTACCACCTGGGTTTACTTTAATTTCCAACTGTTGGACCTTTTGTTTTCTATTTCTAAGTTCCTGTAAAGGATCAGTTTTAAAACAAATTAAACTGATCTGCTCATGGAGTAGTCTAGGGAAGAATCTCAATTAAGGGGCATTAATATGTTAGTTACTGGCAATATCCTTTACTTTGTAGGAGGTGATCTGAGCAATAATACCGTGAGCTGCTTCTAGTTTTAAAACTATGCAATTATGAAAAGAAAAAAAATACTGATAACATGGCACTGTAGACTTTTATGTAGATTTGTGCTGCTTTAGAGGTGAATTTTAGCACAGAAACTCGGGCAGACAAAATTGCTTTCTAAAAGTAGAATGCCTCACCATGTAAACCATAACTCCTGACATTTAAACTATATCCCTTAGTACCATTTGAAAACCACATCCTGTGACAATTTTGCGTTTGAATAGCTGCACTTTTATAAGCCTTCCTTAACTCAGCTGCTCAAAGTTTTTCTTGATTATCAGTTGTTACTCATAAAATAAAAGGTCATTTTAGTATATGTGTACATGGACACATATATATATTAAATCTACATTATATAGAGATCTATACCTATATAAAATATAATGTGCATGTTGTGTGTTTGTAGGTATATTTCTGTGTGGAGAGAGAGAGAGAACAGGCTGTTAGATGCATCTCCTTTGCCTGTGACACAACCACATTTCTTTTCTTTCTCACATGGGGCCCAGGATGGATTATACGCCTGATTACCTGGCACTGCAGAACCGTCATAAGCTCATAGAATAGGCGCAATTGCCATTCTTAATCATTACTGATTATAGGTTTTGCGATGGTACCTAGGCATGCTAGTCATGGTCCAAGACCCTTGTGTGTGGCACAATCACAGAAGCAAAAATCAGGCTGACTTATGTAGAAGCAGAAACAATAGTTAGATCTACATGCATGGACAGTACTTAGTCTGATAGGCAATTTTCTCAGCATATCAGCAACTGGTGTTGAGTCTCTCAGGTATATACTGAAAAGACATATGCTAAAATATTTGTATTTATTGAATTTACATATATATATATGAGGAAGTTCCTGTCTCCTGAGAACAGCAACTTAGGAAAATGCATGAAAATGCTTCTTACAAAACAGATGCATCAGAAGGGTGGTGATGACTTTTATTGTTTAGACCTGACATCCTGGCAATAAATTTATGATACAGCTGATCTTCAGTGCAATTGGAGAGAACTGGGAAAATAACACTTGCAGGGGCATTCCAAATTAGGAGCCAAGATATTTGGCATGTTCTTTTTAGGGCAGGTGCTAAAACACTGTAGTGTGTTAACATGAAACCAAACTGAAATCACAAATGAGGAAATCATCCTTTTTCTTTACTCCACTGTCTATCCTGAATAATGGCATGGATAATATCCTGAATAATATCCTCTAAATGCTTTCAATTTCTGTCAAGTGAAAGACTAAGTCATCTCCTTTGTTCCAGATGACATGACCGTCTTCCAAGCTACACTCTAAAGAGCTGACAAACCATTGCTGGTAGGCAAGCTGAGTTTCTGGCTCACCCCTCTACAAACTGGCAGCCCTGGAGCAAGCTAAGGAGGAACATCTGACAATGTCTAACCAAACTAACCAGCACAACAAACTTCAAAGTAGCCCCATGGAAGTCATTGTCTGCATCTGTCAGCAGAATGACATATTGTCCAATATTGAACAAGCACTAGTGTACTAACTGAAGTGGAGCTTTGCATACATAAGACTAAGTCTTGGGGTACCTAATTATCAGCTCTGATTTGAGGTTTATATTAAAAATGTGGAGGGAAAACAAAACAAAACAAAACAAAACAAAACAAAACAAAACAAAAACTTCACTATGCTTTATCTTGACCCTTACAAGCTAGAAATAGCCAAAATGTTTTGTTTTATATGATCCGGTATTGCCAAGAATAGCAGTCATATTTGTGGATTTATGTTTTGAGTCGTTCATTTTGAGGTAGTGAAAGAGATGGGTGCAGAAAATTATCAGATAGTAAACACCTATTCTGCATGTGTTAGTGCTTTGACATATACTGGAAAAAGAAAAGAAAAAGAAAAAGAAAAAGAAAAAGAAAAAGAAAAAGAAAAAGAAAAAGAAAAAGAAAAAGAAAAAGAAAAAGAAAAAGAAAAAGAAAAAGAAAAAGAAAAAGAAAAAGAAAAAGAAAAAGAAAAAGAAAAAGAAAAAGAAAAAGAAAAAGTTGCCAAAACAGAAATGGGATAACGTCAGAATTGCTGGGTTTGGTAGACATATCCTAAGATTCTTTATGACTGTGTGGTCCTCACTATGTCTCCAATTCCTGGAAGGATAAAAAGCAATGGAAATCCTTAAATTGCCTACATGACAGATTAAACAGTCTGGTCTTACAGTAGCATTAAGAAACTTGCTTATAGACCTTGAGAGCACAAGGCTGATCAGGAAAACCAGACTTTGATTGCATCATATCATCATTAAATATGTGCAGTGTTATTGACAAAAGACAGACATCCAAAGAATGCCTACATTTCCTTTAGGCAATCTGCTCCAGATGCTCTCAAGTGACTTCTTGCAGTGCCCTGCTTGGAAAGAGGGATAAACTGGATGATTCCTTCAAAGGCCCCAACTCATTCCAGCATAAAAATTGTAACTAGTACAATATACAAAAATTATTTCCATTTAAAACATTTTTTTAAACTACATGATTCTTCAAATTAAGGAATACAGCCTGGAAAACCCTGGCAATGATTATTTGATTTGATCAGAACACTAATATGTTTTACAGCAGGAAGGAATTACTGAAAATGCTGCCATGTATATAAAGCTTTGCTTCTACTGACTAATTGCCTCTTTCTGTTTGGTATATCTCCAGAGGGCTTCAAAAATAAATTCAATTAGGTTAAAAAGGAATACATTTTGGATTATACTTATGTAGCTAAAAGGTTATGGAAGTGATATATCTAGAAAAGCAGTTCAAAATACATCTATTAACAGAACAGACTTTTGCCAGGAATCTATAGTCCAAATTCACATAGCCATAGATTCAGGAGCCAAATACTCTTCATCTCATGTAGACGTACATTTAGGAGCCAAACATCCTTCATTTCAAAATATCATTGTGACTTTAGGCAATTCCAATTGCAAAAAGCTGGACAATTGCATGCCTGGGCATGATAAGAGAAAAACTTCCTCAAGGTTTAGGGGTGGTTGAAGCTAATGCTCCATAATTCCTTGCCTTCCTTTTGTTCTGTTTTTCAATACTATTTGTACCAGAAATGCATGAATGTGTCAAAGCTAGGATGAAGACGCACATAATAAGGACAAATATTTTTGTGCTCCATATAATCTCTGCCAATGAGTGTTCCTTCCAGGATTAACCATTCTGTGATTCTTTGTTTCTCTGGAAACACAAAAAAAAAAAAAAAAAAAAAAAAGGCAGCTCAGGCAGCTCATACAGCAGAAAGAGGTGCTGGTACATCTTGAGAACCCAAAGAGAGGGAGATAATTCCTAGTAGAAATAAATCACTTGTATGTCTTTCCTCTGTCCTATAGCCTGTGTCTCATGCATCAGATGCACTGTCAGATTCCTTCTTTTTCTTCACATTCTGTCTACAGCAGATGCTTCTCTCACAACAGCTAGACAAGAGAATTGCAGGGATCAGAGAATGCAGAACTTTCTCCTGTTCTCAAGGCCTTGAAAAATTTCAGATTAGATCTACACAGGAAAGGAAAATGAGGTGGGAGAGAGAAAGAGGAAGAGAAAGAAGAGGAGAAATAGAACCAGGAAAGTCTGTGGTGGGAAGAATCATGTCAAGAGATATACCAAGAGATATGCAAGAAAGGAAAGGAGAGTTATAGCCTGATTAAGAAGCAGACTTTTTCAGCAGATTCAGTGGTGGCACACTGAGCACAGGAACAAGAAAGCCACAATGGGGATAGAGGCAAGAAAGATTTTTTTCTCCTAGGAGCACCAACATGTGCCAGATCTAGTTGCATTATCCATTCAACCAAGGTCAAAAATACAAGACCATACTAATTTTCTTCTCAGAAAGAGTGGTTAGGCATTGGAATGGGTTGCCCAGGGAGGTGGTGGAGTCACCATCCCTGGGCGTGTTCAAGGAAAGTTTGGACCTGGTGCTTAGGGACATGGTTTAGTGGGTGACATTGGTGGTAGGGTGATGGTTGGACCAGACGATCTAGAAGGTCTCTTCCTACCTTAATGATTCCATTTCATAATAGACACTTTGTCTCTGCAGGTTTGATATCTGTCATAGACAATGTCAAAGCAGTCAGCATAACACAGTTGGGCTGCAGTAGAAGAAATGCTACATAGCTGATACCTGCAGAATTGCTTTGGCCTATCCTGATTCCCAGAAAAGCTGTAAGATCACAAATCCTGCTCCAATCTGTTAATGTCCAACAAAACTTTTTTATCCCTTTACATGACACATGGGAAGGAAATCCTGACCCCAGGGGACTGCTTGCCTGGGAAACCAAGGTCTGATGCTGAGCACCATGGATGGGATTTGACTTTTTACCATTGAAAACTGTGTCTTTCATGCAAGAAGATTCAAAATGTTCCCATTTTTTGGACATTAACTTGTAGAGATTCCATCTACCTGGATTGTGCCATTGTGCCTGCTGAGCTAGAATATATGGGCTGTTCCTGTTCATGGGCTACAGCCTTTCTGATTAGGGCATGACAGCAGTCACTCTGCTCTCATTCTTCCATGGTGTCCTAAACTGACTCTGAAAATGACACAACCCCCCGTTTCCTGATCTTTCTGCACACTAAAAAAAATTCCTAGAGCTCAGCCCAATGGGCTTGTCTTGAACTATGGCTTTAAGTCTCATTTGAGATTCATGTGGTTAGGGTTTATATGTGGGAAAATGCATTTTCTCACCCCCACATGCATTCTATGCTCACATATAATCGAAATCATCCATAAAAGGTCTTCAAAATAATCATTATACTGGTCAAAAATGTAAGGCAGTCATGCAAAATTTACTCATCCACTCTGGTTCTGTGAGTCACCTTTTTCTTTTTTTAACTAGTAAGTAAAGTATTTGTCGTCATCATTCACAGAAGAAGGGATGAATAGAGTTTCTGTGACTGTGAGCAATGTCCTCCTTCAGTGCTACTTTTTTCATGACAGTTCTACAAGCCTAAAGTCAAAATATTTAATTCTGATCTTATCTTATTGGGCTTTCTAAAAATCTGGGTGCTTGCTAGAGATGAAGAAAACACAGTGCAAACACAAAACCTCATAATTTAATTTATCGGCAGTTTTACTTTTCAGGATTTAAACAAATTGTGATGATAGACAGATATACTTGTAATTCTCTGTGCGTTACTAACTTCCACTTCCAAATGTTTCTTCTTATGACTGTGGCAAATTTTTATCCCCCATACGGGTGGAAAGGCTGACCTGAAAACCCCATTTAGATCCAAGACTAACCAAAAAGTGAAGATATATTTTGACCATAAACACAGGTTTTCCTGAACAGTGAATCTGTTGTCAAAGTGATGTTGCTCTTCACAGTGTATCCAACTGTTAATACACAAATCCTAGCACTCCTTTTAGCAGCAGCAGACATGCTGGTAACAACCCAAGCTTAAAACTCTTCTGGCATATTTGGAAAGGTGTAGTGAAGTTAGAAATAGTTTCTGTATTCCCGAAGCTGAGATTGATAAACCAGGTCAGGTTATAGGACTCCCTTCAGATAAAGTAATTGTTAATCATTTTCAGGGCACTCATAAGCAAGGAGCAACTTGTTTCCCATTTTCTCAGTCCTTTTCATTATACAGACCAGGCCTCTTGACAATATCTGAAGCATTGCCAAAAGTGATTTTTATTATCTTAGCTAACCTGAGCAAGAACTTACAGATGCTGGATGCAGTTTACATCCTCCTTAACTGTGCCATTGAATATGCTCACTTGGAATTGTAAATGGAGCCTCCTCAGGATTACTCAAAAAGAATTTGTCCAGAGTATAGCAAATAGCTGTCCTCTGCGTCACTATTTTTAAGGAAAGACCAGCACATACTTAATTATTTTATTCTTTTTTTAATGCAACAGTTTCCACCTGTGCTTGTAAAGGTTTCTTGCAAATATTTTACCAATAAACTTTTTTTTTCCAGTGACAATAATTTTTCAAGTCTTTTTTTTTTGTTTGTCGGTGTCGTTGTTGGAAATATAGCAAATTCAGGTTCAAAGCACTCAGTATCTCTTAAATACTGTACATAAAAGTAACACAAATTGTAATTTAATTTGAGACCCACACTAATTTTTCAATGCAGTACAGCATTAAGTTGCTCTTGAGTAGATCATTTCAGTAGTATATGAATATGATATTCATATATGTATGATATACATACAAATATTCATGAATATATGAATATCTTCAGGTTATTTATCATAGTATTTTTATTCATTGAGTTTAGTCCCCACAATGGCAGACACTGTACCATGTAATCCCTTCCTCACTCTCTTGCTACAGACTTTGCCAGAATTAGAATCCTCCAATAAGAATTCTCATCTGTACTTTTACCAATCTTCATCTCAAAACTTACTGCATTTGCAGGCTTAATTATTCGAGAGGCTTAGTTCAGAAACTTACTGTATTCTTAATTTCCAGCCTAACTATATTTATGATCATTTTCATAATGTCTCTTCCCCTTCACTGAGATTTACCAGTTCCTCCCCAATATAGTTCTAGCCAGTAAGTTTTCATAACTTTTTTTTTATTATTATTATTTTTATTTTTTATTACTGTGGAGTTGGATCACTGGGAAACTGAGCACTCTGGAATACTGCAGCAGAGTGGATAATGACATCTTTCTTTTTGTCTGTGTGACTTGGAATTGAAAAAACTGAAACTTCAAACTCTGGCCCATTCCGTACATTTCCTGGTAACAACAGCAGATATGGGCCATTTGTGAACAGCTCAGACCTTTGGACGCCACTTACACACACAAGACCTGTTCCAAAATCCAGTATAGTCAATAGAAAGACTTCTGGTTGACTTCCATTCTCTCTGGACCAGGAGTATTTCATTGGTCTAGAACATACATGCTGTCTTTTGCTGCTTTTTCTCCACGTAGTAGCACATATGTATTGCCCCTGCAAATCTTTTCCAATTATTGGTCCAAAATAAAGACCCAAGTGTTTTACCATAAAGTTTCCTTCTTCATAGCAATTGCAAATCACCACACCCAAAATGGCAAACCAGTGAGTTGCAAAAGTTCAATAATGAAAATAATACAGTATCTATAATGTGGGAAAAAAAAAAAAAAAAAAAAAAAAAAAACACTTTGAAATAAGATTCCTATTATGAAGTGCACAGGAATTTCTGAGCCTGGTAGAACTGGACAAACACATTTTGTAAAGTGGAAATCCTGGAACAAAATCAGTAGACCCTCCTGTAAGACAAAATTCTGTGCATGTTGTGTGTGTGTGCAAATTATTTAAATTCTGGATGTGCTGGCCCCACCAGTCTGGCACTGCTGTGTTTGACCCGGACAAGCTCTGTCTAACCTTACCATGCTTCACGGGCAGCTTTACAGCCCAGACTGATTTCCACATTTCCCTCCTTGGATTGGCCCTGAACAGTTTTACTTTGGATGTGCATCCTTTAGCAGTTCACTGAGGTGACTTACTACAGTGCTTTCATGCAAGTAAGGCCAAGACATTCTTCAAGAAGGTTCAGAGACACAAATCCATCTAAACAAATTAGGGAAAAGGTGCAGTGTGTAATAACATCTGAGCTGCCAACTGATATCCATACAAATGTGAAAATCCTCCAGGGATAAGAATGCTGTAAGTCCTTCTCTAGCCCAAGGTGGTGCCGTGGAAACAGCCAATTTATTTTGCCCTTCATACTATGGTCCTGCTGCTGGGTTTGAAGGTAGAGCAATGTCTTTCAGAAGATGAATTTCCAAAGCATGTAATCTGAAGTAGCATCTCCAAATTATATTCTATATAAACCATTCAGAATTGCAATGAAATTGTTCATCATAAATCTGAACGCATTTTAAAGTCTGAGCTTTTGGGGGATGTAAGAACTAGACAGGCAAATATAAGAACAGCCCAAGTTCTCAACTTGCAACATTTATTCCAGTGTAACACTGGATTACGGTCAAGCAGGATTATGATGTCAGAGTAGAAAGATTAAGATGATAAATAAGACATCGAAAGAAAAGATATCTATAGATATTAAAGATAAGATTTGGTTTTGTTTTCAAAAATATTCCTTGGGAACATTACACTCTGCAAGAACATTCTGTACTGTCATGAGCAAACAAAAAGCAATGGGAAAGACCAATAAGATCACTTTCAACTACATAAATAAAATTGTCTCTAGGCATGACATCACAGCCCCTAAAGGCCTTCAGTGTTAGGGTTTCATTCTGTTTTCAGAGCATCATGAGTATTATTTTTAGACTTGGCACCTTGAATAACATGAGGGTGGTGGGGAAGAATGAAAACAAGGAAACAAAATGTTCCTATATTGATCAAAGATCTGAAGGCAGTTTTTCCCACCATCTGACACAAAGTATTTCAGCACTTTTCCTGAAGAGCAGCATAGCTAGAAATAGCTATAGGGCATGGATAGTCCTCTTGGCAGTGATGTAAACTGTTGGTTTATCTCCTGAATGATCAGACGCTTTTGTTTGTTGTCAGTGCACTTATGTGGCAAAATAAATGAATCCCATTTAGATAAAGACATGTGATTATTTCCTCCCTGAAGCTTTGTGATAAATCCTGGCAATAAACCAAGCTCTGACTGAAAGGCCTGAATCTACTTCTACAGAAAGAACAGTTGAGAGAGAATGTCAAAATAGTATGTTGCATTTGACCAAAAGTCTGCCACAGAGTGACAAACCACTGAAAGGTAGCGGCCAGTGATCTCCACCAGATCATTACCATACAGAGGATGCTCCTCTAACAAACATCTCTTTTAAGGGCTGAGAAGGTTCCCATTGTGGTTGGTCACTGGTGTTCCAGCTATTCGCTGGGTCCATGCCACAGAGCTTTCACTGGATGGCAACTAATGGTTTATTTAAAAGCAGAACATTTCAGTGAGTTAGTGTTGGTGCTCCATTAATTTTAGTCCCTTATAATGAAGCAGGAGAACAATGGGGGACAGAAAGACGTGTATTCACTCCTGCCTCACTTTTATAGCTTAAAAGAAGGTCTGCAAAGATCTCACTTCCTCGAAGTGCCCCTCCAAGCTGGCTACAATTCTTTATTCTGCAAGGTGATGGGAACAGGTTAAGAGCAGGAGTTAGATAAGCATAGTCAGAAAACAGCTATTTTATGATCTCCTCCTTCCATTGCCTTTTATCAGTCCTAGGATGTCTCTTGTTCAAAATGATTTTCTATAATATTAATTCCCTTAATTCTACCCATGTACTAAAAACAAAACTGTTCTGGTCCAAATTCAGATATGCCTGGATCAATTCAGAACTGCATCTTTTCATATCATGGTACTAGCTGAACTCTGACACAAAACAAAACTCAGTTGCATGTAGGATCAGAACAATAAAGTGCTGGATGACCTGGGTGGGTCATCAATTATGCAGGTTCTGAAACACCACTGAGCATCAGAGATGCCACCTCTGCACAGATCAGGCTCCCAGCTTGTTTCAAAACTGTGGTCGTTAGTATTCTGTCATTTGCTTACGTAAAAACTTTGTCATCTCTAAAGGCTCACCTCTGAAAATAAGCCTCTATTTTAAATGTTTTGACAGTTACTGCATTAAATTACATGACTCATGTCACAATACTTGGAAACTTTCTGCGCTAATGGAGGATGTTCAACATTTCTTTGAGATAAATTTGCAGTGGGAGCTGCGGGGGAAGGCTAGACTGGAAAGACTTCAAGATCTGAGGAGATCATAAAATACTGCTAATAACAGATTCATGCTTTATCTGAACAACTATTTTAACAGCATGAGAAAGTGTACCAGAGATTCAAATTACATCAGTGTTATTATGCTTGCCCAAGTGTTTTACATGAGGAAACAATCTACCTTGCATTACAAGAATTAGTGAAGAGCCAATTGCTGAATCACAGAATCACAAAATAGTTGAGTTTGGAAGAGACCTCTCAAGTTTATCATGTCCTCTGCTCAACCTATCTGGGTAAACTACATTAGGTGACCCTGATTTAGCAGAAGGTTGGACAAGATGACACCAGCAGATCACTGAAAAGGACAAAGTCTTCCTGAAAACTGGTAATGTGATCTTGCTTTTTGCCCTGTTCTCTCCTCTCACAATCCTGATCTCCGTTATCTCATGGTCACTGCAGCTAAGGCTGCCTTTGACTTTTATAACCTCCATAAGCCCTTCCTTGTTCATAAGCATGAGGTCCAGTACAGGATCTGTACTTGATGGCTCCTCTATCACTTGTAACAGGAAGTTGTCATTGATGCTGTCTAGGATCCTCTTGATTTACTGATGTCCTGCTGTGTTGACTTTCCAGCAGATATTTCAGTGATTAAAGTCCCCAAGAGGACAAGGGCCTGTGAACACAAAGCTATTTCTAGATGTCTGTATAAGACTTTAACTTCAGTCAGGCAGCCTGTAGCAGACATCCACTGCAATGTCACATGTACTGTCATGTGCTCTTTGAACCTTACCCATAAGTCCTCCGTTAGGCTATTGTCCATCCCCAGGTAGAACTCCATGCTACTGCCCCGCATAATCACAGGATCACAGAATCACAGAATTTCTAGGTTGGAAGAGACCTCAAGATCATCGAGTCCAACCTCTGACCTAACACTAACAAGTCCTCCACTAAACCTAAAGAACACTAAACACTAAAGAACACCTCCTCCTCAGCTTCCTGGAATGTCCTTCCTAAAGAGCCTGCATCTGTACATTGCACAACTTCAGTTATGCAAGCTATCTCACCACATCTCCATGATCCCAACAAGATCATAGCTCTGCATCTCCATACCGATCTCAAATTTCTCATGTTTATTCCCTCTACTATGTATTAGTGTAAAGGTACTACAAAGAGGCACCTCAGCATGGTGATTTCCTTGAATGTGTTTGGGAAGTTCCCAATACGGGTAGCCTAGTTTATATGCTGATCCTTATGGTGACCCTTCTTAAATCCATTAATGTATTTTTGCTTAGAAGTCTTTGCAGCGTACACATACTTCAGCAAAATGGCTCTACAATTTGCACCATTTTTCAATATCTGTCAAGTTCTGATTGGGCAGGAAGAAATTAAAAAAAATTAAGTGCTGTTTCAGTGTAAGAGAAACCACATAGGTAATTTTATTATTATTATTGTTATTATTTATTATTGTCCATCTAGTTACGTTTCATTTAAATATATATAATGACAGAGAGACTTCTATGAATTACACAACTAGAATCATAGAAAAGTAGAATCATCAAGGTTGGAAAAGACCTTAATTTCATTTTTACTCATCATTTATTAAAATATTTATGCTTTTATACATCTTAGAGCATATGCTTCTATTCAGTGACAAATATTTTTGGCACAAAATTTCCTTTGTGTGTCCAACCAATTAGGACAGATGGATGGACATTTTTTGTATGTAAGAGATAACTCTTTTCAATGTTCTCCTTGTAGTGTTTTCTAGGTTCTACCTTAAAAAAAAAAATAACCCACAAGGAAATTATTCTACATTTTACTTTTATACAGCAGTAATAGCATACTTAAGACATTCAAATTCACCCATCTAAGGATGGCCACCCATCCTCAATAAGGAATGAGATTCCATGACACAAAACATAACCTAGATATGAGAAACACTGAACCACCCATCATGGAGCATCCGCCATGTAGTCTTCTAAATGGCCCGGTTGGCTAACCAGGGAGGGAAAAAAAAAAATAACAAAAGACTTCATACTTTGCTCAAAACTGTCTACCTTTCTCTAGGTACCTACTGCTTTCTCATAGAAAGCACTGGACTTCTTAGAAGTATGGATTCACAACAAACTTCAGTGGCTGAAGTTTTTTCCTATGCTACATTTAGACATTACAGCTGTCTGGGCAATGCTATCCCACTGCCTCTCTTGAGCTACCACCTAGACACAATTCCACCCTCTCACTTGGCCTCTAGTTTATGTACTTTGAGTGCCAAAGACACTTGCTAGCACTTTTTCTCCGAGTTTCCAGACTTCAGTGAAAGTTTGTGTTCACTGAAAGTCAGACAATGAAAGTCAAATATTCATGTTCACTGAAGTCAGACAATGGGTTCTTACATACTAGACATTTTTGAAAATGCGACCATTTCATTTAGAGTAAGGCTGCATAACCCCTTCATGACAGATACATGCATTGGAAGATGGGTTGTAACAAGCCAATTCCATACGAGGAGCTATGTAGATATGCTATCTTGGCATTCAGCCTCAGTAAAAATGCAGTCTCAGCAGAGCTGAGCATGCATCAGCACCAAGGCATCATGGCTAACCAACCTCCTTTAAAAAGCTGTTTCACAGCTGAACCCAAAGTGTAACTTGACACAGTGCCTAAACAGAAGTTGAAGTTTCTGGGGAAAAAAAAAAAAAAAAAAAAAAAAAAAAGACCTAACTCAGAATACTGAGACCTATTGACAATTTGGACGTAATTCATGAAATTCAATACTTCTCCATTTCCAAAGACTTTATTAAAGGCAAAACCCTATTGGTTTGGAAAGAACTGGTTCTTCCTCTGGTGGATTTTCCACCACACAGAGATGTGGCTTTTCAAACAGCACAATGCTCAATGCTGCTAATATTACAGGATGACCATAGTCCAATGCAATGTGCCAAAAGACTACATACTAAGAAAATGAGAAATGTTCCTTGTAGGTTTTGGCTGCCAAAGATGAATTGATTCATGCAGATTTATAAATATGTATAATTTTGCAACATTTTTGCAAATGATGAGCCAGGGGAAATAATAGCAAGAATAAAATCAGATTTAGCAGATAAAGCTGGATGAACTTTAATTTGGAACAAAATATAATGCTCTAATTTGGATTACAGTGAGAACTTCCCAGTTGTTGTATCTGGGGCCATTCTTCAGACTGGAAAATCAAAATAGATAAAAAACATAAAATACATATCATGTCAAGGCATTATCAAGACATGATAGTGAATATACATGTATATCTTATGAATCACAAAACGTATTTTATCATAGTGTATCTCATTCTATTGATTCTGTTTGCACAGAATGCAAAATGTGGTTTAAAAAAAAAAAAAAAAGCCATTCTGTGTAGGACATAGAAGTTGTTTTGATCTTCTTGGATTCTGAAAGTTCAATTGACTGGGCTGTCTTAACTGAACATGTAGTATAGCATCAAAGTATCCCAAGAGCAATCCTTCATACTGAACAATATTTTTATGATATCTTTGGTGTTGTGAGTCACCATAACGATGTGCTATATGTTGACTTACACACATTTGTGAAAAAACAGAATGCATGCAGAAAGTCTAATAAAGCCCATTAACAAGTAATATAAATAAGGCAGTTCTATCTTCCTGAGCCCTTCTAGGTAAGATCACCAGCTAGATCTGAAAATAAACTGCCTTTGCATATGCCCATCCATACACTTTTTCAGTCTAAAATCTCTAACTTCAGATTGAACTCTACTTCATTTTACAAGGCTATCTTGAAAGCACTTCTAAGAAGGGGCAGATAATATTTTTCATTGAAAAATCATGAACTCTTGATCTACTCAGGGTATAAGGGGTCAGCCTCTTCAGGCAGATAACTAGTCATAGGACTAGAGGGAATGGCCTCAAGTTGTCCCAAGGGAGATTTCAGTTGGAAATTAGGAGAAACTTATTCTCAGAAAGAATAGTCAGGCATTTGAATGGGTTGACCAGGGAGGTGATGGCATCACCATCCTTGGGGGTGATAAAGGAAAGGTTGGGTGTGGTTCTTAGGGACATGGTTTAGTGGGTGACTTTGGTAGTAGGGTGATGATTGGACCAGATGATCTTGAAGGTCTTTTCCAACTATAATGATTCGATGATTCTACTCAAATATGAATGATTAATTAATTTATTAAAAATGCACAATGCTATTATGCAGAAAACATGAAAAGCTGTTTTGTGATATCTAGCCATGTATGTCTTACAAGTACGTAACACTACTATATGTCAATACTACTGTATGTCATATATAACACTACACATTCATCTTTAAAGTGACATAGAATGAATCCAAAATATGAATGGATTTTTTTTGTTTAAGGCAAAATTTAAAATTGTAAGTCAAAAGTCTGAGTAAAGCAGCTAGACAGAAGCTGAGACATATTATAGATGAACTGAGTCAGAGTTACACAACTGAATGAATTCTGTCATGCAGCATTGTCAGAGAAAACCTTTATTTTTGGAAATCTGTAAGATTGCCTTTGACACAGCCAGTGCTTGTTTGAAAGATTATTGCCTGTGTCTCATTTTAGTGTCTTTCCATCTAAATTCCTAAGAGAATTGCCTAAAATATCTATTTATGAATAGCTGGTTGTAGCTCATATTCATTCTCCATTTTTATTTCCTATTTCTGTATACTGGTGCATAAAACAGGGTGCAACAATTTTTATTCATATTTATGAACATTCACAAATCTGAAAAAAATCTTAGACACCTATTCCAAATAACTAAATTTTTAGGATATGCAAATACTATATCTGTGTATCTTCTGCCAGAAAGGGGTGATGGGTACATTTATTTAAAAGCATAGACCTCTCACCTTCTGATCATGAACTACAATGTTCAAAGTACTTGCTGAAGTGAATTGGCTTTCATTCGTGTTTATTACCTGCTTGCATACAAACTAATACAAACTAATGTGGTGAGCCAGTTTACCAGAATGGATAGCATAACTTTTGCTATACATGTGGGACAAAAGAAACAGCATTCAGAAAACAGTGTCTCATAAAACCCTTTAACCCTTTTTTTTTTTTTTTTAAATAAGTGTGAAGATGCTCCTTCTGAGAATGAGCACATGACTTCACCTTCTGGGATGACTAAAAGTAGATGGAGTTTGAATGAGGAAACCCACTATGCAAAAGCTCTTTACATTTTGTCTGAAAGGAAGAACTGCAAGTCATATTTTCTTCTTCTCTTTCCCTTCACAATAAAGAAAAAACTTTCTTCCACCCTTGATGGCTCACACTTCCTCCAAAACAGCTCTTGGAGAAAGTGCAGCCACCAAACTGCACAAGATGGTGACTGCAATTGAATGTTTCCCTGTGTGATTTCACCTTTGCTCCTTCACATGTGATCATTCCTTTTCATGAACACTTCAGGTACACAGATGCCAGTCCAGCAACCCACACTGAGTGAGGGAGTTAGAAATTTGTTGGGCTGGGACACAGCTTTCAAATTCTTTCTTCTCTCTGTGATTTCATCTAGCTGAGCAAGAAGACAGCAAAGCTTCTCCAACCCCAGCTGGAGAAAGAGGGTGTGTTTTTAAAGAAATAAATATAGGCAAAGCCCAGGTTAGAAGGATATGGCATTTAGGGAGGCTCTTTTTCTTGAAATTCCTTATTTCTGTGGCTAACTGATAATGCACTCGGTGCAAGAATGTGTTTGGGCTAATAATAATTAATCATATGCATTGAGGTAACTATTGGGAATCTTTTTATTGCTGTTTCCCCCCCCTTTTTTTATCACCTCTAATATCTCAAATTCAGGAGATGGGAGCAACCTCTGACCCTGCTATTGTACACCCTGTTATTGGTTAGTTTCTCTACCCAATTTCCTTGACCTTTGGGTGGTCTCTTTGGGCTAGAACTGTTCTGAATCATGGAAATTCTTTAATTTCATGCCACTGTCTGAAGTATATCTTTCAATTGTTGCTATACATTTAAAAGATTTTCTCCTCAGATGCCTGAAATCTTCATCCATTTCACTAGCAATTTTATCAATTCAGATTTCAGGAAGCAAGTGTTGTAGAGGAAAAACACATTGTTTAGACATGTCTTTGAGATAAGAGACACATACAAGAAATGTTTGGTGCCATTTTGACTTCTGTTGCTACTGAAAAGAGATGAGTTAGGAAGACTGAAATTTAACCTCAGGATATTATGCTGGAGGATGCACTGGCTGGGATTTAGTAGTCTACAGGAGTTTTCTGTCAGATATACTGTACTCTAAGGCATTGCCAAATAACAACATAGAGTATTCATGGTATTCTGAAGAACTGCCAAAGAAAACAAGTCTGCAGATTCTCCTTTATTTGATGATATGCTTACATTTCTCATGTCAACAATTTCTAGAACTGAAATCTGAAGTATAAACATTTAAGGATGAATACTGACTCCTTTTTAGGGACAAATCCTAAACACAATGAAATCAGAAAAAAAAAAAAAATCAGTAATTGGAGGGAAAAAAAATGGACTTTGAATTTAAAAACAAACAAACAAACAAAAAAAAAACTTCCCTTATCTTTGAGTGGGTGTACTTATGCATGACAGTGTGTATGTGCATATGTGTATATACAAAAATATATTTGTAGCATTTTTAAGATTATTTTTCTTTCTATTTCAAACCTATAGCTATATGTCTTTGGTTATTTACACATAAATTAAAGTCTGTTCAAGTTTTAAACATTTTAAACATTTTTCACTGTCTTCTATTGGGGGAAAAAAAAAAAACGTAATTGTTTGGTTGTTTTTTTTTAGTAATTATGTACTATAAACCAATTTGGAATGAAAATATGTCTTGAACTATCTCGCGTGGTAATTAAAATCTGTAGCTACATATAAAAAGAAAGGAATAAAATCTACCAAGAAGACTTCCTGCTTGTTAATGTATTTTAACAGTAATATAAAAGCAGGAATAGGACAAATGGTATAAAAGATACGGGGAAGATTGTAAAGGCCAATACTCATACAAATATCAACAACAAGAAACCCTAAAATTCTGATCCTAAAATCCTACCTTGCCCTTTTGGCCTTAAGACAGACAACAGAAAAATGTAGGTCACATGGGATGCATGATCCACGAACCAAGGGAACTCTATTAATCTGGTTTAATGGAGTATACAGCCATCAAAAAAAAAAAAAAAAAAAAAAAATGGAGTAGAAGGAAGGAAGAAGGTTCTGAAAACATTAGATGGATCTCTTCTTGTAAGCTTTTTCTTTTCCAGGCTAAGCAAACCCAGCTCTGACACACACCAGATGCTTCAGCGCCCAGTCCACCTTGGTGACTCTCCACTGGACTCACTCCAACACGAATTTGTCCTTCTTGTCACTGGGAAACCCAGAGCTGCACACTTGGGAGGGCTGTATAGAGGGGAATAGCACATAAACTTCAAGAAGGAAAGGCAGCAAGGATTATGCAGGGCATGACATGTTGGCATAACTGATAAGGAGAAACAGGTGCTGTACAGTGTACAGTAATTTGCTCTGTGTACAGTGTACAATTCATTTGCATGTACAGTTCATTGTCATGAAAGGAGCCTGAAGCTTCAAACATTAACATGTTGCAACTTTCCAGTGGTGGTTACCATGAGACATAAACAGCAGGCCATTATAACTCATAAACATCTCACATTTGCTTCAGCTTGGTAGCTGTAAAAATAGCACTACTCAAGGTATTTCTCAGTTACATACTTGCCAGACAGGGGAACTTCTGTCATGTTCAGTACTGGGGTTCTGGTAACTTACAAATGTCTTTATTTTGCACTACTTTAGAGACCAGTAATTCTGGTGACTTTTTGGCAGAGGTATCTGGATAGGTGCAGTCTATAACAGAAAAAAGATATAGATTTTCTTTTCTATTTTCCAGTATTTCCTGAGCATCTGAAGCTTTTCTGCCATTATTATAGCTGAAGGAAATGTAACTATCTCCTTCAGTATTTTTAACCTACAAACTGTGCTTGGATAATGTGCTATGAAAAGGAGAGACAGAAGGTATCTGACAGAAGGTATCTTATTTCTTCCCTGTCCTATTTTTAGTTTTGTTCAATATTTAATATTATACAAATAATACGTGTAGTGACTCAGAAAATAACTCAAGGCAGGTTAATGGGGCAAGCTATTAGAGGCATAGCGACTTCTGAAACTGAGAGGTCAATGGATATCTCAAAGTAAGCACCTAGAAATGTCATGTTCCCATATCTGTAATAACTCAAGAGTCTAGTCAGTAGCTTGCACCACTCTAGAAAGAAATAAGTATGGGTTATACAAAGAAAAGGTACAGTCACCATGAACGAAGCCTTCAAGGCATCCTGGACTGTCTTTATAGGAATGAAAGCGGAAGTTAAACTAGGCACTAAACTATTCTCTAAAAAAAGTTCAGAAACAAACTGCATTTTTCAAGGATGAAGAAATTCAGAACAATGCTAGCCCAGAAGTGAGACTGAGAGCAAAATGTGCTTCACAGTTCAAATATCTTGCTGCGTTCCTTCATTATATATATATATACATATATATATATATAATTGCTAAGAATGTTTTACATCTCCAAGCTTACAGAACAGATCTCTTGAATGAGGGCAAGACTATAAATTTAATCTTACTAAAGTCAGTGGCAAAATGTGCAAGATGTTACATGAGGCAGGATTTCACTTTACTTTCCAGTAAATTTCACTCTCTGAGGTACAATTTGTCGCAATGAGCTCAGCTGTCTTATGTACAAAAGAATAAAACATTTGGATAGGATCACAGCACAGGACAAGAACTAAATGAAAATACAACTGAGCATTTATTTTCAAAGGCCAATCGTGTATCAGCACTAAAAACACTTTCTGAGTCTATTCTTTTTACATGAGTGTTGACTAAGAACTTTCATACATGGAGAATTCTTCAGGAGAATTTCCTCCCATTCCCATCTCTTTTTCAGGGCATAAAAGTGATGGCTGTATGAATCTTAACTAGCTGGTCAAGCCAAATGTATGAGGTCTTTAGAAGAATACTGAAGGAAGAAAAATCTGTTACAATCTGTGTTTTCTTGGTGCCTACAAGCTGGTCTTGATATTTCTGACTTTGCATATGAGAAATGCAACTGCATTCATATCAGCATGTTCAATAGGGCATTTGAAGTAAAATTAAAAGGTATTTATAAAAGGTATTCATTATTATATTCAAAACTGATACGAAAATTATCAACTTTACACAGTGCAACACCTTCACAAAATATTTTCCCATTTGTAATGTTGATCTAAGTCGCAGTCAAAAATATCAACACATTACTTCAGTCTATAAAGGCAGTGAGTAAGCTCAAGAAATATATGACTCCTTTAATGTGTTTTCAGTGGTGACAGTGATTCTGGAAACTTGCAAAAAATTAATTTTCCTTTTTAAGAACTATAGAGATTAATCAAGTTAAAACTAATATACCTGTTTTATAGCAAAAAGGGTCTTCATGAGAAAAATTGTTCATGCTTTAGATTGAAACTCTTCATGTCTGTTAAAACAATCACTGTCACTTTATGTTCTTTTATTAGCATCTCTGTGCAGTCAGTGCTAGGGTGCAATGTCAAAAGACATTACTGCAAAACCACAAACAGGAAAAAAAAAAAAAAAAAGAAAAAAAAAAAAGAGGCACTATTTTAAGTGAGACTCTTTGAGACTCTTTACGTGCTTTTCTTCACTCCATTTTTGCTTATTATTTTTGCCTAGAGATCTCAGCAGTGATGCACCATCATAATATTTAGCCTTTGTAAAACAGTAATGCTCCCTGGTGATTTGTGCAGTTTTGCTATCTGTGCTATCAAGAATGCAAAGAACTTGCCCTCTGAAAAATATCTGTGGGTCAGAGAAAAGACCATCTTCGTTAAGATCCTCTCTGCAATGCTCTGCCCTAATTTCAGACAAGTAAAGTCCCTCTCCCACTTACTTGTTCATATTCACAATTTTAGCCAAAGGAGAGAAAAATTGAGCTTCTAAACAATTTCCTTCTTTAAAAATTCCAGACTATGCAAACTGCTCAGTTGTGCATGAGGTATTCAGGAGCTCAAACTTGTGTTCGCTTTGCATCTGTACTTCTCCAGGACTTGCTTGTCTCAACCTCACATCAGCTTTCCCAGAAGTGTCATCAGTACCTCCCTGAGAGTCATTCCCATGAGAACTCCTGGAAATTAGATATTCTTCCTTGTTGGCCTCTATCAGTAAACACTCATTTCTATGCTGTATCCAAGCATTTCAAGTATTTTCTCCAGACTTGATGAGCCAGTGAAAGTCCTTTTCTCTTCAAAATGCACTGCTAGCAGGATGCCTCTGTCAAGCATTGCCATAAAGGTGAAATAAATATTACAGGCTTGGGGAGCTGGTTTTTGTTTGCTTGTTTTTTGAGGTAAGGGGTTGTCTTTTCTTTTCTTTTTTTTTTTTTTTTTTTTCCATTGCATATCTCAAGTTCAGAGATTGATTCATCCTTTGTAGTTCTGTGCCTGTAGGAAGGAAACATCCTAGAGGTGCTATCCATCCTGCAGATCTGCAAGCAGAAGTTTAATATGAACTGACTACCAACAAGCTGAGGTTCTATTTACTATTTAAATATTTCATCAGAAAATCAATCAGCACCTCTATCAATAAGGAACACAAAGAATGTGAAGAGTGTCTGTCAGGCATCGGATACACTTTTTGTGAAGAAATTGGAAAGTAATTTAAAATATATGCTTTTAATAAGCTATTCTTTCTGTAAAGCTTTCTGTTTGGAGGACAGAAGGGAATCTTTATTATGAAGATACGAGCATTCAGTTAAGCTTGTCCTAGTGACACAATTAATGCCAGAAACAGACTGATAGGAGATCAATGTAAGATCTCATTATTTCAAAGACAGTTCAGAGAAACATTCTAATCACTTCTCCAAGTTCCTACCAACTATTTTTTTTCCTGCCAGGCAGCTGCAGAACATACTTGTGATACTTTGAAAATACTTCCCCACAATCAGATGAAAACACAATCAATAACTTAGATTCTTCTTTAAATGTTCCTCAGCTCAGCCCAGAATTATTCCCTTACAGTCTAAAAGACATATGGCTATAATCTGAGTCACTCTTTGAAATGTGTTTATTTTATTTTATTTATTTATTTCACTGATAACCCATCAGGCAGTCTAAGAAGTTGTATAAATTGCATTTGTTGACACTAAAATTCGTCACACAAGTCAGAGTAAATACTCAGTGACCAGGAAGCCAGCCTGTAAATCTGGCTTCACTTCCATGACGTGTTTCAAATGATCTTTAGACATGCCACTGCAGCTTTCCCAATGAAGTTGAAAGGCTTTGCTCTAGGTGCTACGTCATGTATGGTCCCAGCAAGATGAAGCTCACTAAACAACAGACACGCATACTCAAGCAAGCTATTTGCTACTACTGAACTAAGTGCTACCATGGCTACAATGCTCATGGCACACATCAAGAATTAAAAGTTTGTGTGGCTTTAGCTACTTGCTGCAGCCCAAGTAGTTCCCGAGGTGGAAAGAGTCTCTCTTGCTGCAATTAGAAGCATCAAGAAGGAAAAAATAGAAAAAAAGAAAAAAAAAAAAACTGCATCTAATGAGCTTCTTCATTTTCTTTACCAAATGCGTTGCAGACTGAATTTTATTAAAAGTCACATTCATACCCCAGACAGTGGAAACCTCTTTTGCTTTCATCCACCCACCTCAGGATACCACAGCCCAAATACCTATTTTAAGACTGTTCCCATTCTAGTTGATTTTTGGTAACTGACATTTACAAACAGCGGAATAAATAACACTAATAGAGAACACACACATCAGTCTCAATGGGCCTTTCAAAAAATGAATAGCCAAATATAAATTTTCAGTAGTTTTATTGAAAAATGCCTCTTTCATTTCAGAAATAAATAATATAAGGCAGTGAAATTCACAATTTGCAGTTAAAATATAAAAGCAGCAATTCTATATCCATAGTCTTGCAAACAATTTCCAACTGCTTTTGATAACTAAGAAACATTGTATTCTGAAAAAAAAAAATCCATACTAAATATACAACATAAACATGCAATTCCATCTCTGCAGGATTGACTGCAATTCGGCATAAATGTTACTGTGTCTACAAACAAGGAGATTTCAGGCATTATTAAACTGTATCCAGTTGATACAACAAATTCAGCTACTTAATGTTTGTGGTGTTTAAAGGAGATGTATAAGAGCAGTATATGCTCTACAAAGTGTAACTAAGAATAGAAGAAAATGACAATGATATTGAAAGGAGAGAGAATTATTTTTTTGTCTTCTTCCTTTTTTAACTACATAATGCAGACGTGTGATCTGACTGAGCTGCAAACATGCATGTGAAAAAGAAGAAAAATGTAGAGCTAAAGCAGACAGTCCTCAGAAAATTTGCAGCAGCTCTGTGGTTATTTTTATTTTGTTTTTTTGGTTTTCTTTCTTTTTTTTTAATTTGTTTTTACACTATTTTAATGAAACGGCAACACTGGGATAACTGAACGCACATATTAACCTGTATGCAGCCACTAAAAGCAAAAGTATTTTACAAGCATTTCCAGAGCAATATGAAGTCTCTAGTTACACATATTGCTATCCTCACACAAGCAAGATACAAAACAAGGGTGCATCTGATATGAAAAGACCAGAAAGCTAGAATGCAGAAGGAACAACGCACTCTCCCTGTGTGTATCTGCAAATGCAAGTATAGCAAAGACAAAAACCACCAACCAAAAAACCCAAAACAAGACACAGATCTTTTATGGCTTTGGTTTTGCTTTTCTTGACAGCGATCTTCTCCAGCGCATGTGCTCAGGATATTCTGGTGAATGCATTTCAACTCCATAGTCCTCATACTCGTCCTCTCTCCTTTCTGACTCCATAGGTACTATGAAGGGTTCACCTTCAGGTTGATAGGGTCCACTTTCAGGCACATATGGTTCTGGTTGAAAATAGTTGTCCGATTGAACATTATAGTTATCGCATGTCTTTGAATCCGCAAATACAACGAAAGTTAGTTTTTCTACATAATGTTAGTCCAATCTTATTTCCATAAAATAAATATATAAATTAATAGTTCACTGGGGGTGCTTTCAGTTTTGTTCATGAATACTTTTTGGCAGTAAAATAATAAAAAGTTTAAAATTAATTGTGAAAGGCTTTGTATTTATAATACACAAAACAGTGCAGAAAGAGTCTTAAATTATGCAAGGGACCAGTTATTGTTAAAAAAAATAAAAAGGCAAATCAAATAAAATTATTATTTTACAGCTACTTCAGTAAATCAAAGCACTGGACTTTATTTTAGACTATGTAATTAATAGAACACATGGAGCAGGCAAAACGAACAGGTGGGTTTGGCATATACTAATTTTCTCTGAGAATGGGAAAGTGTACACATAACTATCACCAGCGGCAATATACAGTACATGTCATTTTCTCGTGCTGTTCCTCGTAACAAACCGAGTTACAGCTGGTGCTTCAGGAACACCAAAAACTACAGCAAAACAGAAGAAATATAATTATAAAACTTTTGTATTTATAACTGCAGTTACAGAATCCAACAAGATTACATATAAAAAAGGCACATGCCCCGATTCAGACATGTTGGTAATAAGCAACAGACAGGTAGATTTCTTAAGTTGTCAAAGATGTTATTCTGGCATATAGCAAGCAGCAGCAGGCTTTTATGCAAAAGCATCACATAGAGTTGTTAACAGATTTTAGTGGGTACGGTCCCATACAAATCATTTACAAGCCACAATTAGTTTACTATTTACATAAGTCATTTCTCATTTACCAGGTTAAATCCGTCTCTTCTATTGGCATTACCTTTGCTGGTTAGTAGTTTTATAAGCCTCCTTCACCAGTGAGACTTTTGATGGTCTGGGTCTTTTTTTAAAAAAGAATGACTGTCTATTTTATTATTGAAATGCAACAGGCTTAATGAAATGGCATCACTGTCCTTTATCTCATTCACAAGTTGTGTTAGTAAAAAGAATCTCCCCATTCATTCTATCAGGCCAACATGGTTCAAAAACCATATCCGTGGTGAAATATCCATACGGACTCATTTTCTAATAAGCACGTGCGCAAACATCTCAGAAACAGGATTTTCATGTATTCAAACTGTAAGCAGCACTGGCGACTTAGAAAATGTGTTAGCCGAAACCTGAAACAGGTCAAAGATGATGTTAGTCTTTTAAAAAGTTCATCTGATGTGCAAAAACATACTTTCATCCAACTAAATACATAACAGTTAATTCATAGGCATATATCTATATATGTATACATAGCTGATTACTAGAAAGGAGAACACTGCTGAATCACAGGCACAATTTTCTTTCATTTTCATTTAAATATGAATTTTGTGAGGTCTCCATAACCACCTAGCTCTTTAACCATCAGCACTGAATCTGCAAGTGTGTACATATATATATATATATATCTTTTTTTTTTCTTTTCATGGGTACATGCACAATACACTAACAGCAAACCATATTCAATAGTAGTATCACATACACTAATTTTGAGATGTTGCAATGCATACATATTAATCTCTTAACAATACTGTGGTCCTGCAGGATCCCCGTGTTAAAATATATTGGAATATTTCCAGTCAGAAATTGGTGGCCGCTGTGACCCTGGTATTTTGATTGCAGATGCAGCCTAATATTTTAAGATACATCACAGAGAGGAAGGCTGGTATGACCCAGGACTAATCAGAGACTCCATGGTGTTTAACTCAGTAGAAATTGTAGGACAGTGGTGATTTTCAGTTGTCTGCATTGTATCACTGAATGGATTTCCTTTGTGGGAAATTTTGGTTTCAGGTATAAATTTGGTATAAATTATCCTGACATTGCTCAGAAAGAGACACACGGAAATTGCCAGCCACAGCATTCTTTTTATTTTTCAAGAGAAACATGGAGAATTCAACCTTGTTCTGAAGACGATTGGAAGGAGTGAGGAGGGGGGAAGAAAAGAAGAAGAAGAAAATTGTCACTTAAATCCTATGAGCAACATTATCAACTACTAACCTTCTATGTTAAAAATTAAATAATTTGTTTCTACTTCCTATTTAAAGTGAACGACACATAACATCAATTAAATCTGCATCAAGGGCCACATGACTGCTCATATGCCTGCACATTACAATGAGGCAGGCCTGCTCACTGCCACCTTTTCCTCCTGATTCAGCATGTCCAGGTTAGCAGGTCTGTCTCATGTAAAGCAATTCAATACAAACAGACACATAAAAAGATCATTTAAGACAAACAGCAGTTCAGTTGTTCATAACATACCTGGGAATCCTTGGCCATTGTAAGGGATGCTAGCACACTGGGATGAATCACAGTATCCAGGTGGCCCTGGAGGACCTCGAATACCCGCATTTCCAGGACGACCTGGAGGCCCTGGTGGTCCTCGTGATCCTGTGGAGCCTGGTGGACCAGTTCTAGATTCTCCTTGTGGACCTAATTTTAGAATTGAAAGGTTGGTGGGTTGTTTTCATTAAGAGCCAGCTTGATAAAACAGCTAACATTACTGCTGTCTAGACTACACAGTCTAAGCTATGTCTTTGGTGAAAAAACATTTGCATTTTGTTGCTATACGGGGGTCAACAGAAAGAAAAACAAAAGAAATGTAGAAATGTGACTCATCATTTGTTGCTTCCCTGTGTGTGGCTTACTTAAGATTTTTTTTCACGCAAACCGATTTAGTAAGTTTTGAGCCAAGTAAGAAACATCAATGAATTTCCTGGTTTATTTCCCCTCTGCGTAAGATATGAACATCTCAAGGGAAACTACTAGATTAGACAAGCACACTGGATTTCAATTAAAATATAGGAGTACATTAATTCTGCTACCCTGCAGCCCTAGGATAGATGAGGTAATGTTTTTTTTGGAACAGGTCTTATTATGGTTAGCAGAAAAATAAAGCTTCAAGTATCTGGGGTTACAATTTGCTGCAAGCAACTTATGAGTCCTGTAATGAAAAACCACGTTTAGCCTAGTGAACTAAAAGCAGAAACAATTGATACAGCTGACTTCTGCCAAGGCATCGGTGAACAAAATTTCAAGACACAAAGAGCAAAACCAACAGTCAAATCATCAGACTCTATCACCTAGTAACTCCATATGTTGGAATATAATTATGTAGTTCTTGAACAATTTGTACTTCTGTAATCAAAAATCAAAGTAGAAAATGAATTTAGATACTCTGAAAGAATCATCTATTAAGACTTGTGAAAATTAAAATTAAGCATTTGAACAATGTATTTTCATAAAATACATTTTCCTGCAAACAAGCATGCCAGAAGGGTAAGTTACAAGACAAAGATAAATATCTTCTAGCCATATCCAAAAGTCTCTAAAAATCACTTATTTTTACAGGGGCTCCCAGTAAACTCTAATATATTTCAAAAACATGAAGCACACAAAGTAAAGCACATTGATTCACCATATGCAGTCTGGTGCTATATGAGAAAATATTGTCTTTTTTCTCCTACTTTTCTGTAATCTGATTTTAACTAAAACAAGAAATATTTACCAGGTGGTCCTGGCAAACCTCGTGGTCCTTGAGATCCAGTCCCTCTTTCACCTTTCTCTCCAGGCATTCCTATTAAAAAAAAAAAAAAAGGCAACCACATCAAAAATATTTCTCCATGCTTTCTCTGCTTTCTCATTGATATTAATTCCAATTATTTAATGGAAGATGTGTGGGTCAAACCTTATTTGGTATACTTAGGGAAATACTTAATTTGGATATAAATATACTAACCCATAAACAAAGTAGGATGCACAGGCAATTTGGTGTAAATAAAGTTTCTCAGAACATAGGAAAGTCTTTGAGACACTTAAAACACCACAGAACTTTATTATTTTAAACTATGAAGAAGGTATTTTCAAGCTTGCATATTTCTGATATAAAAGTATGCTTTACAGTTTCTTAGATACAGAATTCAGAAATTCATTCTTCCTTCCTTTTCTCTGTGTCTTTTTTGAAGATTAAAGTAAAATATATGCTAGAAAATGCAATAGTGAGTCTATGCTATGGTAGAGTAGCAGGAATACACACAGGCTACTTCATAGAATAATACAGACACTTGATATCACCGCAGGAATCCAAGGTAGCCAAAAATAGGCATATCTATATGCTCAAACTCAAGTTAGCATTTCTTCCCTCTCAGAGTAGTGCAAAGAGCCAAGGATGTAGAACTAATTCTTTCAACTCCTACTTTATATTCTTAGTAATGACTCATTTTCTCTCTTAATTAGATGTCTATTCTGCAAAGAGTTGTGTTACTCCAAACAGCCTTTCAAGATGTAGCTGCTTAGTGCCAGAAAAGCTCTGAGAACATTCTCTTTCCTGGGATATCCTGTGGATGCCTGAGACAGCAGCCAAAAAGTTACACCAACGCGTGTTTTATGAAACATGATCAAGGGAGAGACAGAGGAGAACACTGATGTAATTAACCATGTCCTCCAGTACATCGGTGTCCCTCAGGCAATCCAGCTGACCCAACCAGACACTGTTAGGTGTGGGCTTCATAGTCTGACATGGTTAAAGGGATTAGGCTTCTCCTCTGGCAGCCTCTGCACTACAGCCACTGTGAAATATAGAGATGCCTTGGGCATTACTCACCTCTTTCACCAGGTGGTCCTTGGACCCCAGGAGGTCCTGGGAATCCTGGTCTTCCTCCAGGCCCAGGCTCTCCTCTTGTCCCAGCAGCTCCTGGGGGACCAGGTGGTCCTGGTGGCCCTGGCTGATTACGGTTTGAATAATAATCATTCGGGATTTGATTCAGCATTTGATTGAACCGGCTCATTTGGCCTTAAAATGAAAGAAAACAGTAAACCATGTGAAATGCGTGAAAATCATTTCTGAGTGGGAAGGAATAAAGAAGCATCTCTTCATTAAAATCTTGCCTTATGACCATTCAAAAAATTAGTGTTGCTTTGGTCCAGATGAATTAAAAAGACCTAAGATGAATGACAATGCTGGAAAGAAATGGAGGGGGGAGGGAAGAAGGGTAGGTAGAAATCTAGAAGCTGAAAGCATTATCAAAAGTTATTTTTAAGGCAATTAGAGTCACAAAATAAGTATTTGTTTACAATATGCTTGCTCTCAGAGCTCTGGTTAGAGGTTGTTTCTACTCTGAAGAACAGAAGGAACTCGTCCCAGTTCAAACAGTGAAGAGGATCATATTTTGATGCAGAGCTCTGAAGCAACCACAGGCTCAGGATAAATTGCTCCTGTGTAGAGCAAGCAGGACACAATCTATGATGTCTATGAATTTCATTTCCAAAGAAAGGTGTCTTTGAACAAAAGCAATAGCACAAAGTAGCTAAGCAGAAAGGAGCCCTTAATAGGGGGGCACATCTAGACCTTCCTAATTAATGTCAGTTACCAGTCCTAGCGTAAGAACACCTTCAATCCCAGCAGAGCTGTCCCCTGTAACTACTCCCTTTGTGGCTATAAAGGACTGAAATTCAGTTTAGAGACCTGAACCAAAGAAATATTTTTACTTGCATAGCACAATGATTCTGTGCATGGTATTTACCCAGCACTCATCTGTCACTTCCCACTAGTAAAGCCCCTGCAGTGAGCATACTTTCTCTCAGGTTCCATCCTCCTGAAGATAAGACATGATTAATGAGAAAATGTATACTGATTTTATGACACAAATAAAGTAATTTTGGAAGAGACTGATAATAGGAAAGCCACCTGCACAGCACCTACAGAGGATATTAGATTTCTATATATATTGCTAAAGTTGGCAAAAATTTAGTGCTACATTTTTTCCACCAAATCAGTGGCATTGGACAATCATCGTTATCATTCAGACTCATTTTGCTGTGTGGCTAGTACCCCTCACCTTAAATTTAAGTATTTTTTTTTCTCTTTTAACAATCAAACTAGTAGATTACTAGTATGAGAAACAAAGCAAGCAACACCATTTACCATTTATCAATTGTTCACAAACTTGTCTTGCAACTGCTCGCATCATGTTCTGAGAAGCAATGTCACCCTAAATAATCAAAAACAAAACAAGTGTTTATTAGTAAGTGTCTGTGCTTTTAAAGAGACAGTGCTTAATTAAAAACATCTAAGGGAAACTGACTTTAAAGCAGACTTACTCTGTCACCTTTTTCTCCCTTCATTCCAGGTGAACCCTAAAATAAATATAGTAGCACTGTTATTTCATGTATCAAAATACATGCCAGCATAGGAATATACACAAAGAAGGACCAAAGCAGAAATACTACTATGAAGGAAAATAAATAAATAAATAAATAAATAAATAAACAAATAAATCCTGTACTTCAGAGCTATTACCTACAAAAATTCCATATAGATTGACAAAGACATCTAACAGATATGTACCCAAGCATCTGCTGGACAGAGCTTTCTCATCTGGAAATTAGGTAAAACAGATGCTTTAGCATGATGTACAGATGCAAATCGTGCCACAGATCTATTTTCAAGCTGCTGTCATAAGACTAAATTAAACTAAATTAAGAGTCCCTTAACAGTCAGGAACTTTTCATTAAATAACATAGTTTTTTTGGTCCAGAAAAGGGGGTTCATCAGATCCATGTATCTCTGGGCTAGGACACAGTCTCACAACAAAAATGCCTAAACACTCCAGTGGTTAGGGCAGTCCTGAAACACAGGAATTGCAGACTCACTGCAGGACATCACAGGTACATCTTTAACAGCAAAAATATATTTCTTCAGCAAAAGTGATTTTCCTCGCCACACTAGAAAGTCAGTTTCCATGTAGTCTAATTAATATTTAGTATTTTGGACAGTGCAGAAAAGCTTTAAATAAGATAAAGAACTATAGACAGGCTGAATGCTCAATGGTCAAAGCGTTTACATGAGATGCACGTCTCATCTCCAAATCAGGAAAAGCAGTAAGGTGTACTTCAAAGATGAATGACCAGATCAGTCATCTGCTGCTTTGCATCCTAAGTGTTACTGCTTTCTACATCTTAGTATTTCTTTAAGGAGCCTGTTTATCACCACTAACAAAGCAAAGGCTAAGTGTGGGCTGCAGCTGTTTTTCATAACATTCTTACAGTACCCACAAATAATTTCAACAACACAAGAAAACAAATCATTCCACTGCGGTCACAGAGGATATGGTTTGAATGCAGTGGCACTGTTTCATAAACTTCCATCAAAGTTTTGGTCAAAAAAAAAAAAATCCCATGAGGTATGTCAGAGTGTGAGCTCATTATGGTGTCTGAGCTTCTCAGCAGCAGCCATGCATTCACCTCCCTCATAACACGCCACAGAAAACATGAGGTGGCTCATCCATCAATGAGTTAAGCAGATGGTATACGGTTTATTTGCATCAGACATAAAAAAAAAAAAAAGGCAAGCTTAAAAGGTTCAAATTCTGTATATGATATCTGGAAGCACTTTTTTCTGAACAGTCAAGAGCACTTCCTTAGGCTGCTGCCTTCAGCCAAAAGCCACGTTGGTAAGACAAGATGTTTTCTTGCAACAAAGGCACAACTTTGCTCCAATGTGTTGCCAGCAAAGGCCCCACAGATAAAAAATGCTAAGGACATTCAATAATTATAAGCAATATATAGTCAACTTTACAATTCATTGAACCAAATAAACCTCATTATTCAATTTGTAACTTTGCAAAGAGACACTGATTCAGCCTTAGGATTGGAAACCTATAGGCTATTCTTAACTAATCTTAAAATGTAAAGATAAGAGACTGATTGGTAATGTTAACAACGAAGTTCATTTTCCACCTGGGTATTTTAGATATATGATTTCCAAAAAACAATTATAACTGCAATTACTGAGTTGCTATTTGCATCTTCCTCCCACTTGGCTATATTCTGCTTAAATTTCACTTTATTTTCCTTTGATAGACAAAAACGTGCAACTTAGCCAACTGCTTGCCAGCATTTTGAGAAGCAGCAGCTGCTGCTGACATTCTACTTTGTTGATATCCTGTGATGAGGGAGTCACTTGGGGTCAGTGTGAGGAAATGCTAGTTTATGCTGCTCGTGGGATTTTTCTGAGCTGTGGGATGAAGGCTGGGGTTGCAGCAAAAAAAAATCTGCAGCTTAAGGAGGACAAAACAAAGGAAGGATGCTATTTTTACTTTAAAAGATAATATACGCAGTTGTTTTCCCCAAAAGAATGCTTGCTCCCCACTAGAACCACCAGGCTGCTGCCCTCAAAGCACCATCTTTTTTAGACTTCATCTAGGATCTCTGCACAGATGAATGCAAGATTAGCGAACAGCAAAGAGTGAAAAATGCTCAAAAATTGCATTTAACTCAGAACAAACGTCTCCTTTATATGCTCAAATTCTAAGGGTTTTCACAGTCAGTTTGGTCCTGGAACCACCAGCCTAATAGGACCTTATATATAAAACATATTTTTCCTAGGGACCTTCTAAATAAAAAAATCAAACCCTGCTGTAACAGACACCATGTAACAGAGTCTATTTTATAAACAAGACAGCTCTGCTTTAAGAAGACTTAGAATGCCCACTTGTACATTACAGTTTTTATTCTCAAACCTATAAAACAACAGTACTGTAAAACAACTTGTCTTCTCTGATAGTCGAAGGTCTTCTATTTCCCATTATATTCACAGAAAATGTATAATCATTTCTTCTTAAGACAATATCCTCTTTTAGCTTTATGACTCTTAGCCTTGAAGGTGTTACCACATGACATATGTATGGACTACTAGGAAACTCTCTCATTCTGACCATTCAGGCAGATTACAGATACTTGATTCTCTTCTAGGACAGACAGTCCTCAGTTCTCAACAGATTACTGACTCAGCTATGCTCTTACTGTTGCTTTCTCATTCATTTTGTTACTACACTGAAAACCCACATAATTTCTCTTGGAAATACTTATAAGCATATTATAAAGTCAAATTTCCTATTTCCACGAAAATTCAGTTAACAAGTCAACTTGTTTCCATATAAGTACACATTGAGGTATAGAAATGTTTACAGCCACATTAGTGGTGTGGTCTGCCTCAGCTTAGCATATTAGTGGTATCTTACACATCAGGAAAGAGTTTCTATTGAGTGCATTCAATGGGAATGTCTTAGCAACTGCCAAAGTTCCTCATAATTTGCATGTAATTGTGCATCCTTGGACTGGGACATAAAGACCCTTGCTTTGTAGGGACCAATCACCTGACTTGTGTTGTATAATATCTACAATAAAGATTGTTTGGGTAGAAGAAAAAAATGGCAGGATGTAGATGAAAATTATTTGTATTTACCAGAGGCAATGTGAAGCCTTATTATCTTTCTCCAGGGCAGGAAGTCACAAATTCAGGCAGGCCTGAACTATGACTCAGGGCATTGCAAGTTACATTTAGCCATTAGGCTGCAACTTTGGCATTCTAATGCAAAACATCACAAAGGAAAGCATTGAAATTCTGTCTGCCAAGAGTCTGATAAAACATCTGTGCAAGGTGCAAGCCAGAATTCCTGCTGGGATCTGTTCTAGAAACATAAGAATTGGTAAATATGATGTGTAGCATCACATTACAAGAAAGTGCAATAAGCGGGGGAAAAAATGTATTTTTAACTGAAAGAAACTCTTAGGATCAGACTGCAAGAGAACTTACATGCGGTGGTTGGACAGGCATTGACTGCTTTGCTTTGCAAAAGCACTGAAACTGGCCTTGTAGCCAAATTTGCTTTTAGTTGCATTATTTATCTTCAAAACATCTTTGCTACTGCAATGGAGCAGTTATTCAGTATCCCAGGAGAAGGAAAATACAGATACAACTAGTATTTTGGAGCTCACTTGTCAGTAAGCCATAGCACCTTATGCCCCTGTTGTGTCTGACCTACCAGGAATATCACATGAGGCATGTATGTCTAAATGCAGGAAAGCTCAAGTTCATTCCTAAGACACCCAATGTCCTCTACTGCAAGGACAAATGGGAGTTACAGACTGAAAAAAGCAGACCAAATTCAGTATGTGTATGAGAAAATGACCCAGTTTCCAGATCCTCGTAGGAATTTAAAAGTTCCTAATCATCAAGCTACCCAGCCTACTAGATACTTCTCCAAATTATCCAGCTTCCACTTACATAAGGAAATTGTAGTGAGAGGGAAAATTCTTGCTGACATTAAGATAGAAAAAATGAATGACTTCATGTTTCAATTGCTGTCTCCACTCCTGAATCATACAATTTCTCAGAGATCCTATAAAAGAATCAATTCAAATGTCTTCTGAAACTTTTGGTGGGAGGCAGCACCTCCTGCTCTTTCTCCCTTTTCAGGGTGCACTTTAAAGTTAAAGGTTTGAATAGAACCCACAGAATCTACCCTCAAATAATTTTAGAATCACATTGTAGAAAACCAAAACATTTGCAAACTAGAAGTGATTATGTAACATTATCAAAGATTCTTTCACCTTCGTCGGTGTACCACTTTTTCACTACACACACACACACACACAAACGTAAGGACTTACCCGTTATTTTGCTGACCCAGTTCTTCATGCTTATGCAGTGTTGGAATATATGTCTTGGCACATAATAGTCTATAATCTTTTTAGTGGAAACCAGAGACCGCAGTTTCCAGACCCAACTATTAAACTCAGCAAAAAGGCATACTATAAAAATAAAATTGTTTGAAAGAAGGTTTGTGGTCTTAGGTCAGCTCTGCTGTATTAACCACTGTCTCATAAGTGCGAGACAAGCATTTAAAGAAAGGATAAGTCTCATTCATCAACAGACAGCATAATTTTAAAATTGATCCTATAAGTATATCATTATCTTACTGGTGTCCCACGATCTCCTGGTTTCCCTGGTTTTCCACTTGGGCCAGCAACTCCTGGAACTCCTGGGGCACCCTGCAGCAGAACGCATGTAAAGTGAATTGTATAAACACACAATGGCCTACATGCTGATAAGAAAGATGCTATGGTATTTGTAATTGCAGAGGGGCTCTTGAGAGTTTTTTTCTTCTGTTAGGTATGTATCAGGCTTGAAAGCTTCCCTCCAGAAAAATAAAAAAATTAAAACAGGGAAGGGAAGGGAAGGGAAGGGAAGGGAAGGGAAGGGAAGGGAAGGGAAGGGAAGGGAAGGGAAGGGAAGGGAAGGGAAGGGAAGGGAAGGGAAGGGAAGGGAAGGGAAGGGAAGGGAAGGGAAGGGAAGGGAAGGGAAGGGAAGGGAAGGGAAGGGAAGGGAAGGGAAGGGAAGGGAAGGGAAGGGAAGGGAAGGGAAGGGAAGGGAAGGGAAGGGAAGGGAAGGGAAGGGAAGGGAAGGGAAGGGAAGGGAAGGGAAGGGAAGGGAAGGGAAGGGAAGGGAAGGGAAGGGAAGGGAAGGGAAGGGAAGGGAAGGGAAGGGAAGGGAAGGGAAGGGATCAGTAGATCTTGGTGTGCTTTTAAAGCTCATGGCTATAGAATGAGGTAAACTCATTTTTCCCTTATTTACACTGAATTAAATCAGTTTTGAAACCACTGGAAGTCACATGGGTAAAAACAACTGAAAGAACAATTTAGCTTACATGAATGTTTGTGAATACATGTTTTACACAGTTGTCTGCTCACCTTTTACTGAGAGTTTCTCAGATCCATTTGGGATATTAAGCAAAGGATCCATTTCATATTTAACATAACTTGAAAATGTCAATGTGTCCCTCTCTTTGCTCGGGTCTCTTATGTCAGTGTTTACCAAAGACAAAATTATATTTACCGCTGGTCCTGGTGGGCCTCTGGGACCTGTGGGACCATCTTTTCCTGTGAAACCCTATTTAAAAAAAAATCAGAATTAGAGATTAATCCAAAATTGCAGCAATCCCTGACTAAAATCATCCTTAGGATTAGGTAATTGCAATACTTCCAATTACTACTATGATGTATTTTAAAACTTATCCACACTGTTAGTTACAAAAATAGCTGTCACTGCTAGTGCTGAGGAAGGCTATATATGGAACAATGAACTTGAGCCAATTTAGAAGATGTTCAGCTGCTGTTGATTGACTGCGGATGGAATGAGTCTGTCTCAACCTTTTTTAAGGAAAGGAATTATTGTTGTATTCCAGAGAAGGAAGATTTCTCTTTTCAGTGTTCTCTCATTCACAGACAGCTGGAATATCTGAGGTTTCTGGTTAAATGGTGAACAACAGAACACCTCCTTCTCAGGTACTCTTTCTGCAAGAAGTGATGCTGAGTCATTCCATTTCAATAATCTAACACAGCATTCCCAAACTAGCATTGATGGTCCATGGCCCACTGATGACCCACAAATTCCATGGTATGTTCTTTGACAACAGGCTATCATATGGTTCTGTTTTGATTTCTGGCTATAAACTCCCAGTAAAGCATAAGTAAAAATGTATATATCAATTAATAATTTTGACTTCCAAAGTAATTCATTGCTTCAGTCATCTCAAGGGTAACATGCCACTGTGCAGACAAAAGAGATTTGCTCAGTTGACTCCAAATTGGAAGAGAGGGATTGCAACAACTCTGCAATTAATACCTGTCAGCACGCACTTCATCATGACAACATTTTAGAATTCCCTCATTCAAAATAAAGTTCTGAGCTCCAATCAAAGGCTAAGGAGAAAACTTGACCTTCAGAGTAAGAACGGCACAGACAGATTGTTTACAGATATGACATCTTGCAGATGTTGAGACGAGCAGAGCTTTCAGGGGATCCCCCACAGCAGCAACAGCACGTGGAAGACAGCAGGGTTGAGTACCTCAACAGGCCCCTCCCCTGCTCAGGGGCCTTACGGGACTTACTGTTTATCAGGTGCAGGTATCTAAGAACCTTGTCAGGACAGGGAGCCATGAATTTTTTACAGAAATTATGCGACTATCCTATGACTATCTGGAGAGATTCTCACACACAAGTTTTGCCAGCCCTTCCACTTCTACCTCTCCAGGTTGGATATGGATAAAAGGACTCCTCTTGACCTCTTGAAAAGTATTTGAAAACAGAAAGCTATGATAAAGAATGGAAAAAAAAGAAGAAAAAAAAAAAAAAAAAAAAAAAAAAGTCTTTCAATTAAATAAACTGAGGAAACCAGAAACCTTACCCTTTCACCTGGAGGTCCCATTGGGCCAGGTGGTCCAGGTAAACCTGGGGTTCCCTAGAGGGAAAGGAAATGATGAACTGTATCCAAGATAGAACAAACATCTCTGCTATGCTAATCATCCCAGTACATATGCACACATTTAAATATCTGTCTTCAATGTCATTATTTGACATTTACAAAAACAAAATCTTTAGGAGAAACCATTTATTTCACATACATCATATAAAAGTCTTAACCCTCACTTCAATTTTTACTGCATTTTCCTCTTCAAAAAGAGTTTTCAGTGCTTTAAGCAGTAAACATATATTTTTATTATTGCCTTTACAAGCATAACAGATGTCAGCTAATCCTTTAACACCTAGTACTAAAGTCTATCTGCAATCATCAATCAGAATGTTTCTAAAGAAACAAAAAATAGACTCTTGCTTTAGTATTCTTTCCCATTAGTCTCCTATTTCTTTACACTGTGTTGCTTTATAGCATGTATTCTAAATTCTCTGGTTCTGTTTCTTGTAGCTTCTGGGTTAAAAATGAACACTAACATTAAACAGATGAGCTACATTAGAGTACACCCAGGAATGATGTCACTCAACACTCTGTAGAATCAGGACCACCATTGTAGGAATAAAATATTGAATAGCCTTGCATTACATGATCCACTTCTTTCCCTTTTTCCATCTCATCTCACTGTACATTCAACTGTAGCATGGCTCTATACAGGACGTTACTGCCTAAGTGTACATTTCTCAGGGTTGTAAGTACTATAAAACAAGTAAATAACATTAAGGCCCCTGGACCATGATAGACCTCATCTGATATATGAAGCTAAATCCACAACACCATTTGAACATCTCCCATATAGTAACTATAACCACAATAAAATCAATGGCAGTATAACAAGGAATATTAGTTACATCAGAGCATGGGCAGATCAATGACCTTAGATTATCCAAAAACAGCTGATTATCTAAAGTTGCGCCAGGAGTGTTTTAGGTTGGATATTAGGAAGAACTTCTTTACTGAGAGGGATGTGAGGCATTGGAATGGGCTGCCCAGGGAAGTGGTGGAGTCACCATCCCCGGAGGTCTTTAAAAGATGTTTAGATGTTGAACTTAGCGATATAGTTTAATGGAGGACTTGTTAGTGTTAGGTCAGAGGTTGGACTCAGTGATCTTGAGGTCTCTTCCAACCTAGACAATTCTGTGATTCTGTGATCCAAATAAAACTTTTTGAGTTTTTCTCCTCAAAGCCTAGTCCTAGTTAACAATATAGAAATCCGCAATTAAGAAACATTAAATATTGCTTTCTTCCTTCAGAAATCATAAAATTAGTTGTAGAACTCACTGTCCTAAGATAATTTGACCTCCAAAAGTAGAAGGCAATCAGACAACTTTACTGAAGAAGGGTTCAGAAAGGTTTTGCAACCTGTAATTTCAGAAGACACGTTACTACAAAAGTTGAAAGACCTTCCTGGCTAGTTACAAGTGTAATTTTCCTTATCCAATGCATTCCCTATGCATTCACGATTGGCCAGATAGATATTTGGTATGACTCAGTACAGCTGTTCTTTTAATCTTGCTCTGTTTTGAATGGTTTAGTATTTCTACATTTCAAATTCTTAAGTATAAGATAATCATGTTTCCAAAACTATTGCTTAGGAAGATATGAAAAGATTCTATAACTCTTAGTGATATCAAAGACAGCTGTCCAGCAGCTGACCTGCATCAGGAATAGTGTAAAATGGCAGTATCTTTTCTAAGAAACAACTTACTGATCGTCCTGGTAGTCCAGGCTGGCCAGCATCACCTTTCATTCCTTGACGACCCTATAATGTCCATAAATGATCGTTACACATTATGGATTACAGAACAGAGTAGCAAAATAATTAATCTGTGTAAGTGGACACAGAATGATTACTGCAAGAAAGCTAAATTAAGAAATCTATGAGACAACTATGTATTATGGGAAAAAAAATATACATATACCTCTTAATTGAAGTAACCATCATCTCACAAATTTGAAAATGCAGGACAACTGGTTGATATTACATTAGAAACACAGGCAAGCAAGAAGGAGCACAAATTTTGATGAGGAAGTGTAACAATTTTCAGTAAGAGAGACTGTAATACTATTGTCTTCAGAAGCAGGAAAGCAGGGAAAGGTAACGTTTTCTCCTCCCTTATCTTTCTGATCTGGTGAATGGAGCTGCCTACCCTCCCAAAAGAAGGTAAAAGTTGTGTCTTTTTAAAGTAGGACAGCTTTTCTCTAATCCATGATCTAAAGGGCATTGCACACTTCCAGGACACAAGGTGTGGGAGCATATAAATGAGCACTGTATTGCCTTTCACAACCTGCTCGCATTCCACATATAGACCTACTAAGAGCTATTTGGTATGTCTAGAACTAGGCATCCATTGCCTCTCTGAACTTCCAGCTACTAATTTAAACAGAAAATAGAAGTTGGACACGTAAGAAAGGCTTCAGAACAGAACTGCACACTTAATTTTCCTACACTACAGTTTGATTTTTTTGAGTCCTAGAACTTTAAGGTACACAGAAAAGCTGTAGGAGAAAAAATAGTGTAGTGCAATGTATATCACAGTGATCAGATCCCATCCCTTCACAGGCATCTCCTAAGTAATTGCAGCATTCAGGACAGAAGATGCTATTGCATTGGAAGAGACTTGTTTCAGATAAGGACTTGTTTCACAACACTACTGCACTGCAGGGAAAAATGAACATTAGGGCAAAGCTGCCACCCTCTTCACAATACCACTGACCCTGTGGACAGCTCTGATTTTATAATCAGTGCTACCCACGCTCAAAATTGCCACTCACCGGTTCTCCTGGGATTGACAGTCCATTGGGACCTTGCGGACCTGGTGGACCTTGAGGGCCAGGTGGACCTGTCTCACCACGAGGACCAGGTGGCCCCTTAAAGAAGAAAATTAAAACGAGATTCTAAATGGCAAGTTTTTCTGAGATCTGTAACTGCAAAGTCTTTCAGTTAGGCACTTGGAGTAAGTCAGCAGCCTGAAGACACACTGATACTTCAGAAAAGGCTGCACTGTGGAAACAGTTTTTCAAGTAGCATATCTTTTAAGAAGCAACTTTCTGATTCAGGTTGGCAGTCCTAGGCCAATGCATGCTTCTTGGCAGCGTTAATTGGAAGGGTAGCTGTCCACTCTGTACAGAACGAAGGAAGGACAGCAATGCTGCAGAGTGCATAGTACCACCACGATGAATATGATCTAGTCTTGTGATGTGAAATCAATGCCTTTGAGGCATATATACTTAGGCTATGCACATACAGTCTTAAATAGCTAGACTGAATTTAAATAGTATTACCAATTCAACTTTTAATCTACATTCTTAGCTCAGCATGGAATAAGCATAAAAATTTTTGTACAGCTAAGCATGTCACAATACCGATGCATTCCAGAAAGATACTTACAGATGATCCAGTCAAACCCCTTTCACCTCTGGGACCTTTAGCACCTGGACCACCCTAGATTGAACATTTGGAAAGAAAATGTATTTCACACTTCAGGGAAAGCAAGGGTACATCACACTGGTGAGTTAATAATCCTCTATCAAATTATTATGTGAAATTTCAGAGATTTGAAGTGTGCTAAATGCTAAAGAGTATTAGATTAAAAGATGCATTAGAAACTCAAGTAAACCTTGCCAATTCAGCCCATTAAAAATTATTGTCATTTTTTTTCTTTGAAGATATAAACTTCTTTAATGTATATTCAGTCTTTTGAGTTAAAGTAATCCTCAAAGTCCTCTCTAATAGACTGCCAGGCAACTTAAATAGGCTTCAGGTTCCTCATATAGCACTTAGTGGTAGCTTCAAAGTAGAAAGACTTCTAGGCTGAATATAACTCGTTTATATTTAAAGCAAATTGGTAGGAGTGTACCCATTGTAGAGATAATGATATCTCCACATTAAAAGTGAATTGAAATGAAATGAATAAAAATGATTAAAATAAAATAAAATAAAATAAAATAAAATAAAATAAAATAAAATAAAATAAAATAAAATAAAATAAAATAAAATAAAATAAAATAAAATCACCAATTTCTTTCCCTGATAAATAATATTTCCTTGTAATGAAATTTGTATTTAGGAAACTTTGTATGACTTTGTATTTAGGAAAAGCATTTGCGTATTCCTCTAAAACATCTTGTACACAGAACACAAAACAGACGAGATTGAGCCAGATTCTTTCAGCCTATCAAGCAATGACGAGCTCTTCACAGTGATTAAACTTGGAATAGGAGGAAAGGATTATTATATATACAAGTACAAGTGACAGGAGCTGACCAATTGTGTTTTAAACTAAAACAAAAGGAGAACAGATTAACACAATATTATGAACCTGTTGATCGCCAACTGTCTCTCTGACTGACATTTATTTCACAAAACCACAAACTTCATGGAGGTTTCCACTTACTCAGGGAACATCAGAAAACAACTATCAGAATTCCCCCATGACATACTGAAGAAAATTAGCTTGATGTCTGCACAAACGAAGATTACTTTTTTCCACTTTGATCAACGTGAAACTAGTTCCATGAAGTTTAAAATCAAAAAATCTCTACTGCAAATAGTTTCTTACAGCTGGTCCTGGGGGTCCTGGAGGTCCCACGCTGTCTTGAGTACAGGTACAAGCATTTGGAAGAGCTGGGCATTTTGCTTCATCTCTCTGAAAATTCAATCACAACTATTACTGTCCTTTTCAAGAAAAGTAGTTGTTGGCAGCACACATTTTTTTTCTACAAGAAGATTCTCTATTGTCCTGTTTTCAAGTACAGTAGAACTCACAGTGAAACAGTGTTTTCCAAATATTTCTGCAGGATTTTTCATGTTTTTAGGAACTTATTCTCTCTGTAAACAATATAAAGCACTAGCAACAGAGGCACATGAAAAAAAAATAATGCAGCATTTCTGTTGTTCTAATATTTATGTCCATTAGATAATCCACTTGCACTGACAAATAAATAAGTTACTTTTTGAATGCCAATCTAACAACAGATTAAATAAAACATAATATAATTATTCATTTCATAAGAACTAGGATCTTAAATGTTACTGAAATACAACAGGTAACTGATAGTTTTCCACCGTTCCTAAGGTACTCAGTGTAGCATATTGCAACCTTTCTCCCTCAGACATGAAACTGAAATGCAGCATTGTTCACTGGCTGCTCTGACAACTGTGATTTTGTTTTGTTTTAAACAAGGCATAATATCAAGCTAATATTGGTATTGTTACATTTGCTATTACTAATGATTTTCTGAACAGCCTCTGGTTCGTTTATGCTTACCATAGAAGGAAGATCACAACATCTGTCTCTGCTAGTCCAAACTGGACTGCATACAATGTCAAAATTCTGGATTTCTAACTGTAAAAGAAAGGAGAACTCTTGAAAGATACAAGTCATGTTATTTATAAAATCTACTGGCATTAGCAATAAAATTATGCCTAAAACGATTTATTTCTAATGTAGTTAACAGCATTCTCTTTTTTTTTTCTTTGACAATGACAGGAAAAAATATTTCAAAACACTAAAAAATATAAAAAATAAACCTACTTAAAGCTGCAAGCAACATCAGTCTCTGAAGCCTGTTCCTGTTCTGGGGTATAAGGTAAACAAATAAAGCAACTAAAGAAAAAATTTACAATAGTTTATGAGTGATACTGATGAACTCCTACATCGGCTGAGTGCCTGTGCAGTTCAACACAACATCTGGCTGATGAACTTTTGGACCAGCTCTAAGGACTGCAGTACTTGGGTCATACATTAATTTACATTCATGTATGGAACTTTCCACTGACATCAGTGGGGAACAGTTCTGCAGAAAGGCTTAAGTAGGGACATTAGGTATGATAAAAGCAGTTTCCTCTTTATATTTATTAATTAATTAATTTATTTATTATCTCCAGAGCTATGATCCTGTAATTTGATATATACAACCACACATTTAGTGGTGAGCACCAAGAATCTTCTTCAGATGTTACGGTTTGTACACATGAACAGGACTGCAAACTTAAATCTTCTAATACAAAGCCTAGGTAATAGCACCAAGTATGTACTAAGTGTAGTGAATCCATCAAGATAATTGACATGCTCTTCACAGCAGCAGCTACTTTTTCCTTATAGGTTCATAGATCATAAAGCCAGAGAGGATTACTTGGTCACAAGACAGACCACAGGAATTAAAAACAGTTCATTACAGAATGCCTTTTAGGAGAACAAAGCAATCTTCATTTAAAGATATCCAGCAATGGAGAATCCACAGCAATAGTGGATTAGTGGATTAGCAGTTAGTGGACTAGCTGCTCTCTCTTTCCTTAAAAGAAAAACATTCCTCCTCTTATTTTGTATTCAATTGACTACAACTTCTAGCTATTGGATTTCTATTCCTGCAGTTCTGCTAGAATAAAAAGCTATCAAGAAGTATGTACCATACTTCTCAGTTAAGTACATTGGGTTTTGCAATATAGCTGCAGTTAAGGGTTAAGGATTTGCATTAATGAATTAATTAATATTTATTGCTTACTGTCGCTGATCTCCGGTCACCTTTCATAAGTTTCCCAAGTATTTCATAGCCATCAGTTGTGATGTTCCCAGCCTCCTTAATTGGTTTTTCCAGTATTTCACTGCAGTCAACATAAATCTTAACACTTGATGAAGTTACAACAATATGGACCTGAAAAAATGTTTAATGTGAGAAAAAGCATAGTTAATACTTTAACAGTATTTCCCTGTTTAGGTAATACTGTTTCCAATTTTATTCCTAGTAATCTTGATTTCCTTTCAAGTGAGGGGAAAAAATTTAACTTAAGGAAGCTTACAACATTAGTAATTTCTTTAAAATATGTTGAAGGTCATTTAAATGAATACACAGGTACAGCTAATAGGTACTACTTAATAAAATTGTTGAACTGCTATGATCTATTAAAAAAGAAAAAAGAAAAAAAGAAAAAGCTTGCCTAAAAACTGCCTTACGATGTCATAATAGTGAAAATTAAAAAGAACTTGAAAGAGGAAGTGAATATAAGCTCTTTTTTGTCCTCCTCTGATGACTGGGACCACACAAGAGGTTTATAAGTCTGTGACTGCCCACTGGCTAATAAACTCTGTCTGTAGTTCAGAGAGTAGATCATTTCAGATCCAAAGATCCATGGTTCAGTTTCCCTGACTGATGACTCAACCAGAGGCATTAGTTACATTGAGATTGAGAAAGAGAGCAGAAAAAGACAAAATAATGGAAGTTGCATGGGAGTATTTCTATGAGAGAAATCTGGATACAAAAATCTATGCCAAAATAAGTTGAAATGGTGAAGAAGAGATTCATTATTGGAAATAAGGAGGGAGGAAAGAAAGAATGGCTATAAAAAGGGAGGAAAGTAAGTTTACAAGAACAGAATGAATTGTTTTCAGAAAACACAGTAAACCTTAAACAGAAGAACAAGAGAAATTGAAGCAAAGGTTAGCATTCTAAAAATTTACAGTAAATATGGTGATATATCCTGCAGTGACTGCACAGAATTAAATACCAGACCATATATGACAAACAAAAGGACGATCTAGTGCTTAATCAAAGCAGGCAAATCACTTAATTAGACTACTACCATTATATTCATCAAAGTTATGCGAGTGAATTTTCTACATATCTATGAAAACACAAGACCTTCACAAGTCTCCAACAAAGAAATAAAGGTCTGACATTTCAGTGAATCTAATATGCAGTGGATGGAAGAACATTTAAGGCAACAGAAAAGTTTTAAGTGGTTTTATGTACCTTACATACTGCATATATTTTATAGACAATATTGTAACATCTATGTAATTATTTAAACATCAACATCTTAGGACGAGCAGTCAAAAAAAATCCTTGAATTATGTATTTGTTTTAAGGCTTCTGTTATCACCATATATAACCTTTCAGAAACATATTGCTATTTGATGACTGCTTGAAAAAATTGGCTTAAATTGGAAACAGAGATTCCCTTAAATGTCTTGAGTCAACAAGAGCCTGAACAATCTCCTGAGAATTTGTTCTTTTTTCCATACTAAATATTTTCCCATGTGTAGTTGTCTCCAAGGCATCAGCATAGCTTATCTAAACTTCTCTAAACATTGTGTACTTATGCTCCATATAGTTGGAATTATGACTTTTCAAACTACCCTATTTTTTTGTCATCTGAAATTCAGTTGCTGTCACAGTTTAATTCTCAGCACTGTGCATATGAGTGTTTTTTTAATTAACATTCCCAATGTTTTTCACTGACCAAATAAAAAACAGAGTCCAAAATATATTTTGGTACTAAAAACTAAACTTTCCACACAATGAAATAAACACCATGCCTAAACTTTAAATTCATTATCACTTATACATAATTTCCTCAGTCATTTGATCATATAATTAAATTTTACAGATTAATGACTGCATCCAACTGTTTAACATCACCACAAATGCAATTTACTAATTCTGAAAGGCACTTAATGTGCAAGTCATTCTACTGGAACATTAACTATTTGTTACAAGTTAAATAATGCAAATTACTTCTTCAGTGAATACATTTTACTGCATTTTCGTTTGCACACAAAACTTGTGTGAACCTACAACATATTGCTGAATCGGACCAACAGTTTGAAAATGACAGCAATCACTATCTGAACATTATCTATCCATCCAAAGAAGCAGCGACTTAAGCAGTCAAAAATAAGTAGAGCTCCCCCAAGTTATTGACTCAGACAGTTTGCTGCTGATTTAATGCCAGTTTTGAATTCCAGCCTGAATTTTATGGCCCAGACACAAATATAATAAAAACCTAGCATTGACAGTAAATATAACATCTCTGTATTTAATCCCGTTCAATTTTATTTTCAACAAAAAATTAGAAACAATCTACTTGATTTCTAACACACTAACATAAAGTTCATCACTTCTGATCATTTACAGTGCCAGAAGGCACTGAGGTTTTAAGAAAGAAAACACACTTTATTCCTCTGCAGAGCCTTTCTAAGATCAAGTTTGATGGTGTTCTGATCTACTGCTAAATGAACCACATCAATAAGCTAAGCAAAGTACTATCCCATATGTACACCAGAAGAAAGACATAAACCCATTATCAAATTTCCTGTGGCTAACTACTGCAAAACTCCAATCAAAAAGGAAGTCTAGCATAGTAAGAATAAGCAAGTAGAAGAAGTCTGTCTCTCCAAAACATTCAGTTATAAGTTTAATGACTGCCTCAGGCAGTAAGGATTTTTCCTATGGGACTTGCCAGATTCAACAGCTTTCACCATAACCATGCTACACAGAGCATTCAAGTATGCCAAAGTAAATTTCCCTGCACAGTTAGGTGTAGTTAACTGTGTTTCACTGAACGAGCCAGTAAGTCATCTAATGAAAACCACAAAAATGTTTGACATTTTGGAAAACATCTTCTCGTATTTTTAAGACTTGTCATTTCTTTGAAACTAGATGGTAGGAGAAATTGCAAAAGTACCTTCTGAAATGTGTTAATCTTACTTTCCTTCCTTCATCCAGCTGAAACTACTGCTATCCTTTGTTAAGAGCTAATCAACATGGTTGATACATAAGGCTTTCCCAGCACATGAGCTGGGGAGTCCCATGATACTATCATTAACAACATGACTCATATAGCAATCTCAGTAATCATCCTGGAGAAAGTCCAGAGAAGTCTGCTCAGTTACATCGTGAAATCCTGAATACAGCTATTTAAATCAAGGCTACTCCAGTTACTTCAAATACTATCAAAATATGACCTTTTTATTCATTTCTGGGAAAAGAAGGAGGGGGATCAGCACCCCACATTAAATAACAGATATACAGTACATTTCTGCTTAAGAAACAGTCTCATGAGCCAGAATTCATAGTTTCAGAGCTTTAACATGATTTGCAGACAGCTGCTATCCTGAACATTGTTCAGCACCTTAGGATAATTTTCTGCTCGTATGTGTGAGGGTTATAGGAATTAAAATAATGCAAAAATCTGGATTTTTATTTTCTCTGTAATTGTTTTTCACCAATAAGTATAGTAAATGGCTACAGATGATTGCCAGTGTTGTTGAGGTTGCAGGTTGTTCCCTATTTGCTCTGATTTACAGCAGAACTTCAGTGTAAGTGGTATCAGAGAATCCTCCTCAGCTCTATCACACTTAGAGAAACTACAAGAAAAAAAATATGATTCTGAATGTCAATGAAATTAGCAGTTGCTACTTAAAACTGACTGCTGGTAATACAGCATGTTGTTACTTTCATACCCCTTACCTAAAGAAGTGAAGTCTCAACTCTCACACTGATATCTAGAATGAGATATCATTCTAGATACTATTCTATTCTAAATACTATTCTAGGTCCTAACAGTACTTCTAGGTGATAAGATGGCTCAACTTTTAAACCAAAACAATATCTGTCCTAGCCTATCCTGACAGTTCTTCTCAATACTCATTGGAAAAGTGCCAAATGCCAAAGACAGCACAAAGTGATGTCTTTGAAAAATGAAAATGAAAATGCGATCCAAGCCTAAATTGGAGTAACAAAGTTAATGAAACAAACATTTCTTTATATATAGAAAAATAATTGACCATTAAGTAACTTATAAATACATGAAAAATTGGACATGATACACAAACAGTTTGCGTAATTACCCACTGTCAAATTCTGAATAAAACAACAGCTTTTATAGCACTGTCTGACTTTTTTGGTCATCTTTGTTTCAAACAGATCAAGTCCCAACACATGAGAATGCTGGCACCAGCTAGCTCTCCCTGCAGTCAGCTGTAGCAAAGCTTGCTTCACAACATAGCCTCCAGTATCAGCAAGTCAACAGAGGCAACCCCTTATCAGTATCCTCAAAGGAATGCTGGTAGTGACTAGTCACGCCGGAGAGGGTATCATAAAGAAAACAAATGTTATACTGCAGCCATATTTAGTCATCAGAGGAAAACTACGCTAAACAGAGATAGATAACATCAGAGCATGCATTTCAGTCACTGAAAATGTTGCAATTGCAGCTCTTTCTTGCCTTAAACCTATATGTTTAACAGCAGGAAAACGTTTTAAAATTTGTGGGTTTAGACATACATATAGCCTTTTCCATGCCTAAAGGCAAGCAAGTCTGTCAGGATCAAGTTTTCATAATTAGGTACACAAAACTTTAAAGGCAAACACACGATTTTCACAATTGTAGGCAAACGCAGATTTTGCCAGCCATTTTGGCAATTCAAAAACATGAGTTCCATTCTAAATTGCAAATACATTATATAATTTATTATGTGCTCTCTCTCCTTATTGTTGCTCCCTCATTTAAAATACTTACAGAATAATTTGGAATATTTTAGGTCCAGTGAACCTAAAGATGAAAATATACCAATACACATGCATACAGAGAAAATATATAAGTATACATGTGTTATGTTTGTTAAACATACAAATCTCATTCAATATTCTATTCACATCCCAGAACTGCCTCCTTGCCTTCTTCTATAAACCAGTAACTATTAACTTTCTGTGGCTATATCTTCATCTTCCCTCAGTGGTTCCAAATCATTATACTCTTCTTCCCCAAAAAAATTCTCATCACAGCTTTCTTTTCTTTATTTCCAGTTTATCTTTTCCCCTTTTTCTTTCATGTGCCAGGCAAACTATTATGCCGTTTTCAGATATATCTCTCCACTTACACAATCTTGGCAAATTCATCTTTTACACTGGTTCAAAGTAGGCTTTTAACTCAAAAAAACAAATAACTACAACTTCAGAGATCTTGCATCATGCAATCTATAAACCCTTGTGTCAACTATAGCATTATAGAAAAACTGGATATAACTGAAAACTTCTGCTTGCTCGTCTTCTATTTCAAAGATTTGCACCTCAGAAAGCAACATTCATAATTTCAATCCTTTACCTTGTGGAAGCTTCCATAAAAGATTTTCTTGACTTCATCATTGTCAAAAGTTACAGTTTGAACCTCTCCCCTTGTATCTTTGTTAAAGAATGACAACACTTTGCTGGCAGCTGCAAGAAATTAAAATAATACACTTCATTTTAGATGTACAGATGAAATCCATCCTAAGATATACTAACAGATAAAATGTAGTGCATTACTCCATTGGGTAAACATAGACTGGTATGGTGTCACCAACCCATAACTATGTAGACGCACATTCTTTTGGTTTGAGAGGTAATGACAAAGTTAAAATGCATCTTAGCTGAATTACTCTGTTGAAAAATTAATTGATGTGAAAAGTAAAAAAAAAAAAAAAAAAAAAAAAACTTTTATAACTGAAAATATATAATCCTTTTACTACATATATAATCTTTTACTATGTAAAAGATTATATATGGTTTTGGAAAGATTTTAGAAGAATACATGCAAAATAATGTAATGTATAAATTCTCTGATTAATAAGCATAATCATCCTTACGATCAAGGACTACTCCAACTTGTGGTTTGTAATCTCTGTCTGTAATCTGCCAAATTGCAAAAGGCTCGTTGGGGGATTCTGGTAGAAGACGGAATAACATAATGATAGTGTACGACTGTGGCAATCCCTCTGGGTGAATCTCCCTGTTAAGACAATATGAGGACATTTTTTCACATAGAAACACATGAGGAAAATAAGGTCTTCATCATTTGTCCTTTTTCAAAGAAACAAGATTAATGGGAAAATAACGGTGTTTAACAGAACTAAGTATTTTAACTACTCTCTCCATAGAAAAGAACTATGTGGTAAAAATTACTTTGTGCTTTGTTAAAATGAACTCACAGCCTGTTTTCAGTTGGTCCAGACATAGTTATGGGGGCAGCCAGAATGCAACCAAGAACTCTTGGATATTTATTCTTGTGGCAAGATTCTGCGTAAACTGCACATATTTTGAATTCCTTGAAGATAAGTTTATAAAAAAGGACTGTCACATTAATATTCTTTCACTTGGCTCATTTTAGATAAGCAACAGAAAATACTGCTTTAACTATCACTGGCCTTCAGGAACAGATGTAATGAGGGAGATATTTAATGTATTCCCTGCAACGAGTGATGTATTTGGGATCTGCCTCATTCACCAGTGGCTGCTGAGGTTTAGATTTGTGATATTCAGACTGTAAAACATTAAAAAGACAGAAAGCTGGAGGTAAATAAAAATATGCATTAAATGGCCTCTGGAATTTTCTGAAGGAAAGGTAGGGAATGCAGGAAGTTAGCTGTAAGAAGGACAGTAGCTTATGCTTCTCCTTAGCCGATGTACTGGAATTTAGAGAGGGATTTGACCTCATGAGCATTAACAGAAAAACCTTGAAATAAATAGAAAAGCTCTTCTGTATTTTTGGCAAAGGTTATATATCCACATCATTAGAGACACTTTCCAACTATAGTTATATCGATACATCAACAACAACACACAACACAGTGCAAGAAAGAAAATAATAAAGTAGATAGAGCAACAGTATTTATAACTGTTAGCAAATTGTCTCAGATACAAAACAACTATGCCACCATGATCAGGATGCTCTTATTGCCTTGCTGACTCAGTCTAAAGTGAGTTTTATATTCTGGTATCTTATGAAAACTAAGTGCCCAGAATACTGTGGTAAGTCTACTCCACCTCCTACAAAAGACAGACAATAGACTGAATCACAACATTCTAAAAAAACTGAAATAAGCAAAAAGTCTGCCTATTATCTTATTATCATCCTATTCTGCTGAATGTAAGATATATCTTAATGTAACAGAATTGCAAAACAAGATCCTACTGACTAGGATTATCTGTACTTCCCTAGATCGTAAAAATCCAGGCCGTAAGGGATCTTTCACTCACATAACTATAATGGCATATCAGTGAATTCAAAAAGTCTTTAAATTCGCCACTTTTAAAGTTGTGAGTTGAGAAGGCCAGCAAAGAGAAATTGCTTCTTCATACACCTCAGTGCCTGTACACACAACCTGACAGGAAGGCAGATTTCAAAGGCTTTTACAAAAAGAACTTTCCTTAAATTAAATTAGGAGTAGTGGTCTATCTTTAGGTGTCTGCTCTGTCTCAGGATGACTTTTCTGAAACTTACTCTAAGTATTAGATTCCTTAGATGTAGAGCTTAGGGATATGGTTTAGTGGGGACTGTTAGTGTTAGGTCAGAGGTTGGACTCGATGATCTTGAGGTCTCTTCCAACCTAGAAATTCTGTGACTCTGTGATTCTGTGATTCTAGTAAAACTAATTGCTGTCTTTTTTTGTGTGTTTGTGACAGTAGGAAAGAATAATCATAAACAAGATCTAGGACCACAGGCCATTTAAAACTCCACTTCATTAGTCATAGAATCACAGAATATCCCAAGTTGGAAGGGACCCATAAGGACCATCAAGTCCAACTCCTGGAACTGCACAGGTCTGTCCAGAAGTTTAGACCATGTGACTAAGCGCACAGTCCAATTGCTTCTTAAATTCAGACAGACTTGGTGCAGTGACCACTTCACTGGGGAGCCTGTTCCAGTGTGTGACCACCCTCTCGGTGAAGAACCGTTTCCTGATGTCTAGCCTAAACTTGCCCTGCCTCAGCTTAACACCATTCCCACGGGTCCTATCACTGGTGTTTACATCAGTCAAATACAACAACTCAGATACTGGAGAAAATAACCTAAGTCGATGGCATCAGTTTGCTGCCTATCATAATACAAATGATGCCCCTGTAAATAGTAGTGCATATAGTTCCATATCAAAACCATTTCCCTCTGTCAGTGTAGAGGTCTTTGTACTAAGGAGGCTGTTGCTCATCTGCCTAAGGCCAAATTGTATACTATAAGCAGGGTGAGTTGTTAAGAAGCATAGTCTCAAATAAAAGAACAATAAGCAGCTGGATTAATAGTGAACAGATCACAAAGAAAGAAAGAGATTAGCATTTTATGAGAACAATGGTAGATGTTCTTTGGAGTATATTTCCTGGAGTTCAGTAAAAAGAATATCAAATAAATGCATCTTCCATAAGATACTAATGCCATTAGCTGTAAACTCTATTAACCCTTCCCTACCTTTTTGCTCTAAATATGAGTCTTCTAGGTTTACTTACCGTATTGGCTGGCTGACAAAAGCATTTTTGTGTAGTCTATATGCTACATAGCTTGGGAAAGAGCCTGATTCCAGTGATACACCTTGTACGGAAGCAAAATGCTTCTCTGTTAGATTATATGACTCCAACATCTTGAAACCTTTAAATCAGGAAAGGAAAATGGTAAAAAAAAATGTAGGGTTGTAAAGAACACAAATGAACCTGTACAAAATATAATAGACAGTTTCTTACCAGGTGAAGTGTATCCCTCCAAGTAAATAAGTGGACAAGCTAAAAGAGAGGAGACATTTAAGTTCAAAACTGTGAAATCTACCAGGATATGAAGAGGTACATACTTAGTAAGTTTTTTTACTAAGAAATCTGTGCTAATATTAATTATCAGCCAACTTTTGCTACATTTGTCATGCTTTAGAAGGACTGCATTAGAAGGACTGCATTAGAAGGATGCAGTCTGCATTAGAAGGACTGCTAAAAACTTTGCTCTCTACTTTTAGTTATATATTTCTACCATGACAAATAGTATGTGATAACAAATAAGCCCCCAAAATATTTTGATTCTAATTCATAAGAGGAACGGGATATAATGACTCGATCTTTCCATAAATATGTAAGGCATGAGTCAGGCAGCATATTTGCTGTCAAATTCACAAGGAGAAACTGAAGATTTATATGGCTCCTCAGGAGCCAATGGATGAAGTAGTTAGGGAGTACACAGTTGCACATGACAGGCTTGAGAATTTTTCATTTTTGCCATAGAAAGATTTTTCTTGAGTAAACAAATGACATCTAATTTAGATCATTTTGAAACAGTATCACACACTTCACCTGCAGCCCTGTAGCAGTTTGGACCAGGGGTAAAAGGACCTGTTATTTCCCCCTATTCACATTAGGCATTATTCTATTTCCTTTTAAAGAGCAAGAGTTCTCACTGTCTGTTGCTCTCATTGTGTTACACCTGTACTTTTGGGATGTGAGAGAAGATTATATCAAGCATAATAGCTACTTCAAAATTAACAACAAAAAAAATTGATCAAACCATGTGCAGTTCTTACAAAGTCTAATTTTTATGCATTTTTTTAAGTGCTGTAAATGGTATGACAACTTTAGCAGTATATAAGCAAATATATCAGTTTGGGAAAAAGGAAAATGGTGTTTTCTACTCACTTGAGGTAGCTGTCTCACACACAAAGGTGACGAGGTTGTCTTGAATTTTTTCAAATGCATCAAAATCATCAACAATAAATACATGACGCTCACTGGGCTTGCTGGCAATCTTGGCCAGCTCATTGTAATCCACATCAGCCACACCAACCACAAAGACACTGAAGCCTATAAAAATAACATTTTTTACCTGGATTGTAGTAAAATGTACACAACCATTTTTCAAGTCAGTATTTCACAAACCATCTCTATCATTGATTCGTCAAGCTCTATCTAGTCTTGTGTCTGGTCTTCATTATGAGCACACATTCTGGACAGTCTTTCACCTATCAAAGCTCAAGAGGAATTAAACTGTTTTTTGCATCTTTCTTTCAAAACTTTCTCCTTCCATCACTTACTGCTGTTTGACATTATTTAAGCTACACAGGCTTGGCTGCATGGTCTCTTTCATATAAAATGTACAATCCTCTCAACTCTACCATATCTTAAACCTGTTCTGTGTCCAATATCTCTGCAAAGTATCAGTTATTTAAATTAGTTATCCAATATTCTATCTCTTGCCACCTCAGGATGGGACCATTTCACCAATTTTTACTTTTCAAGGTATAAAAAAGTATAAGCTAGTTATCTAGGCTTACTCTATACTCAACACACAAACAGGGACAGATTCAGAATACAATTCAGTTCACCTCCCTAAAACATGAATTTCAAGACAGGAGAAACTGTGTTCTGTATATGCCTATCTGTTGCTCTCTTCAATAACTATAAAAGGACTCCACACGATCACCTTAGACTAGATATTTAATTGTTAGATGGCTTAAGTAAAATGAGAAGAATGCAGTCCCTAGAATTTAATCTTATCACTAGGTGTAAAAGGATAATCTCCCCATAATCTGTGACAGAAGTCTGGGCGATTTGCCTCTTCGAGTCCTTAAAGTAGTGTCTCCTTGCCTTCCATATAAAGTTTTTGATTTCTATTATCTTATAGCACTTACAGAATTCTTCTGACTCATTTCGTCCTCTCCTTTTCCCACCTAATCTTCCGTATGATAATTTGACCTCTTTTGCTACACCAGAAAGCAGGGGAAAAAATGTCTCTATACAATTCAGCACTAAATAGAAAAACCTCTCCCCCAAAATTTCATTGACAAGGACCTGTACAGGTAATGGAAATGCTGGCAGGAGGCTTGACACAGAATTCACATTTGTTGCACATGATAAACCCAACTTTATTTACATTTTGAATTTTTCAAAAGGAAATGGGAGATAATTATTCTCTGTAGTCAATACTATTGAAACTTTGGTTGAAATATTCTGTCCAGCTTTGAGTACAACATTTAAGATGCAAAGAAGTGAGTAGCTAGGGAAAATGATAAGAGGTTTGGAAAACATCAGCAGCAGGAGGTTGAAGGAAATGGGTTTGTTTAGTCTAGAAAAGAAAAGACAGAAAGAGGAAATGACAACAAGCTTCAAATATGAAGGCCTGTTACAGTGGACAGTTATCAATTGCTTTCCTGGTTAAGTAGGTAAATGAAAAGAAGACAACAGCTTCATTAGCCTGAAGAACACTTAGGTGAGATATGAGGAAAAGGTTTCCAACTATTACGGTAGATAAGCACTGAAGCAGATTATCCAGAGGGGATATAGAGATTTTTATGAACAGGGTAGCCAAACATCTTTAGAAGTCACCCAGACAGAGATGATTCTTTCAGATCGCAGAGGCAGTCAGGATGACCACTTGTGGTTTACAAGCCAGTAATATACTGCCAAAAATACACTTCCAGTATAAGGAAGTATATCTCCCTACTCAGGAAAACTGCTCTCCAGGTGGTTCATGCAATTAAATGCAAGACTGCTGGGGAATCTCAGTAAAGGGTACTGAGAACAGGGAAAGGAATAAATGCTTAGTTGCATGTAAGTCACACTCAGCAATCTAAAGAGGAAATGCAATGTTTCTCAGCTGAAAAGACAATGGAGAAGTCAGTTCAGACCCAGCTCCAGCAAGAGCACCTCCTTTCAGTGGAGCTCCTGTAGTCCATGCCAAGTAAAACATGAAAAAAGTCAAAAAGTCAGGCCCAGTACATCAAAGGCACCAGAATAGAGCACACTTCACAATAATGCCAGGGGTCCACACAGCAAGAAGTAACCAAAAGTTAGTTCTGTGAAACAATATGCATAAGGTATTCTTTGAAAGCCCTGGGAAGCCATATGCTTCCACAGAAGGAAGTATAGAGAAAGAAAAAGTAAGTCTGGCCCAAAAAGTCTAAATTCTTTAAATACTTTTGAGTGAATCCAACCACTTACAATACATTTCTGAGTCCATAAATGATGAGTAAAGAATTAACAAACAACTGAAGCACTGCTTATAAATTGCATTGCTTAACAGAGTAAGGAAATAAAATAGCTAGGTACTGTGAATTGTTTACCAGAGTGTTGTATGACCGTTGCTGCTTTCCTCACTTCATCCTGTGATCGACCATCTGTGACAACAACAAGTACCTTGGGAACACCTCTTCTCATGCCACTCTCCCAAGTCAAAACCTTTTCTTTGATAAATGTTAGTGCTTTGCCTGCAAAGTGCATAATGAATGAGTCAGTCATATTATCTGCAGGAGAAGAAATTCCTTACTTTATGAGACAGAGTGACAGCCACACAACCAAAACAGAACAGTATAAAAACTTAATCCTTCAACCATTAAATATTATGATAATGAGGCAGTTTCCAAGAGCAATTTATCTTTAAGAAATATAATTACTGCTCAGAATTACCTGTCCGTGTGTTTCCTCCTCTGTACTGAATATTTTGAAGAGCTCCCAGGGCTTGGGCCTTGTCATCAAATGTATTCAGTTTAAACTCAGATTTTGCTTCATCACTGTACTGCACAAATGATACCTGAAGGGGAATATATCACAATATTCAGTCACATATCTCCATGTTCAAACTCACTCCACTGAAACATGCATTGTGGTAAACATTAACTGAAAAATATTTTCCGTATATGTATGTTTATATACCCTCACACATATTTACATACAGAGATACCATCACAGCAATGTACACACAACACTTTGAATTTCCTTTGTGTACAAAATGGGATATGATCTTAAATAAGTATGATTAAATGTTTACTATGGTGCAGTTAATACAGTATGTACTCTCTGCTTCCAAGCATAAATTAACCATAACTTTTCTTCAAAATCTCTTTCATTTTTTTTAGGAGATACCAAAAAGTACCTGGTGACAGAATGTCAATAAATTTGGACATATAAAAGTTTGTGTACTCTCTTTCCTTAAGTACATATAGTTCATATATCACTTAATATAATTACTGAATGTTATTAATGTAATTAATGAATGCACACCCATACACGTACATTGGACGATCAAATACAAAAGAAAACTGACAGCAACTTGTAAGAAAGGAAAAATCAAATTTAACTTTAGTAATCCAGCATCAGCTTCAATTTCCTTCTAAAATTTACCCAATGGAAACAACAAACCTACCTGTATTCCAGCAGGATTAATCAAGTCGAAGGCTCCTACTGTATTAAAAACAAATTTTACTACTTTATTGAAGTTGTCATCACCAATACTCCAGGAAGCATCAGTCAAGAATACTATGTCTGCTTTGGCACCTCTGCATACTGAAAGACCAAGAAAATGAATAATTGAAACTTACCATTCATAGCACAGTGAAATAAAGAGCATTATTTCATAAATTTAATATTCAAAAATGACAAATATTCAGCAAACTTCTCCTCCCGTACAGTCAACCTGGAAGGACGTTTATGCTCAGCATGAAAACATTTCTTAAAAATTCTCAAAGAAAAGTGCAAGAAATGAAGAAGAGCTCAAGAATCAAATGCAAATGTCTTAAATGACATTTTTTCTGAGCAACCACCATAGCAATCAAATTGTCTACTAAGGGTTAGGCTCACAGATTTTCTACAGAGCTACAAAATATCTTGATTTTTTTTTCCCCAAAGGTATGCATCGTGCTGTTTTAAACAGGGAAATTTCAGATTGCAGTAAAGCTCAATCTATGCAATTAGGAAATTCGTCTTCAGACCCTGGAATACTGCACTAGTTTTAAATGTATTTAAACTTAAAAAAATAAGATAAAACCCTGAGGCAGTGCAGCAACCATGTAAAAATACTGAATAAATTCACAAATATACATACCATCCCGAGCTGGAGGGATTGTGGGAGGTGGGGGAGGTGTAGGCGGTGGAGTTGGTGCCTCTGTAGGTTTGACAACTGAAATAAAATAAACATATTCTGGCTCAATAAAAAATATTTAATTAAAGGAAAACTCTATATTATGTACTACACTACCACAGAAACATTCAAATCTTTTGTCACTAGCTCAACCAATTTGTAATTACCAAGGAAAATTTTCTAGTGCTACAAAGGTAATGATACTTGATGTTAAAAATACTTGATGTTAAAAATGTGCATAATTTCATTTATGACAGAGGAAAAGATTTGTATGAGCTGAATAACATTGCACTCTGTTGACCCACTTTTTCATCCAAGTGCTAGGAAATACTTGCTTTGAAGAACATAAGAATTTCTCTTTCCCTCAAACTCTAGTTAACAATACACTGGCATAAAGAGGAAAAATAGCTTAAAAGAGGTATTGAAAGCCATTTAGAAACAAGACAATTTCTACTATTAAAACAAGTTCTATGTTCAAAACTTATGGTTCACAGTGTCTATTACCTACCTGTATGCTCCCTCAGAGAGACTGGAGGTCCCTCAAGGTTAGGGGTCTGAACAAAGATGGTAGCGTTGTATTCTGTGTCTGGTGAGAGTCCAGTAAAACAGTGGCTTGTTTCTGATCCACGAACTGTAATTTCCTGTCCTCTGGATCCTGTAAAAACAAAGCCCAATGGAAAGAAAATTAGAATCCAGTATTTCCCTTTTAATATGTGTGTAAATAAATTTAGAAATTAGGTACTTGAGAGGAGGATAGAATCGATTGGACAGCAGTCTTCTTGTTATCCCGAAAAAGCCTTTCTAGACCAAGATTATTCAATGATTATGATGCCTGGCACATACAGGAGAGTAACTACATTCCAGTGTGCATGTAAAAAAGCCTGGTAACTAGAAAATTCCCACTACTGAAAGTTAATTTGATAATAAGCAGTACTTCTTTGCAAATTTTTCACTGCCACAGGTGGTTCAGATCTTTAAAGCTCAATCAAATGCAGCACAACTTCTGGTGGAGGCTTTCCACCATACCAAATAAGTGATTCTGCCACTGAAACAAGACAGTTATGTTTCCATAAAATGCAAAAAATGAAATGTATTTACCATCAGCTGGGTACAGCTTTAGTCTGTAGGAAGTTGCTGACCGGTGAGCTGACCATCGGATACAGAAAGTATCCCAACCCACTTTGTAAGTCGTTAGGTCAGTGACATTTAAATATACTGTGAACATAGAAAGAGAAAAATTGCTCTCTGTAAAGCAGTACATAATAGATGTTGAAAGAACTATATCACAATTAAATTTACATTAGCAGAACCTGATTTTTTAAGAGTTATAGAAGAAAAGAACAGTTCTAGTCAAGTCTCTGTGTCTTTTCTTATGCCCTAAAGATACCAGCCTAGCTATTTACAAAAGCCCAAAGTCTGATACCTTTCTCATATTGGGTAACAGCTCATTTTATCAGTTTTCACTTGAAGTAACTGGAGCACTTTATAAAATAAGAAACTTCTAAAAATTGGAAACTGACTCGCGTATGTGGCAGTATGAAAAGCATGTACCAAGTAAACAAAATTCAGGATGATTGAGTTGTCTTCACTGAAGAAATTTTAAGAAACTTCTTTAAAAAAAAGAATCAACAAAATCATCTCCTTCCAAAAAGGTTAAGTTTCAATGCCTGAACATTCCCATGAGATAAAGACAGAGTAGCAAAAAGCCTAGACCTGCTTAGCATGGTTAAATTCTTTAGTATCTTGGAGAAAATTATAGATTTACCCCGAATAATATTGAAATTGCTAAATAAAATTGATAAATACAATTTTAGGAAGCAGACTAGAAAATATTATACCATCAAATCATTACTTTAAACTATATTTCCATTATTGTTCTGAAGATTAGTGTTTCTAAAAACTATATCATGGATGGGTGACAAGTATTCACTATGAGAGGATATTCAGACCATCTAAACACCCAGCCTTAAAAATACCGTCTTAATCAACATTATCTCAGATCAGCATATGTACCTAACATGACTGCAACAAAATTCTGTTGACTTACATGTAGTGCCTTGATCTGTCAAAGGTATGCTCATTCCAGAGTCATACTGGGCATAGACATTCACGTCATAAGTGGTACTGGGAGACAGATTATGCAAGGTGTAGGAAGTCACTTCTCCCACAAAAACCTCCATGGGATCATTTGAACCTTTCATTGAAAGGAATTATCAAAATAAATGCAGAGAGAGAGAGAAAGATTCATGATTAAGTGTGCTACAGAATTAACTGCCTCCTTTAATGTGTCATTGTTAATCTTATTTTATAAAACAAAATACTAATTTCTTAAATCACCTAATTTTAACATATTAGACTGTTGCAAACAGAACATAAGCATAGCTTTACAAGCTATTGTGCAATATACATATTTAATTTGTAGAAAGATATGTATATTGTTTCATTGTCATATAAAACAAAGGTTATAAAAGATCTTAGTACCTAAATATCTGTCCAATACTAATTTCATATACCCCAGTTTGTATCCTCAGGATGACAAGTATGACAGACAGAAAAAACAAGCTTTTATCTAGTTACTGGTTAGATTGTGTATTAAATGTCTACAAAATTTAGTCTCTGTATGAAACACTGTATTTGGTAGTTCTTCTTACAAAACAACGATAAGACTTAAGCTTTCATCAAATGAGTAAATAAGGGATCCTTTAGCACACATATTTCATGATACATGTTATTTTTATTCTGATCTTGCATGAGCTACTCACTATTTTTGAAAGTGCTGTACTCAGAATTAACTTAGCTTTCTTACCCACAGGTTTATATACAATTTTATAGCCAAGAACGGGGGATGGTGAAGGATCCCAGGAAACTCTGAATCGTGTATACCATTCATCAGTTATATACATATTTTGAGGAGGAAGCAGACCAACTAAAAAGAAAGAAAAACATTAATTAGACTAGTGGATGCTTTTTCAACTCTAGAAACTTGTATTGTAACTCTGTAGGGAAATAACCATGTAACAGATATCATTAACATAATGAAACCTTAACAGTGTTGGACTGCTCAAGGAATATATATCCTAGACTTTAAAAACAATATAAAATATTAAAATAAATTACCAGTTCTTCCATTTCCAGTCAGCTGTCCACCATCACCATCTTCATACACAGCCACAACAGTTATTTTATATGGTGTATCTGATTGAAGTGGTTGGAGTATCACATTATTCCTTATCCCAGGAACTGTGGTCTAGAACATATAAAATAAACAGAGGTGAACAAACTCACAGTACCGTAACTGATCAACAAAAGCAGTAAGTAGAACTAAAAAATTGTTTGGCATAATTTTTTATGTCCACTGTACATGTAGATCAAGTCATTCAGGATACTTTAAGGATTATAGCGTAGGAACAATCCTTAGTACTCATTATTTTAAAATATAAAGCACTGTTATAAAGCCAACATAAAAAGATAAATCAGATTGACTCTTCAGCCTCTACCCTCACAAGGGACATAGTTTAGTGATGGGACTCAGCAGGTTAGGTTGATGGTTGGACTTATATCTTGAAGATCTTTTCCAACTTAAATGATTCTGTGATTCTACAACCACACTGAGATGCTGCATTTTCTTCCCCAGATTTCAGTATTTCAGTACTGCTCCCTTACAGAAATGAAAAAGTCATGATGATGCGTTTGGAGACAGAAAAAGAGAATAAAAAGCTCCTAAAACAAGGAGGGAAGACGAAGCCATTTAAACTACTCATCAGTTTCCTTTCTATCTCTTCATTATCCTCATGTCAGGCTATCACTGTTTCAGCAGAAACACGTTGTTCTGAGAAAGAAGCTCTGAATATTTTGATATGAAAAAACTTGCCTATTCATGCAACCCTTAATCTCCTGAACATCTTGGTGTAGCTGTGCACTATTGCTTCATTCTAATCAACAGGTAGGCATAGTCCAAAAAGTGCCTCTGCTTCAAAAAAGGACTATAAAGCACTGAAACTACAGAAATTAACTTAACATATCTCAAAAGTATGTCCCAGTCAACCTTTTCCATTATTACTTGATAAAAGAATTCAGTTGTTTCAGACTTGCTATTTTTATGAAATTTCCAATGCTTTCTGCAGAGAAGATACGTGTGTTCAAAATTAGTTGTGTCCTAAATAACAGGTCCAGTAGGAAATTTTCAATCAGTGAATTTTCAGCATGCCCTGTACATATATAAGCAGTTAGAGCATTTAGTAATGTGCTCTACATGTTACATTTTGGCTAGTGGCAGTCAGCAGAAATTCCACCATTGCCCTCTATACGATCTGAGTTTGGCTTTGCTATAAACATTCAGAGAATTTTATAAACATCAGATTAACTTGTGCTATCATTAAGCTACAGGAAATTAAACACAAACACAGTTCATACTGAACCTTACAAATGCAAGTTCGATGCTGAATGAAAGTTACCATTGCTTTCTGATTAAACTCTGCCAACTCTCTTCAATTTATGAAAAGCAGACATGTTTATTCTGTATTTTAGCACACTGACTGCATAATTAATGGAGTATGAAGTAATGGATGGCTATTCACTGTAGCACAATTTTTTAACTAAATGTCAGGAAGCAGGCTCTGCTCAGAATCTTCTGATTAACGATTTGACTCACATCTTTAACACTATTTTAAACAAAATTTGGTTCATTAAACTGTATATGTTCTGCAATTTTGTGGGAAAAAAAATGTTTTCTACAAAACATGGCTTCTCAGAATTAACAATGACCAAAGAACCCACAAAACACCCAAAGTGTATTACAAGGTAAAACAGGTGTCTTCATTTTTCTGTAGCTGAAGCAATTAACCAAAACCATCTTGGTGCTTATTAAAGAATGACAGAACTTACATATTCATCAATAGGATCTCCCACAGTGGGTGAATAAATGATTCTGTACTGCTGGACTGGCCCATCAGCATGGTCCCATTGTACAGAAAGGCTGTTTGTGGTCTCATCAAACACTCTCACATTTCTTGGACCACTGCGAGGCACTAGAGAAAAAAAATACAGAACGCTGCATAAGTACACCTACAGCTTATCACATCTACGAGTTTTAGATGTATATGGGGATTTAATAGAGAAAGCATAGAAACAGCAAAAGAGTGCTGGCCTATGAATTACATAGGAAGTTCCTTTACACTCATTTCTGAAAGCTAAGTTGTAAGATCGTTTTTAGTGTTTAGGCCTCTTCAGCAAAACAATTAGCATTTAGAAGGTTGACATATAATTATCAGCAAGACACAGAGTATGAAGCACTTTTTTTTTTTCTGTTGACAACAAATTCTAGCCATCTTTATGTGCTATTTGTTTTCAGAAAGAGAAATTGATATTTGTCTTTAAACACATTTTAAATAATATTTTTAAACTCTTTTTTAAACATATAAATTCAAATTATTTAAACATATAAATTCAAATTAGGCTTATTTAACAAGTGAAAGTGAGTTTGGTGATTATGCATGTACTCCAGCTGCCAGGCAATATAGCAACAGCTTCCTTCCATGGAGGCCTACAATTGCTTCAGCCTTAATTCAGACATATTGATATCTGAGTTGCACTGAATGGCTTACACTATTTTTGATTGTAACCAATTTTATAGATTCCTCACACATCAGTCTTGAAATAGATTTCACAAAACAAGTACTGCCTCTTACATGTTCTTCCTTGTGCTTGACTTGGATTTCCTTCTCCATCTGCATACAGAGCTATAACATTTACCGAGTAAGCAGTGTCAGGAGTCAAGCGCTCCAGCATCACATCACGAGTGTTGCCTGGTACCACAATCTAAAACAGAAAGAAAATGCACCTACATTAAAAAAAAAATCTTCAATTTATGCCATATCTTTTTAGAATAACAATTTGAATGAAGTATAGAAAAATTGGGAACATGACCATGATGTGTATTTTTCAAGAAAAATAACACAATTTTAAAATAACAAAATAACACTGATATCAATTCAACAGCAGGTGCTACTAAATAAATAAATAAATAAAATAAAATAAATACATAAGGAGCATTAATTCTGCAAATGGAGAGCTTGTTCTGCTATGTTTTTGTTTTACCTTATATTTTACATTAAATTTGTTAAAAAAAAAAAAATTAGGAACCCAAAACAAAAAAAGCAAATTCTATCATGATTTCCTGACATGTAAAGGTCATTTTCTAATTGATAGGTTCCTACTCATGTCTAAAATACTATGCAGTTACACTTTACAGATACCAATGACTCATTAAAAATTCTTATTCTTCCTTACACAAAAATTTATGTACAACATGGGTGCATTTTATATGAGTATATTCACAGGCCTATATCTAAGCCTGCACCCATTTCTACACAAGTCCAAGAACTCTTACTTCACATCTGGAGTGCAAATTTTTACCCCTGTGCAGACTTCACTGCTTACCCAGTCCTATTTAAGCACTAATGATTTAGGGGAAAGAGATGATCCAGTGGTAATACCATATAAATTTGGCATCTGGTTTCAGAATTAAACATTTCCTAATAAATATTGCTTCCTTCTGACTTTATAAAATAAAGATTTTAACTCATCTTTACCTGCAGTAAAATAAAGAATACCCATTAATCAGCTTTAAGTGTGACAGTCTTACCTCTTTTTTTTTTTTCATTTCACCAAATTAAGCTTTTGTTTACAATATACTAAATTTCTATCGGTACAGTATTTTCAGCAGGGACAATTCTAGGCAGATGGTTGGCCTACATTTATTGTTATTGTTCTACACTCATTGAAGGAAGAAATATACTCCACACACTTTTAAGGAATTGTATAAAAACTAAATTACTTACAGATTCTGATGGCCTTGGGCCAGATAGTGAAGAGTAATTAATTCTGTATTGCTGTACTGGACCTGGAGCAGGTTCCCAACGGACATTCATGCTGTTTGGTGTGGGATTGTAAACTTGAATGTTTCTCGGTGTTCCTCTCTCCACTAGGTCAAGGATAATTAAAATTAAGTTTACAAGGCTGCTTACGTAAGTTCTAGTTCTACTTGAATTTTCAACAGTGCTCAAAATAAGTTGAGAAATACTTTTGCCCAAAATAAACACATGATTTGTGTTACCCTAATGTTATTTATTTACCCTTCTACGAAGCTAAGAATCTTAGTTATTAATCTTTAAATGCATCCCTGCCAGGCAGCAGGGCAGCTACTGGCACTAGAATTGAAATTTTACTATTGTGTGTAAGTAAACAATAAGCTAGCTTCACAATATAACAGCTGAACTTGCCTGAGATAAATGAACTGAAAGTCTCCAAAGAAAAATAAGTTACAGAGCTACAACCATAAACGTGCAGGTAAAGTTTTAGCTTGGGGGAAAAAAAAAACTCTATAATTGATATAAATGAATTAGAAGGCTTCAATTTCTAATGATTTGAGTCACTAAACAAAAATCCCAATGTATTATTTAAAAGTACTGTTTTTACTTACAAGTTCTTCCAGTGTCAGACGTACGTCCACCATCCCCTTCTGGAAAAACTGGAACCACAGTTACAGTATAAGGTGTGTTGGGCTCAAGAGTTCTCAGGATGACATAGTTTGTATTTCCAGGTACTGTGGTCTACAAATTTAAAAAGAAATACAGAGGCATAATATTTACATGAAAATGCAAGAAGTTCAGCTTTTTGCATCTTTGCTAGTGTTGATATTTATTTTAGATTATATGCAAGATTACTACCCCACAAGGGTGCTGCACTTAACATAGGCAGGCCTATTAACATCAACCTAGATCTGATTTAACCCAAGAGAATTTCAATATTTGTTTTTTTTTTGTTTTTTTTTTTTTTCTGAATATAGCAGTAATCTCACAATCCAGAATGGCAGATTGCAATTTCCCCTCCTTTAACAATCACCTTGTCCACCATATCTCATTTCTAGACTGGATGTAATAAAATCTACATGATGGAAGAAAGCTGTTGATACTTGAGGTAAGAAAGTTCACTTTATCTTCTAGAATTGGCTTTCAGGAAGATTCTATCTTGGACAATGGTTATTAAGTCCTATGCTCTCCTGTACAGTCACTTATAGCTGACTTTCACTTTTGATCCAGTTCTACTATTATCAGTAAAGTGAATCTACAGTGATCTTTTTAATGGCTACTATTTAGCAGCTGGAGAGTCATTAAATCACTTTCAAAATCAGCATTACATAACACTACAACATGCTAATGACAACAAGTAATGAGCACCTCATGTTGTAAGTAAAATTCCACAGCATTTTAGGAATACTTTTTTCAGTAGCTCTGGGGATGCTATTGAAATAGGAGTAATTCATGTAGTCCTTATTTCACTGGCACATTAACTTGCGCAGATGTGGAAAATGAAACAGAAGTGGGAAAGAATAAAATTTTCCCAATCTGCAACAAGTGTGATCGAATCCTATTTTCAAGATTGTTTTAGCTCATTAGTAATTAAGTAATTTTAGAAGATTAGAATCCACCCATGTGGATTTTTCTGCTTTCAAAAATATCATCCCAAATGACTGTCTACTGCCATATGACTTCTTAATAGTAAAAATGGGTAGAAATAACATCTGACTTTACAGCCTTTTGTACACCCTGAAATCAGCTTTATGCTCACACACACTGCCCTAAGAATAAACAAACAAATGATGTGTGTGATATTAAATCTCCATGCTAAGGTCAAATACATAAAATGAAATATCAGTATTAGAGTTGAGAATAACTGATTTTCATGGAGGTGTTCTGCATTTGCTCCAGAGTGGATACAAACTGAAAAAGCCATGGTGTAGACAGACAAGACAGCAGTCAGTCCACAGCATTCCTCTCACTACCACCATGGGCTGCAATTTATTGGATAGTAAGATCCACAGAAGGATTTACCATTTCTTCTGCACCCCCAGCTGTAGGCCCATAAAATACTTTGTACTGACGAGGATTTCCTTCTGCATGATCCCATCGAACATTCAGAGTACTGGTGGTTGGGTCATAAACTAGCACGTTCTTCACAGTAGTGAGAGGTTCTGAAACAGATCAATGAGCTGTCAGAAATGTGGTGCCACATTCTCTTACCCTGTGCTATCTGATTACGCTCATGCAACATATTATTAGAAAGTTTTTTTAAAAACAGGTTTAATAGTTCGTGTCAAACATTACTTGTATTCAACAATCAGAACACATCAGACCCGCCCAACAGCATAAGGAATGCTAAACATGGTAAAAAAATATCTGAACATTATTTCAAAATTATACCATGAGTTCATTAGGATTGTTCTCCTCATTTCTCTCCAAGCACATTGCTATGTTTGACCTTCCAAAGCAGGTTCAAAAATAAGTACAAATTAATTAATAAATCTATTAATAAATAGATAATTTAAATATGCAATTAATTAAGTAATTGAAAAAACAGGGAACTGTTTTTTATGCCTGAAGTGCCTCTGTTAGCAAATCACTCAGTGCTTTCCACAGAAGGACTAAAACAGTATTGTTAACATAAAATAGTACAATCTCAAGTTGCACTCTGTAAAGGCCAACCTCCAAATGGAAGGTGCTCACAAGAAGATAGTAAACTTACACCTAACAGCACACATATGAGAGTCACATGCCCTCAGATCCCTCATTTTGGTTAAATTGTGACATAAATGGGACAATTAAACAGATTAAAGTGAGGAAGAAGTTCAATGGTAGCATTAGGGTTTCAGCTTTCAGAAGTCTAAAACTAGTGGCCTAGGATTTCTCTTTAGGCAGTAGACTGATAGGCCATCCTAAATTAGTTTAGATACTTGAAATCCACCAAAGAACAAATAACAAATAGGCATGATGCATTTCACCATAGAAATATTTTCTCATCTAATCTGAAATGCAATACATCAAATTTGTTTCACACCTAACAAGACCACAAAAAGTTACTTACTGGTTCTGCCTCGTCCTGTCATTCGCCCCCCTTCACCATCTGCGTATATTGAGGACACAGTGATAGCGTACGGTGTGTCAGGCTGCAGCTTCTGTATCACTACACTGTTCTGCCGTCCACCTACCATCGTCTGCAGTAAAACAAAAGGAAAAGATTAAAGTGCTTTTCATGCTGCTGTTTTTATGCTTTCTGTAATAACAAACCATGTAATCATTTGATGCTGAGAGGAAAACACTATGGTATATCGTATTGTGCAATCTTCTTGGGATAGAAGCTGACAGTAGACATTGAATAATAATATTTTCATACATATTCATATTTATCTTTAAAATTTCAGAGAGAGTACAGCAACACAAAGCCAGTATTCTTTAAGACCTCCAAACTTGCATGTAACCACAATCACACATTGTCAGTTCTGTGCCAGAACAGCGCTGTTTCTCCACATTGCATCTGACTATATAATATTGAAATCATGAAAAAGTCTTTTATTCATTTTGACAGACTGTGAATTGTCCTTATTATGCTCCACTCTCAGGTAGAAGGCAAGCATGGAATAAATTACAATACCCTGCAGATCTCTAATATAACATTTTATTGACATTGTCAATCCTTGGCAGTTTATAACATGACACTTCTGTTTCTAATACATCCTTGTTAAGAGTCTAAAATCATTATACATCTTTCATTCCAATTTTTCTTTAATGTAGAATCACAGAATGGTTTGGGTTGGAAGGGACTTTAAAGATCATCTCATTCCACTCCCCTACCATGGGCAGGGACGCCATCCACCAGGCCAAGTTTCTCAAAGCCCCATCTGACCTGGCCTTAAACATTCCAGGGTTGGGGCACCCACAGCTTCTCTGGGCAACCAGTTCCAGTGTTCCAACCACCCTCTGAGTAAAAAATGTCTTCCTTACACCTAATCTAAATCCACACTCTTTTAGTTTAAACCATTACCCCTTGTCTTACACCCCCTGATGAAGAGTCCCTCCCTAGCTTTCGGCTCCCTTTAAATACTGGAAAGCTGCTATAAGGCCTCCCCACAGACTTTTATTTCTGGGCTAAACACCACCACCTTTCTTAGCCCTTCTTCCAGGACAGGTGCTCCAGTCCTCAGAGGGGGTATATATAATCCTGTTCCAACAATCTCCACCAAGGAAAAGATTTGCAGTGCATTGCACATAATATTCAGATCTCTGGCACCTGGGAATTTTGAGATTTTGTGTTTTTAATTGTGTGAAAAGTGCACTCGCTCTAGAGCATCTTTTTTGCTTTTAAGACTACCTACTTATTTTCAAAGCCTACTCAATTCATATGTGTATGTTGTCATAAGATCTTATGCTGATGAAGTGATAACAAGCAAGAATTTACTCATCTTCGTATTTCATTGAATAATTTTAATTTACAAGGAAACTTTTGATTTGTACTGAAGTGTCCAAAACACAGTTCAAACCATAAATGCTTTTAGCATCCTATTGTGGCTGCCTCCATAGTTTCATGTCTATTTGCCTTTCAAAATCTGTCCCTAAATGATCACAGTGGTCTCCACAGTTTGATGTGCGGTTTTTGCAGTGTAGTCTTCAAATCATCTGTGGTGGTCACTCCTGATGCCAAGGCCATGAGATGTCAGACCAGTATTAAAGAGAAATTAAGACCTTCTAGAAATTTCATTTTATAATTCAGTGGGACAGTCCTGGGGACCCAGCCACAGCAGTTTAATCAAATATCACAGTGACAAAAAAAGTAAGTAATTACTATCCTGTGACTGAGAATTATTTGCAGACATTAATATGTTGTGAACAGAGCATGCTTTCCTCAGAAAATGGAGTCTTCTCCAGCTCCCACTGCTGGGCTTTATCCAGTTGTGAATAATTATGTCCATTAAGATTAGTTAAGTCTATCCTTTGTCACTGCACAAATTTCCACAGAATGCCCATAGTTCTTTTTTTTTTTCACTCCAGTACAAGCAAAAAAAAATGAATTAACCTTGCTGCTGCTTCTTATTCTTTTAATGATTTCTCAACTAAAGTCATTCAACAATTCAATTACTTTAACTGAAATGCATGTTGTTCAGAAGAAAGTAGAAACGGGTGCATAAGTATCCAAAACATTCCTGGATATGCTTCTGAACATGGTGATCTCTGATTACAGGAACAAGCTAAACATGTGTGGTTTTCATCTGAGACTCTGAGTCATGTGTCACTAACCACAACAGCTTCCCACTGCAGAAGAGGGCATTTTTAAGTAGCACTTTTTTCTGATAAACAGGCTGACTGAATTAACATTCCCAAGTGGTGTTGCATGGACCATGGGCACTCATCACAATTCTTGCTAATGATTCAGGGAAAGTTGGCTGATCATACTGTAGTGGTTCTCCCTATCATTACAGCTGCTCAATCATATTAAATGACACTCAAATAACCTTAAACTCTTCCCTAGCACGTTTCCCATGGACCCATGTTTGCAGCTAAGACTTCTTGGGGGGTTATTCTGTCCCCAGCATAGTAAGAGAGGATACCATGCAATTCTCAACTGCCCACGGTATGTTCCAAGGCAAAGTGCCTCTAATAACGCACAAGACACAGTATGAAAACAAAACAAAACAAAACAAAACATGATGAACACTGGACTATGGAAGTGGTCATGGTAGTTCTTGACTGTTGAGATAACTATCTGTGTATCTGTAACTTGTATTCTCATGTGCTGCTTGATTTATTCCTCAACAGACTGTAACTATATTCTAGTTATATCTATAGACTATATGATTTTTTTAAAGGGCTGTATCCAGAGTTACTGGGTTATTTGCTCCCTAGAGAACGTTCTATCTCAGATCTGAAAGAAGAGAAAGAAAAAGGTAGGAATATATACTTACCTACTACAAATACGTCTTTACCTAAAAGGTGATTAATATGTAGTTGTGATTTGTAAATAAATTCTTCTAACACATTAATTTGCAGAACTACCTTATAATAACTACAGCAATTCAAAATTAGTTACCGACTGTTCAGGGCCATCTCCACTGATAGGCTGGTAAATGATCTTGTATCTCTGTACTCGACCACTGGCAGGGTCCCACTTTACAGTCAAACTGTGTGACGTTGCATTGTATACCTGAAGGTTTCGTGGGCCACTCTTTGGGGCTGAAAAAGGTAGTGAAGAATAAATATTTAATTCAAGCAAAAAGCAGGGACAAACACTTCATTCATACTTTTAGGACTGAATGAATGCCTGACCAAGAGCAGAATGTATTAAGAACAAGAAAACATAAACTGTAATGTTTGTAAAACAATAAACATGTGGTAATCTAGTGTTTAGTATTCTTCCAAATACACAATGCTGTTCATTAAATGATCTCAGCTTTTTAATGTCAACATTCTTCTCAGTTTAGAAAAAAAGAAGTAGCTATGAGTTTTCTTTAATAATAACATACCCGGAAATTCAGATTCTTACCTGGTGTAGTTATAGGTACCAAGGGTACTAGAAAAAAAAATAAAAATAGAAAGAGTGTTCAGTATTCTTGTACGTGTATGCTTTCTGATTTAACAAATATCAATAATAACATGCAGATACCCTGTAATTACTTACATGTTCGTTCACTGCCAATCAGGTCATCGCTTTCTGATTCATCAGGATAGATGGCAGTAACTGAGACTTCATACAATGTATCTGGATCCAGATTTTCAAAGACCAGACTGTTGTCATCCCCATTTAAGATGGTCTTGTGGGGAAATAATAAATAGATAGATAGATAAATAGATAGATAAATTTTAAAATATGCCCTCTGAGAGACTGCCCCCAAAATCTTATGGTGACTATTCTTACCTCCTGTTTTTCTGATCTTCCATAGGGTCCCCAGGTTATTCTATAGAGAGAGACATCTGGAGCTCCATGATCCCAAGTTCCTCTGAAACTATGTTTTGTTACATCTGTGATTCTGAGATTGACTGGTGCTGGCACAGGCTCTATAGTGAGAAAAGGAAACTATGTAACTACAAAATAAAGTTAAGCCAAGGAACTACTCAAACAAAGAATTTAGAAGATTATGTAGAAGATTCAGACCTTACTTACCATGCTTCAAATGACTACAGTAAAATACTGTGGTATAACTCAGCCCACCTACTCTAAGCAAATTGTCCTTTATAATCTCACATCAACAGGTCGTCACCTGATAAAACCACTCTAATGACCTCAGAAAAACTCACACACCTACTCACAACAAACAAAGTCCTAGCTCTTTCATTTTGGAGTTAGAAGAGGTAATTACAAACTCCCACATACAGACATTGAGGTCCTGCATGAGTTTCTTCCAGATCTTAAAATTCCTTATACAAACTAAGTAAGTCATGACTGAATTACAAGATTGTCTTAGGAAAAGTTCACTGAGGTTAACTGTAGGTTAAGAAGGCAAAATGTTATAGCTACTGGAAAGAAATTAGTAAAGAGGTAAAACCAAAGAATCAAATTAAAAGCAATTATTTTGGCTGATTTTTCCTCTTTCTCTTTACACATTCAGACAAAACCATAGCTACAAACCACAGGCTTACACAAAAACAAGCAAATCAACAACAACAACAAAAACTCAAAAATATTTTTCAAAACACCAGGCTTTAAAATGGGAAACTCGGAAAAAAAAAAAAAAAAAAGTGAGAGCATTTTTCTTTCTTTTCACTTCAGAGTGATTGTCAGTGATAAAGTAGTACTGCTCATTTCTATTGTAGCTCTTCATTTTAACTGTGTTCTTAACTGTGTTCTAAAGATTAGATCAGGATGATGGCTTCCCTGATGTCAGCTTTTTCTTTTCAGTTGGACATGTCTCTGTGGTGGTTTTACCGTGCTAGGCAGCTAAGCACCACAACCGCTCTCTCACTGCTGCAGGGAAAGTTAACATTCCAGCCAGAACCAGTACAGTCTCTTACATGGATATCTGCTCTTACACTCCATGCAATATGATTGTCTTATTCTGTTGTTATTACTGAAGAGTCACCTTTATGCTTCCCTGAATAACATCTCTAGAAGTACAGGAGGCTGATTTACCATTTCATGCTACAAAAACTCTCTGCTATCAGAAGAAAGATCACATCTCTTTAAGCCCCTACTATATGTCCCAGATTCTCACTTGCTTTCCTAGATGTCAATGAACTGTACAGACTTGCAAACCCTTTACTCTGCATTCTCTAATTCTACCCTTACATTCCTCCTTCAGCATCCTAATGTCAATAATTATGCTTCAGTTGCTGGTCTTTCCCCTCATTGCAGACTGCAGTTTCAGTGTTCGCTGCAGTAAAACACAACTCATCTGAGACTTCTGCGGGTTATATTGCAAATTATGCTACAAATGAAATATTTCTCAAACAGATGAAATTGTTTCCACCTTAACTCAACATGAGTATATTGCAACATACTCAAACAGAATGTAACATAAAAATATTAAAAGAAGGTTTGTTAGGAAAACTTACGAGTAACAGCTTCTGCAACTGCTGGTAGAGATTCCCCTTCATCATACACAGCAACAACTTTTATATTATACAGTCTTTGGGAGGAAAGGTCAGGAAGAGTGGTGCTGGTTTTGAGTCTGTCGATTTCCACCTAGGAAATGCATCAACAGAAAATACTCATTCAATTAGAAAAACACATTTAAACTTCAAAGAGTTATATTCATGTCCAGCAGTACAATTATGGAAAGTTTGCACCTAACTGTAAGGAAGACATCTCTAGCATTGCTTACCCATGAGCTGCCAGTAGACAGAGGGGCTAACATACCTTTATTCTGCAATCGTGTTCTCCTAATTCTAAAAGTTTGGCAAGGTAACACTTAAGCAGAGAGCAGAAATGGCTGTTTATCGAAGCATAGAATAATTCTCCAATCAGTTTGAGCTTTTTTTTTCCCTTTTCTTTAAGACGAGAAGAAGGAGGGAAAGAAAGGAAAAATACATCTCAAGTTTATTCAGCTTCCAAGACATCAGTACCCTTTCCTGACTGCAAATTCCAAGAACTGATGTTCTCTGTTCTTAATGCTGGCTTGCTATATTGTTTTTACTATTTATTTAATACGCTGGCTCCTCAAAACAAAACCATCAAGTACTTGCAAAAACATTCCTTTTGCTTACCTCCTTTATGTCAGTTTCATCGGCTACTTTGTATCTTAGGATGTATTTTCTAACCTTCCCTGGAGCAGGATCCCAGAGGACATTCATGCTGCTGTGAGTAACATCCCTAATTGTCAAGCCTCTTGGTCCAGGCAAAGGTACTGTAAAATAATGACAGTAGCAGGTGAAAATGCTATTCACAGCAGAGCCACAGGTCTCTCAGAAGTCATTAAGTATTTTCATATATTGCACTGAAATGGAGGCAATAATTTTACATGAAGTTCATTGCTCAGACCATTATCTGAGACAGCTTAAGAACATATTGTCCCAGCAATAAGCAAAACAGCTATAAACAAGTAGCTTCATATTTGTAAATTATGAGCACAATACAGAAGTAACAGAGCTTAAAAACGTAACTTTTCATGCACAGTCAAGGGCTTAGCATTTTTCAAGTACATAAGGATTACCATCTAGCCCAGAAACATTCCTCTGGCAGTAGGAAATGTTTAAGGAAAGATGTTTAAGGAAATGTAAGCTATGTTTAAGCCATGATTAGATCAATTTTTCCCTTTGTATGGCATGTTTCCTTCTCACCTAACTTTTCCAATTTTATTAATATTTGGGGGCCATTGCGTTTTCTGTATTTTAGAGAATGTCTGAATTTGAGAAGAAGGTTTCTAAATGTAAGCAAGATTGAGTCATTTTTAAAAACACTATAATACTATAACTTCCTTCATTACTGAAGGAAAAAAAAAAAATGTTCCTCTTTGGAGGAAAAAGTAGGTACCTTTTCATTGAAATTGCCTGTAAGGTCTTTTGGCAATGTGAGAGTGCTATAAAATGCATTAAATATGGACGAGATGGTCTTCTAAATAAAACAGAATATATAAAAACTGTTGCATTAAATAAAATGAAAGTTAAATTCTGCTGAAGCAATAACAACAAAGCAAAAACCAAGATGTACATACATGTCACTTCCTGGGAGGTGAGTGGGTCACTGATGATATCACCAAACAATACATGAGCTGTTAAAGTGTACTCAGTATTGGGGATGAGGTCTACTAGCTGAACCTCATTCACTGATGGCCCAACACGCATCTGTACAAGAAAAATAACACACCATGTTTAAAAACTAAAGAATGCAAAGGCAGAAGAGCAAGCAATGATTTAACTTCAAGGGAATTTTGTTTATGAGATTCACAGTATATTTACAGCTTCCTGACTGATGTCATTGTATACAATATCCCAGTAATCACTGCACTTTGAGTGCTACATATCAGCCTCTTTGGTTATTGTGATATATCAAGAAAATCTGTTTTTCTGATTATTTTGGTAGAGTACAAGAGGTGAAGACAAATTCTCTTACCTCTTTCTCTGTGGCTGGGACTGTGGCATTCACTGGTTCGTATGTTAACAAGTAACCTGTAGCTCCATTGACAGGTTCCCATCTCACTCGCATAGAAGTTGATCCAATGTCATAAACATACAGGTTTCTAACTGAAGACATTGGCACTGTCATATAAAAAAATATATTATTTTTTTTTCACCTTTTTCACTTTTCATATTTCACATCACAGACAGTGATCATCACATTATAGTGACATATCACTATAGTGATAGTACATCACAGAAAATTATGCTCTTGGTGTATTGGGGTACATTACAGGCAGTAAAAAAGTCATCTACAAGTAGCAGTATTTTAAATGGTGCTAAATTTAAGAATGAAGTAATTGTCATCACATTTCGAATATGCTAAAGATTTGCTATATGCACAGCTAAAAAACTATCTTACAAGTCTGCAGTGGAACACTTGAATATTCTAAAAAGCAATATTAACTCACATGAATGATCTAATATAAAACAGTACATGACTACTTTGAGATCTGCGCTTCTAAAAAGATTTTATATACTTTCTTTTTCTATATTTCTCAAGATATCGAATAAACATCAAAAATTATCACAGACTTTATAAAAATTATGTAGCTTCTTTAGGGATTTATGACAAGCCCAATGCAAAACTATGACAGAATTGAAATGAGACATTAGCATTCAATATCCTTGAACAGGCAGGAAAGTCACCCTATGTTGCATTCAGCACCAATCCACCTAAATCAATGCTGTAGACAGCTGACAGTAAAAACATAATGGCTGCGTCGCATAAAAGTGATTTTACTGTGTTGAACATACTTTTAATTAATCTGATAAAATCAGAATGAATTTCACATAGTATTCTGTCTGCTAATAGAAGGAATTAATTATCTAATCTGGAAATGAAGGACTACAGGTTTCTATCTGATCAAATTTCTAGAATTTATAAACTCTGCCTTGTAATTCATTGCTATTGCTCTAGTCTAAGAAGGTGTGTACACACATGCTTTATAAGCTCGGAATGAAGTTGGAACAAACACTTTTTCCACACTGCAATTTGTCTTTGCTACAGCTTTCTGGACAAGATCTCAACAACCAGGGTAACACAATACAATTTGATCATTGAAATTAAAAATTTTGTCTCCTCTAAAAAGAAAGCCCACAGTGCTAAAAGTTCTTTTGAACAGTTCTCCTCATAACAAATTGCTTCTTATGTTATTCGCATGACAATTCTAACTTACAGGTTGTTTCACTGCCGATTAGAGGTTCGCTGCTTTCATCTTCTACCACTGAAAACACGTTAACAACATATTCTGTTTCAGGTTTCAGATCTTTCAGAACTGTTGTAGTTTCCATCCTACTTACATAAAACTACATAAAAGAGAAGGAATGTTAACAACTGTATAACAAATACATTTGTAAACCTGTCTCTAAGAGAAAAATAATTCCTTGTGAAACTCTTCAGAAATCAATGGTTTGGAACTGAAAATCACTATAGTGTTAATCTTCTACATATTTTATCTTACAGGATAACATTATTTTTGCAAAGTAAGCTAAAGCTTGCTCAAGCAGACTTGTTTTCAACAGGACTGGGTATAGCTAGCACCCTGCTTTCACACATGATGTAAATTTTTACATTATTCAGCAATGTAAAGAAAATGCCATCACAATGTTACCACCTGGAAAAAGATTTCAAGCATCCAGGATAATCCAGATTGTTACAGCACATGCCACTAGCAACACCTCGCAGAATAGCAATGCCAGCAAGCAGTCAAGCTGTAAAGTCCATGTGCACCGGAATGATTGCTCCAACCCAAATCAGAAGTCAAATCCTGAGGTCATGTTTTACTAAGATTAAGCTCACCATAAGTCAAATTTGAGTTAAGATTTAAAAGCTACATTCAGAGATGGTACATTCAGAGTTCACTCTATCTTTTTTTTTTTTTCTTTTAAAAAGAAAATGTATTAAAAGGACAGTGAGCTTACTTGTGAGTATGCTCAGAAAAATTCTACTACAGACTTATTTAAACTGATATAGGATAATGGAATACGAACGGAAAGGAATTACTGGAAATATCAGTAAACATTTTTAATAAATACATTTTACTCCAGGATTAATAATTTTAAAACAACCAAAGCCATCTTTATGCTCCTATTTCTTTGTAGTTTTGTTTAGCATTTATTGAAATTCTCGACCTTGGAAGCCTTTTTTATTTTCGTTATACTGTACAGACAATAATGAGCAAAATCTTTAGAACGATGTTAGTGTAATGTGGAATTCCAATATTATTGTGGCCAATCTCAGAGATAAACATTCAGTACTAACCTGTTGAGGGGGACCTCCAGTGGTAGGGTAATATTCAACTCTGTATCTATCAACACTCTCAGGAGGTGGACTCCATCTCAGACGGAAAGAACGGGGTGTCACTTCTGAAATAACTAGGTTAGAGGGAGGTGGCAAATCACCTACAAGTGGAAAAAAGTTAAAAATATATTAATTTATCTTTTGTCATCAGGAATTAACAAAATGAAAATGTCAGATATTGACAATTGAAAACAAACTAGAACAAGACAAAAAATACTTTAGGAAAAAAAAAAAAAGACAAAAGACAAAAAAAAAAAAAGACTCCAGTGTTTTCTTGGAGTACCATCAGCTACCATTACTGTTTTTCCATGCCAGGCTTTGCTTTTGAGCTGTCAGACATTAATACTTAAAACGGTAGGGTTGCTATAATTTTCTTTATTGAATGAGAATCATCAAAGAACCTGCCACACTGAGCAAAAAGGTAACATGTTGAGAAACATACTTCCTGACTCTGGGAAAAAAGGCAGGCATGTCCAGCCATGTCATGCTGTGTTAGGTATAGCACAGTCATTGTTTAAAAGAAAGAAAGAATCCCTGCAGGGTAGTCCAGGTGGTCTGCACAACTTCCTCACACTAGCAGCTGAAAAAACAGCCCAGGGCTACGCAGTGTTCCCAGTAAGTAATAAAAAGGAATTAGCATCACAAGCACATAGATGGAAAAAGGATGAACTAGACTGAAAATGTGTTGTACCTGGACCTTTCACACTGTTACACAGATTCGTGGTTACATCCTCAACAATGCTAGCCAGGAAGGAGAAATCTGCAACATTGTAAGCATGGATGTCATCTGGATCCGTTGCAATCTGCTTCAATTCATTTTCATCCGCATTTTTAATACCTTACAGAGAAGACATGAAAACAAAACTTGTTAGAAATGACAACTGTGAAACATAACACTATGAAAATAAGCCCTTAAACACGCTCTTTGAATGTAAGTACTGCTTTAGGTACTTACATGTTTCCACTTCTCTATACATTTAGCAGAGGGGTGGGAGGAAAATGGCTCAGGTCACCTCTTCATGTAATACTTACCAATTGCATAAAGTTCCACTCCCTCATCTCTGAGTCTTCTTGAAGGGGTGACTACATCATCTTGTGATTTGCCATCAGTGATGAGAACACCAATTTTGCGAGCTCTGGGCCGTAAACCTGCATCTTGCCTGAAGTTGTTTTTTAAGATGAAATCCAAGGCCATTCCTAGCATGATACAAAGAGGACAACCATCACTATAAACTGTTTCAACATACAGTCATGATAAAGGCTAGCATTTCATCCTAGTGATTTCACTCTGAAAACATCATTCCACAATTTACCACTTCAAGAGGCACTCATTACCTAGTACATCTGTCACGTACGCTTAAGAGCATCTGGCACTATTTCAGCCCTTTGAAGGTGTATAATCTCTTACCTCCTATGCATCACGCTCCTATATGATCCACTCTATCCTCCCTTCTGGATCACCTTGCTTTAACACCAACCCTGACATGGGTTGGCATTACCTGCCAACCCTGACCTTTTCTTCTTCTCATATGCTCAACAATAACCCAAGCTCTTCATCACCCAAGATCTTCTTTCCTTCTCTCTTTCTCTAGATTTTCACTAAGGATACATTTCCATGTACACATACATGTGTCCACATATGTATGCATATACATAGGCCCTACTCTCTTCCAACCATACTGGAGTGTATTATAAGGCCCTTTCACCACAGATTAATTTGAGCCCCCTACACAATTCCACTGTCAGCTACTAGAATTCTTTTCATGGAGCTTAAGGAAAATCCTAGCGGTGTGACATACCTGTTAGAGTATTGCCTCCTTTGTATGGTAAGTTGGCTACAGCCTCTAACAAAGCTTGTTTTGTTCGGTAAGCATTCAGATTCCATTCTGTCCTGGGATCTCCACTATACTGTGCAAGACCTGGAAAAAGCCATTATTACACAGTTATTATGTAGCTATGCAGCAACTATGCCTTATTTTCTCTCTGACATATGACAACTTACCAATTTGTACTTTGTCAGGACCAATATCAAAAACTTCAACGATACGAGCTATGAAGTTCCTGACAGTTTTAAAATTTGGCCGCCCAATACTCCATGATCCATCCACCAGCAGCACAATATCAGCTTCTGCTCTGGTTCTACATTCTAAACCTGCCATGTCAACCAGAAAAATATAACCTTAGCATGATATGTTTCAACCAGAAAAATATAGCCTTAGCATGACAGCTTTCTTTCCCAATCCTCTTTTATATGACATATGTCATGAGTTAGTTTCCAAAATAGCTCTAGTTTTATTCACTGGCACTCCGTCAAGTATGACCTATTTGTGAACGTTATTCACACTAGTCACTAGTTCCATGGCAAAAGCTGTATAAATTTTTTTCATGTATGTTTCCTTTTAGAAATAAGCCTTCTAAAATGTCAGGGCCAGTACTCTTCCCTATTGTCATGTCAGGATCTATTTTGGTCTTTAAAGATGGCTGATAACCATCTTTCAGAGATTTTGTAAACTACTTCAGAGGATTTCCAAAGGACTACTGAGCTAACCACTGACATGGCAGTGAACATTATCAGATTATCCAAAGTCACAGTATTTTAGTCTATTGTTCATGACTAAACTATTGCTCAATTTTCAACTATGTAGCAGTGGAATTAACAGAATATATAACAACCACTTTCATATAAATATAATTTCTGAATTTTCAGGGACAAAAGACAGGTGGTACAGTAGTTTGCACATATAGGAAAGAAAGATCACAGTTTAGAAGATACACAAACATAAACACAGTTCAAGAAATAGAGAGGGGACAAGAACAAACATTTATATAAAGCTGCAATGTTCTGAAAATGTAAGTTATTTCAGGTATCTTCAATTCACAAATTACAGAATAAAATATGCATCATATTGTTTTCATCACAAGGAAAAATCACAAAATATTTATACAAAGCAAAAGGACACAATTTTATCCACAGCCATTTCAAAAAAAAAAAAATCCTTGCTCTCTCTCTTTTCCTGTAGATTGTGTTACCAGCTGCAAATTTTCTGGCTTCCTGCCATCAGAGCTTCTGGTCTTTATATGGAAGAAATCCCATTGAGAAAAATCAGCCACACTCATCACAGTTGAAAGATATTGTGATTTCATATATGTTCCACATAATTGATCCAACACTGCAGACTCATGAATATAACTATTCCATGTACCTGGGGGTTAAAAGCATGATCCTCTTCTGCATAGAAAATATAGATCTAGTCTTTAGTCAGGACAATAAAATAAATTGGGAGTAGGGTTTAAGTAAAATTATGTTAGTTCAAAAACTTGCATGCATAACTTTAATATGGAAGTTAAGGTTAGCTTCTTGTACAACATAAAAGTTAAACTATTCTGACTTTTATTTTTCTTCCAACTACCATAGTTCCCCACATGGAAAATTCTAGCAAAGGCACCTAGGGCAATTTTTTCCCCCATTAATAAATAATGTACTATTACATTTACAGTCCCAGATATAAAATTCATTTCTCACATTAACCATGACTCAAATCCATGCATTAGTAAAACTAAATAGCTTAAAGAATATAACACTCAAGACAGAAATGACAGCTGGTGTAATAAAAAATAACAAACCACTCTTGGTGTAATTATTTTTCTGCCAGACTTATTACAGCTTTACTTTAATGTCACTGATGGCCTGTTATGTAGTTTTTCTTAGTTTTACCCTCTTGCATTAGACATAGTGGGACAGCAATAACTTCAGAAGTTTCTAAAAATGTTGTCAATAAAAAGTGAGGGTAGTATTTTTTACACAGCCCGGTGTGGAAACAGGGCATTAAAGAGGTTAAGCAAGAATATAGAGTCAATTATCAGAAGGTTTTTTATATTGTTTTGTTTTGGTTTTAACTCTGAGATGCCTTTGCACTGAGGTTCTTTGTCCTCCTGAAATTGTCTTCTCTCTGATGGTTATAGAAATCTTAAAATGGCAGAGAAGTCTCACTTCTATGTGTATACTTGGCATCTAAAAAGCAACAACCTGATGCAGACAAGCTCTTTATGATTTCCATGAAGGAGGAGTGAACTCTGAAACTCTCTTCATCCAGTATTAATTGCAAGTATACTGGCTGTAAGATTCAGTTAATATACAGAGGCCCATTAACCGCATCAAGGGAGCTGCTGTCATACCAATTGTAGAAACTTTGATTGGAATGTTTAGCTATGCAGGAAGAAATTCCCAAACAGATACTGGAAAACACTCAGCACTTGCATTTCTGTACTAACTCTCCTCCTTCTATGGTAAAAGTGACAAAATAATGGCTATGTTGCATATAAACTTAAATAATGCACAGTAATATCCTGACATCCCTAGCTAACAGATCTTTGTCCATTATATGATCTTAGTCTTAAAAGGAAAAGTCACCATATAAGGACAAGCAAATGGCTAGAGATCTGCCTAAAATTCTTTGTTCTACTCCTGTGAACACCCCTGTAGATGAGCAATGATCTCTGTTCAAGAATTTGACCTTATATGATTTAACACAGATGTGGATGGCTTGAAAATATGATGCAGATGGCTTTCAGTAATCAGTAAAACATGGGTTGCCCAAGTTATCTTTTTTGTAAGATCATCTAAAGGGAGCAGAGGACTAGAAACATGAACTAGGGCATATTTAGTGGTCATTTCAAATGAGAGGTTATGTCATCAGACTAGGGAGTCTACTGAATCCTGCAAATAGATATTTATGTGCATTAGATAAATGATAAGGAATGCTGTGAAACTTTAAATCTCTTTTATCCAAAAGCCAAGACTGCATTTTGTTGAATACAATCATGTTTACCTCTAGATAAAAATGGCTCCGTAGTAGTATCTGACAGGGTGGTCATCTCTTGTCCAACAAGTGGGTTGCTCTCTCCTCCTTCAAACATTCCAAAAACATTTACCTTATAGGTAGTTCCTGCCCTGCAATAGTTAAATAAATGTACTGTAACTGAAGTCACTTGGCTAGCTGAATGTTAATACTTCACTTATGAAATCTTCAGTTTTACTCCACAGAGAAGAATGTGTTAAAACGTGAAGCACAGATACTAGTTCTTCCACAAGACAGTGAAGTTTTGACCTGAAGCTGGTTTTAGATTCTATACATAAATTTATAGTCTTCTTTGTTCAAGTAATTTAAGATTTTTAATGATCCTATTTTAAATACACATAGTTTATATGCATACTATTTTATAAGTTTATATGCATACTATTCATGACAGTGTAACAGATTTTGACATGAAGCCTACTTTATAAATTCTGGCTTCTTAGAAAATGAATCAAGAAGGAACATAAGGAACTTGTCAGAGAAACTTTAGAAATTCCTGCTGTCTTCTCCATTGTCCAATTAATACCATCATATGTGAAATGCAGAATACAACTTCTGCCTGTATCTTTGCCTCCTTCGGTTCCTATGAGAACACCAGAAGTCATGTGAATAACCTCAGAAATAGCCCTGCTAAGTTCTTCTCAAAGATTGCATCACCAGATCATGATACTTTACTGACAAAAATACTTCCTAATTTACAGTAGATTTTGCCAGGTATTACAATCCCTAATCATGGTCAAGCAAAGCCCCAAGCTGAAGTTACTTAATAAAAATCTCTTTTTTTTTTTTTTTTTATCCATACCTAAGTTCTTCCAAAACCACTGTGCTGTCATATGGTCCTACTATTAATTCTCCAAGATTCCTGTCATCTTCAGTTGGGTGGAAAGTTACTTTGTACCCCTTCACTCGCCCCGGGGCTGGCTCCCAGGTTACTCGGAAGCTGGACATAGTTGAATCAGAAGTCCTCAGATTTCGAGGTGGCTTAAAGGGAGAGGCTGTAAGAATGTAAGAAAAGGATTTAAATCAGGTCTGCCTATGAAAAAAATGACAAATATGCTTTTGTGTAAAAATGCATATGTAAATTCAGTATTATTGTCAACCCTAAACTCTTTGTTTAGGGTTGACATAAAGACAATAATTTCCTTGACATAAAGACAAGTACCAAGATATGAAGGGTGAGATTCACTTCACCTAATTTTATCTATCTAAACAATAGACACATAGTCTACATTTGTTATCGAGGCTCCCTCTACAGTCAACATACTGAAGGATAGATAGCAATTTATGTCATCTATCTTAAACATCCATCTGATTTTACAGTGAATGTTGACCATGGATTAATCACTATCAGTCTTTCTATTTATTACAGATTAAAACTATACAACAGCTTAGATTAGCTTTCTCTCTTTTAAATGGCAAAGGGTAGGTGAGCCAGAGAATAAAGAATGGCATATCTCAGTGTACCTCTGCCCAACGAGGGCAGAAAGATCTCAGAAAAAAAATAAATAAATAAATTTAAAAAAAAAAAATCTCTTTTGGTAACAGCTCTCTACCTATGGAAGCAGAAAAGTGATTTTAAATCTCCTTGATTTGATCTGGAGAGCGAGACCATTTCCTTACAAAACAAAAGACCAGCACCAGACACAAACTAAAGGCAGAGTAGAAAATTAGTTTTGTTTTGACCCCCATAAATCCCCTCACCAGGAATTAAACATTTGAGAATTTCTGAGAGAGAAGACTGCTTGTCCAAAAGGCAGTGGTCTCTGAGGTCAGTCAGGCTTTCACTGAGGATTCTTTAGAGTCATCTGATGGCCATTTTAGGTTTTCCACAGAAAATATAATTACCAAAGAAGACAAATCTAAGTAACAGGATGCAGGGTAGCTATTTAATCAACATCCAGAACCAAAAATGCAAATAATAAAAAAAAAATGACAGTGCCTGATTAAATAGTCTGTAGACAAATATTGTTTTCCTCACAAAACACCTTAACTTCTGGTGACCATGTTTCAAAACAATTCCAGTATTTTCAGAACATAAACCACATCTACATCCTCAGTGTAACAGCAGAAAGCTGTGTTCAGCTCTCATACAGAAATTTTCAACAAATCAAATTCTCTTCTCAACCTCTAACATTTTCTTCAATTTGGATATCAACTCATAATCTTAGTAGACTCCACCACAGCTTTTCTATGTATCATGATTACCAGTTTGCAGTAGAAAACTTTAATGATCAAACCCTGTAAAAGTATGCACATACCTGTTGTTCCTTCTGCTTTTCTTGATTTTCCTTGTCCAAAGTCATAAATTGGAACAACACTGAGGTCATATGTAGTTCGAGGCTTAAGTCTCTTCAACACTATGCTTGTGGCAGGAGCATTTACTCTTCCAAACATCTGCCTTCCTCCATTGCGTGGTCGGTAGTACACACGGTAAGACAAGACTTTCCCAGGTGAAGGCTGCCATGTAACTCTCATTGTATTCTCTGTCTCGTTGTCTACAGTCACAGTCCTGGCATTTGGTGACACTTTTCAGTGCAAAAATATGGATAAATGTTTACTTTGTCACATAAAGATATGTTCAAATGCATGCCTACTAAATTAATTTAGCTTTTTTTTTGTTTTTCCTTAAAAATTACAGTATTTCATTGGGGGAAGCACAGGTAAACCTCACAGAGCATTGTTACTTTCTTTTATGATTGTAATGAACTAAATAAACCTAAGTCCATTTTCCATTAAAGACCAAAAACAAAAAGAGCGATTACATGATTACAGCCTAACTGGGAGTTTTATTTACTAGCACCTATTGGTAATCTGTTAAGTAATGGATTCAGGATGCTAAAGTGAAAGTTATATATATATTATATATAATATACATATGATACATAATGTAATATATAATAAATATATTATATATATCATAAGTGAAATATGTATATTATATATAGCCTTTTAATGAGTAAAATGATCTACAGACTTAAGATTTTCTAAATTTTGGGTTTACAGGTCTGATACGGTACTAGTAAATGCCTGAACTCCTGAGTGTTGGGCCCCATACAAATACTCATGTGTATTTGGAAAGTCACTGAACACTAAATATAGAACAGTATTAGTGCTGAAATAAGGACAAGAACTAATAAAGCATTCTCTCTACAGATTGCAGCACTCAGCTTTTAAGAGATATTTTCCAGACTGTTGAAATGTTACAAAAGATCTGAAATTAAATGAAAGGTATGCTGTTGTGAACCAGCATACCTTTGTACCCATCTCTGGGGACAGCAACAGAACCTGAGGGAACAGCATGGAGCTGGGACACGGGAGGGTCAGGCTGGGTGTTAGGGAAAGGTTCTGCACCCAGAGGGTGGTCGGGCACTGGGACAGGCTCCTTAGGGTAGTGGTCACGGCACTGAGCCTGCCAGAGCTCAAGAAGTTGTTTTCAAGAAGAGCTTACATGACAAGGTTTTGGTAGCAGGACACTGCAAGAGCTTCAGTTTGAAGATTGTAAAGATTTAAATGGGAAATATGTTGGAATGGAAATTCACTGATTCTGTGGGAATTTACTGTCTTCCATCCTTACTCTATCTACATCACTTATTCCAGCAGATTTCCAGCAGTCACACAAAGAACCCATGAAAGACTGGCTTCAGAGTAATTTTCACAAAAATCACATCTCAAATTGGAGGTAATTCTCACTGAATCAAACCCCACATGACATAGAAAAGACTTACATTTTTAATGGTCAAAGAAAAAGCTAGAATTGATTGATTTGAGATGAGACTTTGGTTTAGGGGACTTTTCAGAAAGTAAAGGTGAAGAAAAATAAGGTCGATTTTCTTTAAAATATAATTTTGTCAAGAACTGAATATTACAAATGGTGGTAATGCCATAGTACACTCACCATCAGTAAAAGCCTCTCCTTCTACAGGGTCTCCTTCTCCACTGCTGTAGGTTGCATAAACTGAAATCCTGTATTTAGTCTCTGGCTCCAAGCCATCCAGCACTGCATCCACTGTATTTCCAGGGACCCTCTTCTCTCCCATTGTATCATCATAAAGTGATTTCCATACGATCCTATAGTTATTAACTGCCCCTGAAGCTGGTGTCCATGATAACCCAACTGTAGTGTCAGTTATGTCTGTGGTAACCAAATTACGAGGTGAACCACGTTCTGCAAGAAAGAAAAAAACAAATTGGCACTGAAGTACAAAGAGCAAAAGTTAGCAAAGTACAAATGGAAAATTTAAATGATCATAAAAGCAGAATCAAAATTTTGGCCTGTCAATACTAGTTTAAATAACATATACATGTATGTTTAGTTCCAAGAGAAAACTGATTGCTTTATTCAACAAAATGTTGAAAGTTAACTTTAAGCTATGAATAACCTATCCCATACTGTACAAGATCCTTAGCAGTTATGCTTTAAAATTTGCAAAATAAAAATGATATTAAGCAAAGTATCATAATGAAACCAATGCTTAAATGTGCTGCAGCTCATTTGCATAGGTTTTAACTCACAATTAAATATTTTTCCTTCATTTGTTTATCTTCACCCTCATATGTGCAATTTTTTTCTGAGGGGTAAATAAAGAAGACTTTAACCTAAGTGAAATAGTCCATTCAAATTCTCTGACAACTTCGTTTATTTGTTTAATATTACTATTCTTATCTCCTTGAGTACAGCTTACTGCTTACTAGATCTACCTGCTATTTCATTTTATCTGTTTACAACTAATTTGCGGTGTGTTTACATCATACAGCAGTTACAGCAGAAAACAATCTTATCTCTCCACTTGTAAGACTTGTACCTTCTTTCTGACTATAGTTTGTTCCAGCCAGCCTGGAATGAAGGAAACAGCTCGTTAGTCTGTGAAATCCAGTTGTCAGCTGGATGAGTGAGCCTCACCTAACACACCAGAGTAATTCTACTGCTTAAAAATGGAGCTCGTTGGTCTGAAGTGGTGCAGTAAAAGGAGTGCCTCTGTTTAATGTTTAACATACATTTATAACATATGTTCAATTTTCCTATTGCAGTGGCTGGCTTTTGAGGCAGGAAAAGAGCACTGACTGTTGGTTTTAATGCAATGGCCTCACTGTAGCAAAATCTGCAAAAGGGATCTACAAAACCAGATGTACAAAAACAGATCCATATACACACAGAAGCATTTGGTTCTTCAACGTATATTCTCCATGGCCTATCTCACTGTACATGACATTTCTGAGACTGATTACTAATAGGACTTAAACACTTGAGGTGGCCTTATGGCATCATGGCTAAGTTTCACCTGCACTGACAAAAATATATTCGTATATTATACTACAGCAACCACAGGACCAGATTCAAAATTCTTTGAACACAGAGAAATTTAATACTTATCCAATTTCCACTGTCTGAGCTCATCACAAACCCAGACCTCACTTTTCAGAAGCATGAAGCAGTTTCAGTCCAAGACAGAGCAGCAAGTTGCTCACAGTCATAAACTGCATTTTCAGTTTTCATACTCATTTGTCTTTCACTTCTACTGCAAATCTGCAATGCTTCCAAACATAATACCACTGGAACAAACAGGGTTACCTGCAGAAAGGCTTCATTTTGGAATTATCTCATTGCCAGCACAACCTCATTAAAACTGAGCTAGTGAATCCCACTTGGCTTAATGATAAAATGGAAACTAATATCAATGTATCTGCAAGCAAAGCTGGTAAGAATCACCAACTTCACAGATTACAGAATCAGAGGGTACCGCTCCAACCACCTAGCCGACTCTATCAAACATAGCTAACAGAGCATGTTAAATAACTCCTTTGTGCTGTAGGTTTTTTTTCCAGTTCTAATTCACAATCCTGGGACATCCCATCATGTTTTTCTGAAGGCAATTCTTTTTCCGTCCTAACCCTGCATTGCTTCTTACAATTTTACTCTTCAAATCAGTTTTTAGCTTCACAATGTAAGTCACCACAATTTATGGCATCTTCTCTTCAAAAACAGGTTAAGATATGGGGGTTTAGCTAAAGTTCAACTGTTTACCAGTTCACAAAAATAGTAGGTGCATATAGTGAAAAAGTTACAGTGAGAAGACCCAACTCAGTTCATGCTTCATGCAGTCTCACTGAATTCAGTGACTGCATTAAATAAAAGCCAGGGCAGAATCTAAACCCCAAAGACCAATTTTCCTGGAAGCCTGAAAAAGGATTTGCCTTCAAAAGTAAATTACACCAATTTTTCTGTCTGCTCTTAAGCTTCTACTCCCAAATTTTGGCTTTTTCATACAATAAAAAAAAATATTAAGGCAATCCAAATGGAAAAAATATGGAAAACTTAACTTGATAGAATGCACAGATGTCTCACAATAAAAACCTTTCTTTCCATATTTTAATGTAATATAAATATACAAGTCACTTTATTTTGGCTACTTTAAAACGTGGCTTTGCCACAACATGATTTCAGTATTAAAGTATCTGCTACCACAGCACAATTTTTTGCAAGTCTACTCTTGGACACTACGGTTAATGATATACGTTGGAAACACTGCAAACATAACTGTATATTTAAAACTGTTATTGATTAAGTCATTATTGAGGTCATTAAATAACAGAGGAAAATAATTTGTTTGGAATGGACTGTAATGAACACCAGTTACTGTAATATGTTACTTCTGAAAAAAAAATATCCTTTGGAACTAAAAGTCTTTTTTATAAGGCAAGGTAAGAGAGGGAAAGGGACTGGGATTCCTACCAAACCACTAGACCTAAATGGAAAATTCTGACTTCAAATAGTTGGAAACTGCTGACAAGACAACTTACCTACTAAGGGAAATTGGACTTTTTATGTGTTACACTGCAACTGAGAACATTTCTTTAACATAACACACTAACTTGATTTGCACCTCATGTGTGAGGTGGAAGTTCACCGACAGCTTATTTTCTGTTTCACTAGAATCTCTCACAAGTGCTTTTGTATGAGGAGAGCAGCTGTGTTTGAGATGCAGTCCAACTGTAAGTCTGAAATTATTAGGATTCCATCAGGTATTATCTAAGCTACTACACTCAGAGTCAAGAAACATATTTACACTCCACAATAACAGTAGCATTATTTAGTGACCAGCAAACATACAAGTAGACCTATGAGACATTTTTCCTTCAGAATGAAACAAAATACTTTGCTTATATTAAATATATATATATATTATAATAATAATATATTGCAATAGTGAAGCAGTCATTCTGTTCTTTGGTTCACATGTTCAGAAATGCTTGTTGTACATCTGCTTCTCACCTGCTTGTTTAAGCAGGATGGATAAGGAGAGTGGAAAGACACTGGACGGTGGTAGAAGGAAAAGTGCTGGCTGGCAGGATCTCAGGCGGTTAGCATTCAAACGACTCCTTCTTTTTCCTGACTGGAACTGGAAGCTAAAGTGTGGCCTTAATTTCATATAGCCCCCATGTCATCAGTATGTGAGGAAGCAGCTGTTTTTAAAAATGATTCCCTAACACACATTCAGTCCTATGATGCTCGGGAGTACCAAACACAGCTGTAAGCCACAGTGAGTACACAGGGAAACAAAACACTTGCACACACAATTCATACCCTTGATGACCAAGGAAGCAAGCTAGTCACCTGTTTTAGCCATCCAGATTCTCCACAGCAGTCCTTAGCTCAGAACTGCAATCTGTTTGCGGTACCCTGTCCATCCCTACCATCGCTCCATGCAGACACAGTCTCAGAAACTAATTTGGTAACTCAGACAGTCTTACACCCAGCTCTGGACTTTTGCAATGTCCAGTTTCCATATTAAGTTTTTCCACTATAGTATGCCAGAGACAAAATACAATATTAAAGTTGTTTCCCTGTGTCTACTTGGCTTGCTTCCCACAGTTCTCAGGCAATTGCTGTTGTCATTGAACACAAGACTGTGTGAATCAGCTAAAATTTAAATGCTGACATTCATAAAAATCAAATGGCTTTATTTAAATTGCCTTTATCCTCAGAAACATTTACACAGCTCCAGTTGATTTCAGTGGGAGCTGTACATGCAGTTTGGGTCAAGTTTAAACAATTTTCTATACATGTTCTTAAGACCAACTTTCAAAATTAATCTGCAGCGATAAATTTCATGCAAAGCCATGTTTACTAGAAGTTAAACAGAGAATTGGTCTATGCCAGCATCCTAAAAAAAAAATCAGAATCAGCTAAATAAATGATCCTTCTCTTGCAGAGGCCTATACCAAACCTTTATGGTTTGAGTCCTGCCTTGTTTCCAATGGCATACACCAAGAGTATCCCATTTAGTCAGTAGGCTAGGGCACTGCAGCAGAGGACCCAAGTGTACACATCAGATGTGATGGTGGCAGAATCTTTTCAGGTTGACTCCAGAGGTCCAATTCTCCTCAGCACTGGAGGAGACAACCACTTCTATCAACTGGTATTCTTCTTTGAAAACTGAAAAGTAGTTGGTTACTCCTGGAGTACCAGCCCTCAAGCACGCTGCCTATGTGAGAGGGGATGTGCACACGTTGTGGAAGTCCTGAAGGACTTGCTACACAAAAGAAATTCTCACTTGACCCTGTTAGAGCAAGTGTCTTGTGCTAGTGGGAATGAAAAAAACGTTGAGAAGATGAAAACCAGGAGGGTTCTGACTCAAAAGACAGAGACTCTGCTAGAGAACTCCTGAGTCTCCCACTGTAGGATAAGGCAGGAAGTCATAGTCCTTTAATATATTACCCATCTGTTCCAACAGTTAATCAGTTAACGCCACTCTCAATTGTCTAGAAACACCTTTTTGTTTGCTTTTGGGGGTGCAGGTCGTTTTTGTTTGGTGGTGGTGGTGGTTCTGTGTTTTCTGATATATATTTAATTTGCTATGTAAAACTAAAACAATTTTCCAAATGTCAATTTTATCAAATGTCAATTTCAAATGTCATACTCAAAAATCTCGGAATGTATAATTTTAAAAAATGCATGAAACAGCATTAAATCTCCTGGAAACACTGAGTCCTTGTTTCTGTCAGGATGAAAGAAGCACTACACAGTTTGAGCATTACGTAAAGTTCCTATGATATGCAAAAAACCTCATTGTAAGAAAATGTCACTTGAATTTGTACTATTCTGCCTGTAGGAGGTCATTCATTTCTAAAGCATTCTTGTGTTACCATAGAAACAGCAAAAATAAATCATTTATTTACCAAAGAACTACTATTTATCTTATTATCAAAATAAAAGGATTCCTCTACCAAAATCCTCAGACCTAAGCTTTAATAAATATGTACAGCAGAAAAGAACTTAAAACTACAAAGTGTCATGACAACTTTTTTCTTTAATACAGTGAGTGGAGCCTAATTCTCATAGCACAAACACCCACTCTTAGAACAGGATGGCAGGATTGGGCAGGATTTATCATCTAGTTATAATAAACTACACCATGTGCTTTTTATTCTAAAATGTACAAATGTAAGAAGTAAAATGCATTGACATGTAGACTAGCAATCTCATTTCTTTTAAAAGACCTACAGCCATTTACACCAAAACCATTTCTAGATTATAAACTTTACTGATATAAGTGAAAACATTTTGAAATATCTGACCACTGAACTTTTTTTCTGAAAAAAAAAAAAAAAAAAAAAAAAAAGGTTTATTTGCTAAATGTCTCTGAAATTTGTGTTTAAAATGCTCCAGACTTTTCTGATCCTTTTCTGCTTAGGGTCAGTAACTGAAATATTCTTAAAGCTGTTCTGAAAAACATGTAACGGCCAGCAAGAGGGCACTCATATAATATTTCAGCAGCTTTTTAGACATTCATTATCTTTAAACATTTCTGTGCAGATTGCCTAATGTATTTGTTTTTCTTTAAAATAACTGCAAATTATGAAAGCTAATCTATTTAGCAGTTAATGTACAGTATGTTCTTTTCATCTGACAGCAAACCTTTGGGCAGAAAATGAAATTCTTGTCAGACTTGCAACTACCTCTTCTAGAAAAAAGAAAAAAGAAAAAGAAAAAAAAAGGCAGATTAGAAAAACAGTATCCCTCACAAAATGCTCACTGACTGTTGCATTGACACTCACCACCCTCACCAGGTTTATCATTGCATTTTATTTTTGGTGTATGATGATTTGAGTAAGATCTTATGACCAAACAAAAATTGAAAACCGAATGGGTTGTTTTGGGTGTTTAGGAATGGGGGGGGAGGGGGGGGGAGCTTTTCCCTAAGGGTTTCCTGTCAGAATCTCTTGCTTGTTCTTAAATCTTTACCAAGTACCATCAAATATAATGATTAGTGCTAATTTGTTTAGTTACTCCAGTTGTCACAAGCCTTGCTTCATCAAATGGCAAAAGCCAGCCTGCACTGGTTAAATTTATTTTAGCAGTATTAATGTCTTTGTGTGAGATGGGGGGGGAAATCACAGCCAACAAAATGTGTCTGAGGAAAAAATTTCCATGCCACCCTTATAGAAGGGCTCCAACCAAAGCTGTCTAGTGATAGATCAGCATGCACTTTTGAAAGAGAGAGTATGAAAGTGGAGAGTTTTCTACAGCACATATTTTGCACATGCAGTTATGTTTAATGCAGTATGAAATATAAAGCTCCAGAATTTTCACCTCTGGATGGTATTTCATAACTGGAGACAAAATGAGCCAGTGAGTGAAAGAGCAGGGCACCAAAAATTTCCTAAAATCTGGATTACTGAAGGAAAACACACAGTTTCTTTCCTTCAACAGAGGCGAAAAAATATTATTTACTATTCCTATTACACCAAGGCAAAGAAGAAGTAAACTCATGCTCTCTGAATACCTGTATGGTACGGAATGTTTATTTATGATTAATTATTTGCTAAACTGTCTACACTGTGTTGTCTGTGAATGGTTTGCAACACTCAGCTCCTCTGGGATGTGTTTGTCTCTGGGATGGACCAGATAGCTATGCAAACCATTTATAGAGGAGAATATCTACAGTTACTTGTGGGAGTACATGCCCTCTTTGTTTTATGTGGAGAAACAGTAAGAGCATGCACATACTTGGAAAAAAAAAAAAAAGAAAAATTAAAAAATTATTACTGGGTTTGTGTGGAAGGATTTTTTGACTATTCTGAAGCAAAACCACCTAAAAACACTGACAAATTGCTGAGTAGGACAAAGCAGAGGTGGAATTACATTAACTGTTCCAAACACTTTGGTGATAGCATATGTAACTGAAGGACTTTCACCTGAATGCCTAGGGAGACGTGTTTCTGCAAATCATGTTACAGCACTTTAAAAAATTACCAGCCATAAGGGCCAGTTTTTCTCTGCTGAAGGCTACTCTTGCAACTGAGATAAAATAACTGCCGTGTGAGTTCTCCTACTACATGCAAAGTAAATCATTACTGAAGGCAGTAAGAATGTTTGTCTACACCCTTAGTCACAGGGGACCATTTAGTGATTCAGTAAAATTCCATAAACATCTGAGAGTTTGGATTTTTCATTTCCTGACACTTGACTATACAATAGCTGGAGAAGCTACTGTATCCTCAGTTCCTCCTTTATCACTTTGCTACTAGAGCTGAAATTATTACACCCAAACTTACTTCTCTTCAGATTACATATCAATACCAGAAACTCACAACTGTCCCAGTATGAGAGGCGATCTCAGCCCTAGCTCTTGATATGTCGATGAACTGAAGCGGCCAGCAAATGTGGCATCACTGACTGAATGGCTTTGGTGAGAAGCCATATGGCAAAGACATTAAGTAAGCCCCACTGGGATTCCTGATACAGGAAAATGCTTAAGTACTCAGTACTTCAGTGCTGTTGGCAATCAAAAACACTCACTGCACTATTTTGTTTCTCAGACACTATGGCTCATGGAAAAACCAACTGAAATACTAAACACTTTTTTATGCTTCCTTTCACAGCTTTTTTGTCATTACTGTTGATAAGTTTATTTCTCCAGGAGTTAAGATCTGTCCCATTCCAAGCCTCAGTCAGACAAGTTATTTCAACTAATGATTAGTCAAGTACTCACTTCACTGACCTGAATAACTTTTCAACAGAGTCCCACCATGTTTGTATTGACTTTACAGGCAACATGACCTTTTTTCAGCTAAATTTCTACACTAGGGTTTAAAATTTGAATGTTATCTTTTGGTTACCAAAATTGCAGTCCTTTCATTCTTAGTTGCCTATTTTTCTTCACAAGCTTTGTCTTTTCATCCTTTTTATGAGGTAAAACAGTACTATATATTGAAACATTGTCCTATAAGCACTTTAACAGTGCCTACTTTTGTACCATTTATTTGTCAGTCTTTCAAAATATCTATTAACTATGTCCAAAGAGTTTTGGCCTAATTCAAATATTTTTAATATTCCTTGAAACTGCAGATATGCTGCAAAAATAAACTTGTATTCTGTTCTTTACCTTTGATCACTCAGTAATTACAGACAACTGCATATGCTCTTACTAACAATTTAGATAACTAAGGAATATTTAATAGACAGCTTTAATACAAAAAGTAGCATTTTCTGGAGTGCACTGTGATAGGGTTTTCAAATCTAGCTGAATTGTCAAAGAATATGTCATGCCTATCTAAATGGTAAACATAATTTTTAGTTTGTTTTTCTCCCAGATGAGAAACTGAATAGAAATTCAGTTAAGTTGTATCAAGGATGCTAATGTATTTGTATTTATTACAAGACTAAAACTATCACATAATTTTTGACACAAGGCTTTAACCATCTGCTTAGAGTAAAAACTTTTACAGGAAGGCCTCTGTGTCCCTCTAGGTGCAACATCCATTTTAAACTCCATCTGCTTGCATAAAACAAACAAACAAACAAACAAACAAAAAAAATCAGTCCTGAACTATAATCAATTATTCTTTCAACTTCTTTGACTTTTTAACCAGTTTTCAGATTGTTTTTCTTCCTGTCACCAATTTATCATAGCAGTCTGCAGGAAGTCCAAATGAGAATCCGAGCCCTCCTGCATGAGGGAGTACTGAAAGGACAAGACAATCTCTGCCTGTGACTGAATTCTGTTTTTCTAATGATTGTCTTTTCAGTTCTGCTGCTTACAGCTCTCTTGTCTTTCTAATGCATTTTAACTGAAGCTTTAGGCAATGCCTTAAAAGACTTCCCTATTGTTCAAGCTTTATGACAGAGTAAAAAGCTCATGAACTCAAAACGCACCTGATATCTTAAGAGCTCCACATTAAAAAAGAGGTTTGGCCAGGCAGTGAAAGCCAAGGGAGTTTCAGCATGAATTGCAAGGTGCCTGATACACTAAGACAGAGTGAAGTCATCACAGAAAGTAGGGGCATTGGATTGTTGTCTGAGACATAGGTAGTGGCAGTGGGGAGCTGGAGCCTAATTCTCAGATCCTCCTTCTATAATCAGTAGACAGAGAAATACTACTTTGAAGGAAAAAACAAGATCTTAGGTGGACTACCTGTCTTCTGGACATATCTGCCTTTCATTAATCACAGAAGAATCCTAGTGAGTCTATGCTGCAAACTTCAGCATTTAAATCAGTGCCTAAACTTTACTGGGATGAAATCATCCCATTAGCAAATTATTGGAACTGATTTTTTTATGGTTTCCTATTTAAATCAGGTTTCCTGGTTTGTTCTTTACTCTATGACATAAACAAAAAGTTAAACTGATGGGAAAAATGAGAGCCAAGTACATCCTTACTATAACTCCATTAGTGTCAATGGAGGAGTTTTAATTCCACGTAATTCATCTGTAAGATGTTTTCAAGTACTATCCATACAGAGCTGAAATGCCAGGCCTTAGCAATACATACCTGGCCAGCAAAGAGCACAGTCACACTTCCTTTCATGGCCTAGGAGGCAGCCTTCCCTATCCCCTGACAATTAACAGATGACACTGAGAATGCTCACAGGGAACAAGTCTGGGAAATTCTCCACTCAAAGGCAGAATGAGAGCGGTCTGCCCTCCTTATAAGTCTCTGGCTCTGCCTTACCAGCACCGTGTTAATGATCAGCCCTGGGTTCTTACACCTATAGTTAAAAGCAGGATATGTTTCATTATTCCTATACCAAGTCCAGATGTTGCTTATCTAATAATAATAATAATAATAATAATAATAATAATAATAATAATAATAATAATAATAATAATAAACTCCCTGAACATCTTTCAGTCACGGTACAGATGAAACCCTGCAGATTTTCAAATGGATGAGATATTTTAACCCTATTGATTAATCCCATTACATTAATAACAATCTGCCACTAAAACTACTCAAAAGTTGAGTTATAAGGCAGAATATCTCAGAGGCTGGTGGAGAAGAACACTGCTTCTGGCAATACGTTTTTCCAAGAGACCACAACCAGTGACTAGACCCCATTGTTTTCTCCAGTGGACAGTAGGTTTGGATAAACCCTGTAACATAGGAGAATGTCTTAATGCCTACTTTTCATTCACTTATCTACTTCTGTAGATACCTCAGGAAGACAGTACGTTTTAAGACAACTTAAGCAGCAACCATATAAATAAATGAATGACTGTGCAGAAACAAACAAACAAACAAAAAAATTACCTTCAAGTGTTTCTCCCTCTCCAGAAAGGGCTTCTCCTGCTCCAGAGGCATACAAGGCAGACACAGTCAATGCATACCTAGTGGCCTCATCTAAGCCTTTCAGCACTTTAGAGGTAGTATCACCTTTCACAGTCAATTCCTTAGTTTCACCTCCTGCAACTGGTGTGTATGTTATAAAGTACTGCTGCACTTTTCCAGGAGCAGCACTCCAAGACAGCTTCATTGTTGATGTTGTAGCATCAGAAACTCGCAGATTTCTTGGAGTTCCTCGGACTGCACAAAAGATATTGAAAACAAGTTGAAGCAAGATTCATTCCTTGGTTTATTTTCTGAGTCACTTTAACATGGGATTTAATGTTGAAAATACAATTCTTGAATAGCCTGAACTAGCACTAATGTAGTATAAGTTTACTGTAACCAGGATTGTACAATTCCATTCCCACCTTCCTTAAGCAAAAATGCCCAATAAAGTCATTTTGCTCCTTTTTTTTTTTTTTCTTTTTCCTACTAAAACTACAGGCTCTATCCTGGAACACTTACATATATTAGCACCTGAATATAAGCTCACATCAAGATCCATCAAAAATCAAGCCAAAGACCAGTAACGAGATGTCAAATTAACAAGTTAAGGCTTCCTGCTGAGTTATTTTTGATATTAGTTATTTTTGGTGTTTAATAAACTTAAAATCTCAATTAAGTTTCACTGATGACCAAGGCATTCATAGTGTGTCTATACTCTTTGGATTTAGTTTAATAAGGCATGATACCCATTACAGAATCATACAGTTTATGTCTAAGCCAACATTAGGGCTACAGTGATAACTAATAAATCAAATGCTTCATTCTTTCCTTGCTTTCCATTCAGAAGCACAAACTGGGCCTGAACTTGCTGAAACATAACTTATATCATTGGCAATAGGAAGAAGAATCATAATGACAATTAAACATACAGGTAGATTCTTCACCCAAGTTTCCTTGGCATATTTGATGCCGGAGGATCAATATTTTATGTTTCAAAAAGAAATATAAGAGTTTTGATAAATTATATTGTTTTAGATTACCTCTCAATGAGGTTTGAATAATTTTATAATTCTTTGTTCATCTGGAATAATACATATGGCCAATATGGGTTATTCTCTTTTCAGTGTGAATATGTCAACATGCACAGAATTTTTCTCAAATATACTACATTCATAGCATCGATCACATACCTTCATCAGTTTTTGCATATCCATTCAGAGCATTCCCAGGCCCAGACTGATACTCAGCAATAACTGACACTTCGTATCTTGTATCTTGAATCAAGTTCTGTAGAGTAGTTGATCTTTCATTTGCTGAGACAGTCACTTGTCTCCTTTCTCCTCCAGTAAATGGTCTATATACAAGCCTGTACCGTAGAACATTTCCTGGAGCTGGAGTCCAGCCAACCATAAAGCTATCAGTAGTTTCATCTGTTATCCTTAAGTTTCGAGGAGCACCTTTAACTACAAAAAAATATACACATATAATTTGTAAATATTTGCTTTTGATCAAGCAGTCCATGAAGTGAAACCATTTCAACCATCTTATTAGCTCATCCTGTTTATCAAAATAACAGCTTACACTGTCATTCCATCCATTTTAAGGTATACAAACTATTAGTCATTTCTGAAAATTTAAGGCCAGAGTTACAATCAGCAGTGCAATAGAGTTGTCTCCAAAAGTGCATGAATCCCAGTTTATACAACCACTTCTGAAACTTAAGACAGTCTGACTATGTTTAGCAGTGACAGCAGAACTTGAATATCTAAGGGACCTTGGGGCACACTGTGGGGAAATTTCTTAACAACAAATTGTAGAGATTTCACTGCTGTGGCTATTTGCTTCTGTACCACCTCCATTTACAGATAATTATCAGATACATCAGAGTACACATGGGCAGCTCTCCTATTTTAAAGAAATATCCAAACTAAATGTAACAGGAAAAAAATCAAACACCAAAATAATTCCACTCCTTTAAGATAAATTTTCACCAAAAAATAATACATTCAATGAAATGTGCGTTACATCTACTGTTAAAAAAAAAAAAAAAAAATCTGAATGAAGTCACAACCTCAAAGACAGGAAATAGTTTGTTATCCCAGAATAATAAAAAAAAAAAACAAACATGGTAGACTATTTAACTAGTCCTTGAAAAAAGATATGTCTATAACTCATGTCATTTCATATGAACCATTCCATGAGTGAGTGCACCAAAGCACAACTTAACTATTACAAATGACATTAAAATATAATGTACTGCAAGTTGTCTAGCAGTATTTAGCACTGTAATTTAAAAAAAATGTTTTTATTGTTTCAGATGATTTGTTTTCATTTCATTTCATTTAGATTTACTATCTAAAGTATTATTCAACTGGAACATGATGTGCCAAAAGTGTTGTTCTTCACTGTTCAAATACAGACGTGTTAATAGTGGAGCAATTAATAACCCTAGTTTTAGAGAGAAGAATTTGTTTTCTACTGATCTGAAACACAATACAAAATTTGAAATTCTTTAAAAGGCTGGAACAAAAGTTCGTTGTCAAGAGGGCTGTCTAGCTCAAATTGCTACCCAGATCTGCATGAAGAGCTGCTGAAATTTACAGGATATAGAACTCAGTCTTCTCAGACATGTTAAGATTTCTTCCTATTAAAATGCTGGCAATTATTTAAGGCAGTATCAATCACAACATGGGAACACTGTTTATTTTTATTAGAGATATTCCTTCTCTGTCCCTTACATTCACAAGCCACATGTTCTATCAGACTAGAATTTGTCTTGGAAAAGGAAAGTTATGTGTGGCAAAAACATTCTGACTGGTACAGTCATGGAAATATGCACACCAACAGTGAAGCTTGTATCTTCCAAACTTGCCATCCAAACTAAGCAATTTTATAAAAGTGTATTTCTATGAATCCTAAGAGGAAAGTGCAATTAACAAATTTCCATGCTGTTTCATTGCTCCCTTGGAATCACTTACATCATCAAAGGTCACTAATGACAGCATGGAAAAACAAAGCAGAGTGGATCAATATTAAAGACAAAAGCCTGGTTTAGACTAGACTGAGTATCCAACTACTGGAAAAGAAAATCAAAATTACTGTGATCCTTCTCCTTCAAATTAATGGAAATGCATCTTGGCAACTCTGCCAAGAAAAAAAGTATAGCTACCATGTTGAAATTTAGTCATTGATCACATAAAGTCACACTGACATCAATGGAAGTTTTGAATCAGTAAGAATTACTGGATCAGATCCATGAGGTTCTGATGGAAAACAGCTGACCTAATTTCAGCCCCCTTTAATTCTATGGCATATGAAATAGAACTTCTGTGAGTGCAAGTTAAAGATGTAGAGACAGCAAATTACATAGGTACGTTCTTGCCTTTAATTGTTTTGAAGTCAACATCCATTCCTGCATCACAGTCTGATGCCAGGGAATTTATTATTTGCAGCACAACATTTCATTCATAAAAAGATCAATGCAGAAAAACACAGCACCATAAAATCCAATCTTTACAATTTAATATTGGTCTATTATTGGAATTTTATATCTTTAGAAAATGCATTAAGACAATAATATTTATTCTCATCGCATGTAGTAGTGCAGCTTCTCAGTCTTAGATGGCTGTTCCACATAGACCGGTTCCCTCAATGAAGCAAATTCTTATTTGAACACATGGCTTTTTGGTATCTGAGAATAATGGAAGCCTACCTTCTAAGGTGGTTTCCTCTCCATCCAAAGCAGGCCCATCACCGTCTTCATATTCAGATATCACACTGACAGCATAAGTAGTCTCAGGTAGCAAGTTGGTGAGAACTGAGCTAGTACTTGAAGCTGGTACCGAAACAATGAATTCATCTCCACCGACTGCTACTTTATATTTAATGAGATAGGACAAAACCTCAGATCCAGCTGGAGACCAGCTCACTTTGAAACTGTCAGATGTTACATCAGAAAAGACCATATTCTTTGCAGGTATGTAAGCTGTATGGAAATAAAAAATGTACAGATAAGACATACTTTCTGGATATTTTTTTTAAACACAAAATCTCTAAAATCAGTAAAAAGCATCCCTCAATTACTTGGTTTATTCTAATTGACAATATATTTTGCCGTATGTGCAACAGTTCTTGTTTTCCATACTTGTTTATGGCTATCAAATTTCATGAAGATGATATCTAGATTGTCTCAAATGATGTGAAAATGAGTAGAAGCACCAACTCAGCAATTTCTAGGTCAAATGAGAGCAATTCATCTAAAAAAAAAAAAGTACTTATGAAAACTTAAGTTAGAATCTAATAATCAAGTTGGGTTCTCTCTTTTGCATGTCTCATGAACAGAAATAACATTTTGCCCTCAATGGAAACTAAGAATCCTTGTTGTTTTTGTTTTTTTTCAGATCAAGATTAGATATAGGACAAAATAAATCCCAGTATTTTTTCAGGAGTGGAATCAAAAGGGAAACAAGGAACTTGACATGAGGCACAAACACAAACCTGACATCCTGGGCTTGTTTTGGCTGGCCTAGTCAGCCTAACAGTGGGGATGTTAAGACTGCTTGAGCCCTCTAAAACAAAGGCTGCTTTGCTGGTTTGTTCCTCAAAGCTATCCTGAAACAAAAGGCTTATTTTTAAAGAGAGTGGGGTTTTAATTACTGGGGACTATTCAACATTAGTGTTCTAATAAACATAGGTAGAGACACTGAGGGTGCAACTAATCCCAACTTTAGCTGACCAAAAGTTAGCCATTTAAATTTTTTTTAAATAGCGAACATTAACCAAATTCACCAAATTTGGATACATGTGAGGATTTTCATATCCAATTTTATTTAAGGCTGCATAGCCAGAATGAGCTCAATACGACCTAGCATTAATTGTCTTATGTCCTGTCTAAGCCCATCTCTACAGCTGGGGAAGACAGAAGGCCAGTTTCAGAGGGACATGCATTTTACCATAAAAATTAATTGAATCACCTTCTCAAGGTGCCTATATTGCTTCATTGCCTTTAAAATTCTAAAATGTGAGCTTAGATTAGCTACCTCGTTTTGGACAGCTAAAGAATAGACCTAGGAAGTAATGTTTTACTCAAGATGTAATTGAACCTCCTTTACTACAGTGTAAAAGCAGAGTGCATCCACTGAGGTCATTCCAGATCAACACACACTAATAAGTTTCTAGGTACCTAGGGAGGGAGGAAAAAAATAATTCTCCAATATTTTTTTTCATCTCTATTTCTTCATTATTTTCTGCCCAATTGCTTTCAATATGCTTGAAAATAATAACCAAATCCCTGGCTACTAAAATTATCATTTGTATATAGTCAATGTCATCATCAATTCTTGTATGTATCTACAACAATAAAACATTGGGTCACTTTTTTTTTTCGTTGCATTTTATGTACTTATCCAAGTAATAGTAGTTACTTACATTTTTTTCTTATAGCAGCAAGTTCCTGCTCAATCCGTAGGCAGACAGACTGTGTAAGCTCAAATGATATTCTTTGGAAAGCATCAAAATCTTCTACTGTGTAAACATGGGTTTCAGCAGGAGGTGATGCAATTGCTTCTAATTCTGTACGTACTGCATCCTTCACACCAACTGCAAAGATTTCTACATCTGCATCCCTCAGCTTTATTGCTGGTTCTTTAAAAGCATCTGATGATTTTCCATCAGTAATAAGAATCATGACTCTTGGCACATTTGGTCTTGATCCTTTGCTGGTAACAAATACTTTTTCCCTCACATATGTCATCGCTTTGCCTGTGTTGGTAGATCCACCTCTGTAGGGGAAGGTGTTAATAGCCTGAATTATATCTTCCACTCGGTTGTATCTGTTCAAAGAAAACTCCATATGGGGGTCTCTGCTGTACTGGACAAGACTTATTTGTACTTTTCGAGGCGATATCTCAAAGCTTTTAACTAACACTTCCAAAAAGGCTCTTACTTTAACAAAATTGGCGATACCAATGCTGTAGGAGCCATCCACTAAAAACACAACATCAGCTTTTACGTCCACACCACGTGAGCATTCTGTAAAGAAAAAGAATCACCACTATAAACAGTTATTCAACAGCCACAGCATTTCAATTGCATCTGCAGCTCATGCATTATATCCCATTTTTTATGATAGAAATAAACCATTCCAAGTAAAACTCTTTCTTATAAACAACAAAGGTATGATACTAAAGCAAGCATCAGAGGTTCAAGCAACAAAAAGCTACTGTGTGAAAATAACACAGTAGTTCCTAACTCACCCACTTGAACTTTTACTTGTTGTGTTTTTTCCATTATAGTTATTGGCTCACTGGGGGTCAGTCCTTTCATGGCAAAAACATTAATTTGATACTCTGTGTCTGGAGAGAGATCTTTAACATTCAGAGCAGTAGTCTGAGGACCCACATTCAGTGCATGTTGTTTTGCGCCAGCTATCATTGGAATGAACTGTACCCGGTAGCCAGTTATTTGACTTGTGGATGGATCCCAAGTGATCCTAACAGATTTTGAGGAGATCTGAGCAGCTACTAGATTTGAAGGAGGCTCCACCGCTGAAATAAATTGAAAGCAAACCCAAAATATTAGTTACAATTATAAGCAGGTTTCTATGCACATTTTTATTTCTGAAATAAATGTAGTCATTTTTGCTTAATCTTTACTAAAAAACACATCTTTTTTTTAGCATAAATAAACACAACAGAATTACAGAAAAGTCCACATCAGTAAGAGGTAAGAAATATAAGCAATGCATCTGTAGTACCCCAAGTGTGGTAGCAGTTCCAGGAGAACTGCTGTCTTGCTTTAATCCTGTTTCAATCAGAATTGAAAGCTACATCCACAGGAAAATACTACAGGAGTTGAACAAATACAGACCTGTGCAGAGCACTAAGAAAGCTGAGTCATCCTACTGCCATTTTGGGCAAAGAATAGCTATTTACTCAGAATCTTACAGAGCCAGAAAGTTACAACGATACAGTTTGATGTCTGCGTTGTTTTTTTACAGCATTCTCCAGTTTTCATTCCTTGTTTTTTAACCTATTACACATTCTGCCCCTTCACCAAGCAGATTTTTCCCTTTGGTACATTTTTCCACAGAAATGAAGCCAGTGTCTAAACTGGCTGTATGAGACTCCGATAACTGAACAGCATTGTGTTGCCCTTGAAACTATGGAATAATGGAGCTATTCCAAATCTACTGTCACATGTTCTGTCCTCCTGCATTTTAATGCAAAAAGCTGAAACCTGTTTTCCAGACTTGCAAAGGATCAGACCTCAGAAACAAATCAAAAAGGAAGTAGGGCTAGGCCCCTTAAACATGCATAAGAATAAACTGATACCAATAAATGCATTTATATAAAGTATCTCACCTTCTTCTCCACTAACCAATTCACCCAGCTGTTCATCAACACCAGAGCACACCTGCGAGATGATTTCATTTTGTATATCTACAATTCCATCAAAATTAGCCACATTGAAGACATGTTTCAGTGAAGGCTGAGATGCAATTAGCTTGAGTTCTTTTGCATCTGCTGCTTTGATTCCTAGAAGACACAATAGTCAGGACCATAAGAGGCCATTAAATACCATAAGAGGCCATTAAATACAGCCATCTACAAATGTACTAATAAAGTATCAGAATACCCCGGGAGTAAAGCTGAGTTTAATTCAGTTCTGTCTTCTGTCATTATCAATAACAAAACTACTAAATAAGTTAATGCAATGAAGCAATATACTCCATTTTCAACATGAGAAAATAATGTGATACCTTCAGTAAGGCCAAGGGGTCGCTGGCATTTGCAAACCCTCTTAGTCACCAGATTGAGTTACTATCAATTAATACAACTATTATGTTCCACTCTGGAGGTTACAAATAGCACATTTCAAGGCACACAGATGTGAAAACAGTGGTATAGCAAAACTTTAAACCCAGAATTTGTAAAACACGTCCCTTACTACTTTAGAAATGCTAATCACTTAATCATTAAAAAAACTCAACATACCCAAAGAAAAGACTTCAACTCCTATGTTGCGAAGCTCTCTTGCAGGAATTTCAACTTCATCTTGAGCTTTTCCATCCGTAATGACAATTGCTACTTTGGGAAAGCCTTTTCTTGCTCCAGCAGACTCAGTGAAGGTGTTTTTAACCAAGTAATCAATAGCCTCACCTGAAAACAACACAAGTTGTGCTCTTATTATGCGCAAATGAACCAGGATTTAAAGCAAATTTCTCATAAAAAGTAAAATGCTGCATAAACACTTGAGAAATCTGTACCTGTCATTGTGTTGCCACCTTTGTAAGGTATCCTTTTAATTGCATCAATAAGATCACTTCTTCTGAAATACTGATTTAAATTGAATTCTGTTCTTGTATCTGAACTGTACTGAACAACTCCAACTCTTGTCTTTTCTTCCCCAATGTCAAAAGCTGATATGAGGGCAACCATGAAGTCCAGAATATATCTGAAGTTATTTCTCCCTACACTCCATGAACCATCTACCAGGAAAACTAAATCTGTTGTTGCACTTATGGAGCATCCTGGAATACACACACACAAAAAAAAAAAAAAAAAAAAAAAAAAAAAAAAAAAAAAAGAGGCAACAAAAAACTTTGTTAGCAGATGAACAGTTTCATTCTTACAAATCAGTAAGAAATGTCTTACAGAAACTTATTAGATAAAAGTCAAAATCAGTCAAAATCAACAGATATTGAATAGACTCATATTCTCTCATATTCTTATCTGGAATATCTTATTTGAGGAAGCGTTTTTCACCTAGGTGAACACAGATAAGAGACCTTTAGCTGCCATTACCAAAAGGGAACTGTTACTTACAAATTCAGTTTTGAGACACCTCTCATTCTATTCTGCAAGATCTGTTTTCCTACAGCAGATGACAACTCACATATAAAACTTTTTGAAATAGTTTGATGTTATGGGAACATATAAATTTGTTACCACTTCTGCTTTCCATCTTTATCTCCCCATAGTAATTGCAGTTTCTTCTGCAATTCCCTTGTATCCATAAGATAATGACCTTTACTGATAGGACTAAGACACTTGTGGATTTCCTTAATTAGTTGTATGAAATTTTAGGTTTCAGAACCAACTCTGCGGGTCATCCTTTCAGTGTAGCTACAAATTCCTTCCATCTTCCAAAGTTTTCTTAAGTCTGGACAACTTTAAAAGTTAACTTTATTGCTAAGTAACAAAGGTAAGCAGCTTAACTTTATAGGGCCCTTGATCCAGATCTAAATTATCTCTAAAACATCAGATAAACTGAAAGAAAAAACATCTTACTTTGTAATTGAGTCTCAACCTTCTTTTCTTCTGGTATCCCTGGACCACCTGTCTGAACTGCACAAAGCACAACGTAGGCAGAATTAATAGAGGAAATTAGGATAATTTTTTAACATCAAAGGAAAGTGTGTAAAGAATTAGGGACACAAATCTGACAAGTCTCAGAACATGAATACAAGTTATGAATACATCCCCTGTAATTGTAGAATTGATGACATAGCATTCAGGGCAACACAAAATACAGAAACTAGATTAACTAGGAATCCTCTGTACTTGTATATCTCTAGGTAATAGATGAAATACCTCTCTCTAACACATTGGGAAACTCGTCATAAGTAATTTTCCTGTGGTTGTTTGTGTAGTCTGAGACATGTGACAAAATGTGTCATAAAATACGGTCTGCTGTGTTTAATTCACAGTTATTAAATATAAATGATTAAAAAAATCCTCACAGAAATCCAGTCAGATTCATTTCTTAACTGAGGTCAATGACAGTCTTCCCTTTGAATGCAGATGCAATTGATAGGAAGTAGGTCTATGTCAGCTAAACATAGCTTTGCAGTAGTCTTCTGCAAAGACCTCTGTATGAGTTGTATATCCATGCTACATGCTAATCTCCTCTTATCTCTGCTCTTGCAATAAATTATGCTCAATGCAAAAAAAAAAAAAAAAATCAGTTGAGGAACTGGAACAAAGCCAAAAAAGCCTAAAAAAGCCCTGGCAACCAAGAGAGCAAACCACATTTTGGGATGCATTGAATTCAGCGTAGCCAGCCAGTCAAAAGAAGTAATTCTCCTGCTATATTTAACATTGCTGCAACTTTACATTGAATACCTGTGCAGATCAGGGCTTCACAATGTAAAAGGGCTGTTAAGATATTTGAAAGCATCCAGAGGATGGCCAAAAAGCTGGTAAAAGGGCTAGAAGGACCTATGAGGAGAGGCTGAGGACACTTGGATTGACTAGCCTGGAGAAAATAAGGCTGAGAGGCAACCTCATTGCTCTCTGCAACCTCCTGAGGAGGGGAGTGGAGAGGGAGGTGCCAGTCTCCGCTTCTTGGTAACCAATGACAGGACACATGGGAATGGCACAAAGCTGTGCCAGGGAGGTTCGGACTGGACGTTATGAATAGATTCATCACCATGAAGGTGATCAAGCAGGTTTCCTAGAGAGGTGATTGATGCTCCATGCCTGTCAACATTCAAGAGACGTTTGGATAATGCCCTCAATAATATGCTTTAACTTTTGGTTAGTCTTGAAGTGGTCAGGTGATTTGGACTACATGATCTATGCAGGTCCCTTCCAAATGAACTATTCGATTCGATTCGATTCTATTCTATTCTCTCTGTTACATGTACTTACTTGTCAGTTGGCCAAAAACAGGTAGACTCTCCTCTCTCTCATCATATGAAGCTATTGATACAACATACTCTATATCAGGTATAAGATCTGATAAGACAGTTTGGGTAGTGCTAGGTGAAAGAGTAAATTCTTTAGTTGGTCCATCTGCAATAAATATATAAAACGGTTAATGCGGTACTTAAACCCAGTAATATCAATGACAAGTTGATCATAAAACAACTAAAAAATGCAACAAAGAATAATATATCTAAATATCAAGTGACAATTTTAGAATGATATGATTTCTTTTTTTTCCTGAAATATTTTGAAACATGAAACTTCTATCTAACCTGTTTCAGTACTGAAAAAATTACAGCGGTATTTAATAAATTTCAGGAAATTTGAAACTTAAAATGCACATACAAAATGTACTATAATTTAACAAATCATGATCCAGTTCTGGTCTAGTATCAGATTTACACCGATTATTTCTCAAAGTTATATAAAACAACAGATGTCTTACACAACCATTATTATGTCCATGTTATGGAAGTTAGATGACATCACTTCGTCACTACCTGACATATGCAATATCTCCCTTGGGAGAGGTACTTGTAAGAAGTACAATGCAATTTCCTAACTTTAAGGTAAAAGCACAGAAGAGCAGAGTGAGGATTTTACCTTCTTGTTCCTTACCAAGGAAAAGAAAACAAAGCTTACTATCTGCAGTTCCCAAAAGGTAAATGCTGAGGTAAGAAAAATTCTAACTTGGGACAGTCATGAACTTCAGAAAGATGTCAACAGCTGTTCTCATACCTAACTAGATACAAGTAAAAATGAACCCAACTTTTACAAAAATTAAGTAACAAAATTTTATAGAACTTACCATTTGTAGGAACAACAGTTATTCTGTAACCCACTATTTCATCTGGTGGCCTTTTCCATGACATTTGAACATTATGTTCATCTATAATTGTAAAATTCAAGTCTGACGGTGGATTAACTGCAAAAGATTTATACCAGGTGGATGTTTAAAAGTTTGAACAAGCTTTGGCAAATGAATAAATAAAATAATGTTGAGCAAAGCTTACTAAACTTGTCTTTGCATAAATTTGTTTCCAACAAATATAAAGAGATATGTTGTTGGAAAAAGAGTAAAATAAAAGCCGACAAAATATGACAAAACATCAAAGAGTATACGCATTACAGAGGACAGCACAGAACATATGTTTCTTGAGTTGCCAAGACATTCAAGAATGGCCAGCAAAATCAAGCACAATAGAAAACACATTTGGATACATGTACAATGAGTTCACAGATAATCACCACATATGCAAACATTTCACATAACAATTAAAGGAAATTTTTGTACATGCTGGGTGCAATGTCAAGCATGCCAAATCACAACCTGCTTACAATACCATGAGATCATTTAGAACATTGAGGACACAGCACTCTTCTTAATTAGACATCAAAGAATTGATCAGCTTTTGAGTATAGTCTCTGCACAGCCATATTTCTTATCAATTTCACTGATTCTAGAAACTTGGCAGAGAAAAAATATATATTTTTAAGAATACAGGGAAAGATTGGGCATTTAATGTTCAGTAAAACAATTTCTGTTAGGGTCTAGATAGGAATATACATGTAAAATGTATATCAGTAATAATGATAGACTGATGTATCATTTTATTTCAAAATAAGGAAAGCTCCACCCCTTGGTTCCTAGGAGCCACTAAAGAGACATACTTTGCATATGGCTGCAAAGAATGGAGGAATTAAGGGGTGAATATATGGGGTTAGTAATAGTTGGAATTTGCTGAAATATTTGAGCTGATGTGAAAGCTCACAAAAAATAAGGTTCTACCTGTTTACACCAGATTGCTGTACAAATTCAAAGGTGTAAACTGATGTTTTCATGTTCCCTTTGCAGCAGGTGTACCCATACTAGTAGTGGCATTTTGTGTCAAAATGCCAGTATGGTTCCATACATCACAATGGTTAATTATGAAAAGACAACATCAAAGTATACTTATGGACATTTATTTTACAGGATCTATAGAAAACAGCAAAGAGGGTACCAGTGATCTGAACAAATGACTGCAAATAAAACTTATAGGAGCTGATGACAGAAGTAACTGAACAGTACAGGAAGAAATAGTTTACATACGCTATTTTGCAGCATCATGCATATGTAAATGAAATGTTGATTATTATTTTTTTAGCTTCCCACAATGGACAAAAGCCTCCATGTACAAGGTTCATTACACAAAGACGTTTCATAAATATTTTATAATGATATTCTCTTTGTAAAATTGTCATGCTTATTCATGCAATATTTTACTGACTCACTGTCAGTGCATGGTAGGTGTATTATATATTATTGTTTAAATAGGTCTACAAAGTAAGATTAGATTCAGCCATACTTTCCTTTACTTCTGCAGACCATTTTGCAGGCATACTTAATAGACAGACCTTTCACGCTTTCATGGAAGATCTCCATCATAACTCAAATAAGACTTTTGTTTTGGTTTTGATTATAATTTAAAGAGCAGATCAAGAAATAAATGCTAGAACATATGAAACTTATGAAAAGACACTGTCCAATTACAATAAGTAACACTGAACTCCAAAAATGGAAACAAATTTTGTAGGAGGTTTTGATTTTTTTTTCTTGTAATTTACTGTCGTTTCCAACCATAGGATAATATGGCTTTGAAATACTGATACAATAAATACAGTAGTATTGAAGTAATTGTTATTTTTCCTATTGTCCATACACAGGCAGTGAGATTAGACCATTAACCTGCATGCATATTTTATTCATCATTCAATTTATGAGTATCACAATGCTAGAGACAGCGGGGTAGTTACTTAGTATCAAAATCATGCAACACATGTTAATAGTAAAATACACTTAGGTAATAAGAATATCATTATAAAATATTGTTTCAGTAGCAATGGCTCAGGACAAATTTAATGCAAAGGCAGAGACAACTGACCTGAGCATGCTTTTAAAAAAATTCAGTACATGGAAAAAATAGCGCCACCAACCTTGCAAGTAAATTGGCATGTTGCAGCAGAGACTTTAGGCTTTAACTGCTGAAGGACAGCAGCAGCCCAACTTGTTGATATCCAAATGACCGGATTCCAGATAAACTGAAAAACTGACTGTGAGGAAAAGTCTTGAACATTTTAAAGGATTTTAATCTGCTTTATGAAAATTCAGATGTGGATCTCGACAGTTAAAAAGAGTAATACATTGATACATAATGAACGTATCCATTCACCCAGGTATTCACGGTCTTTTAGAACAATGGTGTCGCAGAGGACCTCAGAAAGTTCCCTTGCCCATCCCATGGTCAAGACAAAATCAGCTATCCCATGTCACTCCTGACATGGTTGCTCAGATCATTCTTAAAGACCTCCAACATGGGCGAAACTATTGGATTCCTTCAGAAATCCTCCAGTGCCTCACTCCCTTTATCACCAACACCTTAGCCCAGTCTTTGTTGCTGCAGTTTAAATCCATTCATTCTCAGCAGATGGCCTGTGATGGGCCGTCAAACTAAAGCACTGAGTGTTTCTCCCATGGAAATGTGAAAAGGAACTCTGCTTGAGTGAAGAAATGCAAATTTGGATCCAGTGTCATCAAAATGTCTTCTGAGTGGCTCATGAGCTTTTGGTACTCCAAGAGAACCTCCAAAACATCCACCAGCCTGCATGTGGAGCAAATCTCACCCATGTGAAACTGGCTGCAGGACCAAGACCAAACCATGGTCATATGACTGAGAGAAGCAAGGTGATCAGAAGTACAGCAAAATATTTAGATGATAAAAACCTTATCACCACCATCAAGAGGGCAACTGGTACTCTACCAGTTCTCCAAGAAATTCTTCTTCCAGAACGGAATTCACCACTGGAAAAACAAGACAGCTGCAATATGTAATCAGACCAGACCTGGTTCTGGTGGGAGTTTGTCCCATTGCAGGGACAAACCTTAAAACTCCACTCAACAGAGGCTAAGCTTTATTCAAGCAAGCAGTTTTGATGTAAGACTACTTGCCTAAGTGAAGCAGTGCATCTGCGTCCAGTGCCATGACAGTGCGGATCAGTCTGGCCCTGTGAGTATCAAAATCCAGGACAAACCTCTCATTGACTTGTCAAGGTAGAGGATCATGATTGTAATGTGATGATACTTCAGTGTTCCCTTCATACATGCAAATGTATGGCTTCCCTACAGGTTTCCATTGTCGTGAAAACTTAACTTGCTGTATAATGTCAATTTTTAATATTTACACTGTGTTAATTTCCACCACTCTTAGAACTATGATAGTTTCCTCCGTTGTATATCCTGCTTTATGCACTACAAATAAAACAATAACAATATTTCATATTTCATAGACATACTTCATTCACTCTTTGTATTATATGCATATGTAAAAGAGTATATTTTCATAAACAAAAAATATACAGCAAAGAATCTTTCAAATGTTATGTATGTCCTATGTTAGCTTGTATTACTTAACAGGTAATACAAACCAAATGTGTTAAAGTCTACAGCTTTTTAGAGATAAGACAATGTGACTGCTAGAGGATCCCAATGAATATCTTAACAAGTTAGATGAAAAATATAATCAGCAGATCAAGCAATTTAAATCCCAAACTAGTCTTAAAAGTAATATAATTTGGAAGTAGCTGCACTCCACAGTCCTTATGTGAAACAAATTTGTAATTCCATCACCGGAAAAGACTAACACTAATTAGTAAAATAACATATTAGCCCATTTTAAAATAGTACACAGGCCATGGTAGCTGAACAATAAGGCCACTTGCTCTCACTAAGATAAGCCCCACCAAGGCTGGAAGAGGCCAAAACTCCTGATCTACTTTTTTCTTCCTATATTGGAGTGACACGGTTAACTAGATCACCAACCCAGACAAGCTCCTCTGAAGTCAATCTTGCCAGTCTGAGTGGGAGAAGGAATGATCTCTGGCCTAGCAATGTAGCAAAGAACAGCTTCTCATCCTTGCTAGATATTCATTGCCAACAACACAGAAACATTGTCATCTGTACGGCTTCATTTCTTTTTATTTTATACGTATATGCAAAGTTTCTTCAAAATATGAGATATGTAGCTCACATAAGTGTATTTTGAAAGAAAAACAGCTAAATGTGTATACTTACACATATGAAGATGTATGCCATTAAGCATAGTTGCATGTTTACATATGTACTCTGCATGCATGAATATTGACCAAATTCTAGGCATGTTTGTGCATACATATTTGTGTGCATGTGTGTATTTACATAGACAGACACATACACTTTGCTTCTAATTCTAATTAGAATTAGGAAAAACAGGTAGTTACAGTCACCATCATGTATATACAAAGTGCACTTTCATGCTTCAGTCTACATGGTTCTGTCTTTAGGAATTCAAAAATCAACAGCTAATTTATCAAAAGATAGAAAACAGACATCAAAAGATAATAAACTAATGGTGCAACCAACCAGTTCCAAAGCTAATTAGGTGGATAACCTTCAAAGTTTCAACTATCCTGGGTTGTCTCTAAAACATTCAATGAAAAACTTTCTGATCCTCTGTACATACTGTGCTGCAATTATTTGTCACTTACTGTATTGAATGTCCTGGAGACAGATGCTTCACTTCACAAACCTTATCCTACACTACGTCCCATGCTTGGCTCAGTGATTCCCTCCTTCTCTATACCTTAGCAAACAGACTTTTCTAGGTCTGAACCAATTCCTGAAACATATAAAAGTCAGAGCCACCACATGCTCAGTGAGGTCACACAGAACCAATGATTTCTTTGTTACTTTTTTGGGCCTTTGAAAATCCCTTGATTTTAGCAAATGTCACACACTACACAAGCCACAACATGATAACAGCACTACCTTGAGATTACAACAAACAGGTTATTCGCGTACTACTCTACTTGGCTTAACCATAACTAAAATTAAAATAATGAAAACATTCTCTTCTAGCAGAAGGACACAGATTTCCCCCTGACTGCATGTGATCACAGATGGAAAAAATACTATGACAGAAAAAAATCTCGACACAAGGACATATGCCAAACACTCTGCAGTATTGCAGTGTTGGACCAAAAGGGCAAGAAACAACTTAAATAAAGCATAAAATACAGCATCATACACAAGAAGTTTAAGGCCAGAGAGAGACATCAGAAGGACTGCAAATTAAAACAAGTACAACTTCATTGTAAAAGAAATGCACAGAAAAACAGAGCTTGAAAACAGATTTGCTTTCTTGTCCAGGATAAATAAGCAACTTCCCCAGTAAAATGCCATGAATGTATTCAGACTATAAGTTGATTTTACCCCCTCCACTGCCACAGTAAATGTCCAAACAGAAAACCCTGCTTTGCTGTATCTTTGTAGAAAAGCTCTAACACCATTAACAGCACTTCACTGCTGTGCCAACAGCAACAGAGCACTGCTCTCACGAAGGACTTGGAGAGCAGCTGTGATGCTGATGAAGAACCAGTTGCATCCTGGAGTATTTAGGAATGTGAACAGCAGTATCAGATAAACACCAGATCTGCTCCCAGGGGAGACAGAAAAAAAAAAAAAATGAAAGCTGAAAGAAGACAGAAGAACAGAAGAACTTTGTTGTTGCTTCCCTCTGCTTTCATGCCACCTTCCCATCCCAGATCAACTTTGACCACATCATATACTCTTCTCCCTTATCCCCCCTCTCACTTTGTCATCCCACCAAGCATCTGCATATAGCTCAGGGAAAGAAAATTCATCTCCTGAGACTGCTATAGGGAGAACCAAAGGAATAAAAGAAGAAAAAAAAAAAAAAGGAGTAAAAAAAAATGCACAGTCATACAACTGTACTAGCAGCCTGAGAGAGGACTGGTGGGAGAAGACTTTGGCACAGGGTGATGTGGAACTGGGAGGAATAGACAAAAGGGACAAACATCCATAGGAGAAAGTCAGTTCAGCAGACAGGAGTTAAGCTGGAATGAGATCAGAACCAAAGACACAATATTCAATGTACAAAATGACACGAAATCAAAGCACAAAGTTAAAACAGTGCAGAAAGATGGACAGCATTGTCAAAAAATAAAAATAATAAACAAAAAAAAAAAAAACACTATGAAAGGCTTTACAACAGCAGTTCTCACTAGACTCACTAGAGCAAGTCTTAAGGTATTCCTAGTTTTGAATTTCTATTTTCAGCACCACTATTTCTCACTGCTCTTCCCGCTCAAGACACTTTCCTGTTCTCTACCTCAGAACCTTGGAGCTATGAGAATTTTCACTTAGAAAACCAATCTCTGTAAGTTATGCATTTTACTTAACACAGATTTCTGAAGCAGAGCAATGTCAGTCCTACCCAGGAGTGCTCCATAACTTACAAGATCAGCCTCTGTTCATTCTTCTACTGAACAATGGTGCGTGCTTCACAATGAAAGCTAAACACACATGGCCAGCTTGACTGATGTATCTAGTTTCAATCTTACAAAATAACTATGTGCTTCTCCCATACATTTTTCTAGCTTTCATCCACAGTACTCAAACTACAAGTGTTTTAATCCACAACACATCTAAATGAAACACCTTCACCCATATTTTTTGAAATAGTCCACTCCACAATCAACAATGTAGGACAACCGCAACATCACTCAAGCTCCAAACAAGCTCCCTCCTAGAACAGGCAAGAATGCACAAAAACATACACTCCCTTCTTCCATCAAAACCATACACTTCCTCTGTTTTCTCCAGCACAGTGGTCCTGCATTTGAAATGCAACTCTGAAATGACTTTAAATGACCTTTTTAGTTCTTCAGCCAACAACAACGTAGCGTGAGAGGGAGGCAGCAGGCTGATCCTCTCCTAGGGTGACCAGATGTTGTACTAGTAGCAGAAATGCTATACTTTCCAGAAAGCTGGTCTCCTTTATGCCTGCGTGACCCCGTGCTAGCAGTTGAGCTGAGGGGGGAAACATCCCAGAGACATCCCTGACACGCCATGCTTTTAGCAGCCATCAGCCAAGACAGCCAGGCCCAGACACAGACAATTGAGGCAGGCCACAATCAGAGAATTTCTTTCAGCCCGGTACAAAAAGAGGAGCAAGAGAAAAACTGAATTACCAGTCACTGGCTTCTGCTTTTCCCAGTTCAGACCCAGGGCGCACCCTATGATGGAGGTCCCAGAGGTCAGACAAGTCATTTCAACACAGGCTGTTCAGCGCAGCCTCACATCTTTTTACTTCTCCTGGCAGAGCCTGCTAACAGGACTGCTGTTACTGCAGCCTGAGCCGTTCAGCCCACGCAGAGGTTACCTCACACTCGATGCTAATCCACCAGGGTGGCAGAGATGCCATGGCAAGAAGGCAAGACTGGCGCAGTGTGTCTCCCCAGGTCTTCAACCCACAGCAGGATGCTGCCATGGGCTGACAGGGACCTTAACCTCCAGCAAGACCAGGGGCCCATGAGGAGGAAGAGGAGGAGGAGGAGAAGAAGAAAAAGGCCACTTTGGGGACGACGGTGCCACACGCATGCCAGAGCTATAGGGCCCAGTGGCCACAGCAGTGCTTGGCCCAGACCCAGACACCCTTTGGCGAACATCTCCCCAGGGACATCCCCCAGACCAGGGCCACCGCAGAGACCGAAGTGTCCCCAAGGAAGGGTCGGGCCACCCCAAGGGCTTGGCCGGGGGTCGCCCCGCCGAGCGGGGGTGGCCAGGAGGCTGTCAGGGCAGAGGCGAGGAGGCTGGCCCGAATAAAACACACAGGCGCAGAGAGCCAGACTCTGTTGGAGTATTTTATTTCAGAGCTGCGGGTGGTTTTGGGTGGTGGGTTTCTCATTTCCTCTCTCATCACGACTAACCACAACTGCACAGCCCAGCAGAGCTCCAGCAGGCATGGGGCAGCAGCGTGGGCCCCAGCGGTGCCCAGGGCTCCTCGGGGTGCTGAATTTCCCCCGGGGTGGCCGCCGGCCCACAGGGCGGTGTGGACAGCACACCACAGAGACAGAGAGAGGGAGCTACATTTCGGCTGACCAGCCGGGAGAAACAGAGCACAGAAGGAGCTGGGCAAGGAAGGAGAGGCGTTTCTCTGAAGGAGAGAAAGAGAGAAGGTGAAGGAGTGACACTCAAAAACAGAGAGGGAGAGAGTCGGCAGCTCGGGCCTGGTGGGAGGTTATCTCACAGGGGGGCACCCCGCGCGAAGGGGCAGGGGGTTCGGTTACCTTCAGCCTCGATGGAGGAGAGGAGGGCGGCTGCACACAGCGCAGCCACCGCCGAGCACAGCACTGTCTTCATTTCTGACCTTTCGGCTCACAACAACATGAATGAATCTGCAGCAGTGGGGGGGAAAAAAGGGAAGAAAGAAGGACATCAGTCGCATGGATTAGAGGCTCGTGTGGGTGTATTCATGAAACATAAAAAAGATGAACCATGGATTTCACTTTGTTCCCTTATCCCCAGCCCCCACCCACGGGACCAGGTTAAAACCTCTAGACTTGAAAGTCGTCCAGAACTGTGACAGAGCTGCATGACTAACTGGAGAGTCTAGTCTCACAATAATGTGCCTTTTGTTACTGAACCCTTTCTAATCATGGTAAGTACACAGCTTTGACCTCGTTAGGGTTAATATGATTGGGGAAGCGCGGTGAAGATCCATGCCTCTGCACGGCAGGAGCCAGAAGGGAGCTCCATGACTTCATCGCCGAGTGTGATGATAGCTAATTCAGAGGTCATTTCTGCCTTGAATCAACCAAATGTCTCTTTCAGCTGGGGATTTCATTCGGCTTCTTTTTCATAACTGCTGAAGCACTTAGTTAGCTGGGTTTTAGTGGTCTCAAGGCATCTTGGAAACTGTAATAAAAGTTTTTTTGAGGCATTCTGCCTACAAATGTGCTATTCTTCATTTCTCGAAGGTCTGAAATAGATTATACAGAAGTGTGTGTAACACAACTGAAACCTGACACGTCTGTCTAGCCATGATGTTTCAACATCTGATAATTCATTTACACATTCTGAGAGAAAATAGATTTAAAATACACTATAAAGAGCAGGCGGGCGAAAGAGTCTCACAATCACTGCAGGTTGTCTAGCAAAATAGGTGGGATTAGGCAACTTTAGTGGCTCCTAGTCACAAGCAGCTATATCTTTTTAACTCTCTGTGCTCAAAGACTTGTCAAACTGCTCCCGATTACTCCAGCAAAACTTCCAAACGATTTTTCTCCTAAGTAAGGACCAGTATGTGTGGCCCTCATTACGTATGCATATAAGTGTTTCCAAAGTTTGTTTGTTTTTTAGCTCGGGAAGTAGGGGAGGGGTAATTTGTTTGAATAAAGCCGTAAATGCATCACATAACATACATCATAATTAGTCTGGAGGAAAGAGAACCCCACAAGCAATTAGGCAACAGATTTTATCATGAAGGTGCCAAGAGCAAAACAAAAGAAAAATACATAAATCATTAGCCATAAATCATAGCAGAAACAGCTGAAGGGGAAAATATTCTTCTGCCATCTAGAGAGCTAACCAGTAAGGCACATTTAGCAGGCTACCAAAATCCAGGAATGCCTTTCCCGGTTATTGACACTGTGCTTAGCAGTCTTCTGCCGGTCGTCTGCCGGGCAGCTGGGTACACTTGCCTTAGCCAACTGATTATACTACACATAAAATTACCAAGAGCCCAACTAAAAACTAACCAATCTAAGCAATCATTTCAGTCCAGTGATACAGTGGGGGAACCGAGGAGTAAAATTGACTGCAACGAGTTTCTGACACTAACACAAGGACCAAGGTTAGCATGAGCTTGCTCTGAAAGCTCCAAAATCTTCTCACCACCCTGCGTGGGAAACGGCTGTCCCCGAGCACAGTTTACGCATTCTGCAGTGAGTTTAAGGATCACTTAAACAACGCTTAAAAGGACTTTTGTCCTGGAAATCTTGTGTGGGCTTGGAGTGCCATCTTTTGATCCTCCAGAAGAACAACCAAAATTATTCATCTTGCAAAGGCATCTTGGAGTTCACCACCGCTGCAAGCCTACCGTTCCCAATCTACATTTTTCTTTCATGCAGCAAAACTTCTCAGCCAAAGCATTCACTCGAAACACCTCGTTCCCTTCTCTCAGAGACGTGTGAAAGAAAGCCTGGAAGTGCTGGAGGAGAGGTCCTTGAGCTGGCTCAGCAGGGACAAAAGCAACCGTAGGAGCATGACTAAAGGCTTCATCTTAAGAAACCACTTTCAAATAAAATAAATAAAAAGCAACACCAGTAGCAGTCCAACCTCACACCAGTTCAGACTACCAAAGGTAAAGAATTTTACAGACCATGCAGCGAGCAACATTTACCGCTTCCGAGCCGGCAGCAAGACCCTAGAGGACACAGGCAAGCAAACAGACGGGAAAACCCCACGGGCTACCAAAGCCACCAGCCCTGGGAAGGGGCGCAAGAAGGAGAGGGAGCTGCGGGCACCGGGGCAGAGCGCCGGGCTCTAGCCAAAGCCAAAGACACCGCTTCCCCCGGCATTTCGGGACGGGGCCGAGGGGACGGGGTCCCCCGCGTCCCTCCAGGCTGCCAGCAGCCCCCGGCCCCCGCTGTGCCCCCTTCCAGCCTTCCTCCATCACCGCAACCCTCAGCCTACGGAGCATCGCCCGCGCGGTGCACATGGAGCGGCGGCGGAGGGGGGCGGCCGGGGAAGGATGGGGGGTCCCCGCTGCCGGGCAGGCACAGACCTTCGGGGCCGGCTGCGGGGTGCCGGGGAGGCTCGTCCCGCGGTGCCCGCAGCCGTCGGAGCCGGAGGAAAGGAGGAGGAGGAAAGGATGAAGCTCCGGGGGCACCTGGTGGAGGGAGCGGCGCGTAGCAGCGGCGGCTCGCTCGGCGTAGCTCCCGGCCGGCGTGCGGGGTCCGTCGGGGAAGACTTGCCTCCTCCAAGTGGGAAGAGCCTCTTCTCAATCTGCTCCTTAATAGAGGGCTGTTCCCAACGCTCAATTTACCCTCGTAAGCGGTTACGAAACTGCAGGGAAGGTGGACTGCTGCCACCGGATGATATATGCGCCGCTCTGCTCCAGCGAGGGAAGGGGATCCGCTGCTGGAAACTGGCGCATACCTCCGCGCATTCCTGCGGCATGAGGCGGCCGGGCGCCGCGGCAGCGCGCCCGGGGGCAGGGGCCCGGCCCGCCGCCCCCTCCCTGCCCCGCTCCGGCCGAGCGGTGGAAAAACTGAGTCCTGGGGGGGGATAGGAACGGGGAGGGGGTCCCACGGTGACCCTCCCGACCCGCTGTGTAACCAGCAAAAGACATATGTTAACACCCCACCCCCCCCGACGTGTTTCGCCTGGGGGGTGAGCCCCTGCCCCTTGCCCCTAAATGTTGGGAGTCTTGAGCTCAAAGCGCACCCCTCGAAGGCAGGCAGCCCCCCTGGGCTCCCGGGGGTCGCACCGCGGGTGGGGACACGAAGGGAGGGGGCCATCAAGAAGGGGGATACAGGACATACAGGACACGTAGACCCCTGCTGGGAGCTCGCTCCAGCACCCCTTGGAAGAAGGAAAACCCATAAACCACGGGGATCTCCACGCTCACCCCTTGGGGACGAAGGGAAAAGGGGGCGAGAACGCGGTCGGGGGGCGCGGAGTGCTGCCCCCCTGCCCCATACGCCTCCCACCCTAAATGCCCCATTCGCCCCCCGCCCTATACACCCCATGCGCCGCGGGGCTGCGCCATTCGCGGTGCGGCCGCGCCCCCTGGCGGCACGGCGCGGGCACGGCGCTGCAGGTGCGGGAGCGGGGCGGCGGGACGATGGGAAACAAAACCAATTAATAGGATAGTAATTACTAGGATTGTAAATAAAATCATTGAATAAAATAATTATCATTATCCTAAATAAAAACAATTCATATATATATGTGTATATATATATATACAATTCACCTGGAAAACAAAATGATAAAAGCTGCAGAAAGGGGCAGATGAAGGTGGAGGGGGGAAATCTTGCAAAACTGAGGAGCACCGACACCTCTGGGAGGTCTGTTTGGAAGAGGTCTGTAAGATTTCAGCAGCGTGTTGGCCCCCGTCAGCTTTTTGCATGCACGTGAAGCTCCGAGCAGTCAGGACAGGGTCCAGCTGGGGTGGAAGTGCCCGATAGCAGAGATTGATAGTGTGCTGGAGGAAGGCTCCCGGGCCCTTTTCCGCAGGACTGGGAGATCAAGGACGTGTCGACGGAAGGACGTGTCCCTCCTGAGCTGAATTCAGCTGTCTTCATCGCTGCGGCAGTCCCGCCATCTGCATGCGGACCCACATGCTGAAAAGAAAGTGATAACCAGAAGACGTGCGCTGACATTTCCAGACACTTTGGAAGTGAGTCAGCTGCTCTTAGGGACATGCCACGGCTTCAGCTGTCTGGTATTGATAAAATGTGCTTCCCAAAAGCATCATCTCCTTCACCGATAAACTGTCAGATGCTCTTGACCTATTGACCCTCTTGCCCAGCTGTTGAGTTGGATTTTTTCCTTCAGCATTTTGGCATAAGGAATTTAATTTCTTCCTATCCAGATCTGATATACGGAAAGGCAGTATTTCTAAGAAATTCATTTTGAGTTTTTAATTTTAATTTCATTTCCTGAGCAAGCATGCCAAGAACACCAATATAAATGTGGTATGTCACGGGAACAATAGATTCAGAAGAATGGACGTAGGAGCTTGTGAGAAGATATCCTTCCACAGGAAGTGAATTAATGCAAACGAGGTATTTTTTATCACTTGCGCACCAAGACTGCTTTTCTGCTTTTTATAATGTGCTCTGGATTTCTCCGTCATAGGATGACCAAGATGTTGCATTTGTTAAAATCAACTAATGCCAACAATGAGAAAAGAAGAAAATATGTGTTATTCCATTTTAAATACAAATCACTCAGAACAATTGTTTTTATATATATAAACACTTTGCTACTAATGTTACAACTGAATTTACGTGAGCGAAGGTGCTGGAAGCAGCGGGTCTGATGGAGGGGCAAGGACCTCACAGCCACCAGTGGGATGATGCATGATGACATATGTATGATGTATATATGACGAGGGCACTCTCCCCCTTCCCTCACAGCTGAGCTTTGCTCAATTTCCTGGAGTGAAATAAGGCTCAGGATGGCAAGAGCAAATAACTCATTGATTCCTAGGGCAGCAGGACTTCATTCTTACCTTTAACTGACCATATTAACCATGCTCCCGCTCATTTACATGCAAAACACACCAACCAACTGCACTGGGAGCTTGTGCTGCCATATATCACAGCAATTAAAAGGCAAAACGGGTTGTTTTTAATCAGCTCTGTTGCTATGTACATTCACAGTCTGAGTACATAATATGTGATGCAGAAGGCATTTCTGAAATGCATAAACATTTACTAACACTCTCCTGTCTGCTTGTTTCCTAGACAAGTGTTAAACACATTAAGACCATGCACTCCAGCTCTGCCATTTTCTTTGCTCTTTAAACTGAATAAAATGAGACCTTATGACAAATTTAAAAGTAAAAAAAATCAAAATGTGAATTTGTATTTATACTTTTTAAAATGTTTCCCATTTCTCGTGTGGGTATGTGGTAGTCGTTTTGCAGGTATCCAGGGATTCCTTAGAAAATTTGGAATGGTTTGGGGTCTAGAGTAAATTAGGCTACTTTGTGCTTCTGGCATTTTTCCTTGTTTCCTCAGGCTGTATTGCCAGGGCAGAATAAAACAGGACGTTCTGCATTTCAGCACTGTAAACCTTGAATATCATTTTCCATGTGGATATCACACTAGATTTTGCTTCTGTGGCTTCCCAACAGCCAGTTGCAGCTGCTTTTATGTACGAACATGATAAATGCCTTTACTCATATGTACGCCAACATATGTGTAAGCTTTACGCAGCAGAAGAATCCAAAAAGGTATCAGCTCCTTGAACATTAAACACTGAAAGGATGCAGCATTTAGTGCTGCTACACAGGCAAAGCTGTGCTGCTACCAGTGCCCTCCATGCACCGACCCCATAGGTACTTTGCTGGTTTATCACCGCATCTGTCACCACATTGTATGGGAATTAGGCATTGCCTTAATGCCGTCATTTAGGAGGCCTGTTCTTCCCTTACAACACAAAGGTTGACCTTTTCAGCATGTTGTTTATTCCTTTCTAAATCAGCCATAAAGCCAGTATTGCACGGTATTATATCTGCATCCATCAAATACTGAAGGAAAAAATACATCAAACTGCTTCCTGCAGGCCCTGCCTTCTCTGAGAGATTTCCAGTCAATGGCATGAGAGGAACTCAGCCTGGTGTTTATTTATTTGGATAATTTCACTTCAGAGCTGGTATTCAGAGAGCAGTACTGGTTTGACCTCTCGTAATGAGGAATGGCTTCTTGTACTAACTGCGTTCATAGAGAACTGGTTCTGTCTGAAATCCACTCATTTACTGAAGCAGTGCCCCTGCAGAGTGTTACAGCTATGAAATAATTATCTACCTCACGAGGTGCATTTTCTGTAGCAACTATTTATTCATTTCATTTCTATAACCGATTTTTCCCATCGTGTAATACTCTGGAAGTAAGGAATGATCATGGCACCAAGTAAGCAGAGCTGGGAAAGTAAATAAATCATTCAAATGCAGAGGTATAAATAGAAGAGAACTGGCCTTCTAGTGCAATTGTGGAGTTTTATAAAAGCCTGTTTAAAAGTTTAAAAATCATCAGCCACTGGCTGCTACTTGCAGAACAACACAGAAGTGTCTGAGTTTAATTCAAGTACAATAAAAGTTCAGTAGCCATGAGTTCCCTTACATTTGGTAACCCTTCAACTCTTCCAGTGTAGTCACCCACTACAAAGAAGATATTAATCCACAGCAAGGTGTGAAATGGTGCAGTGCCAGGCTCCGAAGCTGAACATTTTGCTAATTCTTCTCAGTACATCTATATCAATAAAATATAATTATATACTGTGACAGCAGGGTCTGTGTAGGTAGTATGTAGGCTTATGGGAAAGGAAAGCTTGTGCCTGCAAGGACAAGACATTCAAAGTTCAAGCTGCATGACCTAATGAGTGACCTGATTACATTGTTGCAGACAAGAGAATAATTAATGATACTGGAGGAATTTTAAGGCTGAATGCCTTGTCATGAGGCTGGCCACTGATGCTGTCCTTCTCTCCCCAAGAGGCACATAAGCATCTGAGAGTGGGAAGGGATGCGGCGATTCCCCTGGCTGAGGAGCAGGTTGGAGCTGCCAATGCCCAGTTTGTGCTGCCCTCTCTTCCTGATATGCATCTTTCCACGAAGGTTTAGAGGATATAAATGTCAGCCCCAAACTTCCTGCAAGTTCAGCAGGACAAACAGTCAAAAGCTTAAACACTTACTAGTGAATTTGATATGAATGCTTGGCACCATAAGAAATGAGGCTGGAAATGATGCCGAAAGGCCATTTAGTTCATCCCCCATTATTTAAAGTACACTAAGGCTGCAAAGAGAAATCCTCCATACTACTACATTTTGGGAAGCCATTCCTTAATGGCTGGCAATAGCTAATAACTTGTTTTGTCACTATCACAGGAAACCCTTGTTGATGAGCATGGAAATTTTGACCTTTTGTGGGAAAAAAGTCCAGCAAGCAAATCAAGAGTCAAGCACAAGTATTAAAGGACCTGCCTGGACTCTTATGAACTCCATACAAGCTAACTTCAGAAAAAATATATATATATATTTCTCCTGCACAACTCATAATTGTCTAGAAAATAAGGGGGGAAATACAAGGAGCAAAGCAATGCACATTTAAACTGCTACTTTTTAATGCAGCCTTGTGGCTGCTGCTTCCCAATATGTTGAATGCTGACAGTTCCAAATACCAGAACATAAGATTTATTTGGATTATAAATAGATGTTGCCCTGTGCTTCAGTATCAGAAGCTCTCTGTTATGTAAACAGAAAACAATTGGGTTTTGTTTCTGCTATTAAAGGTTACTTGAAAGCTCCTACCCACACTGTGCTGGCAGCCTTTTTCACCTGTGTCTCTCCCATGCATCAACACCTCCAGAGTTTGCAGAGAGCCTTCGCAGGACACTGTTAAAATGTCTCCTCTTGTGTGCCCTTTCCTCCACTCTCTTGGATGCTTTCCCTCTGGCCTCACTACTGTGTCAGATTTTAGTCACTCCAGTTTATTGAACATGTCTCATTTCTGGCGCTGTCCTGATTTCTGTTGTGATGTATTCTTGGTCTGCAGAAATGGGCTTGCTGCTAGCTGTTTTTTTATTGTTTTTACCAAAAAAAAAAAAAAAAGAAAACCATTTGCAATCGGCATAGTATTTTTAAACAAACAGCTTTTCAGGTACAAGGTACTCAGTTACACCCTGAAACACCACTCAGCTTTACTCCATCATGATCCTCTTCCCCAGTTAAGATGAGCAGCATTTACAGGATTAAGTCTCTTTCTTTATGCCAGAAGTATCTGATTGGACCTAATTTTCTAACAAAAACTGCAGAATCCCCTTCTCTAACCTCTGGAAAGGCTGCAAGGGCAGAGGGTGCTGTGGCCTTGCCATCGCAGCTTTGCTGCTCAGTACATTGACTGCACCCATTGCTCTGTCCTGCACTTTGGGTGGCGTTCAGCTCTGGGTTAAGACACTCACATTTAGGTGCCCGCATGTGAACCCAGCACCTAAACTCTCACTGTGGCTGATGAAGACCCAGTTACCAAAACCAGCAGTGCCTGCGCAGCCTGGCCACCCTCCGTCCACAGGGCCTGGCTCAGCTGCTGATGCCCAGGATGCTCTGGATGGCTCCAGGACCAAGCGTAGGCAACTGCATTGAGCACTTTTACTTTCTGTCCCTGGTATTTTTGTCAGCCAAGTCCTTTGTCAGTGGCATGCTCTGTAGTTTGCTCATCTATATACCTACTCATTGGGAACCTGAATGAGACCAGCAAGTGGGCCTGATGTTGATCAGCAGTTTGTTGGATGGTTAGTAATGGTTTGCAGTCCCTACCCAACTGCTTTTGGCTCTGGACCCGAACAGAGAGGCAAGGATTGTGACAGAGGTTGTGACAGCCTCTCTAAAACACATCATATGCAACTTCCACTGCCTAGTCACACAGATGACGTGCCTCCTGCTCCATTCCCAAGTGTTGTGACTTCCTGTCAGAAAATGCATTTACACCCCTCAATTAATTAAGCTGAGGTAACCAAAAGTTGCCGTTCCCCTCTTCTTTTCCCAGAAATCCGGATGTATGTTTGAGCACTAGTTCCAGAAAAAATAAAATCCTTCAGAGTTGTTGTCGTAAGATTGTTTCTATTATTTATATGGCTTTAATAGAAGAAAATTTCTTGGTACTGCTCTTCTAAAAAATCAGGCTATTTATGTAAATGCCTGAACATGAGCTTAGGAGGCTAACTTTAGGCACTCGGTTCAGAAAATCACCACCGTAGGGAGAAGGTGCACCAGCCTCCCAGTGCCGTGACATGGTGGCCCCAGGGCCACACCCCCCGAGCAGCACGTATTAGCACATCCCACTATATTTAGCAAAATGTGCCCGGCTGCTCCTAAGAGGTCACTGAATAAACCTTGATAACAAAGTTGGCCTGGCTCCTTTGGGGCTTGTAGCTTCCCACTGGGCAATAGAGATCGTTAAGAAGTTTTAATTATATAATTCCCTTTTGCATAGTGTTGCGGCAGATAAGATTGCAAGCGTGTGTCAGCCTTTCCATTATAAATTTCAGGTCCCGAGGCATTAGTCATCCGGAGTAAGTGCTCATGTGGAGATGAAACAACGTGGAATCATTTTGATACTAAATAAACAGAGATAATTCAACTAGTTAAAGACCACGTAGCTTAAAGGTCCTGCAGAAATCCCAGCCTCCTCCTTGCACTCCTGCAGGAACAGGAGCTGCTCAGGGGGATTGGGAGCCACCTATTTCAGCAGGTGAGGCAAGCTCCGGCAGTGCTGAATCTTCCTCCCTCTCTTTTTCCACAAAGCATCTGTGAATATCTATGCATAACATTACTGTCACGTTGATGAGAATGAACCCAGGAGATTTGCATGAACGTGCTCAGAGGGATCTTCATTTGGTAGTACAAACATCAAGGGCAGATCGCATACTTCAGTTCCTGTACAGCCCAGTTTTCTTAGTAAAAATGGAAAACGTCTGTGGAAAATGAAAGACAGCCATCTACAAGTATTTAATTTTTTGCTGCTGTTTCAGATTTTGTTAAAACTGGACAACAAACCACATGTCTCTTTCAACCCTGAGAAAGTTCTCTACCAAATATTTAATACAAATAAGTTAAGACAGCACAAGCTGTTTCTGGGTCTTTGTGGCGGCTGACACACTTATAAAGCACATATAAAGCATCTCCGCTGAATACCTCGCTGTTCTTTTCAAGGAAAACTTTCCTCTGCTGTTGCTGGTGCACAGGGAGCTTCATCTGTAGCTGAACCTCACAGGCAGCCTTGAGAAGGGAGTTATTTCTTAATATAGCTCTAATGATAGAGAAACTTTTTTGTTAGACTGATATACCACAAGACACACTACTCTTATTTTACTTCTCCATTAGCTATCAAACAAGTATTGATCGCAGAGGAACAAGAGCACCTATTCTGCAATACGCTTTATGAAGCAATACTGTAAATTCAATCATCTCATTTGGTGTTTTTAACAATTATATTTAGGAAGTTTTAAATCAGGTATCTCTAAACCTCCAATCCTCCTGTTTTCTTTTCCGCGGTAGCTTCTTCCAAATTCTGCTATATGTAAAGCTTATAAATCATTTGATCTTCCTTGATCATTCCTTTCCTGTTTATTTCCACGACCACCAGATATCATCTTGTCTTCCTGCAACCAGCAAAGATTTGACAAGACAGGGGACAGACAGTTTCTCCAGAAAAATTTGGTTGTAACAGTAAAATATTGCAGAGGAATAGGAAAGATAATTACAAACAGGAGAAGAAAGATCCTTACCTTTCTGAAAGTTCAGATTGGTGGGCTGGAAACTCATAGACAGAAGCGCTTTAGAAAAGGACAGACTCATCCATCTTCAGCAGTTTTCTCTAGGACTCTGCAGGCTATCTGCAATGGGAGAGAATATTTTGGTCACAGGCAGTGGCAATCCAAGTGGAGCTGAGACCAGGACTGTCAGGCTGGGGACCGCACAGGAGACAGACTTCTCTCAAGTCCCTCATCCATCCTACAAGTGAATTGAGCTTCCCACAACACAGGGATCTTGACCACGTAGCTGTTGCAGGGAGGAATGTACCTTATTGAGAAAATGGAGAAAAAGCCCGTGATCAGTTCGCCTAATAGAAAACCTGTGACCAATAAGAATAAATGTTGAGAAATATTGAGACAAGACCAAAATGTATCTGACAGCTTGTCAGCACTGCCCACTGAGCGTGAAGTCCTGAATACTCACATTGAGAAAACCAGCACAGCACAGCCAAGGGATCCTTCTCAGGCTGTGTTTCTGGACTAGCCATTATTTTTCCAGCAGATCTGACTGAGTACTGTAAAAAATAAGTGAAAGGGCTCAGGCAAGTTAGATTAAAAGGTGTTATTATTAAAAGGAACTTAAAAAAAAAAAATCACAAGTATGCACATGAAAGTTATGTTGGTTCTGACTTACTCATCACCTACACATCTCACTTAGGGTCAAGTCAGGTTGATCAGATTGATTTCACGTGTTTTTGGTTCATGCTGGCAACTGTGAAGCTCAACCTCCAGCTCTTTCATTTGTAATGAAATGGGGAAAGAATGGGAGAATAAGGAAGTATAGGTTCCAAAAGATGCCAAAATAAATTCAGCATGCCTGCTTCTTGTTCAGAGCAGCAATACCCAATGTAAGCAACATTAGAAAAAGTGGTATTTTTACTCTAGGATTGGGAAGAAAAATAATAATAAAATAAAAAAAAAAAAAAAGGAAGGAAAGGAAAGAAAAAAAAAGCATAGATAAGATCATACACTTAAGAGATCTCTGGTGTTTTCCTCTGAGTTTGTGAACATTTTTTTCATGCTGTCTTTTAGGAAGCTGGTGCTGTGATATTGTGTATTATTAGTCATCAGACTTCTACTGGGGAAATGTTTGTGTGTGCCAGGCCTCTTGGGTTTATACATACCTTCAGCAGCCAAGAAAATACAGCCCGGGGCACAGTTCTAGGAGTAGATAGTCCTGAGCCATCTTCCTGATGGAGAAAGTAAAACATGGTCTGTATGTCTGGAGTCCCAGAAAGGGATGTTTAAACTAGAAAAACAATTCTTTGGATTTAATTTTGATGTTTCATCTGTCTGATTACAATTCAAATATCCACTTCTCTTACAGTAGCATGAATTATTTTTCTGTTCTGCCAAAGCTGGCACACTAGTAAGCTTTCCTTGTTAAGCTTAAAACTATGCAAGCTTAACAAGTTAAATAATGAAAAATAGAGTGGCAGAGATGGCATACACATCGCCTATCCAGCAGAAGGCATTCTCTGTATTTTCGGGGTGACATTTGGAATAATCCAGCTCAGTGGAGCCCAGGACAGTGTTCTCTGTCCTCAGCTCCAAGAGGCTTTCCCATCTTCTCAAGTGTAACATCGCCAAAATCATAGCTACCATTCCCAATAACATGAAAAACTAAAAGTAAAGGTTACGTGAACTAGTGGTTCCCGTTTTGGGAAACAGAAAATACTCTGCACATAAATCAAAACCAGGGCTGCAGTAAGGTAGCAATATTGCATATCAGCTTAATGCCTAGTTCCAGAAAATACTGATAAAAGGGCAGTAACCACTGGCTGAACAGAGGACAGGCATTTCCCTGCTCACCTTCAGTGGCCCATGGGCTGCTCCCACCACTGTGGATCTCCTACGGGGGCATCAGCCCAGCACCAGGACCACGATCCCCTCTGTTACAAGAGTGGCCAAGCCAGGCACGTTGTTGTTTAAACAGCGATTCCCTTGCCCTCATTGTTGGCCTTCAGTGCTAAACATTTCCCTCGTGCCTGGCTTTGCTTTGACTTCCGAAACAGCTTTTTGTCGGCAGGCAGCTTCTGGCTCAGTCGCAGTAACACCAGCAGGCTCCGTCTATAAATCCAGGTGACGTTGCTGCACAAAGACCTCTCTGCTGGCTTGCTTTGTGCTGCTCCCCAGCAAAGCTGCTGCAACAGCACCACTCACAGCTGCTGAGCCGCAAGAGCAAGGAGGGCTGCATGCTCTGCTAGGTCGCACACAGAAATGCACGCTTCATTGCCTACCTGATCACAGGATCCTTATAATTTATGCTATTTTAAAACAGATTCCCATACCCCAAACACTGCATAGAGACTACCATTGAGGGGTATTTTCCCTCACACACCTTTTAAAGATCTTTTATTCTGCTCAAGTTCTTAGGGTACTGCCTCTTCCCTTCCTGGTTGCCTCGAGTTTACAAGCATATTCTGGTTCTCCAGGAGAGCAATGAAAAGTTCTCAAACAATTTAATCCAGAGGAGGCTTAAAATAGCACTGTCACGGGAAGCTAGATTTTTGTGTTCACTGTCACATTTTGGAAGACTGACTGTTTCTTTGAGACAATGGTTTATTTTTTTTTAGAAGCTTTATTTGTTGCACAGACATCAGACTAACAAGGACATAGAGGGGAAACAGATGAGTGTTTGTTATTGTAGACGGCAGCAACAGATGGAGACACTGACTGGAATTCTGAGATTCCACCCCTGACATGTGCCTCTCACCTCCCTGGACTATTAAAAAAAAAAGCTCCGCACATGGAATCGCAGTGATCTCAGAGAACAATGCAATATATGCTGTGAGAATGGTATTTCCAAAATACACCCTTCTGGGATATGGCCCAATATTTCATTTCCACCTCAGAATGTGGGATAAGATTCAAACACTTTTGAACACTGCCCCTGCCAGTTATCTGGATTGTTTGCCTTCAGACAATCAAGACAAGTTCAAGCACACACAATGAAGCGCAGGTAGGTAGCAACTTGACAGCAAGACTACAAAGGTACATTGTGCTTAGGAACATAAAACCTAGTTGGGATGCTCAGCTAACACTGGTTCTCAGAAATGCTCTTCCTCAGTAATTACAGTAAGAGGCATGAGGGCAGCTTTTAAGTGATTCTCATGTCACCCACCAACTTAAAGATGCTTCCTAGAAGCAGCTTTTTTTATACCAGGCATTCCCACTAACAGCATTAGCTACTTCACATATAACAGTTGTTCCTAAATACACAATAACAGCCAATAGTTACTCCTGGTTATCCCTGGGAAATCTCCCAGCAGCTGGAGTTGTTAGCAAAGATGCAGAGTAATTATCAAATCCTCAACATTAACTTCCATGTAGATTTAGTCTAATTCTAATAATTTATTTCCAGATTAATTTGCTCCACTAAAGCAAGAAGATAAAATTCCTGTAATAAAGTCAAGGTATTATTTTCTCATGAGGATTCAAGGCATTTAACTCACTTTCAAAGCACTAACATACTCACAATTCAGCAGTCTGCATACTGATCAACTCAACGTACATTTCCTGGAAGTAAAATCACTATAACAGAGAATACTCAGTACAGACCACACCACCTCAAAGCAACATAAGAACTGCTTTATTGATTGCAGTTAACATGTTACAATTAAATTATGATTTCAAGCATTAAGCCAGGTGCTTATAGTAAATATAAGCTGCCATCATAGTCACATGGAATTGGACGAAGAGATGCTAGTCACTGGGACATCTTGAACTGGAGTCATTTCTGCTTCTTGGGCATTGAAGCTACCATCAGCTCATAAAGAACGTACCCTGTTCCTGAAGAAAGAAACAAAAATAGATTTTCAAAATGCTAAGAAGAACTTATTTCAAGTCAGCTTTCCCTTCCCAGTTTGTTCCTATAGAAATACTAACAATAAGCAATTTGTGTTTTAGTAAAAAAAATAAAAATTAAATCTCTCCGTAGACCATACAAAAAAACAAAGGCATAGAAATAAAGAAAAAAGTAGGGAGAGGGATGTTTGCAGAAACTAGGTAGATGATAATAAAGCAATGGTTACTCATTCTTAAGGTAAATGAACAGAAAATCCCTTGGATATCAGAATAGTTAATTACAGACTATTACAAAGCCATGTAACAAGCAACAAAGAAGTTGCTTGTTACATATAAATATAGGCAGTACCATGAAGTTTGGATATATTCTGCTAGATTTCACAGCATGTGAAACCTCAGTGAGAAAACCGGTATATGTATGTGTTATAACTACATTTTACTCCTTTTCAGAGTAAGTTTTCTTAGTTATTTGTGCTTTGTCTAACATTTTTACACGAATTCTGAAGGAGTACTCAGTACATGATACTACTAGTCAGGGTGGGAGGAAGGTTTCAGATGAGAAGCCAAATTTGAGAAAACAAATACAGAGTAGGTCCAAAGTTTTTTCTTCTCTACATACATTTTGCATATTCTAAAGAACAAACTTAAGAAGACAAATAACTAATTTACAGAGGAAGTGTCAGACATGTTGGAGATAATACCAAAAAAGTATTTTAGTATTAGCAGGTTGGAAATTGTAGTAAATCGTAAATGTTTTAGTATTAGCCTTACCAACCACCGTGAGACCCATGGTGACTCTATACAGCAGCCCATCCATTGCACCACCTTTAAGATACACTGGGAGGCCATTATCCTCCTAATGGAAACAAGGGACAAAATGAAACTATTTAAATACAGTTCTTCCAATATTGTGTTAACGTAACTAGAATTACCTGGAACAAGGATTATTTCACAAAATTATCTTCACTACCCACGAAAGACTGAAAATCTTTAAAACCTCATTTAGATTCAGCCTCGTCTTTCAAGTTTTCACTCTGCTATCAGGTGAACCACTTGCTATGCAGGTGTAGTAACGGTGTGCATGTTCATTTCTAAAACAGTGACCAGCATACGCTTGAACACTTGAGACACCGGCTGCCAGCCCCTTCAGGCCCACAGGTTACAATTTCCACCCCTAGGAACTTCCCATCAGCCTCCAGAACAGTCAGGCCTCACTATAAGGAACAGGAGAGGCAAGGGGAGGAGCCTCTCTGTACTGTTCCTGCTATCATACAGGAAACTGTTCTGCTCAACCTGAAGTGAAACTCCCTGGACACCGGATCCACGTGATCTTAACCCTTGCTGGCATGTTTATGCTGCTCTGGAATTCCAGCCTGCCCCTACTGCTGGTGATACACAGCTCTGTCCAGCTGAACTTGCTGCTGCACAAGAAAGGAACTAGAGAAAGAAACAATTCTTGGCCAGACAGGTACAACGTGTAGAAATCACCAGCTAGCAGAAACAGAATCTCTGACCTTTCCCATCATCAACATCCTCATTCTCCCTAGCTGTCAGTGAACACCGTGCTCTTCAGGTAGTGTCCCATCAAAAATGGCCTTCTCTTTCAGGTGAAAGGAAAGCAACAAGACACAAAAACTATTAAAATGTTAAACTATTGACACATTTCCCCCTTTCATGTTCCTAAGTTCAGTCTCATCTACCCTCAATATGAAACTATTGCTCCAGGTTAAGGCACATAGTTATGAGTATGCTCTTAAGTATCCACTGCTTCTGGATTTGCAGAACCACTAGTTCTCACTAGGTGGCCTACCAATCAGGACGAAACGCATTCAGAAATGATTTTTAAAGATTCAGTATTTTTCTAGGAGGAAATCCAGTTCTCTAAGACTTTCTGCGTTTTCATAACTGGAAAATATCATAACTAGAAAATATAATAATGTCACATCCTCATTATGGGGCTCAAAGACAACATACGTGCATGATTAAGTTTGATTTTTTAGTATAGTTCTGTCCTCTCTTGATCTTTATTTGTTCATAGTACCTATTTCTCCTGTTCATTTCAGAGTATTCTGTCATATCTTCGTACAGTACCAACTATACATAGAAACTTTACTCTTTATAAACAATATATATGCAATTACAATCTACCAAAACCTTGCTGTTCTACAAGGTGATACAGCATTCACTCAATACCTGGAAAAGCTTCTGCTTCTCAGGAACTCTGTTTTCAAGCTGCCTGCGTGAAGCAGTGCTTATGGTCCTCTGGGAAATTTGACGAAGGCTCTAAAATAAAAGATAAACAGCATTTTAGGAACAGTGGATTTTTTCAGCTATAACCACAATGGGATGGAAGTGAAGGGGGCAGCTTCAGGGAAAAGAAAAAAAAAAATAAAAGGTTCACCACAAAACACTGATTCGAAATTCAGTAAATCTTCCAAGAGGCTACTTAATGGATGGATTGACTGGCTACCTAAAAAGGAAAAACTCAAAACAACTACTTTCAGTAAGAAACAATGGATTTACAGGTCTGCACCATACAAGTCTGCAGGTCTTCTATATTAGCACCCTTTGGGGGGAAATATCTCATCCTCAGACCTCAGTTTTAGGCACCATTTGCTGTGACTGCCCCCTGACTTTTAAATACAGCACTGGGGGCTGTATTTAGGACAGGTGTGTTGGTGCAGACGAGCATCTTCTCTTGCAGCTGCAGCTCAGCAGCTTGCACAAGAGCTGACTGCCCTTCAGAGGGCTGCAGAAGGCAGTGTTACCTGCACAGCTCACAGATGCTCAGCCAGGATGAGCAATTCCTGCTGTGGAACTGCAGAGGTGCTCAGGACAAGCCACCACAATGAAATCCTTCTGGTGGCTCAAGGTCTGCCACGTCTCAAAATAAAGACTCAGCTGAATCTCAGTAATCTCTATGCTTTCAACAGTATCCCCCAAAAAGAGGAGGATCTTCTTCCCCCACGAAGTAACACCACCTCCCCTACACCACCACCAGCCCTACAACGACCACCGCTGCCAGGGGGCAGGCAGAGGGATGATGCCGGCCCTCCCCTCGCCTCCCACCCCACACAAACACACACCACAACCTCTCCTCTCCCTTTTAAAAACAGTAAAGTCACAGCAGCGGCCTAGACCCAGCGAGGAAGCCGCGGTCCCTCCAAGCGCTGGGGGCCGCTCACCAGGTGGGGCGAGCAGGACGGGACCCCAAATGGCAGCGGACCTCCACCTGCAGCTCGCCCCCAGCGCCCAGGGGAGCCCCCTGCCCCTTCCCCCGTGCCGTGCCGGGCCCCTCACCAGCAGGCTCCGCCACATCGCGGCTCTTGGTCCCGTCACCTCCCGGCAGCAGCAGCAAGGGCAGCGGAAGGGGAGGCGGCCCCGGCGGGAAGCGGCCGGGCCCTCAGCACCGCCCCGCAGCGCACAAAATGGCGGCCGCCGGCGCTTGTGGGTGGGGGGGGAAGGTGATGGAGCCGAGGGTTTCCTCGGTCTCCTCTAGGTCAAAGCTGGCCCTCGGTGAAATGATCGCTGCAGGCCAGCACCGAGGAAGATTTTGTTAAAAAATTTTGGACCTGCAGAGGGTCGGAAGGGTGGCCTGGGAGAGTACCATACTGACACTCTATAAACATCCTGAAGGGTGCCCCATCCCTGGAGGTGTTCAAGGCCAGGTTGGACGGGGCTTGGGGCAACCTGGTCAGGTGGGAGGTGACCCTGCACATGGCCAGGGATAGAATTAAACAATCTTTAAGGTCCTTTCCAACCCAAACCTTTCCAGGAGTCTATGATTCAATGATGTTACTGGGGGCAAGGTGCTGAGCTAGCCTCAGCTGTGCTCAGTCCCAGTCAAGTGGCTCATAGGCTCCTTGGGATAAACACAACATCGAGCTGTAAACACAATGTCGAGCTGAAACACAGTGGAAGAACAATACTAAAGCACATACCACCCACTCCCTCAAACTTTATTAGTAGCAAGGATACTGAGTATTCTACATGCAAAAATAAATAAAGCCCAAGTTCACTTTCATGATTTACAATACACAGAGACATTGAGGTAAAAGCCAGATTTGTATGAAACGCAAGCCTATTTGAACCTAAAGGAAGCAGCTGTTTGCCCTTTAAGTAAGCCCTCTGACAAGCCTGTTCTCTGCATTGCAGATCAATCCCTGTAACTTCATCTTCTCATGCTTCAGCTTGACCCTGAAATACAGTGCTGTTAGGAACACTACTTGGTGGTTTTGCTGCAGTTGCAGTGCACTCCAACTTTGGCATTACACTGCTTTTCGCACTGGTGCCAAGCCTCATGATGAATAACGTGTGTCAAAGACAGCAAATCAGTGTTCAACCTAGTATAGAAATAACAAGGATCATATCTCAAAGCGCAGCACTTCTCAGTCTGATGAGATGCCCCAGAAAGAAACTATTTAAAAATGCAAAAATGTAGGGGTATTTATAGATACAGCCTTAGCTGAGTACGAAATTTAAAATACCTTTTAGATAGCATAGTCAGAGAAAAATGAAGTGTTGTAAAAAAACAACTTGGATGAATTATTTAATAAAGTTTCCAAACACTCAAGCTGTGTATTATAGAATAACACTTAGAATACATTACTACTACTGTAAGATAGATTCCCATTCATTACTCTTGAAATCTTTCAGGAGTGCATAATTCATATTCTGGTTATTATATACTTGGTTTTAAATTTTAAATACTGGGTTTTAAATACTAGTTAGATGATCATAATCTGCAGAGTGATTATTATTGCTTAATTTCTGCTGTGTGGACTATTTCTTGGTATGTTTAAACATGAGCTGTAGTGCTATTGCCTAGCAAAACACACTTCACAACAGAAAGGCCACACTTAAACTTGGTATGTGGGTTATGTACCAATCAGAGCTACAGGAGTGTTGCTTAGAGCAAGAACTATTGTCATCTGTGTTTGCTGTTTTATGAGAAAAAGAACTTGAGTGAAAGGAAGAGAAACTGCAACCTGAGGGTAGGGATATTTTACTAAAAGATCAGACTGCTTTTCCTTAAGGGGCTAGAGTAACCTCTGCACGTATTTTATTGAAGAACAATGAATTGTTAATCGTCACCCATTGTTAAAAGTTCTGTTTAGGTTTGAAGGAGTATAGCCATTAATCTATTTGATGAGTAGTTAATAGCACAAAATAATTTTCTCTCTAAACTGGTAATGGAAGTTACATTAAGAAAAACAACCAAGTTAGCATTCAATCTGCCTGTAGAAGCAGAAACCCCTGGTAGAATGAGATAGGTGAACACAATCTTTTTTAAAAAACTTCTGGAATCTTGCCTGCCCACTGGTTCATTTTTCTTGCAAAATAATTGATTAGCCCCGTCAAAATCCGTGTTGGGTATGGGAGAAAACACAACTTATTTGCTAAGTTATATTTAGTTGTAGAAAACACTAAAACTACACTAAAAGAACTTGATGATATTACAGTGTACGCTCTGCTTTGTGTGTGGATGTTTTTTTTGTTGGACTGACTGGCAGTATATCATCCCCTACTCTTGTATCAAGTCCACTGCTTTAAACCCTGCATCGGCAAAAAGCTTTCTGGGATGTTGCTGCATGGAATCTGATTTCAGTGTCAGAGACAGCAGCAGCTTGAAAAGACAGCAAGCAGGACCAGATATGGCTCTGAATAGCATAACTTGGACCTAACACCAGTCTATGATTGCAGTCAGAAATTGCAGTGTAGTTAGTACTTGCTTTTCCCAAGACAGAAGCTTTGTATCATGGTTAACAGAAAGATGGGAAACTTCTAAGGTCCTTGGGGGAATGATCAGACATAACAGAGTACAAGGATTTGTTCCAAATTTTACAAGCATCTACCATGAAGATTACACTAATTTTGACCTCTTAATTCTGGATATATTCCTTTGAAACTAATTCTGGATATGTGCTTCTAAACAACTATTTCTTCCACTGCTAGCATGGTCCAGTCTCACATATTTTCACAACAGACTTAAGGAGGTCATTAATTCCTGTCCCTCTGACACTACTTAAAACATCTCACCATTTCACTTTGTAAAATCCAAGCACAATCAACTGTACTTGTACATGACCTGAAAGAACTGAACAGAGTTATCTTTAACTGAAATAAGGGTTTGGGAAAAAAAAACCTCTTTCTTTCAAATAATTTTTAAAACTTTTTGAGCTTCACTATTTGTTGATTCATTATATTATTCCTGCCCACTTTATTTTCAACAGAAAATAGGAACATTTCCAACAGCATCTTCAGACAGAACAGCGTTTGGCATTAACTCAAACTACAGATAGCATTATTTTATTTCAAATTCTGGTTGAGCATGTTTGGAACTGGAGACTCAGGGGAAGGTAGTTTCTTAATTGAGACTTGGTCATATAAGGATGCTAATTCTTATCAGGCTTATCATACTGGTCATCTGTCTAAATCAAAACTGTCAAGTGTTGACATTTAAGGTATAGAAGGAAATACACTAATTAGAACAGATTCTGTAAGCTATAGTGCATGGTATTTTTCATGAAAGTAATTCTGATCTGAGGAAGAGATGCAACTGTACTCTCTATGTCAGAGCTCATAAATTGACTGCACTGCTATAGAGACCTAGAAATAAGAGTAGCATGAAGATCCACATCTATTCCTTCAAGTATGGAGGATTTTTGGTAGGCTTTTCAATGCATGTAGTCATTAAAGACTTTTTTTTTTTAAAGTCATTGACTAGATCAATACAAACCCTCATGGGAATGGCTTGATTTATTTTTGTATTTTATTTTGGACATTCCTGAAGGCCCTTGCATTGTTACCCTCTTCACTTTTAAGTCATTACAGCTAGTTCAGTTGCAGGGAACAAAGTGAGGTAATAAATGCAGAATTTCTATAAGACAAAAGATAAAGGACCAAGGTTAAATCACAAGTTTTCAGGCAAGATCAGTTCTTATAACAAACATAGTTTCTGAAGACAATCATTTTCAGCACTTCCAGAGTACTCCATGGTTACAACCTGTTCATCTCCAGTTGCATTCCAATCAGTAACTTTTTAAGTAATTGAATTTATATTCTACATTAGACTTAGCCATATTTTTCCACTGGATATTTCACCTGAATTCTGGACATCTGTGTCTACAGACATAATAGTGATGTTCCCCCCACCACAGCTACAGCATCTGAGAAAGGGGCAGTCAGTAACGCCTGCTGTGAATCCAGTGCAAACACCAGTATGTTCGTTGTGCTATTTGACAGATTCAAGAAGATACATATGCCTGCGGATATTACTTGACAGTAGATTTTCATGGCCTTTCATCCCAAGGATATTTCTATAAAAATACGAGGCTTGCATTCTTCAAGGTTTAACATTCATAATTAAAGAAAAAACAGGCTGCTGAGAATCGTGTTTCAGTGCTGATGTGACCTTGGGAGGCAAAGGCTGTAAAGGATCCTTCACATTCAAGTTATCAACTATTAACTCTTCCTTCTCACCGAGTGCAACCGACAGCTCCCCGCATAGCCCAATCCAATTTAATAATACCTACCTGAGGGGACATCCTGCTTTGTTACAGTTATGTAGACCACATTGTAGACAGAAGACCAAAAGGAAATTGGTCATACACAAGAGAATTTGTTCAGAGAGCTCCTTCAAAAGACAGAGACATATCCTAGCTTCCCAAATTACTCTCTCCAGGAAAGATTCATTCATAAGCAGGCTCTCCTAGCATCAGCCACTTCCAGGAAGCTTATGATCTCCTGCGCTTTGGGCACTACCTCAACTGGGTGAGGCTTGGAAAGCACCTACCTGGCACTGAGAAGGGAGAGGGGCACTGCTCTCTATTTCTGAGCCCTAGTAGCAAATACTACAGAAAGGTGCCACTGAAGAGGCAGGCGACAGGTGGTCAAATCCAAATACAACACATGACACTGAAAACTGGGACAGCGACACTGCCCTGGCAAGTGTCAGACAGGGACACCGTGACTTCATCTTTGAATGCAACTTACGGGCAGCTTACAAGAAATACAAAATCCACAGATCTCAAGTTATCTACTTGTAAGGCAAATTAGCCAGAGTAAAGTATGAGTTTATAAATTTAACCTAATATTTTAAGCTCCTGTAAGTATTTTAAGCTCCTCATGTATACTGTTCATCAGGAATATTGCCTGACAAGTATTTAGAGCTGTAAGCTCTGAGAAGACCTTTATTTGTAACAAGAACCAAACAGCGCACTTCATTAAGAAGATCCAAACAGCACTGACAGCCACATCAGTGCTCAACAGGAAAAAGGAAAGGCATTAAAAACATTTTAAGGTAGAAAAATATTTTGTTTTCAATTCTGAACACAGCCCAAAAAGCAGCATTCCCAACTTGGAAAAAGAAAAAGATTATGAACAAAGCAAAACATTTACTTTTCAAGTGACAAACAGTTTTAAGAAGTCAAAATATTTTAATAACCAGTAATTGCAAAACATCCCCTTACTCTTGCCACATTTTGGACTAACAACTACTCTACAATTGAAAGCCAGCTTAAGATTCTCCAAGTTTTCTCCCTTGCAATATAAAAATACTATATACCCTTATCCTATAGTTCCAGCAACATAGCTACAACACTAAAGTCTTGAGTATTTAAAAGTCCTATGCTGCCACACTGTACTGTGCAAACAAGTTATTATATGCCATTACAGAAAGCTAGCACCCTGGAACATGGCCCCATTCCATAGTTTATAGAGAGCGATACACGCCAACTGCTAGCTGAAAAAGATTACACAAGTCATTCTGTAAAAATAGTCATGCATTTCTGATAAATTAATAGTGTTGTTTAAAGCCAACTATAAATTAAACTACTGAACTTTTTGTAACAAATACACAGTCCCAGAAATACAACTCGCTTAAACTGTAATTTAATTCTTAATGTAATGGAATTCTTAATAGGAATGTCTTTAATCCGGACAAAAATGTGCATGTTCAAGAAAGAAATAAAATCTCTTAATAAATGGTTTGCAGAATTTATTAGGTCTTTTTAATATACTCAATACTTTATCAAGCTAGTTGCATATAATGTGATCTCCACCATATACATTACAATTTCTGTGCATCATCCCAAAAGTAATATTTTACAGATTACCGTTAACTTTGAATTTACCTAAAAGTGAACCTTTCTGGAGTTTGATTTAAGACACTAACCTGCATATCGCTTCTAACTGCGATATTTAAATTATGTTTCACAGCAAGCTCAACCTGCATTTGAATAACAGAGGTTACTGTCATCTCAACTTTTAAATTCCTAGTTTAGCATCTCAACACTGCAAGAATTTGTGGCATTTACTCCAAATAACAAAACAGGATATTTCCTTTACAACAAAGCCTGCTCAGCTCAGAATACGCTTCAAGAAAATTAGGGTACTCCTTCAGTGAAAGGAATCAACCCAAATTTGTGAACAGAAAGCGCATTTTAGGTTTATCTTGATTAATGCTTGGAGCTGCTCTTAAAAAGCAAAACCAGCAAGCACAATAGATAAACTAGTATTTGGTACAACAAAGCAATGCAAACTACCAAAAAAAAAGCAGGCTCTACCTGCAACAAACATTTCCCCGTTTAGAACAAAATTTAAGAGGGACTTAAACAGATAATTAACAAACAGGCTTTCTGATATCTTCATAGGATGCTAGTTTACTGGCCAGGCACATTTGTTGCAAATATAAAAGGAATTCCAAGTGTTGTAATTCACACTGCACTTCAAGGATTTAACATAACAGAGGTGGGTAGGACACAGGAAAAATATTTAACTTATATAAATATATTAAAATTTCAGCCAGAAATATAAGAGTCCATGCACACAAGACAGTAAGTTGAAAAAACATTTAAGACTTGACTTTTCTTTTCAACAGCACTGACACCTGAAATCTGCTAAGTTAACAATTTAAAAGGTATCTTACAACAGTCTCTCTCCACACAATCCGTATGTACTGAATCATCCTGACATTACACAGCACATGAACAAGCAGCAGATGCATCAAAGGAACCAGAGCAATGTGCATCAAGTGGCCTGCCCAGTTAGAGGCAATTATCAGAAAATTGTTTCTGACAAAGGCAGAGATACAATCAATGGAGCGAATTGTATACCCGTCATTTTCAAGAGTTAATCCACAGCAAGGGGAAAGGGGGGCTTTAGATAAAAATTATGTACCCAGGCTCTGGAGTAAGATTAACAGAGATTTACCTTTCAGTAACTGGGCCCATCCCGGACTGGCATTGATGCACATGCAGTACATTTGCTTTCAGAATGCAAGATTAATTAGGAATGTCTGCACTAGTGTTTCTATTTCCATATTTGTGATGGATGATCAGCAATACAACTCCTAAGAAGAAACATATGGACCCAACAGTGATGTACGCAATTCCCAAAAAGGGGTTTTTGCCTCCCATCCATGAGATGGTGCTTAGGATCATCCTTTTCCGTCCATCGAAACTGTGTACAGGATAATCTGAGACACATATAGGAAAATAAGAAGCACATTTCCAAACCTAGCTTTATTTTGTTAGGCACATTAAAGTGTTGGATTATCTCAATCACACTCCAAATATTAATGTCCTTTGAATACTAGAAGTGAAAATACTAAAAATTTAGCTGATTTTTAGGCAAAGACTAACCTCATCACTCCAAGAAAAGTGCCATGGTACAGATGTCAACCCCTTTTAAGTGAAGAACACCACATGATTTGTGGGTTTTTGAGAGCAACTTCAATAAAATGAGGGAAATCCAAACTAATTCTTAAATATATTTCAGTACCAAGTTTTTCTTACTGACTGTATTTTGATTCAGTTTTATATGCACTCCCTGCTGTTCTGCAGCAAAGAAAAATACTGCAGTAGCTATTTAAATTATCATTAAGAGTTTTCTAACTCTAAGAAATCAGTAGCTATGACAACCCACCTCCTCTAGTTTCCTGCGCTTCCGCCTTGTCTTTTGTTTGTCTCAAAAGGAATTGCATACCTATACCTACCCGATCCACAGCTCTGGCTTTTTTCTCACCTCCAAAGCCAGTCTGCCCTAGGTTACATATTGTCATTGCATCATAAAGATAACAGATTGAGAATGTATTCTCAAATTTCTAGGCAACCAAATACCTCTGTTCTTTCCTGTGTCTCTCTCAATTCCTTTACAGCATCCAAGCCATGTGATTTCCCCCTCATTATAAAGCTAGTAATTTAATTTCATACATGGACTTGAGCAATTACACAGCAGAGCAAGTCTACAAATAGACAGTAACCTGACAACAGCACATGGCCACAGGAAGATGCAAAGCAGGCCCCAAGGTCCTGAATGAAAGACAGCTAGCAGGGACTGCAAGGATCCACAAACATAAATAAGATGTGTGATAAGAAAGGTGAATGAGTCTGACCATACCCTTCTGAGCACTCAATTGTGCAAAGAAGATACTAGGGTCCTCCAAAATTTGCTTGTGGGCAAGATGATATAACAGAAGGCAGGGATAACATGCAAAAAAAACAAAAACACACACCTCTGGGGCTTCTCTAAAGCATGATACTCCCCTACAGATAATCTGACTAGTTCAGATAACTCCAAACTTCACACAGCTATCCTGAAGTCACTCAACTGTTTCCCATACAAAGCTTAGAAACTGAGTGTATTCCACATTCTAACAGAACAAACAGTACTATAAAATTGCACAGAAGTAAAAAAAAAAAAACAACAGTAATTACACTACCAAATTCTCATTATCAGTTTTCAACCACCACTCACTACCATCTTTTTAATAGATGGTAAGAAAAGAAGCTCATTTGCATTGGACTTTCACAGGTGTATACCCATGTAATCCAGCTAACACCGTTAGCAGTTTTAAGAATTTTTTCAAAGGATACTGTATGTGATTTCCAAAGAATATTTTCCAGCCTGCAAGGTAGGCTGTAAGTTATTCTTCCTTTCAATGAGACGATACAGCTTGCGAAAAGTTGGCAGAGCAGCAGTACGCATCCACACGATAAAGTCTTCATTGATAAAGCCATTGTTGTCAGGCTCCGAGTCCAGCATATACACTGGCTTGGGCCAGTTTACAGGCTTCGTCGTGCCTAAAATTAAACAAAGATAACAAAGTATTCCAAACAGAGGACTAAGTGACACACTGGATCACCAAAATGCATTCTAGTATTGCACATATTAAGTTCTAAGCAGTATGAGCAGCCAGGTTGGGTCATTACTATTGCAATATTACTGGACTGTTAAAGAACTTTTTATTTGCACAGAATCAGATTGGCTGAGGTTGGCAGGGCCCTCTGGAGGCCATCTGGTCCAACCCCCTGCTCAGGCAGGGTTCCCTGGAGCAGGTTGCCCAGGACCACATCTAGGTGGCTTTTTAAGGTATCCAAGTCTCTACAATCTCTCTGGGCTCAGTCACCTGCACAGTACCCAGCTTAAATACTAGTGCATATCTATTTACCCTCACGCATTAGGGTAAATTACCTGCCTTTTCAAGAGTATTACCAAGTGATACTACATAATTTGTCTCTATGGAAGAAATCCACATCAGGTAAAACCTAAAGCTATTACATACCTTGCATATATACACGGTCCCTAGGGCCCTGAAAAGATTGGTTTTAGACACTGCCAACCAAAGAAACTTTGATTTACCAGACTGTAACCCTAGAAAATGAGAGAAATCTGTTGCTTCTAACCACAAAGAATCAGATTTGAGAACTCTGCACAACCTACCAGTAGAAAAGTTAAGATTTGTCTCCATTTGCAAGTCCATTTGAAGAATTTGGTTAAACAACTGCAGGATTTCTTCTCAAGTTAAAACCATGTATTACAGCAGTGTACATGCTAGGCTTTTCTCAGTATTCAAGGTATAAAATGTTATCAGAAATAAAAATGTCAAAATATTTTATATTTCCATGCCCCAAACAGCAACTGGTAGTAGAAATATCAGTTAAGCCAGGAATCTTTTAACCACCATAAAGGACATTGGACAAACTACCAAAGTGAAATGCCAAGAGACAGAAAAGTAAAAACTACAGAACTAAATTGCTACAAGCAGTGTTAAGAAACAAGAGAAAAATCTACATGATTTCTAAATTTAGAAATAACTTTCTATTTGAATACCTGTTGGAATAATTTCAGTGCAATCACCTGATCTGAATGCACTGAATAATCATTACCTGTCAGATGTGAAAACCCCATCAGCTAATATATTTCTGTACTAGTAACTTCAAAGCTGAAATGGAACAGGCTTCCCACCTCTCTCATGTAATCAGTATAAAGCATAGCTGAGATCCAAATAGCCCAGAAAAATATGGGAACTGAACAATACACAAAATAGTAGTAACAGGCTTAAGTTGATGCAATCAATCTGATGCCAACCAACTGAAAGAGTTTTTCTGAAACTTCAGGAAGATTAAAATAGGAACAAAAAGATGTCCTAATTTCACGGCTTTAGTGATTACAGTAAAATTAGGCGAAAATATATGCTTCCACATTAAAATTTGCCTCATTCATTGCTAACAGACAACTTTTCTAGATAAGGACTACTCAGCTAGTTTGCATTTCTTCAGAGAACTACCATATTTTTAATTAGCATACTTACTAAAACATAGTGAGGTAAAAATCCATGGGAATCAGTATGCGTTTGAGATTTTTTATTCTTGGAAATTTCCCATTCTTCTTACCTTGGAAAAGTGCAGTTAAGTTATTCCCATCTCCTGTAGGATTCCTGAACTTCACATTTTTATCTGTCCACCATGCAATGCCTTTTTTAATTAAAGTAATAGGAGTCCTTGTGTCATTATCAATGCGGTATAATTCCAAGGTATCTAAGGAGAAAATCAAATTGGAAAGCCAGGTACAGAAACTTTCATTAGATGAATAATCCTGATGGGTAGTGAAACAATTATCTCCAGGAGAAAACAAATCAAAACTGGACAAGGCATTTATCTGCCCGCCACAACCAAGAACTGTTCTTTTAGAATCCATGTATATTATATAGCAGTGTGCTAAACATATATACTATCTTTAAGTCTATTCCACAGCTGCAACAGTCTCTCACAGCATATTTTAATCCCTTCTGTATTATCAGATTAAATTAGTTGTTAGATTTTAGGAAAAAAGCAACATCAGTACAAAACAAGATATTTTGAACAATGGAAGAGTGTTAATTCAAAAAACAAGAGCCAATGATGTCTTTACTCAGAACAGTTTTCAGCACCACAAGACATGCACAAGGTAATGAACACATTTAAACAGTAACTTGCAAGTATTACCATACCATTAAACATACTGTTGGCAATGGCCCCACAGGGAGCAATGGGTTTGTCCTCATTCGTGCGGTAAGGCTCACATTCCTTACTTGGATTCTAACAGTGAAAAAGAGGCAGATCAGTCTGTGATAGTTTATCTAACTAACCTGTTTTTTTTTGGTTTTGTTTTTTTTTTTTTTACTGCAATACCTCTGTGTACACCTTAAATGCACCACAGTCTTTTCAAAAGTTAAATTTACAGATACTTCAGTGTTCAGTGCTAGTCAACGATTCATTTTTTTCCCTTTATAAGCAGGAACTTGTAGACTAAAACGTGAATTAAGTCGGAATCCCATGACAGGCAATCCTAAGAAAAATGAAGGCTTTGCTTGGAGGCTGTTAGGACTTTTATCTTTTATATTAAAGTTTTCTAACATCAAGTACTCAAGTATTCTTTTAAAGGATTGTTTTGTTTTTTTTTTTTTTTCCCCAGTGTGCACCAGTGTTAGAGAAAATAGACTGTAATAGGAAGCTAAGCATAGCAGAAAATGCAAAATGTTTCAAGGACTCCAACAGCACACTAATAACACAAGTGGAAAAAAAAGCCCCCCAGAATCCAGTGTCAGTCACCAGCTGTAATTTCTGGAAACTATTCCCCCCCCCTTTTTTTTTTTTTTAAAAAAAAAAGCTTACATATAAAGATGTAGAATAATCCTGATGGAACAAGGATCCAAATATATTTACATTCCTTGCAAATATTACATTACCTACACATTACACAGTGCTTTCAGCAGAATACACAGTGTTGGTATTTTCCAATAACGCTAATGTTCAGTATCAAACCTGAGCCTATAAAAACAGATGCATTTAGCTACACCATCCAAACTAAGTACTAGGTAACTATTTTATACCGAAAATGAAAGCTTCAGATGGAACAGATACAGACAAGTAATACTGACTGAAGGTAACAAGACAGTTTAGAACTATTCAATTTTCAGAAGTGTTTGAAGTACTGCACTGCTGTCCACTGAATGAAACAATTGCTGTGAGACCACAACATTTTACATTTTCTTTAAACAAAACATGTATTCCTTATTGTTGTCCTCTGGTATGCGAAAATTCTAGAACCTCATTATTATTAAACTATGTGAAGATTTATGAAATAGTCAGTTGCTAATTGCTTATTAATATTGAAGTATGAATACCTACAAGTAGTGAACTGTTATCTCCATTTAGTTGGCTGTCATCTCGAGATTTCACATAGCGACGATGATTTTGGTAGAAGTTGGAGAGTCCATAATACATGAATACATTACTCTACAAGACAGGACAAGAGGGGTTTTAATTCACACAATGGATAAATGAAACAAACAGTAGCTACCAGAAAGCTTAAACTGTGTTTTATCTTACAGCAACATTCAAAGTAGGAATAGGCTCAATTCTCTTCACACTGAGTACACAGATTACTATTCCAACATAACCTGGCATTATGAAGTCAAACAATATCAACACACCATAAACCATCAGAATAACATTCACCACAACTAATCCCAGCAGTTTTCTTGTCCAACATTAAGCACATAAGCCTCATTATTTGCTTCAACTTTACCAGAAAGCGTATCTGGTATTGCCAGTTCTTGCTGAACTCAGTTTAAGTTGTGCAGGAATAGCTGATCTACTTGCCAAGCACATTACACACACCTAGGACACAGCCAGTAAATCCAGATGTGCAAAACATAAGCATCCCATTTAATGGTGTACAAATCTGGATAAAGAGAGGCATTAAAAACATCACATCCCTGCTACCGAAAAGATAAACAACAATCAGATTTGAATTCAAAGTACTACTGAAAAAAATCCTTTAAGGTATAAAAAAAAAAAGTTAAGGCTATGGGGATGCAGCTTTCCCATCAGTTAAGGAAAGAACCACACACACTGTTCCAATTTCACTTTGCATACCTCAAATGAATGTTCCAGGGTGAAATTGATGGTGCAAGTACAAGGCGGTGTGCTATCCCAGGAAACATTTAAACATTTGTTGCAGGGACTAGAAGGGTCTGTTCCTGTATAATCAATCTGTAACAGAAAAAAAAAATCATTACCTTAGAGTAGGGAGAATAAAGAAAAACAATAAGCCAGAGAATTGATGTGATATTTTGCAATTTTATCGTACCTCAGTTCCAAAAGCCCTTTCAGACCTGCATGATGATGTCAAAAGATCCCTTCCAACCTAAACAATTTTGTGATTCTGTGTGTTTTGTGACATGGTTTAGCAGTACGTTTTGCAGTGGTACATTAACAGCTGGACTTCATGACCTTAAAAGTCTTTTCCAACCTAAATGATTCTATAATTCTATGATTCTATGTATTCCCTTTGAGCCTCAAACAAATCTGGCCCCGGGGTGGGCCGTTACCACTGGGAAAAGAAAAACCAACCCAAAACACAAACACCAAATACTCAGGACAACATCACGTTTCCGAACACACACACTATATAAAACAGGCAGATTTGGGCTATTACATGCCTTCCAGAGATGTTAAGTTTCTAGAAGTCTACCTAGATATTTAATTTAAAAAAAGTCTTGCATGAGAGAACTTGCTTTGCTGCCCATATTCAGGCACTGAATCAGTCAGAAGGATTTTCCAAAAGACCAAGTTCTTAAAGATCAAGAACTCTCTTAAAGTAGGGAAGATGAAGACGCTAATATTGGTCAGCCAAGAATGGTAAAATCCCAGATGAGCAAGATGATCACTTAATTTAGCCTATTAAAATATCTCTATTTAATAGCATAGCTACAAGAAAAAGTAGCCTGGATGTATGGATTTCAAATACCTGTACAGTATAAATAACACGTCCAGAGCAGCCGTGCACTTATTGGCCTTCCATGGCCCTTGCCAACTGAAGTCTCTTGACTGCATTAGCTTGCTCTCTCATGTACAGCTCCAGTGTGTGAATGTCAGGGAAGAATTACCTTGTGTTCAACAGGTTAGCTCCATGTGTAGGAGGAGACAGCTTCCATCTGCTTATGAGCTATGTACTTAAACACAGGAGCTTCCTATCAAGAATTAAAACTCAGTCCAACACATGCCAAGTTAAGGCAACGAACTGTTTTACATCAGTATCATCTGAACTACAACTCCTGCATTTTTTCTGAAAGACTGCTGCAAGTGGTTTGTCCTGATTTATGCCCACAGTCAAACATTACTGAGAATTAGAACATTTTATGATCTGTGCTAATGTCTGTATTATGGTTAAATAAAAAAGTAGGTTCAAGGAACAACTGAAGCCTGTTTTCCTCTGGATCTTCTTCAAGGTCTCTCCTCCTGTAGATTCTCTGATAACTGTTAAAAAACAAGCTGCAGCCCTTCCTGCAGCAAAGGGATTTTAATAGCCTGTGTTCTGCTGCCAACCTTCTGACAGATGAGCCCAATACCCTACGCAAGCCCAGCTGAAACAAATCAGCTTCAGAAGCCATTAGGTGAGGGAGAAAGACTCACCTTATCTTTGCCTCCTTCACCGAGGTCAGTACAGAGTTTGTGCTGACCCAGAAGTAGCACTGCCTCAGCAGTCCGCAGCAGCTCTGTTCAGCTACAGACCAGACCAATGTGGCTCTAAACAAACGATGCAGCTGATTCGTTTATTGGTAACTTGCTTGCAGTTTTCCTGCTTTAGTGGGGGAAAAACATTTTCTTTGGAAAGACCTTAAACCTCCACATCCTGAGCTAGTTCTTCAGTCACTGCAGAAATTTTAGATCATGAACACAACTCCAATACTTGAAGGTTGCAAAAGATCTAAAGACTTCACTTTTGTCAAGAATTCACTAAGTTTGTGGAGTATGAAACTGATGTATATCGAAACAAAACCATGCTTCAGACCAATGCTATCAACTTCAAAGGTAACCAGAAGCCTTCCTGTGCAGTAACTGCAAACATTTTTTTTTCCTGCATTCATAGTAGGTTACATTCATCAGGCAGCTACACCAAAGGGATACAGGCAGATCTGCATCTCTTGACAAATAATTAAACCCTTACTTTGAGAACATTAGAACAGATTTACCGAGCGAAGGCAGAAATCCACCTGACCTCCTGACCTGGGTATACCTACTGGTGTTTAATCGGTCACCCACAGCCCAGTCTCAGGCTGTTGCTGTCCTTCCCAGTCAATTTACATCTTTGTAGTGGAGAAGCAACACAGCCATTGTGTATAAATATTTTCAAAGCCATCTGTGATTTCGCAGACTTCATACACTGTCACGAATTTGTCCTGTTCTGTTCGGCTACTTGTGTAAAAGGCATCCCACAATTCTGCTCCTCTCCGATATCCCTCTCTGTAGATTTCATTAAGTTCTGAGTCACTTCTGAAACAGGGTTACCAGAACTGCAGGCAGCACTGAAGATGCATGCAACAGCCATGTACTTTCTTTCCCAGATTTTTCCTTCTTCATTCCTAGCAATGCCTTTAGGTCTATTGGGCATTTTAATTACTTCTTAGCAATTCACATCAGCAGTCATAAGAATATCAAGCATAAGGATATCTTTCTATGCAAAGAATTGTACAAAAGATAAACACTTATGCAGCTTTTTCCTCATTTTCCACCCAAAGGAGCAATATTCCTGATAGACCCTATGTAAATGGTTGTTTATCCCCTTTGAAACAGTGAGAAAAAGCCAGGGAACAGCCAACACAGAAAACCTATAATCCTAGTGCATTTAAGCTGTTGGATATCTTCCACATTCAAGATCAAGATAGCTTATAAAGGAAATCAATGGAAAAGCTCCATTTTGCTGCCCAGTCCTAGCACCTGCACAAGAACAGCACAGTTCTTAGAGATGCTGATGACTGCAATATCTAGTTCCAGGGGAGGGCTGGGGAGGATTTGAACTGTACACAAATAGAAATTTTGTGGACATCAGTTACAGATCACGTTCAATTCCAACAATCTAAGTCTACAGGCAGCTACACACGCAGGCACTGAACAAGTTGGCTGTTGTCTGAGGTGGGTGTAAGTAACTACCTCTGCTTCCTCCCCCAGTTACATTTTTAAAAGAGCTTAGTCACTGCACTCAGCTTTTACAGATAGCCTCCCAGAGTTGCAAACTGACAGCTACTTGTGAAGAACACTTGGAGGTTACTACCAAAAGGCAGCACACCAAGCAAGGACCTAAGGTAGACACACAGGTGAGAGCTGTGTCTCAAACTGCATCCCTTCCTGGTGGCCAGAGCCACTTAGATGAAGTATTTTACTGACCAGTTTTGTAACTGAGACAGTAAGGTCTTTTCTGATTTAGACAGCCCACCACAATCAGATTCAACTGGAGCTACCTGCCTTTAAAAAGAGAATCTCTTTTGCTGTGCGAACCTATGTGTGTGTGTGTATATATATATATATATATATATATATGCACAAGCATACTCCTGCTCCCCACAATTTTTGTATAAAAACGCATCCCAGAACCGAACACAGGCATCCTCCTTTTTAGTTGCATATCCTGTTTGATCACAACATCAAGCTCAGAAGAACATTATGACCTGACTTTGGAGAGCTGCAGGTGAGGCTGACAGTAAGTGATGAACACATTTGACAAAACAAGCAAACTCCTTTCCAACGTTGGCTACCTTGAAATTAGCAGAAGCACAAAGTCACCACTTGCAACAAATACAGATTTCCAAATATAAGTGGCCAGCACAGCTTCATACACACAATCTGCACAGGGGAACATCAGTCATGCTCCCAGTTCACCTAGGGCTGTCAGTACTGTATGTGTTAGGTGAGAACATCTTGTTTGTGGCTCCTGCTTGAACTCCACAGGACTACAAGACTGAGCTGCTAAGCAACAACAGCATAGAACTGAGTATGTACACAGCAGGAATACAGTCACAAGGACTCAAATGGAACTGTTGAATTTCCTGTCCTTACAGAACAACCAAGAATCAGTCAAAATGGAAAAAAAAAAAAAAAGATTTACCCACTTATGCTTTATCTTAAAATCAGCATAAGACTGCGTGTTCCTTTAGTAAAGAAATGGCTATCTCAAATGCCATTGTCAAAAAAAGCATTAGCAAGCTTTCTTTTTCCTCAGTTCAGCATCCCGTTGAAAACAAGCACTTGTACTACCCTTAAATAAGACTATAACATGGCATTAAAGGCCAACATGTCCATGACAACAGGACAATGTCCCCTGAAGCACCTGTGCCAGTTTTCTGATATTGTACATCTGAAAATTTACTCACACTTCCAGACAAGAAGGAATTGATTTTCACGAATATCCTTACATAAACAGTTAAATAATGAAAAATACATTCCAGATTTTCCACTTCACCTTTTCATTGTGTGGAATTTTAGTTTTTAGCGTAAAAGGAAAGTGAACTTTAAATTAGCTTTATTGTAACATTGTGCATGTTTTAGTAAATATACAAAAAGACAATACCATTCACTGTCTGTCTCAAGCCTTCTTTAGTTAATTTAGTTTCGCTGTCACATGGGTATCCCTAGTCAAGCCACTGCTTTGAACATCACTTACTGGAAAGAGACAGGTTACTCTGACAGCTAAAATGTCTGTATCCACAAATTCATGTTCTCCAATATGCCAATACAACAAACAGCTGCAGATTTTACTCTGTGTTTTTCTACAATCAATCCTGGCTCCATTGAACTTCCTGGAACTAATGGCAGCTGTCAACTTCCTTTTCAAGGTTGTCTCTGAGCCCTTTGGGTTGTTTCCTTATAACACAAAGCAATTCTGTTATCAAACTTCAGAGTGATGTATAGCTTAGTTTTGGGGTTAACGCTCAGCAGCTTTTCACAGCAGTGTGATGAACTATAAAAGGCTCTGAGGTTTTGCAGGTATAACCAGGAAAGGCTACGCTCTTCAGAGTTTGTTTTCCAACCCACTCCTGACACACCAGCCTCCCACGCAGCACCTGAAACATTAACTCACCTGTACACGTAAGAACTGGAGCAGGACGCTCAGTGCAGAGCTCTACCTTGAAACTGTATTACCCGGGACTGCTTAAGGCTGTAATACCCAGAGTTGTAAAGTTAAACTGCTTAAAGACAAGCTGTTTAAACACACGCTGCCCGTGACTGCGGGACGCCCCAGCTGTGGCGTGCAGGGTGGCGCGGCCCCTACACACACACACACACACAGACCCCGTACATACGCACCTCGTACTCGCGGATGTTGTTGGAGGTGACGAAGATGCCGATGCCGATGGGGATGAAGATGAGCCCGATGACGAAGAAGGCCGGCAGCACGGTGCCCGCCGTCAGGATGGGCTGCCAGGCGGGCAGCCGCTGCTGCTTGAACGCCGTGTTGTCCGGCTTGCGGCTCTTCACCGCCCCTCCACCACCTCCTCCTCCCCCTGCTCCTGCTCCTCCTCCTGTCCCCCCGCCGCCCCCCGGCGCCCCGCTGCCCCCCTGGGCCCCGCCGCCGGCCGCAGGGTGCCCGTCCGCCTCCTCCTTGGCGCTGTAGTTCACCGCCATGACACCCGCCCGCCCCGCCGCCGCCGCCCTCGACACGTGACCTGCCCCCCACACGTGACCGGCCCCCGCCACGTGACCGCCGGGCGGTTGGGAGGTGACGCAGCCTCCTCACGGCTGCCCGGGGGAGAGGTGGAGCGGCCCCTCCCGCCCTTTCGGGGGGTGCGCATGCGCAGTGCGGCGGGGCGGGTTTCCCGCCGAGCTGTGAGGGAGGGGTGTGGCCGCCCGTAATGGGCGCTGCTCCTTAGTCGGGTGGCTCGTTACGGGGAGGCGGCGCTGCGCTGAGCGACCGCGTTTCTGGTTCTTATCTGCGCTTCCCCTTCAAAAATCCGCCCCCTCGCACGCTGTTTCTGCGTTGGTGTGGCCTTCAGGAGAAATAAAAATGAAGCAGTTTCACAAGCACGTCACGCAGGCGGCGCTTTTTGCGTGTTTTAAGACCGGCTTTCCCCCCAAATAAGCGCCGTGTGGCTCGTGGGGGCATCCGAAATACCGGCGGAGAGCGCTGGGGGGAGCAAATGTCCCGTTTCGACGGTCCTCGGGCGCCTTGGGTTTTTCGGCACCTAAAACTTATAATTAAGTCACTTCGGGGCCTCAGCAATTATCTAGGGCTCCAAAATGAATCGTATTCCTTGCAGTGGCTGTGCCGCAACTGTATCTCATCCCTAACACATCCCTCACAGCTTCTGGTGTGCCTACCTGCCATTGTATTCCCCGTAGCCAAGCCCCTTCACCCTATTACAGCCCTTTTCATTATTATCTTTTGTCTTATGCCATCAGCTACAGCAGCTTGTGTCACCTCAGCCCCCCCAAAAAATTTGCTGAGGGAATAATCCTGCTTGTAAACCTGTGCTGTGAGATGGCAGCAAAATGCTAGCCTCGTGATGCCAGGTCCAAGAGGACTGGCAAGAAGGGGCACATTGAATTCTGGTGGGAATCTGTGCCTTTTTAACTTCTGCATTTTATTAACCACTCAGGAAAAAGGATCAAGGGCTGATCACATTCCCCCCATGCCATCCTGACCCTTCCTAGACACCCAGCATCTTCATGGCCTCTATCAGTGAAGGACCACCTCAACCACTGACAGGGCTGAACACAGCCCCTGCAGAAACTTGGTGGAAAGGCATCCGTTCATCCTTGCAGAGACACACAGGGCACCACAGGCCACTGCATTTTGCAGTCCTAACTGGGATGGTGCTGGGAGCTTTGGCATAAGGTCCATCAAATGGGGCCTGTCATCGTGGAATGAAACAACCAAATACACCTTCCACTTCTGTTTTGCAAGCAAGCGGTTGCGCTGGGTACGGGCTCTGACAGTCCATGGGGAATAGCCACATGAGTGATGCAGGGTGGTGGGCCACAGTAATAAAATATGGCACCATCATTTATGTGGAACAGACACAATAGGGGGGCACTTCCTAGAGGATCTTGCAGGGAGGCCCTCCATCAAGAAACACAGCCTGGTGTGAAAGTTTTCCTCAAAAAACAAACAAACAAACAAAAAACAACTACAGCCCAGGGGACCAGACTAAATCCAATCCAAGGAAATGTCAAATTAGGACTAACGGCTGAGGGACCTCAGGCTTAACTACTGGGGGTTGTTCAGCCTGGAGAAGGCTCTGGGGAGATCTTATGGTGGTCTTTCAGTACCTAAAAGGGGTCTACAGGAAAGCTGGGGAGGGACTCTTTGTCAGGGATTATAGTGACACTTTAAAAGAGAAGAGATTTAGATTAGATGTAAGAAAGAAATTATTTACTGGGAGGGTGGTGAGGCAGTGGCACAGGCTGCCCAGAGAAGCTGTGGATGCCCCATCCCTGGAGGTGCTCAAGGCCAGGCTGGATGGGGCTTTGGGCAGCCTGGTCTAGTGGGAGGTGTCCCTGCCCATCGCAGGGGGGTTGGAACTGGATGGTCTTTAAGGTCCCTTCCAACCCAAACCATTCTATGATTTTATGATTCTAATGAAGATGTGAACAGACTCAGTACTTTCATGTGCTGATCTGCTCCATTTGATGTGCTAATGGAGCCATAGCCACAAGGCCAAGGATAAAGCTGGGAAATGTGTAAAAATGAGAGATCAGGAGAATTTCCTACTCTTCTTCCCAGGAGAATCAGCTGACTTTTTAATGCTGTCAGATTTTGAACTGGCTGCATTCAAAAAGGTGTAAGGTGCACATACTTGCCAAGTCCTGATTTTGGGACAAGTATTGCCATATTGAAAAGTAATTGAAGGGAACCATCTAAACTAGACTCAGCTCTCCATTCTGTATGATGTGAAAAACAACTTAATGTACCATGCAGATCAGATCTTATAGTTATGGCTTTAATTTTTTTTTTCTTTTTTCCAATTAGTTGTATCAAATGGCATATGCTCATCTATAAGCTTAGCCCACACATATGTTTTCATTGTAACAACAGGGTTAATTACAAGCATGTTTTGTTTTGTTTTGTTCTTCTTTTTACCAAGGTAATCATATTCTCAGAACCTAAATATGGATACAATCACAGGGTATATCTTACCTCCATTCTTTAGAGAATTAAAGAATATCAGCACGAATACTTCAATATATTGGCACTACTTTATTGCCTGTAACCATCTTGGATGGATATTATTCTGTAGTTTTACGCTAGGAGAAATAAATTTATATCCAGGCAAGTCCAACCAACATAGTTCGTGCTCATGAAATTTTAAAGTGAGGTGCTGTGCAATATTGTGTGCCTTGTACTGGTCTGTGCACAGTTATAAGAAAAACAGATATAGAAATAAATACTTACAAAAACATACACTTATAACGCTCTTTTTTAATATATGATATGGCAAATGGATTCGTTAGGCATTACCTTGGCAATGAATGCTGCAGGCATATTACACAGTCAAACCCTCAATGTGTTACACATGCTAATGTTTAAGACAAGGAAGAAACAAATACACATCAGACCACCTCAAACCAAACGCTGAAATCACAAAATTGGACTTTGAAAACTGAAGTCTGATTTTGAGGGTATTAAATGAGCCTTAAAATTGTACAAAACTTACAAAAATGAATGTATTGTGGTTAATCTAAACAACAATTGACACTTATTTTTTAATTGAATTCTATTAAGCACCCCTAAATGATCTTCTTTTGACACTTACCTTATAACATTTTCCATTTATTTCTGGAAAAAAAAATATAAATAATTGATGCTCTTTAAAATAAAATCTAAAGAAATAAAACTTCATGCTGTTAGAACCGCTAATACATAAAATAGTCAATTAAGGCAAATAAAATGCATTAACTGCCAAATGGATTATTTCAGTGAACAAATCTACGCAGGTGAAATCAAGCATTAAATAAAAAGTCTTCAGTTTAAAATTAAATGTTACTGTTCAGAAGAAGAGCTAAAACCCAGAAATTAATAGTAGAAAGTGGAACATTCAGGGCAGTAACCTCAATTTTCTCTTTATATCTTGTTTTCTACATTGCAGGCTGTTCTACAAAGCAGGTAGTTTTGTCTCCTCTATGTCTAACCACATTTCATGACGAGGCAAATGGAAAACTCAGTGGCTGTGAAAGAGTTTTTCTCTAGAAATCAAAGTATTTGAGATTTTTTAATGGGTGTCATATTTTATCACCTATAATTATACTAACACAGGTCTTTCAATCCTCTGTAGACAGTTAGAGTTTCTTAAAGGAAAAGCTGATCTTTCACCAATTTTGAGTTGCTTATAAACTACTGGTATCTGTAGTCCCAGGTACGTTGTCTTTGTCTGAAAACACTGCATGATTACTTTCTTTAAAATTGTAATACTTTTAGAAATAAACCACATTTTCATTCTACATTGATACATTTCTTCCTGAGCATTCCCAAAGTATTAGCTAATTATGTGGCTAATGCACTTAGTTTACTTGTTTTAGATTCAAATCCAGATTAGGCGAGGTTTAAAAAAATGCCCAGGAACATAAATGCACCAAGGATGAAATACACCTGTCAAAGCACCCCTTGCACACAGGAGTTTTACTGACCAGGCATTTTAATGAAATAGTTTGCTGCTTGCCAGGTGTCAGATCAGAATTTATTATTTTACCTGCATAAACCACTACCAATGATGCAATAGTGTGTGTCACTACTGACCTTTTACGACCAGCATTGCCATTCTGATAAAGTGCTGCAGTTCATCTACAGTATTTTAAAATCTAAAAGATTTCAAATACACCACAACTATATTTATGCTTTAAACAAGTCTTTATTTTTTAAAGCTTAAAAACGTAATGCATTTGCGAAACCGTAAAAGTTTATGTATTTGTTTAGGAATCATAAAACAAAAGGGGACAACTTGTACACACACTCATACTGAAACAGCTTTATATTAAAATCTAGACAAGGAAAGTATTTTCTACTTTGATAGGATCTTTTTTAATCCTGTCTCAACTTCAAAGTAAGGTTGTATTATATGTTGCTCATACGCAAAACTATTTCAGACACGTCACTGTCACTTTCAAATAGCTGGCAATTTCATTCCAGGTGAGCTCACGGTTAGTTCTGGATTCACAAGTGATGCTTTGAAACTAGAAGATTTGGGTCAGCACTATGTTCATTCCACTGCACAGTAAATTGAAACGTGGCACATACTAAACGTGATTCACCCCAAGCTCTATTACTCTCTGAAAGCTGGAATTCTTCACAACTCACTCTAAAATTTGACCTACAGTCACAGCTACGTAATTGTCAGTTGTAAAAAAAAAAATTAAAAAATACAATTAAAAAAAAAAGACCTACCTGCTGAAGTACTGGTGTAGTCAAAAGCTATAGCAACAAATTAGTTTGGTAAGTATAAACAGCATTTATTGTGTTTAGATTACTCAATAGAGTTGCATTGGCTATCTCCTCCCAGTGCAGATCAACTCCAAGAGAGTTCCTACAGGTCCCAAAATATCCTGACTCTCTGCAGTTTCAACATTTGGTGCGGAGCTCGTATATAGGAGATAAAATAGCTTCCATGGCTGGCAAGCAAACTAAAGCATGAAGATCAAATTGGCTACGTACCAATGCATTATTCCAGCTTCAAAGGTAACTGGCCTACTCATCTCAGTGGGACACTGAGTTAATGCACTTTTTCTGGCATCCCACAACATATCTCCTGCAAGCAACGCTGCTTTCTCTTCCAAAAAATAGTTTCTCCCAGTAGCTTCTACAATTAAAAAAAAAATGTGGTATTTTAAATATGTGCCCACGACTTAGATTAAAGGTAATTTATTATGAAATGTATAAGAAAAAAAAAAAAAAGGAAAGAAAAAAAAAAAAAAAGATCTGACATTTTATCCAGCTTTACGTGTAATTCATTCAAAAATCATTTTAAGTGTAGCTGCCACAGAAGTCTCTGGGTGCTATTTGAAAAGCTACAGCCACCAGTGTAAAACACTGAGTTCACCACATGGCATCTCATGTATACAGTCCTGTTAGTCTGATCATATCAACCAAACCTATCTGCCAAAGCAGTGAGAGCACCAGGTTAGCACAATTATGTCATTGAGTGCTTGGTGATAGATCCCTTTTCGGATCATAAAAAATATTAAAGTCAGTTTTACTAGGTACGTCACTGTGATACTGCAGTGAAATACCTGTCAGAAAAAGTCACTTCCAAAGCCATACATCATGTCCCTATAAACAAATGTGTATGCAAAGACTGTCAACATTAAGAAAATAGAGTTAAAATTGAAACGCTTACATTTGCATAGTTGTGAAAATTTATTAGTTACAGTGTAGTGAAAATCAACTTTTTTGGTACAGGCAGAATAAAAACATACATTATATAGAAAAAAAAAATCACAGCTTTAAAAACCGGCTTACATTGTTTAAAATGAGTAAATCTGGTTGTATTTCAAGACATTGGACTTTAATAGTTAATAGTTTTATGCCAAACCGTCACACAGTGCAAGAAATATTCTGCAATAGTACAAATTCCATACAGCAGTCTTCAGAGTATTTAGTCTCACAGAATCATATGGTGGCAAAAAATTGCGCTGAGTTATTTTTTCATTTAAAAACAAAACATTGTTGAAGTTAAATTTTTCTTTCTTTACATACTCTATATTACAAAAATATCGAATTGCAAATTTGACAGTGTATTCTACAAATAAATGCGCCATGGACAACAGGAATTGCAACTTCGGGACAGTTACTTTACAAAGTGTATTATAAAAATAAATTATATAGCAAACATCAAACGAAATCAAGCGCGTGCCTTAGGCTTTGCAAATAAAAGTGAAATTCAGCTGGCAGAAAGACTGCTTTTCCCCCTGTATCCCGGCCTGTATCCTTCAAAATATCAGCAAGGCCCTTCGTTCTTAAAGCTCTACCAAGATAAAATACATAAAATGTAATGGAAGCAATAAATACTTCCACGAAGAATCAGTAGCACAAGTGACCCTGGTGTTGATGGTAGAGAGCTTCTCCAGTGATCCATCCAACTGGCAAGGAGGGCAGCGCACACAGAGAGAATCTACGGGGCTGGTAACTCATCTGGAGCTCATGCGTAACTGGTGAATGATGACACTCTCTAAAAGAAAAGATAGCAAAACATTTGGTTTTATGAAGCTGTAGAGAAGTTGCAAGTTACTATAAAGAAGAACAATTACATCGGCAATGCATTTTTCTTCAAGAACTATCTTGTAGACTTGCTCTCACATCCCTGTTTGATTAAAAGTGCACTGACTAGCACTACAAGGGGAACCTCAGTTAGCACCAGGATAAGGCTCAGGAGCCCTTGGCTTCCACTTCAGTGTCGAGGCCACCACTTGGTCATCCGTAGGGAAAAAGAACAATATATTTGAATATTGTGTAGTTGAACTGAACCACTGGAACACAACAGCTCCAGTCCCACACCTGCATCAGGTAGAGGATGATTGAAACTGGGACTCTTGCATCCCATCTGAGCAAAGCCATCAAAACCCAGCTGGCAATTCTGAAGTGGGGATGAGAAAGATGTATGGGGTCATTTCTTGTTTTTAATTCAATTTTGCTTCAGAAACCTATGCTGATTTTATTCAGCAGGTCTGCATGAATTGACACTATTGACTTAAATGCACATAAATTCCACCCACAGTATGCAAAACAAAGTGTTTGCCTTGTCTTTGAAAGGCTGGGTTTAACTTTGCTCTGTGTAACACGGGAGCTCCCAGATTAATCTCCAGGCTCTGCTGAAATACAAGGTGATCACCTGGTCTTCGGTTCTTCTGAGCACACAGCTCGGACAGGCAACATTTTCTTTCTCAATAGCCTGAAGATTTTTCAAAAAGTGTGCAACCCAAGACATTACATCAACCAGGTCTTTATTGCCTTTTACATTTGCCTTGACTTTTGCCTTTGCCTGCAAATATTTGCAAGGTGCTTGAATTAGTTACATGTTAGAAGGAAGAGAATCGCCGTTTTTCATGCCAGATCTTTTCCACTAGATGGCAGATTCCAGTTATGCTTTTCATCCACGCTGAGCTAGAACAGCAGGATTTAAGGCAGCATTCAGGAAAGTACGGTATGTCAGATGAAATAGTAGAATTTCTGAAGTAAAAGCATTTCCTTTTTATATAATTTATCAGTAAAAATAATTTTCAAAAATATAAGTATACCTGTTCTCAGAGACTCAAGCAATTAATATGAAAGAACCACAAACTACAGTAAAAAAATTACCTTACAACCAGTGCTGTTCTCTAACAAGGTCTTGAAGAGGATGCAAAAAGCTGCATTTAATTAGTATCAGATTATAACCTCAGGTGAAATCTCCCTTTCACTTCAGTGGGAGTCACATGAACTCTATAAAAACACTTTCTTAATATTCAATTTGCACATTCTCTATTAATCCAGAGTTTAGTTACAAAATTCTAAGAACTAAATGGGCTGCTGAAAGTATCATCTTCCTTGCAAAGGTGCAATTACTAAATGAACAGCAAAAATATAATAGGTTTCTGAATCAGTCTTCCTCCTACAGCCTAAATATAACATTTTTGCAGAAAAGGGTAGGAAAGATATTTTAAAAATATATAATATCTACTTCCACTATTAATTTTTTCATGAATTTCTCACACAGGTATGAGTTTGCAAGTATTGTTTTTTCTAAGAATTTATTTTATATTGAAATGTTATATATGTAATGTAATATATATATTATATATGTTATATATGTAATGTGTATATATTATATACATACTGTAGTAACTAAAATAGATGCCCGAACAGTTATTAAACTGAAATTTTAGGAGGGTAGATTTTGTCAGAGTTCTGTAGGTGTAACCTCTGTAGGAATATGATATCTGTAGGATATGATTACATGGATTTGTCTGGGGTTATAGGTCTGGACATTTCAAGGTGCTGTGAATTCACTTAAATGCAACTGAATTTATTTTAATGACAGGAAAAGAGAACCAAGGTACGTTAATGTAAAAATGCTAATTCTGATTTCAGTCTCCCTGATGTAAACTGGAATTTCTTAGGGAAACACAGCATTAACAGCTGGCCTATCAAAAATACCAATTCTCATAATGAACCACATCAACTGATAGAATTTTTATATAGAAAGTTTAATTTCTTCTTACAATATATACAAAAACCACCAAATGATACAGAAATGTATGTACCACACAAAGTGCACACCCAAATAACAGAAGCAAATCATGTGTCAGTATTTCTGTTTTTAAAACCCTGTTGAAAAGAATTATTAAAGGGAGGAACCATTCATACCTGAACAATTCATACCTGAATCTCAGAGCTAACAGCTCTGAATCTGTGAGTATTTAACCCTGATTGCATCTTCAAAAAAAAAAAAAACAAGTAAGAGCAGCGTGTAGGTAGCAAGAGAAATTCAAAATGAAGTGAACATCTATGATCAGATACGTTGGATACAGGTCTGAAAGAGTGAGCTCAGTCAGAATTAAGGGAAGAGAATAACTCACACTGCCAAAGGGAAAAAAAAAACATTCCCCTAAATGAAAATGAGTTCAGAGGATGAGCTCACAGAAACTCCTGCCAGCAAACTACAGGTTTCAAACTGAGTCAGTGAAATCGGCCACTGATGTGTGATAGGAACATGTAATTGGTCTGAAAATTGTCCTGACTGCTGCAGCTTGTGCCAAGCACCTGAAACGCAGCAGGATGGTGACTTGCTCTCTCTGGAGACACACGCTTCAGTTTCTGATCAGAACCACCAAATAGCCGTGTAAATACTGAGCGTGTTTTAGAGGTCATGTAGCACATCTCAGGCAGTAACATGGATTTTCAATGGTGACTGGATTCAAAGAAGGTTTTTGGCACTGCTGTTACAAGACAACAGGGGGAGGCATGGCAAAGAGGAGGTTTTGTGCTTGCTTTAAATGTTCATGGCACCACGGTCTTGCTTTTGCTAAGCTGGTTCCTCTACTGGAATTAAGAATTACGTATTTGATGCCTTGTCATCTTTATCACCCACAAAGAGCACAGAACTCAGCACTGGATCCAGAAAAAAAAAAAAAAAAAAGCAAAAAAAAAGCAAAAAAAAAAGCATGCTGAGCAGGAAGACACCTAAACCCAGCCAAAAGTGTAATGCTGAGGACAAAGCTGTAACTTCTGAATCCTGCCCCGCCTCTGAGGTTCAGGTCTCTTGCTAAGCCTTGCCAGAGGCTCCTTCCTCTGTTACACACTCACAGGCCGTAACAATCCCATGAAAACAGAAAATCAGGCCCTTTCTCTCAATGTCTTTACAATAGTGAAGATCTTAAAAGACAGGGAAAGAACTAGAAATTTTCGCTTCTTACACCAAAATTCCATGGTGAGAGAAGCGTTCCATAATATGCAGGCTGTAGGTTCAATTTCACCTGTGCCTGAAGGGATTCAAGTCTGTGTCTCTCCTGTTTCAATGACCACCATAACCACCACTATTACTCTGAGCTCAATGCATTTTGTTACTGAAACTGTTCCACTTCATTACAAAAATCAATACAGAGAAAAAGGGAAGAGAGAGAAAGCATGAGGATGAATAATCCCTGATGGTCACCTGGCCAGAGGAAGATTGGTTTCTGCACCGTAATCCAGTTTTGTAAAATACACAAAATGAAGCCCCATAAATAAAGGCCCGAGTAATTTCCTATGTCTCACAGTTTGATCCTTTGGTGCCGAGTAAAATCTGAGGTCTGAGCAAAGCTTGTCCTTGTGGCATTTCTGCCGTCACTCTCTTGTGTTTGTTCTTTGATACTGTGTGAAGGTGAGCTCATGCTACATTTTTTCGTGCAACAGGGTTCTGCTAAGGTCTTGCTCCTTCTCTCAGTCACCCTCTTCATTAAACTGGAAGAACTCCTTCCTCTTGAGACCTCTGTTGCTTTGTCAGGTTGAAAGTGGTTGACATGTTCAGTGTTGTTGAAGTCCCAAGAGCCTTCAACCGTTAAGACTTCTAAACTATAGGCTCTACGTTTTTATGGTATCATCATTTTTTTTTTTTCTGACTTTAAGAAACAAAAATCTCAGGTCAATTAAAACAGATGTTAGAAAATGTTCAGTACAACTAAATACATAATTTTAGCCAACAGTCAAACTAGTTGCCTGATTCCAACTCCCTGGACTTCTGCTGGGTTGGCTATGGAGCAAAAGTTCCTTTTTGTTGTGCTGCCCCTGGGAAAAATAACAGGATCCTTGGTCTGACCTGTCTGGAATTTCTCAAGTCTGTCTCATAAAATCCTACTGACTCTACAAGCGCAGTTCTTAGCTTGTGCCTGCAGTTCTGGTTCAGTTGTGTTGATTTTCATGTCCTGGATTTCAGGTACTTTAAGTCTGGCTTCTTTCTTCAGGTGAAATAGTGTTTTCGGATGTTAGGCAAAACAAATTTTTCAACCACAGGCACAGGTAGAATATTATCCTGTGTATGACAACAGTTAACTAAGGAATAGCTAATTTATTTGAAAAAAATATTTGAGAAGGAAGGCTTAAGCCAGCTGTAGCTCATCACTGTATCAAGCCACATTAGCTTGGGGCTCATGTTTGCAGTATTATTTAAATGACTGTTTTGAACTAAAGGCTTGCTTCAGTGCCAGTATTTAGAGTGACTATCCAGCTAAAAGCTCTTAATAACGTGTTTTCTTCAAACATCTGCTGAAAAGTCTATCTTACAATCTTATTATCTTACAAAATACAAGTCTATCTTACAAGAACAGTAAGATCTCAGCAACCATTTATTGACAAATTGAAGCTTTTAAGTGATAACACTTAGTTGAGAGGATCTGATGCATTTCTGGCATGGTAAACCACACCGCTTGATAATTCCAGTCTCCAAGTTTTATCTGAAATTCTCGAATATTATGGAAAATGCTGCTCAAGTGAATCTGATTTGCAGATGTCATAGGATCCAGAACCTTAAAATTAGCAGGTATTGCAGGTGCTACACACATGTAGAAATGGAAGCCTGTTTCTTTTTGTATATGACAGCAGCTTTTACATCACAGACAAAGTGTCCTTCATGTGAATCAAAAAATGCCAGCTTTACTCTGGGATAATGGCCATATCTGTATCTTAAATTGAAGAGCATTGCAAAGCACAGACTGAAGACTAAACATTGCTTGGATTGAATATAATTTTGCTGACCTTCTGTGGCAGATTATTCCATCTAATTTCTTCTCCCAGACAAAAAGCCACTTAATATTTCACCCACTGGTGCATTTTCTTTCCTGTGAATTGTATTTATTATTTATGCGTTGTCTTCCTGCCTTTCCTTCCGAAAGCTATTCCTAACCAGTGGGTCCTTTATAGTCTTCCGTGATGGCTGAGACATACAAGCTTTAAAACCCTTATTTATCAGCCTGCTCAGCTCAGTTTCTTTTGTTTGTAACTTTCTCCTGTGAAAATTGATCACTTAATGGAAATGCCCTTTAATAAATTTAGTGTTATTAAATAAATAGCCATAACAATCATCAATATCCACACCATTTCCATGCTGGAACAATTCCTTAAAACATGCTTAAAAATGCAAACATGTAAATGAAGAAATCGCAAAGAGAGAAGAAAGATGAATCTCCATGGTATTCTTAGGTGGTCTGTATTTAAGACAAAATATTTCAAACAAATGAGAATTGAGAGTAACTCGCATACCAAACCCTATCTATCTGACTGCCCGTGCACAAGCTGTGCCTTTAGATAGCAATTTGCTGCCAGCAATCTGCGTTGACTTCCCCTCTAACGTCCCCCATAAGGATGCCTGGGAACTCAGGTTTAACTATAGAGCACAAGTCCATCCAACAAGGAAAACTGCAAACCTTATGAAGCCAGCTGAATGACTTGCTTCATAGACTTCTGTGGTCTTTCGAGCAGGCACAAATGGACTGTATTGATTTTGGCCAGATCAATGTTTCTCTGAAGCTCTTTTTAAAGACTAAACACTTTTTGGCTCACTTGCCTGCATCCAGCCCCAGAACTGGCAGTAACCCAGTCAAAGTCAGAGAATGGAGACCCTGACTGTAAGTACTGACTGCAAGCATGGACCCCACTTGGGAAGGAATACACTGCTGCTCAGTGCTGCTGCTGCCTGCATTGGACAACCTCCATACCCCCTTGAATTGTGTCACTGCCTTGAGAAAGCAGCTCACAAGGGAGAAATGCTGATTTAAAAGAGAGATTCCCAGAGCGAAGGCTGGGACCACAAAGGACCACAAAGCGTGGTCCTTTGCCTCTCCCTCCTGCACCTGAGGCACGGCCTTTTAGTAAAATAAAACCTCAAGGTCACTGCATCCTGGCATTGCATCCCTGGACAGGGCAGCCTCTCAGAAAGGGGGTTACAGGCAGGTGCTCCACCCAGTAGCCAGGGTGGGAAGTGATCTGTTAACATGGGACACAATCTATTAAACGTGACCGATCTTCCTTTGATCTATTTAAAACTGAACGAGTCTATCATTAAGAATTCCTGGGCTGGATTAATAACTTGGTGTGGTTGCCCGTTCTCACCTCCCCGGCTGAATGTATTCCTGACATACAGTGCCTTTTTGGTGGCTTTTTCCCCAATCATGAAGAAAAGAAAAGGATGTTGTTACTGAAGTAGTCAACGCACACACTCATTAGTTTGTTGTAAGTGACCGGGCTTCGTTAGTACGGGCAAACACAGACAGGGGGCTGAGTTCATGGTAGCAGTAACACCTGCAGAACATACCATACCCCCTGAGCCACCGCCATCAGCCCTGACCCCCGCCCAGGGAGCCAGAGCCGCTGCCTGAAGATTTCTTCAGTTCTATTTTCATAGACTGAGTCTCAGCACGAGGCTCGAATTTTGTCACATTTCCTGCTCCTGGGGCTGCCACTACTGGCTTTCCTGCTTTCATACCTTTTGACACAGGAATGCGGGTGGGTGTAGGTCTCGGGGATGACCCATCCTGTCCTGTCTGCAAAAGAGACACACAGAGAGAGAAATTACGTGAACTGAGGGTTTTTGCTTCTCATATATTCTCATCATACACTTTTAACTGGTTCTTCATTTACCTCTGAAACAACAATGTCCCAAATCATGCCTATTAGCAAATTAATGCTTGCATTTGAAACCTGGCAGCAGCAAATGCTACTAGAGAAGGGCCGAAGGTACAAAATCAGGGTGAAACTAGCTTTCCAGAGCTGAGGTGCAGCATTTTGGATCAGGATGTCCTAAGGATGAGAATGCCCGCAGAACTGATTCTGCAGCACAACACAGTGCAGGGATCACTCAGAGGCCACTGAACCAGTGGCTAAAGCTGAGCCCTGACTAATTGCCATGTTTTCAGGGCTGGGACAAGATCTCTCAGCCATGTAAATAAAATTGAACTTTGCTTCCCCAAGTATGCTGGGCCATGGCTGGAGCCACTTCTGCATCGGGAAGTACAGGGGCAGAAGGAAGCAAATAGGGCCAGGACAGAGACAGGGCAAAGATTTGGATTTCCTTCTCCTGCGGGAGGAAGGACGTGGGAGCCATAGCCATGACCTGGTGAACTCTGGCAAAGGAGACCGCACTTCCAGGCCTACCTCAGGGCAGCATGGAGGTGGTCACTTTTGCCTTAACTACAGCACACTGATCCTCAAGTTAGGGGACATCAGAAAAAAAAAAAAAAAATTTAAAAGGCCCAGAGCAATCTTTAATGTTTATTTCTTCTGGAGGGAAGCTGGTTGAGGGCCTGAGCCCTCTGCACAGGGCTGGCAGATCCAGCACAGCAGCTACCAGGGATCTGTGCCCATCTGCAGTGCCAGCTGGCGGCCAGGCAGGCTATCCCACGGCTTTGAAAACGGCAATCCACACATAGGTTCAGGCAACCAAATCCCACTGTGTAAACATACAAGAAGCACTTGGATAGGACAAAAGGATTCAAAAGAGCCAACTGGTCTTTTTTGGGCAGATAATGTTGACCAAAACTGGAAGCTAGCCCTTATGGACCGCAACCTAAAAGAAATACCTACAACCATGACAGTCCTGAGAGGAAAATGTGCATTACCTTCTGTAGTTTGCAATATAGACACACGTTAACAGGGACAACTTCTGCACCAGCTGAATGTCAAATTTGGCTTTTTTCAGATAGCAGTGACGATTTTGATCTCACAAAAGGCAACACTTTTCGTGCGATCCTGAAATCCTAGCAAGATCTATTTGCTAAATGACTAAATTCTGCAAGTTATGGCATATAAGCAAAATAACACTAAGCTGCTGAGGAAGATTGGATTAGAGGATTCTGTCAATTGTAACATGTATTTGCACATTTACTTTAAAATGCTTTTAAAAAATGCTCCACGAAGGAGCATTTTTCTCTCTCGAAGGATTTCCAGCCAGTAGCATCAGAGCCGTCTGTCTGCATCCTGAGCATTCAAAGGAAAGCCATTCCTTAATCTTCTAAGACCAGTTCAAAACCCTATGTGTACACAAAAAAAAAATCACAATTGGAAAACTTGAATGCTGTCTGCCTGGCAGGAAGGAAGCCATTTTCAATAACTAAAAGCAACATTTACAATAGCAGTCTAAAGGCTAATATGGAACTCACATGTAGATGTCAAAACAAGTTAGGTCCATACAATTCTGTAGGGCAAAACATGCAAATGCATTCCATCAGCCTTGGAAAATATGTCAACATCCCAGGGAACCCAAATGACAAACATCTTGTGCTCCCTGAAAGAGCTCCACAGTGTGTAAACATGAGGCAATCAAATGAAGTAGCTGGAATCTCAGGCATTTCTTCAGCTTTATTCGCATGTTAATTATTAGCTAAGGATTTAGGTGCTTTCAAGTTACTCATTTCAAGCCTAAATCACTCAAAATCACTTTGAAAAGAACTCTTTAACTTGTTTTAAAATTTTTAGTTTCCTTCATTGTGGCATACAAACATGTTGATCATGTAGAAGCTAATGCCCGCTTCACAGACGGCTGCAAAAGCATTTTGTGTTTGCTAAGCAAAGAAAAACAGCACAAAGGTGGCTCTTCAGCAAGACGTCCCCTTGTGCAAGCAAGAGTGACGGCAGAAGCAGGCACGGGATGCTGGGAGGCTTCAGTCATGTCTGTGGCCGAAACCCCAGAAAACCCGCTCAATTCTTGTGCAGCCAGCACAACTTGGCAGCGAAGCAGCTCCAGAGGAAAGCAGGGTGAAGTTCCCTGGCTGTGAGCTGGCTGTGCATGGTACTGGAGCAGTGCAGGCAGCCAGAGGCAGGCCACTGAACACATTACTGCATTCTGACTGCGGGACAAATACGTGCAGCCACCAAGCTGTTTGGGTCGATAAGCAGAGCTCACTTGCAAGTGCATTAATCAGTGAGGTTGGACAGTTGCATTAAAGGGTGAAAAGCAATCTGAATGTACACAACATTTACTGTGTTTTGGTGGTTTGTAACAGATCTCGCGTGGTGCATTTGATGGAAAAGAGAGCTTTCATGCACATGTTCACTTTTGGGATATTTTAATAACAGAGGTGCATTTTCAGCATTTGTTCTTAATCAGATCGGCGAGCAGCTTACCCTGGACAAAAACGGTTCGGTTCAGCGGCTGAGGCAAAGGTATCCAGTGCAATTTGAGATGCTCTGGGCTATTCAAGCTATCTGCACAGGGCTGGTAGATAAGAGAGGATCTAAGGAGACCTGCAACCTCTGATAAAGCAGCTGGAAGTTAGGCAGCCTACTTGACAGCACTTTAAATGGCATGAAAGAAGTATGTTTAGGCAATTGAATCCTGAATGGGTGGGACTTGAGGCCTGGTCACTAAGTGCAGCCAGGGTAGCCCAGTGGACGCCTACAAAGAGCTACATGTAAATTTAGATGCTGATCTCAACCTAAACACTGCCCAAATGAGAGTAGCCTTATAGCTACTTTAATGTGTGCCCAGTGAGTGCTGGCACCCAACAGCCTCTCAGCCCTGCCCTGTGCCCTCGGTCACCAGGAGAGAACCAGAAGAGTTGCTGTAAATCAACAGTAACGCCCCGTAGTCCTCCACCCGCCTACCTGCTCCACCACAAAACAGTCTCTGGCTTTGGACTGTTAGGCAGGCAGATACCACAGGTCAGACTGAATCTTGTACTTAAAGTTAACTGCTCCGGTGCCTGCAGTACAGAAGACAACTCTATAACTTCAAATTGGAAAAAGAGTCACATGTTTTCAGATACGAAAACTGTAACTGCAAATTTGTTGTAGCAGAAAGTGCCAGCGACGAACTTAGAATTAGTTTCCCCTTTGGAGCTTGGTACTGCATAAGTACATCGTACAGAGCATCTCATATGAGGAGAGCTTAGAAACAAGTAAAACCTGTGAGCTTTGTATGGGTTTGCCTTCTTTGCTTTTATGAACTCACCCCCTCAAAACGGTATCTATGTTGGTTTCTTCTAGTGTTACTGAGTAAATGATTACAACTTGTTTTTTCAACAAGGGGTATTGCATGTGTTTATAAAACAGCCATTTGCATACCAGATGGTGAATATTCAACTTCTCTTCTTTTTTTTTATTTTTTTCATAGAGAGGAAAAAGCACATTTGGGCTTGTTAGAAGTTCCCTGGTAATCTGATTAGGGGTCTTAAAAAACAAAGGAAAGCATAAGATAAAGTAAAGCGCAGGGTTGAGCCACGATTCTTCCTTACATTCCAAATCAGGGATGAAGTGAAGAAAGAAGCCACTTTTTAGCCAGTTGAAAACAAAACAAAACAAAATTATGTGTCATGGTTCAGTGCATCATCACAGAAGGGACAGACATCCAGTAATAAAGAATGAGGAATTCTTGAAAAAAAAAAAAAAAAAAAAAAAAAAAAAAACACTCTACCACAGTCTATTAAACACAAAGAGGCGACTACAAGCTCTGGTTCAGAAAGAAGTACCCACCTAGCCAAAAATTGGGAACAGACACTGAGGGAAACATTAATCTATGTTTAATCTACTCACTTAAAATAATTCTACCCAAAGCATCTGCTACAAGCTACTGTATAGCTAAATGATATTTTGGACTAATTCAGTACTGCTGCTTTTATATTTTGGTCAAAACCTTCTTTCCCAACTGAAACAATGCAAAATGATGTCCAAGGCCTAGTAAACCTTGGAGGTAGGCCTATCAAAAAATCTTGTCCAATGTGGTTAAATACAGAGGTGAGAGACTGATTTAAATTTGATTTTCTATGAAAAAGAAACTAGGGAACCACCACCATGACACAGAGAGAAATCAGCAAAAAATAAGGTCCCTTCCAACCCAAGCCGTTCTATGATTCTATGATTCTAATATTGTGGAGGAAGCACTATTGTAACATGGCCCTTATAAAAGTTGAGAATGTCAGAGGAACAGAAAGAGCTTTAGTATTTGCTGGCTGAAAAAGTCTTGGAGCCAAAAGCAATGATACCATGTCTGGCTATTCATTCCTTTGGAGTTCAGTACAGCAGATCCTAATTAAATTATAAATGTAAGGGGATTCTACCAAAGAAATATCAGCCTGCGTGATCAGACTGTGAAGACTCTCCAGCTGGGCCAAAACCTATTAGGAGTATTTTCAGGAGTCAAAATTTGCACTTCGGAAAAATAAAAATAGAGTTTCTTGCTCCATCATTCTTTGTCCCTCTCCTTCTTTCAGTTGGAATTTTACAGGATTGACATTATTTTCAGTAACTTTGCAGGGACTTCTTTTCAGAGTTGATCCTTTGGGAGATAATGCCAAAAGTATACTAGCATCCAATGCTGGTATAAAAATATCCATTTCCACCACAGGGAAATCAGGTAAATTCTGAATTTATGTTTAAGCTTATATCTGAAATAAATGTAGGGAAGTCAGGAGTTTTTCTCCTCCTCCCACCCATTCTTGCCCTGCTGGTGTCCCAAACCCAAACTATGATCTCCCTTCTCCTTACCACAGAGACTACAAAATGAGACCATGAGACCATGCTGCTTACCACTGACTGTGTTCCTCGTGTGGAAGACGTAGTAACAGGAGTTATAGTGATAGTACTTGTCACTTTGCTCGCTGCAGGTCGCGAGGACAGGTTGTTCCGGGGTGATCGAAGGACGGTGCCAGTGACAACCTCCTTCTCGGCTGCTATGTTCACTGGTCTGACTGTTATCACAGGATTTGCACCATCCAGCGTGGCACCAGGAGAGCGTTTAAACTGGGAACCTAAGTGGATGTGGATTTTGTTGTCTTCTGTTGTAATAATGTTGGCATTGGCGTTGTATTTTCGGATTGGAGTTGGGACGGTTTGTTTTTCTGGTGTAACTTTGAAGACAGCCCTTCCCATGGTCGTGTCTTGTGACTGAGGAGAAACAGAGATTTCTGTTGGTGCTGCGGATGTCGATACTGTCATAATCTGAATCGGTGATGCAGGTCTGTCAACGAAGGGTGCTCTCCCTCCATCTGGAGACTTTTCTCTGGAGAATGTTGTAATTGTGACTGGAGACATAGAACGGTCTGGGCCCATTGGACTTTCACTGCCTTTTCCTTTTTGGGGCATAACATTTGGAGAGGGAATTATGGTTATTCGTGGCTTCTGATTTCCCAAAGTAGGAATGACAGTTGTACTTGAAAAAAACTCCTCTGAAGTTGGACTAGTTATCTCCAAAGTAGCTGTGCTGTTCTCATGATCTGGTGTCACCCGAATATGAAGAGGCTGACCCTGTTTTGGCGAAAGGACAACCTCGCCAGGATGCGCTGGACTACCATGGGCTCGGGCTCCTTTATCTGGAGTTGCCTGAGCCCCAGTTTCCCTCTTTCTCATCCATGGTATCCAAGATTTCCTCATTGCAAGGTCATTCGCCGCTGGAGGATATCTCTCAAGGACTGAAGAACGCTCCATGGGTTTCTTCAGACCTACCTGTCGCAGATTGCTCATTATATGATTCTCCTCCTGGAAGGATTTTCGTATAAACACAGCTGGAGTTTCTTCTTCAGCTGCTTCACTGCTTACAGCATCTGTTTGCACACCAGTGGATGTCACAGGAACATCAACTATTCTTCGTCCATTTATGCTGGGTCTCAGAGCACGGCTGTAACGCTTAGAAAGCTCTAACTCTCTTGTTAGGTTCAAAACCTCCTGTCCCATGCTCTTGTTCTTATTTTCTTCTTCCATAAACCTCTGCTGCAGAACCGAGTAATCAACCTGAAGCTGAGAAAGTTGGTCTTCTTTGTTCATCAGCTCATGGATTTTCTCCTTAAGAGCTTGAACTTCTGCTTTCAAATCTCTGCTTTTAGCCTCTTCCAGACGAAACCTGTGCCTCAACTCTGCCTCCTGGCTCACTGCTTCACCTTTTTCTATTGCTTTGTTTTTGGCAATCTGGAGCTTCATCTCCTCCAGCTGTTGAGAAAGTAAGTTAGCTTTATCCTGCTCAGTCCTAAATTTCTGCTCTAGCTGATCATATTCATCTTCTGTCTTCATCAAATCTCCTTCAACCACTTCCAATTGTTTGAGACGTTTTTTCAGTCTTTCAATTTCAATGGTAAGCTCCTTAATCTTGTTGTCCTCATGACAACCATGCTCTGGTCCTTTTCTGGTTCGACCTCTCGTAATTTCTCTTTCTACTTCCTCCATACCATCAATTCTTTTCTTTAACAGGTCAACTCTACAGCTTAGTTCAGAGGATTTTTCTTCTTCACTTTTCAGTTTGCCAATCAACTCATCCCTTTCCTTTGTCAAACTAGACACCTTTTCCTCCATTTCAGATTTCAGTTTCAAAAATTTCTTACTTTCTTCTATCAGCTTCTCTGTTACATCCATAACTTTCCCTTGTTCAACTTTAAAATTCTTGTTTAGACCCTCAACCCTTTTTTCCTCCTGCTTTATTTTTTCCATCATATTTTTCCGTTCATCGACCAACATTACAGTAAACGACTTCAGCTTTGTAAGGTCATCTTTTAAGCTTATTTCAGCCTTTTCCAACTTACTTTCTGATGCCTCAAGGTCTTTCACTCGAGTCTTCACCACTTCCAACTCATTTATCAAATCCTTAGTTAAATTCTTTTCTTTCTCCAAGTTTATGTGTAGTTGGGTGCATTCAGACTTACTTTTACTGAAAGCCTCTTCCAGCTTCTCCAGTTCTGACATTCTCTTCTGCAACTTTTCCACTTCAAGTTTCAGCTCTTTGCTATGGTGCTCTTCCTCTTGCAGTTTATTTTTCAGTTCTTTACACTGGGATTCGGTTTTTGTGATCTCTTCATCTTTTCCCTCCATTTCAAGCACACGCTTGCGAAGGTTTTCCACTTCTGCCATTAAGCTAGAGTTCCCACATTCCCCTTTTGCTATTTTATCTCTTAGTTCTTGAAGTTCCTCCTCAGCTTTTTGAAGACTTTTGTTAGTTTCTTCTAACTCCTCTATTCTGCGAGTCAACCCAACCAACTTAAGCCTTAGCTGTCTGTTATGTGACTCTTGATTAGCCAGTTTAGCCGTCATCTCCTCATGTTCTTGAGAAAATGATGATGTTTTGTGTTCAAGTTCTGTCTCTAACTTCATCAGTTTTTGTCCATCCTCTTTTGCTTTTGCAGTAATGATTTTAAGCTTTTCTTCTTCTTCCTTTAGTTTTTGATTTAAATCTTGTATTTTCTGGCTTTGTTGACCAAGTTGTTCAATATGCATTTGTCTTTCATCCACCAGCATGAGTGCAAATGACTTGAGCTTGACAAGTTCTTCTCTTAGTTTACTGAGTCTCTTTGTATGTTCTTTCTCCTTACGAGCTTGATAGATCTTCTCCTGCTCAAGAAGTTTCTTCAACCTGAAACAAGTTACAACAAACACATTAAAGTATATATATATTTGGCACATTTCTCAGTTTGGTGTTTTTCTCCATTTTTAACTCACTTTCATTTTATTAGGATTTTTTTTCTCCATTAATAATGTAGGTAGCCTTCCAACAAGTAACTACCATCACATTTACATTCCCAAGACAAACTATTTTAAATTATAAAATTAAGAGAAGATTATAAACAATCATCTAGAATTCTGAAAAACAGTGAAATCTTATACATGTATAGATAGCAGACACACCAGTTTTTAACTCCTTTACATTTATTTCTCAGCTAGGATGATGTTGATAAGGGTATATCAGGACAGATATATCTATTCACCAATCCATATTTATTGAATTTTTTTAAAAGGTGATTTCCTCAGTAATGTCTTACATACAGAAGAATGTGTAAAATAAGATTTTTTTTAAAAAAAAAAGAAAAAAAGAAAACTAATGCAACTATAGATAAACGGATCAATCCTGGTTATAAATAAACCAGCTGGACAAAAGAATATGTTAGCACATGACAGATAACCATCTGGGCATCCCAGGCATAAGAAATTTGCAGTAAGAGAAATTTGCCAGCACAGCAATTCTTATGTTGAGAGGTTTGTTCTCCCTGTTGCATTTCCATTTCCAATAGCAGATATTGTTGACTACAAGGGTCAGACCCATCAAACCTTTGGCTACAGCTAACTGTAGCTGGAAAATTCTCTACTTTATAGCCTTTAAAGTTGTATTTTCAGACAATATAAAAACACAAATCAGATCTATCCTCAGAACAATAATATAGACGTACATTTTCCAGCATGGGAAAATGCATTACCCATTACCTATGCAACATTTCAATGGGAAAGTGAAGCACACTCATAGGTACTTTATATCTGTGATTTATAGTGAGAATACGTTGACATCAGCACAAGACATTTGCATTGACATCTGCATATATTAAAAGCACAGACTTATGAGGATGGTGATCCTCAACTGATAAAGAGGTACAGATAACACAGGGATATATCCCCTACTAATATAAGAGCGTTACCGTAAAAACAGCAGTATGATTTAGAAAAGATACAGGTATGCATGCTGAATTTATTGTGAAATGACGTTTTTCAAAGCACCTACAACTCCCATATAATGATTCAAGTCCACTTGTTTTGCTCACCCTATGCCTGAAACATTTAAACTTTTAACTGCGACAAACAATGAGGTGGTAACAGCAGAGCAATTTGCCACCACAATTTGACTTGTAGTAACTGAAAGTTCCAAATCTTAGCAAAGACTGACTTTAATCAGTACTGCTATGTAAAATGCTGTACTGTACGTGGCAGTGGGTGAAGCACAGGTACACACTCCTCTCTGCTGCCCCAGCAATGAAGTGGTGCAGGGAGCTCCGGGGCACAATGTGAAACACCAGCAATGTCTCCCGGAGCGCTCACCTGAACTCTAAACTCATAAAACCAGCCACGTTCACTTGGTTTTCCAGCAACTATTAATGTTTTACTCCTTGTCCCTCAGAGACCAAAAGAAACAGGAACTAGAATGCAAAGCTATCTGAAAAGAAAAGGAAGTCAGAAAGCAGAACAGGATGCAGTAGGTAGGGAAGGAGAAGGCTGAAGAATGCATTTGAAAACAAGTGTCGGATAGGATGTGGGAGTAAGAGAATAGTAGGAACCAGCAGGAGAGGGAAAAACAAACAAACCTTGCAGCCAACCTTGCTGGGTCACAAAAAAAATCTCTTTAGTTTTGGCAACTCTTTGGAAAGGACTGAAAAAACATGCTGGCGTATGCCTCACTATGGGTCACGTTAGAATGTCAAAAGGTAAAAAAAGACCTGCTGCCACTCACAAAGCACTCCCTTTTCACACCAAATGAGGAACTTTATTAGCATGAAATATATTCCCTAGCTACTCCATCACACTGCTTCATGCAAAAGTTTCTGCCAAGAACTCTCCCTCTCTCTCCCAGGCTACATTTATAAAGAAATAGGATGCGTGCTCTCACAGAATATATATATATATATTTTTTTTTTTTTTTTTTTTTTTTTTTTGCCACAACAGAACAGTGGGAACTAGCCTGGCAGAGCTCTGAATGAACCAGCTCCCAAAGTCATGAACATATATACAAGAATGCAAGATCTTTAAAAAAAAAAATAAAAATTAAAGTGGCCCCTGTAAATTCAAAGAACAGAAGACTCTTTTGATTTCTTTTAAAGAATATTCCCTTTTGAAAGTCTGTGTAGAGATGCTCAGAAAATTGTGTATGATTTTGAATTCCTAGGCTGTTCGTAAAGGGCATGTGTGATTTTTACCCAGCAGTTGCTACAGGAGGTACAATGAAGCCAGGATGCTATGCAGAGTGCAAAACAATTCACTGTCCACACAGTTATCTGAGAACCTAGTGGGGAATGCTGCTGAGACAATCCCTCTCTGAAAACAAACAAACAAACAAAACCAACACCTGATTGATAAACTAAGCCAGGGATGAGACAGAGCAAATGGAGGAGAAGAAAGAACATTAGTGCCTGTTACTGCCATGCTGCAACTCTTAGGAGAGTCAGCAGTGTGGAATAACTGGACTTGCACCTCTGAGAAAAGCAAAAATACCGTAACTGTGCCAATACTAGGTGAATTAGCTTATGTATGCATATTGAACAAGGTAGGAAACATCATGGAGACTTCTATTCTGCCTCAGCCTTTAGACAGTGAAACCAGACTGCCTAGGATCTGGCAAGTGAGCTTTCACAGAAGTCCGATACTTGATGACACTTCTGTTTTCCACAGCCAGGGAAGCTGCTTCTGTGAAGGATGGATGGGAAAGCTGCGCAGGTGCCAAAGGAATAAACAATATCTACACCTCTTCTGTGGTATTTCTAACCACTATAATAAAGTTGACTTGAAGCTCACTCCTGCTTTTGTCTGCTGTACAACTCTCATACCTCAGTGGCTAAACTGGAATTTCAGCAGGACTGCAAAGCGGTGTTGCCCCATCTTGACCCTCACAACTGCTCTGCTACCAGGCTTTTCATCTGACGGCTGCTGCTGCTGGTGTTTGCTAAGTGACACCGACCTGCGTGGGCTCTGATGAAACTCTGAAAGCACCTCAGAGACTCGGAGCACACGTGTCCTTAATGTATTTGTCTGGAGCAACTGCATTCTGGGTTGTCAGGAGGTTGAAAACACCTGCATTCAGGGTCAAAATACGCAAAAAAAAAAAAAAAAAAAAAGGCAGCATTTTAATAATGCAATGTGAGCTAGTCAAAACACTGACAAGCCAACAGTTTGGCACTCTGAGTCCAGCCCTTGTATTTTCTGTCTTGGTTTGCCTTTTTTTTAAGAGATGAGAAATATTTGGGTATAATTATATTATCTACATTCATCAGTAAGAGTATAGAGGGCTCAAACATACAGACCACAGTGGGGATGAAGGGAAGGCAGATCTGCTCAACGCATTGTGACTGCTTCACCATAACACCTGCTTCTCAGTGAAAAGCGCTGCTGAGCTTGGCGCAGTACCCTCCTTTCCCCTTTACAGTAAATTGGGTAAATAAAATAGCAAATCCTTATGTACAATTACATGCAAACTGTTAGCTGCCTCAGTTAAAAACATCCTAGGGCAACACCATTCCCTAATTTTGTACCACAATGGAAGAGAAGAGGCACCTGATCCTGGTGCCGGGGCAGGACACCAGCCTACTGAAGCTTCTGGCACAGCCTGGCATGGTTTGTGCCATGACAGCACAAAACCAACCACAGGATTAAGAACAGGAAGATTTTCATAAATCAGTCTCAACTTGCAGACATAAGAGTGGAGGAAGAGCAGCTACAGGCTTGGTTTTAACCTTCTCAATGAGCCATGTGCTGGAAACAGCCAGCAAGGGTGGAGGTGTGAGAGGGTGGGCACCAGGCCCTCCCTGCCCTCCTTCCTGCGGGTTTGGTGCTGAAGCATTTCATTGCACGAGGTCTTTCTGCTTCCCCTTCGCTCCTCCATGCTTCGGATTGTCAGAAGTGGGCTGGGATGCTGATATCTGCCAAGCCCTGTCCCTCCAGGGATGTTGTTCCACTTCTTTTGTTATGGTTATATGTCTATGCTTTGTCCTACCTGTCCCGAATTACTTGCTCAGGCTGGGGCTAATCACTCCTTCAGGTCTAGAAGGCATTTTTTCCATTTGGAAACCTGGCCAAAACCATACAATTTTCCCCCCTCAGCCACATGCCTGCTGCCAGAAAGTCTGGCTATTGTGTCAACGTCTTTGCAAGAGACAGTTCTGGATTACAGTGCAGACTGGGTTTGTAAAGAGGCACGTTGGGTATGTTGTGAAGCAAGAGGTCTCCAGCACAGGCAGGGCTTCAGCCTGCTGCAAGCACTGCTCCTGCCTTACGAGGGACACTGACTATGCCCCAAAGGATGGGTGACATAGGACACTGGCGGCTCTCCAGTCCTTCCAGTGGGGAATGAACAAGGGCTGAAAGGGCTCCTTGCTGGAGTCTGCACTGGATTAATGCTGCTGGTTAGCCATCAGGGTGGTTTAATGTTCCCTTAACTCTGATCAATTAATTGAATCACTAAATCAGACAACTACAGACTTATTTTAGCCATATACACTGTTTTTGCTGGTTTACTTCTGCATATGTCAAGTTTTCTTGCTGAGACGTGCAGGAGGAACCCCACATTACTATTTTCACAGTGTCTCCTCTCAGACTTGAGTGAGACTCCAACACAAATTATAACTTAGAGATGGAGAACGATGTTTTGGTGGTTTTGAAAGACACTGTGATAACTTTATACCATAACTTAGATGAGCATTACTGGATTTCAGATGGCTTACAATCTTTTAGGAAAACACAAAGAAGTTTCAGTTATCCAGGGCAAGATGCTCAGTGATTTCCAATAAGCCACTTGTCCTCTTATGGAAGCATTCACTTCAGAAATGTCTTAAGCAGAGCATGTAAAAGTGAAAAGTCCCCAAAACATTTATTGAAAATTATACCAGAGTTTGCACTGCACTTTCCATTTCCATTTGTCAGAGTACTTCCATCAAGATAAGAAAAACATCTCAATGACTGCACAGCCTTTCCCACCTCTACGGCAGAAATTGGGAATTCAGCTATGCGAGGAAACCCTGGTAAGGCAGAACATGACCTGAAATGAGCAGTTCATGTGTGCATCAACATTTTGGCACCACACTTTAGCTGTGCTGGCCTAGTTTAGCTCCCTCCGGTGCAAGAAGACTAAGTTAAGCTTTCAAGGTATCTCCAAGTGTTTAATGAAGAACCCACAAGAGGGGCCAACACAGAGAGTAAGCCAGAGATATCTGAAGAGGTATTTCCCACACTATCAAGCCAGGGGCAGCACAGGGAACACCAGATAGAAGGATGGGAAGGAGGATGGGAAGCAGGTAAGAACTCAGGAGCACCTTTTAGCTAAGTTTATACATAGCCTGGAGGTCCACAGAGCTCCTTACTTAAGGAGCACAAAGCCACCTCAGATGTACTTCTCCTGTAGTACCTCCTTCACCATTTCAACTCCTAAAAGCTTGTTGTGATGTAATGTAATGACTTCTACCCTATTCTGTGTGTGGCTGGGAAGTGAGGGTTAAGAGAAGCACACTAACAAGGACACAGTCACTCCAAGGATAAGCTGGCTGGCAGCTGGTGAAGGCTGCTTCCTCCACGAGGGGCCAACCACACCAGCTGGCAGTGTTTCTGCCACTCACACAGCTGTCCTGAGGAAGGACTGGGCAAGAAAACACCTTCACAAGCTCCTCTCTTCTGTCTTTCCACTTGAGCCTTGAAGAGTCGGTACAGCATTGGTGCAGTGTTAGACAGACTAGACAACTTCCTAGCAGGAGGTCAAAAGCTGCTGCCCATTAGGTGATGTGAGGGGCTGAGTGCTAGAATCCAGGGACAACAAACACCACCAAAAGGTACTTTAACTTAATAAAGCAGTTCCCTCTTTATTTTTCTTTTTTTCTGTTTAATGTGTAACAGCTGATTTTGAAGATTATTTCTATGGCCGCTGGGAAATTCTCCACTTCTCCATTTCTGACTGCCTCTGTGTCCCAGCCACCAGGCTGAGATTCAAGGACTCTGAGGACCTACAATTTCAACTCAAACTAAGCAGAGGCAGAAGGTGGCCAGGCTCCCTAGGAAGCAAAAATCAGGCCTAACAACACTTAAGCTGGAAAACTGAAAATTAGACAGCTCTTTCAAATCATCAGCTTCAGGCCTGATTATACCTTATACACTTATACGCATCTCAGCTGACAGAAGAAAGATGTGAATAAGATCAGGTCCTAGGGCAGGAAAAGCAATAAACAAACTACATTTGTGCTCCTTTCTCCTTTCTATTCATCAGACTTTAAAGCCGACTAACAAAGAGGCATCTGCTTGTTTTGCCTTGCTACAGAACTTCCCGAGATGCTGTTCTGTTATCACAGGGTCAACTATGAAAACAAATACAACTTGTTAAAAAAAAAAAAATAGTTACCAGTTCTAGTGAACCTAAGGACACATTTTTGTGGCTATTTACTATGCAAAATTAAAGTGTAAAAAAACAACAAACATATTCTTCACTGCTGAATTAACTTTTGAGAAGTGATTGTATAAAATTAAATTAAAAGCAAACTAATACTCTTGCTACTTCAAAACTACATGACAGTGCCCAAGTTATATCATGGAAAACATCTTCTCGATTTAGGAAATCATCTTACATTGGCATTGATTGTCTCATACAATGCCACTTTTCTCCTTTTTTTTTTTTTTTAAATTCCTAACCCTGATTTTGTACAAATGAAATTCCCCTGTGCCGAAGCAGTCTGTCGGTGCTGAGGCTGTCTGTCAGTCCGCACAGTGAGTAAGGCAGGAGGAGGAACCCTTACGAGGTCCAGCGCCCCACCGACCTGCCCATACTTTCTCCAGGTAAGGAACGCACCAAAGATCTCGACGAACACCACCACGACCGAAACTTGCTCAGGGAATGGAACAGCATTACAACCGGACACGCACTTTTTTCCCACCCACCCCCCTCACCCTCAATCCCAATTAAGACACCCCCATTAATTTCCCAGCCGGGAGGGAGGGCGAGCAAAGCATCGGAAAGGAAGGCGCCGCGCTCCGCTCGGCGATCGCGTTTGCCAGCCCCGCGGTTGTCCTCCCCTGACCCCTCGGGGCTCAGTCCTCCCCAGAAAGCCCCAGGGCACCCCTCGGCACTGGGGGGGCTCCCTCCCGGCCCCAGCAGCAGCTCCCAAAATTCCCCCTCCCAGGGCAGCCCCCGCTCCCTGCCTATGCCGGGCATCCAGCTCGCGAGTGGCGTGCGCACGGATGGGAGCCGCTCCAACTAAAAATAGTAATAACAATAATAATAAATAAATAAAATAATTATTAAATTGGCATGATCTTACCTTATAAATGGACTTTTTTTTTTTTTTTTTTTTTTTAAGCTACCGACAGGAATAGCCCGCAGCCCCCGGCGGGTCGGAGCCGTCTCTCAGGTCCCCCCGCCGTGTCCGTGCCGTGTCCCCTCCGTGTCCCCGCCGTGTCCCCGCCGTGTCCCCGCCGCACGGTGCCGGCCGCGGCGCCGGTCGCGCCGGCTCGGGGCAGGGGAAGGGGTGGAGCGGGGAAGGCGGCGGCCGGGCTGCGGGGCCGGGGGTGCGGCGGGGAGAAGGGGGGTGCAGAGGGGAGGGGGCTGCCCTGCCCTGCCCTGCCCTGCCTGGCCCGCGGGGGGCTTCGGGCAGCATCTCCTCTTAGTGGCCTTTCGCCGAGCTCGGGACCCGACAAGCCCCCTCCGGGCTTGGGGTATGTGGGGTTGTGGTAAAGGATCCTCGGGGAACCCTCACCAGGATGCTTCGTGCTGCTGGTGGAGGCATGAATACCTGAAAATCCCCAGTGGACTTAATGTGTGTGCTTATCTGGTCTCCAAAATTCACGCGGAGTAGCAAGGCCAACTGAGAGTATGCATAAAGTGTGCAAAGCACCATTCTGCCCACTCCTGGCATTAAAAAGTCCTGCAACAGCACCTCTGTTCCCCAACCACCACAAAAGAATTTGGGGATTCCTTCTATTTGCCAAATGACTCCCTAGATTGGCCATGGTCTCCTCTTCAGTCTTTACCAGGAGAACTACAAACCATTCTTCCCTTCCCTTGCCCTTCCCATTTCCCTTCTCCTTACCCCTTTCTTTCCTCTTCCTCTTCCCGTTCCCTTTTCTCAAGAAGCCTGTAATATCCCAAAACATTGAAAACTTATCACATCTAATATAATTATCCACAAAAATGGATGAGTGTGTATTTATATTTTTGGGAAACTATTCAATTCCCTCTTCTATCATTATTTTTACTTAGGACTCTCTGTATATGAGCTGGACAGTGTTCATTTGCAAAGCAGGTGCTTAATGACTGATTTTATGCTCTTTATTCAAGGCTCTTTTTACCACACACTCATCAGAGTCTCAACTGAGCACAGAATTGCCAGAGAACACCACGTACATAATGGGAAACACTACAATAAAAATCAACCATTGGCACCCAGAGGGATCGCCAGAAGCATTTAGATCCTTTAGATCACCTGCATAAAAGTCTGCATCCTGCGTTAGCAAAATAATCTGTAGCAACAGCAGGTTGGCAGCCTCGAGGCAATCCATACCAGAAGGGTACGAAGCACTTTGCAAGCAAGTTGCTGAGCCATCTGCTGGTGGACAGGCTGGACCACGATCAGCAGCGGACAGCAAGGCCTCTGAGGAGGCCGCCGCATCACAGAATGCCACCACTGCCCACCCTGGTGCGAGCAGAGTCCCACGGAAGCCCACAGCATCCTCCGGACAGTGCCAAATCATAAAAACACAGAATAGTCAAGGTCAGAAAGGACCTTGGCCTTGACCCAGGGCCTTGACCCAGGGCCTGCTCTACCTGAGTCTCAGGTGCCTCCAACCTCTCCAGGTAGCCTGTTCCAGGACCTGCCCAACCACATGCTGGAAGATACCGAAATTAGGTTTGATCATCGACACGAGGCGACATATATCACATACACTGCCTCACGATAGCCGCTAGCAGCACCTGTGACCACCACCTCGCCCCACAGGGCTCTTATCCCAGACCAACCAGATCCCCCAGCTTACTCCGTGACTTAGAAATAAAAACGCAGGGAATGGGACACAGACACACAAAAGTCATCTGGTTGTGAGCCAGCAGATGCAAGACTTGTTAAAGAAGGCACAGCATGGCAGTGCCGTGCCTGCACAGCCAGCACTAGCTGAGGTATGTCTGTGCCCCCACTGGACCTAATAATTAAAGTGTTCTCCACCACCAGGCCAACTACTCCAGGTACCACCACTACAGCAGTGCCAAAGGTAGAGAAAGCATCATGTAGGACGTCACAGCAAAGGCCAAACTGGCTTTCAACCTCCACAACTTCTACTGAATGGTAATTGAATATTGTGTGTGTGTATATATATACATATATATAAAAGTATAAGGGCACTTTGTATGTTGTTATTGCTCAACAATACCATCACTTTTAAGTCACATTAAAGGCTGGAGAAATCTAACCTGTTCCCCAGAACGTCATGTCTCTTTTTGTTTATGCTGTCCTTGGGATATTGGGATGATGTAGTTCAAGAATTCCTGACTAAAGCAGTACTTGCAACATGGTGAGGCCAGATAAGAAGAAAAAAAAAAAAAAAGTTCACGCAGGGGAGGGAATAGCTAGGAATCCCAAATTCCAGCTCACCTCTGAAAGTCAGAAATTGTACTGTGCATCTGGCACTGTCTCTGCCATAGAGGAGAGTAACTGGGAAGCAAAGGATGGAATTGGTTTAACTGCTTAATGATGTGCTAATAGACTACACATTTCTTTGATATGTTGCTCTCTTTAAAATTCAGTGAACTGTGCACAGCAATGGACTTCTCTTGTAGATCGTAGAGACTTGTAACAAATGATTGCCTTATTATAAAATTCTCTGTAAACAGGGCTTTGTAATCTTTCCAGCAGACTACCCTACTCTCTGTTGGCTCTTTATCTTCTGTGTAGAAACATATGTAACATTTACAAGGAAAGCAGCCCTTGCAACTCTCTCCAAGTTTTCTATCATCTAACAAAAAGTCCAAATATTTTTATTTGTGCAAAACAGAACAAAGCTTTTCCTGAGTTTGTGTTTACTTATATACATGAAAAAGTACTTTGTGTAGCTTGCAAGACTGTTTTTGTTGTTGTTGTTCTTCATAAAACCTCAAGAACAGTGAAAATCTTCCATGATGTTTCATTTTTTCCTTTTGGTAGTCAAACTCATCTGTAAGTCAAACAATTTCTACTCACCCAGTTGCCTGCTCTGAGCGTAACATACTAATATGAGTTCAGTGGCATCCTGACAAAATGTGAAATCTTCAAATATTGAGGGAGGGGAGAGGCTGATATTAATTTGCTGGTGAAGATATGGTGAACAAGGTGATACGCTGTGCCTTCTGAACACAAATAAATAATGAAGATAGATGTAATAAATTCTTGAAACATGACTTTGTAGGAAAAGCCTGAGAAAAAGACTTCAAGTTGGACCCTGTGCTGTTATATCTCAGGCAATACATTTTATATGGCTTACGTCATGCACACTAAAAACTTCATTTGGTGAGCTACACTGACAACTGGCTTTGTTCACCTTTGTTCTTATTTAAAACAGGTTGTTCCATGCAGCTGTTAAAAAAAAACTGTGCATGCACACACACACATGCACACATTCACACACAGGCTTTTTTATTGCTCCCCAGATCTTTCTAAATATGTCATGCTGATTAGATTTAAAATTCCTTTTCTCTTTGCAGCACGAAAATTGCCCTACATTAGGGCATGCTGTCTTTTATGGAAGCATGATTCAAAAGTTTTTTTAAAAAAGCAGTTCTGGATTTGTTTTTCTTTTCCACTTTGTTGTTGTTGTTATTGTTTGTTTGTTTGTTTGTTTGTTTCTGCTTTTCTACTTCCATAACACTTGTGTGTATCCTCCTGGTATCTGGGAAAGCTTAATATCTTCACAGTTGCATGTGTGACTCAGATATTTTAATAAATAAACAGCGCAAATTTAACTGCAAACCATAGATCATTACAGAAATACACCACACGAAGTTATATCACTCATTTTTTCTCTCCATGAATAGCAAAACCTGCATTGGTGGGGCTCACAAAATCCCAGATGTTGGCAGGGCCCTCTGGAGGCCATGAGGTCCAACCCCTACTCAAGTAGTGCCACCCAGAGCAGGCTTCCCAGGACCACGTCCAGTTCACTTTTGAAGGTCTCCAAGGAGGGAGACTCTAGAGCCTCTCTGGGCAACCTGTGCCAGTGCTCAGTCACCCACATAGTAAAGAAGTGCTTCAGATGTTCAAAGGGAACCTCCTGTGTCCGCCACCAGGTCCCCAAGTCCTTCTCTGACAGGCAGCTTTCCAGATGGGTGGCCCCCAGTGCATACTGGTGGATGGGGTTGTTCTTCCCAGGTGCAGGACTTGGCATTCCATGATTTTGCTATTGGTGCACCACTCCAACATGTCCAGATCCCTCTGGATGGCAGCACAACTCTTTTGTGTTATCTGCAAAGTCACTGGGGGTATGGGTACACTGACCTCCTTGAAATAAAGATGATTCCAGATGAAAAAGGAGACATTTACACTAGTTATACCTAGTCAATGACACGTTTATATAGTATGTTTTGATCTTTATTTTGTGAATAGGCACCAATACTGTCACAGAAGTTGGCTGTGGCCCTTTGACCAAAGAGTCTCTAGAGTCAGCATCAGAGGTGTTCAGGACCTCAGAGAAATGTCACACGGCAGGATAGTTCCTTGCTGCCCCCTGTAGACCTACCATTTTTACTGACAACTGTGCTTAATCAGAGCACCCTCTCTGCTGTGTCCCTATCATTTCTCGTTTTACTAATTTACTCACTTTTGATGTGTTAGGTGTTCATACGGAGAAATGACGTGGAGGAGTAAGCTTGAGGCTTTGAGAACAGGAAGAGCTGTGACTCTTCGTAGGTTACCAGGAGAGAGATGCTTCATCTTTTGGTGATTTCTTGGCCTCTTTCACTTGACTTGGGCCTGGGACATGAGCAGCTTCACAGTTCTACTAGAGCATATGTGCCATGGGAAACTATCAGAGAAAACCGTTTTTTCTTATGAAACCTAAGTGATGGAGGACTTTTAGTGCTGGAACTTAGAGATGGCAAGCCACAATGGCCCAGGGTGTGGGACCAGGCTGATGTGTTTCCATAGACTCTCTTAAAGAGAAAATTAATTGTAACACCCATACTACATTTTCACAAAGCAGAACCTAGCTTCTGCTCCTTCACACAGCACCCTCTGTCTGTCCATAAATGTTCTCCATCAAACCTCCCATTTTAGAGCAATTCTTTTACTTCAGAGTGACATGACAAATCTCAGGGTCTTTCAAGCAGCTCTTGAAAATGCCTGTTCCTATTCTGTATTTGTACAATTGGGCCTCCTCAGATGGCAAAGGGTCTCAAGTACTCTTACAATATACAGCATAAGAAATGATGGTGGCTATCACAAGAAGAAAGAATGACATTAACAACAAAGGAGTAAGCCTGACTGATTTTCACCAGTGTGTTGCTTTTGTTCTGTTGATAGCTGGCTCTGCTGTTGCCCCTTCATTTGCCTCCCTCTCATCTTACTTTTCTGAGCATGGGGTTACAGTACAGAGATACTCCACCCAGAGGTAAGGGTCACATTTTTAAGCATGAAACTCATAAAGAGCTGTAAATAACTTTTAAAGCAAGTAACTCATAAAGAATTGCAGTGAATATTCCCTAACTAGAAAATGAAAATTAAGGCAAAAGTATTTCCCCTCCCCCCCCTCCAAGTGTATGATTTTCTGGTGCAAACAAGTTCTGGAAAGTCCCAGTGTCTGTGCTATTGATCACGTGTTGAACATGATAAATATGAAGACTTCTCCTTTGTTTTTGGTGTATCTTTCTTTAGATATCTTATTGCATTTTGGTCTTGCATTTGCTTCCAGCTTGGTCTGTTCTTCATCTTCACCTCTTCACCATCTTTCTTCCCTCTGTCATCCACCTGGCAGGCCTACAGGACTCCACGTCCACCAACACTTCATTCCCCTCACCACTCCCTTGGTTCTCTAATTCACATTAAACTCTAATTCATATTCACTTCCATATTCTTTGCTTTACAGCTGCCATCCCCTGCCCTAAACCTGCCTCTTTGCTGTTCCTCATCCTTTACCTTCCTGTTCCATCTGTTCATTTCTTGCCCCTGAAGGGATTAACTGCTTTAATTCCAGCTTTTTTTTTTTTTTTTTTTTTTTTTTTTTTTTTGGACTTCATCTCCTCGAAGCAATGTGATCCAGTGACTGATTGGGGCTGGAAAGCATGCACACCTGAGTCCTGCATCTAAAACTAGAAGTTATCCACCTCACCGTTTCTTATTTGATATGTCACTGAAATAATGCATTTGGTAGAGTGGATAAAACCACTGGGGAGGAAAAATGAGAGAAAACAGACTCCAGATAATTACTACTTTGTTTTAACATCAACCAGTCCAAGAGATAGTGTCACCATGAAAACAAGGGATGAGTGTTTACAAATAAAAGATTGAAGAGGTTTAAAAAACTACATATAGGAAGCAGCCATCATTCAAATAATTGCATGCACTGTGCTAGTCAAGCTTATTCTCCAGCTGCTTTGTACAACAGCCATGCAGCCTGAGAACAAGACTTTGCTCAAGTGGGGTCAATACATGTATAAAGAACCTCTCTCCCTCAGTGCAGGATCTCAGACTTTCTTAGAAATGCAGGCTATGTTTGCACTGTTTATATTACATTTTGCCACCTCAGTCACAGCTTGACGTAAGGATAAAGCAATATGTTTTATCCTTATAAAACCTATAAAAACAGAGAAAACAGAGAAAAATATATCATCTCATGAAGATTCCTTCCTGGTTTTTAAACATCATTTCCTGTGAGCTCCAAACTTTGTGATTTAGCAAATGGATCCTCAGTTAAAGGCTTCATATGCTGTGCAAGAGCAATCAGCTGCTGCTTTTATGACCTAAACTGAGACTGATAGATTTTAACAACATCAGCACTGAGTAATCCTGGCTTTCACCACATCCTAATATGCCATGTCCCAACTGTCAGTCTGAAGAGCTAAGAAGGTATTTCTGTTAACACTCATGCCAGGACCCTCAGCTCTTGCCCAGAACACAAAGGAGCACACACCTGCCCGCCACATCTGTCTCACAAACACAGCTTTGCCAGCTCTTTCTGCCCCTGTGTTCTGAAGGTGGAGCATAAATGGGAAAAAAAAAATCCCTACACCTACACAAAGCTTTTCTACTACCATGTGGCCAATTGATACAGCTCATGCATTTGTTGGGTTTGTTGCTTGCATTAGATGTGTGTCTATTGAGAGGCCATTGCAGCAGAGAATGCCCTCACTGTACACCCCACAGCACTCATCCAGGGGCTGGACTCCCCCAGGGTTTGAGCCTGCTATTTTAACCTTATATTTGTATTTGCTAAGAACAAAAAAATTGGGAGTCTGGTTGCCCAGAGCCCACGGCTCTCCCATAACACCAAACCCATTAACCCATCTCGCAGCTGATATGAGACGTGAGGCCAATCTCACACAGTAAGTGTAAATTGCAAGCTGCCATTCCTGCCTCTGCTTGCCTTACAGCTTCTTTTCTACCATCTCTGCCTTGCCCTCTGAACAACTGCACTGCCTGTGTGTCCTGGTCCCGCTGATTTCTAATTGTGTATTTGCTTTTCAGCTGTCAACTTCCACTGAGCATCCCTCACTTACAAATTGCTATTATTTTTCAAAATGTTATAGTGATGTAAGTGCAAATGATGCCTCACACAACAAGAGAGACAACAGTTTGGAAAAGCTTACAGCTTCCTTGGCAGAACCAGTAGGCGATACTGGCCAAAATAACTCAAAATATAAAGACATTATTTGGCTATAGAAATTATTTTAAAATAGTATGGTCCTAAGTGCTTATTATCATGAACATAAATGCAGACAGAACTTATGTAAAAATATAATCATAAAGGAAATAGATATTGTTGATGCGTTATTTTTTTGGAGAGCAAGCTCTTACTCAGAAGCTGTAACTCTGCTAACTGCTGTATGTGCTACATTTATATATGCGTTTTTGGAGTTCCTACTCATTTATCCCATTAATTAAGAAGAGCTCTCCTGACTTCAAAGGAATTGCACCAGTGCCAGCTTTGTGCTCATGAAACCCGGAGTCAGGCTGGTGTTTTTACAGATTAGTTATTTCCTAAGACCCAAAGAAGCTGGATGCAGGGAGCTCAGTGTGCTAATGATGGGCACAAAGCAATAGTGCCTGTCAGTGAAAGCAAGTTGGACCAGCAGCGCTTGGCCTGTCAGGTGAGGACACGAGCCAGTCAAACCAGGACACGGTCTTCTCTGCCGAAGGATTAGCAGCACACAGAGGCACGAGATGTGCAACAACTGCAAGCAGCAGAGCTCTACCACCCGCACCACCAAGATGGACAGTGCTCTGCCCCTGCCACTTCTGGAAACCCGGTTGTATCCCATCCAGTAATCTGCAAAATGAAAAACGCTGAAAGCTATGCATCATTTTAAAATGAGTTAAGTCATCCAGGCAAAGCCCAATATGCAAATGTTGAAAGAGAATACTTCTATCCATTTCCAGTTCCTCTGAAAATAAACATTTCATATGGAATTGCAGAGGAACTTTCAGCCTGTGATATATATACTTGTCACCAAGAGGCACTTTTTCACCTATGACATAATTGCTACCATCAGAGAAGCACTGCTGCCGCTCTGCTGTAATTTAGCCTCATTTTCTGCTCATTTCATTATCCTTTCTCATTAGGGCATTACATATTCAGCTATGTTACTATTAATCTTTTCCCACCATAAGCAACTGGATAACAGAGCTGTGTGAATAATTGATTTTTCAATTCCTTAGCTGATCTAAAAATTCAACAAGTAATTATCAAATGAAATAATAATAAAAAAGCTTTATTTTTCTCTCTCATTCAAGAAAAAATGTGAAATTCAGTGAAACATTTGTTCATCTTGAATAAGCCTTTTCATTCCATCTTTGTCATTTTAAGAAAAGCAGCAAACAGGGAGGCAATAACTTGGCACCATTCGCCAAACCAACAAGTGAGAAATCCTCCCTTTCCAGGAGACAGAGTCCCAGCCCAGTGAATTCCTGTGTCTGGGGAGTCTGAATACCCAGGCACTGACCTACAAGGACATCATTTTCACCCCTTGGGTGGAAAGAACTCAAAAAGCATGTAAATGATTTGTAAAAGTGGAACAATTTTGGGTGGGAAGAGACCTCCCCAGGAGATGAAACAAGGTGACCAGGCCTCCTCCAAGAGGTGACTTCAGATCCCATCAGGGTGAAGGGAGGATTGAAAGTCTCCCACAGTCCAGGTGAACAGCATAACCACAGGGTTATTTGGTATGTTTTGTTGTTGTTGTTGTTTGTTTGTTTTTTTTTGACTAGCTGGTCTTATGAATTAAGCCACTAGATTTCCATTTGTGATATTTCTAACAATTTTCTTACAAAGTGGCCTTTGTAAAACAAAATTTTAAATAATTAGTCCAAATGCAAACTTTGACAATTCATTATTAGCATCATAGGTGCTTTATAAATACGTACTCAATTATACATATTTTACTCTACAGTCCTTCTCCCTTACATTTGCACAAATTACAGCAAGTTTCATGAGAACATTTATTTTGGATTTTTGCATCCCCTTGTTCTTTATTTTTTATTATTTTTTCATTCTGCCTTAAGATTTTTTCCACATATAAGCCTTAAAAAGAAATGAAAACTGAACTGATGCAAATACAAAACTTATTACTGGTATTCTCCGCTGCTGGTGGCATGCCTATAATCTATCAGCTATTATTTGCCAGCATTGTCCAGAGGTCTTAAATAAAGTTATTGCCTCATGGTACTTGGCACTTAAACTCACAAGTAAAAAGGACTTCTGCCAAAAGGCTCTTCTGGCTTACACAGATATGAGAACATAAGGGGAGCTATACTGCGTCAGACTGGGGCCAGTTCTTCCCCAATGTTGTGTTGTTGATTATGGCTGGGGAGACAATACCAGAAACAGCACAGAGCCAGGGGTCCTGCCTGCGGCTTTGGGTCACCCTGGCAGCCTCAACACACAGGGATGCCCCAAGTTCCTTCCAGGCAGTTGGGATTGATTCATGGCCATGGAGGTAAGCTTTACCAGTTATCTCGTCCTGGTTAGATACATGCTCCTGTGTGGAAGGAACAAAAATGTGGCATGAAGAGGTAAAATGACATGTTCAGGGACCCAACAGCAGCATTATTGTTAGGATTTCAGTGGAACCTATCATTTTTACTGAAACCTAGTTTTGGTCTTCCTAAGAAAATAAATCTTTAGGGGAGACCTTGACTCAGATCTTGTCTCCCCCAACAATACAGCAAGTCAACCTCTCAATTATGCCAAACTGACAGAAATTCACTTGCATCCATTCCTCTTCCAGTTCTCTTCCTTCTGCCACCCCCACTCTACCACTGTCCTCCATTATGTTCTCATATCTATAAGGAGAAGGCACCTGAGATCCTGGCAGGAATGACAGCAAAGGATTGAAAAAGCTTTGCATCTTTTTAGGGTTAGGACAGCTCCTTGTATAGGCTCACTGAGTCAGAACAGCACCCCAGATCAGATGGAACCCTGAGGTTCTTCACACAAGTTATTGAAAGTTATTTGACAGTGTAGAACAGGTCTTGAATAAACATAGTATGTCATATTCTTCGCTAGTCATTCTGTACATCTCTGCAGTGGTAAACTTCCATTTATACATAAAGCAAATGCCCAGCATGTTCAAGCTTGAGTGCCTTTTTAGCATATATTTATACTTGTAAATAAGTGGCATCTGTCTAAAATGTTTAGAAATTCAGTGAAACCTGGCACGTCCACTAAAACCTGTTTCTAATCTTTCTGAATGAGGAAGCAATTTTCCCAACATGACCCCGATTCAGTTCTCATTTTCTTTGCCTAAAAAAATGACAACTTAAAAAGATGGCCTCAATAGAACCGTGAACTGATATTTATTTCAGTAGTATAATAACTCTGAAACATGCCAAAGGCCCCTTAAATGTTCAAATTGTTACCTATTGCACCCTGGACAGAGTTTGGGTCCGTGAGTAGATTTTGAATGAAGTAATTTTTTCCCCCCATCTGACCCTGGGAGCATTTGAATTGATGATTTTAGCAAGCAAACTTGGTAGGAATAATGAACTACATATAGTTTTGTATAATAATTCTCTCTCAAGGGCTGTGAAGCTGATGCCTACTTAGAAATAATTTTGGAAGAATAGCTGAAACAACACATGATGCTATTTTATATAATCCCAGAAGTGACTGAAAGACTGGACAGTTTTGAAGACTATCCAAGTGTGAAGAGATGGATTTGGATTAGTCCCAGCTCATGGCAAGCCTCGCATTGTGTAAGACTCGCAATACTTTCACATTGTTTCTCCACAGTTCGGTGTGGCTGTTTGTTCTCTCATTTTTAAAGTACCTTTGGAGCTATTTTGTTGGAGCTTGAGACCAGAATCATTAGTTAAAACATGAGCTTCGAGCAAGTTGCAGGGAACAGCCGCGGCCTTGCAGTCTTTACAGCTAGGACTGTAAAACAGGACCTGTAAAATGGATGACCTTCAGATTTACTTAACTGTGCAGAACTGGTATTTGTCACTGCCAGGTTTATTCATTTATTTCTTCTAATAGACTACCACAGAATTTGTAATCTGTGATCTACAAAAATATTACATTTGTAGGAAAAAAAAAAAGTGTTTCCAAACTATACAGATAGTATGTCAGCTTAAAAGAAAAGAATAAAAACTGTTTATTTTTTTATTAAACTGTAACCCTTGCCTTCTACATTATAAGATTAAAGGTTTAGAAATGCAATTACTGAAAAGTAGACAGAGAGTGACTCAGTGCTTTACTACAGCCAGTAATGTGCAGAAAGATGAGTAACTACTGTAGACAATGGCGAATTCCCACAGTCCCGTTGGGCTAACTTTTCCTTTTTTTGGGTCACAATCTGGAAACCAGGACAGAGAAACAATGAAGAGATGAAAAAACCTAAATTCTGGGTATGAATATGGCTAGGAAATCTTGGAGCGAAAGAAACAACAAAAAAAATAATTTTGTAAAAGAACTTAATTTCCATACTTCAAAGGAATCACCAACAGATTACACAGTTGCAGGCCAAAGACTGCTGTCTGTTTGTACCATACATCTCACCCCAATATCTCAGTATAGGGCTGTTCTTATCACAGAATTTGGCCTTAAACTGGTAAATCACAGAGATTTATTAGCCCTGAACACTTCAGACTTTTGGCTTGATTGTTCTCTATACAAGAGATGGAGGCTCTGCCCTGCTGTCTTTCTGCCAGGTTCTTTATTTTACAGTCTCCATAAAAATCAAGAAAAAATGCAAACTGGAAAGGTAACGTACACAAAATCTCCAAGCCCTTTTGCACTCCAGCCTCTACACTTGCTTGGGTGCAATTAAATAAAGGGAAACAAAAATGCAAGCGCTCCCCAGTGAAAGACTTGGTGCTGCCGTCTCGTGGGAAGAAGAAGAAGGGGAAATTGGACAAAAAAAAAAAAAAAAGAAAAAAAAGGCAGAAATGTAAAAAGGGAAAACAAAAGATTTTCTAAAACCTGCTAACATCAACACTCCCATTTTTGTTTCAAGACGGCTGTGTGCTTTATTGCTTGCAGATCGGTTTCCTTTGCAGGTGATGCGGGCCCAGAATTACATCACCAGCAGAGCAGCCAAGAGCATCTCAGTGCCAGGATGACCGAAGCTGAGAGGAATGCATTATCACAGACCGCGGAGGGACTCGCCAGTGCATTCCTTGCTGGGGGTGCTGTGATGGGGGAGGCAGAGAGGAGATGATTTTACGCAAGGGCTGAAAGGAAACTTTGTAGAGGAAAGATCTGGGGTCACAGTCCTGCTGTCTCCTCTAAGCAGATCTAATTATGGTTGTGTACTTCAAAAAGAGGGTTTAACTAAAACCAGATTCAACAGGGCATTGCTTAGGGAGTACAGAATGAGTCCTCTCAGCCCTGCCTTTGAGGAAAGCGCAAAATGCCTCAGTGTGCAGGGAGCGCTGTCCCTTTGGTTGTAAAGAATAACTTGAAGCCACAGCAAGAGAAGCAAGAACCAACTTAAAATCCTCATAGCTTCCATGATGATGCATTTCATAAAAATGTGACCAGATGTAATATCGATGCATCCATATGAACAATGCTTACATTAGATACTTGGTGTGATTTACTGACACGCTGTGTGGTGCAGTAAAAGTCTCAGCAGTCTCAAGGATCATGCTGGAAATGATCAAATGACTCACAAAGCTGTCGCACAGATCACCCTCAGCAAGCTCCAACAAAGCCTTGCTGCCACATCGCACCATGTATGCAGCAAACAATGTCCCCTGCATCTGAAAGAACACCCCCCCTCACATTTGGAAGACTTACAGGCTATTTCTGCCATCCCGCGGGACCGCCGCAGCCGTCCTCACCACAGGCCTGTTTCTGAACCATTAAAATCAATAGGAGCTTTCCAGTGCTTTTAATAGAAGCAAAATATGCTGTCAACAAACTGGATTAGAAGAAGAGTACAAGACAAATTGTTCAGAGATTAGCACCTCTGAAAATGTCAGGATTTCAAACCTCACCTTTTAGGTCAAATTAAGAGCTTGAAGCAGTACCGAGGTTATGCAGAGCTCTTCCCCTTTCCAGGGGGGAAAAGGACTGCTGATCAGACAAAAACATTTATACTCGATCCTAAAGACTTACTTTTTCTTCCCCTACAGTTCCCTAAAGAGGCCTGAGGGCTGGGACTCAGCAACCCAGAGAACAACCAAATTTAACTTCATGTTGACCCAGTTTTGCACAAGAATTTTTGGGGGTATAGAAGTGCCCATAGCTGGTTCAGCTGCAGCCAGATCACCCAGTGACCAAGTTCATGCCACCAGCTCATTTCCTAATGTGCCACCAAAAAAACAAGAGGGGTGCCTGTGCTGAAAGGACTAACTTCACCATTCCAGCTGCTGTGGGATCTCCTGATCTTCAGGTGTCCAAGCCACGTTGTCAGTGCAGCTCCACACAGACCCCTCATCCTCAGAGACCCCTCACCCCACCGTCTGCCACTAAAGGTCTCTGTGAAGGCCTGGGGGGCTCCAGCTCTTCTTGTTCCTCAGCCTAGTCATGAGGCTGCAGGGAGAGGGCTGATTTGCAGTCCTGGGGAAGGGAAGTAAAATGCCAAAGAAGATCTTGATGGTATGGAGAGAGCGGCTGAGGTATACAGGTGTCAAAAAGGGTAAATTTGGTCAATTTTGGTAAAAATTGAAAATACTGTCCTTAACTTTCAAGACATACTCATCTTTATGCAGTGATTTTAGCATACTATAGGGAAATTTGCAAAACATGTCAGCCACCATGTTTACAGAAGCACCTTCCACTAAAGGTATCAGATTTTGTTAATCTCTATCTATCTGGAAAAGGGTTGTCATTATTTTCTACCATTGTCCTGTAATGAGTTGACATTTTCCTACAGCCTTTCCACAGTTTACTTGCAGAGCCAACACCAACAGCCAGGCCCTCCTCGCTGCTTCATTTTGCTCCTCCTAGCTGTCTACATTTCAAATATCCTTGTGTACAATTTTCTCTTTTTTATACCTTTCATGCATAATTATTCTTGACAAATCATGCTTTTCTCTCACTTCTTTCTCACTGTGCAAGGCTGGACTCATAATTAGTTTCACATAGAGACTATTAGCTTTCATATTATGTTGTTGTGGATGGATTAGAGTTCATGTGTGAAAGTATATGCAAATAAATATTCCAAAGTAAATGCATTATGAGAGTGCTGGAAATGCATTAGAACCAAGGGATATTTCTGCTCTTTGAGAATTCCCCACTTTATCTCGTTTGAACTCTCACAGGACAGCAAAGCAGATGTGGCTTCTAAAAGCTGGTGTGGACAACACTAGGGAGGAAAGATTGGTAAAAAACTGCAGGGGCAGAAATTCTTCCTTGCAAACAGGACAGAAATTATGGCTGCTCTCATTGTACCAGACGGCTGTGAAATGGCTGTCCCACAGGACTGTTCTTCCTCCCGCTCACCCTGTCTCATTAACGTTATAACTGCGAGTGCAGCAGAGCGGCTGACGGGCAAAGTTCACCTCAGTGTCCCTTTCTTTTTTCATGGCGACTACAAGTCTGCTCAGCTCTTAACAAAGTAACCCTTGGGCCTCAAAGCACAACAATAAAAAAAAATATGTATATGGTGATACTTATAAAACAAGAATGCTAGGCAGGAGCCTATGAACTGCCTTTAGGCAGGCCAGTTCTCTGTCCCTCTATGCACATTAAGTGAGCATGGTGTTGTGTTTATATATATATATATATATATACACACACACATATATATATATTAACCTACCACAATTTAATCTTTCTATTGCAAACTCTGTCATTTTGACAAAAATCTCTTGCTGGCTGCCATTACAGGACTTTCCTGAGAAGTCATCCCATCATCTGCTCTGTCCTGGAACACAGCCTTTGAACCACACTACTTCCAGTTTTCAAAACCTACGAAGATGCAGGCAAATCCTGAGTTTTATGTGCACTCGGCAAACAAAGATGAGGAGTTGAGGTCATTCAAAATATATGCTAGTGAGTGGTTTCCAGGCCATCCTGGCTTTTCTAACCCACTCTGTAAGGGATGAAGGAGGAGCAGCCTAGAGAAGGAGGGTTCTGCATGCTGGTTTTCCATGTTTAGTCATGTGCCATGTCCTCTCCACTTGGTTGCTACTAAACGTGATGTGATTTTTCTCATTAATGCCTTGGACAAAGTGGATTAAATAGCAAACACCAGGTTTCTCTGGTCACTCAGCATAACCCAAACGCACTGCAGCTCTTCACCTGCAACCACCAGTACAGAGGTACCATTGATTAAAGCTAGAGGATTTGGTTATTCTCAAAGATTTCAACACAAGTTCAAACTCAAATTCCCCCTTTTTATTTTTTTATTTCTGTTTTTCCAAAAATTGTAGGGTATAGGAAAACTGGAGCTTCAAAAACACAGAACAGCAGGAAGAGTATACGAAAACGCCCCTGGGACAGGAGTTGATATGCCAGCTATAGTAATGTGAGACAGAAATCTTTTAAATCAATTCATTAAAGGAAATTGGTTCAAAGCAAACAGTTTATAAACTCAGGCTGTTTAGTGGCCTTCAGGAGTTCAGCTGGAATAATAAGAAGGCAGCAACTGATAAATTAAAGTGAATTTAAAATGTAAAAAGAAATGTGAATGGTATTTTAATATAGCCTTTACTTTTGTAGCAATTCAGTTGCCTGCATCTCCACACATGCACAGATATTCATCATTGAGAAAAAATGACGTCTAAGAGAATCAGATATGAAATTACTCCTTACTTGCAAATACAACAGATTTTTTATTTTCTCTTAAGGGAATAAAATTGTTAATATGCAGACACATTTTTGTTCTTTAAAGTTTGCCAGTGAACACAGGAAGACAAAGAGCCAGAAAAACAGCAGCTATTAAACAAGGAAATATGGTCACTTTAGCTCATGTGCCACCTACTCAAAGCTGGCACTGAACAGAGCTCAGGAAATTCACTAAACAATTTAGCTCCTGGCTTTTTGAAAATGTCTGCCACCAGACTGTGGTTTCCTCAAAAGCATTTCTTCTTTGAACTTGCCTTAAGTATTCTTCCCAGAGCTTTTTTTTTTTTTTTTTTCCACCAAACTTTGTGGTTTGATTTCAAGTAGTTTGGTATGAGCATGACATTTCATATTGCAAAACTCAGACTGTTGCCGAGTGCTCGTTTTTCACCTAAGCTATGTGCTGCAAAAGGTGTCCTCTTTTGACTTAGAGGACAAATTACTCCTACAATGAGGACAAACACTTGAAGGGAAAAAAATTTAGCATTGAGCCTGTTAGATGAAGACCTTCAGGTAGTCCGTCACAGGCTGGGCACATTTTATAAAACATGAAAATATTTTCTTCCAGGGGGATGTAGATCTTGCCTGAGGTAAACCCATTCAGAAATATAAAAAATAATGCAAATTATTTTGTTAGTGACTTTCCAAGCCTAAATGTGAAGGGCATGGCAAATTCCCTACCATTTGTGTGCCAACAACCAAATGGGTTGTTTTCCTTACCCATTCCTCCCACAGTGACACAGTGCCCTGTCCTTCACAAAATGCAGCACTCAGCGGAGCAAGACAGCTCAAACCTTAGCCAACATAAATAACATCTGATCTCTCAAAAGCTATCAGGAGATGAACCCAAAATGGGCATGAGTAAGTCAAAACAAATTCATTTTTAAATTCAAGCGCACACTGCAGGAATGTTCAGTGGTGTTCTTCCAGCCCTAGACTTGCACAGTAATGTACTACTAACATGAGAGGACTGACTTTTACCAATGGTTTATATGAGTTTATTGCCATTTAAACACAGGAAAGACCAGACGATGTCACTGCTGAACTGAAAAATACTGGGGTATTGAGGGTATTCTTTGCACTGTCATTGGTACTCACCTTTCCCGCTCCTGCTCCAAGAGGTTGGTAAAGTCATCGCTCTTGTTCATGTAATCTGTATGTTTATGCTTCTCGTTTTCAAGCTCATAAACTGTGCGGCGATGGCATTTTTCTGCCAAAAGAAGCTGTTCCAGCATGCGTCGATATGTCTCCTTCTGCTTTTCTTCAAGCCTGTCCAGCTGGGTTGTAGGAAAGGAGAATAGGTTATTTTAGAGGTTTCCTTGCTTACTTCATCTGATTTATTAACAAACAGTGTCATGTTCGGTAAATGCAAGTCCCAGAATTTTACATCCTGCACTTTACATAAAGCAGTGCCTAAAAATAGGAGTAACTGTCCTGTAAAAATAATTTTTTTGGACAACGCGTTTGCAATAAACATTTACATCATTCTTGGATACACAAAGGACAGGGATTCATGTGGTTTTAGGGTAACAAACAATATTGGTGCAGTGCAGAATGCCTCCCGTGACAAGGTGCTGCATACACTCTCCTCATTTCACGTGGGAAAAGCAGTAACAAATCCCCAGGAGGAATACATGCTCTCAGACCCTAGGACCCCAAGTTCAAGTACCTCTACAGGGACATGGGCACCTATGTGAGTAGCAAAATATAAGCTCAAGGCTGAAATTTGAACTTCATCATCAACACAGTTGTACCTGTAGGACTGCTGAGATAAAAAGTCTGAATGTAGTGTGTTCTCCCCACCTGGTGCCCAGCCCCTGTGGGAGTTGCATCTCCCTCTGCCCCAGCTTCACCAGAAAGCTGCAGTTTCACAGGGTGCCTCTGCAAACTGGGGGAAATAGGAGAGCAGGAGGGCTGCAGCTGCTCTCAAGCAGCCCTCCAGAAGCTGACCACGACAGTCAAAAAGAGACGATCCATTTTGTAAAGGAACCAGGTTGGGTTCAGCCTTTGAGAGTAAATCTTTTGCACCATCCTATTTTAGCTCCCACATAACCTCTGTGGACCTAGACATGACAAAAGTTACTGTAGACTGAGGTCCCTGTAAAATTATCATCTTCTTTAGACAAAAGACCTGTTAAGCTCTTTTACTCTTGATAGCCAGTATTTCATGCATGCTCCCAAACACTAATGTCTGCTTTCCTTATTTACTATCACCCCCCTAAAATCCCAGAAGATACTGCAATAGGGGTGCAGAGTATAAAGATACCCTGTGGTAGACACAATTCCTGGTTAAACAGTAAATGTTCTGAACCAAGGAACTATGAAGAGTTGGACAGATGCTACAGTGCACTGTACGGTATGTTATTGCGTGCTCTTTCTCCATGCCCTGGACTGTTAAGAAACTATAACCATAAGCAGTGGTTGCTTATTTTGGCGTTCACACTGGCCTCAGACATTCCCAGGTCTATTCTACATTTATTTATTGCTTAGATTTTAAACCAAGGGTTTAAATCTTTGGTTTAATGTCCTGCAGATCTCCTTTAGGGCTGAACTGACTTCACAGCCCTGGAACTGAAGAGACATAAAATGATTAGGGATTTGTGATCCTTTAAATATAGTCAAAGTCAATCTCTGTTGGTCTTCTTTCCCTAACTACTGCTGTGATAGAGCTTTAGTATGCCAAGAAAGTCACAGAGCACTTAGCAGTGCTGTAAGCAATAGAGGTTGGAGCTTATAATTGAAAGGAAATTTGGAAAACAAAAAAGCAACACCCAAATATTTTGTTCTCATTTACCTGCACCAGCCCTAAGGAGCATACAAGGTCCATATTGTTTGTGTTCAGACCCTATGATTTTGCTTACAGTTTATTCTGATGGTTGAGAGAACAAGTATATTCAATTTTTCTTCAATTTTGTGTAATTTGCACAAGAATTGTATTATCCTCTTGTGAGCTTTGCACACATGCAAAATACACAGAGTTTCGCTTTTGGTTAGGATTCCCCCTGCACAGACTTGTAGATGCAAATCAAGAAGTTATTACCTCTGAAATTGGTTTCTCATAGACGTCTTCCCCTATAGATTTTTCTTGGGCAAGGATGGCATCTCTGTGTAGCACTCGCAGCACACTCTCTGGAGCGGCAGACCCGTAATGAGCTTCTAAAACTTCAGGTTTGGTTTTCTCTGTCTTCAGCATGTGGATCACATCCTCTCTTGCCTGTAATATGGCAAATCAGTACCATAAGCCAACGTGCTAACCAACAAGGGAAAGAGGGAAAATAGGGGCATTTCATATGTACAGACTGCATACACAAAAATAGCATAAATGAGAAGAATGCTGGGCTGCCAATGCAAATATAAAACTTTGGGAGATATCAGAGTAAACACAATCTGTGTCAAGCAAATGTAGTCCCTGCAGGCATTAATTATTCTATTCCTGCCTGTCATTACATTTGAATGCAGTGGGTTTTTATCTGGGTTGAAAGTAAAGCCAGGGAACATCATTAGTCTTCATGTATTTTTTCACTTATTCCCTGTCCATGCTGTTTACTGACTGCAGTAAGGGAATGAGTAAAAGAAGAAGCACCAGTGTACTGAATTAATGTTTCTCAGACAGCCTCTAGTCAAGTATTTCCTAGTAGCCCCCTGCCTGACTTTGTGGCTACAGGTTGTCTTCAAGTAGCTTTTTAAATAAAGTTTTCTCAGTTTAGTTTGCTTAAAAAAAAAAAAAAAAAAAGGGAGCTCCTTGGTTTGCCTGGAGGGCATATCTCTCACAAGCCCAAAGGGATACAAAGCAGAAGGGTACATGCACCAAGTTTTCTTTTGCTTTCCTTTCAGATAGTCAAGCATGTGAGCTTGGGAAGCAAATTAAGAGCTAAGGAAAAGTTTGGATATTTTAGGAAAAATCTCTTGCAAATCCAGCCCCTATATAAGCAATGACTGTTTAGGATTTATGAACTGGCCAAAGCTTCATGCTTTTCCAGTGTTCGTAATGGCAGTCTATATTATCCCTGTAGCAAATCTTAAATCTTTACCCAATACCACAGAGACATCACAGCTCTACAAAACCATCTGCTTTTGAAATGAGCAAGGAAATAATCTCAGGAAATGACAAAGACCATTTAATCTTTTCTTAATAAAATAGAGTAACATGAAAATAAATAAAAAATGAGCTTGAGGCAAAGATCATGCCACCCAATTGAGAACTAGGTGAATTATAAACAGCTAACTGTAGGGGCTTACCCTGTACAACATTTTGTAACCTTAAGTAAAAGCTTTATATGTCACTCTGTCTGCAAGATACAAATAACAGACTGGAATGGTATTAAAGTTTTTTCAGCATGAGTGTGGGAAGGGTGCATCGCTCACAGATGTCAAAACTACAAGTGAATTATGCAGGCCAGTCACAAGGAGTGCCAAGAGAGCCTGTCCACCTCCCTGCCTCACGTCCCGGGAATATGCCACTCTCGGAAAAGAAAAAAATGATATTTTAGGAAAGTTTTAGTTTCAAGAACATATCGTTTTTTATATTCCTGTAAAAATAACAGTTATCTTAGTGTCTTTGTTACTATGAGGCTAGTGCTTCTAGTCTGAGAAATGTTTTTTTCCCTCCGTGGTGAATGAATGCAATAACCATTATATGCTCTGGCAAAGCAGAGAGTAGGAAACCTCTCTGTCCCGTCACCTCACTACAATCAGCAGACAATGACTGCATTGGGTTCCTAAAATAAATGGTCGACTCTTCTTGTTGGCACCTACCTCTTCTGGTTAGTACCTACTGCTGAACCCACTAAATGGCACCTGAGGACCTTGGCCTCAGTTTCCTGGCCATGTCTGTGTTGTCTCAAGGCATGAACCCGGTGTCCCATTGCCAGCTCCACACCGCAGGCATGCTTATGGGGAACACTGAAAATATGGGAACAAAGGAGGCAGCACCTTTTTGCCCTGTGCACCAAGGGCCACGGACACAACCATGCTGAAACCTTGGCTCATTTTAGTGCTGAGCACAGGGCGCTCCAAACCCCCACTTCTCAGGAACAGACCCACCTGGGAGCCTCGGCTAAGGGAGGGGGGAAAGGGGGAGGAAGGAGGGTGAATTCATTCTCTCCTGTTGCAGCTGTCAGGCCCCACATGGCATAATTAAACATTGACAGGTAAAGCAAACAGAGACAACTCTGGTGTGGTGATTTAGTGCCAGTAAAGCTGACGAGGGACCAAACTGCCCTTCCCAGTGAGAACGTTAGCCCCTGTCCAGTTACACACGGCTGTGCATACTTTCCTTCCAGCCTCATTAGTCTTTAATCATTGACGACTGAAGTGGAGCAATGTTAGCAAGAGGGAATGAGAAAGTCCCTGAAGCATTTTAAAACTCGCCAGTTAAGAGAGGTTTCTGGATGTTGAAGGATTGGGTCCCCTAAGAGCCATCAGGAGAGATGTCAGGGAGCAGGTGAACAAAGGACTGACACCCCAAGTGAGAAAGGGGAAGGTGTCCAAATTCAGACAGAGCTTTGAAGGTTTGAAGGTCCTTAGTCACAGAACCACTGAAAGGCTGAGGCTGCCAGGGCCCTCTGGAGGCCATCTGCTCCAACCCCCTGCTGTAGCTGGGCCACCTGGAGAAGGGGCCCCAAGACAACGTCCACTTATTCACTTTGCCATCTTTAAAGGAAAGCTGTGACACTCTAAGCTCCAGAGCACAGAGCAGAGCCCTGGAAACCCTGAACAGAGAGGCCCCTTGCTGCAGGTCGAGGAAAGGGTTGCCGGCCTGTGGGACAGGTTGGGTGGCACCTACCCCTTCATGTTCCCCTTTGTGGGCACTCAGGACATGGATGACAGTAGCATGGCAAGGTGCCTTCTGCCTTTTCTGGGTTTGGCCAGTGCTCTGTCATTATCTTTTCAAGGGTATCGCCTACTTCACCAAGTACTCTGTTTCCATGGATTTATGATAACAGTTTGTGAAAAGAAAACTAACAAACAGACACTCAGGTTGCTAGGAAGCACTGGAGAAAAAAAAAAAAAAAAAAAAAAAAAAAAGGAGGCCTTGTGCTAATAATAAACTGGAGGGAAATTTCCTTTTATTTGGTCAGAGACAAAGCCTCAGCACAGAAAGATTCTGCAGTGCAACTACCCCACATCAGGGTAGTTATGTCCTAACTTCCCATCAACCTTGGGATTTGAAAACCCCAATTAACCTCTCTGAAGCTCTTTCAGGATAAATGTACAGGGAAGGAGATGAAACTGCAGGCCTGTATAATTCATGATTTCTTGTTTCCTCCAAATGACTAATTTTCCACTGAAACTAGAAGACCCATAAGGAGATGTTTTCTTTCCACATATGGGGAACAGTTATCACTGTATTAAACCTCAGGACACAGAACATTTCCAGATAACAAGTCAGAATAATCCTGGGGAGGAACATTTGGGTTACTTCAACACATGTACCTGCAAAGAGGTACAAGAGGTCCCTCTTCCTAGGTAGAAAGAGCTATACTGGCAAGCTGTCCCTACTGATGGACATCTACTTTATGTGCTTCCATTGCCTCAAAGCACAATGCTGTTTAGCATAAATCATAAGCTAGGAGGCAAACAAAAGGAAGCGATTTCAAATGGGAAGTAAACTTGTATATAAATCACAGGCTAAAGTTCTTAGCTATTTTAGTGACAGAAACATTGTGCTTGGCAAAGGAAGACCCTCTCTCATGTCCACTTCTTTCTGCTGGTGCTCTGATGAGAGAATACTACAATTATTTGTGTAAGTCCAGAAGACTGCAAATAGCCAGAGAAGGTCTTGAAAGCCAAGATACAGAATTTAGAAAATAAGTGTATTTGCCTCTTCAGCATGTTGTGACTTAAATTGTCCTCCAGAAAACTTGAAGATAAGCTTCTTTTTTTACTGTTGAGATTGTGGTTTCTCAGAAAATAAACACATTTTTCTGCTAATAAAGTGCTCTCAAACAGTTCATCCTCTAAACTGTAGGAATGATCAAGTCGGATGAATGAGCAGTTCAATTTTACCTCCTAGAAATTCTCTCAAGGCAAAAAACACAAATGGCCATATAGGTTGAGAGGTGTTTTTCCACATTCGTTTTCTTCAGGAGCAAAGCCTGCTTAGAGCCTCTCTGTCCACCAACCTCCTACTGTCCCTGCTGAGAGAGGAACTGCAACATCAAACTGTATCATCTGTCTAAGCCTCGTTTTGTCCTTACTGGAGGTGCCCAAATCTAAAGGATGATGACCTCAAGTCTCTAGTAAATCCACAGAGGGGCTGAAATTCAACCAAACACTGCTGTCCCGCAGAGCTTCTCCTGCTCTCCTGTCCCACTTCTCTACTGCCCAGTGGTTGCAGCACCCACTTAGGTGACAGGGTCAATGTTTCTACCTGGGAACAGGAACTCCCGCAGCACAATGCTCTCCTCCCCTCAGGCCTGCACGCTGGCTGCCCCGCTGGAAGGCCAACAAGAGGCCACTTTTCACACGGTTACCCTGAAATACTCACTTTTTGGCAGAATAAAAGAGAAGGGCTTTCTTCTGCTTACAGGCTTGAGCAGAGCAGGGGTCTGAGTTCCAAACCTCACTTTAATACGTGCCTAGTAAAATATTTAAATGATATAGAAGGGATGTAAAGAGGTCCCTGCATAAAATTGAAACCATTTAGGAAACAATAGCATGACTCTGCTGCTTGTAAAAGGGGACTGGCAGCCTAGCAACCAAATTCCTGGTCAATGGAAAGACTGTTACACAAGCCCAGCATTCGGACGTGCTTCCTCCTCCTGCACTGCCCTGCCAATTTACCACAGCCCTCTCTCCCCATTCCCACAGTCTTTGGCCTCTCCCGTGAGACTGTGAACAAAACTTAGCACCCACTAAACGGGGAATTTTTGCGATAGCCCATTTGTCACCTGGGAAATGGGACTGGGCTGGTCAAACTCGTTTCATATAAGGCATCTAGTAAATTGGGAAAAAAATTCAGTTGCATTCAAGATGGGCCAAATGGATTCAAAGTAATCACTGTCAGATGAGAGGAAAATCCAACTTGAGATCCTTTGCCAGGCCATTTCCTAAACTGTTCTCATGAATTTTGTTTGTTCATAAGTTGTCTTCCTGCAAATTCACAGTGTTACTGCTCTCTAAATCTGTAACCATGTCCCTTACAGTTCAGTGTTCGATCTAAAATACATCTAATGACTTCAGAGCAACCTAAACACTTCAATAACATGATGAGACTCCTCTCAATTTATTGAAAGTAGTTTTGAAAATTCAGGACCAGGAGCAGAGCTAAGAGGGAATACACTAATACAATATTTGGAAGTTCTGATATTTCCATCTTTTGAGTATTTCTTTCCCAGTTATCATGACACCCTGTTATGCCTGCACAAGTGAAAACACCAAGTAACAGAGGTTTAATGTTTATGAAATCATGTTTTTCTTGCTAGTGATTAATGGCAAGAAATAACTATAAAACCACAGACAGGAACCTTAACTTGTTACTTGTGGTGTTGTTACTTGTGTTTCACACAGCTCAGGTTATTAATAGTGCAACAGCTGCCCCACACTGCATCAGAAACTAGATAAGGTCACAGGTTCTCTGTGCAATGTTGTGATCTTCCCAGTGGCTGATTTCCTAAATTCCAGTAGACATCGCAAACTTCACCTAGAGCTAGCAAACATCACGACCAAGGCATGCCTCTAAAGGAAATTGGGAGGATGCTCTCACACTGCTTTCTGCACTATCCAGGACACACTCATGCTGTGTCACAGCCAGCAGGAATAGTCTTGTTTCTGAAAATTCCCATTAGAGACCTACAGCATTTTTGTTTAGTTTAATTTAATGAAGACAGCATCTTCGGGCAACAGTAGTTGAAAAACTCTATCTGTAAAACTTTCCTAACACTAATTCGCAAGTTTATACTCAGTAACTTCCCTTCTTTTCTTACCCTGGAAGGAAATTCAAGCAATTAAAAAGAAACCAAACTTTATTCATTTTGTATTGTGATGCTATGAGCACAAATAGAGAAATTAATAAAAGTTACCCTGCCTAATAGAACAACACCTGCTACAGGCTTGCTTCCCCAGGCTATCCCTACATACTGCTGCAAGGATTGAGTGTAAACTTATTTTCAGGGACAGATGCATTTAGTGCTTCAAAGCTAGGAAGTTAGATGCTTTACGGTATATTGCATCATACAAAGCTCATTTTTGCTTGAAACTCAAGAAATATTTTTGTCTCCTATACTGGATGTCTGAAGTAGCCATGTTTGTATCACTCACCTAATGGTTCTATCCATTGCAAATGGTAGGTAATGACATGTATGCGTTGTTTTTCTTGCAAAGAAGACAATGCAAGTTTTTTTTTTCTTTCCTGTCATCTTAGCTAAATTCCCTGATACTTAAAACTGTGGAGTTCACTTGCACTAATTTCTTTTAACATTTCTGGACTCAGGTCTGTGTGCGTGATTTGTGCTGGAAGTAGAGAGATGAGTTCAGTGCTGAGAAGTGACCTCCAATGCTTTTTGTACAAAAGTTTAGTGTAATATACCAGGAAATGCAAGTGATGTCCTGTGACACTGGTGATGTAAAACAGGGTTGTCCTGTATTGTTCGCACCGCACAGAACTTTCTGGCCCCATACAAAGCCCTTGGAACTACGTGGTGTATCTCATCCTGCTGTGAGTTATCTTACAGTGATAACACAGAAAGTCCTCCTAAAATCAATACTGAAGGAGAGGCACGTGATAGACCAGCTCAACCACTGCATAAATCCTCTGAAGTGGCTCCAGAAGAATTAATTTGGCCTCTTATGTTTAAAAACATCCGCACTAAAGATTGGAGAGCTGGGGAGAAGCAGCACTGAACAGTATATTACTTCTTACAGCAAGCTTCGAAACAGATCAAATGAGCACTAGAAGACATCTGTCTGTTATTTCCTGCCCACACAGCTTTGTTCTGCTTTATTGCCAGAGAGCTGCATGGATGATGTCACTTTTTTCTGAAGAAAACAGGCCACCAGAGCCTTTCACTGACATAATTAATTATCTGTAGTCTGGGCCACAGCCAGAAAATTCCCATGGTAAGGCCCCGAGAAGTATTAACTCCACACTGCTTGATGTTTTCAGAATTATTAGGGTCTGGGTTATCCTGCCTTTTCGCACTGAAAGAGCGTTTTGCTTGATATTATCAAATTGCAGGGCAGTTACTGCAGCATGAAGAATTACAGTGTCGTGATTTACTCGGCACAGAGAGACAGATACAGGAGGTCACCTTCAATTATGCGCACAAATCTGCATGTTGGGATGTGCTTTACATACTTCAGGAATGCACCACCAGGGCTAACCCCGCTGGTTCGGGTTTACCGTATCCAGCCATTCAGACCATACGTCTCAGCCAACTTTAAGCGTATAATAACATTTTGCACATGACCTGAAGCCCGGCAGCAAGCGGAGGCCCCGCATTGATGCAAGCAGCCAGCAGGGAGAGGGAGGAACATCTGTTAAAGCACCTTTTTGGACACTTGCGCAGGGAGAATCGTTAACGCCAGCGCAGGAGTGACTGCATTCACAGTTCAGGGCTGGTATGTGGCTGCTGTGTTGTGGTGTGCAACCTAACAAATGAGGTAATTAACAAATCAGCTTAACATCTCAGAGCAGCAGCTGGCAGTCACCACAATGCTTGCAAAGGCAGAGGAGACCCCCTGGTTGTGGTACGCCAAATCAGACATAGAAAACTCCAATAGCTTAAGTGCCTCTTCTGCCTTTTTCATACTAAAGAAATGATCTGCAGCTTTCCACATCGTAGGTGAGCGGCAGATCATGAGGCACTTTAGCAGCAGAGGAAATCAGTAAAATGCAACATGTTTCACACACATTAAGGTGTTTTGGTATTTTGGTATTGTGTAGTATGGTGCCTTCCTTTGAGACCTTCCCTCTGTAACCACAAATTATTTTATGATCAGTTAGCACATAATTAAGAGAGGAAAAAAAAAAAAGATAAAAAAGATGACTTATGAAAGGGTAATGAAAGGAAAAGCATTTTGTTTCCTCTTTCTTGTGTTATAATCTTCCCTTTAATGCTACAGTAAAAAGTCTGGACCATAACTCAAGAGATGTTCTGTCCATTAACCTCTTTTCAGTGTTTACCACATACAATTTAACCTTCACAATGCTCCAGTTTCCATTTTGTAAAGGAAATAATACTTACCAGAAATGCCAGGAGACTTAATTCATTAATACATACAAGATCCCCAGGTTCTAAAGTTTTGAATGCTACAAAAAAATAAAGCACTGGGACATCAATATCATTGCTCTTCTCTTCATTTCACTGTATTCCTCTATTTCTTCCATGTTTATGTATTTCTACATTACCATCCAATTTGCTGAAGTCCATGGGAAACTTAAAAGCATCTTAATTAGATGTGCAACTCAAGCTCTACAAACTGGTTTTTGAAAGTGTTTCATTGACTCTGTGAGGATCTGAAGCACTTGAAATTAGATGCTCTGACCTGAACGTCAGGTAGGTACTAGAAGATGCTGGTGTAAGTACCTCTTGGTGTTTCTCTGAGAGGAACAAACCCAAACAGGTATTTCTTTCTGCAGTCATCTAGCTGGCTTCTGGCAGGAATGAGCATGTGTGGAGCAGGTCAGAGTGAGAGACAAGCTGGTGCCACTGTGGCCATAGCTGTCAGGATGACAAAGTTCAGAGGAAATCCTTCTGCCTCGTCTGCAGAGACTGCATAACTCAGAGCAGGATACCAACAGCAGCAAGCGTGTATACATGTGTAATAAACTGTATACACAACTTTCTCTTGTCCAAGCATTTTGTTGGCTTCAACAAAATGTTTTCCAGTGCTCTGTGCTCCACGGATACACATTCAAGTTACTGATGACTGATGAATGGGCAAGAATAGCAGGGTTGCATTACAGCGAACACTTACCAGTACAGCCAACTACTTGAGCAAAGGAATAGTCAGAGGAGACAAGGGAAGTGGTGCGAGCTCTTAGAGAAAAGTGACTTTGCGAGGGCAGACAACAAAAGGTGCAGAATGAAGACTCCTGCCAATGCCCACAATGTCCTCGTAGCCTCCCACTGTCTCCAAAATCCCCCTGATTGTGTTCAACATCTGTCCTTCCTCTTGTCTTCTCCAAGCTTCTCTCAGATGTCCTGTCCCTTCTCCATCTCCCTGTTGAGTCCCCAGGAACAATACCAGAGCTTTCAAACTGCCGTATTGCCTGAACTGCTGAAACTGCCTGGGACAATCTTGGGAAATGGGCTTTCATTATAAAACTGACTCCATCAACACTTCTGCTCCCGTCTTGTCTAAACACAAAGGCCACAAATGCCTGGAAGGTACCTTCTAACTGTACTTGGGTCAGTCAGTTCCACTAATTTTGCTGGCTTGGAAGAATTTATGATTTTATTTTATTTTATTTTATTTTATTTTATTTTATTTTATTTTATTTTATTTTATTTTATTTTATTTTATTTTATTTTATTTTATTTTATTTTATTTTATTTTATTTTATTTTATTTACCAAAGAAAAATAGTCATTTCCAGGGTAAGAAGCTCTTCATTTGCAAAAATCCAAACCATTCCTGTCTTAGAAAAGGATTTCCCTTAATAATCTCTCAGCCCTGCATCAGTTTGAGTGCCGTGTGTGCACAGCTCTCAGAAATATGTCACTGAGCTTGTTTTACTTTGGACCTCATGCATAGTCCTACACTGAAGCCAGCAGTTTCGCAAAGATGTGGCAAGACACAGGATGTTCAGTAGGACCAGCCGTTTTCTATATTGAAATATTGCATTTCTCTCGTTTTAGTCAACCAATAGGTGGAGCCTTTAACCCTAGAAACAAGACACTTTCTCAGATAGCCATGTTCTCACAGTTGTTATATAAAGGCTTATATTTGCTTTTATTAAAACTCATTTTGGATGGAAAATAATCAGTTTTGCTCTCAAGAGCTTATCTGATTGTCAGCTGGAGAATAGGAGACACAAACTTAATAAATACACAACGGGGACAGCAAAGTTAATAAAAACAGACTTAGCTACAACTGAAATGTTAAATTAACAGCTGGTGACTCAGAGGACTGGACAGCAGTATGACACATAAGAGATATGCTTACTGCAAGCTCTCCTGAGAATCCCAGATATTTTAAAGGCAGAAAGTCTATGCATCTAGCATCTATCACAAATGGGTTGGCCATGTTCTCTCCCACAGAGTGAGCCTTTTCCCAGGAAAATGAGAAATGACATACATGTTCTCATTATTGTTGCACTGAGTGTACAATTCTTATTACACACATGAAAAAACAAAACCAAAACCAAACAAATAAAAACCTAGTCAAGTGACATCAGGTGACTAAAATGATTTGAAGAAGATTGCAAAGGAGGATCAGTTAAGGACACTGATCCCAAGACCAAAACTTAAAGTTGATCTGGGGCAGTACTTTCTGTTACATTTTGTACAGAAATACATTAATTAGAAAAAAAAAAAAAAAAAGAAAAAAAAGCTGCTCATCCTCTTCCCTCCCCTCTAGACAAGATGTTTAATGAATCAGAAACAGTTATTCCAGTATTCCTTCCTCTCCAGCTGACCCTCCAAGTCTAAACAACATGATCTAGCTCTAGTGAGTGCAGTTCAGGCATTAGCAGAGAAGGATGTTAAAACTCTGTGGAAGTGGTTTTCAGCCTACAGCTGTCCAGTCATACTGACATTTTATTAAGGATAATGACTTTGAAAAACACGTAATTCTAAAGCAGTTTTATTACCAAATAGATGATTGTGTCCATCACAAAAGTGTCCATCACAAAACCATCACAAAAAGTGATGGCTTTAAACTAAAAAACAGTAGATTTAGGTTAGACATTTAGGAGAAATTCTTTACTTAGAGGGTGGTAAAGCACTGGCACAGGTTGCCCAGAGAAGCTATGGATGCCCCATCCCTGGAGGTGTTCAAAGCTAGGCTGGGTGGGCCTTTGGGCAACTGGATCTAGTGGGAGGTGTCCCTGCCCATGGTAGGGGGGGTTGGAATTAGATGATCTTTAAGGTCCCTTCCAACCCAAACCATTCTATGATTTTTTCATTACTATAATTGATAGTACCTCTGCCCTTGATTTCACAGTAGTAAATTGCCTGAACAGCACAATTTAACTATATTTCAGTGAATTGTCTTATCTTTTTTTTTTCTCTTTTTTTTTTTTTTTTTTCATATACCAGCAGGATTCTATTTTAAAATTCATAATTTCTGTGACTTGCTAGACAAACCCTGTATTTCATGCATTTTGCACAGCAATGGTTGTGAATTGAAGAAAAGCACAGTTCATCTCTGGCTATAAATTTGTGGTCTGAAATCTACCCTAAATTTTGTCCTGAAAAAGCCTGCTCCACCAAGAAAACACAAACAAACAAGGACTCAGTCAGACAGGAGAGAATTGTTTAGTTCCTTGTAGTGATATTGCTATGCTAGCCCATACCACTTGTCTCCACATCCTCTTGTCATTTCTACATCCCCTTTCCACATTTCTAACTTGGATCCATTTATCACTGTTGCATCCCCCTTTCCTTACACTCTTTTTCTTCTGTTGCCCAAACTCTTTCCTCTCATTCTATTACCCTTGTCACCTCTCTCTCCCCAGATTAACCCTATCCTCACTTTTTCCCTGTAGCTCTGTCTATGCCAAGGTTTTTCTGTAGGGGGATTTGAATTTTGTCTGTGTGATATATTCAGAAAATACTAAACTCTTTCAATCCAATTAACAAGATTTCATAGTTATAAACACTTAGGCAAAGCTACTCTACACACACTTTTCTGTGGCTTTACCCATTCTTTACTTACTCAAGCTTCTCTCCAGATAACTACAGCTTCTCAAACTGGGAGATATGGCTAGTGATCAGTTGGAAGCTCTTTCCTCTTCATTATGCTTTGTATTCTTCCCTCTGGATCAGTGCTGTGGCGTGTTTTCCCAGCTTTCTTTTTCAACTGTAACATTACCCAAAAGAAACACTTCTGATTTCCACCCACCTATCTAAAGTATTTCCAGATCTTGAGCTATTGTGGAACTCAATATTCAATTGTATTTATTCAAGAGTATCAAGAAAGGCACTGAAGAAAAAATATAGGAATTTGTATGGTGTTTTTAACTAAGTAATATTGAGATGTCTGTCACAGTGGTGTTTCAGCTTCTTAGGAAACTCAGGTTTCCTTGACAAAGCAGCTCAATAAACAAAAGCAGTTTAAGGCATTGCATGAAAGTTAACACAGTGCAGCAAGAGGAAGAAGGAGAAAAAGAAGGAGAGAAAATAATACAACTACAGCAACTAAGTCAAACCATTTCATATATCAATCATTTTATCAAGGGATGGAAGGGCCAAGTAAAGCCATTTCAGCATAGAAAATGAAATATTAAAACCAATGTTTGAGACACTATGTACAGTTCTAGCTGCAGACATTTAGGAAAGACAAAGCTAGTATGCAACTGGTGCTGATCAAGTGATGATTGAAAGAGTGGGAAGCCTCTTCTGCTATAGAAAATGAAGGTGGCACAGCTAGCACAGTGAAGTAAAGACTCAGAAGGTGTGTGACTGCCATCTACAAACACATCGGGCATTAAACAGTAGAGAGAGGTAAGCTATTTAAAACATGATTGCTGTATAGCACAGTTTCATAAAGTTATTTTATTTCATAGTTATCATAGAATAAAATAGAATAAAAATAGAATAAAATGTTTTAATAAAATATGTACATATATAAAAAGGGAAGAAAGCAGAAAATGGAAACAGGAAATAATTTTCCTTTCACCCTTTACATTTACAAAGCTTAGTCTTCTGATAGAAAGGCAGGTGGTAAAGTGCTAAATTGTCTTTTAAAACGTTAACATGCTCTAGCTACTATACTACCCATGTGGGAACCGGCTATTTGAGTTTGTTATGAGAGAGGATTTCCCTCGCAGCAGGATGTACAGCTGCTTGTACCTAAGTATTTCCCAGAGAAAACACAACAGTGTCGTCACCCAACTCTGCAAACCCTCCCCTGAAATGCCCAGGTCAAGGAGAACGTCTGGAAACAGCCTGAAGGCAAGCTCTACCTGGTTCTGTCAAACAGAAGCTGGAAGCCTGTCCATCTGTCCTAAAAAGTGCAAGGGACCTCACTGGGTGAGGCAACAGAATGGGTGGCTGAGCTGCAGGGGGTGATGCCGTTTCTGCACTGGAGAAATGCTGCAAAGCACAGACTATAACAAAGGCCTTGAGTGCAAAAGTTGGTCCTGGTTTAATTGGTGTGAAATACAGAAAACTGCCTCCCAAACTTAAAGTTTCATCTGTCTGGCAACAGGCATAGAAACTAACAAAGGAATGATTTTTCTTAAAAAATTCAATAATTTGTAGTTTTTAAACAAACATTTTTTTTTTTCCCCTGAACATGCAATAAAAGAGTGCATGGTAAACATGTATGAATACTGCCCCCCATTTCCTCTCAGACCCCTAATCAGGAAATGTTGAAAATCAGTGCTGATATGGCTGGAGAAAAACAGTCACTGCTCAAAAAGCATACAGGCCAAATATATGGGCTGTTGGACAAAAATCTGTTTACCACAGATAGGATTATGTAGTCATTGTAGAGATTCATGCTGCCTGTGCTGCTTTGTAATTAGTAATATTTACACATTGGTTTGACTGAAACCACTGCAACAAACAGACAAATTAACACTGTGATTCATAGTCCAATTTATTCCAATGGCATTATCAGATTATTTTTTTCCCATGCATATGGAGAAAACACCTTCATGGATCTTTTATCTCTGTGTATCCAATGCATGTTAGAGACCATGTAATCACTGGTTTATTATATGACCAGTGGGAGCCCTCAAGAAAAAAGACCCTCTACTGAGCTACAAGGCCTTTCAAATCAATTCCTGTCATCAGTCCATTTTCTTCTCACTCTCCTCCAAAGAGGTTGCACTTAAGAGCTCTCCTGCGATGTATACTGGGACACATTTTCATCACTGCAGCTTCTGTATACTTTTTCTCCCCTTTTGTTTTCTTACAAAATAAGGCCTAAGCTCCAGTGACCTCAGAAGTTGATGAAAACTTTCTCTTCTCTACATGCAGTAAGAGCACAGGGCCCAGCCAAGAAACCTGACGACAGGCAAAGCCAAGTCCAACTTGGCACTGGAAGCTAAAATGAAAGCAAGCTACCTGAGGTCATTATAATAAAGAGTAAAAAAGGAAAAAAAAAAAAAAAAAAAAAAAAAAAAGAAGAAGAAGACATAAACATCACTGCTGGGGCATGTCTTCATAGTTTACTGGCACTTTCACCAAAGTAAGGACTCAGAACTGATACCTGGAGCAACATGGCTTGTGACTGTGTTTCCTACGATGTCAGGTGAAAATAGTGAACTAAGCACATGAAGCATATGTAGAGTTTTTAATTTAATCTGCTGAAGCCCATGGTTGCCATGACCATGGCATCCCCAACTGGGCTCTCTGGAGAGTGCAAGGCCGTGTCACCCTGCACACTGTTCAGTAGTACAGATGTAAGGCCTCTGCTGATGGCTGCTGAGTAAATAGTCAGTGTATTTTACTGCATTTTTTTCTTCAGAAATTATTGGATGACCCTATAGATATAGCCCACTGTTATTCTCAAAACAAAAATCTCCTTACATGTGCCTATACACTGTTTGCTTTGCCAATATTGAAGTGGCTTCAAAATAAACCCACAGTCTGATTTGCCAGTCCAACAAAATGCCAGCCAGTCACTAGCAATGTCTGTACAGATCTGTAAATGAAAAGCCACAAAATGACTCAGTGTATTAGGTCACTGTGACAGCCAGGAGGTAATACCAGAGTATTTACTTGGCTGGAGTCTGCCTTGGCTCATCCTCGTTTGCAGTGTCAAAGCCAGGCTCTCATCTCAGGCCAAAGAGCTGTAGCTTGCCCACTTCAGTAACGGTTCAACACAGGTACCAGGTAAATAACTGCCTCAAACCGGGGGTTTTGAAATGAAATTTAAAACTCCGATGGCTTAAAAACATAAATGATTCTTGTCCCTGTCTGGAGGGAGCAGAAGAAGCGATGCACTTTACAGCTGTCAGTGTGTTTGTCCTCAGAAGCCTCCTGTGACGCTGGGATGCCTTAGTGTGGCCTAACATCTCTGTGGGGCTTCTACGCAGGAATATCCCTAAAAGTATTGTGCGGGACAATGCATGTATAACCTTAGTGAGGATTTTCAACCCATACTAACAGAAGATGGCAGTTATCCCCATCTTCCTCATGGGGATAATGAGAATGTGGGCAGCCCTTTAAGGTTGTGTAACTTGGCTATGAAGTGGAGGACAAGGACAAAGAGCCACAGCTCCATGTGTTGACCAAGAGAGTTACTCAGAGATAAGAATAAAGACCACATTTAATGTCACCCATGAAGTATTAGTGACTTTCTTCACATCCCCTTTAAAGACCACAAAGGTGACTTCAGGGTAAATCTTTCTGAACTACATGAGAACAATATGTTTATAATCAGATTTGGCTCTATTCACCCCCTGAGCTGCATGCTAGCTCCATATTTTAGGAATTAACACATACTAGTTTTTGTATAACGTAAAAGGAAGTGCTATGACTATGACTACTGTTCTATAATGATACAATTTTTTTCATAGCAAAATTGCATTCAGCAGATTTTTTTTTTTTGCCTTTTTCCCCAGTTTTTCACTGCCAAATGACTGTTCTTGGTCTTTGTGACACAACTATTTACTTTAAATGCATATTTCCTGAAACTTGAAAGTGCTTTCTGACAACCTGAAGTGAGATGAAATCACAGAGTTGCAGTAATGGTATAACTCAGATGACTCATGTACCAAATAAATTAATGGATCACTTCTAAAACAATTGCTTCCCTTAATCAGATAAAATGATAAAAATGAATGCAAATTTCAGGGAAAAAGTAAAGCCTGATGTGAAATGCTAAATAATGGTTACGTAGAATTAAGACATCACAATATAGCATGTTTTCACACAGGTTGGGCAAGTTTTTTCTGCTTGTCCACAGATTCACTGAAAAATGGCATTAGAGTGGAAACAAAGGAATGTAAAAATTTGGCAAGCAGTCCTAATGCAAATGGGGATAAGTTATAAAAAGTCAGAAGTCTTCACACTGACTTTTTCAAATACTGTGTTTCAGCTTTTCATTTTGAAATTGCATTTTCCCTAATGGCTGAGACTCCTGAGAGTTCAGTGATTTATTATTGTCAAAGAGAACCCTTGAAACTGGATGGAAATTAGGGGGATGTGAGTTAAACACAAACCTAAGCTGTCTGCCATAGCAGACTTATTACTGGGTTGAATAAATATGCAAATCTGGACAACTGAGTAAACTTCCAAGTGAGCACTGCTCCAGGAAAGAAAACCAATGGACCTTTGCAAGGAAGGGGATGTGCAGATAGTGCTGGAGGTCAGGTGGGACAGGCAGAGCTGTGGCTGAGACCTGAGCAACCCCCTGAGTATGCATAAGGTCCTGGGCTATCTTAAGACCCCTTCCAGTATTAGTGACTTCTGGATTTCTCCTTGGAATATTTGTATTTAAGACTGTAATTGCACTCACTGTATTTGTTGTCTTTTTCTGACCTGATTCTCCTGTGGCTGTTTTGTGCCTCTTTTTAAGCATTGAAGACCATCAGACTCCCCTTTCTTCATCAGTTCTGACAGGTGTTTGCAATATCACTTGCTACGGTAGCTGCAGATAGACATGGTAAATTAAGCAGTGCTTAAAACTGTGACTATCCTGTTAGAAAACAACTAGCACTCTCCTTATGGTCCTTTGCCTTACATTTGCATGTCACTGTCTCTTGAGCCCCATGATTCTTGGACAGCCTAAGAATATATAGATAAATAGAAAATACATTTAAAAAGTTGTTTAATTTACCTGCAGTTCTCCTTCCATTATACTGAGGAGTTTGATCAAGTCCTCTTTAGAGAGCTCTATGGACTTCTTGTTCTTTCGTTCACTAGGCCCAGGTGATCTTGAGTGCCGTTTGACAGTTGCTGAAACCATGACCTCATCTTCCTTCCGATGAGGTTTGTTCTTTTTCTTGGCATCATCCTGGAGTTTTTCGTTCTCTGCATGGCTGATGACAGGCTTGGAATTGGAGAAGTGCCCGTTAGACGAGCTTTCTCCGCCTTGGTTTCGGGATCTCATCCCTACCTAGAAAGAAACATAAAGGTGCATTTTATAAACAAAACTATTTACAAAAAGCCACAGCAGAAATACTGCCTTTTGGCAGAACAACAGTCTTCTAAATACAGAAATATACTGTCATGCTCAAAGGAAGGGGGCACAAAGCTCAAATTTTTCAATAACTTTGTGTGTGGTAGACAGTGAATCCAGAGCATTGATTATAAATTTAATGGAGTCCTAAAGAGTAACCCTGCTTGTCAGCATGCCAGGACACTGATATGAGCTACAATGTATGGAGCCTAAAGTGATGCAGGAAAATAATAACAAACATTTTCCAGGGTGACCTTCCCAAAAGTCAACGTTTTGATTATTTGCAATTAACTATTACTGAACAAAACAGCTTGCTGAAGTAGGCCCTATTTTAACACAAGGTTTACCTGAAAGGCAGAAATGCAATTTAAATTCTCAAAAAGTATGTTGCTTAAGCATAAAGTCTTTATGAGAGAGTGGAGTGACAATGCATGATAAGCAATGGTCACTCTATAGCTCCCCTCAGTGCAGCATTGGTTTTGTTCCAGGTAACTAAGAAAACTTGGGAATGTAGACTAAATCAAGTGGTAAATTGCATTTTAGGATAAATACTGCAAGAGATTATTAGGCTGTGAGTGCGATGAAGGAAAGCTGAAAAGAAGTTTGAATAAGAAGCACAAGAAGGCATGAAAACAGTAAGAGGTAAATGGCCACGATCAAAGCAGTCCTTCCTTCCAGAATATTCACTGTTTCTGCAAAATGTTAGGTCTTGGTTATTGAACATTCATGTCTCTGTTCTCTTAAAGCACCTACACTGTATGCTTAGGCTATGTCTATCCTAGGACATTGGTGAAGCAAATATTCCTGAGCTCTGACACTTGACTATTATCAAACTATAGTATTATTTGCAGCTCCTTGGCACACTTCTGGTCCAGAAGAACTACCACTCTCACAGCCAGTTCTCATCCCACACCAGGGACCAGTCCAAAAGACAGTGCAGATGCAGCCACCCTGTTCTGGAACAGAAGAGCTCAGTAGTGCGAGCACGGCCAGGTTGTGCTATTTGACCTCATGGACAGAATGGGGCTCTGGGACCATTTAGTTTACAAGTAACGTAGCTTTGGTGTCACACAAAACACAGCTGCTAAAATCATCCTTTCCGTGAATCATCTTCATCAAAGATGATTTCCTCCGCTGGATGCTGCTCAGCAATATCAAGTTAAACAACTTGCCCTTGTCTTCAGATTTTTTTCACAGTTCTCTTCTTTCTTATCTGTCATCCCTTTTTGATTTATCAACCATCAGCACATTCAGCTAAAATCAGCTTAATCTGCCTGTCTGTTTTCTCCTTCTATAACTGTCTCTCCCTTTTCTCCCTTGACCCTGCAGACTTGGCTGGGGAGATTGACACCCCTTAAAATCCCATTTATCCTGTAAAGTTTCATTCTCTGTCACTAACCAACAATGGCAGAAGACAGGATGGATTCAACCGTGTGTATTTCATTACTTATCAGTATTAAAAAGATGCACAAAACATACTCAGACATGCTTATATATGGACCCATATTTCTATTATGTGGCCTTCCTGTGTTGAAGTAGGTCTTTGTAATGATTGTCCATGCTTAAATGTAGGTGGCCTTGTTTGCTATTTGGAATCAGGATACATCTGCCATATGAAATAAAAAGGCAAGAATGAATTTCAGTTTGGTTCAGTGTCAAACTTAGAGGTAAAATGTAAGGCAGTGCAAATTTAAATTATGTTAATCTCTTAAAAATTCATCTTACTTGAAATTGCTTGTATAGCAGTCAAGGGAAACCACCAGAAATTTATGCTGCCTAACTTCAACTTAATTATGTGTATGGTTGTATCTCCCGCTACCTCCATTTTTACTTAAGCCCCGTTTACCCAAGATAGCCTAAGAATACTGGAAAAGTAAGATTTGTACAGAGATGTATCTTGTTTTAGTTGCATGAGCAAAGCAAATAGAAGAAAGCTGAAGAAGGGTCTGTATGTCTTAAACTTGCCCAGTTTCTGTATCAGTAAATCTAATGAGGAATATTCCTCTGCTTCCAAATCTTTCTTTTCACTTAAATTCACCTCTGGATTTAGTTTGCAGCTTGTTCATTATTCAAACAGATGCTTCTCAACATCACACATTTTGCTGATAAGGATCTCAGTGTAGCAGATAGAGGTGGTGGAGCAAACCCTAAGATACATTGACTAATCTGCTTGGCTAATGTTAGGCTGGGCCTGCAAGGGCTTGCTACTTACTTGAAGTAGGCCAGTATTATAAATCTCTTACTCAAATTAGCCTTGCATTTTGGTAGTTTCACACTCAGCAGGAAGATTGGCTTTTTATTATCATTGGTTACTCATGTCTTAACTTCATTAATTCAGTGGAATTCAGCCAGCAGCATGAATGAGGAGTGAATTAGACCCAATGTTTTTGAGTGAGAGAGTTTCATGATGAGATTCCTTGCATTGTAGGTCAGCTCCTATCCAAACAATGTGTGATACAGGTATACAATGGCCTTTAACTTCCTGAATGCTTAAGCAGTGTGTTTTTCATCAAATAGTTTGGATTAAACACATGAATTACACTTTCTAAAAACAGATCTCCATTATAACCCTGAACAATACCTGAGAACCTCAGGAAATCTTTTAGGTCTCAGGTTTGTAATGGAAAAATAAACATTGTACTATGTTTCCTCTCAGATAGGGCTTTTCAATTTGTTTAACTTTAATGGATTTTAAACTTTTCAACCATGCTTCCTCTCAGGAGAGAGCACTTGGGATTCAAGCTGTCTGTGTTTTCTGAGTATTTCCTTCTGAGTCCCTGTGGGCCACAGCCTCCAGCCACTTTCATCTCTTAACCATGGCTTATTTTTCATGGCTTACCGTGAATGGCCTCGTGACTCTAGAATATCCTACATGTTTTAAGAATAAATATTGTAAGTGTGTCTTACACATGTTTTCCAGTGGAAAACAGATTATTACATTACACTGCTTAGTAACATGTTGTGTTAGTGATCTCTCCGTAGAAAGATGACTCAACCTGAAGGTGCACAACTAAATTTAAATTTAACTCATGACGAGTTGAGACACAGTATCCACCTCAAGCACAGCATAATCAAACAGATGCACTTGGGTATGTTAGACTTCATGAAAGCTGGTGTGTCACCCTGTCAAATCATAACTTAAGACAGCCACTTTGATCCAGCAGTCCCTGTGGAAGCAGAGATAGCAGGCCATGAAGCCATTTAAAGACTGAGCAGTCTTACATTTTAACTTTGTGTAAATTGTTATAGGTAATGCAGGACCACAAGGACAGATGTCAAATTTATTTTTTTAATTCATTAATACAGCAGCAGAATACCTTAACCAACTGATCTGGAGCTTTGCGTCAACCAGCTAATTAGACTATGGCTGTCACTAAAGGAAATCAAGCCTTTGAGTTTTTTTTTAATTTCTTTAGCACTTGTAGGTTTATTTTGCATCAAGTCTTACATCACAGTAAGTGTGGCAGACAGCCTGTTACTCTCAGGGACATTACCCTTAACAGCCTTTCTTTGCGTAAAAGCCTGCCAAAATCAGTGCAACGCTGACACCTACTCTGTCTTCAGTTATAATGTTGATACATTTCCAACATGTTACCCAAATGAGAAGGTGTTGCTTGCTGAAGCCAGAAATGCAGGTCAACTCAAGCCTAAATAATGACAGAAAGGGCCAAAGTTTTGATATTGACATAGTAATTTCCAAGAAGTTTGAGGGCCAAAGTCAATGGCACGATCCAGCTGTTCTGCACTGCTCTAGGAATACAAAGCAGCTGTAAGACTGACTGAGTTTTAATTGGAGCAGTGTGAAGTAGCCAGAACATACCAGTGATCTTGGCTGAAACACTGTATGTTGGGAATGAGACCTTGGTATTATCATTTTGGATATTCATCCACATGTCTGATAGCATCATGATAAACAACAAAACTTTCTGACCAGTTGCATGACATTTTGGTATGCAAATACCAAACCTTCAAAACTTTGACTATCTGTTTTTTCATCAAGGTTCCAGAATTGATTTGTGGGACACTGCTAGTCTAATGCTGGTAACAAATGTCCTCCTCCTATCCACCCTGACCACACCTCTGTGTCTTACAGCATTCCCGATCTGCTAAAGAAATAGCTGGTATGATTTATAATGACTTCAGCATTTAATATTTAATTCTGCTGTTTTGTTTTCCACCCTTCATCATACTGCACATTAAACTAGAAACCTTTCCGAACAGTCGCCAGTCAAACAAGAAGTTTTTATGTGATCAGTCACCTTGATTTCGACATTTATTGGCTACTCATTTCAATATGTGCTCACAGTATTGGTACTTGGCAGGAAAACTTCAGTCTCTCTTCTGCTGCATTTGTCTGTGAAGCTTTAAGCATAAGGGAAAAATGCTATGATTATTTACTTGAGTCTGTATTGTTGTTTTGGGCACGGGTCCTTTGGTTTTCACAAGTTAGCAATCCACACAAAATTTTATGAAATAACCTTTATGTTAGTTGTACTGACATTGGGAGGAAATCTGTGAGGAATTTGCTGAGTAGGATGTCAGGAGAGGACAGGCTGCATGCTGGTCCAAACTTTTCCCCCGTCAACAGCAATTTGTTCTCCCTATAGCTCAGAAATGATGGGTCAGATTAGGCTCCATTATTTCTGCTATTAGAATCAGATAGTGCAAAAGGGTTCTTTAAACTTAGTGTGCAGTCCCTCCTGCTAATTGGATATGCTGATTTTGGCTCTGTAGTGCTTTCCCTTATAATAATAATAATAATAATAATAATACTAACAATGTTATAATACAAAAATAAATAAATAAATAATGTTGATTTACAGCCATGATATAGTTGTTGCCTTTGGCTGCAAATTTGTAGTCTGGAACTCAGTTGCAGATTTAACTGATTAAAATATCACATGAAAGTGCTGGGTTTCTGACAGACTAACAATTGATGGTAGGGTCAGTGCAATTGTGTTATTACTGAGTCCAAACTGAAATTATTTCTAAGCTGTGGCTTTGGGAGCTGCATGATGGGGAACTGCAACTTTCAGCAGCTCTGCTGGACAGGCCACTGGAGCAGGGCAGTGCGCGGTGCAGAAGGGCCTGGTATATGGCAGAGATCTCTGCCCAAAGACTGCTGATCTGCAAAGAGAACTAAAAGCAGAAGGTAATTTGAAATATGCTCCAAGTGATGACTGAAGAAAATATCATCTGTATCTTCAAGCAATAAGTACCAACAAACCAAGACAAAACAAAACAAAACCAACCAAACAAAAAAAAAGACAGCACCTTATCAGGCATCTGTAAGAGAGGAAGATTGGGACACCAAATTGACTTTGTTCTCTGAAAAGTCTTCAGCAAGGGCTGCTCCAGATGGGGATGGCTGTCCTTAGCCCCAAGGGATTTCAATAGACAGAACAAAGGCTATGTGGCCTCAGTAGTGTGGTGGTTACATGAAAAACATTTACAGGCACAACTGTTCACACCACCTCAGAGACTGGTTAAAAGTATTACTGCGTAGGCTGTTTTCCTGAACTCTGCAAGCTTTCATTATCGTTGTTTTGACTGACCTGAAAAATTAAAAAGGATGGGGGGTACCAGTGCGTTCCCATAGGAGCTGGTAGGAACTGATGGCTGCATTGTGCGCAGTTGGACTCAGATGCTGCATGGAGCAGACGTGTGTCAGACTCCGGACTCTGCGATAGCCAAGCAATGCTGTGCCAAGGGAATGCAGACCTCATTCTTGGTTTGCTTTCGCAGATGACTCCAGTGTTTGTTTCAGTCATGCTGGTCAGAGGAGAGTGTCAAACCAAATGACTAATACAATGAAGAAAGGAACAAATATCTCCCCTTAGCAGTTCTGGAGTTTCCTGAATTTCTAAACATTTGCAACTGGAGCCCTAATCATCATACGCTTTGTCAAGAGAGTCCCCCAGTCTCTTGTCCTCATACATATGACTTATCTGCAAAAGCAGACAATGAAAGGTCTTTGTTCCTTCTGGACTTATTGTACATGTGCTTTTGTGAGAGTATGTGTTAGCTGCTTGCCCTCAGTATTGGAGATTGGCACAGTGGTACCTTGTGAATAGGGGCAATTCTCTACTCAACGAACAGCCTGGATAACCAAGCCACAGGGCCCTAATTCTTATACACAAGGAGAGCACTTGTGGCTGCTACACAACACCACTGCTGCCTTCACCCTTTCACCTGGTCCACTTGTGGAGCTGGAAAAACACTTGTCACAACAGAGTTAGGATGAGCAGCGCCCAAGCACACTTGCTGAGCCTCCTGCACCAAAGATGAGATGTTCATGTTCATCTTCCTGCTGATGTTACCTCCATAGCACGGTTTGCACCACCTGCACTGAGAGTGTTGCTCTGCAGGCTCCTTCCCACCCCGCAGGACCATTTGCCAGCTGCACCTGCAGCCTGCACTCAGGAGAGGGGAATAGTGCATGGCATTACTCAGAGGAGCCCGTTCAGGAAGGAGACATTGCCCCATGACAGACAGCTGTCACGCTGTCTCCCTCACTTCTTGATACGCTTTGTTCCATGGGCAGAATAAATTTGAGTAGCTTTAATTACCAGAAAAATTGAGAATTTGTCTCTATTATTGCTGTCTGACAAAAATGCAGTGACTGATTTTAATGCAGGACTTACATTATTTTCTTCTGTCGGGTCACTGCCGGCTCATTATTCCCTAATCCATTTTGGTCAACTTTTCTTTTTATGCTGCTAACAAATAGGGTAGAACATTAGCAAAGTTACAGCAGATACGCTTGTAGAGGTACAGCATGAGATTCTGTAAGGCTTTTTTGTTTTATCAAAGATTTTTTTATAGCTTCTAAAATTGATTCTTGTAACACTAGAGCATAACAGCACATGGATTCTATTCACCAGCGATTATGTTCATAATAGTTCCTTCACTTGGAAAAAGAAAGGAAAGGGATAAGCTTGAATGTTCTGAAACAAGAAAAGATTTTTGCAAATTCCATAGCCAGTTGCCATTCTGAATAGGTGTAATCTACTTGAAAGCAAAAAAGAAATTCGCAGAGCTAGGAGGAAACCCAGTCATCACTAAGGCAGATTTATACTGCTTTAACACCATTTTCTTAACTCCAAGATAAACTCTTCTCTGGCTAAATTATGGCACAACTTTACAAAGAACAGAGTTTATGCTGGTATAATTCCATTAACTTTGTCATTTTCAGACAAACTTGTGGTTTCAGCTGGAATACTTTTTCTTGAGTAATGCACACTGACCAAACTAAGGAGTAACGTAGACTTGTTTCACAGAAATTCATGTTTCCCAGGCTTCATCTGGAAAAACATCTTGGATGCATGAGACATGAGGAATGATAAGCTATTAGATCATCATTCAGTCAAAAAAATAAACTTTTATATATCACTCCATCCATGTTTTGATTACTGTGCTTTCCAGCTGCCAGAAAGTACAAACAGGAGTTGCAAAGAAGCCAGCTCAAGTAGCTGACACCACTAGACAAACATGCCTCTAGGTCTGATGAGGGTTTAGGTATTTTTTCTCCAGAGTGGCTGAAAGGGACTGGCCAGGAGCAAGCTAGGTGGCAAGAGTGCTATCTGCCTGCGGTGTGGCCTTTCTAGCATGTTTCAGCTGGGCTGAAAGAGATGGGAGGAGGTTGGCTCCTTCTCAACCCTCTTCATGGCCTGTTTCTACCCTTCTGGAGTGCCCTGTGTCCAGGACTACTCCTGACTTGAAGGAAAGGGATAGATCTTTAGAGGAGATGGCTTCCTGGGGCACATACATCATGCCTAGCTGATGGGGCCTGTGGTTGCTCAACATTTCTCTTGAGACATGGCCACTCATTGAGGGCTGGATGAGCACCGTGCCCTGTTGTGGTTCGTTGCATCTTCTTTTACAGCTTTCAGCCCTTTTGGTTATTCCATTTTGAGTGAAAAATCAAACCTTGAGCTTCACATGAAGATAAAGCTGGCAATGTCACCATCAGTTTCAGTTTTGAACCCACTAAACATTTGTTTTATCGTCTGACAGCCAGAACACGCCTGGAAAATGGTAAGAGAGGTGATGCAGATTAGCTGGCCTACCAAAGATTCTTCACTCCTGCAAATGGGTAATCTTTGGTGTTAAATAAACATTAGTCATTTCTGTTTTGTTGACACCACAGAACCACGCTTACAACCTGCAAGATCAAATATACTGTGGACTCAAGAGCCATGCCATACCTCTTTTAAGTAGTTTTTAAAGACCACTGCTCCGTTACCAGTGTATTTTCAACTTCTAAGGTGGCAGAAAACTGCTGAAAGTAGCCACAGACAGGAGCCAGTTGATAATCACAGCTTTGTCTCCAAGTCCCTTGTCCCTATCCTTACAGTGACCAACCAATATACATAAAACCAATGTCACCAAGGGAACATGGTATGGAAAGTAAAGTCAAGCTATTGTCCTTGCAATCCTGTCTTAACCTAGAAACATGTTTTTATAAACCACATGGCAAATAGGGAACACTCTTAGGAAAGGAGGCAACTATTACTAGCTTTCTAAAAATCTATTTCAACTTTTCACTTCAAAATGATACTTTATTATAAAATTGACTTGGATTTTAATAAGTGTGAGACAAGACAAAAAGCTAAATGTCCCAAAAGCAAATCTCAGGGTTTGGGTCCAAGAAAGTGTTGCTGTCTCTTGCTGACCAGACACAAATCCTGTTTTCTTTTCAGTAGCTGTGATTGGCACAGCTCTGGTTTCACAGAAGCTAGTAAACAACCAGAGCTATATTTTACATTTGACTCATTTTAATTTCTTTTGTTTTATAAAAATAACCAAAAAGAACTAGGATGTAGATATGCTCACAGATTTTACAGCAAAGGAAAAAAAAGAATTATACAGAAGACCTGTATCTTCTACAAATAGTGTCTCCAAGAGACAACAGTGCGAAAACACATCTGCAGCATCTCAAATTTCAGCTGTCAACCAAAGCAGGGAGCAAGTTCCAAATCTCTCTCAGTGACTTCTTTGTGGGAAGCTTCAGTTGTTGATAGACATAGAGTACCAGCTTGCACATGCATGCCTGGCCCATTGGTGAGAGGTGAATTTAACCCCCTGCTTTAAACTGGGCTGTGTTCTACCTCCTGAAGGGTAGAACTGTCAAGTCTAACTGGTAAAAAACAAGAAGTTAAAAAAGCCTCTGATGCTAAACCTGCCCTTGAGTTTCACTATCAATTTTGGTGGGTTTACAATAATATCATTCTTGTTGGGAAAAAAAAAAAAAAAAAAAAAAAAAAAAGGAATTCTCTGGCTACATGCACACTAGAGATTAACCATGGCCAGGGCTGCTCTCTGACTGTGAGGCCAGCTGTCCTGGAAAATCCTTCAGGCTCTTAAGCCCTCTTAGCATCCATAACATGCTGGCTGCATCCACACTGCCCACTGGGAATAGCTCCTAGCCTCTGCTGACTCCCAAAACATGCTCTCAAATGGTTCGTGAGGGTGTTAAGTGGCCGGGCCAAAAGCGTGCCGGGGACCACTCCAACTGTTTAAGAGCACAGACATTCACCTCCCAGTATCTGTGCTCATGCCCTGGCACTGCTTAATTTGCCTGTCTTTCTCTCTCCTCCACAGCCTGCTTCTTTACAAACAAAGGAAATGGAAAACTACTCAGCTCTGCACAGAGAAAGTGCAACTCACCATAAATACTAAGTTTACAGAGGGAAAATAAGCTCAGGGTGGTGGGAAAACAGAAAAGAAAACATTTTTTTTTTTAAGCAAGTCAGGTCAAGGCATGCAAAAGTGTACTGTTTATTCTAGAAGTGTATTTTTAAGTCTGTAATGATGGATAGTACAGCAGCTAAGAGACACCACAGCTGAAGGCGAGAGGTGGCACAACATCCCCACCTCACACCAGGCTTCTCCTGGACTTCGCTGAGCTTAGTGATACAAAATTTGAGCTCTTCTGCTACACATCACTGATAAAACAGACTAGCACTGTGGGGCTCCACAGGCTCTTGCATTATTGAGAACCTTGGCCTTCAGTTGTCATTACCATTTGTAAAGAGGTAAAATGAAAGGAGAGTCTTACTTCATTCCTGGCAGTGCCAGCCCAGTGACTGTCATTATTTCCCAGTACTCCTGCAGGCTTTCCACTGACTTAAGAACACGTGGCAAAAAGTAAAGGAGTAAATGTCAGCCTGACTGATTTAAATAATACCAATGCCTCATGCTGACAGGGAGCAGCATAAAAACTTTCAGAAAGTTCACCAGGGCATTGAATATGTTCTCATCCACTTTAATAGTTGTCATATATAGAAACCGTATTTAGGTGGCTCTTCTAATGCCTTGGTTTTGAAATCCCTAGATAATTTCTTTGTTTGAAAAGAATGAAGTTAAATAGTTATGCTGCATCTACAGGTTGAGCAGATTTGATTTTTTTGAACATCCTCTCACTGTTAATCTGCTCAAATCTTCATTGGGGATTTTAGTTCACTGAAAAAAAAAAAAAAAACAGGCTAAGCTGAAAACATAGTGAAAACATAATATATAGCATAGCTACCTTGAGTAGCAGAGGAATTGAGATAAAAGATGTTAATGAATATCCCGGCATGGTCTTGCATCAACAAAACTAAAATCTAAAATTACTTGCTGCCAGATTCAATGCTTTAATGTCTGTGATTTCTTAAAATCCAATTTCAACAGGGATAAAATCTAAGTCAGTTTCATTTGCCTCACTGAATATAAAAAAATTAAAAAAAAAAATTAAAAAAAAATTAAAAAAAAAACATATAAAAAAAAGAAGAAAAAAAGAGATTTTTTTTTTTTTCCACTAGGGTAGAGTAAAAAAATGTTAGCTGTTTTCTTAGAAAGTAATTTCAGTTCAGAGCCATGGAAAGATATTAAAAGGAGCTCCTACAAATGGAGTGGGTGTTTTACAAGCCTACATGAAGATAAAATCATCTGCACTGGCACAAAGTCACACTGTTGAGCTTTAAGCATCTTACTTGTGTGACTGAACTAGGGCTTTAGGTTTCATTTTTAATCTGCAGTGTCCTTGAAATGGAGCCAGAGCTCTCTGAGGCTATGTCAAGACTTCAGGATTGTCCCCATCCTTGGTCGTACAGCTTCAGTGACCACCTCTGAAGCCTGCCATGGCTCCTGCCTAGCGAGTAAAGCATTCCCTGACTTTCTTTCCATGGAAAAGGTGGTGGAAAGTGGCCTTTGATGCTCCAGAATCCCTGTGAAAGAACTTGGCTGGAGGACACTGCTGCATCCTGCCCCGAGGAAATGCTGGGAGGTCTCAGCTTTACCCCTTAGGGCCACCACTGGCTCCCTAAAGAGGCTGTGCCCCTAATTTGGGCACTTCTTTTGGCTGGCTGATAAACTAGAGCCGGATATATAAACACAACATCATGAAGGCTGGTTTTGCTGCTGGGCAGGGAGGCAAAGGCACGTGTTTGGCACCTCATTATCAGTATCTGACAGAGTGCCTACTCGGTGGCAAAAGTTAGGACATGACAGAGGTTGTGCTCCCCTTTCCCCCCACGGTCCCTGCTATAATCAATGTTGCATTAATGAAGTTACAAACAGTGCCTTTTGCTATGGGGGTGGATTTTCCCCAAGGCATCAGCATACAAACGCTATCTCAGGGACACTTCTGGCCGAGAGGAGCAGAGAACCCGGTGTTTCTAAAAAGTATTCAAAAGCGCCAAAAGCTCAGTCTTACTGGGTTACCTAAATAGGAAAGCAGATCATTTGACTATCCAGCCACAAGTCCTTGTGTTGAACTCTCCTTCTGAGAGAAAAACTTGGGGTGGGGAGGAATTTGTCTATTATTGTCCAAAACAAATAATTTCAGAAACAGCAACAAGCAATGGATCTATGTTAGATTTTATTTTTTTTATTTTTATTTTTTTATTTAGTTAGAGTAAGTGAAATACATCAGAGACTCAATTTTGGCAATGAAGGTAAACCTGAAAAAAAAATCATCATAAATTTTTCAAATGCCTATTTCTTATGAGGAGAAAGATGACAGAAAAGCGATTTGGTTCACAGTGTTGCTGAAAGAAACTGGTGGGTGCCTCTAAATATCATAGACTCATTGGGTCTCTTAATGCAAATTGAAAAGGCTGACTTGACTTTTCATGAAGATGCCAAAATGTTCGGTCATTACCCAAAAAAGCCAGGGGGATGCATCTGCAATTCTAATTGGTAAATCAGGTAAAGAATTCACCTAAGAAAGTGGCATATAAAAAGAGAAATCACTGTTTCTCTTCAGTTACTGAAAAACAGTCTGAGAAAATATTTTTTCCAGCACTTATGTAATGTCTCAGCATTACTTATTTGTTTACTTAAATACTTTTCAGCTGCCTTCAAGGAAGTGTAGGTGACTGAGAAATTACTTTGGGCTGCTTCTCTGGTGCACTGTGCGGTGGACCCGCAGCCTTGGCAAGGCGATGCTGCGGTTGGGCGGGCAGCACTGGTGGCTCCATCCCATCTTGGCTGCACAGGGAGGGAGCCAGCCCCCAGCCCAGGCAGTGGGATGCTTTGGGAGGCAGAGATTTGTGACTGGCACAGGACAGCAAAACCCTGAGTCTTGTGAGGAAGGCAGAGACCATCGGGTCCCCTCCCCAACAGTGCCTCGGGACAACCTCAAATAAAATTCTCTCTCTTTCCCAAATTGTCATTGTAACAGATGGGAATTGATCTTAAAAGGCAATAAGGATACTGAAATCCCATTGATTCTGTGCAACAAGAGGTATAAATGCTGGTTATGATCAAAAGCCTAACTTTTATTCCTCTGTCTGAATTGTTCAAAATGATATTGTTATTGTTTTTTAGCTTCCCACCTGTGGTCTGGAAAATAACCTGTTTTCCTCCTGCGAGGATGGAAGTTCATCTCTTCATACCATGGTGCTCTTTCAGCTATCTAAAGAAACAATATGTAACAGAAACTATTCTCACATGCTCATTTTTTGCCACCCCCACAATTTATTCCCAGCTCTCTCATGTTCTTATACCTCATGCAAATGTCTAAGTGAACTTTAAGTACAACCTCTTTCCTGTTGCTACTCCCTGCATGGTCCATGGATAAGAGCTTTTCCTTATCTGTATTTGTTCACATGCACACTGCAGGAATTTCAGAAGTGAAATATATTTTTTTTCAGACCTGCCCAGCTGAGAGTTAAACCACAGCCCAGGGCAGCTGACTGGTGAGCACAACAGTCCAGGAAAAGCACGCTCAGACTAGCCAGCTGAGCCTCTGCTGAATATATGCTGAGGATACTACAAAAGGATTTCAGAAAAGTCAGGACAAAGTCCTCAAGTTAAATAAATATTTCCTTACCAAATTATTAAGGATATTTTATATCCTTAAACCTGAAAGACTGCTAAACTAACTGTAATTGGAGGAATACATGCACTTGTTTATTATTAAAATATTTATCAGCTAGGAAGCTAAATTAAATTCATTGGTTCATGTTTATTTCTATCCAGTCACACTTTCTGGTTTTCTTTAATCAGCACAGACCTTTAGTTTGTATATCACTGCCTTAGAGTAATCGTTAAACTCAGTCAAACACCCAAAATATTACTGGCCTCCACATTAAGTTCTGTAACTCACTTAATCAAAGTTAATTCCAAAAGCTTGAATCCTACTATATCCTTTAAATTCCTCCCATACAACATCATTGAATGTATGTCAAACAAACAGCATAAATAATAAAAATAATCACTCAGTAGTTTGCCAGTTGGCTCTAGGACTATAAAACTGACCTGCAATGAAATGGCAATGTTTAGAAAGTCTCTGTATAGCTGTGAGTTTGCCATGTGATTGACCTAAGATAGCTAACGGATTATAATTAGATGGATAAGAAAGCATAGAAAATAAAAATATTGTCAGAACCTAGAATTTAGCATTTTTCTGTGGCACATCACAGACTGGTGTGCCAGCAGCACACACATCTCCCCTGCGCTCAAGGTTGGGGATGAAGAAATGTTGTGCACTTGGCTTCTACAGGTAGCCAAATACTTGGCATTATTTGTATTTAGGTTAACAAGAACAAGACTGGACTGTTGTGTATAAAAACGTGTCATGTAATGATCTCTTGTACCTTGAAGAGGTATTTTATAAAGGAAAGCATAACAAAACAAAACAAAAAAATACAACAGAATCATTCTTCGCATTGTATCCTCCTAAAAGCTGAAAAGCATAAGTTTATTAGGCTTTCCCAAACCTCAGAGGAACTGTTCCAAATGCCTAAAAAGGTGAAGGATTAAATAAATGGTTTGTTCAAGTAATGGAAAAGATATTGAACTTCATAATGCATGCACATTTTTAAATAAAACAGAAGATACTGTGTTAAATCTGATTTAAAAAATCTATTAACTAGAAACATTAACTGTACTCATTAACTGTACTCGCATCTGTTTTGTGCCAGAGAAAAATAATATTTTCTCTGTGTAGCACTGTTAGGTAAAACAGTAACTATATAAATTTAAGATAGAAACTTAGTTATGCCAAGTTAATGGAAATTAGCATTATGAATGACAATTTAAGGAGGATTATAAGATGTATCACAGGTTTCAACCCACTAAAAATAGAAAAGCTGTACAAGCCATAAAAATTGCACAATGTACAATTTTCAGTTCCAGGAAGATTGTGTTTGCAATCCTTGACTACAAATGGAGCTGCTTTCTGATTGTTAAGATAGATCTTCTGGGGCCGTAATTAATATACACAATCCCGAGCTTTCCAAATGAGTCAGACATTTCAAAATATGATATGATACTGGGCTTAAAGTTCTGAGATTTTTAGAAAACTAGTCAGTGGTTGCCTTCCAGGTTTTGATCTGGGTTCTCAATTTCAAGGTACATTCCAGCACCGCAAGACATTTTAAAACTGGAAATAAAGAGCATTGTATAACCAACATAATTCTAGCAACAGGGCTTGTAAAAGATAGGCAAAATCCCAAAAATACTGAGGCATCCGATGTGGTCATTAGAGTCAGTGGTGCCTGCTGAAGGGTTCATCCTTACACTAATTCCTTAACTCGGGATGCTTATTATGAACTAAAAAATACGTTAAAAGGTTTCAGGGAAAATATTGTACATTCAGGATGTCCTTGCTAATCCTCAACAACCCCTAAGGGCTCTGACAGCCCTGCAATTCCAAGGAGCCTTTGAAAGGCAGCAGATGACATAAGTTATTTTGTTCACCTCATGGGGCTGACATCTGCAGGAAACTCAAGAGCTGCTTTTCAGCCATGCTATTGCAACTGCAACTCCTAAATGTTGTGTTGGCTGGACAGCCCGTGGTGTGCAGCAGTACCTGTGTCGAGGGACGCTTCCAGAGCAGGGGCTTCGCTAGAATCTAGGTCCGGAGGGGGTAGGAGGGGGTCGAGGATGGAGCTGTCCCTGTGTCATCGCTCTGCTGCTCCCACCTGAGGCTGACTGGAGTCCCTGCTGCTCCCTGGAGAAAAGATAAAGCTCAGGGGCTGAAGACTTCCAGATTTAAAATGCCTTGAAAAAGTGTGTGTATATATATATATATATAAATTAAAGATTCCTTTTGACTTTATCTAGGTATCTCCACAGGCAGAGCACAGAATACACCAGGTGATGCACTTAAAGATATGATACAGAAATAGCAGTCCAGGCAGTAAAACCTTACACTCCTGCTGCCTCCTCCTGAGCCAGTGCTACAAGTTGTGGCTTTTTGCTCTAATTTAGCAATCAATACCAAGTAAAACTCTCTTCCCAAAAGAGAGTAGCTGTAACAAGTGAAATAAAAAAAATGGGATGTAATATGCTGGGTTCCTCACTGAATAGACTAGCTCTGCAGAATATATGGAGTGCAATGCAATGTGATGATGAAATGACTGCAGAGATGTAAGCTCTCCTGCTTGTCCCATCCAGTAATCACACTGCACATAGTCCACAGACTCCCTTGTGTGACTCCCTTGGCTGGCCCAGCTGGGCAATCAGCAACACAGCAGGAGCTGCAGACCAGTTTCTTGCACAGCCTGCAAGGCAAATAAGGCTGGGGCCATGGTGACAACTCCAACAACCATGGAAGTCTGGAAGTATAGCTGACATAAGAGACTGACTGCTATTTAAATCATTTATATAATTCTCCTAATAACAATGCAGACATATGGGGGGATTAACACTTAAGGAATAAAGCAGGACCACTATGGTGTCTAAGCTTAAGGCAGCTAGAACAGTGTATGGCACATTTCCCCATTATTTCTCAACAAACTGTATGTGAATTCTTGCAAAATAGTAAATATCAGCTTGGCATTTACAGATGGCTTTTGTCCCTGCTCTGCATTGACAGAACATGATTAACTGGATTATGAGCAATGTAAGCATAGACACAGTAAAGATGTCTTAACCAGATGTAATCACAATTAAAGTGGTGCAAACCCCTTAAATTAAACCTGGTTTTATAGATTATTTCATTGACAAATATTTAAATTTTCATGAAAAATTGGTTTGGAAACTTCAGTCTTGAACAGCAAGTTCTAGAAGAAAGTAGAGCATTTATTTATTTAGTAATTTATTTATCACACAAAACATTTGCTACAAGCACAAGGACTTGTGTTATCTCACTGTTATACCCACAAGCTCTGAATCGCATTTGACATGGCAGTTTACAAAAGGCAATTTGTAGATAATGTGTATGAGGAACATGGGATTTACAGAAATTAATTTTTTGCCCTATGAAAAGATTGTCCTTCAGAAGAGTCCGTGAAAGTTTTTTAATTAATTTGAAAAATGAAGCAGCAAGATTATTGTCTTTAAAAGTTAGCATGCAAGTATTTAGCGCTGATAAAAGAAAGTGAGCCATGTACTCATAATGAAGAGCCTAAAATTCAGTGCAATTCACGAATTATAAGAAATAAAGAACAGTTTTATGTTAATCAGCTCATGCTCATCTATTAAAATTACAAAAAAAAAAAAAAAAGGTGGACCAAGGCATAATGGGCTAAATTCTGACTTCATATTTGAAGAGTCTTGACTCTTCTGAGTTTACAAAGTCACTCCAGATTTTCATCAGCTTAAATGATTTTAAAACCTGATGTACTCAATGCAAAATCGTGGCTTGTTGCATGGTTTTCAAAAAAACTTGCTCACAGGAGGTGTGGTTTAAAACTTAAGAGTAATTTGCTTCCACAATATATCATTTTAAAGTCATCTAAGTGTAGCAGCTACTCCTAAATCTTACCAAGAGGAGTTATTGCCATAGACTCCTAGAGCCACTCAGCCAGGACCATGTCCCGGTGGCTTTTGAATGTCCCCAAGGAGGGAGACTCCAAAACATCTGTGGGCAACCTGTGCCCATGCTCCATCACCTGCACAGTGAAGAAGTGTTTCCTGATGTTCAGGAAGGATTTCACCCATGATGACCATACAATCACACCAAAACCACTCCTAACCACCCACTGGGCTAACCAAAGCAGCAGCTTTGCTTGCAGACTTGGCCCCCTGGCATCTCTCACCCTATGAAAACATCCCACCTCTTCACAGCAGGACGCCTCTTGGGCTCCTCTGTCTCCTGTTTTTCCATGCCTGTTGCTGAGGGTGTTGATCCCATGCACCAACTGTATAAGCACATGACATCAAAATATCAGGTATGTAAACATCACAATTTAACTGAATAAATGTAAATTGGTTAATTTTTGTTTGTTACTCTCAACGTAGTGATGTGAAGCTACTGATTCTCTATAAATCTGTTTTGGAGAAACTCTGCCTCAGCTCTCCCCTTTTACATATACATATATATCCCTTTCTCCCTGGTGGGAAGAAGCCATGGACTGGGAAACCAAATTCAGCAGGAGGAAAGCTGAAGTCTTCTTTGGCATTTGGACCAAAATACTCTAATGTCAGCTTTGATGAAAATTCCCTTCTTACCACTGCCTGCTAGTGGTATTTTGCATCATATGGACACACGTATGAATTCTGTGGCTTTATTTTACCCTGTTACTGTTAGAAATGTTCTCTACAACTTCATCTCCATTTAATTTATCATCAGGGCCCTAAGGGCCCGGGATCTCAGTCAGCCTCAGAGCCATCACCTCCTGCCCCAGTGAGGCTGCAGCAAGGCCAGATCCAGCTCCCCACAGCCCCGCCATGCTTAGCCATGGGCCCAAATGATCCAGGCCCACTCATGGGTCCATGGCCTGGCCCCAACCCCAGGGAGGTGCCAGGAGCCCACCATTCCCAGCCCCTGGCCACCTGTGCAGTGCAAGAGCATTTCATTTTCACTGATCTTTGTGCGCATGTGTACCAGCTAAAAGTAGTGCTTCTCTTTTCCTATGGTCTATCATGACCCCCCCCCCCCCTTTTCTTTTTCTTTATAGGGCAGAGAAAAGCTAGAAGGAAATTAGTGTATTAATTCCTTAAAAAAAGAAGGATTTCAGTACAAAAAAATAAAAATAAAAAAAAATCCCTCTCATCTCCAAACTAAGAGGCATCCTACACACCAGTGACTATGGCCCCTGCTCTGGGAAGGCAGGTTCAGAACAATTGGGGAAAAGTTTCTGTACAAAGCTACCCATTAGACTTGATGAAACTATTTCTTCAGTAAGGATTAAAATAAGCAAACAAACAAATAATAAAAAAAAAAACAACAGATAGCTGTCACAGCCTTTACAGCTGGGAGTTGTGAGTTTCCTGAAGATTTCCAAGAAGTGATCGCACAAGAAACCAGGGGATACTGGATGTGATCAAATATCCTTTTCTCTACCGTCCTTGGAGGTGGTGGGATCAGTTGTCCCCACACTCTCTTTGCTTTACAGTGCCTGTCATCAGCAAGAACCCCACTCTGCAGCACTCACTCTAAGGAACCAGCTGAACTCTTCCATTGAAATTTCTTAAAGACGTCATATGAATACAACTGTGGCTTTCCCAGGAAAGATTTATCACATTCTATACAGCATTCACAGGAATTTTCTGTTATTGTGAAACAATCTTTGAAAATCTCAGATCCTTTTCTTCTGTGATTGCTGTCACAAGTCTAATCAACTGCATACTGAGCTGGCTGAAACTCTCAACTAAATCATGATTTTTATCGATTTCCCAGCTTTTGATTAAACCCTAAAACATTTTATAATGCAATTTCAATCAACTGCTTAGATAAAAGCATTCTTTCTAATAAAGATCCCCTTAGAAGATTTCAAAACCTTTACTCAATCTCCTAAATATTTGGCACTGCACATCCTTGCAAGCCTGAAATTATTACTCTGTTTGCTATAGCTTCTTTTATTACGCTATTATACAAGACTGTTGTACTTTGTCATTTGTAGCACATTACCTCAGACTTGTTCAGGAACAAAGATGGACTTCTAGGGTGACTGAGGAAGAGGGAACCTATCATATGAGAAGAGATAATGAAGAGCTTGACTTGTTTAGCTTAGCAAAATAAGGGCTGTTAAGCGATCCAGTTGCTGTCTATAAATATATCAGTGAGGGAAACATCAGGGAGATGGAAGAGCCATTTAAACTACATGACAGTTTTGGCAAGGGAACCCAAAGGCACAGATTGGCTAGAATTTATTCTGTGCTACAAGGTAGAAACAGGTTCTCACCTGGAGCATTGAGATTTGGGAACAATTTTCCAGTTGCAGTAACAGCAGCAAAAATCCTAACGACTCTTACAGTGAAACCTGATAAACTTCTGAAGGGGGTTTATAAAGTGTGATTTCTACAATATTAGGAGAATAAATGTGATAATCCATTATACCCTTTCTACTCCCATGTTCCTGAATAAAGTTGTACTATATAATACAGATTCTGTAACCTTTTAGCATATTCTGTAACCTTTTAGCATGCACACTTCAGAACAAGATATTACAGCATATTCTATATGCTTCAAGCTATTTAAAACAACAACAACAAAATACCAAAAGCACAAAAAAAAAAAAAAAAAAAGTTTAGTAAATGTCCTTGTTCAGGGTAGTGGAAAAACTTAAATAATTTTGTCTCCCAAAATGACAATAAATTCAATAGAATTTAAATGTTTTACAAAATAAACATCTTTTACATTCACTTCTCCATCACTGAAATTCCTAAGATTATTGATAATTAGTTGTGTTTTTTTTTTTTGCCCTGTTTAAGGTTTATTACAAATTTAATACAATATTTTATCCACAACTTTAAAACCTCTGTATCTGAACTTCAAGTGTTATTTCTGGTATTCTGCTCTAAGCTATAAATTAATTAAGGACAAGTACATTTTTGTGCTAATGCATTTTATGTTGGAGGGTATCCAAAAGATACAGCTAAAGGAACAGAATTATGATTGTTTCTCATTTACTTTGGTCATAGCATGGGTTGTACATGTGAGAGGAAAGATATTTTGTTAAAAGGAGAGCTGTCTGTTTTGGGAAAAACTGTACAGAACTTCAGTTTTCTCATGCTTACAAGATAGCTTATGCTGAGCTTGAAGCAAAAACTTCAGGAACTTCTACAAAAACTTCATGAACTTCTACAAAGCAGAAAACGTTGTAGGAAAAAAAAAAAGTTTGGAAAAAGTTTACTTTTGCCAAAGCTAGTAACATTTTTACATAAAATCAATCATTTACAAAAGGTATTTTTTCTCAATGCACAGACACACATACACCTTGAATGGAACAAAATTACTGCCGCAATGAAGCTATGTATATGTTCGCTTTCCTGTCACTCCTTGACAAAAATTTTACAGGAATTAGCAGCGTGCTATCTTGATATAAAGTATATTAGCACACTGAAGGCAAATTTTACTATGAAGATGCCCAAAACATAAGATTTTGTTTATCTTAATCTCACTCACCCTAATCCCACCCAAAGTGGGTTTGTTATTACCAGTTCATTCAGCGAGTAAAGTTAAAAATCTCTCACCAGTTTCTTGTGAAAAATGCCAGTTTCATCTCTTCAGATTCAGCATGATATGCTCAGGAAGAAAGGATCCAGTAGAATGGAAAACATCTCTCCATTGTCACCAGTTAATGGATGGTTTAGGACTTGCATTACTGAATGTTAACATCTTTCCCTATCTTACATAAAAATTCCCTTGAAAGCATACTAAGCTTCTGGCTTTAATCAAGCACTCTGAAAAACAAGCACCCGTTTACATATGTGCTTGTCTGTATAGCTTTGCATGTTGTTGGTTGTTTTAATTTTGTTGCCTTTTGCTTTTACCACATGTATGTTCACCCATGCATTGTGAAGGAGCATCCATCCATCTTCTTCAGCCTCCCCTTATTCAATATCCTCCCTTCATGCCTCCTTTATACCTTTTTCTCTCAACAAAGCAATCCCAGTTTCACTCTTAATGCTGACAATGCTAGTGACCTTCATTGTAGCATGTTTCTATTCTCATTATATATTTATAAGGATACAATCAGAAAGGATATGCATTTTTCGAGTTCCCCATTTACCTCAGCATTGCACGTCGTGTATATACCTCCCAACAATCTAATTTCCTTTTTAAACTGCTACTTTTATCTCAAGGAAAAGTAGTCCTTGATTTGAACATAAACTGTCTGTGTGTTCCAAACTCTTTCAAACAAGCTGGTCATGAATAAATGGAGACTGATGAGCTTTCAGAAAACTGATGTTCTGGAACATTTTTTCATACATAGGGGAAAATGGCCTCACCAACTTTAAGAGAAAACTTGATGCATTTGCAAAAGAGATGTTATGTGCTGAGTTTATATTTTATTACAGTGGTTTCTGAATTTACATATCTGCAATTCAAATTTTTTTTTTTTTCAAAATGCACTCCTTTGATTTTTTTTTCCATCAGACTGTTCTTATTTTTTTCCTCTCACATAAAAAGTAACATAAATCACTGTCACCTAACAATTTAAAGCAATGTCCGATCTCTTTTCTACTTTTCCACTACTTTATCATAAATACACTAATGTAGTTCTAAAACAGTAACATGTTGACTTATGCTAATCTTTAGTTGAAATTTTATAATTTTTCTTAGTCTTGTAAAAAAAATTAAAAAAAAAAAGAAGATGGTTAGTCATTTTCTACTTTTCTTTCTCAATGACTAACACATATTTTACTGTGTAAATAGGCTGATTTCCTTAATCCATAAACTAAATAATTTCCATGTCGAGTAAAACTGGATGGATTTAGAGAAGATAAATTAAGCGTGGCTGCTATACTTAGCAAGAGCTGATTAAAACACAGCATTTCAATGTGCCTGTGTGATGATGGGTCAGGCTGGTAGTAAACAGAAGTCTGTATTTTCTCAAGACTTCTCTGTTGTTTCTGTGGAATGAATTAATGGTTGTGGTGGAACTCCTAAAAGACTCAAATTCACGTGACAAAAGCACCAGGGTATCTTGGCACACAGACCCTACACAGAGGTGCTGAACACTGACAAGGCAAAGGTCATGAACTAATTTCATTAGGCAGTCAATGAAAAGATGTCAGGATTCTGGAAGGTGTCTAAGAAAATCCTAGTAGGCCACATTATTTCACTGAGGTTTGTTTATCAGATATAAAGGATGGCTTCACTAAGTAAGGAATCTCCAGCACTATAGCTGTTAAGTCCAATTTATGTCTACTTTAAGTACAGTAGAACCTCCCTAGGGACTGCTGTTGTCTCTAATCCTCTGAAATATTGGAGGTAAACACTTTAGGGGTGATGACAAAGTTTAGAATACTAATTCTAGATCTTGACCCCATGGGACAAATTCACGTGCAGGCTTTTTATTAATCAGGAAACCTGTTCTCAACAATCCCACAGATGTATCTGATCATTTCTGTGCATTGCAAGGGCTTTGGCCTTCACACTTGCTCATCCAGTGCTCAGCAGAGCTCAGCCTATGTCTGGGTAGGAGGCCAAGAAGGCAGGTAACTGACATCTTTCCAACTGATATAGTCCTAGTAGAAAATTAACGCATGTTCCTGTCACTTCTTGGCACCTGCTCGCTTTGGCTGGTTATTTTTAGTTTATACAAACTTTCAGAAACTCTCTTCAGATGAACAAAATGAGGTGGTTCTTCTCACACTGAACAGCAGATTTGAAGAGCTCCTTGTCTCTGGATTTTACATGGCTTGGAGGGAGACTGGAGAAATACTTGGGAGAAATACTCACTTGTTGTTGCTATCAGATAAACCACATCAGCTTCAACCAATCTCTATAGTTGAAAATAGCTGGAGGCAGTGAGAGTGCTCAGAGGAAGTTTTGTATCGCTGCCCTGTACTTGCTCTCCCTGGCTATCTGTTTTCAGCCATCGGTCTGTGTGTTTACTTCTTTGTTTGTTTGTTTTTCCAGGGCAGAGAACAAATGCAGTCCCCGGCTGCCACAAATTATGCTGTGGAGTTCCCTCAAGTTCACTGAATTGCAGGGGTTGGCCAAAAGAGAGTGCAAGGCTTAAACCTTACCTTGGGAAAATTTGTCAGTGGCTTCCTGCTAATTTAGCAAACTTCTCTGTTTTTGTCTGATTGCTTATGACAGGATGAGGAGCTAAATCTGAAGGACTTGATGCTCAGCTCTTTTAAATTACTATGGCTTGGCCGGGACCCTTGAAAGCAAGCTCATTTATCCCACTGCACTACTGACATGAAAAACATTGTTTTCCCACCAAGGATGCTTTCACTGAATTCTTTTGAAAGTACATGTTATGTTTCCTTCATTGTCCGAATGCGAAAGACTTCTACTTTTAGAATAAAAACTATAATTCATACTCATTCATACAAGCCAATTGTATCCTCAGCTGAGGTACACAAAAATCATATCTCCTGGCAGGTGCTCTGGAACTGGCTCATGTTAGCCTTAAACCACAAGAATTTGTTGTCATTACTGGGCAGTTCAAATCAGAAAGCTGTTCTTGCAAAACAATATTTAACGGGCCTGAAAATAAGAACAGAGCAGCAGGGAACTGCAAAACGTTATCTCAAAAGCACTTGCCTCACCCTTCAATTAAATCCAAAATCAACCCTTCCCATGGACAGAAAGAAGGGTAGAGAAAGTTGTTTATCACTGCAAATGAGTTGCATGCCACGGCTTCAATGTCACAGCACTCTGTTCAGTAATATCTTTAAGCTTTCAGTTATGCCTTAAGTGCCTAAAAATTAAAGGTGAGTCTCTTGAACAGCAAGGATCTTCATCACATGTATATTCAGATAGTTATATTTATTTATGTAACATTTGCTCCTCAGAAATTTTTCAGCTGAATTAGTGCTGGAGTTGTTGGTTTTAAACAATCTGTATCCAAATTTTTATTACACCAGAAAGACTACTTAAGATAAAAGTAGTGGAAACATAGGGCGCATTTTCCAAGCTACAATTTAACGGTGTATTGAATCGCTTCAGAATAGTCTAATATCTGAAATCACTAGCAATGTTCACGGTGTATGTCACAGCTAAAATTCCACATAAGCATATTTTTAAAATTATGTCTTCTTTCACTTTGCAGTTTTGTTCAAAAATGCCATTCTCATGGCAGAGTTGGTAAAATATGTATCACTCAAAGCTCTGCAAAGAATACAGCCTCTGCTCTGCTTTATGTCAGATGATTTCATCAGCTCTTGGAGAAGGATCTTGAACAAGGATGTTGGCAGATAAAAGCCCTTTTGCTTTGATTCAGAATTGTGATGTCTAATGTTAAGAAAATGTGCATTGTACGTGGGGCATTGGAAACATGCACTGTTCATGTGATCACTTCAGGAAAGTGTTGCCTCTGAGGTTTTGCTTCACAAACAGGGAACAACTCCTAGGGCTGTAAGGAGAAGGGCAAGGGATTCAGCTGGCATCAAATCCCTACTAGTTACTGCACACCCCGGTGCTCTAGTCCTGCATGTAACAATACAGAGAGCTCCTCAGAGCATGGCATTGCCACTACCTAAAGTCTTGTGCTCCCTTCTGATGAAGCCAAGAGTACAAACTGGTTACTTGAGTTTCTGGTTGGCTTGTTGGCTGTTTCCAGTTTAGCCTTTGATGTATCAAGGAATTATTATTGTTCTCTTCTCTGACAGAGTTTAGAATTGCTTGTATGAGTTTTTTATGGTACTCATTGAACTGCCGTTCAATAAAAGTCAGTCCTCCACAACCACATATGGTTAAAATAAGCATTTCTGCAGACATTTTTTTCCCTGCTTATGTTTCCTGTTGAAAAGAGGTAAAGCCAGTCTTGAGAAATTCTGTGCACCAACTGTGCCTGTAGCTGTAAGCGCTGCTTGTCCATGAAGAACTAAGAAGACCCAATGGAGTGTTATTAGCTTTGTCTCATCTGACTGAAGTATCATCTGCTATGCTCATTAACAATAGTTCAGGTGGAAACATTTGTCCCCAAGCTTTACTAATTTTTTTTTTTCAAAGCTCATCTAATGAAAGGAGGACAAGGAAACAGACATTCAAAGCAGAACAGCAGAGAGCAAACAAAGGTGCATTCAGAGGAGATATTAAAATAATGCCTAAACCAACTCAAAAAAAAAAATAAAAGGTCTTAAACACGTCACAAAATTTTTTTCCAATGTTAGAATTTTCCAGTGTTGGATGTTCAAAATATTCTTGGAAAGCAGTCACTCTATCTGTGATCTCAGAGAAGTCTGATTCAATAATAATAAAATATTTCTTTATAATGCAGAAAAGGTTTCATGTGATTGTGCAGATGATCCTAGGCATCTGACATGCTCAGATGAGTATGACATGAGGATTATGTCTAAACTAGCAGGATAAACAGTGCCAGGGCTCGGGTAAAATGCTGGCACAGCCCAACCAGTGGTCTTCCTGGAAGGGTTCTGGAATTGGCCCTGGCTGGGGACCAGCCTCGCTGGGGGCTGGCAGACTGGACATAGCCAACCTGCTCCGAAGGCTAAGGAGGTTTGAGGACTAGGTATGACCACGAGTGACAATTGCACTCAGGGTCAGAGAACTGGCACAGGCACTGTCTAATTTCCTGATAACAGACATAGCCAAAGTGTCATCCATAAATTCTTAACAGTTTCTGTATGGCCATTATCACCTTGCTTTCAAACAACGATACAGCTGTGACAAGTGGAAACGCATATTGTTGCCCTATAAAACCACAATAGAACTGCAAAGCCCTGGTTTTTGAGAGGGGGGCAAGCAAATGAGAAGTGCTCAGACAGATGGTACAGTCAGATGGAGTGAATTCTTGAGGGGGAGCACAGCAGAGAGAAGGAGAGCAGTGGGCATGGCAAAATATGGGAATAGCAGCTGCCATAGCTACTCCTACACAAGTGAAACAGGCTAAGCAAATCACCTTGGGAGCATGCCCCGTGCCCAAATCCAAAGGGGAGAATTGAGAAGACAGCCTTGCAGGGAAATGTGGTGCCATGCAGATGGGTGATGCTGGGCTCTGAGCCGCTGCAGCTGTTGGAGAAGGAATGGAGAAGAGCACTTCTAGAGCTCATAGCTAGCAGGTCAGTCAAGGTGGACCTAGAAGGATGTCCATCTTGGTGGGCAGTGGTGAGTGCCAAAGAAAGCAATGACAAAGCTCTGACCACAGAGAGACATGAACCGAGATACTGTTGATTCTGAATCAGTCAGTTGAAGACCCAAATAAATTCCCAATAAAAGTGTATTTGTACAGTGTTTCCATCCCATGGCAAAGGTGGTGGATGATACCTATCACTAAAAGAGATCCTGACTGATGGGTACAAAATCTTAAAAAACATTTTATCACATTACTATTCCTTCCCACTCTCCCTTCCCAGTGGCAAGCGTAACAATGCCATCCACACTTTTTTTTTTTCCTATCCACTGTGTCACAAGCTGTGCTGAGGAAGAATTGTTGAAACAGAAGGAACAAGATCCATCACCTCAGTTCTTGCACTGTGGCTTCAGTAGTGGGAAGGGCATTGCTTAGCCCAGTAGCCCTGAGATGGGTGTGCTTTCTGGGAATGGCATGTGCACAGGGCAGCTGCAACAGGTGAGGTGTGAGCAACTGGAATGGCATCAGCATACTCAGGCTATTCAGAGAATTTAGCTACCAATCTCTACCAGGTGACCTTCGTGAAATGCTTTTTTTCAGTGGCTCTTAGCCTGGCATAAGTTTCGCAGGGATGGCAAGAGTCGGTTCCTTGCCATTGAGCAGTACCCCAGCTGAACCTCAGTAGATTGCTCTGGAACACGGAGACATTAAAACTTCAGCAAAATGGTTGTGGGATTGTTTTAACATGGGCAAACAACATTTTTTTTTCTCATCTCATTCTTGGAAATGCTTGAAGCATTTTAGTTGGAACTTCCAAAAACAATTCAGACTCAGCCAGACGTCCAGCCTGAACAACTGAAGTTTGGCAAAGTTGTAAGCAACTGTGTTTCATACAATAGTAGATATTTTAATGAAAATTGTCAGGCAAACTTAGATAGACGTCTTGCTATAAGTTTGCTCTGTAGTATTTCTGCTCTTCTAAGTCCCAGCTTAACATAATTGCAAGTCAATTGGCATACATGGCTTTTAATATAGCTTCATATCTGCTCACATTTATACTTCAAATTTTTATCTCTTGCTAATTCAGAGATGATTAGCTATATTTTGTTAGCATTATGACAAAACAGAGACTAATAGAAATCCTTTAAATGCCTCTGTTAACAGAGTTTCAGATTATTTTCTAGGTCAGAGAAATCTTTGTAAGCCTCACAGAAGTAGTTGGATGGAACGTCCTGATTTTTCCATATTTCCCATGACTTTAAGGAAGGACTCACACAGAAAATTTAAGATAAAGCAACTCAAGCAGTTGACTTAGATCAACTAATTCTCTTGCTAGAATTAAACAGATGAGATTGAGAATGTATCTAGCTGTGTTCATAAGACTGCTTATCAACAAAAGCATCATTCCCTTCCATGTTCAAAAAAAAAATAATAATTTTAAAATGCTAAAATAAAGACACAGCTTTTGTTAACACAGTTCATATTTTCAAATATTTTCATTTGTAAATGAAACATCAGAAGCAGGGTCTGTTCTCACATTCACTATCTTATTCTCAGTGGATTTCATGATTTCTTAGAGAGTACATGAGAAAAGGAGAGGGTTTAGAGATTGGTGAGCTGACACAGTCAGTACATTTTCAGATGCCCTTAGAAATGTCTAAATATTCCTTATAGCAATTTCAGCCAAGCTTACTAAGTTTTTTCCTTTATTTGATCTGCAAATGACCTATTTTGGCAGCACCCAGAACATATATATAAAAAAAAAAAAAAATTAAAAAATCTGCAATTTATGTTTTCCTGCCTGCAATGCTCTATGACAGCATTTTTAAGATGAACCTATCTGACGCTCTGCCAGATTTCTCTGCAATGTCCTTGGGAATTCTGACCTATTAAAATACAATGAAGCCTTAATTCAAGCTGTTTAAGAAAGGCTTTATGTCCATAAAATAAATAAATAAATAAATGTTTTCATTTTAGGAGTTGCATAGATGCAACACTACTCTTCAGTTAGAGTCTTAAAGATTCTGGATTGAGCAAACTGCATGAAAAAAATGCTACGGTTTTACCACCCTTGATAAGCCTGTGGAAAAAAAAGAATTGTACCGAAGAAGAGATTTAGAATAAACCAAAACCAAAATTCAACACTACATACTCTAGATATTTCTTAGATTGTCACAGGCTTCATAATCTACTATCACCACTGGATTCACAGTGGCTCAGGAAACCTAGGTTTTATTGCTTTGTTGATTGCACAATGACACTGTATTATTTATTTGTACTGGTAGATTATTTTTTTTTTTCAGTGATGGCTTGTGCTTTCTTCTTATATCTATGGAGAGAAATGGGAATATGAAGTTAATCTCCAAATTTTCTAATGTCAAGTCAGTTCCCATGGCCTAGAGAAAAGCCAGAGCACCTGCATGAGGATTCCCACTGCAGGGGGACTGGGAGCAGAACAGCCTGAGTAGATGCTGCAGCTGAAATGTTGGGTGATATCTTCTAGTAAACAACTCATCTCACCTAAAACCATGGTTCTGAGTACTCTGAAGGAAAACTGGTAAGAAAATGTTTTCTGTCCTCTTCTTTCACTAGTCCCTATTCCCTTTCAAGGCCAAGTACTGTTTAAAGTTCTTACTATACAGAAAGAAACTGTTGTTCAAATTGTCCACATGATTCAAAACAGGGATTTGACGTGACTGAGTATTGGGTCGCATGGAGTACGGAAAACTCTATGACGTTGCATTTAACTTTGAGTCTCCCCAAGTGTCTGCTCTTGCTCCAGTAAATATTTAAGTATTTCATATAAAGTAGAAAAATTTTCTGTGCAGAGAATGAAGCAGTCATCCCAGAATAACTCACATTTAAAGTATTTTCCTGGGAGGTGGAGGACTGTGATTTAATCCCTATCTCATAGTAAGTATCCTAACCTTTTCCTTTGTGGGTTGCTTTGTGGGTTTTTTTTTTTTGTTTGTTTTTGTTTTTTTCATGGTTCCAAACTCCCACTTGTCTTCCTGTTCTTTAAATTTTGCTAGAGGAGCCCCATAAGAAAAACAGTATTTTGCTGTCTGGTAAAATATTTAAAGCAAACAAAAACTAACGTGCCTCGTTGCAAATCCTGAAAAAATCACAGCAAAGCATTTATTTATTTTTAGGTTCAACCATCAATCCAAAAAGTACAAAGATATACATAGACTTAATCATAATTAATTTTCCTGGGAATCCTTTAAAGGACTAACTAAACAGTATCTCCCTCCCACCATTCTGTCTGTGCCTCTCTCTTACTTGCTGTCTGCTTCTCAAACCTATCCTCTACTTTCTTCTTCCTCTCTCTTACATCTCTGGAGGCTCAAGGGCAGAACTGGGAGCTCTGCAAATAATTTATTTTTTATTTTTGTCTAAGAGGAAAGGTGTTATATTTGTGAAAAGTTCATTTTGTGTGCATCACAGTAATACTGAGTGATTACTACCCAAAAACTTTTATGAACTCAGAAATCAAAGTTTGTTTTCTAGCAGATTATGCATTAAGATGGAGAAAATATGTTTTGTATTAACAATGGTAATGAATATAATAAACTACTTCTATTATATGTATATATGGCAACAACTAATGTATGGCAACAAATAGCAATTGACATATTGCATGTCTATGTATGCATTATTATTTTTATTCCCAGATCCAGAAGCATATTTTCTTAGAGCGTGGGAGGGGAGATGAAGCAAGGGAAAGATGAGGAGCTGTTGCTGCACCATCAGCAGTCGTGGTATGGCTCATGCACTCCCCCAGAACATGGCCTGGCTGCAGCCATAATGCTCACCCAGGCTGGAGCTGTGCCTGCCCCGAGGCTGGGAAATCCTGTCACACTTTGACTACATGAACACCAGGGTGTTCTCCCTTGGCTAGAAAAATCCTGTCTCCTCTGGTATTTCATAAAAATAAAACTCTTAACTGCAGCCTTTTAAAGACTGACTGCATTGTAAAACACTGGCTACTTTATTCCTGTGTCCCCTTCTCACTGAACCCACTCAGGTTCTCTGGTCTTTGCACCTTGCTCCCTGAACCTATTTTTTAGTGTGTTACCATCTATCTATATGTGCCCCATTACAAACGAGTGGTATGACTAATTTCATAGTCACATAGTCGTGCTGTGATGCAGGTAAAGCCATGAGGAAGCCAGCATTTTCAGCCTAAGTAAGGGAGCCTTCAGATAGGGTTGATGTTGGGGTGAACTGAAATGTTATCTGTCAGCTGTAGCTGTCAGCAAAAATATTAAAGAAAGAGCAGCTGCATCATGCCACAAGCAGGGGAGTGGAGCAATCGTAGCTCCAAAATAGACCTTCGAGTCAGACAGAGTTTTCTTTTAATGAACCCCATTAATAGCCATAGACTATTTATTTTCAAGCCTGCTTTGAGCCAGTTGATAATGCTCCTGCTTTTAAAATGTTCAAAACAAAAGCTTGAAATGCAAGTAAAGATCTATTTAGAATGAGACTTATTGAGAGGTATGTTACTACGCCTACACAATGAATTTTTTTCCTAGTAATTATTGTCAGCTTCTGTATCCCAAAATTTGCCCACACTTTTTTAGTACATAAGTGCTGATATGACAACAATATTGATACAATAATATAAAATCATAACCACATTTCTCATTTGGAAGAAAAGTTCTTATCTTATTGTAGCTTCTGTAGGATTTTTTCTTCCTTTTCAGAACATTTCATTAATAGATATGTATCTATCCTGAAAATATTTATTAAAAAATAACATTTTGCAGTCTTTTTGGGTAATGATTAAAGAAAATAATAAGCTGCAGTCTCTTCGGGATCCTGAATTCCAAGATAAATGTAATAAAGCTTGTGGCGGGGTGTTATTGTTTACTGCTTGGAAAAACTTATGCAACGGCATAATACTGTTCTGATTTTTGAGCTGCTGCTAATGAAGTACAACCAGACAGGGTACATTGCCATGAGTCAGGAAATCTGGATGTTCCTGGACGGAGGCCAAGAGAGCTTAGACACATCAGAGATGTGATGTATATGTATCCTCTGGGGGAGATACACGGAGTTGTTTTCAAGCATCTCAAGCTGCCTGATTCAAGAAGCAACCAAATGACCACCCTGAAACGAAGTTACTGGCTGTCTGTTTCTCAGAGTCCCTTGTTTGAACACCAGGAAAACAGGAATGAAGTAGGCTTTCCAGGGGAGCTTAGAGATTAGATATTAGGCTCAGCCTTGGGACAGTAGGTCCAAAACCCTGCGGGTTTTACTTTGTTCTTTCTCTATAAAAGGAAAAACAAAACAAAACAAACCACCCCCACAACCACCCCCCCCAAAAAAAAAAACAAGAAAAAAAAAAACATACACAAGAGACTAAAACAAAACCCACAAAATTCAGAAAACAAACAAACAAATTAAAAACTGATATGATGCGATTTACTGTAGACCTTTAAACAAACCTTCTGGACACATGGTGTGTTGAAGAGTGGTGATGGCTCTATAACAGCCTTGTAAGAGCATGGGTGCTGTTTTCATACACGTGGGGAGGAGCTCACCTCACCACAACAATAAAGCAGTTGCTGAAACGCTGCTCCGTTTCTGAACAGCACTATGGTACATATATAGCTTCCTAGCATTTTTGCAGACCTCAAAATGTTGTTACCACCAGAAACATTGAGAGAAAATAGTTGTTTTCCTAAAGATAGCTGGGGATCCTGTAAAAGGGTGCTGCTGATTTCTTTTCCTTTCCACTCTCCACTCTTGCAGGTTAATACAACCAACCCAGGAGACTTTCATTTTTCACTCTTCCCCATTTCTCAGTAGCTGTGCTTTCTTCTATTCCCACAACCTTTCCCCACATCTTATCCCAGGGGAGGACTAGAGCTGCCACTGCTGCTTGGGGCAGAGCAGGGCATACGGTGCAGTTGAGCCCCTGTCCCTCCAGTCCTTCCAGGTATGTGGTGGTTTTTTGGACTTCCATGTTTTGCACCTTTTAGTTCTATCAGAGGAAGCTCTTACAATAAAGACCTGATCTTCCTTTTATGAAATCCATGGAAGGGCAATTTATTACCCAAGTCTTTCCCTCCACGGGAAGGCTCTCAAGTAAACTAATAAATAATGTCAGATCTCCTGCCTCCCTCTGGAGCAGCTTTGGGCCCTTTGTCACAGTTGCTGCTGCCATTAAACCAAGGCAGGGCACAGCGTGGCACCCTGGTCTGCCTTCTGCTGTGTTTTGGCAGCTGTGCCTGCAAACCTTGGCCTGCCTCACGTGTGCCATGGCAAATAGATGAGTGTTGGACTCCTTCCTGCTCCCAAACTCAATCCCCTGTCTAATGGTATTGCTGATTGTGCTTGTACAAAGTTTTGAGTCAAGCTTGCAAAGCCATGGGTTCAGGAGATTTTAAAGCAATACGTCGTGGAATCTTTTTAGAGGCCTTCTGGTGTCAGGTCTTCAGCTTGTAGCCTTCAACTCTTGAAGCTGTGAGGGCTGTAGTGTTTGTTTTTGTTTGTTTTTCTTCTATTTTTTCTCTGTTTTTAATTAAAGCCGAATCATGTAATGGCGACCTAATTCCTAGAGTAAGTCCTTATTGAAATGCCAGTTGCTGAGAGAGCCCTTTGAGCTGCTACCATTGCTTTGGCCAACTGGGCAGGCCTGGAGACCCAAGCTGCTTGCTGGGCCTACAGGAGCCAGGCAGCAACGCAGGCTGCTCCTGTTTTCCAGGAACTCTCTCTTCCCCCAGCCAGTACAATCAGTCACTGGGGCCTGTCCTTATCCCCATGGCTGCTCTGGGGTTGCCCCACCACTAACTGATTTGGGACAGCTACTTGCCAGACAGTGTTTCCCCACATATCCAGCCGTTCCTTCAAAGGCACCAAAATTTTCCCATCAAATTGTGTTTTTTTTTCCCTCAGCACCCTTTCTCTTGTACCAGCCTGCTTGTCCTGAGCACTCTCTGCCCCCTCCTTTTGACACAAAAAAGCAAACAGACCACCACTGATACCACTAGTACTCATGGAGACTTCTGTTACCTTTAGCTCTGTAGCAGTTCTTAGCAAAATAACACCCCCAGGAGCTGACAGCACCTCCTCTGCCTTGTGAATTACTTCTGGTACAACTGGATCTGAGGGAATGGTTTTCTTTTTCTTGAAGCCTCTCGGTATTGACACTAGTTTGGCTCCTATTTTGGCATGTTTTTCTCATCATAGCTTCCTGGTCACAACCCTGGTCCTTCTCTTTCCTTTTTCTGCTGCGTATGGCTAATTGCTTTCTACCCACAAGTCAGGGCACAGCTATGCTTCCCTCTGGAGAGCTCCTCTAAAAATACATATTATTGTCACTCAGATAAATTCAACTGCTATTCCTACTTCTCCCAGTAGAATCTGGTTTCCAAGGAAGGCTATTTAAATCTCCTTATTCAAAGCTGTTGACATGATGTTCAATACTGCAACATCTCAGGGTGTCAAAGTCACTGCTATATTTATCCTTGTAACATCCCAGGTGTTATTAAAAGTATAGAAGTAAATAGCTTGCTGGGAGTTGTACAAGGAGTCACTGACGTGAAAGCTAGCCATTTAACCAGCCTTCCTCTCCTGACAGTATGTACCTAACACCTGAAAAGGATAAGCAAAACTACCTGAAAGGGATAAACAACAAAATTAAAACATGACACAAATATTTTGGACATGAAACATGAATTTACCAGTGTTTCTAATTAATAAGCAATCAATCAGATGTCCTGTCACTCTTACAGTCTATTCCCTGCAGTGCGATTTAGTCTTTGTTTATATAACTAATGCTGGAGGTATCTAAATTAACTCTCCTTGTGTGCTGTCATGTTTGCCACATGCTTAGGTACTTGCTACTGCCTTAGAGGGATTTTTTGAGCTGACAGCAGTGGCCTGCAGAATTGGTGTTCCTGCTCTGCTTATTTATTAAGAAGCACAACAAACTGTTGTGTTACGTTCAGGGTATTCACTGAACACTTTCATAGATTATTCAGTTTATTCCTGATACATTCCTGTGTTTCCTTTTTACTACTGGAGCTAAGGACAAATGTACTATACTGTCCATAGCTAGCTTCATATATTTTTCTGGTACTTCAGTTCTCAGAGAACCATGGAGCTATAGGTCATGTGGCTCATAGCAGGGACAAGAAACTGGTGTTACTGCTGGGAATTTGTTTTTCCATAACCAGGCAACTTCCACGTTCACAGAGTGGGCCCTGAACATGTCCTTCTGGGCCCTCATGTACCACAACAATCCCATGCTGTATTTCCATTTACAAATAGACCAATTCTGTCTCAAAGCTATTAATATTGTAGCCCCTCCGTCTTTCTCATAAAAGCTGTTCCAAAATCACAGAATCATAGAATCATAGGATCATAGGATGGCTTGGGTTGGAAGGGACTTATGGACCAACTAACTCCAACTCCCCTGCCACAGGCAGGGATGCCACCCACTAGATCAGGTTGGCCGAGGCCCCATCGAGCATGGCTTTGAGCACCTCCAGGGATGGGGAATCCACAGCTTCTCTATGCCAGTGCCTCACTACCCTTTGAGTGAAGAATTTCTTCCCAGTGCATAATCTAAACCTATCCTCTTTAAGACAAAATAATGCTGCAGTTAGGAAAGTATTCTCTGAAAGTAGGAAAATCAATTTAGTTAATTTTTTCTCCAACTCATAAACTACTTTTAAAACCACTGGCCATATGGATTTAGGGCAGGGTAATTAAAGATGCTATTATCTGGTTAACACATGATTTAGATGCCCTAAGCTTTAAAAGATTAAGCTTGCTGGCCTTGTGCTGAAACACTTCTTGTATGTCCTAGTTCACTCTGGTGTCTTTCAGAGCATGGTCCCATCTTCCTACATCACACTAGCTTTCTCGCTAACTTAACCCCTATGGTTGCATTTGGGCAGCCTGTATTTAAGAAGCTCCAAGGGTAATATGTATGATCTCTGTGTGTGCATATGATATTAGCTCAAGTTCTTCTCTGTAGCAAGTGCTGAGTTTGCTCTAGTCAAACACAGTGGGATCCAAGACCTCTGTACAACACTGGCAGTGAGAATTCGTTTGCCTTTTTTCACTCATCTCTATGGATGATGGCAAAATTCTAGTTACAGCATCCAGTTTTAGGAATATCACTTGCTGATCCCTCTAAAATGAAACAGAATACCTGTTTCTAGGTATGAGAAAGGTACCATAAGTATGAGAAATCCTGTATGGTAAGACTGCTTGTCCCATCCCCTTGAGTTCCACAAGACCAGTGCTTTGCCTTTGCTTTATGCTACAGTAATCACCACCAGGTAGAGATGCTTCCACAACTTCTAGACCAAAAAGAGCCTAAGTTTGTCCCAGGTTAACCAGAAGTCCACCTAGGAATCTTGTTTGCCATAAGTGTATCGCTCTATGCTCCTGATTAGGATACAATTGGAAAGAGATTTTCAGTAAGAAAAGTGAACTCAGCAGCTGGGAGCAGTCTCCAGGGTTTCCTTCCTCAAAATCTCTGTTTTCCTTCCTTATTGCTTATTCTTTACTATCTCTATGCCAGCCTTTCAGTTTACTGGACTAGCTGAAAACATAACGATGAAGTATACTTAACATTTTTACAGAATTCATTTGCAGAAAGATGTCATCTTAATGGCATAATTCTAAATGTTCAGCTTTGAAACAGAATGTGTCCTGGAGAAGGAGGAGTGTGTACATTTTATTAGCTGATATAAACTCGGGTAGCAAATTACAAATGAAATTTTTGGTTCTTATTATGCTTATTTAAGGATATACCACAGCAAACATAACAAAAACAAAACAAAACAAACAACAACAACAACAACAAAACAAATATTTCATCTTCTGCAATTCTGAAAGTGTCAACCAAAGGACCATGATTTATGTTATTTTCAACCGTCTCTCCAGTCATCTTGTATTACAGCACATGGATACGAATACAGTCGTTATCATCACCAGCAAAATATTACTCAGCTAGCCATGTTCAAAACTTTGTGAACCTAACCGGACGTGAGACCTGGAAGTACTTAAGATAACTGAAAATAATCAAAGCCATGAGCAACCTGATCGAACTCTACAGCTTAGCCCTACTTTGAGTGAGACTGGATGGCTTCTGGCAGTTCCTTATACTGAAATTCTGGTCCTGGAATCCCGTAAGTGGCAGCTCCCATTCAGAGGACACTCAGCTGTGACTCCATCTTTTACTGTTTGCAATGTGATATCTCTTGTCACTTGGATTCCATTTTTTTGGCTTCTGCCACTCAAAGCAACAGTGGTTCCCACTGCCAGCTGCCTCATACCAACGTGGTTTCCCTGGCACTCAGAAGCTCTGGTGCCATGTGTGTCCCTCCGTGCAGAAGGGACATCTTGTTCTGTGCTGTTTGACATGCTTGAGGGCATCTAGCATGGTCATGGTTCCCTTCCTTCTGCCTACTGCCCAAAGTCAAAAATCAGAATGTTAATTTTTTTCTTTTTTTTTTTTTTTTTTAACCAGATTGAGGAATTGAAATCATTACCTACTGAAATACAATTCAGGTTTCTCTTATTATGTAAATCCTTGTGGAATAATAAAAGTGGGAAATTTGAGATATAACAGAAGACCTCCTGCAAACTTTACCTTAAAATTTAGATCCAAAATGGTTTGTGATTAAATATGTGGGACAAGCATATGCCTATTTTTTTTTATTATTTTTGTCAGCTCAACGCTGAACCAATCATGGTTAGCCACGTGTGTCTTGCCACCCTTTCATGTATGTTCTTGCTTATGGTTTTTAAATGAGTATTTTTTCCAAGAATCTGAATTACATATTTTAAAAGTAAGAATGTACTTTGAGTCACATAACTGGATAGTATGAGGTTTTATGAATATCCTATCTACTATTTTCACAAATTTGAACTTGAGGATAAATCGTGTATGTTTTCTTTAGTGTATATTTGTTGTCACAGTAACTGTAATTTTCCCAATAAATGGAAATTGCATCGTTTCCTTAAGCATTCAGGTTATTGCACTGAAATAGCATCATGAACTCACCACCACTTCTCCCTTCCTGTTGTCTGGCTAGATCTCATTTAGTTACAGGAACAGACACTAAAACAGGTTAGTTTAGATATGTGTGCATTAGAAAGCTTGAAGCAAGCCTGCTTAGCCCCATTACATCCTATGACTCATGCATGTGTGGGAAAGACCTTATTTTCACAGAGATCTCTTAGATAAACAAGGCAAGTTGGCAGCAGTTCGATTACACTGATGTTAAGAGTCTCCTGCTTTCCGTTGCATTCATTTGGTTTATATTTTCTGAAAAATGCAAGCAGTCTGATAAACTCTAATGAAAATTCTTTTACCAAGGACACATGACCTTTCATTTTCCTTTACTTTTTTTTTTTTTTTTTTTAAAAGAAGCAGCCTTAAAACCAGTTCCTAAAAGTTCCCTGTTATTACAGTAATTCTACTTTTTCTCAATTTTTTAAAAGTTTGTTAGCGAAGCTGTAGCTCTTGCTATCCACAGCCATAATGCACTAGTTAGATAACTCCCTGCACCTCCCCAGCCTATAAGCCCCTCTGGACTTCAGATAGAAAGCGGATTTAGCTTCCAAAAATATTACTTTTGCACATGCAGTGGAACAAATTTTTGAACAACATAAATCACAAAACATTATACACTTTGACACCATTTCCCCAAAAAGGAAAAGCAAAAAAAGCAATCCTTACTGTACTAAAGAGCTGTTAAAGTATATAAATCAAACTCAAAACATTTTTTTGCTAATCCAGTGAGGTGTTTGCTTTTTTTCTGAAACCCCATTGCTTTCTATCTGGATGAGTCTGTTCACATAATAAATGATCAAGATTTTAATTGCAGTTTTATCATCTCTGAAATGAAACTTATTTGGACATCGTACAGCAATCTTTTAGATTCACACACCCCTTTGGTTGTGTCAGCTAACAGCAACTAGACGGGTTGCCCATTTAAGGGAAAAAGTACAGGCTCCAGCCCATTTCCCTGTACTTCGCATGTGTTTGTCCCACTCCTTCAGCAATGCATTCTGTAATGCCAAAAAACATTTCTGCTCTCACAAAAGGCATGCACACGTGCACACACGTATGCGCTTTTATGATTAAGCTTCAGCTCTTGTAGAGCTGTAAAATTAAGGAAGTGGATGTTGGAATTCTTATTTATTTATTTATTTTATTTATATTATACCACATACAGCGATTTTTCTGTTAACTGGGAAGGAAGAAAAAAAGTGGAAATACTACTTCATTACCTCAATAACACCACCCTCTAAACAGTCCTGGATATATCATGTATTTTAACAGCTGTGTATCTTTAGAAGAATAATTCCAAAATGACACATAATTGTGCTTTTAGGATATATGCCTTTAATGGTAGGAATCGTTTCATTCTCTGTAATTGCAAAGTGTGTAAACCATTTTGGAGGCAATCACAATCTATGTAATTTTACATATCACCCTTGTATCTAGCATTTGCATGCTTTACTTGGAGAAAAGATTCATAGTTCAGCCAAAGCAGAATGAGAGTGATAGGGCAAAGCCATCTTGGATTAAAAAAAGAAAAAAGAACACTATGTAATTCATTAGAGCCATGACTTTCACAAATACATTAGGTATCGTACAAACTGCAACATTAGAGACTCTCATAGCCTCTCGTCACCAGGAAACAGGTACAATTGTTCCTGTCCTTTGGATGCCAGTACCTCAAAGAATAATTAAAGGACTGTGCTATAAATGCCTTTTTTTTTTTTTTTTCTCCTAGTAACACTAACTTTGTACAAATACTAGCTACTAAGTGAGAAAAAGAGAAGTTAAGAAATATTAATTATTAGATCCAGTATCAAGAATAACTTTCATGCCCTAGATAATTCTGACTTCTCTTGTATGTTTTACATGACAAGTGACCTCTGAAATTTGCTGGCATTATGTATAAAATCAGGAAACAACCTTCAGCAGGAAACACTGACAGAAGAGAGAAAACGCTAAAAAGAAAGCCACCAGAATGTGATGGTGAAACCGAAAAGTACAGGCACTTGTGCTTCTTACAAAGAAGCATTTAAACTTTTCTATGTAGTAGATAACATTATCTTGTCACATGCACATTCTTCTTCTTCTCAATTTCAGTTCTTATCTCAGGTTTTAAATACTAAATATTTTTGTTGAAATAGGAAGTATCAGTAGATGGAGTTCTTTCTAGTTTGTCTTGTTTCATCTGGCTTCTTCAAACACATTATAACTGTTTCTCCAAATGGCATTTCAGATATGCAGTAGGGCAAAATCCCTCCCCCAGATTCAGATTATGTATTACAACAGTATGGCAAACTGCAACAGTAGCTCCTTGAGAAAGGAAGGGAAGAAACAGGAAATGAGAGAAAAAGTAAGATGTCTCTTGAGAAAAAAAATATGGACAGGAATATAGATGATGTCTTTTGGCAAATGCTCTTGAGGGGACTGGAAATTTGTTTATTAATTATTGAACACTAAGACCTGATCTTATTAAACTTTAAGGAAAACTTACTTTGAATTCAGTGGCATACACTTGGCCTCTGCTTCAGTGCAACTGTGACACACATTTTTGTGCCAACAGAATTCCTATCAGCAGGAGTTTTACTGATACATCTATATCAGTAAAAAGATTTCAGTATGGAAATGACTACACTGGCAAAATTGTGATCCAGAGGACCAAAACAGGAGATGTTAGAAAAAGTAGAGATTTTCTGACATACTTGTGCTTATTTTCAAACTGCCACTAGGAAACACAACTTCAGGAGTCCTATCTCAGTCAGCCTAGCTTGGTTTGTAGAGAAGTTTAGTCTATGTGACAGTAGCACCAGGTGCTACACTGAGAGGCACAATAGAGAATTTATTCACTAGATCAGTCTTAAGCTTACTGAAACCTGTGGCACAGAGGATGGACCAGTTAACACCACAGTTGTGATTAATTGCCCACCAAATACAAGTGGGAGGAGTAAGGGTAAATCACAGCAGATATAGGCAGGGGCAGAACCATGACGAGCTTTGAAGATGAACTTCAAGTCTTGTGTTAAATCTGGTGTTAAAAAGAACCAGACGTTCTATAAAGAGATTGAAAGATGGGGGTGATGACAAGATACTCAGTTAAGATTATGACTTTAACTGTGACTAGATTGGCTAAAAGAGGTCGTAAATTATAATATTGCTAAAATGAAGGTGGAAGAATGAGCCACAGGCAGAGTCTGGAAGTGGATTCAGATTAGGAGGGATACACAGTCTTTAGCACCATGAACGGTATCATTCATTTTCCACGGCTATGGGAATATAAACAAAATCAAAATAATATAGAAGAGGGGAAATAAATGAGCATGCTTGTCTTCCAAGAAAATCTCTACAAAGGAGAATATTGCCAAAACCTAAATTACTTTTTGATTTGATATAAAATTGAGCTTGGTTTCACTGTAATCATTAGTAGAATTGGCTATTCTTCAAAAATGAAACCATCTGTTGAATAGCCACATTGCATATTCCACAGATCTGATTGGAAAATCTCAGAGCCTCTTTGTGGACACCTGTTGAGAAGAGTAATTTTAGCCTCCTTCTCCATTTTGAAATGGAGAGGAAGACAGATGTATGTAAAACCACAACTCCATGTGTTAGAATTCACTATCAGACTGTTCCAAAGTTTCTTCATTTGATAAAATTTTGAGGTTAATAAATTTCCCCTTTGCATTTAAAAACTTTGCTAAACATAAATTCCACAAGAAAACTAAAATTTTTAAATTGTATATCATGCTGAGCAACAACTGAAACCAAAAAGCAGTCAGTAATTAGCATATTTCCCATATTTTGTCATTCACATATATTCAAAGGGTCAAGTTTGACATTTCTCCACAGTTTTTCTTATTTGCCAATGAATTCAATGAAAATAAGAAATAGTGACTTTCACTCTTATGTCAAGATGACAAAAAATGTATAAGCAATCTTTGTCTCAGCTTTATTTCTTATTGTACAGCTTTCTTATGAAAAAATAACTTTCTCAGGATGTGTCTACATTAAAAAGTAATAGCAAAGTTTCCTTTTGAGATTTAGACTTGGGATACCATACTGCTGTAGTAATTCCACAGTAATCATTATCACATTAAATCGTGGCCACCAAAAATATTCCTATTTAGTGCTTAAGTAGGATGCCACTTGCTATGAAATAAAAAGCAAACTATATTACTTTTGCTTTTAAGAATTTTTCTCCATCCTAACACTTCATTTATCTTATTGTTTCATAGGCAGTTATTTTCTCAGCCACCCGGTCAAAGTTGCTTCAGAGCGTTTTGTTTCATCCAATCTGCAAGCATATCATTGCTAAGATGTGGTATTGATGTAATTTACATAGTATGCAGCAGTGAACCTAGAATGATTTAGCTAAAGCAAGACCTTCTCAGCTTCCTGAGGCAGTCCCTGAGTCCACAGACTGAGTGTCAAACAGTGTAGACAGTCAACATAGACTCAATCAGTCCCTTCCTTAGGACAAATATTTTTCATCTGAGACAATTCTACATAAATCTGCAGACAAGGTTTTTGCACGTGTTAAATGCATTTTTTAAATTGTTGCTTTCATAACTAAATTCATATTACAGATGAATTCATAATCAGTGCATCTTTTAAAAATTTATTTACCAAATTTATTTTGTTTAAAGAAAATGGGTTTACAAGACCTAGGGAAACTCATTCTTCAATTGACCAAAGAGCTTTTGTTAGTTTAGACAAAGCAAATCATACTGAGCAATTACTCTCACAAATTATATGACCATTACAAAACCATAGGTTATTCAAACAGATACACAGGCTTCTGATGTGGTATCAAAGTAGAAGATCTGAGAACTTATTTCTCATCAATTTTGCTGAAAGGAACAAACACTATAAAAAAAAAAAATGACCCAGCTCAAGCACGCTTGGATATAACAAACATAAGGTCAGTTTTTAGGAAAGTCGCGTTACGCAGATTATGCAGCTAATCAATCAATCAGATTAATATTCTGTCGGTATAAATAAGTACAAGAGGAAGAACCAAGAGCTGTTGGAGTAGTATGAAAGGTACCAGGTGTGCCCGCGCACTGAAAGTTATTAAGGACACAAAAAGTACAAATATGCTAGGTCACAAACTATGCAGTGAATTCAGTTACTGAACAGCTATTTCCTCTTACTTATCATACAGGCTGTCACTGTTTTTTAATAGCTGCTAAACTATCGCTGGTAAGGGGTGATATGTATTCTATTCTTAAATCTTGGTTTGTTCTCTGTCAGCATGTGAGCAGATATAAGCAAGATACACGTCAAAATCCACACGCTTTTTTTTTTTTTTTAATAATAATACCAGCTACTTGATTGTGCTTGTTCTAAGAACTGAAAAAGTTATTTGAGCAACGTTTTTCTGTGATGAAAGCATTAAATTAAACATCCAAGACATTTATCCCAGCTTTTATCTACTGAAGTTTGCAAATCATGCAGAAGATTGTTCATAGAAGGGTGCAGACAATAATCAGTAGCAAAGAATCTCACTTGTAAAAAGAATTCATTAGAGTGGTTAGCTCAGTCTTACCTGTCAGCAAGAACTTAGGAATAGATCCTTTACACTGCCAGATCGCAGTAGCTTGTCCCACAGTACTACCACAGCAGTAGCCTGATCCAGCCCAGGAGAACACAAAGAGAGAAACTTTTCCCACTTTTCAAGGTCTACCAGCAGCTGAAGGAATGAAGGAAATAGGGTAGAGAACAGAGGACTGAGTTGCTTCTCGCAGAAATCCCAGGCAGGAGAAGTAGGAGGTATACTCTGTCTGTGTCTCACCCAGACTTTTGTTTAAAAGTTTTTTCAACTGTTGCTAGGTGGTGTTAGGCTTTGGCAGTTTAGTTCTCAGATTGTATTTCCCCTCTTCTGGTCTCTTCACACAGTGTTACAGCAATGACTTTGTTGAGCTCAGCTCGCTTGTGCTATATTTAACCAGTGTTCTCAGCAAGTCAAGCCTGTCAACAGCTGAGAAGTTTGGAGCAGGCTTTGCTGAGTTCCTCAGCTGCTGAATTATCAGTGGATGTAGCACTGCACAGCCCAGCTACTACATTCACTGAAAGATTGCGAGGAAACCGTCAAATCCTTTTAAGGGCTTCCAGTGACTTCACAGGAGTAATTACTATTTAAAGCACTAAGAACAAGATGTGTATTTAGGCATATATTTTAGACCGCTAGAGAAAGAATACTTGTGTTCACAGCAGATGAGTTCAATTATTTATACAGTGAGGATTTTCCTAGGACATGTAGGAAGTTTATAATTTGAAAGGTATGCACTTCACTTGAGGAAAAATTACACGTGGGGAGAACTTCTTGCAGCATAATTTTTACAGAGTTTAAATTTGTTAAGATGACACAGGGAAATTAATGAAAGGTTTAGGCTGGAAAGTTTTCAGCGTGATGTTTATTCCAAATACAACCTTTTTCCCCAGGACCAAGAGCTTCACTACTCTGTCTCTAACTCTCATTGAAGAAGAAAAGGAAAGCCACACAAACCTTGATTTGCTTGATATGAATCAGGCAAGAAGGAGTATTAGGAACACATCACTTGATACGTTGCATACATTTTTGTGTATCCACACTTGCTTCTAAATCTAATTGATGCTAATTCCAAGCCATGTCTCCAAATCAACCAACCAGGAGTACCATTGAGCAGCTTTTCAACCCACAAACCACCACATATCAAAGTTCTCCAAAGACTTTGCAGTCTCAGACTCTGGAGTGAAGTTCTACCAATTCATGGCAGAACAGCCCCTGTAAATGTCTCTGGCAAAGAATATTTCTTACCCTAACAACTCTGTTCAGACCCGAGCTGTGCTTCAGAGTGAAATGCAAAATGGGCCTCTTGGAAAGCTTTACCCCAGTGACAATTTGCAATATTCACCTACGGTTGAAGAGGCAGGAAAGAAAGAAGAAAGGAAAGAAAAAGGTAGAAAAACATTTAAAAAATTATGCATCCATATTTGTACCTGGAGACATGTCATCCATTCAGAGCAAAAGCAGGAGATTCACACAAATCAAATACCCTTTGGTGATGCTGGGTCACTGTGCAGATAGTAGGGGGGAAGCAGAGAGGTATCATGCTCTTTGTGCTGATTTCAACATGTAGGATCCTAACTGGGCATAACTATATGAGATGCCAAGGGGTGAGCACAAGCCCTCATGGGATGGAGCTGTAGTATTAGCTGTACCTTGGTGCTCTAAACCCATCTCCATAATGAGACAGGCTTACATTCTGCTTGAGCTGTGATATTTTCTAAACAAGGAAGGAACAGTGAAGGAAGACTCCCATTCCCAATGAGCTTATAAAGATGTAGTAAATACTAGGTACTATGTCAAGTAACTGATATTTAGACGTTGATGGTAGATTTATAAATGTCCCAAATGCTTCCATTGTATCAAACATATTTTATTTTGGAGACCAAGTAATAAACACTAATTTCATGTTGTCCATTTAAATATTTAACTTGGACAGAGTATCTAGAATGTACAAAAATATAAACACTCTATTTTATAGAAACAGCTATTTGGAAGTTTATTGTAGGAACAGATAATATATTGGCACAAAGCGTGGTGTTACATACTTCCACTTTGAACTGAAGTGAGTTACGTATATCCACATTCTAAAAAACCATGTGATTTTGTTCTCTGGTACAAAATTGAGGTATTCCAAGCAGATAGTCAAACTTTTTGACTATTCTGGCCTTAACTTCTTGCTCAAAGTTCAATATTAATAGTACTTTATCCATTCACCTACAACAAATTAGGCAAAGAAAACAATTAACTAAGCTCATAAATCTCAGAGAAACTGAGTGATTCTCTACATTTCTCTCCCATTAGTTAGTGGCATATTCACTGAGTGGAAAACAATGCAACTTCTTAGGAGGCAATCTCTGCTGCCAGCCCTTGTGGGTGGGTTTCAACAGTGGCCCGCTGATGCAAGTCTGCTCATTCTTCTACACTTGCAATCATACTCCCCAGCTGTGCCCCATAAATATTTCTCCTATAAAACAGTGGGAATTTCAGAAGAAAAAAAAATGTTGAAAATGGAAATCAAAGAAAATACAAGCACTTACAGCATAGATAACAGTGCAATTCCTGAAAGTGTAAAATTTCTAACTTTGTGTGGTATAAAAATGGTTCACATTTTTATGTGTATGTATGTATTTTTCTTACTGCTTTAAGAGAAACTATAATTATAAAACATAGGTTGGGGAGGCTGGAGAATAGTAAGATAAGAAACTGAACCACAGAAGAGACTTTTTAGTTTGACATCCTACATGAGGTCTTAGTGTCAACTTACACCATCATCCTACAACTAAGTCTAGTAAGTGTGATATCTCCTAATTAAGCAGCCAGGATACTGGAGTCCAATGTAAATACTCCCGAGAAAATTCTTAAAGGAAGCTGAAGCTCTCAGCATTGTTTCCAACAAAACACCAAAGGCCAGAGCCACACAAGACAAAGGGGACCGAATGTAGCCCTAGAGAGTGCAGGACATGTTGCCATCTTTGGATATCATGTTAGTCACAGATATAGAAAAGGGATTGCCAATGTTCACACTGTCCCATTTCTCTGTACCAACTTCACTAGAAAACAGAAGAAAATATGAAACAGAAAATATGAAACAGAAAATATGTCCTGAGCTGCTCCAGAGAAACCTGTGGTTTGAGGCAGAAATTACCAGCAGAAAAAAAAAATATATTTTGTTGTTGTTGTTGTTGACAAGATCAAAACAGATGTCTTCTTCTGACTGTACCGGTCCCACCTGACTTGAAAATATCTGTAAATAATCTCATTCTGGAAAATATACATTACTATATATATTTATATATTTATATATGCTATATATATAATGTATATAGCATTACTATATAATTTTTATTTCAACTGTCCATCACTGCAGTGAATAACTTCATCTCATTCTCTAAAGCCATGGGGGAATCCAGAGTCAGTGCCTTATACCTTTTCTCTTCTCAAATATTGTACATCATAATTAACTGGCCCAATGTACCAGAAACAAATTATCCAAGTGGGTTTAGGGTTTCTTCAGAAATGTATGTTCAGAGAAGCTCTACTATGGGTAAAATTTTGTGAGAGCAACTACAGTCAGTTATTCATTACTTTGCTCCTCATTGAAGAGTACTGAAGAGTACAGAAGACTCTTCATTGAAGGGTAAGGAGTCATTAGTATTTTAATTTCTAAAAAAAATATTTTTTTATTTGCTTGAAGGGTCTTCTGACACCCTGGTTTTATAAGACTTTTGTTCACTTCCATAAGAGCTGTATTATTTTAGATTGTGCTGCTGCTTTTACCTTTGTTTCAGCTTTACAGTGTAACTGGCAGGGAGGGTGGTTGATCATATTTTGATTAACCTGATCTTGGCTGCATCCCCTCAGATTTATATTTTGAGAAGGTAAGTTATTTTTTCTGCTTTTCCAGATACTATTGTCACCTCATAAAACTGATATTGCTTTGTAGATATTAGATCTTCTATATCCTCAGCTCAAGCACCTGCTTTTTTAGAACCAAAGAATAAAGCATTTCTGCCACCTAGTTCATAGATTTCATTTAGTTGTCTGTTTTATAATCTTGCCAAATTAATTAAACTAATAAAACTTTGTGGTATCCCACAATTCAAATATTTTCCCAGATACATAAATTATTTTCCTAGGTGTAATTTAAAAGTGAATTGTGTAATTAACACTGCTATTTTTATTTCCCTAAAACCTTTTTACTCCCTGTTTTTTGTTTTTTTTTTTTTTTTTGTTTGTTTGTTTGTTTTTTTGACATCTGCATTAATCTTAATTTTATTTGTTGTAAACACATCACATATATCTAAAAAATCAGTGATGTAAGATGCTTGCCACAGCTACAAATTTCCAGGAACTCTTACTGGAGTTTTATAATCTTTCCTGTAACAGTTTTTCATGCTTTATCAGTGAGATAAAAATAGGGTGTCTTTCATTTTGTTTCTTCATATGATGTCTTGATCTATATTTTTTTCTTCAGAAATAATTTCTTTTGAAAATATTTTAATTAAAGAAACATGTTAAAATGCTTGGGCATTTCAGTTGTTTTAAATTTGATATTTTTGCATTTTGCCAACAAAAATATCAGCATTTCATAAGTCTTCTCATTATGAAATAGGCATAATTCTGAGATGACTACAGTCAGACAGACAACCACACCAAAAATGTCAGATGGCCCATCAGACTTAGAGGGGCTCAACACTGTTTATGACAAATGACGGGAAAAATAGTGATAAGATTTGTATCAGAATTGGACACTTGAGTCTGAAGCTCCAAAACCTGGCACTTGCTAACAGCTGGGTCAAATGGAGACAGCCTGAAGCCTAAATCTGGAGGAAAGTGCCAAGTCAGGTCTCTGGAAATAGAGCAAATCATCTTATTTGCTCCGCTGCCACACCCCAGGAGTGGTATGTAACTTGCTCAAAGACTATGATAAAAATGAGCTGAGCATGGATTAATTGCTTTTAAGGCCAGCATAAGCTACTTTGATAATCTAATATTGCCTCCTACACAGGAAAGGCAGGGGAATTTTCCTCAAGCAAAGCAGCAAGTTGCAGTGAATTAAAGCACATCCTTCAGAAAGATTATATAAAGCAAATATGGACAATCTGCCAACTCAACATAGAATCATGGAATCACAGAATGGCTTGGACTGGAAGGGACCTTAAAGATCATCTAATTTTGATTAAGATGATCTAATTTTGAACACCTTCCACTAGACCAGGTTGCTCAAAGCCCCATCCAGCCTGGCCTTGAACATCTGCAGGGATGGGGCACCCACAACATCTAATTACTCTTACTATTTCAAGCAAACCAAAACTTTGCAATTTATTTCCAGTTTGCTATTAGCTGACTTTAGCTCCCAGCCCATTCAATAGCTAGTCAGTAGCCTTCAGCCTCTCTCAATTTCTGGAATCCTAAAAAATTTCCTGAGGAGATTAAAACGCCTGCAGAAAAAGTCCAAGTATATAGGAGCTAACCTTGCTTATCCTGATTTTTCTGTGACCCCCTTGGAAACAGTGCACAGATATCCTTGAATCACAGAATGAAATTCTAAACCACTTCTTCCTATGCAGGTTATTAAAAATCAAGTTGGTTCTGAGCCTTCTCTCTTATAGACTAAATTCCATGAAGTTTTCACTATCCCTTAGCAGATATTTGCATATTATGATAGGACGCACTTAAATTGCATACAGTTGTTAAAAAATAATCAAGCAATTAAACAAGCACCCTACCTGGGTAAGCCTGTGACATAAGATTATCAATCAGAGAAATATGGATAAATTAAGATAAATTTAGATTAAAATAGAATACTATTTTGAGGATTAAATATTTCCTTGAAAAGACACCTAGAATTTGTTTCATGAATAATCCCACTGAATAACAGTAGTCCTGTATTTTCTCAAGATTTGTCTGTGTGCTGTTCATCACTGAAGGGAATCCAACAGATTTGTTACCAATTACTGTAATGTAATCTAAATATCACCTTCCATTTACTACTAGTCTGAAGCAAATTTATGTGAAAAAAAACACTTGGAAAGAAACATGAAGGTATCGACTGCCAGTGGTAATTGTTGGTAGCACACGTGAAAAATCTTATAAACATTTGCTTTTAATGAAACAAACACAAACTTCACTTACACTTTTAATGGAAGATGACCAAGTAAAACATCCTTATCCTGCAGTTCAGCTTAACTGTGTTCAACCCCCTTAGCACCTCAAGCTTTTCAAAAATCTAACAAGCTGTGAACCAGAAAACCATAGCTTTGTTACTGTCAGATCAACAGCTGTTTTATACCACTGAAGGGCCTGGCCATTTGTCTTTAACAAGGCTTCAATTCTGCTGCACTGCCTTCGTTAGTTCAAGCAGCTTGTAGGAAAACTCATTATCAAACAGATGTAATTCCCTCATTGCAATTGTGTAGCAGTACAGATATCATCACAACTTGGTAAGATCCCTCTACAGTAGATGCAGTTTTTACCAGAACTCTCCCCTCTCTATGAATGTGTTATTCAACAAGAAATACGTAGCCCAGAAGTATTTATTCTAAAATAAATAAATAAATGAATAAATTAATAATAATAACAATAATAAAAAAGATTATCACGATCATCTGATACGCATTATTAAAGCTGCAGCACCCAAGGACTCGATTGCCAAGAACAGCACCTCTGTCCTTGCAAACAGTGCCATGCTCTCCTGGCTGCTCATAGGAGGGAAGTGCTGCTTTTGACATCTCCAAGAACACAGTGCCACCTATCTGCACGTTAGGGGTAATTCAGGGGAGACGGTGGGAGAGGACCAGGAAGGGGCTGTTTTCCTTGCAGCCATTTCAGCAGCATCCGTTGTTCCCTGGCTGGGTTTCCTGAGGGCTGAGGGAAGCTGCTTCCACTGCACATCCCCAGGCTGTAGTTGCATTTCCCACACCACACTGCTTTCTGCCACCAGCTCAGTTCCATGTACACCTGTCAGGTCAAGTGCTGACTGGTCATACCAAGTTTACTTAAGACATTTTAAGCTAAGCCTCTTATATCATTAATACTCCCACAGATTTTGTTCACAGAAGCCCAAGACTGTTACTACATTATCTGTGGATCTGTAGAGCTTCAATTGCTGAGGAGAAAGGAGTGGCTCAAATACATGTAAGCAGCCCATGAGATTTAAAATTTGTACCCACCTGGACCTCAGTACCAAGGAAAGGGTTAGCCTTTCCTAATTTTGCCCCAGGGATGAGCCACCAATGCACTCCAGATGTAAATTACAGTCCAGCTACCATTTTCATGAAGAACTGTCTCCAGTCCCGTTACCAAACCAGCTACATACACCTCTCAAAGATAGTCATTTGCAAGACTAAATTGCACGCACTAAGGAAAATAAGAGGGAAGGGATAAAGTATTTAGTGTCAGGCACAAATCCATGCTTGAAGAACATCTCTGCAAGGGGGTGGAAGCAAGCCTTTGAAATCCAAGATTATATGCTCCACAAAGTATCAAAGACCTGATGCTTGAAATATAAAGAAGAGGAAGATACATGCAAGCCAGCTTACTTCTATCAAACTGCTCAGCAAACAACAGGCCTTGTTCTTGAGGTATCACTGTACATTTGCCATAAATTACACTTTGTGGTTTTACTTTCAGAGTGTCGGGAAGAGGAGTCTTTTGAAGCACTCCTTTCTATTTCCTATTATTTAAGAATTTGGTAAACAATAAGGAGGAAGGCTCAGTTAAATTGCTGTTCCACTCATTTGCATGCAGACACAGTTTGCCAGTGATACTCGAAAATGAAATGGTCTTTCAAAATGCCTTGTTTTTAAGCAGCAGTGTTGAGAACAGTTCTTTATGAGCACAGTTCACTTGGGTACATTAGGAAAGAATTGTTTTGCCTTTTTTATTGACCACTAGAAGAGAGCAAGAGAATTTAGATAGCAGAATTTTAACAGGAGGATCACTATAGGAATTTTATTTAAAAAAAAAAAAAAAAAAAAAAAAAAAAAAAAAAAAAAGCCACCAAGATGATGAAACTCTTTGAAGAGAGGCTGAGAGAGCCCGCACTGTTCACCCTGGAGAAGAGGAGACTCAGGGAGGATGTCACCAACTGAAGGGAGGGTGCAGAGAGGATGGAGCCAGGCTCTGTTCAGGGGTGCCCAGTGCCAGGACAAGAGGCAATGGGCACAAGCTTGAACACAGAAGGTTCCTTCTGAACATCAGGAAGCACTTCACTGTGCAGATGGTGACTGAGCCCTGGCACAGGCTGCCCAGAGAGGTTCTGAAGATTCCTCCTCGGTGATCTTCAAGAGCCGCCTGGGCAGTCTACTCTGGGTGACCTTGTTTGAACAAGGGTCTCTAGAGGGCCCTGCCAACCTCAGCCATTCTGAGATTCTGTGATATGCTCATAGTGCTAAATAGCATACTATTGAATACGTCCCTTTTCTTCCATATATACTGGCAATACAATTGCTTAGAAAATCCACCTGAGCTAAAACCTAGAACGCACCTCTGATAATCTCACTGGACTACTGTCCAATACCTGCCTACTTATGCAAATTACCAAGAAGAATTACCAATTACCCTGCAAGTTAGAAGAAGTGACTAGAGTTTCCTCACAGCCCTTGTAAATAAAAATGCATTTCTTTTAGAGAAACCAAAATAGTGTGATGGGAGATGAGATGGGGAATCCCTGTGCAATAGGGAAATAAGTAACTGCATGGTGCAGAAATCAAAAGTTGGGACACAGAGTGGAACCTGAGCCAGTGGTAGCATGAGCACTTGCAGAAAGCCTAGCAAGGCATCTCTGCCTGGAAACTGAAATGGAGACAATCTGAGGGAATACTTTAAACATTCTGTATCCTGTAAACTATTGGCTTTCAGGATATAAGCAACCTCAACAGAAGGAGGTAGACACCAGGTCAACCACAATTACCATTGCTAGCCATGTAGGTTTTCTTCCTTTTTATTATCAGGATTATTTAGGTAGCTCTACATCCAGCTAATTCCTGAGTATCCCATCTTTCAGTACTCAAAAGCATACCAGAACAGAGAAGGTTAAGCAGAGAAGCCAGAGGCCAGAGCTACTACTGGCTCAAGAAAATTATACACAAATTATATTATTTGCTTTATTAGGCCACATTTCTCTTTACAAATATTGATGCTTTTTATTTGCAATATTTATTAATTTATTTATGTAAAATGGCAGAGAATCACAGAATGGTTGAGACTCTGAGGGACCTCTGGAGGCCATCTTCCAATCCTCCTGCTGAAGCAAATTGACCCTAAGCAGACTGCCCAACACCACGTCCAGATGGCTTTGAGTACCTCATAGGATGGAGTCAGCACACAAAATGAACAGTAGCACATCAGAGCAGATTTTGTCTCACCTAAATCAGTCATGAAGTTAGGTGTACAATCAGAGTTGATTCACAGTGAATTGTCTCATCTTCCAGATATGATTAAACACTCATTTGTGATTAAGTAATGTCAGAAGAATCTGATCTCCAGCACAATTCCACATTTAATTTCATTTTATATTTATCATTTTATAGAGTAATAATTTATATTAATGTCTTGAATATATCTAGTAGTATTTTTCATGTGCTTATTTTATGTGAATGTAACATTTTCAAAAATCAAAGTTTTGTTGTTGTTGTTGTTTTGTTTGTTTGTTTGTTTGTTTTTTTAACTAGAAAGTAAATAAAGCAGGTTTTTTTTTTTTTTTCCCAGCAATTCCTACCGTTATGGTCATTTTTATGTTTTCAAGACTTCTTGTATGTCAAGATCTAAGTCTTTATTGTTAGTACATTGCCAAATAAAAGAGGGTCAAGTAGCAAGCTGCACTGCTGATTGCTCAAACCGATAGCACTCTCCTGGTGATTTAAGTGACACAGGTCTTCCAATGCTGAAGAGCACAGTATCTGTCTTTGAAAGTCAGTGTTTTTCTAAGAAAAGTCCAAAGAATCTCTTGAACTGCATAATTAAATGATACTGAGGAGTTGTATGATTCAATTATATATTCAGAGCTGATACACGGAGTATGTTGTATTATCCCTAGAATCTATTTTAAGCCTAAGATTTCCTTAACAGGAAACAGATTTTATTTATTTATTTATTTATTTTGGCAAATATTGCCCTCACATTTCTCCTTTTACAGAAGGCAGGAAGCCAAGATCTGTGTTTTGAGCTTCCCTCCCACATATATACCTTTACAAATTTACATTTACTTTATATTGGCATGTTTTTCCCACAACTCTTCCATATTAAGCCGGTTTTCTTTCTCCCTTAGGCCTAAGTAAATCTTTCTAGAAAGTCAAGAAGACACTCATGAATCTCAAATTATTCTTTTGTATTTCTGTCAAAAGGATGCCCCCCACATCATCCACTAAGGGCTTCTGCATTGTTTGTTTTTTAGTGTTACACGTGTGATGGATTGCAACATAAAATATTTCCAGCAGGTAACAGATCTCCAAGACACCATCACTAAGACTCTTCTAGGGACAGTTTAGCCTTCAAGAAAACAAGCAATAGATAAAAAAGCTAATACTCACCAGACCGTGGTGACATATCTGAGAATTAACTCAAGCAGAATAGAACTACATGACCATTCTAAGTTAAAAACAAGACAAATCAGAAAAACATTGCAAAACAACTGAAATAAATCATTCTCAACAGAGGGTAACAAAGTGCTGAAGCAGAACCTGAAAACCTAAAGACAAGATTAATTCTGCTGTAGCTGAAGGATACGGCTGGTTTGTCACATAGAGTTTTAGTGCACTATAAAACAGAGAAACCAAACAAATAGCTTGGTTGTCAAAAAAGGAGAAAAAATCTGATAAAGAGAGCTCTGCATCCTTCACCTTAAATACCAGTAGGAATTGTACCTTCTTTGTTGAGCAATAAGCAAAAGCCCAGAAGGGAAACAAGCAAACCAACCAACCAGGACAGGGAAGAAAAGAGAAAAATGTTCTAATGCTGAATAAATAAATAAATAAATAAATAAATAAATAAATAAATAAATAAATAAATAAATAAATAAATAAATAAATAAATTGAAGAGCTGGGATAGATATTGCTCAATGTATTGTAGCCTAAATAAGGAAATTCCAGTAATGAGGGCAGTCTAAGAACCTAACAAGACATATATGACTGTTCTGTTTGGCTTACAGTGCCAGCTGATGGACATTGTTAAATATACGTCTCTCCAAGTCCAAGAAAAATAAATACTCTTCAGTATGTATATGAGTTCCAAGCCTTCAACAAGGCAGGCCTTTGCCTACAAACATGTGATTCAATTATTTTGATACATTTATATAGAAAGATATATAATAAAAAAAAAAAAACTGTTTGCCTCCAAATATGTAAATGGACTTTAAAAGCAATTAAAACAAGAAATATTCATGGTCTGTTGTAATACCAGAACAGAAATATGATAAGAAATAATAAAATAGAATGGTATTTTAAATGGTCTTCTGTGCTGATTGAAATTGAAACCAGTTACTACACTGAAGTAGAAAGCAGCTTTCTATAATCACTCCAGCTTCACTTAGGTCTTTAACTCAGATATTGAGACCTGTCTGGGGGCAAAATTTCTGAAAGTACAAAATATTGGATGAATGTTGTGTCTTCAGAGCATTTTCTTTTGGAAGGGAACAAGAGAGGAAGGAACAGTGTATCCCTATGTGTAGTAAAGGTGTTGGGTAGGCAATTTATATTCTTTCCTTCTGTTTCTGCACATATGAGCATTTTGTCATTCACTTGCTCACCCCAATCACTGTGTTAAACTGTGGAAGAAATATTCCTTGCCATCCTTCAGGGAGTACAGGGAAAAATACAGAGAAAAACAAAGAAAATAACTGTTTTGCATTTGCTGGTCGGCATGTTTGGAGCAGGCCCTTGGAATACCAGAGTACACCAGGCAGAAGCACGGAGAGTCAGAGGAGCTGAAAAGAGGACCTGCCTGGTACAGCAGCTTATCACAGGCCTTGCATGTCCCACAAAGACCTAGAACTGATGACAAAGTGAACCTGGACAAATACTGTATTTGGGAGCAGCTGGAAACCTTTTGATGTGACACTCTTGGGCTACTGGGTTAACATCTCAAGTTATCAGGATGCAAGAGGTGAAAATGGGGTGGGTATAGAGCGAGAGCTGCATACGAGAAGTTTTGTTAGGATGGTAGGAAAAGTCACAGCTCCTGACCAGATGCCTGCTGCACATTTATCCTCTTGACTGTAAGGAATTTACCAGTAGTCAAGTGTAGTGAACTCACGTTGACTACAAAGGATGGCCAAGGTCTGAAATTACAATTAACCATTCAATGGCACAAAGCAAGAGAGCCTCCACCCTGATGGAAAGGACACAGGCAGGACTAGTCAAAGGCAGGAAAAACTGCATCCTAGAGAGAAAGGGACTCACATCCCAGTGAGGAGCCGTATCTTCTTACTTTGATATCTTTCTCCAACAAATCCAGTAAAACCTTTACAGAGGCACAGTGGGAAGAGGCCCTTCCATTACTGTTGTCAAGTCATAGATAGAATAGTGAATTTAGTGAATATCTTCTGACTGGTTAGTCACATTTTTGTTACAATTAATCATACCTGTTTTTTTTGTTTGATGGTTTGTTTGTTTTTCCCTTTAATCCTAGCTAGTGCATGTCCTTTTATTCTATCCCAGATTTGTTTCCTGGATACATTACAAGAATAAATAGAAAAATAGGCTACTCCAAAAATAAGACCTGTACTTCTGAGAGATTCCACAAAAGACAAAAAAAAAAAAAAAATAAAAAAATCAGGCCAAACATATATGGGTCAAATAAACTTTAAATGCATTTATGGAAGTGAATATGAACATCTCCCTGTTCTATATGTAAATATTTCTGACATCCCAGATCTTGCCTCAGGTTTCTTTGATGAATAAGTACAAGAGAAAGCAGCAGAATATATTATTCATAGTTTCATTAAATACTCCAACATCATTATTTTTGCAAATTATAAATCTACAAATATTATGAAATTATCTGCTTGTTACAACCAAATAAGCACAATATTTATATAGCAAACAATAAATAACAATAAATAAACAATAAATAACAACTTCAAAAACAAAAGACTTTTGTTTTCTATATTGTTTGAATAGGATAAAAATAAATGAGTTAAAGCATATAAAAGGAAAAGAAGAAGCACCAAAATGTTGTTCCAAGAAATCCCTAATGAACAAACCCTCCCAAATTCCTCTTCTTTGACTTCACCACAATCATTGAACTAACTCCTCTGGAATGTAAGCAGGTTTGTTTTCTGTTCAGCTGCCATCAAATTAAGTCAGCCTTCACCTGACCTTCAGAAAAAAATTGAATTATGGTGATACCCATTCTCCTGGACTGCCCACACCTTCCCAGTCTTCTCATTCTTTCTATGGAACACCTCAGTAATGCACTATTTGTTAAAAAACAAACAAACAAACAAACACAACAGCATGACGCTTCCACAATTAGCTTCTGTTGTTTGTCTAACTCCATCAGTGTAACAAACAATATATTGCAACCTTTCAATATATTATAATATGAAAATATTGCTCCAACTCGCCCCACTACTCTGGGACTAATTCAAGATACTGGTAGTGGCTACATAGAAATGCAACACTTTTACTGGTCAGAAGAAGTAGTCCAACAATTGCTCTTCATAGAAGGAGTATGACTCTGAGAACGCTGATACTCGAAGACAGGACACTTCAGACTAGATAGTCCAGTGTTAAGAGGACTTTTTGTAATTGTGGGCTTCAGCCAATGAACTTCACATAAATGGAAGGAAAACACATCCATAAGGAGCTTGAGATAACTATGTATTATATTGCAAGAAGAAATATGTTAGTAAATTGTATATAAAAACTTTCCCAAGTTTATTCATTTGGTACCAAACACCTATTGGTTTAAGAGAGTTTTGCATCTGAAACCAGAGGAATTTCTAAAGAAAGGAGAGGCACGCAGGGGCAGGAGCCTCTTTAACCCACACTCTCACTTCAGCTGCTAGCGAACTTGCCCATCATTGTGATATCCACACTAGGGATCATACACATTATGTTCAGCATGGGATTCAGCTGTACTAATATAGAAATCTATAGTGCTCATGAATGCTTTTGAGCCAGCTATCCAGACTCCCCATGGTGTCGAGAGAAACAAGCATTTCTAAAGTGTAGTTCCTCTCTTACTAACACAGCCAGTGAAATCACTCCCTAGAATTATTTATTTCTCTCCACTGGTAAAATGGTGAGACTAAATCAAATCTCTCTGATGTCTGAAATTTGACGATACAATGTTCACCCTTGCTGTCTTAGCTGTTGCTTCTAGATCCCAGGTATCTGTCTACTCCAAAAAAAACCACAATTTTATTTCTGTCACAAACTTGAAGTTTTCATTTCAGCAGCTATTTCAAACAGCTAATTTTCTGTTCATGGGCTTTCTCCATTTTCATTACATTTAGTGGCCCTGTGTTTTTCATTTTTTCTTCAGTTCTTCTGTTTCACCAGAACAGTATGCCACAGATAATGAAGACTGCTGAGACCTCTTGACTAAGGGTCAATAGAGAGACATACCTCTGGAACAAATACATTTAGCTAAGTCAGTAATGCTTTTCTCTGAATTTTAACCCAACATTTCTACTTGAACTTGAAGTAAACTATCTCTGTGGTCATGCTTACAACAGCCGAAGCCAGTATAAACAAGGAAGGGCCTAGAACAAAACACTAAAACCTCTTGAAAGCATCCTGGTTATCTCAGAGAAGTTTTATTAATCAAATCCAAGCCTTATTTACATCAGATCTTTATAAAGAACAGTAAATCATATTCAGTATGTACCAAAGGAAAAAAAAAAGACAACCCCCCCAAAGAAAAATAAACTACCTCAGAGATAGCTCTGTCAGTAGCAGACAGACTTATGATGCTATATTAGCTATATTTGTATGCAGATGTCCCAGTACACTATAGAACAGATGTTACACTATTATCATGCATAGAGTGAATGAGTGCAACAGGTGAAAGAACAGGTTACATTTCTAATGCCTGCATTTGAATGACACTTTGTTAGGTTAAATCTAAAAAGAAAAAAAAAAATCACAATAATATATACTTTTATACCTTCTACTCACATATGCTAATGACAAATACTAAAAGCATATGGGATGGAAACCTTCTTCCTCTAGTAATCAAGTGAAGAATTTGCCTACTCAGGTTCTAAAACAGCTGCCTGCCGATTTTGGCAGCCTTCTGGATCTGAAAGACACCAGTACCACAAATGGAGGATTTCCACCATGAATCGAAGACTGACAAATCTCTCCACTTCGTCCCAGTACTGTTACGAACACATCATATGAGCTATGCATCACCAAGCTCTATCTGTTATTAAGACTCCTTCATTCAGAAAAACATGTCATGCAGCAAAAACTGTGGGAAATGTTAAAAGCAAGAGCTTCCTTTCTTGTTTTGTAGGTGCTACTGGAGAACACCTCTTTTATTTTGGCAGACCTGTCAAGTACCTTACATGAAGCATGATCTTCATTTGACGGGAGTTTCAGGTTCTCCCACTGCTGCACCTGCACCTCAAGGACCAATAGTCCTGTCACTGCCACTCTCCTGCCCCAGCACTGAGCACACCATGTGCTGGCTGGCCTGTCCCAGCTGTACTTTCGTACATTGTTACAGACTGATGGGGACATTCAGCAATATCACTTAGCACAGTCCTGGGCTTCAAGAAGCTGCACTGTTAGGCATGGTTCCAAGCTAAAACTTTATACTTGAAGCCCTCTTACCCTATGACAGGCTGTGCACGTATGGACTTGACAGGTAGGCTCTCCTAAAACCTGGAAATGTAGCTTCCAGACGCTGACCTACTGGTACAGCAAAGAACTGAAGCAAAACTTACCTTTTCCTCACCATAACTCTCGTTAATCTAGTAAAGGGGAAAAGGACTACACAGTTTGCTCAAGGTAAATGTTGTTTCATCTGTTCAATAATACACTTCAGAAATTAGAAATTTTTAAGAAACTTAAAGCACCTATAAACAAAACTTACAGATAAGTACAACTCAGATTTTTATAAAACTTCTCAAGAAATTTAAAGACCAAATGTGCCCTAATCTATAAAGGTAAATCAACAACAGCTATAGGTCTGGTCAGAATTGGGGCCATTACTAATAAGACAATCCTCTGGTTTACATGCATTATCTGCAGATCTCAGGCATTTCAAAACTAGTTTCTCATGGATATTTTCTCTCATTATGAAGCCATCATAGTAACTGGTAGACTGAATAGACTTTGTTAAAAAAAGTCCCAAGGGCCACAGTACTCTTGGTAGAGAGCATACTAAGGCTGCAAATTTTGGATCTGAGACTGGATTCCAAGCAAACTAAAGATCATGAGTAATTGGTTCCAGGAGCTGGTCTCATTCTAAATATGGGGAACATTTGCAAAATTTGTAACTGGAAATGAGTGTTGAACATCATCAGGGCTTGGAGTTATTCCTCTCCAGGGTTTTAACCAAGACCCATCTGCATCTCTAAGTCAAGGCTGGATACAAATGGAGGAACTGCAGAAAAAGCCTTACACTGTGTGAGTGCATTGTACTCACAATGCCTTTGTTAGTTGTCCACTTTTTTAATATTACTACGTTTTCCATAGAAAAACAATATACAAGTTTTGTATCTTATGTCTTGCTCTTGCAGTGATACCATTACAAAACGTTATTACTACTTGAAAAAAAAAAAAAAAAAAAAAAAAAAGAAAAAAAAAAGATTTATTGTGGTGCAGTAATACTGGTTTTCACATTATCTGTGTAGATTGTCAGCCTTCTATGCCTTTCCATAATTATTAAATGACTACATAACGCCACCTAGAGGCATAGGGCTTCATTTCTTTTGAAAACTGCTGAAGTTCATCACTTAGGAGGTCTAATTGTGCAATTGGTGACCAAAACTATCACAGTTCTGATGTTAGTGTGTAAAATGAACTTATTTTCTAAAAAAAGAAAAATCTTATTCATTTAGATTTCAAATCTTATTATTATCCATTTATAGCAAGCAATAGCTATTTAGAGTCTCAAGGCAAATATAGAGCACCCATTCTGACGTAAATATATTTTGACTTTTAGCAAAAGAAAACATAAGGTGCATGACAAACACTAGAAATAATCTGATTATATATTTATAACTCTTTACATTTTACATATATGCTCCACCTGTGGAGATCACACCTCAAAGCCAGTGCAGAACAGACCATGGGGCACATGGCCTGGAGAGGGGCACATGGCCAGAGCATAGTTCTCTACTGTGTAAAGCAAGATAAACCACAGGGGCTCTCATTCTACTGGATGTTTTATATGACTCCTCTGGCAATACAGCCTTTCATACCAGTCTTTACACGTCTCCATTTTACCAGCTTCATTATGCCGAGTCTGGGCTTATGGCTTCACCACCCCTGGCTAAATCTGTAGAAAATACTCTGCCTAGTGGGAGTCATCCCTGGCATGTGCTAACCTGAACCTTTCCCAGGCACCATCTAGGGAAGTATTAGTGGGTACAAACCACTTACAGGGTCACAGGGTCTTGCTCCAACAATTTAACTGTATGTGGCAGTGCTGAGGCCATGATTTTGGACCAGCTTAATTTACCAGTAAAGAAGTATCCTTCATTTTTTCACAGCTGTTCCTTCAGCTACTTCCATAAAGCTCAGTCTCTGCTAGCTTCCCAGCCAGCCAGAAGCCAGCCCTCAGATATTCTGAGATGGGGCCGTCTTTTCAGAAATAGTCATCAGTTGGAACAATAAGTGACATTTTTGCATATTAAGATTTGGATGGAAATAAATAGTTTAAGAATATTCCACTAGCATTATGTTAACCTTCTCAGACTTACAGCACAACCACAGTGCCACTACACAGCAAAGCTCCCATTTTAGTAACTCCACTAAATTTAGGCGTGTGGAGCATTGCATGTTTGTTTCCTGTTTTCTTTCCACTACTTAGAAGTGGACATTCTCCAATGCGGTCCTGAAGACATGAGTGACAACCATCTCTCATTGCCCTTTCCTAAGGAGTTATCAGCACTTTGGGGCTTAGATCCCCATATAAAATAGGTGGGTAAAACAAACCATATCTATTTCTCATAAAAATAATTCAGAAACTTTTCCGCTTACACCATGTGTCCTCCACAGAGATCATAGAGGGAACAGATCTGAAGCTCTGCGACACAGTGTTTCCTGAATACCCTTTACAGATTAAGCTTTCATTTAAAGATGGTTTCTAGACATTTTCACTGTAAAACTGGATAAGATGTAAAATGCATGGTATCCTTTTCGTTTGTTTAATGACTTTTTCTAAACTCTAAAATTTCCATTCAGTTGTATGCCCTCTTTCTTCTTATAGAAATATATACATGAGATCAATAAAAGTAATAAAAATAACTTCCTAAAAAATAAGATAGAAGATAAATTACTTTTTTTCCTAAATGCAATAAACTTACAAAATGTCATGCAGCTCACATATATGCATATACTACAAATGTATGTATCAGTATATATCTCTAGAAAATCCAAGTCAAACAGCATAACCATTAACAACAGAATACATGACATTGGGTCTTCATTCATAAAGTGCTGAGAAGGTAGAAAATCGGTGAAAACAACAGAATAAATGTGTCCACTGAATTAAGCTTCAAAATTATTTTTCTAATTTTTTTTTTCCCCTAGTACCATAATATAAATCTGAATGTAGAAACAAACAACAAAAAAGCACTTACTATAGCCTTTGTCACTGTTTTCCAAAGGTTTCTGGGCATTACACTTTGTTGCCAAATTCAAAATTAAAGAGAAGATCTGACAGAAATCCTCAATGGTGTTTTAAAATGTATAGAGAGTAGAAAGTCCATTCACATCCAGAAAGATTTCTTAGAGGGCTCAGCTGAAATCTGCAAACACTGTATGCTGAAAGTTTGCCATCTGGTCTGTATCACTGGTTAGATTCTACAAAATGTCTTAAAGAGTACTTTGATTCTGTGTAAGTGTGGGATGTACTGTCCACAACAACATTATGCATACTTTTCCCTTACATAATGTCCTGGATACAATGAATAAGGTCAGTACACACTAGATTTACCAGTAGGAGTAATGGCAGCATGGAATAAATATTTGGCATAATTAATACATTTCTGTTGCTCTCATTAACCAAGGGGACACTTTAAAACAAGAGAATTGTACATAATAATTATATATGTTTAGATAACACTGTTTTGATGTAGAAAAAGACAAAGACCAGTTGAAATCTTGTTCTTTTAAAAACAGAGCACAAATTTCAATAAAGTTTTTTAATGCCTTTCTTTTGATCTCAGAACAATTACCACTCTGTACTTCATCCCATGTATCTTTGACCTGCAAACTATGAACAGATATTTAAATTATTTGCTTATTCGTAACAAAACCTGACATCTAAAGGTACATGAATATATATTTATGAAAATTTTAATCCTATTTAAATAATTTTGTTTTGAATATGGGATCAGAATTTAATGTGCCAAATATTTTAGTCAAATGCCAATTCCTTTGAAAGAACTGTTATCATAATACATGTATATTTATTAATAAAGAGAGAAAGAGGGGGAAAAAAAGTGGTACTACCAACCAGATTCTGTCTTCAGTTTCCTATAGCATTCTCATACCTTAAATACCTAAGCTGGAATTTTCTACATGTGATTTCAGTGTCAGACTGATTATTTTTATTTGGTTTGAGAAATTTTATTTCATTGAAAAATTCTTGCCATCTTCTAGTAAAGACTGGTTGCAACTCTGCTAAAATTAAGGTTCATTTTTTCCTTGTTTTGTCTTGTCTTACATAAGAGGTCTGATACTTCTAGAGGCAGGTTGTATTTATGCTTTAAAACCACTATTTGTCATCAAATTGAAACCTTCTTAATTGTCTTATTTTGCAAATGCCTAAGAGGCAAGTGCTTAAAATTTTATTGCTTGTTAAGAGTTTGACAGATGGAAATTTCTGTCTGTACAGTAGAAAACAGGATTTTGGTTAAATCCATCCCTGAAATTCAGGTAGGCTTCTTTTCATATCGTCTGTTTTTCTTCTAATTTCCTTTTGCCACATGACAGTGGTTACATTTCTGTTAAATGTGGTCATAACTGGATATATTTTTATCTTTTTCCTGGTAGCAACTTCTAAATATATTGATATATTGTTTATATATTTATTTTGTTACAATCATTGTTATTAAAAATGAGATGTTGTTTAGTACGTATATTCTAAAAATACTTGCTCAAAGTGCTACAGTGAATGTCCAGTCTACAACCTCTCAGCATAGGAAATATTCTCACGCTACCACAGAATTCAGGGAAAATTTTAACAGAAATGCAAATTTGGCTTTCCTTTACAACATACAGTTTATTCAGTAGATTTATTTGTATTTTTCTTCTCATAGAAAAAACACTTTTCTCTTTCTAGATCAAAATGCAGGGGATCCTTTCAAGCCAGGTATTACTAGCTTATACTATGTGTTTAAGGTCTTGAGCACAGCCTTATCTTGAAAGATCAGCCTTATCTTGAAAGATCTGTAAGCCGCAGCTCTCTTCCTCTTTCAGTATACATATGTATGTGTAAACATAGTGAGGCCCAACCATAACAAGTAAGATTGAATGCTGCTGCTTTGAATTCAGTGAATATCAAAAAAGGAAACCTAGAACGTTACTTTTCAGCAGAGAATGAAAAGCAAGGAATAAGTAGAATCCATAAAAGAGAGAAAAAAGACACACAGGAAATAATGAATATTCAAGTTAAATTGGTTTACATCCTTCAACTGAGTGGGCTATTGAGTTATCTTAGTAACAAATAAACAGAGGGATGCAGTTTGAGGTAAGAATACAGTGTTTGCAAAAAGTGACAGGTAAAAGAGAGGTGTGGTTTTTTGTTTGTTTGTGTTTTTTTTGTTTGTTTGTTTGTTTTGTTTCTTTGTTTGTTTGTTTAAGAAAGAGGTGCATTTCTGGAACTAAATTTCTACCTTTTTAATTTACCTTCACAAATCAAATTGATTTTTAAAAGGTACTACACACTATTATCACAGAAGTACCAGAAATTGTGAAAGAGACAGAAGTTTTGGAAGCAAGCTTTAAAGAATCAAATGTTTCTCATTTGCATTTATAAATTATATGATACAAAAGTGGCAGTAGCTAACCATTTGCAGTGTTCAATAGAATAGTATGTGAACAGTGAAATAAGTAGAGTGGAAAATCCATTATACTATATTGTTTAATTTGATTTCTTGAATTTAAAGGTTACAAATACAATCTTCCAAATCAAGCACTCATTCTGTAATCAAACTATTTCAGTAAAACCCTAAAAATTCAGTATTCATGTTAAAATTAAACTGTCTGCAACAATGTACTTCAAGATTTCTCAAATGATCAGTCCAAACATACATCTTTTGTTGATCGTTACTGCTGATTGTTAGGGGAAAAAAAAGATAAACTTGAATAGTACTGATCTGCCCCCTTGTGACAAACTAAGAAAAACTGTTGGGATCTGTAGAATCCTTCAGTCTTTACATGAAAAAATTAATTGACAATTCCATGTGAAACAAATCAAAGGTGGGCTAGGCTATATTAAAGCTTCTGCATGCTATTGTGAGAATTCAGCATCACTAAATGCAGTCCACTAAAACATCCACTAAATGTCATTCATAGAAAAGTTCTGTCATCAAAGAGTGCTGTACATCCTGATACCTTATACTGACTTGGGCTACTTCTGTCCTAGTACTGTGGATCCTTGTATTACAGAGTTCAAGGACATGACAGGGCACTTTTGTAAGATTTGTAATTTTTTCTGAAGAGTGAAATATTGATACATACTTTCTATAGTTCATTTATCCTATTTTAAAGATTAAGACTGACAAAACAGGTGGTTTTTGTTGTTTTCTACACAAGAAGTATGTTAATAGCACAATCTGGCCAATACAAGATTCATAAAAATGAAAGTATAGTTCGTAAAGAATGATTTGAAAAGGTAACAAAGTCATTTACAAGGGTACTTGCTCTTTTGTTACTGCACATACCTAGTTTAGAAAACCAAGATTGCCTATTAACATTTATAGTAGGAACTGTTCTTCAGCTGACTAATTAGAACACTCCCTCAAAAACTTGAAGAGAGACATTTTGCGGTTTCAACTTTGTAAGGAAATAAAAATCAAAAACCATAATCCTTTGACTTACTTTCTAAAAGTTTTTTTGGAAGGACAGTGCTCCACCTCACTCTCATGCATAAATAAGTTGTCTACAAATCCTTATCCCTGCTTAAAATTTTGTAATTACCTTCATCAAACGCACAGGACAGCACTATAAAACATGGGCACAACCATATAATTTCACAAGATGAAAAAGTGAGGAAGAAATTTGCAGTCCAGAGATGGCAGAAGAGATAAATCGTAACTAAAACTGATTAAAGATGCTGCTTCCACAAGTAAAATGATGTCTGTGTGAGACAGGATAAGGAAGTTACTCGCTGGCTACAAGTTCCCTGTTCCCAGCAGTCAACACAACAGTTAAGGAAAAATGTCATATAGCTGTTTACACAGTAAGTGATTAAGTTAAGCAAAAGGGTGAAGAATAACATGGATAAAATGCTTATAGATACATATTGCTATATGATGCATGAGGTGAAGCTGTCTCTTGAATTTCCTGGGGAGATTAACGTGAAGTTCTTATAAAGGGCATCCCACTGCAGCATCTCAGCCTTACTACACCCTAATGAAGGCATATCATATCCTTTGCCCAGTATAGGACATCCTCTAATCTTAAACACTATAATTACGAGTTTAAAAGTGCTCTTGTTGAGTTACTTGTTACTCACATTAGTGAATATCAAGTTTTGGCTATCTATAAGACTGGACACTGTTTTTGTTAGAGTTATTAACTCGGCTATATCACTCAGAAGAAAGAAGAAGCTGTATATTCACCAATTCCAAGACATCACTAGCTCTTTTCTATTTTACTAACCCTATTACCTACTCTAATACATAATGATAATTGTAGTCAAACAACAAGCAGACTGTGTAGCTGCAAAAATTATAACAATAATAATAAAAGCAGATGGAAGGGTTCTACAATTTCTGCAGCTCTGTTTACATGTTGTACTTTAGACAGGCCCCTGATCACCCTGTGCTGACCAAGAGATGTGTGAGTGCAGTAAATGTCTCACCATGCCAGAGCTAACAAGGTTGCTGTCTGGCACAGTTAATTAGCCTGGGCTGTGCACAGAGCGAGCACACTCATGGCTGGCTCAGAGCATTGGCAGTGTGAAGTTGTATTAGCACAGGCATAGAAAGACTGTGCCTACTCACAGCATGACACGTAGGCATATTCTGAACATAAATCAGGGTCCAAAAGCATTGGAGAAAAGAACCTGCACAGAAACATCAGTGAGGAAAGGAGCAAAAAAATTCCATTAATATTTGAGACACTGGATGTGGCACAGAAATATAAACTTATCCATTACTCTCCTCCTCAAGACTGGGGATGTTTGTGTGATTCAAGTGCTACTCTGGAACTCAGATAGCCAGCTTATATGATTCACCTAATCAGAGACTCCTATGCTGTAGAAATCTACATCTGAGCGAGGCATCTAGATTCCCTTTACAGTGAATGGAAAGAAACAGATTTGATGAAACAATTCATCCCAAGTAGACATCCAAAAATATCAGAAATAAATCACACTTTCAAAGTACCTATTTCTCTCCATTAAGCACAAAAGAAAGGCAGACCCCTAGCTCACATGTACACTAGTTCTGTAGTCATCTAAAGACAAGAATGATGAATACCACTGTCTGTGCCTATGTTCCTTTAAGTGAGGATAATCATATTTCTGACTTTGTTAGAAGAACTTTAAGGCACTAGAGGATGTGAATACCTCAAAGACTGAATTCTCATGAGCCAGGTGGCTATAACAGCATTTTATGTTTATAATATCATTTATTTAAATAATTCTTATCTCTCAGGATAGGTAATTTGAGATAATATGTATATAGGATACTTTGTTATTAATAGCACCTCACTTCACATGTTTTACAAACCTTAGTCTGTATTATCAGTATTATTGTCTAAAATACAAAGTAAGGCCAAGTGCTGATTTTCTAGTTTCACATTAAATTGACCAAGTAAATTGACCAATCTTCCAAATCATTCACCAGCTGGTCCTGCTGATGGATTTAGAAGCTTGATTTGGATCTTCACTTCTCTTACATATTCTCATCCAGAGTATTTTTCTATTCTCAGCTTGAGCTCTATCTACTCTTTCCAGCACTTCAGGTTCCTTGCTTTCATAACTGAAAGAGATTCTGTATTTGACAACTCCTGTCTGAGACCTGCCTAAATTACCTTTATCATCTTTCAACATCTTGTATTAATGTTTAATTTGAAATTGAGCAAAAGACTAAAATGTTTTTTCTCTCTTACATGTGACTGCTGGTTCTTAAATTTCTTGGTGGTTCATTAAAGCAAAAAATAGTAACCTAAGTGTTAATTTATCACATGATGCCAGGTAATTGTATCCTGCAGCACGGATAGGTCATTAATAATACAAGTAATTGCTTATTACTTTTTTGGTCATATGATTAAAAAAAAAAAAAAAAAAGATTTAAAAGTTGTATTATTGTAAACAGTAATTATTGCACCAGAAGCTCCAATAAAGATTTAAATATATCTTTTCCCAGTAGCCATGCTTCAGACAATCACAGATGCTAGACCATAGAATCACAGAATGGTCTGGGATGGAAGGAGCCTTAAAGATCATCTTATTCCAACCCCCTGCCAGGGGCAGGGAGATCTCCCACTAGACCAGGTTGCTCAAAGACCCATCCAACTTAGCCTTCAACACCTTCAGGGATGGGACATCCACTGCTTCTCTCAGCATTGGGTTCCAGTGCCTCACTACCATCTGAATGAAGAATTTCTTCCTTATATCTAATCTAATCTTCCTATATCTAATCTAAACACCCAATTTTAGTTGAAAGCCATTACTTCTTGTCCTACCCCTACATTCCATGGTGAAGTCCCTCCCCAGCTTTCCTGTAGGCCCCCTTTAGGTACTGGAAGGCCACTACAAGGTGTCCCCGCAGCCTTCTCTAGGTTGAGGATCTCTAGCATCCACACTATTTTTATGTCTGAAACGTATACTGCAAATTTCCAAGTTCATTTATCATAGTAAGAAATTGTGGTTAGTTCTTAAAATGGAGAGTTCTGTATTGGAATGCCTTTGCAGTGTTCCAAAATGTTTCTGGGGAATCTTGTACACTCACACTTCCCAAAGCATTATGGCTTGCACATATCCTGCAGACAGTACACATGAAGCATAAAAGCATCAAGAAAATCTATGTGAGCCAAGAAAGGCGAATGTTGATGATAACGGTAACGTTATCCCCTTGCACTTACCATGGTGGTAAGTTACTATTACGTGTTAACACACATTATAGGCAAGTGGAGATATCCTTTGGTGCAGTTTTTGTTTATTACTGTTTTATATAAATTGAAATATTTAATTTGTTGTTTGCAATCCTAATATACTTTTATATATTAGCCTAAGTGTTTCAAAACTAGTACCATATTTATATATATATATATATATATATATATATGCTGACCATCATACTTTCAAATATCTTATGTGATGAGTAACAGTGGAAACGTAGATATTTATGAAGCCCATACCAAGCAGCTCAAGTAAAGTAACAATGCCTTGACCCATTCCCTAGGGAAAAAAAAAAAATTTATATATATATATATATATATATATATATATATATATATATATATAATGTTTGTGAGCTTTCTAGCTGAAAATAATGGTTGTGCACACACGATTTGCAAATGGCTTTCTTAGAGGAGCACACAGCTGGGTTTAACTCTAGCTGTAACCCCGGGTTTTCTTACACGCACACTTTTTTTGGGGGTGTGTGAGGGTAGGGAAGGGGTGGCTGGCACATGGCAGCAGGCAGCCGTCTCGGGGGCGGTACAAAAGCCCCCTCTGCTCGCCACACGAAGCGAGGTGGCCCCGTGACGGGGCGGGCGGCGCGGGGAGCGCTGAGGCGCGCAGGTGGCCGGGCCCCGGTCCCGCCCAACGGCCGCCGCTGCTGACCGTTGTGACCGTTGGGCGGGTCCGGGGCAACGGCCGAATCCCTGCGGTGCCCTGCTCTGTCCGTGCTGTTGCCGAGGCCCGAAAGCTGCTAGAAGGTTCCTGTGCTGAGCGAGAGCTGTAGCAGTTTCTGGACCAGAGATATTGCTTTCATCTCTTCGCGTACGTCGAGGCTTTTCCTTCCTCTCAGGAATGCAGGGAAGATGTTCTCCTGGCCCCTTTCGGATCCTGCTTTCTCCAGGCAGCTGCTGCTAGCCCGTAAGTAGTTGTGTGTGAAGAAAATTTAAACACTCACAGGCTAAAAAACAGCAAAGGAATAACACTGTTACCTGTAGGTGAAATTAGCCCTCACCAGAGAGCTGTTGAGGGTCTGTCTGAGGCTGTCGTGAGCTGGAGCATGTGGTGTGCCCCACACCCAGGCTGTGCCCTCCTGGGAGCGAGGAGCTGCAGTTACTCCTGTCTCAGGTGCCAAAATTATGTGCTGTTAGCTGTGAACTTTGTAGTGTACAGGTTAAAGGTGTATTGACCTGTTATAGGGAATGTTGTGGACTTTTTCAGCCAAGAGGACAAATGGGTAAGGAGGTCAAATATCCTTATTGTTGCTCTGTTAAAAGAATTTGCAAGGCTCTACTTACTTGGGTACAAGAAGATTTAGATAACTTAGTTCCCCTGTTCATAGTATGAAAAACCACTTAAGCCTGCACTCTGCCTTGTACTCTTGACTTCAGGGGTCACACACATGTATTCTTTAAACTTTAAAGCTTTTTTTTTTCTTCATTATGTTTTTCTTTTTTTTTTTCATTTGTTGTTTCTGTGTGTTCAGACAGAGCTACTTTACTGTTGTGCCTACTGAAATATCTATCTAGATGAAAGGTCTTTGTGAAGACCTTTAAGATCCCAGGCATTTGCTTTTTCATTTAGGTGAAAACAACCTTTTACAATCTAAAGTGGAGGCTTACAATTAAATGTTCTAGTTCCAACAAAGTTAAATCCAGCCTAGCACAATATGATTACTGCTTTGTAACGTCCTTTTGAGCCAGAAAAAGGATATTAGTTGAATAGTTCCTCGTTATTATTTCTCTGGGGAACTATTCAATATTTCAGGCTGCTACCCACTTCTATTTGGACACATTGTCCGTTATTGTTCATATATTATTATGAGAAAGGAGATACTTCAGGGATTTGCCGGTCATCTCATTGCTGAGTGTCAGATTTCTTCAGAGCTAATGGTGGTTGAATGCTGAGAGTATCCACCTGCCTGGATGCTAACAACAGTCAGAGCGTTGACCAGGTCTTTAAGCTTGTTTACAAAGAAACTGAATACGGAAAATCTGTGTTAGAGCCCAGCTGAGGAAATAGATGATGCTTCTTTCATTTGAGTATTTGAGTACAGGAGTATTTCAATTATATTTCTTGGTTATCTTCATTGCGTTATTATTGTTTTGAAATCCTTTCCAAACTAAGGGATTGCTGTCTGTTTTGCAGAGTTTTGTATCTGTGTCATACAAAACATTTCCAATTCCAAAAACATACTTCAAGATTACTGGTAATTTACAAGGGATCTCAACTTCCCTGCCTTGCTCTGGATCTGGTAGAAACTTGGAGTTCCATTTGTTTTGACCTGCAGTGCCTAAAACAGCATCCAGAGGTATACATGTAGATCAAAACTTATTTGGGTGCCTTATACTTTGCCTGTAACAAGATATTCTTAGGTTCTCTCAGACAACTTTGCATCAAAATGTCACAGCTGGAGAATGTGAAGTGCAGATTCGATGTTAACGTGGCCCTGAAGTTTGACTGCTTCGTTTGAGTTCCTATATACTTTTAGGTAGTTGCCTACTCTAAAACCTAATCCCTTAAAATTGAAAGGTCTCCATGTATAGAAAGGCATTTTTTTAAGGAATACCAAAAAATTCTTTGACTTTATTTTATCTATATACAGGGAAATAGATAATTGAATTTTTGGCATGTTTATAGTTATGCCATTTGCAGGCATCATTTATATTAATGATGTTGAAACATTGTGTCGAAGCTTACATGAAAATTTCTGCTAGTGTTTATATACGTACAGTACCTCTGCAAGCCACACTGATTTAATTTCCTTTGAAGATATGTAGACAATTTTCTAAGTCCTTGTGTAGTTCACTTACCTATTAAACTGATGTTCTATTTATGGCATAATACAGCACATTCTCTAGCAATATGTGGTCATGTAAAAAAAGACCCTATCACACAGACACAGGAGGAGATAGAGTAAGGTTGCTATGGGAACCTTAGCTCTAAATGGTCTGGCTTTTGTTGGCTTAAAATCTCAAACATTGTGTTGCATTAATTATGTTTTTGTTGAGGTTCTTTGCACTGAATATGAAATTTGTTGGATTCCTGTTCCAGTCTTACATGTCTGTGTGCAACACGTTTAAAAACAAAATTACTTGTGTTAGCTAATAGAAAAAGGGGAGATTGTTTCATTACCAAACTGAATTACAGTACTGAAGAAAATATGCTCAACAAATAGCAACTAGATTTTCTTTTTATTCATCTAGCTAAAATTCAGCTATTGCTATCCTCAGTTAGTATCCATGAGCCTTATTCAATAAAAGCTAATATAGAGGAACCAGCAGTGGGAGGGAGTCATAACAAAAGGCAGGAATGGGGTAGCAATTGTGGAGGGAAAGGGTTGGAGAATTCTCTGTTGGAAGCATGGGAGGGATTTCGGTACTGATTTTGGTAGGAGGAAAGAAGCTGAAAACAGAAACTGAATAAAAAGACATTAGGGAAGACTGAGGGAAGAGAAGAACTTGAGCAATGACAGAAGTTGAAGGATTGCTTTTAGTGCAGGAACCACTGGGAGAAGTGAGACAGGAATGGATAAAGAGAGTCTGAAAACAAGGTGAGTCCATTTGGGGTGGGTTGAAGCAGGTGGGTTGCAATTACATGGTGAGGACGCTAATAGAATTCAAAACATATATCCCCAAATTATAAATATATTAATCAGATCGCACAAGTTATTAACCATAAAGTCATCTTAATATATGTTAATATATATATATATATAGCATATGTATTCTCCTAAGACCTCTTCAAATCTTCAACTGTATGAGACCAATGAAGTTTCACACAGTAAGAAAGGAAACATTCTATAGCATTGAATTTCTTCCCAATACTTTTCTAAAAGTGTCATTTGATGATTTTCCCCTTGGAAAGCTACTTAGGGGTAATGAATATGATTTAATTTTCTTTAAATTATATTAGTTATTCTTAAGAAGCTTATGTTTCATTTGCTGAATTTTCCACAGAATGATTTCAGTCTTCATTCATCCTTATGGGTGGTGCAGAGAATGGAATTTTTATGATGAAAACTGATACAGCACTTTAAAACTTTTCAGTGCTGAAAAACAATACATTCGGCATCTATACTACAAGGCAGCAAATAGGACAGATGTTAATAGTAGGTATGCTCCACTTTAAATGGCCTCATATGGTAACTGTAATTTAAACAGTTGGCTAAAATTTCACGTTGTTTTAGCAACCGTAAATCCTCAGTCAAAGTACATACATCTTCAAACTGCTGAAAAACTGTAGTCTGCATCTGTATTTTCTTTAAAAATAAAGAGAACAGTGCTGGTGATCTTGGTGCCTTTTACAGAATCTTACACAATTCCATATATTAAGTAATCTTAATAACACATGGTAGAGTTCTCTCAAAAAAGAAATATCTTCACAATATTCCATGAACAGCATCTTTATTCTGAATGCTAAATTGACTGAGTAATATGCTTACATGTTCACAGTCTACTTATCTACTTCTGTGGACCTCATGCTCCCAGAGAAGATGAGTAACTACCAGAGTAATTTTCATGAAGTTTTAACAGGAAAAATTAGTGGAACACTAAAACCAGTCTAATTTCCCTCCTTCCCCAATCAAAAGAGGCAAATCACACACCACTTATGCCCATCACAGTTAACATTTCCGTAGCTTTTGACAAAAACCAACAGCAATACTAGTGACATGTTTATGTCATGTGGGTGTGTCATATCAAGGGGGCTCCACTGATGGATTCAGAATGGAAGCAGCCATTCCATGCCCCCAGTGTGTCCCAACCTCTTAGCCTCCTGCTTTTAGCAGCCTCTTGTAACTGCTTGAATAATGTAACCTGTTGGTGCCCATTATGAACAATACACGAGTGACAACTGGATTCATTCATCTTTATACATGCAGCTAATGCACTAAGGATGACAGGTGCCTGGAATGAATCAATCAAGGATGGATACGTAATGACAGACACTGTCACTTATCAAAGAGCGTAAAGACTGGGAGACTCTTCAAAGACTTAAAAAAAAAAAAAAAAAAAAAAAAAAAAAAGCATGTGATGTGCTACTTAATAAACCGACTGCTTGCTAACAAACACTGCAAAACTCACTGAGTTAGCGCATCCCATCTCACTGAGATGTCTTTGTATAATACAACTGTGAGCACATGAGACAACTGCAGTTTGTTTAAGCTCCCCTGTCTCAGGGCCCATGTTGCTTACTGCAATTAAAGTTGTCTACACTTTTCACCAGAGCGGAGACTCTACTCCATGGTGATGTCTTACCTCTGATTTCACGGTGATTATACAGGGCCTAGTTCCACACAACTCTGGAGAAAATTTCATCTTGCCCTGAGCCTTCCAAACGCACATCCTATCATTTGACAACTACTGTATGTGTAACAGATGGAGCTGTGGGAGCCTATGTTACTAGGATGTACTTACAATAAAGAATGTACGCAACATCTTCAAGCAATGGACATCCACAACCTTCTGTCAGAGGAAACAATGTCCCAGAATGACATCCCTCCTTGTGTGGCTAAGATGAAAAACACTAAGAAGTGCAAGAGTTTCAAGTACACTGATACCAAGGTCTTCTTACATATCTCTGCATATTCCAATCTCCTGTTCCTAGGAATAACTGGAAAGCTCTGATGTCAAACTACAGTTCAATCCATCTTCAGTGGGGTAGTTGGCATATGGGTTTATTAGGGAGAGAATGCAGGTGATACTGATTGTAGTAAGACTTCAGTCATTGTCCTGTGTGACGTCTTAAAATTGACAAGAAACAGGTTGAAAAAAGGCATTGTTAGTGTTTCAGTGGGTCTGAGAGTGGCATTTGATTCTAAGCAGGCTTGTCCTAGTCATAATTCTGCTTGTATTTTCACTGCCAGACTGCAGGTATTGCAAGCCCCTGCCATAACAGGATTGAGTTTAAGGTGATATGGATAGATGAAGAAAATTATCTAAAACCAGCAAGATAATACGTAGTGATGGCAAGTACAAAATCATAGATTTCAAAAGGAAAAAGCAGACGAACTAATCCAAACTAGCCAGGGAACAACAGTACAGAAAAGGGCTGGGGAATTATATTGTATTACAAATTGACCATGATTTAACTGTAATTTTGTTGCAAAGTATTTTAGGATGTATTAAAAGGAATTGTTGTATGTCAGAAGCAGAAGACAATCATTCTGCTTTACTTGACTTTAGAGAGACCTACATTAGTGCTGCATCCTGTTTTGAATGCCCCACTTTAAAATGCAGGCAAGTTAAAGGGACTCCAGGGAGAAGATTAAAATAATAAGTGAAGGAAGGCTGAAGGAATTGTAGAAAAGACTGAAAAACATAACAGCAGTCTCTCAGCATATAAAAGTTGTTCAGAAGAGCATTGTGACCTCTAATTGAGGTAGAAGAAGAAACTTATCTGTAGAAAAGATAATTTAGGTTAATACTAGGAAAAATGTTCTGATATGCCATCTGTGGAGACTGAAGATCCATTTTAAACTGATTTGTAAGGGCACATACTGGTGACATTGTAAGTCTTTACAACTTGACTCTATGTAGGAGGACAAACTAAATGATCCCTTTACATCTTTCAAATCCTTATTGTGTGGATTCTATTCTTTGCAGTATGGTTATTCTTACATGTGCTTTTACTGGTTCTACTTCAGCGATGAGAATGAGCTCACTACTATACTTAACCAGTGAAGTAGGCAGACAAAAGCACATTCATCATCATAGTCCAGTCTCTTCTCCCTTTTTTACCTGAGAAGCAAATTTTAGAGGTTCTTCTGATTAGAGGGAAATCTGTAAGAAACAAACTCATACCTACACGCTCAAACACATACTTCAGTATGTATTTCTGCTTGTATGTATACAGGTTAATATTTGATGGTCTATGTGTCCTGAATGTAGTTTATTTTTAGAAATGTAATTCAGATACATACAGAAATTACCTACATAAAACCTGTACTGAAAGATTGCCTTAATTGCTCTGAAAAGTAATTTTCCTTTAAGCTTTATACAAGTAGGTATCTTATGAAACAGATAGGCAGAGGAAAGGTGATCCTACTCCAAAATGCGTGACCTTGCTCAAACAATTTTGATTAGATGTTTTCTGTTTATTATACACATTGGTTTAAATTGGATAGTTCTACTGGCATGAAGATCTGGAGGCTAATGATTATTTACAAAGCATCTCCAAGGATTTCAGCTACAAATCAGTTTCCTTTCCTGATGGGTGTGAGACCATTACGAAAATAGAGCATCTACAAGCTCTGTTTTCTATCTGGCAATTAAGAACTCTTCTTTCTATGTGTGATTGTGAGAGTGACTTCTGTGTAACTTAATATGAACCGAGTTTAAATATTTATTAAATATGTTTAAAAAGACATTCCAAGTTGACATAGGCATATTATGCATTGATTTGAAAAGCAGGAGACAGGATCTGACACTGTGCATATATGCATAATATGTTTTGTATGTGGGATATTTTTGCATGCCTGAAGTGTCTTCAGTAACAGTTTGAGTCTGAGCTTTTATTTTTATTATGGTAAATTTTTCTATAATTTTGTTTCCCTGATTACATAGTCTTTGATTTTAATATTTCATGCTGTGGATGCATTCATTATCTTCTTTTTGTTCTCAGATGAAAGGCTATTGTGGTTATGCCATACTACTTATGTTGACAAATGCAATGTTTTATATTTTGCTTCCTTTAAATCAGTTAGAACTTCTGTTCCTGTAGTAAAATCATGAAAGAGTTCTGCTCAAAGACAGACAAGAACAGACTTATAATGTTGCCTACTGATAAAGTTTGGGTTGTAACCAATAAATATATTTGATCAGTTTGTATGCAAAAACATTGCCATTATAATACCACAATAAAAATGCCGGAGAAGGGGGAAATATTATTTCAGGTTAACAGTGGAGTTACTTAAGGAAACTTAGCAAATATGATAAAGTGAGTCAAAATATACTGAGGTATCTTTTATACAGACATTTTGAATATATAAGAAAATATATTCTAAATGTCTCAGAACTGTTAAATTTTCTTCAGCCTTTTATGTGTTCCTTTTTTAACATTTACAAAACTATTACCAACAGTCTTGTTTCTTAACGATCTTCTGAAGCTTCTTTTGCTTGGTCAACGATCAATCCTTGCCTGAAAATGTGCAATAAAATAATTACAGTATGTAATTACTAAGGAATAAATTAAAATATAGAAAATTATTCCACATTTTCAGATAGGATGTTTTACATTTGAGTTATAAATGATCATTTCTTCTTTTGTATGACTCCACGTATGAGTTTTACATCATTCTCTTTTATAAATTTCTTTTCATGATTACTATTATAATTCTTATACTTAGGAGAGGTACTGTTTCCCGGTCTCTGTTACAGTGGTTCTGGGCTGTGCACCAAATTCTATTTTCTTCTTTTTTTCCAGAAAAAAGGGCCTTTCAGAGCCCAGACCCTACAGAAAGAAATACTACTTCCTAAAGTACTCTCTGATGCTGTGTTGTGGCTAATGATGTTGTACATTTCTCTCCATCAGTCTTTCAGGTCTACAGCTCTCACTTTGATGCTTAATGAGTCATGGCTTTTTAGTCCAATACAGTTGCTTGATCTCGTTGTCCAACAAGAGAACTTACAGATTTAAGGCAAAACTGTTTCTCTTTGTAATGTAGTAATGACTAAAACAGTGCAGCAGACATTTAAGCAGCAACCACAGCAATGAATAACAGGATTTTTATTTTCAAAATGTTTATGACAGTAACAGAAAGTTTAATAGATTCTTGTTCGTTATGGTTATTCTCCAACAACACGATGTCGTGTTTTGAGGTAGGCAAGTCAGATTTAAAAACTTTCCTTTGGCTCCTTCAAGGAAAGAATTAAAAGAATGTTTTAGTCTAAGTCCTGATGATGTTTAGCAGTCTATACTTGTTTACTATTTACTCAGCAAACTATCTTTTGACACAAAAATTTAACAAAAATATTTCAAATCTGGATGCATTGTTGTAAATCCTAGCACATAGACAAGTGGTATTCTTCCATTTGGGAATATTCTGGAAGAGTTTACTATGGTATGCAAGCTGTCCTGAAATAATACCTGGTTTAAAAAAAAAAAAAAGGCAAGACCAAAAAAATCCAACAACAAAAACTAAACGTGAAACAGTAAATTTAACAGCAAGAACAAGACAAAGTAAGCACAAAAAATATATTTGATTTTGCTTTAAAAATGCAGAGGAGAAACAGGCATCAGGTTAAAAGGACAAAAGAAAAGCTTTTATTTTTAAAATAGCATAGATTGTGCATTTGTAATACATTCAAGGAATAGTTCTAAGAACAGCAGTGGAAAACAATGACAAATAATTCAGTCCATAATAATTATTTTCTAAAAGATGTTACTGTTAAGTCAGATTGTAGTCTGTAGAACGGGTTCATGGGTTGTAAATTACAAAAGGTTTGATTCAAGGTACCAATAAATTCCCTGTGATTTATGTAGCAGTAAAAAAAAAAAAATAGTAATGTATAATGCCACAACTGCAGAAGGTGTGAAATTGTAATCCCAATTCTATTTTATTCCTTAAGTAAGGAAACAGTTTCTATGCAGTAGCCACCCATTTTGTTGGCTAACCTGAAAAACACAGAAAGAAAAGAAATAATTGGAAGGCATCAGAAATACAAAGAAAAAAGATGTATTTGTCACTTCAGTACTAAATCATCTAATTCATCTAAATAATCTAAATATTTATTAACAACAAGCTTTTCTTTGTGGGAAGAGAAGGAAAAGTGGAATTTGTTAAGGTGAAGTAAAAACTGATAATCACCTAATTAAGTAAGTAAGCTTTTCACTCTATGCAGTGCTGTGACAATAGCAATATATGTTTGTAAATTTAGGATCTTGATTGGGTCCTGGGATTGTCATCAAACCACACCTACCCATAATGGAAGTGGTCAACTTCTAGTGGCTGCTAAAGGCCAGGAAGTAACAAACTGCTGTATTTTATTCCTGGGTTCTTCCTGAGTGAAGACAATTAGCATTTGGACTTAGAAGAGAAAGAAAATGCAGTAAATTCTATATGATTTTGTCCAGCAGGGATAGGAATGCTAATTTTATCAATAATGATAAATTTATGTCTTATACGTGGACAAAATCCTCTGGTTTTAAGCAAAGCTAGGAGGATGCTGAAGAGACTTGACTCAGCAGTATTGGACTCCTTCACAAATACTTAGCAAACAAACAAACAAACAAAAACAAACTTATAAGGCTGAGAGTGGACTATGAATAAAAGCTTTATGAAAAAAGATTTCACTACATACTAGCCATTTGCATCCTTCAACAGTTTTAAAATAATGGGAAAAAAACAAAAACATAGTGGTGAGATATAATTTGGGGGCAGCTCTTCTCCATTAAAAAAAATAATAATTAAGTAGATGTTATCAATCAAAAAAGTCTAAAATGAAGGCTGCACACAGATGAGTATTTGTAACTTCTTCCGTTGCTATTTATACTTTTTAAGGTGTTTTATCTATACTGTGCTTGAGCTCACTAAATACGAAACTATGAAGCTGCATTTGGTACCGTAACTTGACCAACAAAAGCACAAAACTTCATTATACATTTATTCCAATAAATCAGAATCCCTAGCTTTTAAAAATCTGTGAAGAATTAGGTAGACCTGAACCTTTCTGTCTCAGCTGAAAATAGGAATTGTTTTTGCAGACTTAATGTTGTGACTCCACCATAAACCAACCCTCTGTCCAGACGATACCCTTTTGAGACATGATAGGGTATTTTTATAAAATTAGATTCTAAATTTCCTTTCTTCTGTTGTTTCTCTCTTTTTTTCTTTTTGGTCTTTTAATGTTAGGTTTCTATTAAGCACATATGGTCTTCTGGTTTCTGCATAATTAGCTTGCACTGAATTTTCCTAATTGATTCCTGTTTAATTTTATTACTAATGAAAGGAGAATATTTTGTGATTCCTCCTTCAGAAAAAGTCTTTCTTTTTTCTACAGAGAAGTGTAAGTTATGCAGCACTGATCCAGCTTTTGGAGCTTTTTTCTAATTGCTCATTAGCTCTGGTGATGCTATATAGCGCTGGGGGAGCACTGACATCTTTTGTGTCTTCCTTTTCTGCACCTCTTGCTGGTGTGCAAACTAAGCACTCTCTCTCTTAAGTGTTTGTAAACATACTGGCTTTTGAATGTGGTTGGTGTCAGTAAATCTGGGAATTAAATTAATGAATTTAGGAAACTTGCAGAGTTTTCCTGTATCTAGCTTTTAGTCTTCGTATGCATCATATACTTGAAATTAACCTATTTTAGGACTTAAGTGTGTGAAGTCTTGAGTTTTCTTAGTTTTGGGAGCTTGCTTTTCAGAGAGAAGTCATTTTAAAACTAGGTACTTTAAATCAGACATGAATTCTTCATTTCTACGATTAAAGTAGCATTACTAGTGTCAGATGAAGGCATCTGTCCAAGAAAGCCATCTCTAGCTTTGCCAATTCCTGACTGTCAGAATTTACCCTCCGGTTTTTAAAAGATGTTTTGGTGCTTTGGCTTCACGGGCAGGCCATTTAAAATACAAAACCCTGCTTGCTAGACGAAGGAGTTGTTTCTTTTTTTTTTTTTTTTCTTTTAAAAATGACACACAGTGGAGGCCATGACTTGCAGTTTCTGTGCAGTCGCCTTGGCAGCGCCGTGTTTTTTTGCGGGATCCGCGTCGTGCGCTTGCAGACACCCCTCTCGGGCCGCACGTAAGGCGAGGACTCGCCAGCCTTGCTCGGCCCTCGGCGGCCTCCCGCGAGGGGCAGAGCCGCGGGCCCCGTCCGGCCCCGCCGCCGAGTTCATTCATTGTGCGCGGCCCCGGCCGCCTCCTCACCTCCAGCCCCGAGCGAGGGGGGAGCGGCCGAGCCCCGGCCGTGCAGGGCGCAGCGCCGCTGCGGCCATTTTAGCGTCTGGGGGCCCGAGCCCGGCCCGGGGGAGCCGGGGGGGCGCCCGGCAGGGCAGCGCCGCCGAGGCCCCGTTCATGGGGGAGAGAGAGGGGCGGCAGCGAGCGCAGCCTTCCCTCTGCCTCCCCCTCGGCTCGGAGGCGGCTCCGGCGGAGCCCCGGCCGGGCCCGTCTCCCCCAGCGGGCTCCGGCGGCGGCCGCAGGGCCAGGCCCGGCCGGCGACCGCGCGGGGGGCTGCGGCGGGCGGCCAGGGGGCGGGCGGAGCGGGGCGGGCGCGCTGCCGCCGCCGGCTGCTGCCGCTGCTGCCGCTGCGCGGGGGCCGGAAGGCAGCGGGGCCCGGGCCGACGGGGAGCGGGAGAGGGAGCGGAGAGGGCCGGGCCTCGGCGCTGCTGCTGCTGCCGCTGCCGGCGCTGCGGGTCGGGCAGCCTTCCGCAGTGGGGGTGGGCGGCGGAGCGCGCAGGCCGGGGGAAGGGCCAGGCCCCGCCGCCTCGCTGGGCGATGGAGTGAGGCAGCGAGGCTCGGCAGCAGGAAGATGGCCGGTGGCGGCGGCGGCGGCGGCTGCAGAGACAGCTTGTTTCTGGAAGGTGCGTGCACGGCTCCCCCGGGGGGAAACGCGGCCCGCGTTGCGCTTCTGGCGAGCGGCGAGGGGCGCGGAGCGGGCTGGGGGCCGGGGGCAGGCGGGTGCGTGTGTGGCTGTGCGTGCATCGGGTCCCCGTTGGGGGCCGACGACAATGAGAGGTGCCCCGGTGGCGTGGGGGAAGGGAGGGTGCCGCCAGGGCTGGCTCCATTTGGTGAAAAGAGACCTGCTTCGGAGGGAGGGCTTAGCGAGGGCGAGCCGATCCCTTGTGCTTTTTCTCCTTTTCTTTCATTTCCCGAGGCCGGGGCAGCGCCGTGTTTTGTTCGCAGGGGCAGAGCGCCCAGAGCAGCCGGGGCTTGGCGCAGCGCGGGGGGGGGCTCCGCGCCCAGGGGCGCTGGGCTGGCAGCCGCAGGGCGAGGGGGAAGCGGGGCTCGTCCTGCCCCTGCTCGGCGCCCAGGCCCCGGCCTAGGCCCTACCTTTCACCCCTCACCGTGAAATGAGGCCGGGCTGCTTCTAAAATGCTACTTTGAAGGCTTGGCACTGAGGTTCATTTGGGGAGGGGGGGGGCGTTTGGTGCTTACATTTGGCTGTAATTTGTAGAATTAGATGATGAATCTATCAGCTGTAACTAAAAGGAACCTTTAGCGTTTATAAAGCCTTGAGTATTTTTCTTGCAGTGTATTTTTTTTCTCTGTAAACCTCTTAATTATAATGCAGAAAGTACACTGAATTTCGAATGTATTTAACTGTTGATTCTTTGCAGTTTAACCCGTGAAAAAATCATCTGCTATTGTAGTCTTGCAAAATTGCTATAACCACATACCGTGTTAACATGGGCCCATAGGTGCTAAATTCTTATCACAATGATAGGAAAAAAATACATTAATTTGTTCTTCGTGAGTGGAGTTTTTCAAGTCAGGTGTAAGCTTAGCAATGGTGATTTTGTATGATCTGTATACTGTAGGTACTACCTCTTGCAGATCTTCCTGCGGGATGTTGGGTTTTGTTTCTTGTTACTAGAGGTTCTGGAGCAGAAATAGTGCATAATAGTGAACAAAATACTATTTGCTGCTTTGAATAAGTAATCTGAAGTACTGATGTTCAGAAATGCCTTCTGGTTAATAATTGCTGTCACGTTACCTCCCTTCTACCTTTAAGGTGTTTGGTGGTGAAAGGAGGACTCTCCATTGTGGACACCCATTTTTTTTCCTGAACTTTCTCTACAGAATACAGTGAGGTTTGCTTGTACTGCTTGGAGTGCCAGGATGGTGTTTAGTCACTGTCTTCTCTGTGCACCTTGACTGCATGCTGGTTAGACAGGTGGCTAACAATAGATAAGTTTCATGTGCAGCACCCCCATTTTTTATTTTTGAGATTCCGTTTCAACAGCAGTATCAACATGACACTGGATAGCATCCCCCTTGGAAGTTTCAGTATTCCATGGCTGATGGGCAGAGTAATCAGTCGGGTTTGTGTTTCCTCTTTATTCGGGGACATGTTAATTTTAGGACTAATGATGAGATGGGATGCAAACCCTAAGAGTGTGCAAGCATGCTCGCATGTATGTGTTAGGAATCTTCTGTGACGAAAACCTAACATGGACAGTGGTGATGAAAATTTACGAGGGTGGACCAAGTCCAAATGGGATGATGATACTGTAACAGGTCTAGTAAGAACAGGTAAACTTTGTACTGACTTGAAGCAAAGGAAAAAGAAGTGCTTCAAATGTTACCTGAGAGGTTTCCTCTTATTAGGGTGTGTTGACTTCATAGGAAAAAGGCATACAAGGCATCTGTGTGGATTATCTAGCAGTTTTAAATCTGGAAATGTATGACAGTATGTTTGAACAAACATTATTCATTCAAAGGTTGGACTTCAGACAAGCATAAGAGTTCGAGGTTTTGTGAAACAAGTACAACGTGGACAAAACCAGAAAAAAATGGGCATGGCGTAGGGAATTTAGCAACTCAACTGCAAGGTGATGATTAGAATCTGAGCCTAGAATTAAATCTCTGCCTAATCTGAGTCTATATATTTCACAGACTCAATTGGAGTCTATGTAAGCAGCAACTAACAGTTGTTTGCTTGGCGTTTTCAGAAGTGTTAGAGTAAAGGTTGATAGAGTGAAGAGGGAGAACTGAGAATTCTTCTGTTCATCCCTGCCATTAATGCTCAAAACAAATGAATTGGTACCAAATGCGTGTTATGTCTGTCACTGTAATTGAGCTCAATCTAACAGAAACTGCTCTGTTTAAATATGTACCTCTGTGTGTATATATGCGCATGGAAAATTCTGGTGCTTCATGCTTACATTGACTATCAGTCAGACTTGAGATAAACAATGCACTTGAATGAAATTAATTGCTTGCAAAATAAGATAGCAATTTTGGTTTTGATTACAAATGTCCACTAAGGTGCTGTTTTTTTCTCGTTCAGTGCATTAAACATTAACATAAAGAAATAGAATATTATTCTATTGTTCAAGTGTTTTCTTTTAATATTTTCATTATTCTCCAATAAAAACAAAGGGGTCTTTCTGGAAGGGTGTTCCTTGAGTGATTTATCTGTTGCCTTTCTGCTAATGTTGTTCTTCAGTAGTGTGATTCATACTAGCATTCAGATTTTTGGCCAGTTTTACATATCTAATGTGTCATCATTTTTTATGCTGTGTTGTATAGATAGTCTTATGGAAAATGTGGAAAAGATTCCTAGAACTATAATATTTGACACTTTAAAGCTGCATTCATTATCCTTCTGGAGGGGTGGTAATAGTTTTTAGTATGTTAATAGACATCATATCTATTAATATACATGACTTGCACGTTTAATTCCCTTGAGATGTGGGGACTGTTAACATTGGAAGAATGGAAAGTACTGCATTTTTGTTATTTTAGCTAGCTTGCAAGTGGAATTCATAAAACCTTTTCCTTGTTTTCTGAATTTACTTTCCTCCTCAGTAAAGTTTCAAAGCCATAGGAAGAATGTGCAGAAATTTGTGTGAATAGAGTAGCCCTGTTGCATGGGATTTTTTTTTCCTGATTTGGAGGACGAGAAATTTATCGAACAGAGATTTGTCTGCATGAATTCTTGTATTTTTTACTTGATAGTCAGATGTAAAATATAAAGCAGATAAATCCATTTAGATTTAGGAGGAGGGGATGTTCAATGCTTACTGTAGGAATGGAGAATACTATTGATTGTTACTCCCGTGGAAAAATTGTGGGAACTCTTGTTATATTCTGCCCCTTTAGATGTTATTGAGCTGCAAGGAGATATTGCCTATTATCTATTGCACGGATATAGAGAGGCTTTTAATTTAGGACTGGAGAAGAGAAATGATGAACTGTATAAAGTATTCCAAATCCCGTATTTTCCAGAAGAAAGGAGAAACCTTTTATTCCTTCATGTTTTCTTCATTTTTTTTTTCCCTTTAAAAAATCTGGTGGTTACAGTAGCGATACTGGGAACTAATTTTGAAGTTTCTGTTTGAGGACCTCCTCTCTAAGGAATGTTGCCAGTCCCTACCTTCAGAGCTGCTGAGAGATTTGAGTGCAGTCATGACAGGAATTTGCTCAATTTTCATTCCATTTTCTTGGCTACAGGTTTCCTAATAACAAATGAGAAAGCTATTTGGATTACCCATTAGCAGCAGCAGAAGAAACTTCGCAATTGTCTGAGGACTCTAGAAGACTGTATAGTTTTTCATTCAGCTCACATATAAAGGATTGTCTTCACAAAATGAAGAGCTGTGGACTTTTGTATTGTCTTAAAGGAGGCAGAGATTCTGGAGCAGCACAGAAACACAGGCCCTGTGTGTGATCCTGTGTAGATGCAGAGTTGCTATTTGAAGTGGTGGTCAGCCTTTCCTGCTTTTTCATTGCTTTTATCTTGCTGTGAAATCTGATGAGAAGAACACAAATTAGGAGGGCAGAGTGGAGTATATATTTAGAAAGAATACTTGAAAATTTTCCACCTGCTATCCCTCTTCTATTTATTTTACTCTTAACAGTGAAATTATTAATTGTTTTAATGGTCTCTGAAGCTGTTTCTGACACGTTTATTGATGACCTAGAGGAGATAAGTATTTGCTTGGAACTGAAGGAACATCATTCACTTTCTTCTGTGTCTTTAGCAGAAGCTAAACTTCTCTATGCTGTTGACCAGACTCCCCTGGTCTCCCTCAGCCCCATCAGTATCCAGATATGTCCTGTTCCTTTCTTCTGTTTTTCTTCAGAGTAGTTTTCTACCTGAAAGTGAGAAATTTGTGACTCTAATGGCTCTCTCAAGTCTCCCTGTCTTAAGCCCCATTTGAAATTTTTTTTACAGCATTGTGTCTCTTTCTTCTCAGCCCATTGTTTCAGTGTCCTTTCCAACGTTTTTAAGAACAGGACACCTCATTCACTACAGTGGCATTAACTTCTGGTATTGAGTGGGGAGATCTTAAACCCACTTGTTGAGAACTGTTTCTCAGAAAAATTGAATTGAAATTATCTTCATATTACCCTGTTTTTTGTCAATCTAACATAAGCAATAAATGGCATGAAATGTTAATAAAAAGAGAAACTGTTTCTTAAAGCATGTGGAAAGATAGTAAAAACCTTAGTTTTTGAATGCTCTGTAAACACGTTGTAATATATTCGGTAGCACATAGCCTGTGCCCAAGTCCGCTTCCACATCATCTCCTGTTTAATTATGAGATGGGATTTTAGGAGCCCAGGCTTGTCCTTGGCTTTCTAAATTGGAAGGCATCTGTGTGCAATTTTCTGGGTTTTAGTTAAAAGCACATCTATCATTTGGTAGCTGCTGCTATAATAGTTTTGCACTAAGTGGGACATAGAAGTTTTGGGTGTAAGTAATTGTGTTGTACAGCAGGCCTCATCTGTTACTTTATGGCAGTTGGATTTGGAAGGAAATTCTGCTGTCTTTTAGTGGCAAAAAAACACCAAACCCAAACCAGGAACTTGGCAATCTTCCTAAAATAGATCCTTACACTCTTCTTGATGTAAGTGTAAGGATAAAAATAATAGTAATAACATAAATAATAGCATCAATATATGGCTTGCTAGCAAAGATAAGTCAGCATTTTGCAAATGTCTTGCTTGCACAAATACTTCTATAATGAGCCTATTTGGATATTTTAGTATTTTGCTGCTTGTTTTATGTACAGAGATAAAAACACATAATGGATTATTTACTGAAATGATCTAAACAACTACTTTGGCTTTTATTGCTATTGTTTCTGAAAGACTGTGCATACATTTCAGCGCAGTATCAGCCTTCACCTCTTCTGTAGAGTTTTAACTGTGTCTATAATTGAGATAACTGAGGGATGTCAAGGTGCTTTGTGTTGTAGCAGGTCCTGTAAAGTGAGACTAATAGCCAAACTCAACTTGTCACTTTTAAGGAATGCTTTATAAGAATGTGTGGTGCTTGGGTGGTTTTTTTAGCCATCATCAATTTGTTTCTTCTGTTCCTACTAACACTTTTGAACCCTTTTGTTTGATGAATAGATACCTCACAAGTAAATAGATAGAGACTTTGTGAAATTTGCCCGCTTTACTAATTCAGAAGAATCAATAATTAGAGTCCCTCGAGCAAAGGCTTCAGTGTTACCTCAGCATGGCTCAGCTTGCTGTGAAGTGATGTTTGTACCCACACAGGCTGAGAAGTCAGGGGCCGGAGGAGCTGGGGGACTCCGTGCACAGGTCAGTGTATGCCTTGCATGGATGTGTATGTGTTGCAGAGAGGAGTGGAAGAGTGCAGGATAGCTGAAGATAGGAAGCTGAGAAAACAAGATAAAAATGGAGCTCCTGCAGCTGGGGAGGCTGTAGAAATAGAGGGGACAAATTCTTCTGGGGGAAGAAGCAGAAATGTAACTCTTAACTTAGTTGTTCTGGAAGACGCTTCCATTGGAGGAAAAAACAGAGTTGGAATGCTTCTTTCTCTGGGCCCCACGGTTAGTGCCTGTTTAGTTTAAAGTTGGAGTTTTTGTAGGGCAGAGTTACTTTTTGTAGGTTGAAATTTGTCTGATGCTCTCTATTAGTTCTTGCTTAAAGTTAAATATATATATATATATATATGTTCTTATTCATTACATAGAAATAAACACAGTGGTAATTTTATCTTCCTTAATTTTTAAAAGCATGTCTTAAGCTTTCTCTTACAGTATTCAACAGCAGTGAATGTGTAATATTTTCAGGTGAAGCTGATCCTAAGCTGTGGTGGAGTCATTGGATTGGCCAAGTCAGTTGCTTGTTAATGTCACATTCTCAGGAGTAAATAGTGCTTTTCTGAATGGGTGGGTGCTCTGCAGCCTGTGTTGGTGGATGTCATGGTCCAAAAAGAATTACCTGGTAATCCCTATTGCCCTGTCCCTTCACAAATCCAAAATAAAAGATGTTTTTGATCCTGCTGCTGATGCCAAGAAGTTTCTTGGCCCTCAGGAAAAGTGGCAAAGATAATCAGGTGTTACATAGTGAGTTAAAATCAAATGGTGTGGTTTTATTCATTATATCATTGCCTAATTCAGTGATACAAATGTTTAGGATGGAAGCTTTTTTTTGGAAAACTACTAACACTATAACTAGAGCTTAGTTCCTTAGTACATACACATAGCTGTGAGATGTCTTTGAGTACTTTAAATAGAATGTAGCAAAAGTGTTGCAAACTTATTCAATTTTCTTGTATGGTGGTGTCTCCCTGCACAGAACTGGGGATTGTGCCAAATGGGATTCAGTCTCTGAATTACAGCGTAGTATAAATCAGAATCCGGAATGGCTAATGGTTATTTGGGTACTGTAACTAACAGGAATAATTAAGAGCAAATAACTTGAGAAGTCTTTTTGGTTTTGTTTATGGTGTAATGTCTGCTACGAGTTAAAGAAATAACATTTTGGCAATGCTCTTGTTTGAATAACTTTTTCTAAGTAATCCATGGAAAGAATTATGTTCTAATAATGTATGGGGATAGTTGCTTATTAAAATGATTGTAGTGAAAGCAAGAATGCCGGCGTCTCGTAGCTAATGCACACGAGCAGTCTGCAGCTCGCAGATACCGAATGTGAAAAGAATTCCTTCAAAATAAACTGTCCAAAGAACAGTAAAATGATTGTGGTGTGATGCCGTTGTCTGGAATAAGGTAACGATAAATCGTGTGCGTGGATTTCCTAACGCAGCGAACTGTGACGTTGCTGCTTTTATCTTATCATGCTGCAGCTCCATTTTGAATGTAAAGCTGCATGCCAACTATTTATTGGTTCTCTTTGCAAGGCTTAAAATTATTAACTGGTTTAGGCATAGGGACTAACAGAACGTTTTAAACTGATTAAAGCATTACGTGGTGCAGCTGTGCTGCTCTGAGGGCCCCCTGCCGCAGGTGGGGGAGGTCTGCTGCTCTGTCCCCTCCGGCCTCCCCCAGCATCCAGCCTGGCGGTGTGTCTCACGCGGCCCATCACCCCAGGGATGGAGCGGTTTATTGCCAGAGAGGTTGAATTTGCTGTGTACTGTCCTGCCGGATCAGCGCTCTGCCAAACCCCTGTTGAAGTTGCTCGCTGAAGGGTAAGCCTGAGAGGCAGGACAATGGATTGCTTTGGGGAGGGCGGCCGGCCTCTGCGTGTCAGGAGTAGGACATTCCCCCTTCAGTCTCTGGCGAGCTGTAAAGTCAGCTTAAGGTGCGGTCTGGAACTTAAACTTAAGAATAAATCCTCTTGTGCAACATCAGCTTTACTCTGCCCAGGGAAGTTCAGTTATTTTAAATAACAGGTTGAGATCTGCATGGAACTCGCTGATGGTGGAGGCTGGAGACTGGAGGAAATAAATTAGCAGGCTGTGGTTATTCTTTCCCAGGTTGGTCAGCAGGCCTTTCAGCAGGTTTTGGTAACGGGCAAGCGCTGCGGGAGGCAACAAAACAGTTCTCAGTGCTTGTCCCAGTGACTCCTGTGAAAGAATAATTAGGAGTGAAAGGAGTCGAATTCAGGATATCTCCCTCTGATCGAATCTTGAAGTGATGATTCAGAAGCCCTGTGCAAAGCTTTCCCATTTTTGTTTTCAGACCGCGTAAGCTGGAGCTGAAGCAAAGTCTCCCCGGTATTGTTATTTTTTATTTTTTTTAAATAAAACTTGCCACAGAGATTTTGGGGAATGATAAATAAGGATAACATTTGGCTGGCCTGGTAAAACACCGTGCTGTGTGACATGATTAATATTATTTAATCTTAGAAATTTATGTTTCTAAGAAACAGCTGTGAAAATATTTGTTATTTTCATGAGAATGTTTTTGTCTGCTGCAGTAAAGTTGTTTTCTCTTGTACTAAAATTCATTCTGTTGATGTATTTTTATTAAAGTTGTAGGATATAATGTTGTGTTTGTTTGGCATGTCCGATTTTTATGGCTCATTTAACAAAATATGAATATCCTGCTGATGACAGAATTTAATACGGTATTCTAACAGAAAGATTATTCAAGAGCCCATTAGATGAGAATTTGAACTATGCAGTGGATGGTAGGTTTCGTATTTGCAATTGCCTTTGTAATTTCTGAGGCTCACTTCTTTTGGAAACACTGCAGTCCATTGTAATTTCATTTCTGCCAAGGTTTACTGCTCAAGAGGCACCCTAAGGGTCCTTTAAAATTAAGAATAAATTTTCAAAAAGTGGACTTCCGGACTGCTCTGGTCCACATTATTATGACTGCATTTGCTTAGCACAGTCGGATGGTAAACCTTTAGGTGAGATGACTAGATGCTGCCATAAGGCAAGTTGGTAGTAACTGAATCTTTACCTGATGGATACCAGGAAAAAAAAAAATCTCCATCATGCATGTAGTCAAAAAGCTGTTTGTCATCTAGTGCAGTGCTTGCTAGATGGAGAAGGCGCTGCACTTCTTTGGAAGAGTGACTTGGAATAGAAAGGACTGATAGAAACCCAGAATACACTTCCTTAGATCTTGATAGTTTTTTGATGAAGATAAATGTGGGTTGCATGTTCGGATGAAGATGGCAGAAGCCCATCTCCAGCTGCAGGATAGTCTCTTAAAAGCCCAGTGTTTTGCTTCAGTTGTCTTTTGAGTGATAGCTCTTAAAACAAGTTCAGAATTGGGTGCAGTTAGCAAGCTGACGTGTGTTATTCTGTTATATTAAAATTTACTTAATCGGTAGTACTTCCTTGTTTTCACTGCCATTAAAAGTAATGATTGAGAAAATACTCATTTTTTCAGGGATGTTAAAGTTGTGTAGTTTTTGTTTGTTTTTTATTATTTTATTTCTTCCTTTTTAAAGAGAGTTTTAGCATACTGTGATTTAGTTAACAGTTGTCCCTGTTCCTGAAACTCGTTGTGAGGTCTGGTTAACTTTAATACTTCCATTACAGAAATTTGTGTTGTAAATGTAATATTTTAGTTGCAGTGCTCTGCCATTTTAAACCACCCCCTTTCAGCTGCTAATCTATATTGTCTCAAAGGAAAGAAATAGTGTGAAGAAGCTAGAATGCCTTTCCGTGGTGACGCAGTAGAGAAATTTGCAAACATGTTACGGTGTTTATGTTGCCTTTGTGTGTATGCGCACTTACGCTACAATATTTTCTTCAAATTTACTTGAACTTTGTGTAATGGGATTCAATAAAGATACTTAAATGTAATATCTAAGCTTATATTACACAGCCAGTGGAGCCCGCAGAGCTGCTGGGTGACCAGCTGCTCGATGTCTGCTGAACTGGTCTCTGGTTCCCTTGCCTTACAGCTTCAACCATGGAATGGTAAAATGGGTTGGAAAAGACCCTTAAGATCATTGACTCCATCCATTGACCTAACAACATCTGACTGCAAATGGACTTGAAGTCCTCTTGAAGTCCATAGAGTGGATCTAGTGCGTGCAGGAGGTTGTTGTCCATTCTTGTGTTGCACTTCTCTGATTATGTTTTCATATTTCTTTTTAAAAAGATACTCTACTGGATTTTTAGCTGTGTGTATGCGTGCAGGGTCATTTTGTAACCAGTAGAAGCCCCCAGGTGTGGGGCTGTACTGTGTAACCCTACAAGTCACTGCAGCAGTGATTTGCAGCCGGGCCAGGCCTGCCAGCTCCATGCTGCTGTCAGCTTGTCCTGCTGCCCCTCCCAGGGCCAGGGCTGGTGCAGCTTTGCTTGTGTCAACACTGACACTTCTCTGGCTTTGCAGCAAGTTGGCTGGAGGAGCTAAATTGGCAGAAAACTCATCTTAGAGGAAGAAAATGTGTTGGTGGAGCTAGCCTGCACTCATTTTCAGCCATATTAGCAATCTAGTCCAGCTGACCACTCTCTCGTATGGGTGTGAAGGCTTGCCAGTGTTACAGGGAATAGGGGGGAAAAAAAAAACAACAGGTCTCTGGCCTCTACAGAAAGGTAAATGCAAACTGTTCTCATAGCCTAGAGTTTAAATAACTCTTTCATCCTCCTTTCATCCTTTCCTTACTCAGATTTTTCTGAGATGTGCCCTTTTCATTTGACCAAGTTATTGAGGTTCTTTGTTGTTTTCTTTTCTGTGTGCTTTTTTTTGCTGTCAATTTCAGGAGGATTTTGAACAATTGACAGCATCAAAGAAGTGTCTGGCTTTTTTCTCCTTAAATTACATTTTAGGGTTTCTTCTTCTGTCATATCTTTGCAAGTTATTTTCTTGTCATGGAACCTTTCTGGACTATAATTTTACAGGGGGGACAACGTCTGCCCAAAATACTCTTGCGGTTTTCAGGATAATTCTAGAAATGTAAATAATAGAAATTCTTGATTTTTTTCCCTTTCTTTTTAGTTATATTGATAAAGTGCTTAATTTCAAGCCGAAGTTCCAATTACTGCATCAAACCAGGAAACCTTCTTAAAGTGGTGGTTGCCTTATTTCCAGGTAGTTAGGCTAGATGGTTAATCTTACTGTATCTGTAACTGCCTCTCAGCACTTTCTAAAAATAGATGGCTGTTTGTTTAGTGCTACTACATACTCTGTTGCACAAGCTTAGCTTTTTTATGAAGATAGATCCCACAGTGCATAACGAAGTCTGAAATCAGAAGTGTGCAAATCAGATGCATAATGTACTGTTTCCTGCCACGTTTTGCTTATCTTCTAAAACTCTTCCAGTATTCAAAACTTGAGATCATGTATGATTAATGTCACATAGTGATTTGCCACAGGAATCACATTCTAGAATTCTTACTCAAGTGTCATCCTCTTTGAAATGGCTTGTTAGCTTGATACATTTCCACATTTTTAGAGTACGTTGGCAGTTTAGAAATTGTCCCTGCTCTATCCTAACCTTTTATTCTCCAAGTTTTCTTAAAAAATGGGAAAGATAGATACAGAGAAAATATCTGACTATAAAAATACTGAAGCTTTCTCCTTCCTTTCTAAAGTTTTAGTTTGTTTTCCAGAAGAACATTGGTACCCACAACTGATTACTATTTTGAGTTTTGTCTTATGATCACATAGTTGGGACCTGAGTGGCCACTGGTCGGAATTAGGTAGGTTGGAACCTCCTGCCCAAACCAAGACCTCCCCCCCACCTTTTTTTTTTTTGTTGTTTTGTTTTGTTTTTATTTTTACTCCTGAGTGAGCCCTGCTCTTTCAGCCTCTCCATGTATGATGTCCTCAGTCCCCCATCTGCCTTGACAGCCCTCTGCTGGACTTGCTCCAGTGTTTCAATGTCTTTGTTACACCGGTGAGTGCAAAACTGAATGCAGTACACTAGATAGGCTTTCACAAGTGCGCTATGGAGGGGAAGAGTTGCTTCTCTTCACTGCGGACAGAACTTCATGTCAGCTGTCTGGCCTTCCTTGCTGTGGGGCTGCGCTGTTGACCCATGTTTAACTTGCTGTCTGTTGGAACCCCGAGATCCTCCCGAGACACTGCTCCCTAGCCAGCCAGCCCCCAGCTGTGCGGCTGCCCAGGCTTGTTCCATTCCTAATGCAGGGCTTGCTTCTGTGATCTCAGATGCTTCTGTTGAACTTTGTAAGCTCATTGTCAGCCCATTTCTCCAGCCTACCAGGTCTCTCTGAACAGCAGCCCCGGCTTCCGGAGTATCAGCTGCTTCCCCCAAGTTAGTATTGTCTGTGAACTTGCCAACTGCACTTGATCTCAACATCCTGAGTGTTAGCAAAGACTTTGAGCAGTATTGGCCCTGGTACTGATTGTCTAGGGATGCAGCCAGCTGGATTTGTCATCATTCTTTGATGATGCTGGTTTCCATTTGATCCAGCTAGTTTTCCACTCACCTTATCATTCACTACTTAGTCCATGTCTCTCTCTCCAATCTAGATAAAAGGTCCCTGTGGGAGACCACGTCAAAGTCCTCACAGAAGTCAAACACTGGCTTAAGCGTTTATCAATTTTATCTTCCCTGACAGTGGATCGTACTGTGTTCCCACAGATTCTGCTCCTGGAGCTGGGTACTGGGAGGCTGGAGGGCAGAACTTAGCAGAGAAATGGGAGCAGGGGGAGGAGGATTGGGTTCCTCGGCCTTTTCTGTGACTATTGTCACTAGGCTGCCAGTGTCACTGAGCGATGTGTGCACATTTTCCTTGGCAGTCCTTTGGCTGCTGATGTAACTGAAGAGGCCCTTTAAAAGTACTTCTGTATTGTTTTCTGCTTCGATCCCAATGGCAGCCTCTTCTGCTTCTCTGTTGGGACAGTCAGTAGAAGGGCTCAAGGAAACACTGGCTGCCCGTCATATGGTTACCACTGCTGTCTTACTGGAAAAACCATCAAAGAGGTTGTAAAGAAAACATGTACTTCAAAGCTGTCCTCCTTTGTTAGTTGTTGTTATCAGTTCTCAGAAAATTGTAAAAGTTCAGTGAGTGATCGTGCTTAAGCAGTTCTGTGGTGTTGGTTCTGATCATTCTGCACGATACTCTGCGCTGTAAGGAGCACAGAGCACATGGAAGTCCTGGAGGGAAAAAAGGTCTTTGGTCAGGACACGCAGGTGCTTTTCCATCTTTGAACTACGTACCTCTTACAAATGCTTTTTCTTCGTAATTTTTCTTTTCGGTCTGGTAGTGGATTCTTTGTGTTTATCATTGATTTTCTGTTCCAATAGCATTCCTAAAAAGTTTTTATTACTATTTTCATTAAGTATCTGAGAAAAGAAGTTGCCTTCATATGTAACATAACAATGTTGTGTCCATACTTTGTATCCTTTATATAGCATCAGAGCTTTACCACTCAATTACGTACTTGGTGGAATATCCCACTATCAATTTATAATTGCTGCCCACTACTGGACATGAATTTGCATTGGTTTTACATCTCTGGGTAATTTAGGAAGAAGAAAGGTAAAGTATCTTTTAAGCAATAGATCTCTGAATGTTTAGCTATAAATGCAGGCTAAGGTATGGTTCCATGGAGACTTTTTTGGCATCAGTGCCTAAAACAGCCTGGTCCTGTAAACCCCTTACCTCTACTGTGCCATGGTAGTGTGGTTGAGCAGGTGGGAGCTGATAATGCCTGAAAAATAATTCTACCACACACACAGGCACGGACACATGCGTGTGCATACTTTTTTTTCCCAAATTGGTCCTTTCTTTTGGCCTGCTCTTGGTAAAGAAACACCTGGGCTGCCTATGCAGGGTGCAGGGCAGGAGCAAGGAGCCCCAGCTTTCAGGAAGTGAGGGGATGCGTAAACCAGTTTGTGCAATGCTGCTACGAAATAATGACAGTGCGGTCTCACTGTGGTCAGACAGTTGACCTATTAGAGCTGATCTTATCAAACTTCGAAGATAAAAAGCTAGTTTACACAGAAGCCTATCTGAAAGAGTAAGGGAACAACAGGGAAAGTAAAAACAACTATAAATTATTCTAAATTAGTCACATTTTTATGAATAATCGTATTCTTTTATCAATACATGTGACGACTTCCAATGAACAACAGATTAGCTCAGAAGCATTCTTTATACATTACCTAAATATGATCGTGGATGAAGGGAATGAGTCTGAGTGCATTTAAATTAATTTGCTTTTTTTTGTGTGAATGCTATGGCGTCTGCAAAGTTGTCTGCAGTTGTGATGGTCAAAACATTTATAACATAAAGCTTTTATTATTTTTGTTTTTAGACCGGTGTAACTGGAGAAAAAGTATGTACATTTCAGGTCTTCTGGAAAAACTCCGTAGTCCCAAAGCAAACCTTTGGTGTAGCTTTTACGTGCAGGGTGGTGCATAGAAATGCATGGTATCTCAGCAGACTAAAGACTTGTAAATGCTTCTGGGTGTTGTAATAGAAACATTAAGGTCTCTGGCAACCTAATGATAGGAAAAAATTGCTTTCCTAAAGGAGTTAAGGGTGTTCTTCGTGTAACCAATAAATGTGTGTGGTATCATATCTAGAATAATACTAGAGGTATGTATGCTCTTCTGGTCAACCATAATACAGATTCACATGGAATGACTGGCCTTACACCACAGAGTACAAGACATACAAGCAAATCTTCCAAAATGCCATCTTCTGTTGGACACTAGCGCTTTATTAAGTACTGGATATGCCACTCCTCACGTCACTGTTGATGGACAGATTCTTTTTTTTTTTTTTTTTTTTTTTTTTTTCCAAATGTACAACTTTGCTCTCATTTCATAGAGATCCATTGTGGATATTTTTCCCCTCTAGCTTAGGAATTACTCAACAATATTGTTGAATGATGGAAACTCCTGCTAAAGGAGTTTACAAAACCGTGTCAACACTGAGTAACTTAGAGAGGTTAATCTGCTTTCTGCTGTTCTTCCTGCAGGTGTACTTTGTAACCCAAAATCAGTTAATTGGTTAAGTTTTACCCAAAAAGGCAATATGTAGATTTTTAAAAGGATGGCTTCAGGATGTGGTTAAAAACAAAAGATTTAATAAAAACTGAAGTACACTATTCCAGGAAATTTTGTTTAATTGGCATTTAAAAAATGGCATGTAAATGATAATTATTTTAACAAACAGTGAAATACATTCTATACATCTGTATAAGATGTCCACTTAAATTCCATCTAGTTTCCGGGGGCTCAGGATTCCTAATCTCCCAGCTCAAAAGGGAGCTTGTAGTGAGAGGAATAACAATTTGCTTGGTAGTGAAATCTGTTCCAACATGCTGGCTTTCTTGGGCAAAGGGAGAGTAATTGACTTCTGTTGGCTAAGTCTCTTATGGCCAGGTCTGCTTATTTGAATATTTTCACCTTCTGGGTATGAATCTGTCTTGCTGGCAGATGGTAGTATTCATATGCATACTGCCAGAGCCAGTATACTAGTGAAGACTAAAACAGGTTGCAAGTAAATACAGGTTGCAAATTCGAGTCTTAAAAAATAGTTTGAAACAGCATTTCTGACACATGACGTCTTACAACTCTTTAAAAATATACATATCCTATATAGAATCAGGTCCCAAGTGACCATTTAGATCAAGTAACTTGGGTGAGCAGTCTGGTTGAGATGATGATATACTTACAGATTCATATTTTTGGTAAAGCCAGGAATACTAGAGGATGTTAAAATTGATCCAGAGCTGAGTGAGCAGAGCTAGGGCTCCAAGGGTGTTCTTCCACGAACAAGTGAGCTGGTCTACAGTGATGGACTGGAATAGTGCACAAACAGGTTTCTGGGTTTATGACAGTAGACGGAATCCATGACAATTTGTCTTTTGGGTACAGAGATGGTAAACTTCGTAAGATAACTGAAGATTTGTAGCGAATGCAACAAAAGAGCTGGTAGTATCAATCCCTGTGATAGAAAACTTAGCGCCTTCTGTAGCAAGTGCAGGACCACAAAACCAGCCAATATCAGAAAAAAGTTGTGGGGAAGATGGATTAACATGTGTTTCTTCGTAGGAGAGGGAGTTCTCTTCAGTGATACGGGTTTTCTGAAAATGAAAATAGAGTCAGTCTGTTGGCACCTAAAGAGTGAGGGGAGGCTGATAGAAGTGTAGCAGCACATGGTTTGATGTAATGTACATTCAGTACCAAAAATTATGTCCCCTACTGTGGCTGGTAAAACTCAAATAAGAATGCAGGTATAAAAGACTAAGTGCAATAGTCTGATTTAAATATAAGAATCATAAAAAAAATCCTATAAGAAAAGTGTTTGCCTTATTTGTATAAAGGAACATAGAGAAGTATTTCAGGTAAAATGGGAGAACTAGAAGCTGGCAGAATGAACTTAATTGAAATTAGAAGGAAAATAATTAAACATTATGACAAAAGGGAGCTAAAGGGGACTAATGGAAAACAGATAATGTTGGCTAAACAAGTACTCTGTATTCCAGACAATGTTCAAGTCAGATCAGACTTAAATGGCTCAAAAAACTAAATGGGATACAGATGAATTCAAGGACTCAGCTTTGGTGAGGCTGCACCTTGAATCCTGTGTTCAGTTTTGGGCTCTTCACTACAAGAAGGACATCGAGGCCCTAGAGCATGTCCAGAGAAGCTGGTGAAGAGACTGGGACACAAGTCCTGTGAGGAGTAGCTGGAGGAGCTGGGGTTGTTTGGTCTGGAGAAGAGGAGGCTCAGGGGAGACCTAATTGCTCTCTACAACTACCTGAAAGGAAGGTGTGGGGAGCTGGGGGTCGGCCTCTTCTTGCAGATAACTAGTGCTAGGACTAGAGGGAATGGCCTGAAGTTGCACCAGGGGAGGTTCAGGTTGGGTATGAGGAGACATTTCTGCTCAGAAAGAGCAGTCAGGCATTGGAGTGGGTTACCCAGGGAAGTGGTGTCACTGACCCTGGGGGTGTTCAAGGAAAGGTTGGACGTGGTGCTTAGGGACATGGTTTAGTAGGTGACATTGGTGGCAGGGGGGTGGTTGGACCAGATGATCTTGGAGGTATTTTCCAACCATAATGATTCAATGTCTATGAAGGAAAATATAGCACGGGAACTACTGGTTACTTAACCAGGGTGATGCCAACTGTAACCTGTTAGAAATTTATAAGCTGGGTAGATGGCGGACACTGATAGCAGAAGTCTCGATGAAAAACTGCCTTTTGGCTCTCCTTCAAGAGGAAACCCTTGTGCACAAAAGGAAGTGACAGTATGCTTCATTGATTCTCTCATGTGAAATTGTGACTCCAGGATGTACTTGTTCTGCAGAATGTTGTGAGTGGTGGTGTTGGAAACTTTGCAGTATGTTCATATGTTGAAGTGCATGATATCCTGTAAAGATGTTGAATTTCTAAACTTGGAGGAAAATCATCTGATATAGAAATGCTTAATGCAAGAGAAGACTAAAGAAACCCTTAAACTTCTTGAAAAGGAAGTAAAAGACGCAGCCAGAGGGTAAAATATTTGCAGGCAGCTTGGGAGTTATTTAAAGACACCATATTGAAAGCTTACAGCAAATGCATGCTGCTTATTTAAATAGACTTCAAAAGGCCCCCAAAATGTTGGCATGGTTACACAGCAGGATATGGGTAGGTGTCTGAAATAAAACATTGTTCTTAATTTTTTGTGTGAATGAGGAAAACAGAGATTAATAACAATACAGGTGAATTAAACTTAAAAATACCATGTGGCAGTCAAAAATAAGAATAATAATAATAATTAGTATAAACTAATGGTGAGTCTTTCTTCAGGCTCAGCAGAAGAATTTCTAGAGTACTTGTTGGGTGCGTAGGCATTGAAGTTACAAAAGGAGGCTTTGGAGAAGATGAGGTCAGCCAAAAAACAGAATTGTTTAAACCCACTTCAGCAATGCTTACAGAGGTCTTTGTGCCAGATTTTTTTTTAAGAAGGAATATGGTAGAGTTATGTCTCAAAACGAAACATCAGCAGAAGAAAATGTAGTACGTCAGGCAAACAATGAGCAAGGCAGCATGATGAAATGGCATTTATCCAAGTGTTACAAGAGGAACTTGAGGATAAAGCAGGAGATGACCACAGCATGTTACTTGTTGGTTAGCATCGTCTTTCTGCTACTAGATGAGAAGGTAGCTAGTGTGATACCACCTTTTTGAAAAGGTAGCGGGGGTATTTGAGGAACTTCTCATCCGTGAACATTGGCCCTACGACCCAAATTTATAGAAAGTTAATGAAGACCAAAATTAATTTGGTCATTCCTTCTGTTGTTTCCTGTGCCAAAGGCTTTTAGGGAAGGTATGTTTCCTCTGGATAAAATGGAAGTCTTACATGTGAATAACTGACAACAGAGGGATAGAGGGCAAAAACGGTTCAGATTCTTAATAGAAGGGATAACCAGTTGAATTCCACAAGGATCTATGTAGTGAATGCACAGGTAAAAAGAAAAAGGTGATGGTGAGGTGGCAAAAGTTTGTAGATGGTGCTAGCTTTACTTGGGTTAGTAGAAGTACTCGTGACTTCAAGCAAATTGCTAATGCTCAGGATTTGCATTTTGTGGGTTAAAAGTCATATATGAAATTCAATTTTGATGCATACCAAGCACTGCAGGTGAGTGAGAAATGGGCCAAATAATGATTTGTCTAAATTGTTGTACACCATGATTAGCTCTGAACTGGTTCTTACATATCATGAGCGATGGAAGTATCTAATGCATAACATCAACGCAGATCTCCATAATAGTGAAAATAGCAAATCCAGCCTCACTGGAGAGAGGATAAAGCAGTCTCACTGGTTAAGGTGACTTAACCTTAATGAATACTGCTAACATATTCTGGTTCTCCTTCACTTACAAATACTTTAATGTCATACTATAAGAAAATCTCCACACTGTTGGATATCGCAGTAGATAAATTGGAGATCAGATATAGTGTGACTGTTCTCAGGAAGTTCAGGTTCTTGCTTAATTGATTCTAACCCTCAAATTTCAGTTAGCATCTAAATCATGTCAGAGTCAGATGTTGGATTAAAAAAAGCATATTATGTTGAAACTGTATTTGGGGTAGTTGAAAACTGTTGCTTTTATATGGAAAAATTAAGTACGTTTGGAAATTAGACATTCAAACAATAAACATAAGGAGCCTTTGTGCATGTCGCATATAGTTCATATCAGAAAAGGAACCCTTAAATTTACAGTTACCAGTAAACAGCTAAGATACCAGTAAAACAGCTGAGTACCTCACTTGATGATTTTAATAGTGTGCTAACTTACTGCATTACTAATGAAGATGTTGACAGATAGTTACTTGTATTTATCTAGGAAAATGACTCGCCACTGTGTTGCTGAACTTATTTTCTCAAATGGTAGTTAAATGTTTACATCAACAAAATAAATATTTGGGGAAAATATGTACATCTGGTTTACTCCTCTAGTTTGTGTTGATTAATAACCCAGCATGAAATCAAGACTTATCTTAACTTGTTCTCATTTCAGCTTTGGATAGATCACAATCCAAGAAAGATGGAGGTTTTAAAAATAATTGGAGCTTTGATCATGCAGAAGAAAGTGAAGGAGATGCAGAGAAAGAGTAAGGATGCTTTTATCTAGGCTATTGAAAGTATAAGTGTCTATTTACAAATAAATATTCTTTTGTAATTTATTAATAAGAAACATTATAATATCTTTAAAATGTTAGTGATTAAGAGAATTATTTGGAAGTAGTGATTATTTTAACTAGTTTTACAATATAGAAAGTGTATGATAACGTAAATTTCATTGTCAATGTGGGGTTCACAACATAGAGCTCAGTACACTTCACAACTGTCGCGACTGTCTTTAGAGCTCCTGTAGAAGTCTAAGGAACACAGACAAGAAATGCATTACATGTAAGCTAAGGAAATGGAAAGTAGAGTTTCAGCTTCCTATAGTGGTGCTGTTTTTCAGTACATCACAGTTATGATTAAGGTATTTACAAAATTGTAGGCCAACAGAAAGTTAAAAAATTGTAGGGTTTTTCTCCTTTGTGATTATCTCAAATGGTAGAGTTAAGGCTGTTTGTGTTCCCTAATCATTTATTTATTTTTACTTAATATGTCTGGATTTTTCCTAAAAAATAATAATAATAAAAAAGTATAATGTGTGTAGTTAGAATAAATCCTCTGTCCTTGTAACATTTTATTGTTACTTGTATGCTTTCTCGTTCTTAAAGTATTTAATGAATTGTTAACAGAACAAGTTTCTTGTGTGAAGAATGCGTGTTAGGTTTATTTGTTGTTTTTCGACATTTGAAGTTTAAAACTAAGTGTAAAAAGCCAGAGTTTCATCATAAGGAGGAACTGAATCCCGTGGTTAAGTACAAAAATAATTCTTACGTGGGTCTCTAGCTTGACCTCTAATAGTCTCAAGAGACCACCATGGAGTAGCACTGTTGTAGGTAATACCCTGCAAAGTACTGTGTGCCGAAGGGAGATAAGAAAGTGGATACTTGGGCTGCAGCAGCAGGCTGTACTGTAGTCTTAAAATAAATAAATAAATAAGAAGTGAGTTCAGTGAAGTGTGAGTTAAAACATTAAGAACTTTTGTCAAACCAGAACTGCATCAAAAGTTAAGACCAATTTTTAAATGGCTCTCACACTAGGAACACTTTAGTTTTATAAAATCAAACATGATTTTTTTTCCTTAGCAATTTTACATCCATTTCTAGTGCACAGTAATATGTTTTAAGTGTGATGGTAGTACATACAACAACATTTGCATTTTACCTGTCTTCAGAAATAAGTAACTCACATTTGTAAGTGTACCAGTTCTTTCCTCTAATCATTTACTGCTGTTTTCCATCTGTCTACAGCTGATACTGACTTAAGAGCACAGAATGAGATACATACAGAGAAAGATGGTTTTTTATTTTAAAAAAAGCCTTCTGAAAAACTGTTTATGGAACATATGTTTTATATAATGGTAACTGATTTTAAGATGGTATTTCTGAATGATTTTTCATTCCTTTAAAATATTCTGTGTGATAAAACAGTTTTCCCATATCCAGCATCAAAATTCTATTAATCACATCAGTAGTTCTTTTTTATATCTGTGAATTATGCAAAGCCTTATCTGGAAGTATAAATAAAAGAGTAGCTGAAAATTGATTTTAACTAAAGATCTTGCATTTTTTTGCTTATCCATACTCCGATAAGCAAACTTCAAGCAACTCTACTCCCTCAACCCCCCATGGCTATAAATCTTAAGCTGCTCAAGTGTATACTTTTGGTAACACTTGTTTGTGTTTTGTTGGCATTATAAGCTTCACATTGAACACTTTTAAATTTTGCTTTTCTGATTGATAAAGTTCTGAATACCTTCCACCCTTAACAGCCATTTCAAATACTAGCAACTTCAGTTCATACAACTGTCCCAGTATAAAACTTTGTTCTCTTTCCACCACGATTCTGAGCATACTATGCAATGAGTATGTGTTCTTGGGATTCTTTTAATGCGGCTTTTATTATGCTATGCTGATATTTACTAGCAATGCTTTTAACTTACTGCATATCTATGTGGAAAAAGCTGTAAATCTGAAGCAAGAAGAAGCTGGGTGCATCTCCTGCTTGTTGTTGAGGCACTGGCATTTTAGTGTCTGACCTTATCAGAGTTTTTTGCACTGTTAATGACAGACGCGCAAAAAGCTGGTTTTGGACCGGCCCAAGAACAACATTCCAACACTTAAAGGATTGGCTGTATTCTTAAATTACACGTGTGAGATCTGTGCCAATGCTGTTGGTTAATACTGGATGCCTGCTTTGGCTGTCTTTCATCAGTCAGATGAACGCAAAATAACGTGGCTAATGGCTTTCTACCAAAGCACTTTTTGAAACAGGTAGAATATTTTAAGACTGTGCCATTTAGCTTATTTGGAGTGTGTCATCATGGTAAGGTGTCAAGTAATGGACTCATTATAAAGAAATTTTATAAATTGAAGAAGATTTGGAAAAATAGCACAATCATCCCAGCATAATATATACATTTCAAAATGCTGCTAGAGATGATATTTGGTATGAAACTGTTGTTACAGAAATTCAAGGTGGAAATTGGCAAGTATCTTATTGTGAAGTAAATGCTTGCAGTTAATTTTCAGTCCACCTGAAAGAATAAAGTACCACTTCTGATGACTTACTAGATTTGATCTAGTTAGAGTATCAGTCAAGATGATGGCAGGTGACTTGAGACTTCTCTTGCTTTGCACTTGGAAATTGCACAGAAGGAGAGGAACCTTTATGTAGAGGGGGGGGGGGGGGGGGAAGACCAGGCTGTCAGTCTAACACAGTGAAGTCTGTGTGTCTGTGTAGACCATCAAAGAACAAATGATAGAAGTGATGTGTATCTTAACGTAGTAGGACGCATGGAAGGATTTTGTTTGCACTATGCTATCCTTTCTGAGCTAACGTTTTCTTTAATTTAAAACAAATATATTTTTTTCAAACTTATTTAGGAGAATGAGCTACTACTTCCCTTGTATTCCTGACTGAAAAAGCAATGATAATTCTTTTTATTCCTGTTTATTTTCTTTTTCCAATACTTTTTTCCTTTTAATTCATTTTCTCAAAAAATATATAGATATTTTTGTGTGCCTTTTTTAACCCTGTTAGTAAGGCATCTAATCCCTTGAAGTGATGAAGAACTTCCTGGTCAGAGCTCCCATTAAGTTTAGTGGGTTTAGTTAATGTTACTTTTAATGGTGTGGCATCCTGCATGAGTTAGATAATATTGTTTCTCTTGTGCCTCTGATAATCAGGACTTCTTAAATGTGTTGCCTACCACCAACGTGATTTTAAACTGTGGGATGTATACAGTGTGCTATAAGGGAAAATATGCCAGCCTTTTGTTTACATACATAAGAGTTTTCAGAGAGAGATTCCAGTTCTGTTTGCAACGTGACTTGATCAGTTGTATCTGTGCAAACAAAACTGCGGGCAGTGGCTATTCTAGCAGAAGGTCCTGCTGCTGTCTAGGCTGGAGGAGTGGGGCTCACAAGAAGCTCATCAAGTTCAACAAGAAGTGCAAAAAGGAACAACCGCAGGCACCAGGATGTGCTGCGGGCCACCCAGCTGGAAAGCAGCGTGGCAGAACAGGACCTGGGCATCCTGGTGGACGCCAACTTGAACATGAGCCAGCTATGTGCCCTTGCTGCAAAGAAGTCTGATGGTGTCCTGGGCTTCAATAGGCAGTGTGGTGCCAGCAGGTCAAGGGAGGTGGGCTTTCCCCTATACTCAGCACTCGTGAGACCACATGTAGAGTGCTGTGTCTGGTTCTGGATACCCCTGTACAAAAGAGACATGGACATACTGGAGACAGTCCAGTGAAAGGTCATGAAGATGAGGAAGGGTCTCAAGCATCTCTCTGGTGAAGAGAGGCTGAGAGAGCTGGCACTGGTCAGCCTAGAGAAGAGGCTCAGGGAGGATCTCAACAATGTATATAAATCCCTGAGGAGGGGATGCAGAGAGGATGGAACCAAGCTCCTTTCAGTGGTCCCCAGTGCCAGGACAGTGGACACACATTGAAACACGGGAGGTTCCCTCTGAACATCTGGAAGCACTTCTTCACTGTGAGGGTGGTAACGGAGTACTGGCACAGGCCACCCAAATTGGTTTTGGAGTCCCGTTTTGTAATTCACTCTGTTTACCTAAATTACTTTACTAAACTTAAGAAAAAATAGAATTAAGGCATGAATTTTGTTTATCATAAAATTTTAATAGGAGTATAGATAAGTTAGAAATGATTGTTCTAATGTAAAAATACAGATCTGTGGTTCCCTATTCAAAAAGAGATAAAGTGTGAAGGCATATAGTCTCCTCACAGCAGAACACTGAGCTTTCATTTCAGTAGCATTAAAATGTTACTGTCAGAGTGTGGTATTTTTTTTTCCTATGTCTGTATAAATTGCATCTTTTAAGCAGGCAAGTGTAAGCATGTGATGCATGAGCAAATAGACATTACTCAGTTGCTATGTATTCTGCTTGCTGAAAAAACAGCCTTTCTGGTACTGATGCATGTACTTTGCATTCCTTAAAATCTAAAAATACTGGTTCTTTGAAAACATCCAATTCCAAATATTTTTCTAGTCATGTCATCTTAGTTGCATCATAAGAGTTATTCTTGTTCGGTCTGATTTAGGGATTTTTTTCAGTCTGTTACCTTCTATTCTCCACACCCACACTCATTGCTGTAATGGTTGCAGTATTGTGGCATCCTAAAGCCATTGAACCAGCATGTATTGAAAATGGTCCTGGTTTTTATACAGTCTGGAGCTAAAAAGGAAATAATACACAGGGGCAAAGTGGGTTGGTCAGGTTTACACAGAAGGTAAGTAGCAGGAGCTGCAGTACTGTATCTATTCAGGAGCCTGAGAACTTCTGAAATTGCTAAACCCATTGTCTTCTGATGAAGGGTTGAGAAAGCTCAGTGAACCTCCCTTGAAAGAATAATCTATCCTGAAAGATAGTTAAAACAGCATCACATTATTTTAAAATTGTCATGTTCATGGATATCGATACAAAAGTACATCTCTCCTATGCTTTTGACATACTGTAATGGAAAATTAATGAGGCTAATGATCTACTACACCATTCTTATTACTATTATGTACCTAAAATTGTTGCAGTCTGTAAATGAAAGGAAAATACATTTCACTAGCTGTTTGCTTTCACATCATTCTTCCTTTATCAAAACAAGCTGTGTGCACATTCTATCCTCCTGAAGTTTCAGGGTCTTCAGTTAGCACCCTGTGAGTCAAGATTTTTTTTCTTTTACTTTATTTGATATAAGGACACCTGTATTTCACAGGTTAGAGGAAATACATTTTAACATGAAGGGAATCCTGCTCATGGAAGAAGTTTTCAGGAAATAAGGGGGTAGGAAAGTACTGAGTGGTTACCTTTTATAGAAAGAGTCATTATGTACATTGTAGTCAGAACATTGTACGTGCAGCTAAAAATGTTTCTCCCTTCCCCTCCATCACTGTTTCTCACTGCTGTGACAAGCTACAGCTTTGCCTGGGACCCCGTGGTATGACTGAAGCTACTCTTACATAATTTCTGCCTGAATGATCTTAGCTAAGAACCACCCAAACCATGAAATAGCAAGTTGGCTAAAGGTTGTATTGTTTTGTCACAGCCAAGAGAGAAGTAACCTTACCAGGGATGTTGTTGAACAGGTTGCTTCAACTGGAAGCAAGAATGTTAGCCTATTCTAGCTGCTATCAGAATGAAATGTATACTTGTGTCGTTAATTTAAATCCTTAAGATTTATTGAAAAGAGTACGTTTTCATGGTACTGTGGGTTGTTGGTTCTTCTGTTTGTTTTTGTTATGTTCTGTGTTACAGCAGTTGAAGATTACAGATACAGGAGTACTAAAGAAACACATTTTAGTGAACACTTGAGTCAAACTAAATGTGCTATTTTTAGGAAGACATGTTTTGGCAGTAATGGCTATGTGATAATACTTTGTTACACAAATTCTCCTCCCAAAGCGTTTTGAATTTTGCAGTTTTAAACCATATACTTCAATTCATGAACAAAGTGGTAGTATATTTTATAGTTAAATACTTCATTTAATTTATGCATAGGGTTATATAGAGTTATTTATGATGTTAGTACCATTGCCACAACTGTATTGAACATTCAATAATACCCCGAGTTAATAATGTCCTTTTAATTGAGCTTCTCCTGAAATAGTTGGATGTAGTCTTCAAGTTGAGGTTTGCTTAATATATCCTAAGCACTGACTAACTAAGTTTATTGCCCACTTTAATGTTTCTGATGATTTGGGCACATGCGTTTATATGTAAAAAGGGGAGGGAAAAAAACATTTATGTTCAAAATGTTTTGTTTATGCTCTGTTGCATTACGTGTCTGCCTTTCTCTTCCATACCTATCATCTAGTGAGGCAAATCTGCTCAGCATAGATGACAGTGATGGGCCCTTCAGTCCCAATGAAGATAGGAAGGTAAGTACTCATCTCATGGTGAAAATGGGTCTTTTTAAAGCTTTTAGAATTATGTTGGACAGTCCTCTGCACAGTACTGAAAATTCAAATTTGTGCTGATTTAGCTACATATAACACTGAACTTGCTTATCTGGGTACCCTTAATGTCTGCTTACTCCTAGAGATCTTGTTGGTTTGTATAGTATTCTGGAAATACCAGCATGAATATCTACTAAGTTTAGACAATTATCATTAATGGGTTTACATTATTTTAATTTGAAAATGTTAATAATTAAATCCCATGATGTTTACTATCACATTCCCAATTTTGTGTGCATGTGTATGTATATATAGGCAAAGTGCGTGTTTATTTTTTGAAGTATACCAAAATAGTTTACTACTACAGAGATGCTTCATAATGCTTTGAAAGTATGACTATTTTGCTTATCAAGGAATCCTACTGAATAAGAGTGTATTTTACTGCATTAATAGAAAAGAAACGATTTGAGAAATTAGATTCGATTTTATTTTACATTTCTTGTATCTGTATGGCAGATCCAAATTTGAGGATGATTGTATGGGACACTTCTGTGTTTGTGAGGTGTTACCACACATTGGAATGGCAAAAAAGTCATATTTTCTGTTTGTTCCTTTTCATTTTGCTCAAAAGATGACATTCCTGTTATTCTGCATTTAAAAGGTGACATATCTGTGTCTAAAAGGTAGATAAGACTTTGATGTCAGCGTACTAGTTATGAAGCAGGTTAGCTTTGCCATGTATATTTTTTAATGTTGTTGCTCTTCTGAGAGGCATAAAGCTGTTTCATATGTAACAACATTTACAAAATAGTCTTCTTGGAGAGAAGAAATTGGAGGGCTTCTGATACACTACAGAGTTCTGAACTCCTGGAAAAAAAAATCACATTATACAGGAGAACTCTCAAACTATTGTTAATCAGATGTGATCTTGTAATCTTGTTTGTACATTGAGTATTACAAAAGTTTCCAGGAGCTTTTAGGAGGACTTCTGTTGAAATGGGCTTTTGGATAGATTTTTACATAAAATTCTGTACAAGCGCAGTGTGAAAATGAAGCCAAAGTAGTATTTATGTAGATATTCTATAATTCATTTTTTCCTTTTAACTTGGATGTAAGTATTGTAATGCATGTGAATTCTCTTGTTACAGTCACTTCGTTGTCGGCCTGGAGCTGTCGGCACCAGTGGTGATTCCATAAAAACATACGCGAGGCGAGGCAAAGCTCCAAACTTGAGACTTCTTAAAGGGAATGCAATTGGCCTCAACATGATGGGAAATAGCAAGAAACTGAGGTACTGCCTTCGGTTTTACATTTACTTACCTATTTAATGATTGATAAAAAGCAGTGGTAAATGAGCACAATTGATAGTACGGTTGCATTACCTGCTGTGTGTTTAAGGAAGCTACACTGTGCTGCACTTCTGAGCAAAGACAGAAGACTAGATTAAGGTATTAATTCTTCCACAGTCTTATTAAACCACGTCAGTAAAATATCAGAAGATTAAAATAAAATATTACAATAAATTGAGAGCTTTTGCTTTTGTACTTGTCAGTGTTGTCTGCATGACCTATTGTTTCTTCTGTGGAGTGCTAATAGGTAGAAGAATATTTCTATTGACTCCATCAAAAATTTCTACCTTTCCATGATTGTGAATTGTCAAAGCTATCTTAGGATCCATTTTCTAGTTTCCTTACTGCAAGATCTCATTTGATTTAGGAGTCACTGACTACTCCTTTAAAGAGTTCATCAAAAAAACATACTCCTAGATGGTGGTTTGAGATTATTACTTGTATTTAAAGCTGACAGGAACAGTGTTTAAACATTCAGTGCTGCACTTCCTTGTTACTACTGTCCCTATCTTGTAACAGACTGATCTCTTAATTTAGTATATGTGAAAAAGTGATACATTCATGTAACTTTCTGTGAGAATTTGATACTGCTGAAGTATTACTCTGTTTGGATACTTCTGCAGGAATGAAAAGATCTCTAGGTAGTTTGCTATGGTTTGCCTATTCATCAGATACCTAACCTATACAGAGCTGTATGAGTAGATCGTTGTTGGTTTGTGGGACTGTGTTATCACAGAGTTGCTGCAGAAAAAATCCTAGAAACATTTTGTGATACGTGTCCTCCCCTGCTCTTCTGATCCTTGAGTCTAATAGACAGGAAACAAATCCAGAATTACAAGTCTGAACTGATCCTTCAGCTTGATACAGAGGAATGAACAGATTAGGTCAAAATAAGGACTCTTCTTGTCTCCGTGCTGTAACTGTAGTCTGTTAATCACATATGTTAATATATCTTGTTAAATTTGAAAACCTAGATGGCACTTTTCCCAGTATCTTAACTAATTGTGTGTGCTACGCATCTCTTTAATTTGGTTCTTCTATAGCTTGTGGATGGATTTGACTGTTTTGTTCTCCTGGAGAAACTGCTCGTGGCTTTGGCAGGTGTACAGATCTGAGGGTGAAGAACTGGCTGGGTGGCTGGGCTCAAACTGTCATAGTGAATGGAATTCAGTCCGGTTGGCAGCTGGTCACCAGAGGTGTTCCCTAGGGCTCAGTATTGGGACCAGTTTTAACATTTTTATCAGTGATGTGAATGAGGGGATCAAGTGCACCCTCAGTGAGTTCACAGGTGATACCAAGTTAAGTGGGACTGCTAATCTGTAGGTTCTGTAGAGGGATCTGCACAGGCTAGATCAGTGGGCCACGTCCAGTCGCATGACATCCAACAAGGCTAAGTGCTCAGTCCTTCATGTGGGTCATGACAACCCCATGAAGTGGTATTTGCTCCGTCTTAATAGTAAAAAAAAAAAAGCTTCCACATGCACATTGTACTTTGTTGTTTGAGTATACCTAATCACTTAGAATATGATTCCTGTAGTCCGGAAACTAGAATTTTCTTCTATCTGGCCATGAGATTTGTAATGAAATCCAACCATACTATTTAATTTTTCTACCTTTTCTATTCAAGCAGTCATACTTAACTGTGTGTATGTGTATTTTTCTTCAGTTGCAGAAAGGTGTGTGGGTTTTATTTTAAGGTATATCGTTGCAGAGGTTTTTTGAGACAATCGAAGCATTTAGTTCAGACATTCTGTTACTTGGATTGGAACTGCTTTCCATTGACAAATGCTGCCTTATAAGCCTAAGACATAGTATGATTTATAAGTAAACTAAAACGAAATTAAATCTGTTGCATGTGCTTTACCTTAGTGAAAGGTCACGTCTCCTTTGAAAACAAGCATCCACCTTCTCTCTAGTACTGTGCTGCATGCTGAATTTAAATGGGAAATAGAAGTGTTCACCTTCTTAATAAATAGTTGTTAATGAAGGAGTTCATTGGGGAAGAATGGATGGGAGGAGGCCACTGTGACCTCTGTGAACGGTTGGCTTTTGATTAAAAAATGTACTAATGATTATTTACTTAGTCCTTTTTGGTGTTTGTACACTAAATTTGCTTGGAAACATGATTATGCTATAAGTGGTTATCTTGATTTAGTGCCTTAACTGTGATAGTATCGCCTCTTTCCTAATACACATATCACAACAAAATCCCCAAATAAATAAAGGTTTGTGATCCAGCCACTGTCTGTAGTGAGAAGTGGTAGTGTGTTAGTTCTGAGATGTTGTATGACAGGTACTTGCTAATATCTTTTCAATATTTGAATTGCTGGACTAAAGAAATTTTTGAGGATTGATTACACAATTAAGCTGCTAGATGAAGTTAGAGAAGATCAGAGTTTATATTCCTGAGCTTCTAGGTACATTGTGATTTGTATCACAAAGTTGAAGTTTTTCAACCTCATCTGCAGATTAGGGTTTGAAAGCTTTTCATATTGGTGGATTTCATTAAGCTTTCGGAGCTTGACTCAAATTAGTATTACTACCCTGCCGTATTCCCTAAAATCCAGGAAATGAGAGAAAAAAGCTACTCAATGAATAGCAGAATTAACCTAGTCTATAAATGCAAACTGTGTTTCTGTAATGTCATGCTTTCATTGCTTCTAGATCCATTCTTTTTGCCCAATGCAGGATTCTTCTCTGCCTGGCCTTTCTAATTTGCAGTGTTCAGAAGTTATTGGGATCAACAAATTTAATGTGAAAGTGTAAACATATTTTCTTCAGAGCCTAGACTCTAATCGGGTGGTTTCTGAGATAATGCTAGGGAGATATATATTGCCATTTTAAATTCCTTGAGAGTTCTAGAGCATTTGCTATTTGGAGGAACTTTGACAAATTTTAGTGCTTTATATTAATTTTCTTTTGCAAGGTGAAACTTGCAAAGCCAGTTTTAGTGTGGAGGTGCCCATATTGCAACTTTATGATTAAATTTTCTGGGGATTCTGCCTGCACTGGGTATGTTCTATTTGAAGACTGGGATTATAGAGCAGATTGTAGTCTACAGCTGTCCTACTTGGAAGGATATCTGATGCCATATGAAACGTTTAAGTGTGCCATCTAGAACAGTCTGCTTTGACTCAAATCTAATCACCCAGCAGGCTGTGATACTCTATTCCAGCACCTATGGGAGCTTCTCACTTGAGTGTGAGGCACAAAGCAGAAGCACAGCTTAACAGTTTTTTGTGCTACGGAGGCACAAGACTTAAAGTTTCCAAATCATGATAGTTTGGCAAAGCTCAGATTCAACAAATAAAATCATGAAACATGAAATAGGTATGTTTCTAGACTTGCTTGCTTGTTTTAAAACTCTGTAAGTCCTTAGCATTTGAGAAGAAATTCCTGCACTCTGCTTGTGTTTTCTTGTCTGGTATCTCTTTCACAGAGAGAGCCTGGAGAGAAACTGGAAGCCAGAGAGGATTTGCAAGACACTCAAGTATTTAAAACAAGTAGCTGTCAGCTTTTTATTTCTCAGGGGAACACATTAAACAGAAGGTTGACTATAAATTAGTCTAGATGATGACTGACCAGCTGGAGTTGTGTAGTCTTGACTTGGAAGCATGTGGGATGAGTGTTTGTGTTTACTTTTGTGATGTTGGTGGTTGGAATGTGAGGCTGGTAGCTTCATTTATGGGAAATTGAACTGTTAAGTCAGAGCATAAATGATGTTTCTAAGCTTCATGTTCTAAAGGAAGGTGTTTTACCATTTGGTTGGCTTTGGGTGTTGTTCTGGTATGCTATAATCAGTCAGAAATGCTCTGAAAGTTTCTAATCTTGATTTGTGATATTAGATACAAGTCTCACAAAAGGGTAAGCTGAAAAGAAAATTAAAAAAAAAAACAATCAAAATAGCGATTTTCTCACCCTCATCTTTTGGGGATGTATAAAGGAAGGATTAGGAATTGATGTGCAGCTTTGGTGGGGATTCTGGGACTTCAGATCTATCTTGTTGTTCATCCGAGGACAAATGGAGGGAATGGAAATTCTGCTGAATAGTATTTCCATGAAATTTTGAATCAATCAGAATGCTTTTTCATGTTCTTAAATTTAATGCAGTTATGATTCCCAAGCAATTTTACAACCAAAATGTAAATGTTGCATTTCCATTATTTGAAGCAGTTGGCATTATCAGCGGACTACCTGTTGAAAGCTTTATAGTTTTTGAACATTTTAAATGCAGTATTGTGCATCCTGTAGTAGTAGTGTGCAGGTTAACTGTTAGGGTCTAATGGTCTTCAAGGGAGTTAATGTATTGCTTGTTTATTGGATAGAAAATTGTATCTTTGCACATGCTTTTAAGAGATGATAACTGGAAACCAGCCCTCCAGAATTAATTGTTTTATATAGTAATGAGGTTAAAGCCTTAAAAGGCAATAAATGAGGAAACCAAAGAAATGCTGAAGGACATTGGTGAATATGCTGTCCCTATTGAGATAGTTGAGCACCTGAGAAGCCTTCTCTTCTACTCTTCAGCTGTGTATTGTTTCAGCTACCAGTCATCTTACCACCAGATCTTTGCTGCATTTATTTTCCCTAAGGAGTAATAATATTAGAGAAGTTCCTGAGTGCACAGTTCAGTCTGTTCATGTGTTACGCACTTTAAATCTTCTTGATGACATTAATAAAGTGTGTATATGGCAGCATAAAGTTAACTATAAATGATTGTAATTCATTTTAAAAAGGCAGTATCTTTTTGGAGTGAGGAGGTTGAGCAAAGAAGAGCTGGTTCACAGTGTTTTAGATGGTGATAAAATTCAATAAAAATCTTTATTTACTTTTTTTTTTTTTTTCCAGGGGAGAGGAAAGTGTATTCTTATTTGTCTGTTTTATTCAAGGACTGAATGCTTTTATGCCCGTCCAATACAACCTAACAAGTTATATTACCAATTCAGAAATACTTTGATTTTTGTTTTTATATGGCTGTTATTGTAAAGAAAAAAAAAATAAAAAACAGGACACCATGATTTCTAACTAAGACACTGTGGAAAATACAGTAGAGTCTTTTCTTAAATCTTTTTTTCTGTACTTCTGCAGTGAAAATGCTCAGAATATGTCTTGTCCTGTAACTGTGGTACATGGTAGACGCTTTCACCATGCTCATGCACAGACAACAGTAGTAAAAACAGCAGCCCAAAGGTAAGACTAAGCGGATTTGTTTATCCAGATGTCCCTGTTGTAAACATCCTTTCTGGTTTTGTACATAATCATTTTTGTACATAATTGTTCACCTTATACTATGAAGTGTTTTAGGAAAACATAATTACATGGTTCGTTGTTGATTGTGAGCTTTGATTTCAATTACTGAAGTTTCATAAACTTTATTATTTATTATTTATATAATCTTAGGAATCACTAATTTAAAGCACACTATGACATAATCAGAGCGTGGAAATGCTCTAATGGATGTATATGTATGAAATATAGTGAAATGGTCATAGTATGCAGTAGAACTTCATGTAACTGACAACAAATATCAAATGCTCATTCACAGAAACTCCAACTTGTATAAAATTAATCTAAAGGTTAAGCAACAGATAGGACAATCATGAGTAGTCTTTAAATACAGCATAAAATGATTAAAGTGGGACATCTCACAGAAGTGAGATTTTGGATTTTTATAAGTACTTGTTGGAATGGATGACAGGAAACTCTGGAAATTTACTTAGCTATGCTGATTTAAGCTGTGTTGTTTTGAAAACTTAAAAGCATATCAGGCTTTTGTAAATACTAGGCTCTCCACCCCCTTCCCCCCCAAACAGGCTTTTCACACTCAAACGTCACAAACATATGAACTAACCATTGCTTTAAGATGTATTTTTTAAAATTTGTCCATTCAGAGCTGTATGCATTTCATGGATTTCCACTGGCTTGTCAGCATTTTGTAACCTCTTTTTTCTGCCCCACTTCTGGCAGTGGTGGGATCATATGTAGGCATTACCCTAATTTTCGTCCCATTTCCATCACCTTCATGGCTGTCTTCAGAATAACCAAGCCTATGTACTAACGTGAATGAATGATGTGATCCATATACATATTATGGTAATCTGGCATTGAGGAAGCAAACTGAAAATGGATTCTACAGTTCTGTCTCTGACCTACACCATTGTTGCCTCCATTCATTTCAAAGTCTGCTGTGATTTGAAAATGGAAAATAGCATGGACATTTCCTTCTCTTTAGTAATAGTGGGTGCAGTAACAAGGATCTTGCTTTTCTTTATTCCTTAACATCACTGTGAGGCAAGGGTGACTGAAGAGGATTGGCAGAGCTTTTCCCAGGAATAAAAGCTAAAAGGCAACATTTATGTAGCCAGTATGGTTTGGGTTGAACCAGCCTCTTTTTTCTTATATACAAAATAATTTCTGTATCTATATTTCTTATTTCTATATCTGTATTTCTTATTTCTGTATTTATATCTATATTTCTTAGAAAAGCTATGTTTAATATTCCCTCGAGGAAAGTGTTGGGAAAGCATGCCATTACCTTTCACTTCTTTTTCTGTCTTTCTTTTTTCTCCCTTTCCCTTCTTTTTTTTTTTTTTTTCCTTTCTTCCTTAATAATTATAAGGGATAAAAGCTAATTCAGGTTATTCAAAGTGAGCAGCAAACCATCTGAGACAGCTCTTTCTTGGATCTCTGAATGTTGCCCTTAATGTTAGTGTACTCTGTTAAACTTAGTTGTGAGATAGTTCTTGGATCCACGTCTGTAAGTGGTTTCAGTCTTACCTAGTTACGTCCCTTAGGCATCTTCAGCATGCAACAAAGTCCACTCGAGTAGTGCCCCTTTTTTTTCTTTTTCCCATTGCTGTTGAAAGATGGTGCATGGCCATTTACTGGCTTGGGCAGCTCAATTCATTGCTTAAATTCAGGAGGTCTGAATCTGGCCATAGTGCCTTAATTTTAATCTTCAGGGGACATTGGACTTGCCTGTTTGCTGTTTATCACTTATGAGACTTGGCTTCTTTATAAGCCTATAATGTAATGTGGAGGAAAAAAAAAAAAAAGCAGTGACTTCGCATGTGTGACTTGCAGAAAGAAAACTAATGCATAATGTAAGCAAACTGAATATTGCATGAAGTAATTGGTTAATAGTCCTGTTGAATGTTTCTAAAAATTTTTCTTTTAAGGTTGTTGTTTTATTTCATTTACATTAACAACACAGTTACTTCTTAGGGTCAGAATATTTTTGAAGTTTCAGAGGTGAGAAATAGTCATAAAAAGAAGCAGCCTGATTTGACTGATTGGCCTTTAGAATTTAAGGGTGAGCTTTACAGAGGAACTGTGCAAAGGATATTTAATGCCAGTATCTTTTGCCAGTTGACTCATCTGACTACTCTTTGAAAGGTTCTAAATCTGTTTATGAGTTAATGGATTGAAAATTAACAGAACGTGACCTCATGGCACGCTTCTTTGTCTTTTTTTCTTTCTTCCCTAAGGAGGTGGGGGGGTCTCATTGCAGCTTGATGTGAAAAATGTGGATTTATGAATCAGGAGACTCTAATTGTTAAGGAAAAAAAGTCCTCAGAAAGAAAGGAGTGTGTGCAGAAAATGTGGTAAACGAAGAATAAAATTTGAGGAATATCCAGACAAAGAGAGGTGGTTACGTAGAAACTGAGTTCTAAGGGTCTTTTGTTTGTTTGTTTTCCTGTACAAATTTATAGGCAGTGCATAGTTGTGTTCTGTTACTTTGTTTGCATTTGTAGAATATTTATGAAATGTTGATCAGTTACAATGGGGAAAATAATTTTAACAAACCTAACATAATGTTCTTAAATCTGTAGTGGATTATTGAAAGCATAAATAAAATTAAAAACACAAATTACTTCTGAGTAGATGGCAACATCAGTGCCAGAGACACAGGCTTATTTATACAGGGTTCTTTGAGAGGGGGTGGTGACACATGGGGCAACCTAATTATGAAAATCCATCAAGTTGAATTTGGAGCTTGTGATGTGTGCTGTGTTCCTCATCTCTTTTTTTTTTTTTTGACTTTGCTGCACATGCATGTTAATTTAAATTCTGGCTGAATATCTGTTGCACTGGTATTTAAAATATATTATTACAATACAACAAAATTGGTCATTTCAAAACAATATTTTTATAAATACCCATGTTTTTCCAGTGGAATCTGGGGATTAAGTTGAAATTTATTCACTTCTGATGCAAGAGATTTTCAGATACAGCTTAGCCTAATGTTGTGGTTCAATGTTGCTTCATTTAATGAGCACGCAGTCCTATCCTATGCTATTGACTGACTTTTCTCTAAGACTTGGCATTGGAATAGCGTGTTACGTACAGCATGTCTAACAAATCTTACTGCATGAGCTGCATGAAGCAATTTGGAGGGACATTGCTTGTTATAATTCCTGGCTCTATCAAGGATTCTCGTCTCAAAATCCTTCTGAGATGCAAAAGTGAGAATTATTTTCAATGCATTATATTAATACAGGATTTTAAAATAAGCAGGTGAGGCATTTAGGGTGCTGACTGGGTATTCTGGATTTTTGCCATCTTTAAGTTTCTTTAGCATTAAAATTTATCATTTTTATGTGTGACTCTGCCATATTTGTAGACAGTTAATCCAAGCTGTGGATTAACTCTATCAGGGATACAGATGCTGGCTATTGTTCCATGTCGAAGTGGTTTGGATTTGACTGCATTCATGATCTCAGATGTGACCCACCCAAATGTGACCTTTATTGTTTGTAAAGGCCAGATCCAGCTGCAAGCAATTTTTACCACTTCCCTGCAATATTGACTGAATATCCCATACCCTAAGTCTAAATTGATGTGTTCAAATTCAGTTTTGAATTCCTTTTACTGTCTTCCCAGAATCCTGAGTATTGTGTAAACTTGAATGCTTTGTGTTTTTGTTGGTTTTTTTTGCAGAATTTGTTGACAATTAATCAGATTTTACACACTGAGAAGGAGGCAAAGCAATGTAGTATTTATTTAGCCCATTAACCTTTACTGTCTGTGAAGTAACATCTGTGTATTTATAATTACTGTTGCAAAAATGCTGTGAATAATAATGCTCTTCTGACAGCTAGTGCAGTGAGTGCAAGAGACAATGAAACAGTTACAGCTTTTATCTAATAACTTTTGATTTTAGTGATGTGTGCAACACATGTGGGGCTTTGCATCTTATGTTTTTTTTTCTTTTTTCATATTTTAAGCAATCTGGACCGAAAGGAAAGGTAAGCTTACTGTTGATGAAATGAGCATGGCAATGAGCATTAAGAAAATGAAGTGAATGAGTGCTGTATCAATGCTAGTTAAAGAATAATCAATCCAGTCAATCGTATCTGCTCGTGTGCGAGGGGGGTTGTTTGTTTTGTTCTGTGTTTTTAGTAAAAGAGAATAAATGGACCATAAAACAAACCTCTACATCCATCTCTAAATAATGCTATGTTAATGTGAACTTTGGGTACATTTCCACTGGAAACTACTCAGTGTATGTGTCTGTATATAGTTAGCTGGCTAGCTACAGATATCTCCAGTGTGCAAATAGATAAATTTTAACTTGGGCTGAAATTTAAGAATTTATTGCTAACGCTTCCTAGAGCAAGAGATTTGTGTAATGGAATGGTTCTGAAGCATATCTTAGTTGGTTGTCTTAACAGCTTTTACTGTATCATCTCAGCTGGGTTTGAATAGCATTAAAGGTTTTTATTGTATTACTGTGTACGTTCTGTTAAAGTAGTTAACAGAAAATACGCAGCAAGAACAGACATGCTGTAAGGTTTGTTTGTCACTCATTTTGCATGTTTTACTGACGTTAGTGTTTTTCTAGCAGTATGAAAAAACCTTTGTTTTTCTTTTTATATAGCTTACATTTATGGGTTCGTGTAAACGTTTGGTTGATAATGACAAAGTGTTTTTTTTTTAAATATCCTATTTATGTATGTGGTTTTGGCAGTGTGCTATGCTTGATACTGGGTTGAAATGTTTAAAATGTGTATATAATGTTTAGCCAATAATAGTGTAACACAGAAATCTAATATAGAGTTGTTCTTCATGAATTCAGGGTTGTGTAGATTTATTTCAAATTTAGCAGTAAAACCAAACCTTTCTGTTTAACTGCCTTTGTTATTTCTTAAGAGACCAGTTAGCTTTGGTCCTCTAATAAGGAATAGAGTAGAATAGTTCCAGTTGGAAGAGACCTCCAGAGATCATCAGATCCAACTGTCAGACTGCCCAAAGTTAAAGCATATCATAAAGAGTGTAACCAAGCGCCTCTTAAACGTGGGCAGGCATGGGGAATCAACCACCTCTCTAGGAAGCCTGTTCCAGGGTCTAGCTACTTTCTCAGTAAAGAAGTTTTTCCTAACATCTAGTGTGAACCTCCCTGATGCTGGCTTGAGCCATTAAGGGATTCAATTATCCTCTTGCTGCCCTGGCTTTGAGTTTATGCATATTTTCCTGTTGTTCTTTGTGTTGCATTTATGTTACTAATTAACCATTTGGTTATTAATGCTTGTAATTTGGTGGTACTTTCATAGGAGAACTGGAGCTGAGTTGCGTACTGGTGATCTTAATTTTTCCCTGGGGACACTGAGTTCTTCCTAATCCAGTACAGTTAGATACATGTGTTTCTCCGTCGTTGCTGTCTTATCAGGGGAAAGTAATGTAGACAGGAGTTGCTAAATTTAGATTTAATCATTACCATCGTGATAAGCGCAGCTGCAACCCCTGACTTTCTGGGCCAGATAGGTCTACTGACCTGCATACTAAAAATCCAACTCCTATGCTACTGCTTCTGTCTTTCATAGAATCACAGAACGGTTTGGGTTGGAAGGGAACTTAAAGACCCTCTTATTCCAACCCCCCAGCCATGAGCAGTGACACCTCCCACTAGACCAGGTTGCCCGAAGTCTCATCCAACCTGGTCCTTGGTACCCCACTTTTTCTGTAAGACATGCTAAAGCTAAATCATACCTCTGCAGCTTAGTGCTGTTTTATCATGCCTTGCTCTGTTTTTGTGTAACGATTTTGAAATCAACAACCTGTGTGCTGTGGTACACAAGTATTAGCAGTGTGGAGAGTATTAGTATACTAAGTATTAGTAGAGTGGGGAGAGTGAGGAAGGGCTGAATAAGACGTACCCTGAAAGAGCCAGTCTGTGCATTAAACACAGTTCTTGTGTGAGCTGTACACCCACGATAGGATTCGGTACAGCCATATAATGCATGGTATTTTTGTTAGGTCTCCTATTGGATCATCAGTAGTCTGATCTAAGACAGCACTGTTTGTATTTTAAACTCCCAGATTTGGATGTTTTCTGCAGGATTATTCCTTTCTGGCATAGCCAGAAGCTGTTCGTTTTTTTTTTTCTTTGTAGAAAAGAAATTTGAATACCCAAATTTTGTTTTAGCAGAAAGCTGTCACAGGGGTTGGTCTGCCACCTTCACCGAGGTGAAGATAGTAAGGTCCGATTTCATCAGCAAAGGAAAATTACAATAATCTTTAATTGGACAAGTTTCCAAATCTTGTGTGCTGAAAATACAGAATCAGTGATACTGTTTTGACTGGGCAAAGCATGTTACTTGGGAAAGCTACACCATTTAAATGTTAAGACATGTCAGAAGTTTGGGGTTCTCTGCAGTCCGGACTGCCTCAGTATTTTGTCATGTCTGTTGCGGGAAGTACCTGGTCTCTTATGGTCTTGTAACTTACGTTCTGCTGTTTGATGCTTTACCTTTTGATGTTGCTTTTAGCAAATACTGGTCTACCTTTCTTGTACTTAACAGGTATTAAAACCAAAACTGTTTATAATGGATGAGATAAATGAGATGCCTAAAACAATTTAAGCTCTGAGCATGGAGTCTTGCTCTTCAAGCAAAATCTAAATCTTGTAAGAACTATTTTTAGGAAACTTAACAGGCAAAAAAAAAAAAAAGCAATATATTATTCAGCAAGATGGCAGGAACAGCAATCAATATTGTATTTTCTTTTTTCTTTATTAAGTACAATACGTAGATAGTCTTGCATCTTGATGTTTTTTTTTGCTGTTTGATCCCTCCTTTATTCTTTTTGAAGTGCAAGATTGAGTTTTATTAATAGGATTTAACAGCAACAAGGTATTAGTTTTGAGGTGCTTTACATTTTTTAGTTCTTACACAAGTAAATTGTTCAGTATCCTAAGAACTGTACTGTAGAAGGTATCAGTGGATCTGACACTGTTCAAACAGCTAGAAATTTCATGCCGATGAGGGAGTCTGTGTTTTGCCATGTAAAGTCTTATGATGGTGGTCTCTGCCTTTTTGTATATTTTTTTTTCGGTGCAAGGAAACTGGTAGGAGGAACATCAAGTTGTTAAGCTCTTATGAGAGGACTGTTACCATCTCCAAGAAAACATTTTTCTTAGATTAAATCTGCAGTTGAATTATGTTTATAGTTGTCTTTGCTTTGTGTTGGAAACAAGTGACTTCAAACCTGATATTGAATTGTGGAACAAGTTAAACTGTTTTGGATAGCCTCAGCTGACTTGGAGCTGTTAACTTCAGCTGTCTCAGATGTGTGGACAGGGCACTAAGGCATAGGGTTTAGTAATGGGACTTAATAGGTCAGGCTGGTGGTTGGACATGGTGATCTTGAAGGTCTTCTCCAACCTAGGTGATTCTTCAACCTCTTTATTAGTCTGTGTTAAGTCACCTGAGCTGGGAGTGTCATGCACTGATTGTGTAAGGGTGCATTGAAGAGACGTGGTGGGTCACTTACCAAATCTTTACCCATAAATAATAAATGCAAGATATATATAAAAATTTTTTATATATGCATATATATATATCATATACATATATATATATGTATGTATCTTGCAATTATTATTTATGGGTATTTATACATATGTATATATATATATATATTATTTATGGATATTTGTATATATATTGCTTCACTGTAAGTAAAATGGAAAAGCTAATGAATAATTAGAAGACATTGGAGAAGCAGGAGTATTCATTCCCGCTATAAAGTTAGATGCTGCAGAACTGAAGTCGCTTTTGAGATTCAAGAACGAGGACTACTTTATGTTGAAGTGATAGATTGCATGATGTCTTTAACATAGGAAGACAGTTGTATTTGGTTGGTGTTGTCACTGCCCTTTTTGCCTTCTGTGGTCATGGAGCTACCTTTGAGAAGCCAGGTCTGTTGGGAGCAGCTGATGGGATTCATCTGACCAAGTGGGGCAAGAGAGTATTTGCCAACAAACTGGCCAAGCTTACAATGAGAGCTTTAAGCTGGACTTCATGGGGAAGGGGATGGAGTTTTGAATTACAGAAGAGCCCGGGGTTGTCGATGTGTTGGGAGCCAACAGGGAAACACCTGTGAAATGCCTCAAGAGAATTAGTGTGTGTTCTTTTAAAGAGGTAATACAGCAGTAGACCAGCTGAAGTCTCCCTGTGCTAGTGAACATAGCTTAGGTAACAAATAGGAGTAGTGGGAAGGCAGTGTGCACCTAGAAATCTGTGGTGTAGTTACTATTAATGAAACTTGGTTTTCCCAGTGGTGGGACGAATCACAACTGGAGCACTGCAGACATTGGCTTTAGACTGTTCAGAAGGGACAGGCAAGGAAAGCAGAGCAGGGGAGTTGTTCTCTGTGGAAAAATAGAATGACTGCACAGAGCTGTAACGACAGGATGAGAGCTTATGGGTAAAAATAAGGGGCCAAGCCAACAAAGGAAACCTCATGGTTGGTGTTGACTACAAGCCACCTGACAAAGGGGAGCTTGTTGACAAAGCATTCTTAATTCAACTACAAGAAACATCACGGAGGCTCTGATCCTGCGGGGGAACTTCAGTCACTCTGCTATCAGCTGGAAAAGCAGCCCAGCAAGCTGTAAGGATTCCAGGAGGCTCTTGGAGTGCATTGAGGATAATTTCTTAATCCAGGTGATAGCCCAACGAGAGAAGTGCTACTGGACCTGTTGCTCACCAACCCAGATGAACTAATTAGAGAGGTGAAGATTGGTGGCAGCCCAGGCTGCAGTGGAATTAATGATCCTGAGGTCTATGGTAAAGAGTAAAGTCAAGACCCTGAGTTTTAGGAGAGTGAACTTCCAGTTGTTCAAAGAATTAGTGGGTGGGACTCCCTGGGAAACTGCCCTCAGGGATAAAGGAGCAGAACAGAGCAGGCAAGGCTCAAGGATGGTTTTTTTTAGAGCACAAGAGCTCTCTGTTTTTGTGTGTAAGAAATCTGACAAGGAGGGTAGGAGATTAGTACGGCTGAGTAATAAGGAGGACCCTGGGAACTACTGACTAGTCAGGCTCACCTGTAAGATCATGGAACAGATCCTTCTGGAAGTCATGTTGAAACATGGAAGACAAGGGAGTTGATTAGAGACAGCCAACAGGGCTTCACCATGTGCAAATCGTGCCTGACTAATCTAGTGACCTTCTGTAACAGAGCAACTGCTCTGTAGACAAAGGAAAAGCTGTTGCTGTTCTCTAAGACCTTTGATATTGTCTCACAACATTCTTGCCACTGCATTAGAGGGATGTTGCTCCAGAGGGTGGGCTGTTAGAGGGACAAAGAGTTGTCTGGTTAGCCATGTCTAAGGAGTTAGTCAACAACACAGTGTCCAAGTGTAAACCAATGACAAGTGCATCCCTCAAGGGTTCATGCTGGGACTGGCACTGTGCAGTATCTTCAGTGACATAGTGGGATTGAGTGCACCCTCAGCAAGTGATAACACCAAGCAGGGGGGTGTAGTTGATAGGCTTGAGGCTGCCATCCAGAGGAACATTGAAGGAGGCTTGGGAGGTGGGCCTGTGAGAGCTTCATGAAGTTCAGCAAGGCCAAGTGCAACGTCCTGCTCCTGGATTGGTGCAGTCCCCAGTATGATTACAGGCTGGGTGAGGAATGCATGGAGAGCGGCCCTGCAGAGAAGGACTTGAGTATGCTGGTGGATGAAACATTGAATGCGAGCTGGCAGTGTGCACTTGCAGCCTGGAAAGCCAGTTGTTTCCTGAGCTGCATCGAAAGAAGCGTGGCCAGCAGATCAAGGGAGGTGATTGCCCCCCTCTACTCTGCCCCTGTGAGACCCCACCTGGAGAAAGATGGTGAGGCCCTGGCACAGGCTGCCCGGAGAAGCTGTGGATGCCCCATCCCTGGAGGTGTTCAAGGCCAGGCTGGATGGGGCTTTGGGCAACCTGGTCTGGTGGGAGGTGTCCCTGCCCATGTCAGGGGGTTTGGAACAGATTGTCGTTAAAGGCCCTTCCAGCCCAAGCCTATGACTCTAATGATGATTTACGTAAGAACTCCAGTTTAACATTCCAGCTGATTCTTGCTAAGAAGATTAACTGAGAGATGTACATCTTGTTAGCAAATGTCTGAGTTACAGGAATTTATGAAGCTGAAAAAAATAATACAAGACCTTGCTTGAGGCTGAACACTCTGTTACAGAGAAAGCTTGAGACTGACAGCATGATGAGGGCTTTTCTGGCCCTCACAGTCTGGTCTTCTGGGTTTTATTTATGAGTAAAAATTCTGAACAAGCATTATTTAAAAATAGAGTAAAAATAAAAGCCTTAATATATGTTTGCAGATTTCCAGTGATTAATGTAATTAACATATTCATACTGCATTTAACATTCGTTTAAATGCTGCTGGTGTTGGGTAAGAAGTGATTAATTATTTGTTGCAGTATTAACTGCTAAGTTGTCTGTTGCCTTTCCTTTAGTCTTGGTCAACTTCTGGCTTGGTTACATAGGGTTATGGGAGTGCTCTCAGGTGCCTAATTTTGGATGATTAAGAGAATTTTTCCTAATGTGTAGTTGGATGTAACAAGTTCATTGTGAGCATGAATAAAAGTCTTTTACTGTTGGAGAAGCAAGATACTCATTTTATGCTAGCCCTTGTGTATTTTTCATATCTCCTGTAATAATATGTGGTTTTTTTTCCTACCCTTTAGTATGGTATTTTTGTCATTGGTTTTGGTAGTAACAGCTTCCTGTTACATAATGCTTAGTTGGCGCTCTGCCTCGCATTTCTCCCAATTTTGCCTGTCAAGTAATCCCTTCTCGATTGGAACTTTTAATGAAATAAAAACAAAATCAAATAGTTCATGAACAAATATTCATGTTGAATTTCTGATTGTGGTGAAGTTTATGTGTGGAGATGGTTTAAAAAAACAACAACAACAACAACAAAAAAAAAAAACCACAAAACTTGTGTAGGAGCAGGATTGTTTCAGAAATGCATTTGACACGATAACAACTGAATCAGTCTAATATGCTTGTGGGCACTAATGGTAAAGTGCTGTAACTTCCCAACGTTTCGTTCCAGCCACGCTTATTTTTGAACCTTTTTTCTCCCCAAGTTTTTTGGCATGGTGCAGCTCCTCAGCACAGCAAAACCTGTTCGTGTTTAGTGTAGGGTTAATAAATTTAGAGGGCCAGATTTGATAAGAAAAAAACGTAAAAGGCATTGTAGAATAATCTTGTCCAAAGATGTTAATAATCAAGTGTGGGAGACCCTGAGAAGTACTAGCTGGAAACCCAGGATATTCAAAGGTCCTGATGCTCTGCTGCAGTAAAGTATTATTTGCTGAAACAAAGATTTATTCCTCGTTTTGAAATCTGTTTCAGCTGTAGCTGAATCATTGTCAGGTGGGCCCTAAAGATTTGGCTGTGTTTGTCTGAGATGTTACTGCCTACAGCTGTTTACTTTGCTCCCTTTGGTGCCGATTTTTGTCCTTGTATTCAGAGGTGGCATTGTGGGATGCATGTGACCCATTTGCAACCGAGAGCACTGACTTGATTTGGCAATAAAAGCAGTTTCTGCTGAAGTTGTAGACAAGGCTTCCTGTGTTTCAGGTGCATGTCATGTCATGTTCTAACAGTAACAACAACCCACAGCTGCAGATCAGGGTAAGAGCAGGGAAGGAGAACTCCCATTAACAGTAACTGAGATGCAGTATCAGCAATCTTAATTTGATGGTAATTTGATTTGACATGCTTTTGTGTAAATTGAAAATATCTTTTAGGAGACTCAAAATGATAATGCCTAATATATGAACAGATATATGATACATTATGCAAATTATGCCAACTGAAGTTTTCTTACCAACTAATTTGTCTGCATAATGTTATTTTCTTAAACAAAGATATAAGTTGTTTCTTCACTTGTGTTCTTTGTATTTTTTGGCCACGCAATTTTTGACATCAGATGTCTTCCCTCTCTTTTTCATTTTCTTATCTTTTTTTTTTTATGTTGTGGAGTTTAAGATGTGGAATCTGATATTGCTGAAGTAATAGTTGTTTCTATTTTTGGATTTTTAAAGTATCTATGTTATACTTCATGAATATGGAGGAGGAGATACAGGCATCAGTCCTTGAAGACTTTGGTCTGAAAGTAAGACTTAAAAACTATTGATTACTGTGAAAAAGGATTTAGATCAGAAACACTTCTAAGACTTTTACTGTAGCAGTTGCTAGCATTCTGGTGATATTTTTTTTCAAGTGTACACATAGCATGTTAGAGGAGATATTTATTCATAACTTTAAGATGCAGTTCAGATTTCTTTTTCCGTGTGTAATTGTGGCAAAAATATAATGGTCTCAGTTGAAAGAACAACTATATCTAATTTATTTTTCAGAAAAGAATATCCCCCTCAGCTTCAGAAAGTAGAAGCAGATCACATTAGGTTACCACGACCTCAAGGAGTGGGTAAGTTATCTAAAAATTTTAGAATTCTCATTTCTGTTAAGCAGAGGTGTTTGTTTATTTGTTTGTTTCAATCGCTGCCATGGGCAAATACGTTGCCAAACTTTGAGTAACCTTTAGTATATTTATCCTTGTATCATTCTAGTTCTATACAGGTTTATGCAAGAAGGAAGACTTTTTTTTGGACAGATTTTTGCAACCTGTTCAGTAATGCTATAATAAACTTTAAATTAGTCATCGGTTATTTTAAATACAAGTGGAATATGGAAAATTTAGAGTAATAAAATTGTTTTGTCTGGAAGTAATGATGTTCATTTCAGATTTGTCAGTACTGATACAGGTAGTCCGTGAACCAGCAAGACTATCTGTATATATTGAAAAAGTGTTCGTATATATTAAAGTTGTAGCCTGTAAAAAAAAAAAAAAAAAAAAAAAAAAAAAAAGTTCCAGGATGGAGATTGTAATTAAACTAGTGAGCCTAACTGGCATTTTTACATTAGACTGAAATATAAGGCACTGTTGTACAACATACTGAAAAGCCCCTTTTATAAGAAGATCTCACTCTGTACACTGTTAGTTTAAATAGTTTGTGTGCTTCTTTGTTCCTGTACTCTTCTAGTACCTAAATTAATGCCCCAATATAAAACAAGATACAGCGGTATAGCTCAGTGTACTGCTGAGTCTTGTGATGAAGGAATAAATCCTGAATTATGCAAAATATTTTCAATTGTTCTAAATGCATTCACCAGAAATCTTTTTGTGAAAATTACCAGCAGCAGCATCTAGCAGATCCTCCAGTAGCAAAGGCTTCCTTCTAGTTCTGGTAAAGTCTCCCCTACAGCCAAAGAGAGACTTTGGCCTTGAGACTGTGCAAGGCCAAAGTCTCTTCTGAAGATGTGAAACTAGAAATTGTAAGCAAGAGATGCAAAAACAGTAATAATCAAAATTTTAAATATTATTTTATGGATTTTTTTATTTATACAAGAAGTCATAAGACACTTCTTTACATGAATGAAACTGTATAGTTTGTTGCATGTTTTTAAAATAGTTAATGTTTAGTTCAGATTAGTGTTCATGAAGAAGAAAGTTGGCCATAATTGCATCTGAGCAGACATTTCTTGTTAACGTTTTCATTTTTTTTCCTCCTAGACAGTATAATGGAAAACACAGAAGAGTCGGAATCGGAATCAGAATCTGAAATTAAAAGAAAGGTGCAACAGAAACGTCACTGCAATTCATACCAGTCTGACTTGTCCCTATCTTCTTCTACAAAAAAAGGCTTAACCCAGTTAAAGGTAGGCTGTGTTTAAAAAAAAAAAAAAAAAGTTTAAAAGTTAATGCACATTTCAAAAAAGAAGCATTCAGGTTGTAAAAATAAGTTGTAAAATCAGTGCAGATATTTAAGTGTTAATACTGATGCCAACTGTGAAATACTTACTTTGTGAATTGAACAAACAGATGGTGCACTGGAAAGCAAAAGAGCCTGTGTTTAAATTGCTTGGGGAATCTGATCTATGCTTATTGGGATAAACCAGGAAGTGACACCTTTGGTTTGCCATATATGAAATAGAGGAATAATATTTCACACTTTGATGGAATTTATTTAATATAAAAATATATAATTTTCAGAATTTATATAGAAATAAGGTTGGTGTCCATGAGCCAGACCACATGTAGCTGACCACAATGCTACAAGTAACTGTTCTCTATCTCCCTGATGGAAAAAGCATCAGACTTGATTACATTGTTTCAAGGTCTTGATTTTATTTCCAAAACCGCAGTACAGGTTTCACTTGTAAACAAAATTTAATAATTACATCTGGTACTTTCTCCCATGAGTGCTTGCAGTGAAATTTTCAAACAGTAAGCTTAAAAATGAGACAAAAACATATGTTACTAATCAGAGTGTATTAGGAGATTGCAAAAAGAGATCAACGATGATACATCCTCACAAATTTTGTCAGAGTTACATTTAAGTTCAGCCTCTGAGAAGTGCCTATATTGCTGATTACATAAAGTTAGGGGGATGTGTCCTTACTTTGTTCCCTGTGCTCCCAACGGGCCACCGTTAAAAGTACAGCACAGGGCTGGATGAGTGTTTACTCCTGTCCCCTAGGATAGTTACGATTCTGTAAGATTGCACAGTTTGTGGATACACTTTCTGAGTATAGGACCTATTGTGTTAATCTGAGCTTTGTGTTTTGAGTAGAAACATAAATTTTCATCAGCTTAATAGCTGATTACAGGGGAGAAAGTATGGTTATGGACATGTTAAGGGGTAATTATATTACTATAAATTACAAATTCATAGATGAATAAGAAAAGCCAGAAGAAATCAAGCTGCAACTGATTTTATTAGCAGAAATTGTTTGTTTCTTTTTAAACAGGTTAAGAGTTTAATCTTCTGCCTTAACTCAATTTAATCCTTTAACAATGTTTTATGCATGTTGTGAACCATACGCTTTTTAGTGAAGCGTGCACTGCCACAATATGTAAATGATCCATATAGATGTTTATGGAACCTTTGAACAATTCAAATGTGTTAGTTGTAGTTGTGGTTTCATGCCAGAGCAATTGCAGACAACCAGCTGCTTGTCAGGCAAAGTGCAAATGGTATTCATCTTCCTATACTGTAACAGGTTGTATTTCTTAATTGTTAAAAATTTACGGAAGTTTTGTAGGAGGGAGGATTACATTTCGTACGTACTTAGTGAAAAACAAAAGCTTTGGATGCTGAAACTTACAGAGATAGGGCAGAGTCATAAAATGTTTGTATTTTGCAGATGATATATTATTCAAGTCATGAAGCAGATGAGATACGTTAGGTAGAACTCACCTACTTAAGTAGTTATTCAGAGTCCAGCTTAAAAAATAATAATAATAAAAAAAAGAGTATGTCTTTGGGAATTAAACAGCAACCATACCATCAGATTGCCTGCTCTCAAACCATGGAAAGGAATTTGTTTTCAATTTTTGGTTTGTGCTTGAGGTGGAGGGCTGCAGTTATTCTGTACTTAAGATCTTTCAGGTATGATAGGCTATTGAATATTTTCATGTCTGATTGAAATTCTTCCATGTGGTCAGCTGTATCTCTGTAAAAGGTACACTCTGTAAATCAGCATTGAGACACAGTACATCAATACTGTACTCCTGTCACTTGCTATGTTATCCTACTACTCAGATTTAAAGGTCTGATAGGCTTTTTATACATTTTTTTTCTTGAATCTGTTTTGCTATGGTATGTGTAGCTTTATTAAATTGCAGAAATGTTGTAAAAAATATGTTCTCTTTCTATAACGTTTTTTTTTGTCTTGCTTTTAAAAATGAGGACTGTATGCCTGAGGAAATCCTCTTTATTGTTGTTCATGGCTGGGGATGGGGTATGCAAATTGTGGTAGATATGTTTTGAAAATAGGTACACAAATTTGTTGTGGCTTCTAGAAGGTTAGTGTCTTCCGTAGTTCACAGTAAAGTGAACCCTTGAAAGTGTCATTTGACCTCAGTGCTGCAGGAGACAACAGTATATGCTAAATTTCAGTTCTAGAGGTGTCCCGTATTCAGTTCAGTGTGTATTCAGTAGCTTTCATGTTACTATCAAATACACTTAAACTTAGAAGTCGAAGTTCTGCACTCTTAATAGGTAATATTCTGTATTACTTTTAATTAAGTAGGCTCTAGTAGATATGAGAGAAACAGAACCAATCTCTTTGCAGTAATGATACAATCTTTTTTTTTTGTAGCCCCTGTTTCCTCTAGAAAGTCTGAGAAACGCCTTATCCTCAAGTGCAGTTTTCTCTTCTGTGATACTGGACTGTAGATCAATGTATTTTATTTTCTTAAAGATTTTTAGAGGAGTGATTTTCTACATGGTTTGCCAGGCTGTTAGAAGATGTCTTGGGAGGACAAATGAACTTAACGATTGAGGAGACTGCTTCTAGTTCTTAGCATTGCCCTGTTGATCCTCAGGTTACTTTATTTTTGTCCAATGTAACTATTTTTACAGAAATGATGTAACTGGACCTTCTTGCTGATGGTGTTACGTATGAACTATGATGCTGATGCATATGAGCAGTGTGCAAGCTTTTAATACAGAAAGAAAAAAAGATAAAAGAACTGCTGAACATTAACTTCTTAAAAATTGCTACACTGCCAAATTTCTAAATGAAAAAATGTAACGCAATTTTAATATTTGCTTTGAATGTTTACTGTAATTGCTAATACACTATTGTCAATTTTCATTCTGAACAGAAATTAAATGCAAACTTTGGAACTAATATCTTTGTTGTTCTTAGTTACTGATCAGGGTTGGTTTGTTCTTCCTTCCTCTTCCCTTTCTAGCTTTTGGAACCAATTGATTATTCTACTGATTGCCCAAATTGTGGGCGGGCAAATGAAAACCAGACCAAATGCCGACATTGTGAAAATGCTTCTCTTAAGGATTTGCAAAGAGTCTCCAGACAAACTGGAACATTAGGTGAATCTATGGGACCTTTATCACGTTCTTCAATACACCAGAATTCAACGGGGCAAAAATCTTCGGGTACAGGGTTCAACACAAAGAAGTTTTATAGTTCTGCTGTCGGGAAAGGTCCAGCAGATATTCTACTAGGTAATGAAGTTGTAGGACATTCTATGTTACGACAGAATGGAAAAGTTGGTCTTATAACTGGGACAAAAAATACTAAAATTACAGGAAGCTTAAGACAGAGGAGTACAAGACCATCTGAACTAAATGATCCAAGTAAGTATCATTTCATGAATATAGCCATAAAATGAAAACAGAGAACATCCTGTCAAAATGAAGAAACTTTCCGTACAAGCTTATGTTTTGACTTTGCCTGGAATTTCTTTGTGGATATGTTTTTGGGGTGGGGACATATCATACTTTTTTAATGTCTTTTTTCATATACTGAGGTACTCTTTGAGAAAGGTGAATACTGGGGAAAACAAAAATTATTGTTTTGGTTTTTTTTAAAGACTTAAAATTTACACTTTTTTTAAAAAGCATTCTTAGCAGAGTTGTCATCCATTCCCATGAAGAAAACAGTCTTTAACATATTTTTTTTTAACATTTTTTTTCTATTTTTACTCATTTCTATTTTTACTCACTTCTCTTTTCGTCTGAGCTATCGATCTGAACACTGTCCAGGCTTTCTCATTTACTGAAACTTCATTCTGTATAAAATGTTAATATTTGTTATTTTTATCTGCGTGAACTCACATTAATTGATATGCAGACAGGAACTGGAATTTGGAAATTATGGTTCTAGTTCTGGGCTTAGTTGTTTAGACGATGTTGTATTTTACTGATTTGAACAACTTAAGTTATAACTTCTCTGGTCAGTTTTTCTTTACATTACCTGTGTTACATAGCCTTTTAAAAAATAAGCTCTTTAGTAAAGAGAGGCTTAAGTTAGACTTAAGCTGTATTGTTCGCTGTCAGTTTTTTGTTGAAAAAGGGCATGGATGACTTCATTTCTGTGTCTAGAAGGAAACTGATGAAACACGTTTCTTGTACAGGGAGTTATGGGAAATAAAAAGTGAGGGAGAGAGCACCTGTGAACAGATTCCAAATAAATACTAATAAAAGTATAATATAATAATAAATGTGGACTGTTTTTGATACTGCAGGACAACTATATAAATTACTTTTAAGCTATTGCTTGCAAAGAAATTTCTGTTAAGAAAAATGTAGTGGTTGAGAATTTAATATTTTCTGTTTAGTTGTTTTGTCTAGTGATGATGATGAGGAGGAGGATAGTAGCAGCACTAGGAGAATGGAAAGCATTTCACCTCGTCCTGCAGATTCAGCCCGCTCCTCCCCAGCTCCTTCTACAGGAAAGGTGGAAGCAGCATTAAAGGAAAACAGTTGTGGAATAGAACAGAGAATAGGTAGTATTACAACAGAAACAGAAATTGCAGTCACACTACCAAGAAAAGCAAGAATGAAAGATCAGGTACTATTTCATACTTTGTTTAAAGAAAACAAAAATCAAATCATAAATGGGAAATGTAAAGGTTTGTCTTGCATTGTTGTAAATAGGCTCTATTTGATTGCTAATTTATCAGCTCAAATAGTATCTCTGCTTATATAATACTGGAAACATAAGAAAATTTGTTAATTTTTTCAAGAATTCATAATATTTGAATTACGCTTTAAACATAGATGTTTCTGTGTTGAATGTATGCTCTTTGAGTCTGTATTGCGTACCTCTGTGAAACTGAAAGGCCATCTTAGTTTGCAGAAAAACATCGGTACTAACTGTTCCTTGGTGAGACTTTGGACATAGGAAGTTAAAGGTGAAAAAGAAACATTGGGAACAATAGTGGCCCTTTACAATTAAAATACTTTGACAACTGTCCCAGTTAATAGCACTTATTTGAAGGATTTCATGGTGGGGCTTTTGTTTTTTAGTTGAGCACCACTGCAAGAATTGGATAAACAAAGACACAAAAAAAAAAATGCACCATGAGCAGACTCCTTAAGTGCTGTCAAAGGGGACAGCTTTCACGGTATGTTAAAAACTTAACTACCTCAATAGTGAGCCAACAGGAAGAACAAATGCCCTGTGACAATTGTTGAAATAATACTACTGATTAAAATGATTCTTGGGTCGCTTGTCCAGTTCCGCTCCTGAGAATTTGGTCCAGCAAGAGTATTTGATTAGATTTCCACAGACTTAATTTTTTTTTTTTTTTCCTGAGTTAGAACACTAACAGATGTCAAAACCTTCATGCTAGGTTGAGATTAAAAAGCCAACATTCTAGTACTGTAATTAATGAAATGGTGTGTATATAATGTGGTGTACGGATTGTCATCAGTGTAACTGTGAGCCTCTCAGTCTACTATAAAGCTGTGGGGCTAAAAGCTTGGGCAATAAATAGTTTTGAACTTCCCTTATTCTGGCATTATTTGCTGGATTAAGGGAAAGTATTATGTTGTGAAAGCATGGGTGTCTCCTTTTATATGCTATGCTATGTTCTTCTTCACTCCCCTTAAACAACCAAGTGCTATATTGGAAATATACTGCATACTTGAGAAAAATGTAGAAAAGAGCTTTATTTTGAAAATGGGTATACAAAGGTTTTGTGTGAAGCTTAACATAAACTTTGCCTTGATTCAAGAAAACTAACAAAAATTGTATCAGTGTGTTTGTCAGCCTGATTAATAAAAAAAAAAAAAAAAGCTTTAGGATAGTTTTTTTTCCTCTGTAAATATTAATTAATTCTTCATACTCAAGTTACTTGAATGTAGTGCCACTTCAAGATTTTCTGTATTACTGCTTGTCTGTGACTTGTTTTTAATAATGTTTAGGTAGTCCAGCAGACAAAGGAACAGCTATATTCAGTAAGAGTCATAGGAAAATATTTTAATTTCAGGGATCTAGATCCTCTCTTCCCTCTTGTTTTCTCCTCTGTATTTAAGTGAAGTATCCAAAAGAATATTATGAATTATGGGCTAATGATTAGGGATGCTGAAAAAATTCTCCAGATTTAATCGTAATGGAAATACTGAGTCCCTTAAAATCCTTTTCTGTGGGAGCTGAATTGTATTTTGTAATTTAAAAGCATGTTTATTATTGGACAGTTTTATGAAATGAGGAAATGAATACCCAAGAACAAAACTAGAACAGAAAATCCTTCAAAAACATAGACCAATTTAAGTAGTGTAGTAGATAAATACATATTCTTCTCGTGGCTCTCAGCCAATTTGCTTTCTTTTAAATATTTTTTTCTTAAGGTTGTTCTGTTGGTAGACAGGAGGCTTAATTGAGATTAAAGCTTCAGTCAGCGTCCAGAGATTTTCTTGAGCTGGAGCCAAACTCCACATGGCCTTTTCCTCAGTGTTAGTCTTCTGATCCTGGATTCTGTCCTAAAAACATCTTAACAGTTCTGTAGAGTTCCTTTATGGATTTTTTGATTTTGCTTATTTATTTATATTTCTTGAAGAGTCTACTCCTAATGTTTTATTGCACTGTACTTCAGTAATAAATCAGTATTTTTAGTCACCAAAAGCCTGTGCTAATTTGGGATGCTTGTACAGCATTAACGTTTTTATATAAATAAAAGAAGTACATTAAAAAAAAAAAAAACATTTTGCTGGGCTGTACACTGTTTAAATACAAGTAACTAAATTGTTTTTTGGCAATTTGTGACTTTGAAATGTTAACAAAATGTCTACAAGTGTAAAGTAACGTTTTTTTTCTTAAATCTCACAATATAACATCAGGCCAAAAGCCTTTTAGGAGTTTTCAACCTTTTATATATGCTTGAGGTGGATATTACAATACTTATTCTTGTTGATTAATAAAAATGTAGCCAAAAATTTATCTGTGCTTTTTAGCAGCCTGTTTTAGCAATAAATCATAGCGAAAAATTCTGAAACCTTAAAAATTACTTTTCAGTTTGGCAACATTGTGTCTAACACTCCAATAAAACGTCGTAAGCTTATTTCTCAAGAAATTGTAACTGAGACTGTACCTCTAACTTACCAAAGTCCCTGTGAAAGTGTCATTCTGAACTGTCGAAGTATACGAATAGGAACCTTACGAAGAATGGTAGTGAAACCTGTGATTGTAAGTAATCTTCTTACTTGAAAAAACAGCTTTGTTTTTCATTTTTATTTTTGTACGTGAACAATGTAGTATTTTGCCTTTATCTGTGAAATGGCAAGTCTGTCCCTAATTTCAGAGGCTTTGATTCACAAAGACATGAGAACTATACTGTTGCATTCAGTTTAGTTTTGGTGTTAAACAGAAGCATCATGTTTGCAAAACACTTCCCTTTTCATTTGATTATTTTAGGACGGGGGTGATGGGGTGAAATATGGATTAGTTTGAATTGAATGCAATACTTACAAAAAAAAAAATTTATAGATGGGGGAGGAATCAGATTGTCTTTTTCTGTATGTGTATAATTTTGCTTCTGCTGAACAATATTTTCTGTTCTTTAAAATTCTCTTTTGAAGATTTTATTCTGCCAATATTTTATGGCATTTTTAAACTTTTTTGGAAACAGTATTTCAGAGACATCTGAAATGTCAACAGTCAGTATGACTGAAAGAGATGTGGAAGAGTAAAGAATATACTTGCTTCCTTGAGTTGCGCTATTTTTTTAATTACGTTTTACTTTTTTATTTTAAAATTTTAATTACTCAAGTATTAAGCTGTTAAAAGACATAGAGTCAGTTTAGTTACAGAGAAGAATGGAAATCTTATTTTTGTATTGTCTTCCACAGTTTTGCCTGGATTATATCAAAATATGCCTAGAAAGTCAAGAAGGTGAGTACTTGTGAATGCTGAATTCCTTTTTTGAGTGAAGTGACTTTACCAAAAGGAATTAACAGGTGAATCATAATGAAATGTCAATTCTGGTTTCTCTTTGTGTTTAATAAATTATATTTGGTGTTGGTAGTCATCAGAAAAAAAAAATAAAAATCTAGAGTATAAATCTGAGCTGAGCTGCCTGGTGAATAAAAGCCAAAACAATTTTGCATTATCTCTTCTATCAGAAAGAAAATCCACAGATGGGAATTAGCAGTTTGTGGTGAGCATGCAAATGGGCTTATTAGTTCTTCCCCCTCAACTTAGTTGAAGAGCTGCGGTGATTGGCAGAGATATTCATTAAAATGCTTAATAAAACCACAGGCAAGAAAAATGTCCTGTGAAGCATGTTACGTTTTTATTACTTTAAGTTCTTCTATTTCAAATGCATAGATAGGGAGTAGAAACTACACGGGTGTCTTATGCCTTTCTATGTACATCTGCCTTTAAACTTTTTTCTCTGGCATATAGCTTGTGTATTTCGTGCTACTGAAAGAAATAGTGGCATTGTCTAAGAAATGGTGAGCTTACGATTATTTCTGTTTCCTTTTTTTAAAAATGTGGTCCTAGCTCAGTTTGCCTTTTTGTTACTTGTAAACGATAGCCATTAGTTTTTGTAATTACTATCACATGCTAAAAGCTGCCTTTTACAACCTGTAAAAATAAGTGTAGACTTTTCTCAGTCAGGTGATTGTTGCATCTAAGATATAGACATATAGTTACTACTGTTTTTTCATGCATTAACTGCGTTAGCATGACTCAAACTTACCAAAATTGGTAGAACATGTCTATCAGGCATCTGCATATGAAGTTATTTCAGTGTGACTTGATCCTTCAATAGCATAAAAACTGAGACTCCTTAAATGATGGGTTTATTGGAACATTTAGTACTCTTCCATGATTTTTTTTTTTGAGTTTTTCATCTGTAGGAGGATGGGTGTATTCCTTGCTCCGTTTCTGTTAATGTAATCATACCATGATTTGTTCTGATACAAGTAAGGGTCTTGAAATAAAAATGACACCAAATATTTTGTTTTTCTTGAGGTTGATTATGTTGGTCATGCTTTTTCAGGGAGAGGCAAATGTTTTGAACAGCTGTACGAACAGCAGTAGTGTCCTGCCCTGAGTTCGATTTTTGTTTGTATAAACATGTCAAATTCCCAAAATGCTCTATATATCCTTTGTCAGTTTCCTGCAATTCCCAATTGGCGTTTCAAGGAAGCAGCTTTCTATTTCTAAAGAGTAAAAAAAACTTTTTGCGTTGCCTTTAGTGATAAGTACTGCTGTCTATCATATAGGAAAATACAGTACACAGGTTGAGTTGTTCATGGTGAAATGTGTTAAGATGCCTATATTAAGGTAAAAGAAGGGATATAATTTAATTTTTTAACTGAATAGTAGGTAAGTCTTCCTTTTACATGAAAGAGTTACAGTTCAGCGTTCTTAACTGCAATGCAAACACAGTTGCAAGGATCCAGAGATTTCTGTTTTGGCAAGGGCCTCCTATCTGGACATGGTTAGAAGTGTGCCTTGGTTAAATGGGGTAAATCCAGTTTTACATTAGAATTGTCATTACTGTGGGCTACCTATGAAAGTTGGAAGTGAAATTAATTTCATTAAGGAAAGTGTGTGTGTTGAGGAAAGAGAAAACTGAACTATTACTACAGAGGAAGAGGTATTACAGGAAGAGGCACAATCTTAGAAAGTTATTTTGTTGTTTTCTAAAAAGAGAGAGGAAAAGAGAATTCCTTACAGTCATTTATCCAGGGAGGCTCAGCAAGCTGGAAAAATGAGCTGATAGGAATCTCACCAAGCTCAACAAGGAGAAATTTAAAGACTGGCACAATGGGGAGCAACAACCTCAGGCACCAGTTCATGCTGGTGGCCACCCAGCTGGAAAACAGCGTGGCAGAAACGGACCTGGGTGTCCTGGTGGACACCAAGTTGACCATGAGACAACAATGTGCCTTTGCAGGAAAGAAAGCTAATGGCATCCTGGGCTGCATTAAGCAAAGTATTGCCAGCCAGTTAAGAGAGGTGATCCTTCCCCTCTACTTAGCACTGGTAAGGTCCCACCTGCAGTGGTGTGTGTAGTTCTGGGCTCCTCAAAACAAAAGAGACATGGACAGACTTAAGGGAGTCCAATGTAGGGCCACCAAGACGATAAAGTTACTGTAACATCTCTGCCTTGAGAAAAGGCTGAGAGCTGGGACTGTTAGCCTGGAAGAAAAGAAAGTGCAGGGGGATCTTATCAATGTCTAATAAATACCTGAAGGGAGGATGCTGAGAGGATGGAGCCGGGCTCTTTTCAGTGGTGCCCAGTGCCAGGAGAAGAGGCAGTGGACGCACATTGAAACACGGGAGGTTCAGGAAACATTTCTGTTCCGTGAGAGTGACTGAGCCCTGGAACAGGTTGCCCAGAGAGGTAGTGGGAGGGACCTGGTCCTGGGCAAGCAGCTTCAGGTGTCCCTGCTTGATCAAGTGGAGTTGGACCAGACGACCTCCAGAGGTCCCTTCCAACCTTGACTATTTGGGGATTCTGTGATAAGGCTTCATTTGTCTGCTAGCTTGATTGTCTCATATGTTAGTCTCCAGGGAGATGAAGGAGAGTCGGTACAAGGAAATGGACTAATTAGATCCATGTAGGACCCATTTCTGCTGCTCTTTACCTGATGAGATGAAAAAGTACTGTTAGGAGCAATAAATCTCACCCGGTCATCTTGAATGAAATGTGGTTGCTGTAGTCTGACCCAGAGCTGGGCTGCTGCTTCTCCAGCTAGTGCGGTAGGAGAAGGTTTAGAAGGAAAGGGGAGCTGCTTTGCTCAGCAGTAGCTGTAGGAGCCACCACTTGCAGTCTGCACCGAATACTTTGGCGTGGGTAACTGCTTTGTCTGAGCTGCAGGCTCCCTTTCTACCCAGTATGGGAGAATGGATTCAGTTGCCAGCATGAAGGGAGGATGTAGGGGGCTGCTGCTGGACATTGGCTGCTCAAACACCAAAATAAGGGTAGGGAAAGAGTTCAGATGCCTGTCACTAATAATTAGTAAGAATTGTTGATAATGGTAAGGTAGAAAGAAATTGTATGTCTTTAACAAAATAAAAAAGAGGAATCTGGTTTTATGCACTTTATTCAGTGTGATGCAAATTAAGCCTTTTAGATTGTAACCATTTAACTAATTTTTACTCACCATCTGTTGGGTCATAAAATACTTACAAGAAATTAAGAAAGGTCTTAGTTTATTCAGGAGTTCCCTGCTGTGTCTCTTCCCTTTTTTATTAGGGAAGGAAGAGGAGTGTGACCTTGTTGCACTGGTGTTTATTAGAAGGAATTGATGTTGGTTCTATTTTTCCTTCCATCCTCTCTAGGTTTTTTTCTCTCTGTAAGGGAATATAGTTACTCGGGTAGAGGTTGCCATTAACCATGTGATGGAACGGTAGAAGCTGCCACTAACTAAAGCTTTAAGTGACTCCCATTAACTATTTTTCTGATCTAGAAAAAAATCCTGGCTTTGATTTTGGTGAAGAAAAAAAGTTGAAGGAATTCTGACTTCCTGTATTTTTCCTTCCATTTTTATAATTCAGTAAAACCCACAAAATACTCAACATTGGCATTTGCAGCATCAGATGTGTTAAAAACTTACTGCATAGCTGCATTTCTCTTTTTTAAGTGATAAGTTGAGAGCAGGACTTTATTTCCACGGGCAATCAGATTATTTCTCTGCACGAATTTTATTATTTTCGTTTTATTTTTCATAAGGAAATTGGACAAAGATAAATCTTTGAAGCAACTTTACAAACCTGTTATAAAAGGTGTCATAGCAATATTTGAAAATTTAAATGATACTGGAGATACTGTTTTTATGTGGAATAAGGACTAAATTAAAGTGGGTGAGAAGAAATTAAAACTTCATTTGAAAGTCAATGATCATGCTCTGAATTCTTGTTAAAATCTAGGGGGGAATTATAAGAGAAATCTATATATTTTGACCAGGTTTTTATATATTTTTCATGATTTTCTTCTAGAATCGGACAGTGATACTCGGGAGATCAACCTGAAAACTTCAGAACTTACCAAATGTGAATGGTGTAGTGTAAGAAAATTGCCAGTAGTTTTTCTACAAACAGTACCATCAACCTGTAGTAGCCTCAGAGACCAGCTGAAAATGAGTAAAGATAATGTCTGGTACGAATGCAAAGGAGACAGTAAGTAAATCAATTATAATAAACTATTTCTCATTTGTATAGGGGCATGTATTTGTAATGCTGTAACTTTTTTATATGGGCCTTCATATTTTTATGACTGCTTTTGGTATACTTACCTCTGCTTTCTGTTCTGTTCTGCTTACAGGCCTCAGTCTGAGTAGAAACTTGTGTGGGTTTGTGTATTATTTTTCCCCATATGATTGTAGTGATATTCTCATATAGACAAATATCTGCTTGGAAAAGAAGTGGATTGTTTTCATGTATCTTTAAATTAATTTAATTTCAATATCGTTTTCCTCAAAGGTCTAGCATGTTAATATACACTCTATTTTTTAATTAGCTTACAGTCCTTTTCCCCTTAAATAGCCTTTTCTTTAGGTTAACTTTTGTGGTTATACTCACACTCAGCTTAATACATGCATGATACATTCAAATGGAGGAAGAATGCCTTCAACAATCTCACTATTGTGTGTTCCCAAGACAGAATATAGTTAGAATAGCCTCATCCACCTTTATAAAAGTAGGAATTGTAACACTCCTTACAGCTACAAAAATAGTAAGAGAGCATATGTAAGGGGATGCCAGAAACAATCCTGGTAGCAGGGATTGTGACAGCAGGCAAACACAGGTGTTTGCAAGTGAACAAAGGAAAAGCTTCCTGAGGGACCTGGGAAAGAAATCCTTCCCTTTCCACATCTCTCAGCCTTTCTCCCTCTACCACCACAAACCTTTTTTCCTGTGAGACTGTGGCTCTGAGCTAGTTCTTGTACCCAACTGCTTTATAGTCCTTGATATTTATGAATGCCTTATGATAACACAGTTGCTATTTGCTTTCCAAGCAATGTAATTACTTTAAGATTGAATTCATAGTTGTGTAAGCAACATTGTGTAGGTGCCTAGTTCCCCAAACCCAGTTAGAGATCTGAATTCTGTATTCAGTGAATTTGGAGGTAGACTGGTAAAGGACTATTTTCACACCAGGTAGCATGCTTAGTTAAGAACAGGAAAGGGTTGTGTGTGTGTCCGAAACTCGTCTTTTACCCCAAACAGGTCCCTGCAGCTCTGAGTTAGCCTGCTACATGAGACTGGAATCTGCAGTCTGAATGTTAGTCCTATACCTGGGTGCCTAAGTCATTCTTCTTAGGGCATTACTGCCTCTTTTATTGTTTGGATGGTGTGAGGAGGTAGTATTTATACAACAGCTGATTGATCCAACTCACGTTCCCTAACTCCTAGTGAAGGTGTAGGCAAGGCTAACCTGTTGAAGCTAAGCCACTGTACCAAAAGAGCATGAGAGAGAGTGGAATAGTGTTTCGTTCCTATAATATTCACCTGGGGTAGAGAGGTTTTGGTTCATATATGTTACAGGGCCTGAAAGCAGGGTTAGTCTCTTGTAGGTGATGAGATCCCTTCTGTGGCAGGGGTTAAAGATTTTGATCAGAGGGACATCTTAAATTCCTTTCCTTGTTAAGATTCATACTTCTTAAAAAGGAAAACTGGTTGCCCGTGAATCAAAGAACCTTAAGAGATTTCTGTTGCTATGGTAACCAAAAACTGATCAGAGAAAAATAAGTGTTTCTTTTGTGAAATCGCCATCCCAAGCTTTTGTACATTTTATGTACTCAAATCATATGTGTCTAGCATAAGAAAGTGTAATTTTATTAGAACTTTGTGCTAGTAGTGTGCAGCATACAGTTCTGTATCCACTACTGAAAAAAGCACCATGTTTATTTTTCCATCTAAGTCTTGGAAGACCCTCTCAAAAATACAGCTTTTATTTTTGTTTTGTTTTCTTCTCAATTTATTTTTCTAAGCAGTGGATTTAAGTTCTGTACCCAACTTGCATGCTACCCTCAGTTAAAGTAGATTTTTTTTTTTTTCAACCTGTCACTATTTCTGAGAATCTGTTGTCTGAAAGACCTGACATAGATGTCAGTGCTGGGTACCCTTGTAAATATGATTATGATCTATTTAACTAAAAGGCTGAGGACGTCTGGGCTTACATACTGTAATAACCTCCATGTGTAAAATTTTCAAAAGCAATAACATGTTAGAGCATGGCCTTCTGGATCAGGTAGGACCATGAATCTATCCCCCTGAATCATGGGGTCTCTGTTTCTCCTTTAATTAATTTAATACACTGTTTCTCCTTTAATTCAGTATATGTTGTCTTGGTTCTCTCCCTCACTCCCACACACACCCCTTCCTCTTTTGCATTATAACTATCAGAAAGCAGGAGAAAAACAGGCAGAACATTTTCTAAAATAAAATACTGTATAGGGGACTAAGTCGATGGATAAATATTTAATATTTAAAAATATCCCTGAAATGACTACATTTCTATTCAGTTATATGTATTTTGTGCTCAGTCTCTGTCTTTTTGCAAACCATTCTTATAATGATCATTGAGGCCACAAAAGCCCACCTACATTCTTAAAATACTTCTTTTCCTAATACATTTCCATTGATGAAGGTATCTGATTTTTGAGTGACCTCCTCTGGACTTCTTACACTGTTGATCTAGGAAAAGTCAGTGCATGCAGTTTCCCTGTATGGACAGGAAATTATGCTGAATGTGTAATTTCTGCAAATGTATTGACACGGCAGCATAGAACTGTAATAAGAAAAAGAAGGATTGTTAAAAGCATCTTATTGGCAGTAAGCAGAGAAGTTCTTAGTTCTAAAAGTTTTAGCTTTGCATTTAGTATGTGCTTTATGTACAAGGTATAATACTTTATTTTCCTAAAGGCAGAAGTTGAGTGTACACTTCTTGCAAATGTAGGTAGAAGGGATTGGTAGTTGCTCCGTCTATCTGTCTGAATAAGTGTGTATTGTCAGGGGAAAGCATATATGTGTTGGCCCATGGTTCTTCGAAATTTGTTTATAAATGTGGCATTTTATTGTGTCACTAAATGAATATTTTTTTCTCTGCTTTGTTTTAGGTCAAGAAGAACAGTATATAATTCTGATTTTTGAAACTGGCCTTGATCCTCATGCAAATTCAATATTTGAAAAAATAATTACTGACATTGGCATTAGAAATAATATTTCTGACTTCTTCGTGAGAATTTCCTTTGAAGAAGCTAATGGCAGACTTGTTGCATTTACTAAGTGCTTGGAAGAGAATTCTAAAGGAAGCCCTTCTCACAGGGAAAACAAAATTAAAACTGTAATTACTTTTTTCTGTTTTAGAACAAAGTCATTATATTATTTGGATTAGAAATATGCTAAAGATAGTGTGCTAGTCACTAAACAAAAAAAAAAATCTAACAACTTCTGCTGGCTTTATAATAAGGATTCTCAGACAAGTCCATCAAGGGGTATGAGGCTCTGGAAAACTACATTCATGATACTTTTTAGCATGTTTACTTTTTTATAAGTTTGTACACTGGTCCACAAATAATGTCATTTAAAATGATTAAGGGATGATAAGTTTGTAGTATACTTAGACAACATAATTGTTTCCAAGTTCATCTACTGGTGAAATTTTGATGTTTCAAATGAGAAGTTATAGTGCTGTAGTTAAATTTAATTAATGCTTTTTTTTAAACAAAACTACCTCTTAAAGAATTTGAGAGTTTTGTGGTTCTGCAAGAAATGAATACAGACATTACTGTAATAAATGAACTAGGAAAGGAAAAGAAAATTGAAGTCCTTATCAAAAGCAATGAATTTTACATCTGTGTATTTTCAAAGCTTTACTGTCTTTTTAATAAAAGTGAGCACAGTACACAATTGATAACATTGACTTCATTCTTATAAGGTTGTTTCTTCTGAGTCCAAAGTGCAGCAGCGAAATAAACAGTTATACTTTGATGATGAAGAAGAAATTGGAGAACCACATACAGTATTTATTGGTCCCATAGAAAAGTAAGATATTTTTCTTTGTCCAGTCATCATTTTTCTGATGATGATGATTATTATTATTTTGCATTTCATATTTATTATTAAATGTATTTTTTTGTTTCAGGTTGATAGTTTATCCACCTCCACCAGCTAAAGGTGGCATTTCTGTGACCAATGAAGACCTCCATTGCCTAAATGAAGGAGAATTTTTAAATGATGTTATTATTGATTTTTATTTAAAGTAAGTTTTTATTTCAAACCGGTTTCTAGTGTTCTTTTACCTTGAAACTTGAAAAATTCTGACATTAACACTTCATAGGTCCTTTGATAACACTTGGTCTCCAGCTACCTGTAATTCTAACTTTAAGGATTGTTTTGTGTTTTTGCAAGAAATTCTGGTTCATATTCTGTCCTGGTTTTGAAGGTGACGTTCTCACTCGGAAAAAAGGTTCCTTAAAATCTCTTTGTATCTGAAAAGGAAATTGAACTATAGAAGAAAAAACACCTTTTTAAGTTCAATTATTTTTTTTCCAGAGTACTTGTGTTCCTTAGAACCTCATTTGCTTCGATTAACATAATAGATAAAATAGTCTTCTGGTGTCACTGATGCCACAGATGTTAGAAGCATATTAAATTGTTATATGCTTGCTGTGTTTATGCTATGCGTAAGGGCTGTGTGTGTGTAATTTTCCGTATATTGAAATACTTAAGATGTGAAAAGAAAACTAGTACACAAGTCTGGGGAGTGTTTGGAGGTTTAGTATCTCAATCTAAAAATGTGTCTTTCCTATATATGAAACTCATTGAAAAATTGTTTACCTGACATAATATAAAAATAAACAGAGCAGCAGCAGAACAACTTGTTGCTTGAGCATATCACGTAATACCTTTAAATACTGACACAGATACTGGATTAATGAGTTCCAGTGATTAGTTAGCCCTGATAGTGTTACAGCTATTTCAGTTTAATGAGAGGCTGCAATAATTTGGTGGGGGTGGTACTAGTGTTGGCAGAACTTTTGTACTCGTAAATACTTTTGAATTAACACCTCTATGACTTTTTCATTTTGTTTTAAACTAATTAGGTATTTGGTACTTGAAAAACTAAAAAAAGAAGATGCTGATAGAATACATGTGTTCAGTTCATTCTTCTATAAACGCCTTAATCAAAGAGAAAGAAGAAATATTCATGAAACTTCAAACCTCTCGTAAGTCCGTTGATAAGTCCGTATTATCAAGAGCTGAATACAAGGAATATTACAAGAACATATGTGTTACAGAGATAAAATCCTTACTGACAGTATGATGCCAGCAGAACTCTAGGGAACATCCACACCTATATCAAATATAGAATATGTCTTAAAAATCCTAAGAAACTGTTAATGTGAAAATACATGGAAAGGCAGTCTTTCAATTAAAATAAATCACCCTACAAATCACATTTGGCTTTCTTCTTGCAGAATACAACAAAAACGACATGGGCGAGTAAAAACATGGACACGTCACGTTGACATTTTTGAGAAAGATTTCATTTTTGTTCCTCTTAATGAAGCGTAAGTAACCATACCATATTACTGGATATATGTGCTAAAAGCTTAAGCTTTGTAGTTCTAAAATAGAAAGTTATGTTGTAGTGTGACTTTAAATTCATAATGGAGAGAATAAATATCTCTTTACAGTGATAAAACCAAAATCTTAATGTGACACACTGCAGTAGGATAAGAAATATTTGGCAATACAAAGACTAAGCAAAAATTAACTTATCTGAATACTGTTTCCAGGCTTTTCTCTATTTCTTTGGCATTCATTCTTCTAAACTGTTGTCAATAACTTTTGAATTTGTTTTCAGTCTTTACTTCCTCTAATTAGATCTCTTTGGTATTGTTAACATCATCCTCTAGGTAAAATAAACCTATTGGACAAAACTATAATTTGAAATTTCTAGAGCCCTGTATTAGGGTTTTTTATTCTTTTCCTTTATATCCCTTTGTCCTGATGTTTTCCTTGAGTAAGGAAGCAGACTGTTTGCATTCTAATAATTGTTAAGGATTGTTAATGATGCTTGCTTTCTTTGACATCAGGGCAAGTTGTCACAAACACACCTCTTCATTTCATGAAATGAATCCAAGCAGTCTTGAAGCCAAAATATTTAGGAAAGTTGAATTCCTGCATTTTAAAGATATTTAATAAAAATCCATTTTAAAAAGGACACACAGAATTGTAACTGATGTTTTCATAGGCAAAACAAACTGATCTTATGCAAATTCAAAGAATATATTTTTAATTAAAAGCTTTTCAATGAAACTTACCTAGATACCATGCTATTGCGCATTCGGAGGAAAAATTTCTGAATTTTGAGGTGAGCTGTAAAGAGGCATTTTTGATGCAACTCACCAAGGATCTTTCTTTGTTATAAAATCACAAGTAAATCTCTTAAAAAGTTGTTCACAAACACTAAGATTGGATTTTGAGAAGCTATGACTTCTATACAGCGATAGGAAGAGAGACAATCCTCACATGATGAAAATGACTAGAGATGTGACATTCCTCCTATCTACTGCAAATTTAATCCTTACCATCTCTCCTTCTGAAGCTTTAAGTACCAGAAATTTGAAGAGTCTGTCATTTAAATTTCAGTTGCCTTAGAGCTTATTATATATTATCCTTCCCATCTTCCTCTTGTGTCAGTCACAGATCCACATTGGGCCGTGCTTCCTAATAATTGGCTATCTGTTGGAGAAATGACACAGCTCATGCTGCGAATTCCAGAGTGGGATTTTGCAGAAGTCACCTGATAAGGAAAAGTAATAGTTCTGTGGTTTCGTGAGAATCAGTTATGTTGATATTAACTTAGCACATAGGAGTTTTCACTGTCTTGTTCATTTACTGTTAAGGAACTAAAGCTATGTCTACCTCAGTAGTAGTGCAGCTCATACAGGTGACCTTTCAGCTTGTACTGGAGGCATGAAGTACACGCTGGTTTTGAGGATTTGTGTTTTAAGGATTTTACTTTGGAGTAGGTTGGTCTTGTGGACTCTTGATTTCAGCATCACAGGTGTACTCTTGGAGTACATCTTTAAGGTTAGTTGCATCTGGAAATAATCCTGTTCACACATTTTGGAACTGTCTTGCACTGTCAACTGAAACTTGGTTAAGTGGTGACAATAAGGACATTCATTTCAAAAGCAGTTTCCTGATCCAAACTGAAGTGCTAATACAAAGGTACTGTAAGAACGTTGCAGAGCATAAAAAAACAAACAAGTATATGAGAAAGTGGTGTTTTTCTTGTGTTTTTGTTTTGTTTTTGACCTGCCTTCTGGTAACAAAAACTTAAATCTTCCATATTACCTTTTCAATTTTAATTTATTCTTATTAGCAGCTACTATTTTCTTGGATGCACATTGCTATTTTATCTCCTCTCAAACATGTCACTTTCCCATCCCCCAAAACCCTGCACTCAGTTTTGAGGAAAAAGATGCCAAACTTTTCTTGGGGAGGGAGCTGATTTAGGAAAGAAACAATGATTCAGCAGTGAAATACTTCCTTTATGAATGATTGTTAATTGGTATTGCAGTACAGAGAAATAGTCAGGGAGCTGTTTGGGACGGGAAACAAAAAAGCAGCAAGTATGAAGGCTACTAAGCATGTATCCGAATAGCAGAGCTCTTCACTTGATAAGTTTTGTCTCCTTTCATGTATTACCATGACACAGAAGAACAGCAATATTTTACTAGGTTACTGTATATTTGACTGCTCTTTTCCATATCTTCTTGTGCTTCAGTGCTGCTCAGGAGTACAGAGCTGGAGTCAGCTTAGTTTTCAGGTCAAAAAATATTTCAAGATTTCATTAAAGCTGGTTACTTCATTGCAAACATCTTACTTACTTTGATACATAGCCAGTTATGTTGAATTGACTTGTAAATCTTGTTTTATCTTTATTTACTTAAATACCACTTCAGGTGTATCATAGCTTCTCTGATACAGAACATTTTATTTTTAGGATTAAATATACTGGTAACAAAAGAGGCAATAAATAGCAGTGTTGGTTTTTGCTTCTTCTAGGTTTCTGTAGTTTAACTGGCAAAATATGAAGGATTTCTGATCTGGTTAGCAAATGTGGTATAGACTCTGTGTTTAAGTTACAGTCTCATGTAGCATTCTGTTGCTGTGTATATGTGTAATAAAATATATTGCTTCTGGACTTTATCTGTTAATAGGACTGAACTGAGAAACCTTGCTTTTGTGTAAAACCACAAAAATGTTGCAAAAGAACATTTTTAATACACTCATGTTGTTGATTTGTATATTAGTTGCATTCTTAGTCTGCAGTCTTTCAGATTTGCATGTCTTAAGATGAAGGTTGTAGGCTGGGACCTAATGTCTTTGCTAAGCTGCAGGTTTTTCAGAAGGTCCCTTGTGTGACTTCTTTTGTGTTACGCAGTTTCCCCATGCTTCTCTTCCTTGCAAAATCAGAACTATCACACTTTGTGTTGACACAAATGGACACGTTCAGATGCTGCATGTTCAGTAGAATAAAACTTCCAGCTGCTGGATGGTTAGCTGCCTAGTTTTTTTCGTGTTGGTTTTTGTTTTTTTTTGTTTTTGGGCATCCAGTTATTGCCTCATAGCTTCTAGGCATTAACAAATACACCAGGAGCACGGAGAATCAGTGATGAAGATGGAGAGCCAGTGGTGTGCAGACACAAATCATGTGCCATTCCGTGTATTTTTGGACAACCATGTTTTCAGAATTTTTTCAACGTGCCTTTGCCAGGCCATCTGTATGTGCAACCTAATATGGTTTAATAATTCTTCCATCAGTTTATTCCTTGTCTTGATAGATTGTGACTATGTAACTCACATGCAGCCTTGACTGTGAGTATGCTTTGGCTAGGGTAGTTGTCTAGTGTTTCCTAGTGCTTGTGACTCAACACATTGCAGCACTGCAGGTATTTTTTCAGGATTTTGTCACCTGTTTTAATGCTGGTAACTAGTTCTTGCAAACAGAACTTTTTCTGAGTAATACATCTCATCAAAGGTATGGAAGAGTTTCTTTGCTTCCAGTGAAAGGTCTGCATCCATTACCATTCATAAACTGTCTCAAACCTGAGTCTCTGGTAAATTAGTGGTTGAGAACCCATCTCAGATTCTTTTTCTTTTGTGTCTTGAATTAAGTAGTCCATGAGACAAGTTATTGTAGGATTTGAGAAAACTTGAGAGCTTCTCTCACATCATAGGAATGCTGCTAATGGTTCCTCTCGGTAGCATTTCTCTTGTGCTGCTTAGAACAATGTTTTCTTTCTCTTAGGACAGGCATAGCTGTTTATTCTGGCATTTGTTTTAAAGCAGCATGCTAGAAATGCTTTTTTTGGAGTTGCTTAACTTCTAGAATCTTCTTCTAGAAAGTAGAAATCTACTAGAAATTTCTAGAAATCTACTTCTAGAAAGTCTTGTAGACTCTCCCACAACCATTAGTTTAAGGAATGTGGGTTCACCTGAGAAGTTCAAAGAACTGCAGTAAGTGGAGGTGGCCAGGATGACTCTAGGGGAGAACTAATTTAAGAACAGAATGGCTGAATTGACCATCAGTATTTTGGAGAGTATATTTTTGTTCAAGTCTCTAGTGGAAATAGCTTGTTCCTTTAAAAGTTGCAAGCTATTTTCTTTCCAAATCCAGGTTAATTTGCTACTCTATTTACATATCTGGTACATAAAGCATATCTTATAATAGGATATGCCCAAATTCTAAGGTTTGGCAATACTTAAAAAATTCATTTACTAGGTGTGGTGAATCATTCAAGACAAAATGCCTCAATACTTCATGTGTTGCTTTCAAAAGCTATTTACTTGAATTACCATTGACTTTTGATGGAATTTAGACTCATAATCATCTAATTTTTTAATAGGTCAGATGTGCATTTTAGCTACTGCTTTTTAATTTTTCTAAAGCATATTGAAATGTGGCTTTATCTGCATAATACATAACTCGGTTCTGTTTTGTTATGTGCTGTAGGAAATTAGAGGACCTTCAGAAATTTTCTAAATAGGGTCAGTATATATTTACTTGCAATGCCACAATACCTGAATTACCTGCTGTTCCATTTCTGATTGAGTGGCAAGTCAAGTCTGAAGTGGCAAGAGGATGAGGAGGAAGCTGGGGCAAAACTTCCTATCTTTATTTGGGTTGGGGGATATGACTGATTTTGATCCTGAAAGGGTTAGAATGTAAATTTCCTTCCTTACAGTTCTGTGAAGGGTGAGTAAGATCACAGGGTTGTGGTTGATAGCATTACATGCATTCTTTTCTCCCCCTTTTTCTTCACTGCTGGCAGGATTGTTTTTAAAATGGGAAGTGTCATATAAAACTAGAAGATCTTACGGGTGGAAGAATTTGGGCAACTCAGTTGTACCATTGACCTAACTACTTTTACTGTCAGTGGTGAATTTCTAGAAAACTTAATACAGTCATAAAACATGAACTCTACAATCTCTAAATAATGCTATGATAAAGAAAGCATTTTAAAAGAATTAAGCTTTAATTCAAAGGAGGAAAATGATGTATAAACTGTGAACAAATTGAAATAATATTTAGACAGCACCTGTTCTCAACTAACTGCATCATGGTAATACATTTGTTGGTGACTGCTGGCATGGAATGATCCTCCCTTTAAAGAAAACTTAATGTTCAAGTAAAACTTGCACAGGAAAGTGAACAGCTATTGCAGTCTGTTGATTATGGGGAACATGTTTCAGTTTTGTGTGGACGTATGTGCACAGAGTTTTTGTTTGCTTTTAACAACTTCAAGTTTAACACTGAATATTAATGTAATTGCTGGTTATTAATATATTTTTTTCCTTTGCAGTGCCCACTGGTTTTTGGCTGTCATCTGTTTTCCTGGTCTAGAAAAACCCAAATATGAACCAAATCCTCACTATCATGAAAGTGCTGCAACACAGACAAAATCTTCCTCTTCAGATGGAGAAAGCAACACACCATCTCCTTTGCCAAATGAGTTCGATACCCAAAACTCGCCTTCCATGTCCACAGCAAAGAAGACATTGACCAAAAAGTATAATACAGCTTTAATTGACCCAAACACTGAAACAGAGGACAGTGAGTCTTCATGTTGTAGAAGAAGTCCTTGTAGGGGAAAAAGTGGTTTCAAAAAATTAAGTCAAATAGACAGTGATGTGGAAGAACCTAACACTGTGGAATCAGCATGCCATAAACTTGACCATAGGACTCCAGATGAAAACGGTATACAGGGTGAATTCACAACTGCTAGCCAATCTATGGGTATGTAATTGTAAAAACACACATTTTAATGTAAATTTGGAAGCTTCACATCTGTTACTACATTTGCAATTGTGTAAACGTTGAAAATTGAGTAGTTTGTGGCTCACATTTGAAGGCTGGCAATGTAAGTAATTTACAGCCATTGTGTAAGAAGTTTTTGTGTTCATCTCTCATCACATGAGACTGGAGAGAAAACAGTTTACCCAAATCTGACAAATTTGTCAGTCGCATTATGCTTTCTCACACACAATCATTTTCTAAATGTCACTTAATTTGCATCAGATGAGACTGGAATTGTTAGGGAAAGAATAGTAGTTGCTGATCCTTTGACCATGAACCCTCAAAATGTATATGCATGGGGCAGCTGAATTAAGATCATGAGAAAGTTTAATTCCATTGTCTTCTAGACTTTGAAGTTTCACTTCAACAAGTTCTTGAATGTTCTGTTGGAAGGCATGTAAAAAGGCTGAGAAGAAAACAACCAAAAAAAAAAAAAAAATCAGTCGTGATTTCCATGTTACATTTAGAGAGGCTTCCTCCATGCATCACTTTTGTGGAGGCTGATACCAGTAGTTTTAGTCATCTGGAATAGCATTTGTACAAAAGTGAACAAAGGAGCTGACATAATTTTGAAGACAAATGAAGGAATTGGGAAAAGATTGTTCTCTCTGCTCACAGTTTGTTTTCCCTTGAGGCATAGAGTACAAAACAGCTGGTCGTGAGAAAACTTCTGTGTCAGGCACTGATAACATTCCTACTGACTTAATTTACACATAGTAAATAATTGTGTCGTGTATAGTACAAGGTCTGAAAAGACTATTAATCAAATGGTCTAATCTGTATACTGCAGGCCATTACATGCAGTATCTTTGGGTGTAAACCATTTCCCACTTTCTAGTCCAAATTTATTCCTGGCTAGTTTATTCTTCTTTTGTGGTAACATTGTCACTACTAGCAGCTCTGTTTTGTTCTTACAGGGAGATAGGTGGGGAGTTGTTGTTTGGATTGATTTTTTTTTCATTCTGTACACGATTATCGCAGTCTGATATTGCTGCTGTATATGGTCTCACCTGTCTTGGATGCCACTATTGTTTTTTGTCTGTAATTAGTGAGGACATTCTTTATGAAATACATTTTTGCTAGGATAGCATTTCTTTCTTTTTAATGGCTGCACTGTATTGGTGGCTGGCCGATGGTCCTTCTGTCAAAAACTGAAATGCTCAGACTTTGTTGCTCAGCTATGGCAGATGATGCACCCTGTGATCAGTGCAGACGTTCGTAATGGTCCCAGTCCAGGTTTAAGAGAGAGATTCAATTCAAAATTGACAGTACAGCAATGAAATTTAGATGCACTACAAACCTGAACTCCCATTTATATCAGATGGAAGATGGGGATGCGGGCCTTCAGTATTCTGTCCAGTCTTCAGCTATTACTCTAGAAGGATGTGGATCTTAACTCTTGACTGCTAAAGCTATGTGCTAGCTATCTGAAGATACCTCAAAAGGCAGCAGCTGCCCGTTTCATAGTACAGTCAGTGAACTGTAAGTGAGTTGTTCAGTTGAGTTGCTCTCTGCTCTGATTAAGGTCTCCACTGTGTGTTGTGAGACCCTAGGTGCCTACTATACGTGGGAGCTTTAACACAGATGTCTTGATCTCAAACGAATTTGTGGTGTTGGACTCATATATTAGTAGAAGTTGATGCAAAAATAACTTTGAAGAGATCATCCAAAATACATATTTTTTATTATTTAACTAATCCCCCACTTCTATTGTAGGAAGGTCATCCATTTCTTCTTGTATGATCTGTGATTATTCTTGATACCAATTCTTATTTTTTAAGACTGTCAGCAGTAAGCCACGCGAGTGTGGCCTACTTTCTGTGCTGAGGTCTTTTCAAAGACACCAAGTAAGATTAATTCCCAAGTTTGTCCCTATGGAAATCCCCTGGTAACCTCATTCTAGACTGTTAGTTCAACTTCAAATGCAGATCTTCTTTGACTTTGTTAGCTTGTTCTTTGCCCTATTTACTGTTCTTACAGAAAAATCCTGGGTTGCTTTGGTAACTAATAGGTCCTTCACTGGCACCAGAACCATTTTCATTTTTGTGTTTGTTTAGATATACTATACAGCCTTTTCCTAAGGAAAGTTTTCTTAGGAAGTTACCAAGTTCTGCTAGCACGAGTTATATGTTTATCATTTATTTTCACATAGTTAATTACTTTTCCCTTCAAAAGCTGTTCTGAAGACTTGCATGGTAGTATAGGAGGACTAATGAGCCTGTAGCTGTTTGTCTGCATCCTTCACAGGTTTAGTGATAACATTAATTGTTCTTTATATTTTCTGATAGTTTCCAACGTGAGTAAATATATAAAGGTGTATGTAAATATGTGGGGAGTGAATTTTCAGATACATTCTTTTTATGTAGCAAACAGTGAAGTTTCACAAACATTTCTAATCTGTTGCTCCCAGAAGAGCTGATTTTGCCTTCCCTAGCAGCATGTTCTGTTTTACCAGCAGAAGTCATCATAAAACTGCACAGCAAATCTGATCAAGGAACTGATTCAAATTAAAAATACTAAGCTTTTGGATGACTTTCTCAGTCTGGTCCACTGTGTGTGGATATATTTTGTGTCAAAAGCAAGGAGAACTACATAGGGACAGAATGAAACTTCCTCTTTTGGTGGCAGTGCCAATTATTGTTGTAAAGGCCTTATGGAACTACAGTGGTAATTTCATGGTGTATTTTAGTCTAGGTTATTACAACTTTTTAAGCATTTCACAAAGTAAGGAATAATCTTTGCTGTATTATTTAGAATAAACTTTTCCCTTTGGGTTTATTATTTACATGAATAAAATACTGTTTGTCAGCTGTAGAGAAGTTATTGTGAGGAACTCTTAGAAAATCTCAGGTACTTAGAATTAGTTTGGTCTTCAATGATATGTAGCATTTGATGTTTAAATATTACTGTCTGTGATTGATACAGATGGATTGCACAAAATCAGGCTAAACTACAGTGAAGACTCAGCTGATGGCAGTAAACTGAATGAAGATGAGTTAATAGATTTTTCGGAAGACCAAGATAACCAGGTAAAGTATTTAGCAATTTTATCTGGGAAAGGCAGACTGTTTTGTTTCATTTTCAGTGGGTTGTTTAAAAGCTTTTACATACATTGTAAATGTGCATTGTCTAAAGCTAATTAATTTTACAAATGTCAAATCCAAAACACTGTTTACCTTACAAAATTTGGAAACTAGCAAACAGGAGAGGATAGAACATATGTTCATTAAACTTTCCAACAGGAAAGTGCTGTTCTGATCCTGCATTTCATGTTGTGTGAGTCCTGTGCATTATGACAATATTTTCCAATAATTTTATTGTAAACTCTGAAAATCAGCAACACTCTCTAATCTCCCCAACCCCCATGTTTACCTAGTAGACCCTAGAGCAAGTTACTCTGATTTAAGCTACGTTTTTTTTGTGTAAACAGATGCATTTATAAGTAGGTGTTAACTCTTTTGTTGCATTTAGTCATTGTTTTTCCTAGTCACATTTAAACAATGTGGGTTTATAATCAAGTGGTGTTCTTCAAGTTCAAGAGTTTTAGATCGCAGAGATGTGGGAAGTCTCTGATCATTCGTTGTCCTTCATTGATTCACTTCTGAGTATAAGAGCGTGATCTCATAGCCCTGTTGCTTCTGCAGTGGAAGTTCAGTTTGAGCAAGTTAGAAGTTAAACAGTTCTTAATTGGTCTTCCTGTGTTCATTGTTCTGGGTATATGACTCTAAGTTGTCTGAAACAAAGAATCAAAGGCTTTCAAATGTACAGTCCAGAACTTATCTGTTCTTCACCTTTGAGTCCAGACAAAGCAGTTATTTTGCAAAGTCTGCAGCTATTTGTGATGTCTTCCAAATAGTGTGTGTGTGTGTCTATGTGCACAATGTAAAAACGGTCACTTTTTGTTGAAACCTATCTGTGCTTTCAGACTCAACCCACCTGCTGTCGTGTCACTTGTCCAAATAAGTAGTCTTTGATTCTATCCCCATGAAGTGCCTTTCTGTACTTGGTAACAGAAAGCAGTGAAGAAAGCTCATGGTCGCCTGTGTTCTTTGCGGGGAGGAAAAGATGCCAAGTTCCTTGCTTGCAGTGTAGCTTAGAACTTGGCTCAGGCGGAAGCTGTTACTGATACCTTCTAGAACACACAAAGCAAGTATAGAAATGGTAGACCATGACAGGCTGAGTGTACTTTCATGTCTGCCAAAAATGATGTTGAGGCTGCAGCAGAAGCAGGTGTATTAGGTATCGTGTAGAAGACACGATAAAATCTTTATGGTGTAACAGGAGGATTTTAGTCATAGGATCCTGTGTACAGGATTCTGTATGATTTGTACACAAGTGCTCAAATCATGCTGATTTCTTGGTTCCTCATTTTGGAAAGCATATCTTTCCCTGTAATGCAGTGGTCTGGGGTAGTAATAGCTAACTCCATAGCTGGGTGAGAAATCATGGATCACTGGTTTCCTTTTAGGTACAAGAACCTAGTGTTCTTGCTGATGAATCTTCCGTATCCTTCATAGCAATGATTACTGAAATCAAAAGTTTAAAGAATATTCCCAGGCTTGTGGTGTGTTAGTTTTTGCAATATGTAAAATCATGTCAATTTGCCTTTAAGTTTCCCTTGCTCAAAGAACCAAGTTGGTGGATTCTGGAGTAAGGATCAAGCTTTCCTCCTGAGTTCACTGCAGATTTTGCAGATACTGTCTCGTTTCCTCTAGAAGATAACATAGATGCAATATGCTGAAGAAGTTTCTAGTAATCAGTAGGAAGAGACAATACAATTTGTATTATAACCTGCAGGGAGATGCACCTCTTTTAGGCCAGAAACACTTAGAAAATGTCAGTGCTTTTTGTTTGTTTCATTTGTGTTTGTTTTTTTTTTATTCTAGTTTCAGTGGTCATTAAATATAACAGCACCATTCACTCCATGTCTTTCCAGCGTGGATTTGAGAAACAGCATGAGACTAAAAGTTGTTAATACAAACAGTGAATGGTTGTAGATGAAAAAAGTTAACACTTCTTTATTAAACTTGATGTTATTGGTCTTGAATAAAAACAGAAAGTATAGCAATAATTCCTCTTGCATCTATTTAAAAATGTGAACTTCTAAACACCTGTAAACGTGTTGCTTTTGTAGGAAGACAGTAGTGATGATGGTGGCCTTTTAGATGATAACTGTAATTCAGAAATGGGACAGTGGCACCTGAAGCCTACTATCTGCAAACAGTAAGTAGTGAAACAGTTGAAATTGATATCAATACAGTTTGGGAAATGAAAATTTCATGGGAGTGTATGAAATTTTAAGACAGTAATTGAGGGAAATGGTCATACACGTTTCTTCAAACAGTTTAGCCTGTGTATTTGTGTTTGAGGGAGCCTTCTATATTATGTAGTACCATCATCTTCAGTAATCAGAAAATTTAGCAAATGAAACTACTTGTAAAATAATACCTTGTTGGCTTCTGTTAAGCCTATGTACTTCTTCAAGTAACAGAAGATTATTTCTTCAAATAAGGCTGTATGTTCATATCTTGTGCTTAGATTCCTACAGAAAGAAGGTTGCAGAAGCACATTTAAATGTATCCTTTTATATTAAAAGGCAGAATAATTTCTTCAAATTAAACATGTAGTTAAGTTAATATTAAATGAAACCTTCGTGGTCAGTCAAATTATTACAGGAAAATGGGATCATTTTTAACTGTTTCCATGCCTGATTTAAATGTATTTGAGTTGTTTTTATTGTCTCTCCCTGTTTCTTGGTTAATCTTTTCTCTAATGAGAATGCTTCACAGCATTGAGTTCAATTACAGGGTCTTTCATCTACTTTTTTCATAACCTGTTTTTCATTTGAAATATCTTCAAAATGTTTTTGGATTTTGGAAACACAAGTGATTTATTAATGAACACTGACTGCAGTTGCCTGCATTTTGATGTGACCAGAAGCGTTATTCCAAGTCCAGAACTATTGTCACTAGTATTGTTGTCTTTAGAGTTTTCTTTATATTTTACCACATTTTGTTTATCCATTCTCACATTTTTCTTTGTGAATGTAATGCTTGCTAGAATGGTAATGGTTTTCATAAGTGTTTTTTCTTACAGTGCAGGATAAAATTATGTATTTATACATTATATGAAATACGTAGGTAGTATCCTTGATGCATTGTCATGAAGGTGTAAAAATCCATCTGTACTGTGAGATTTAGGAATATTTGGTAGTGCTATGGACTTCTAATTATAACTTAAATTTTTCTCATGCTGATGATAGATTATCTGTATGTAATACTTCTCTCCAGTCGTTATTTTAATCTGAATATGAAACTTCATAAGATCTTTGACACGGGTATCAAAAATCATTAAGGGCACTTGAAACTATGATAACAATAAAGTATTAAAATTATTTCTGTATGAGAAAGGAAAGTCAATTCTACTCCTCCCTTCCAAAACAAAAAAAAAGAAGTACTGGATTGTGTGTTTTGAGACTACTGCTTATTTAAATAATAGCTCTCTTTCAATCAAAAATAAAAACAAGTATAAATTAAAGCAATCATTGTTCAAGTAATAATATACTTGTGCCTCAAAAGTTGCATACATGTAAGTTAATTTACACATACAAACCAAACCTATTTATAAATTCATGCATATAATTAGTCTGAATTTGCTAGTTTCCAGTTACAAAGAACATCTTGTGTGAATGCATGCGTGTATTATTATTAGGCGAAAAAAGGTAGAGCTTTGTGATAAGTAGTCTGTAGCTTATTTGTCCCTCAAGGTACACCTTATATCTTAACAATGCTGAGATTCTGAACTCTGGAATGAGTTGGCTCCAGTGGATAAATCCAGCTGTTGCCTGTAAGGCAGCTGATATAATTATATATAATTGTTACATTTATAGTTCCTGCTACGACAGTAGCCTCTAGATTGAATGATAGATTTCAGATTCAGCAGTTGGGACCACTTCTTGAACATACAAAATCTAGTGTATTTTTAGGTGCCGTGGACTGCCCTATCTGTCCTCCAGATGTTTCTCCAGGAGGATGTTTGTGGGCTCTGTGCCTTACTTTCCAGTCTCTTGCAGGTGTCCCAGATACCTTGTGCATCTAAAATAGCACTGGACACCTGGGGGGCTTTTAGGTAACTAGATTTTGCCTGTAACAAATGGTTTCATTCTGACAGAATGCACTTAGAAACTGTAGTACTGGAGTTCTCTGTACTTAGTGTGTGGTTAAATTTAAGATAACTTTGTATTTAGCTATCCCAGTTAGGGGATTATAGCAGCACTGGTAAAAATGTTATAGTACTGATCTACTTTTGTTCAAGGTCATCCCACAAATCTCTAGCTTTGTAATGTATTTTCTAAGCTGTTGTAAAAGACTGTACTTTAAAATTATGTTCTCTTACAGGCCCTGCATTTTGCTTATGGACTCCCTGAGAGGCCCTTCACGGTCAAATGTTGTGAAAACACTAAGGGAGTAAGTTTCATAACTGTAATTTTTGCAAAATTCTGCAAGTGAAAACCAAAGTTTTAATTGTCATGGTCTTTTATCGTAGATACTTAGAAGTAGAATGGGAAGTCAGGAAGGGCAATAAAAGAAGCTTTTCCAAAGAAGTCATGAAAGGTTCCAACCCAAAAGTGCCACAACAGAACAACTTCAGTGATTGTGGAGTGTACATACTGCAGTATGTGGAGAGCTTTTTTGAGGTATGTATACCTATTTGTGTAACTATTTGTTTTGTCTCCTGCAGCGATCAAGTGTGTGCTGCAATTATAAAAGGCTCTTTTAGCTTTTACAGCTATATAGATGATGCATTAGAAACAAATTTATATGTTCTCACAGATAATAATGAATACTTCCTGGAAAATAAACTAATGGCCAATATTTTAATATCTGGTACACATGGGTACCAGATACAGAAGCCATGGAATTTTCTGAGAAATTACTGAGAAAAGCTTTGTGTTGTTACAGTGCATGGCCTTTAAAATTACCCAGTAAGAGTTCAAATTTGAGTTCAAAATCTAAACCAAAGACGTGGTACTATAAAAGCTTGTTCTTTTTCCCCTAAGAAATGTGACCATAATAAATTCATTAATACAACACAGCTAATTTAGACTTCTTAAGCTTTCATTATAACATGTAAGTAAAATCATTATAGCTAGAAGCCAAATCTTAATTCCATTGAAGAAAATAGTTGAATTTTTATTTCCTTTAACTGTCTTGGCCTTCAAGTTAAGGCTCCTTTCAGAAGGGGAGGATGGAACACCCTCAGGTCTGGGTTGGGAGGAGAAATGGCAAAGTGAGATGTTACCTATATGGGGTGTAGACTCTTTTTACAGTCTGGAGTGCTTTAGAGCACTGTTGCTGAGCTGTCCTGTGACTACCAATCTCCTGAGAAAGCTGGTGATTCCTTCTCCATTGCTCAACCCTCCCCTCGTTCATACCTTATGTGATAGCAGCAAGGCTTTAGAAGAATGTATTCATGCAAAATGAAGGCCAAACATTCAATGTGCCTTAAAACACTTTTTATTAATTAATTAGCTTTTGCTTTTCAGAGCTTAGAACCATCCTAGAGAGCTTTTTGTTCTGTACGTGGGGGAGTGTGGAGCAGCCACGTTCTAAGGACCTTACCCCTTGGTTCTTGCCAAGTGCCCGCAGACAGAACTATGGCAGGCTGGATCCCTCGTCTTGGCTGGCCCCACAGCTTTGCCTGCCAGGGAGCAGGAGTGGGGCATAGATGTGCCTGGTAAAAAATCGCAGGGTATTCTCAGAGGTGACGCTAGTGGGAAAGTAAAACCTGGGCTAGCGGCACAGTACTAAAATATCTCACAGCTATTGAGCTAATCCATTGCAGCTGCTAATGTATCTGAAAGATGCTACCAAGTCTCAGTTGTCCTGGCAGCTGTACCAGCTGACCTGGAGAGTATGGTTAGTTGCATGGGTAGGGCTGTTCAGTCACATCTTCTGCTTTGTGGGTTTATTTCAAGCGTCTTCTTTTAATAATAAGCATTAAAGCCATGACGTGTAGGTCTTTCTTAAAACCAAGGCTCGCTTGACGAGGTATCTGGCGTAACAGGACGGCGGGTGCCTGCTGGGCCCCATCGGCTCGGCCACCGGAGGGCGCCTGGGGCCGTGGCCGGGCTGCCGCCATGGCCGCCCCTGGCTGTCCCTGTGGTGATGGGGCAGGCAGGAGGGGCTCGCTGAGAGAAAGCGCCGTGCCGCAGGCTGTGCTGATGGGTCGGGGTGCAGTGGTTGTGCCTCACCGCAGCCCTCCTGCTAGTTCTCCGGGTAAGTGACCTCTGGCAGGAAAATAGGAGGTAAGCACACAGAAAGGGCCGGCAGGCAGCCAGGTGCTCTTCACAGGCCCCGCTTTTAAGAGTGGAATGTAAAGCTCAATTTCCTGGTTTGTTGTGGTCCCACAGGTATTCAGAAAAACCGGACTAGAGCTCATTAGGAATCTGGTCTTGATTCTAGCCACCCTTTTTTTTCCAAAAGAAAAGAAAACAAAAAACCCTGTATCTTGTATCTATTTATCTTTTACCTCTTAATTAGTACGATGTCTATCACACAAATTAATTCAAATAGTTTGCCTACACAATATAGCAGTCTGAGTAGATTATTTGGACACTCCTATAACCAGAACTGTGGTGTGGATGTGTGATATTCATAGCAAAGCTTGATCTATTTGACGTTAATTCTACATGTACAAAAGATATAAACAGTAGAAATTTTGTTTCACACTGAGGGATGAGCCAGGGAAGAATGCATGTTTTCCACTACAGTTCTCCCCAGTCCTTTACGTTATAACTCCCTACTGTAATGTCCAAATCAACTTTCTTTTCAGAATCCCATTCTGAGTTTTGAGCTACCAATGAACTTAACAGACTGGTTTCCACGCCCAAGAATGAAAACCAAAAGAGAAGAAATACGAAAAATAATCCTGAAGCTGCAGGAACAGCAGAGCAAAGACAAGAAGGGACAAAAGGACCCAAGTTCAGCAGAAAGATCTTTGCAGGAAAAAACAGAACAACTTATCAACAGTGGCTCAGACTGAATGTTGTATCTGTTGCATGTTAGCTCCACAATCAAAACTGAAATATACATTTTGTCTGCCCAAACTAAAGATTTGGCGTATTCTCTGCTCAAAGTTACTTGGGAATGTTCAATGCCTGTATAAATGTGTGTCATAAAAAGATTTAATTCCCACAAAGATGTGTATTAAGTAAGCAAGTCTGTACATATGTTAATGAGGCCAACTTTTTCAGCATTTGTAATTACTTTTTTTCCACTTGGTAGGGAGCTTTTGTTATGTATTTCTGTTAATAGAACTTAAATAGCAACTTCTAAACATAAAGCAAATAAAGAAAATATTTATAGGATAAAATGGTTAACTTTTTCTTTTTCAGTAAAGCTGTAATGTTACAGGCTTAAGTAACACATAGGGAATGATTTGGTAGTAAGATACTTAATTCATATTTTGACCCTATTTAGTTGCCCTTTACAAGATTATTCTGCTTGCGCTACAAACAATAATATGGGTAAGTGTCTCAGTGTACCATGGCCTCAGAGAGGGTGATTCCCATCCTCACAGTATCTAAGTGTAGGCAGTGTAATAGTTAATAGGACTGCTTCAGATTTGGGGTTTTAAAAGATATGCATTGCAATTAAAATTCCACACTTGCTTTAGTGGGACGGGCTAGAGAAAGGAGGAGAATGCTCTTTGACCAGAGATTACTATTCAAGCAGTATTATAAAAGTGGTTTCAATGAAGTGATCTTGAGTGATACTATTAAATCATATTTTGTGGATCCCAATTGTTGTACAGGTGTATTTTGAGACTTTCTTCATTATAAAATTGTATTTTGGTAAGTGTACTTGGAATAGCAGATTGCCCACATTACATTTTCTATGTTACAATTCTGAATGTTACATTCATATGTGCTTTATCTAAGTAATGAACATTTAAAAAAAGTGTATGATTACTATTTTTTGTAATATCCATGCAAAAAAAAAAAAAGAAAAAAACCTACAAAATATCAGTGTTCATTGCTTGCTTGTTTGTTCTTGGCTTTAGGTAGCATCAGACTAATGCTGGGATTTGTTTGGGTATTTCCAATATATTTTGATTTTTAAAATAGTTTAAAATGCCATTGTTGCTTACAGTGCAAGCATCCTTGTTAGAAAGGCTTTGGTATTCAAATGAGGAAAATTATAAATGTTTTTTGCAAGGATATATATATCCAGTCCACTGCTAGTATGGATATCTTTGATGGGATCCTGAAGCTGTCTCTCCCTGGGAGGAAGTCTCTCAGGGAACCAAGGGGATTTTCTGTCCCTCCTTGCAGACGGTATTTTCTTGCCTGTTTTTTTCTACTGGGACTGTAATTTGTCATTCCCTTCTCAAGAAGAAGCAGCAGAGGCTTCCTTAGCTGAACTTTGTGTCCCCCAAGATCAGTTTTTATACAGATCAAGCATACTTGAAGACCCAATACTTCAGGCTCTCTGTGAGTTTGCATTCTCACTAAACCCTGAAAACATGGCTGTTAAGGGCGTTGCTGCCAGAAAAGCTATTGCTCTGAGACTCTGTTTAAAAGTAGGGTCACTGACCAAAACAGAGTGATTGCACAAAGAGCAACACAGCCATGGGCTGCTAACCCGCACAGGTAACCCACGGGATTTAGGGGATTTGTTCATTCCCTCATCTCTTTCCTGTGCAGACCCTGTGCCTCATGGAGAGTATGTAAGCACCATATGTCTCTTGCAGATGGGCCAATGCCTAGAGAGGTTTCTTGTTGAAGTATGTGGGGGCAATCTTCTGGTTTACAAATTAAATATGTAAGGCACGCGCTTAGGAGTTGTTTCCTCCATGGCATTAGTCCAGTATTCTTGCCATTGTTGCAGAAAATAAGTGATAAAGTAGCTTCAGATTGTTTTCCTGCAGCGTCTTGTATCTGGTTTCAGTGCAACTAACATATTGGAATAGTAGTTTTTACAAATGCAAGTAAATCAGTGATGGCTTGTAGAGAGGAAAGGAAAATAATTTCTTGGAAATACAGAAACCATTGCAAATAGAATGTGTTTCTTCTCAGTTAGTTCTTTTCCCAATGATATGTTCTAATTATATGGAGTATATCCAAATTTGATCAATATAATTGTTTTCCTTTTTCTAACGCTTGTGATGCAGGTTCATAATTTGATGATGTAGAACTATTTGGTTCTCTTGCTAGGAATGGCCTGGTGCTTTCTCCTTTTCCTTCCTCTATCCTGTCCTCCCCTTCTTCCTCCCTTCCCTTTTTCAAAGCTGTGAAGAAAGTGTTTGATTTATTATCATTTAATGTTAAAGGTCTTGAGATCTTCAGTCATATACAGCAAGCTAATATACATGTTAAATATAGGAAACTTATTTTTTTAATAAAATTTGATGTTAATAGAAAAACACAGGATTAAGAATGAGTTATTTTAAAATGTTACTACTTTGGTTATAAAAGTTCACTACTACATGTACTTACTAATTATTCGTTCTCACCGTAGTGGTCAGCTACAGTACAGCTTTGCAACTGAACAAGGAATTTTACTGGTGGCTTTTCTGAATAAAATGTAATAAATCAATGGAAGTTAGTGGGGTGGAGGCTAGATATTTATATTTAATAATTATATGAAGATACATGCACTCCGAGGAAAGTGTAAGTTGCTTATTCCTTTATAAGATTTAAGATTGCAAATACTTTGAGTAGCATGACTGTGTTCTGCAGCGTAAGGTATCAGATGGCTGCCTAATTAAATGGATCTCTTTGTATTGTTTTTCAGGTTGGCTAGAATAACAGTTCAGAGTCCTTTTAAAAGTTTTAGATTACATAGCATAAAAAATGCATGTACTTCTGGTGCACATTTGCAGGATAGCTGCAAAAGTAGAAGAGACATCTAAGTAGTCCCTTGTGACGTTCCTTTTTTTTTCTTGCTGAAGCACACCCTTTAATGAACAGACTCGAGCAGAGGAACTGTTCAGTTGGTTTTTGAGGTTGCATTGCGCTCTTGTCTTGGAGGAATCTATTTTCCAAAATATTCAGCAAAAAAAAAAGCTGAAAAAAAAAAAAAAAAAAAAAAACAAACCAAAAACACAACTTTACCATGATCAGAAAACCGTGCAGTTGATATTTATTTTTAATTTATGAATGTATGTACCATGTAGCAAGCATGTGAAAGAACTGCTTCCCTAGTTTAAAATCCACTATATTTTATTTCTCAGATTTTTTGATTAAAACATTTTCAGTCACTGGTTAAAACCTTGCACTGACATCCTTGAATTGTACTTACTCCTAAAGAACCTCTGTAGTCTGTACCGGGATTCCCAAAGGTGTACTCCATCTCCCTGAATCTTTTGACTCTTGCCATCTACTTCTACAAATCAAAGGGAACTGATGTTACAAGGTACAACTTTGAAACAGTACCAATGAGGTAACAGCCATATTACTTGTCTTTTGCCACTGTGTTTTGTATTTTAAAACTAAATCCTTTCTGCTTAAAGCAAGTTACGTCTGTTGGGAGAAAGATGCGGTGAAAGGTGTTCTGTGGGATCCAGTCTGGTCAGTGAGGATAAAATCTGCAAAACGACTATGTTGTGGTTTGCTGTAGTTTTCTGACGGGCTAGGTTTTACTTGCTTTTGGCAGATTTGCATGTGGACCCATGCAGTCCTGTGGCTACAAAGGGAAACTTGGTAATGTACACCATGCCTTCAGGATGCTTTATTTGCTTATGCTTGCTAATTGCAAGCCCTAACCTAGATTCAAAGAGCTGACCTGTTTCTTTGCTAGGCCTTTTTGTTCTTATCTTATTTTTCCTCTTGTGTGGGGCTCATAATTGATGTTGCCAGAGGAAAGTAAACAGTGCTCTTTGTGATGTATGATGCTTAAAATATATATGAACTGTGCTTACGTATGAATATATATGAGCAGAAAGCTATGTGGATTTAGTATCCAAATTCTGGTAAACATGGGATTTACCATGTTTACATAGTAAGTAAAGAGACTTGCATTGCTTGCATCTTACATTTTCTTCACCCCTCCTTATTTTGTTGGGGTTTGTGATTAAATTCTGTTCTCAGTTATTTGGGGCGTGACTTTACCCACAACCAGTATATACCAAAATACTAGAATAAACCAAAATCAGCATATAATGTTAAATGATTCAGCAGTGGGAAGAGAGATAATAATACTTTTTTTTTTTTTTTAAACAAGATGTATGTGTATCGGGGGGGGGGGGGAAGCTTTTCCAAGTAAATGGTTTATTTTAATGGAATAATCAAATCCACATACTATATGCGCTCAGATGTAGATGATATTTGCAAATTCCAACTTGTGGACAGATGCTCTTTTATTGTAAGCTGACTGAAAATCTTGAAGGTTAAGGGGAGCCAGACCAGTTTGTTGCAGCTGAGTATCTGTTCTCATGCAATCTGTGAGGAGGCTGCCTGAGGGAAAACCATCCTGCTTAGGCCAATTTGAGCTTAACTGTGTTGAGAGTCTGTTTCAGAGTCATTCTACGTTTAGAATCTGCACTTTCATGCAGAGATTAAAAAACATTTGATTTCCCCAGTGGTTTAACTTGTATAAAAAATTGATAAATTTCACTAATACCACCTCTCTTTAACTGTATTTCTACCTTTGGAAACTTGGTTTACTTATGCATATATACTGATGTCAACTAAATACATACACAAAATATAACTAAGTACCACTAAAAGTACTGACGACAACTCACAACAGTAGCTAGCAGACTGTTACACAAACCTCTATCCCCATTGTCCTCCAAAAACAGCTTTAAATTAAGCTCTGTGACACTGCCTGTTTAGCATCAGGTTTGTTCTGCCTAACTCATGCTTTGGGAGAAAGAACTTTGTGCATCCCTCACATCCCTCATTTTTTTTGCATGTATGCAAGAAGCAGTGAGTGCAGTGGTAACCTGGATAGAGACACCAGCAAGTTTCGGACCAAAACCACAATACTCATTGTAGGAATATTCTTTCAGGAAATAATTGGGAATTTAAGCTCTAGGATGTCTGCTATTTATGCAACAGGCTGAAAAAGAGCAGAATACTTATTTTATCTCTAGAGAACTTCATATTTTATCACTTCAGTCCTGGAAATTTGGTTCATGCTATACAACAATAATAAGCCAGATAGTGCGTGGGTTCTGCAACACAGGAAATTTAGATAGGCTAGCCCCAGAAAAACACTGCTGAAAACACAATGTGTTTTAACATAAGTTGTGCTGGAATGCAAACAAATGGAGTATGTTTCTCATTTAAATGTTACTTGGTTAAACTGCTTCGTAAACAGTATTGTAATGATATCTGTCAGTGTTACACAGGGGCAATAAAAGGCCATGAGAAGTCATACAGCTCTGTCCCATCCTACAAGACGACTGAAATTTCTAGACTTTAAACAAAATTTGCATCGACTCCTTCCACTGCAGATAAATATCCAGGCTCCAGAATCAAGAATGCGTATTTCACAAATGTCTGGATTAATGTGTTGCATGTGTTTGTATAGATGGCTTGCTATGATGATGATTGATCAGAAAGTGATACATTATTATTCTTATTTTTTAGCCATGCTTTTGTTCTGTAAAGGCAATGTTCCATGAATTAATTTATTAATTCTTTATATTTTTTTAACATTGTGCTACACCTTATTGCACGGTCATTTTGTGAGCTTTTCATGCTACTGCCAATTATTCTAATACTTCTTACACAGTTAAGGAATTTGGATGCAATCTAGTCAGCCTGATTTCAGTATCCAACTTGGAGCCCTGTGTTTGAATTGTCTCTCTAAACCAAGCAAGTTAGTTCTCTGATTCCAAGGAGGTACCCTTTTTTATGAAGATACTGTCTCATTCAAATGATTTTATTTAGACACATTTTTTCAGGCCAGTTAGGAGCTGCTTAATATAAATTAAAATAAATTAATCCCCAAAGCCTTGAATGTAAAATTACATCTAGTTTGACATTCATTTTATCACACGAAATAAATGAGTAATGTTTGTTACTTGCTTAAGATAAAGGCTGAACCTTTATCTTGGCCACAGTCGCTAGACGTCATTATTTCCATTTTGCAAATTGAGTGCTGAAGTTCAGGGAAAGAGGTGAAGAGCATTTTAGTTTAACTGAGCTGAGCTCCATGCACTGAACTGCTGAGATTCACACTCCAGCTACTCTTACTTGTGGGTGTTGAAAAGTAAGCTTAAAACGATGTTTACTGTTTCCTTAGATGCTTGAAGAGAGAGAATTTTGTGGTGAGGAAGACTGTTTGCCTAGATTTAAGTTTTCTTGACCTGAGATTATCAGCAGTCAGCGCTGAAGTGAGTGTTTAACTCTGCTTTCCAATATTTACTCTTATCTTTACACAGGTGAGTTCTTTCTACGGTGCTTTGAATGAGCTGTCAATTGCTTGCATTATTTTTGCAGATACTCTCGCAACTCTGACCATAAGCATCTCAACTTGGGCACCTGACAATAAGAATATAGCTGATGACCACTGGAAAATGCTCTCAAGTAACTTGCTGAGTATCAGATAATTTTCCTATAGCAATGGGTCATGCGTTCATGTCTGAAAGAGAGCATTTAGTTATTTCAATTAGATTTTATTTATTTTTTCCTTATCATACCTCCTCATGGAACAACAGAATCACACAGCTCACAGTTGCCTTCAGCGTGAAATTTTCAGTTCCCTAAACACTGGACTCAGCATCCACTGAGAGAAGCAGTATCTGGAGGAGAACATGACTTGCATGTACAAATTTCTGTCATCACAAGTGGACTAAAGTAGGGTTCCTTGGACAATTTAATTTGTTGATGTTACCCACCTTTTGAGTGCTTGTTTTTAATACTCTTAACATGTGTGTTGCAGTGAGGTTTTCTGACTTCCATCATCGGTATGTGATGGCCACTGGTAGGACTAATTCCATAATACTCATTCCTGTTATTCTGTAAGTGGTTGTAGTACATTGCCATTTTATGGCTCACCTAGGTGGAGTCACGATGCATAAATCCCAGTGATTTTTCCAGTTGTTTGCCAAAAGCAGAGGAACACAGGTACACATCAGGCTTAGGAAGAGCTAACTTCTGGTGGCTACAGAGTTTGTCCACTTGCTGGTTTCCTTCCCTCCAAATCCCAGATGACTGCCTTTCTGCACTGCTTTGTTGTTTTTTTCCCCAGTCTCTCCTGGGGAAGTCTACATCCCACCATTTGGATTTCTACAATGAATCTGCTCACACAAATAAAATGAAAATCCGTGGACTCATGAAATGTTAGGACTTGACATGTTTGGGACCCCTCTTACCTCACCCCATGCTATTATTCATTTATTTATGCAGGCCTGTCTTGTGTTCCTTGTTACACACAACTGAAAATAATCTCTTTGCTTTATTTAATTATCCTTTGAGGTAAGGAAATACAGAAATGGGGCTGGTCTGGGAGACTTACTCCCACTCAAAAAAGAGCTTCAGAAACTGATTGCACATTGCTAGGGGTAGAAATGCAAAACAATCAACCTTCCTTAAGTAACGTGTTGTCTGATAAGACAAAGGAAGAAACTTCTTTTGAATTGAAATGCAATAGGAAGACTTCAAATAGGAGCTGTTGCCTTAAGCCATAATATCTAATTTATTTGCATCTTGAATGAAGCAGCTGGATTATGGAATGGCTGTGGAGAAGTCAGAGTACTGAAAAAAATTAGCTGTGGTTAAAAGAGGGGTTCGTGCACAGTCTACCGGGAAGAAAGGGAAAAATATCTTTGCACAGCTGTCAAAATCAGAGAAGTATGTACACACATATAACAGTAAGTGAAAGGGACCAGATAAAAATGACTTACACACCCATTTCCAGTGAATAATTTACATGATATGGAATTGAATAGCTCTTATCTATAGAAAGCTTCCTTGGAAAGAAAACGAAGTTTGATTCTGAAAGGAATATAATCTTGGAATCGGTAAATACACTATTGCTGAAATCCCAGCAAAATTTCTTGTCTTTTCTTGAACATACACTACTAAACCTTGAGCCTGTTAGAATTTTTATTTTTATTTTTTGCAAACATCTGAACAAGCTATTCCTTATCTAGCTAAATAACTGATTAGTTGTGCTGACAGGACTAAGTTGGCAGCTAGGAGAGGTACATCTAGAAACACCGCATGGGTAACCCAAAACACTGAAAACCAGTGGGATGATGACTTCAGCACTTTTAGCTTTTTTCTTCAGAAATTAATTGCAAAAATATAAAATTTTAGGGAGGACCAAGGCATTACACTGTAATTTACACTCAACATTACACGCAACAGGCAGGAAACTCCAATAGTTGATGTTAACAGGCTTGAGGTATTATAACATGCCCATGTTACACAGATACAGTGTAGTAACATTACACGTATATATTTGGAATATGCCAACAAAGCAGGTAAAGTAAATGAACTTCTGGCCTCATTAAGTTGTTGGCTGTGACTTAAGTCAATGCTCACGGACATTTCTACAGGGAGAACTTTACTCATTGCGTGCATTGTGTTATACAGTTGAAGCTATGTGTAACCCACAGCGAAACCTAGCTAATTACAATGCGATTTAAACACAAGCTTTCTGTCTAAAGGCTTGTAGTTGATGTCAAACCTGATTTTTGCATTTAATTTTCCATAATAAAGTCTGCAGAGAGAATCTTAACAATCACAATACAAACAACTTGAAAACATCCATTTCAGTAGGGAAATCTCCAGCCACATAAGAGTGAGAGCCTTTACCTTTTGGTATTTAGTCTGTCTAAATCTTACCAACTGAGTTATAATAATAAGAATAAATAAGCTATAAATAAGAATTAACTCTCAGAAAAATTTAAATAGCCAGGACGCTGCTTGATATTCTTTGAAATGCAAACATGCATAATATCCTCCCAGGGTTTTCTAAGAAGTCATGTGGGATCCTTTACCTGCTTATCCTTTCAATACTCTGTAATTCACCAAATCTGACACAATGGAGCGGCCCATACGATTACCTTTTTTTTTTTTTTTTAATGTGGCAACTTTGAAAACAGCAACTGTTTACTATAATCTGCAACTCCCAAATTCAGACTTAAATAGTTATAATATCTGTGTGAATTAAGACACCCTGGACATCTGGAATGTTGTCAATTCTTTGTCAGTTCAGCAAGGAGGAACAGGTGCACTTTGATAGTTTTGTTAAAACATTGCACTGCCTCATTTTAGTAATCTTTCTGCCTTTGGTATGCTCATGGTATTCCTGGTAGGCTTTCTAGTGCATGTATCACTTTTGCGTGTTTAGGATCATAGGATCACAGAATGGTTTGGGTTGGAAGGGACCTTAAAGACCATCTAGTTCCAAGCCCCCTGCCCTGGGCAGGGACACCTCCCACCAGACCAGGTTGCCCAAAGCCCCATCCAGCCTGGCCTTGAACACCTCCAGGGATGGGGCATCCACAGCTTCTCTGGGCAACCTGTTCCTGTGACAACCTTTTGGTTTAAAACTCTTGCTCCTTGTCCTGTCACTACAGGACCTGGTAAAAAATTTTCCCTATGTATGATACTTCTTGTAACCCTCCTTTATTCATTGAAAGGCCACCATAAGGTCTGAGAGCCTTCTCCAGGCTGAACAACCCCACTTCTTCCAACTCTTCCTCATAAGAAAGGCCCTCCTCAGGACCCGCTCTAACAGGTCCTTGTGTGTCTTGCACTGGGGGCCCCAGATCTGAACACAGCACTCCAGGTAGGGTCTCATGAGAGCAGAGCAGAGGGGGAGAATCATCTCCCTTTCCCTGCTGGCCATGCTACTCTTGATGCAACCCAGGATACGGTTGGCTGCAAGCATGCACTGCTGGCTCATATCCAATTTGCTAGCAGCATACCTAAGCCCTTCTCTGCAGGGCCGCTCTCCATCCATTCCTCACCCAGCCTGTAATCGTACTGGGGACTGCCCTGACCCACATGCAGGACCTTGCACTTGGCCTTGTTGAACCTCACAAGACTCACACAGGCCCGCCTCTCAAGCCTGTCCAGGTCCCTCTGGATGGCTGCCCTTCCCTCAAGCCTATCAACTGCACCCCTCAGCTTGGCATCATCCACAAACTTGCTGAAGGTGTGCCAATATATCTCTTGTTCATTCCAACAGACCCTTGTAGAGCAACAGGTAACGTGTGAACCTGCCGCTGGAGGACAGCTATTCCTACAAATATCACCTGTGCCTGGTGACCTTTGAATGGGCACGCTGGTGCGGTTCTGCCACGTGACAGAGGCACAGGAAGACCTGAGTCACGGCACTGGCACCCTGGGCTTCCCCACAGACACTGAGCTGTGTCCCTCCCTTATAAATATCAGTAGTCTAAAAGGGCTTTTTAGCAAAAACTGTTTTGAGTCTCCAAGCTAGCCATGCTGTTCCTGGTGTTGTGAAAAGCCTCAGTCTGACCGGCCTCTCTGGTTTCAGCTGAGCTTTCCTAGGAATGGCATCCAAAATGCTTCCTGCCTGCCGCCTTACCTGGAGAAAATGGCAATGCTAAAATACATTTTGCCCGATTTCTCTTTCATCCTTTTGTCCTTTTGCTTAGGTTGAAGTTCCTGCACTCATATTTCACTTGTGTGAATTTTCCTCTATCTCCCCAGAAGATTTACAGAACAAACACTGCTGTGTCTTGAGTTATTTTTGGAATTCCCAGGGAGAAGAAAGGGAGAGAGCAGCAACTCGCTCCTCCTCGGCAGGGAGGGGCAGCTCAGATCGTGAGATAGTCCCCGGCTCCGCAGCACTTCCAGTAGGATTGGCTGCCTTGTTTACACTAGAAAATATTTTGTTGACCATTTCCTGACACTGTATCCTGTTTTGCTAACATTTTTTTTTTTTGATCCAGTCATCAAATTTACATTTTCATTTAGTTTTCCAGCCATATACTTTACCCAGATAATGATTATTCTTATCTGTCTTCTACAGATAAAAGTAAGACTGACCATACAAAGTACTGCCGTAATGGTTATGACACAGATAAACTCCCATTCTCCACAAGTTTTGAAACATTTTGCCAAAATTGTTAAACATTCTTATATTATGTCAAATGAGTATGCCACTGTCAAATTCAGCTTGCCACCTTGCAGGTGTGCATACTGTTTAAATCAGAACAAAACAAGCTTATAGCAAGTTTTATGAGGCACAGGAATGTTAATCTGGACACAGGATTTACTCCCACCTGTGCTTTGCCTGAGCTGCAGGATTACTGGCACGCTTTGTGCTCCTCAACTCCATTTCCACGTGCACATTCATGTCGTTTTGTGACAGAACCCCTTCCCTAGAAAACTCCCTGGGATTTCTCTTTGCCTCTAAAAGAGGCCATGCAGTTAGGACTGGCATATCTACAGGGGAAGATAAGGGCTGGAAGAAAATATTTTGTTTAAATTTGTCAGCAGTGGCTGTACTCCGAGCATCCTGGGGTAATCCATACGTTACAAAGGGCACAAAGGGAAGCACACCTGGTTGGTTTGTACCAAGTACAAGAATTTTATGGTGCCCAGGTAGACAGCACGGAGGTGCTGCACACACAATCAGGATAATAGTGCCGCTCGCCAAGTACCGCATGAAAAGAAGCCAAGTGTTTATGGGCAAACTGACGAACCAGCGGGTGATGTGAGGAATGCCGCTGAACCCAAGGGTTGGGGAGGTGATACAGGACTCACATAGATGCTTAAGGAGGGCTGGCTGGCTGTCCTTGGTGGAGTGACGCGCAGCTCAGGTATGGTGCAACGCTGCCCGGCCAGGTCGCGCTCTTGCATCACGCCAGCTTGCTGCTGGCAGCCCCTGGGGTAAACAGCTGGGCGCGGGCGAGAAAACCCACAGGGTGACGTGGATGTCAGTGGACGTGAGGGCAGGGCAGCTGGCACATGCACTGTGCAATGGGCACCATCCTGGCCTCTCCACATTGTGTGACACAGGGCTCACGATGGATCCCCAGAAATAAGGGTGGTCACGGCAGTGAAAACAGCAGGGGGAGAAGCAACAGTGAGGTGGGGATCGGGCTCTTTTCCTATGCATCAAGTGATAAAACAAGAAAAAATGGCCTGAAGTTGCTCCAGGGGAGGTTCAGGTTGGAAATGAGGATACATTTCTGCTCAGAAAGAGCAGTCAGGCACTGGGATGGGTTGCCCAGGGAGGTGGTGGAGTCACTGTCCCTGGGGGTGTTCAAGCAGAGGTTGGACGTGGTGCTTGGGGACATGGTTTAGTGGGTGACATTGGTGGTAGAGGGATGGTTGGACCAGATGATCTTGGAGGTCAAAAAGGTTTTTCCAGTCTTAATGATTCTGTGATATTCGGAGAAATTTCTTTACTGAAAGGGCTGTGAAGCGTTGGAACCAGCTGCCCAGGGAAGCGGCTGAGTCACCATCCCTGGAGGTCTTCAAGAGAACACGTAGATGTGGTGCTTAGGGACATGGTTTTGTGGTGGACTTGCTGGACCTGATGACCTTAGAGGGCTTTTCCAACACGAATGACTCGGGGCGGTTTTCATTCATCTTTCACGGCTTTCTGCAGCACGAGAGCCACCAAATACCGCACACCCTCCTTTACAAGCTATATGGTTAATGAACGCAAGCCCAACACTCTGCATAACCACAGTGGTCCAAAAAAGAAAGAAAAAGAGAAAAAATAAAATAATAAAAAAAAGAACAAATCGCCCCTAGCAAAGCTCGGCGAAGCCCCGAGCCAGCCCCTGTGCGGCGTTTCGCAGCAGGCCGCAGGGGCCCCCTCAGCCCCCCCCCTGCTGCGGGGCAGCTCGGGGGAAGGGCGGCGGGCCCGGGCTGCTCTTCCTCCCCCTCCTCCTCCTCCTCCTCCTCCTCCTGCCGCTGCCCTTCCCCGCCCCGTGCCGCTGACGTGCCGTGCTGCCGGCCGGGCCGCGCCGGGCCGGGCCAGGCGGGGGCAGGGGCGGGGGCGGCGCAGAGCAGCGCAGCGCAGCGCAGGGCAGCGGCGGCCGGGCGCGGAGCTGCAGCGGGGCGGCCGCGGCAGGGCTGGGCAGGTACCGGGGGAAGGGAGGAAGGGGCGGCAGGGCACGGAGAGGGACCCGAGGGGCTGGTAGGGAGAAGGGGGAGCCCTCCCCCGGAGCCCTGGGTGCGGGGAGCTGGGTGCAGCCGGGCCTTCCTCGCCAGGTGCTGCCTTGGGTCTGAGGGCTTGTGGTGGGGTCCCCTCGCTGTGTCCTAGCCGAAAGTGGGGCACGCCGGCTGGGCATTGAAGTGTCATTTGAAATGTCATTGCGTTCGTGTTGGTTTTTTTTTTTTTTTTTCCTAAATATCATCCTCTGTAAAATGCTGTGCGCGCTAAGTTACACCGAGCTTCATCCCAACTCCCCCTTTGCAAACATTTCGGTGCCGGCCGGGCTGGCATTGCCAGGGACGTAAAACTTCTCCACAGCTGGACCCGAACCTCATCGTCCCTCAGAGCACGTCGTCTGCTCGAGGTCCTGCACCAGGCTGTGCTTTGGGGAAGCAGTGTGAGGACCGCAGGGCTCAGCCCTACCAAAACCCAGTGTCTGGCTCCTGCCATTCGCATTCCTGGCTCCATGGGAAGGCTCCGGTGCGGCTTGCGGTGCCTGGTTGGTGTTGTTGCTGCTTGCCCGGTGCACGGCAGGCGGATTCCTAAGCAGCCAGCCCCATTGCTGGCTGTGAAAATGAAGGAGCTACATGAGGAGATCACGGGCTGCCTGGTTGTTACCTGTTATTTCGTTTACACTCTGCTGACTTCAGCCCTAGTGTCCTGCCTGGTTCCTGGAAGGAAGGGGAGCTCTTTGGAGCCGTCCCATTCCTCGCGGTTTGTTTGGCATCAGGAGGCGGCCAAGCGGCCTCTGGACTGGGTTAGCAGTCACCGGAGGGCAAAGGTTGGCCACAGCCTTCAGCCTTCCTTCTCCTACAAAAGTGGCATATTAACAGGGGTAGAGATGAACGCCTCATTTAAGATTAACCCACAGTTCTTGTTTTCAAGAGAGAGAAAAGAATGCTAAGGAAAAAAAAAGCCTGAGAACTATAGAAGAGATCACAATTGTCCTTGTGCTATTTGTACAAGTATAAATAAATGCTGTGTTGCACTGTTTTCTTAAGTGCCATAAAGCTGTGTTCATGCACAAGTTAGATAAGGAGCATAAATTTTATAAAGCAACTGCAAAGGAAAAAAAGACACGGGCTTATTGCTGAGTTGGAGGAGTAAATATCAGAATTGTCACAGTAAAAGTTAGTAAAAACACTGCAGAGGCTTCAGAAGTAGAAATCAGGACTTAGTCTGTATTTTTAGCGGATGTGTTTTCAGTGCGTGTAAGTTAATAAACTATTTAGTGGAAGCACAGTTATGCCTTTGTGAAACTATAAAGGCAGTAAAGTTTGCTGCAAGGCTTATTAGCTTCCTGGAGTAAAAAGCATCTCAGTATTAGCCCAGAAGTTGAACTAATTCCCCCACCCCCATATTTCCAGCCTGAGTGGGTGTTCGTGCATAATCTGTCCTAAGAACTGCGACCCTCAGAATCGGGGGTCGCCACGCGCTGCTGTGTGATGCTGGGTCAGTTTTTGGACACATTAACCAAGCTGTTCCCAGAACCAAGGTTTAGTCCTGGCTCCCCGTGCCTGGTCTGCAAGGGCGAAGAAGGTCTCGTGACTCAGACTAACCTTCATCCTCTCTTGGTGTTTAATTATGCTGGTCCGAGGAACACTTTGAGGTTTCAGGGATTTTGATGGGGAAATGTGATAGATGACGGTGCAAGCAATGTGGCAAAGGTGAGAAGAGAATATTTTTTTTTATTGCTGCTTTCAGTACAAAATGTCAAAGCATGAGATTAAGCTGGCAGGTTCAAAACAAAAGGGGTGTTTTTTACTTACCCAACGTGTAGCTACTTAAGCTTTGGAAATCCTTTCTGAAGCATGTGGATGCTGAAAGTTCAAAGGGACATAAAAAGCAGCTGGACAAATTCATAGCAGAAAAATCTCCTAAGCCCCCCCCCCCCTTCTTACCTGCTGGAGCCCTGGGGTTTGCTGAGCTGTGGATGGAGCCAGGGAGAGTGTGCTGGCAAAATACCCTCAGGTATTTACCAAATTTTTGTATTCTAGGCATTCAGAACTGCAGGCAGCACGCTGGAAGCAGCAGACCTGCTGTCTGACCCCGAACGTCTGCTTTTAGGGACATTATTTGTTCATCTGAAGTATTTGGGAACAGCTGAGCCAAAGGGACCAGGCCTAGATACAGCTTTGGGGTAGGGGATTGCTCTCGAGGAGTGGTTACATGCCGTCATCATCAAACGGGAAAGGCGGCTCAGGCAGTGCCAATTTCAATGGCTGTGTTCAAGTGCAAAATACTGTGTTCAGGACCGAGATCCCGTAGTGCAGATCGGTAAAGCCCACCTGGCAACAGTGCCGTGGAGATGGGTCTGAGGGCTCGGGGGGGATGGCAGCAAGCAGCGGGATGCAGTAACGTGAAAGATTATCACCTACCTTTTGGATCTAGTGATGTCTGGGTTAATAACATAATGTGTTTCATTTTGGCTGCTGTCCTTTAGGAAAGATAAATGCGAACTATGGTCTGGAAGAAATTGTCATCAAGGTTTAGGAAGGGTTTGGAAAATGTGATCTGCAGAGGCCATGCATGTTTGGAAAGCATAGCCTGCAAAGGCCACGCAAGCTCAGTTCCAGCAGAAAGAGGTCGAGGTCAGGGATAAGAAGATGCTACAACCTTAAAGTTAGTGAGTTTTTGTCCGTCTGTCAGTGATTATATCAAAAAAGATGGAACTAGTCTGTACTGAGGATTTGATTTAGATAGTAACAGTGGTTGTGCGTTGGGAAAATCTGGGACAAACTGAGCTTGTGGAACCTCCCTTTTGGGAAGGTTTTTGAAAAGAGAATAGGACTTGTATTAAGGATGTATTAAAGACTTTCCTCACAACTTGTTCCTGTGCGGAGGTTTGAACTTGAGATCTTCCTGGAAAAAGTCATTTGAGTGCTCAAAAGAGATGCAATTTCTATGATACTGAGCAGGATTCTTTCAGTTATTTCTGGTGACCTGATGTTGCAGCTTAATGCATTTTGTTTAAAGTAGCGTCGAGGCAGAACGCATATTGCGGCATTCAACAACAGAATGCTGTGGTTTAAGGGTGCAGCCTGTAATCCTGTAGGAAATGTAGGTTTGGGATCAGACTCTGACTTAAACCACAAAACTCAGAGGAATAGAAACAGAGCCATTTGTCATCTACTGTAGTATATACTGTATGCTGTATAATCTGTGTTCAAATTTACAGTGTCTTTTGTTCTGAAACACTTTTAAAGAATCGCCAGTCTACAAGTCTGATCTAATTTTCTTTTTAAAACAGAGTGCATTTGTTTAGGTACCCTCATTTTGGTTCTGCTTTTTAAATTATGCACAGACAGAAAAAAATCAATCAGTGATGTAACATTTTAACACAGCATATCGTGCGTGTAGGTTTGTGCTCTGATTGTGACTGAGACTTAAAGATGTATTTCTGCAGTATTGACGGGCACTAATAATAGAAAGAATACGTGGGAAAATGCTGGTTTTGAATCGCCGCCTGTAAATGAAGTGTGGACCACTGAACGTGGCCTCGTGGAAGGTGGTGTGGGAGCCCCTGCAGCACGCTCAGTTTTTTCCCAGTGAGTCAGGGACAAGGAACGAGTTGCAGCCTGGCTGCGTTTACCCCGCAGTCGCAGCCTCAAGTGCAGCTCCCACAGGCATCACAGCTGCTGCACGGTAGTCGTATGGGTTGGTGGCTGCTAGAGACAGAGAGGGGCTAGGGAGCTGGAGAGGGGCTACATTTGTATGTGGAGGTCTCAGGGTTCAGTTTGCTCTTAAAAGAATTGACAGAAAAGTTCCCAGTCTTCAGCTGGAAGTCTGGGTGAACCCTGAACTCCTAAGTAATCAACAAAAGGCCTTTTTAATATCAAATAAAGCAAAACTTTTATTTGCTTTTTGAAGCAACGTTGCAATTCATGCAGTGAGCTTGCTGAATTATTTTTGCAAAGACAGATGGAGAATTAATAATATTATTTACATAGTGGACAAATATTTAGTTTTCTAAAGGAATTTGCTTTTTTTTGTAACTAACATCATTTAGCAGACCAACTTGACCTGTGGGTGAAAAAAAGAGGAACAGGGACTGTAACAAAGTCAGTGCTTCACAAAAAGCTCTCTCATATCAGCTAGTTTTGTGGCTGTATTGGTAGCAACAGCTTCCTGAATTAAATCTGAAGAATCCATTAAAATAGCTCAGGGAACTCCCATTATCACACGTGACAAAGTTTTGTTAATCTCGGGTTCCTTCCCAGTTGCTCAGAAACCTGACCAGAAGGTGGTATTTTCGTAACCATGTTTCAGGAGAGGTCTCTTATAGGGGAGCAGTGTCCCTCTCAGGCGTGACCCCGAGCAGAAGCCACGCAGGAGGCAGCAGCGCTGGGCGACAGGTCACTTGCTGTGCCCGAGTCTGGGTGAGGACACAGGGGACATGCTGCTTTTGAGCTCCCATCCGAGCTTTGTTGCTTCAAATTCATTCAAGCGCACCCGCTTTGTTCATCACACCCACCCTCCAGCAGCAGACATAGTAGCAATAAAAATTTTGGGGGCAAAGTTTGGCTGCTTTGCTGCATCTTCATTTTCTCAGCTGGGTGGCTGTTTGTGGGCACGCCGGAGCTGCCCCCTGTAGCCCTCTGCTCGTTTGAGAAGAGGCACTGGAGTGCTTTGAGAGGGACACGCTCTGTAGCTGGTCTCTTAGGGCAAAGTTTAATGTATGCATTAACCTCTGGTGTAGGCAGGCTCTGCTTCCGTGCCGCAAAGTTTCCAGGACGAGGATCAAAGCATTAGGGGATGAAAATACTAACAAATATTTTAATAACTTCGATTCTAATGATTCTCTAGGGTTGTAATTTTGTGAATAGCTGTGCTGATGCAATTGCTTGCCAGGCCCCCGAAAGCAGGAAATCTTCCCGCTGCCATCCCCTCCCTTCCCAGCGGCTCTGGTGTTCAGTGGGCTCCTCCACCGGTCCGTGCAAACTGCTGACTCTGCAGAAGGCAACAAAAACAATCTCTCTTCTCCATCTCCCCGCTGCAGAGGGATATAATGAGTTTTGGACCCTATACAGCCGGGCAGCAGGAGTATGTAGTGAGGAACAGAAACACGGGGCGGAAGATGAAGGGTTTACCTGTTTTATTACGTTATTGTTACTGGTTCAGCTTACCCCATCTCATGAAACCGCAGCATTTTTGCAGTCTCTGAAACCTGTGTAACCCTTTGTTGTCTTCACTAGCCCTGTTGCAGAGAGGAATGCAGAAATAAAGAGCATACAGAGGGATTTTCAGAGTTGGAACAACAGGACTGGAGGGGATTTTATGGGACCATGAACTTCAGAGGGTCCTAAAATAACATGGAGCTTTATTACTATGTAAAGATACCAGTACTTATTTTTAGTAGATGTGGTGATTTTGAGGGTGGAGGAGAGGAATTTTATTCCTACTATTTTTTTCTCCTTATTTTGGATCGTATACAAAGGTAGGGAAGCAGAGGACATAAATCTTTGTCTACTTTTTGTTATTTCTGCGGTGTTTTCCGATCATTGAAAGCCTTTCCTGTGCTCGTGCAGCTCGCCCTTTCAGCAGGTGTTCAGGTCCACGAATGGCAGCGTGTTGTCTGCTCGTGCCGTGGCGCAGGGAGCGTTGTTTATGTGGGTGCTGCAGGGATGACGCCGTGTTTCCGTCCCTTACTCGTGGGCTTGCCTTTTGATGAGCAGTCTGCCAGGCCCATTTACTCCTCCTCTTTTATTTTTTTCTTCTAAAAATAGACCTGCCAGCTGTGGATTCATTTGTGGGCACACATGTGCGTGTTTCATCATCGCCTGATTGTCCTTATTTGCTTTTTGCTGCGAGTAAGCTATTTTCATTGAGACTTTAATGCTTTTACAGAGTTCAGGAACCGATCTTCTCCTGGCCATGGGAGGAACGCTGTTTCGAATTTCTCAGCTCCCAGGAGACAGAAGAGAAATGGGCTCATTTGTCAGAGTTGTATTAAATCAGAATTGCTAGGAACAAAGTGTACAGGAGAATTGGAAGAAGTTTCAGAGGTGGTGAGGTGATGTTTGTCTTAACGGTGATCCAGTTAGAGCACTCCTGCATCTTCGCAAGCATCTGAAATTAGTCACGGTCAGACGCACAGTTTCAGATTATATGGACCTTGAGCTCGGGTTTGGTTCACTGCATGAGTGCCATAAATTAAAAATATTTTCTTTCAGCTGTTTGGAAATGCGTTCTCAGCTTTTGAAAGTAGTGTAACATCTCAGTATTTTCTAGGTCATTTGTACAAGAAGAAATTTTAAGCTTTGATTAGGGGAAGGATGCTCTTTCAAATATGTTTTCTATCATGTTCAGATGGTAATCTAAAACAAATTTTGCTTGCTGTTTTGTTTTGAAGTTCCACATCTTTCCAAGGAAAAAGATTATTTCTACCAGCTTAGGGAGAGGAATCTTAAACATGAAGTTTCTTAGTCTGCTATCGTGCTGTACAAGTCATGTCTTGCTTGAAAGGTCAACACCCACAGCACATGTTTTTTGCAGTGCCATGGACTAAACCACTGCTTTCCTTGGAGCTGCAGTGGTCTTTTTATATTATAAATGAAGATACAGGCTTTCAGTGTGGCATCTGATGCCATGGAGATTTGTGTATTACATGCTAAGTTACATGTCGGTATGTTCAACACCAAAGCAATAATGATAAATACAAACAATATTTTGGCCATGTGCTCTTTCAGTTTAAATCCTTACAGCTTTCCCCCTGTTCTTTTTAAGGCATTTACTTATTTACTAAATATTGTATCAGATTTCTTGTACATTGTAACAAAAAAAAAATATCTTTCACAAGCCTGGGAAGTCAGCTCCTTTATTTCTGTTGACACAGGGTCGTGTGTCTGTTCATTTAGGCATCAGATGATCAGTGGTTTTAAGATACTAAACTGATTCATAGACTTTCAGTGGTTTTAAGATATTAAACTGATTCACAGACTTTTTTTTTTTTATTTTAAATGCAGCTTCTGTTTCAAACCCTTCTGTTACGGTCCTGGATCAAATCCTGAGCTCTTTAAAAGGAGAATGTATTTATGCCTTCAAAGAATGCAGTTCTATTGTTTCCTGACTTTTAATTTTTAGATTTTAAGTAAAAAAAGAGATCGGGAATCCACATGAGAAGTACAGGCTTGGAGTGCATCAGATGGCTGTGGAAATGTATTTAATTTCAAACAAAACCAGCTATTACAGATTAGTTGTTTTCGGTGTTAATCTTGGTTTCTTTATGAATCCCAGTGGGAGGGAAGAGGGCGAACAAAGCATACTTTATGTTACTGGCCTGTCTGTGGCGTGGCTGGGCTGGGTTAGGCCTAGTCAGGAGGTAGAAACAGGGTAGAGGGGAACTAGCAGGAAGGGAAGGAGTTGTTTGGGATCAGCTACTTCTGGACAAGCTTTTGAAAGCCGAGGGACGATGCGGAGGCAGGAGAGGCCTGGCACCTGAGGGGGTCAGAGGGACCTGGCAGATTCAAAAGGGAACGCTTGAAGGATCACATTGAGACAAAAATGCCGGTTTGCCTCTTTGAAGGCATGAGGGTGGCATCGGGCGCTGCCCTTCTCACTGTGCCTGGGCTTTAAAATCGTGTTTTCAGCCCGTGCTGAAGAAGAGCCTGACCCTGAGGTGCACCGGCCCATGGCCTGCTGCAGGGAGCCCCGCGGCCCACACCTCACAGCTCAGCCCGAGTTCTGCACCCCGTGGCGGCGGCGATTCGGGAATCACATCTTAGTTGTCATCTCTGAAAGCTAACCGGCTCGTCTTTTCACAGAATCACAGAATTGTCTAGGTTGGAAGAGACCTCAAGATCATCGAGTCCAACCTCTGACCTAACGCTAACAGTCCCCACTAAACCATATCCCTAAGCTCTACATCTAAACGTCTTTTAAAGACCTCCAGGGATGGTGACTCCACCACTTCTCTGGGCAGCCTGTTCCAGTGTCTAACAACCCTTTCAGTAAAGAAGTTCTTCCTAATATCCAACCTAAAACACCCCTGGCGCAACTTAAGCCCATTCCCCCTCATCCTGTCACCAGGCACGTGAGAGAACAGACCAACCCCCACCTCGCTACAGCCTCCTTTAATGTACTTATAGAGAGCAATAAGGTCACCCCTGAGCCTCCTTTTCTCTAGGCTGAACAATCCCAGCTCCCTCAGCCGCTCCTCGTAGAACTTGTTCTCCAGACCCCTCACCAGCTTTTCCTAGCAGCCTCTTTTCTCTCCATCAGTCATCTTTTCAGTAGTGGCCAAAAAGCTTTGGGAGCAGCCAGGTAAATCAGGAGCCTTCGGCAAGGGACCTGCCACCTCATCCAATGTACATATTTTAAGGAGAAATTTGAAGTGATGAGATCTAGCAGTGCACGAGGGTTGTGTGGCTTTATTTTATTTAGTTTGCTTAGCTGCTCCATTTAAAATTAATATCCTACCTTTGTCATGAGAAACTCCTCGTGTGCAGGCAAACAAACAGAAGCCTAGTAGTGGCAGATCTGACAGCGAGGGAAGCACATCTATGGGATAAAAACAGGATGTTTTCAAGTACTTAGTTTTACTTTTTTTTCAGGCCTTTGCTTAAGGAAAAGCTGTCTAACTACAGGACATATGAAGATACAGGAGAACTGAGCTGAATGTGAAATAGTAGCCTCACCTGAAGGAAAAGCAGTTTTATGTTGTGAGGAGTTAGCCTAATGATATTAGTAAGCATATAAATTAAATTCTATGGCTGGGGCAGGCTCTTGATTTTTGAAGCTCCAATCTTAGCAATCTTCAGCCTACTAATGTTGAAATTTTTTTATTTTTTTTTTCCCCTCCTCCTTTTCCTGCCATAACACCACTTCTAAACACCTCCTGTAAGGGTTTGGACTCTGCTGAACTTGTGAAAGCTTTTACCTGTGCCTAGGCAATTCAGAAAACCACACAGCCTTCTACATCACTGCACTCTGCTGAGGTCTTCAGGTGTCATTCAATACTTACGAGAAGAAGGGACGTGAGAAGATTGAAAGGGCTTTTCAAGATCATCCTCCAGCTGAGGGAGGACCCAGCTGACTCCCCAAAGGGCACCCACCCAACTGGAATGGCAGTGGCTTGGTGCGAAGCTCTGCTGCTCCAGGCTGTAGTGAGTCATACGTGGGACGTATGATCCTCGGTTTTATGATAGCTGATACTGCATCTTTGCACTGCTAGGTGTAATGGCAGTCAAATTTTGACCCAGATGCATGTGATGGCATTTACTTGGAGTTCTCCGGAGCGTAAAACAGAATGAGAACTCCAGGATATGCTGTTAACGTGTCACCTGGATTGGGTTGCATTGTTTTAGCCATTGTCTGCCTGGATCTCTCTGGCATTCAGGCTGCAGCAGAGGTGTGGTCTGAATGCTTGGTATTTCCAGCACAGGTATTTGTGGGTGGCTTCCCAAGGTGGCTCCCTGTGAATCAGACTTCTGTTTTCAGGGACAGCTGCTGCCCTTAAAGAAGACCTGTGTAAATGCTATTCCCAGGACACCTGCTTTTTTTTTTTCTTTTTTTTTTTTTTTCTATTTTTCTTTACCTTGCTGCTTCCAGGATATCCTGCCTTTTGTGTTTCACAGCCTCCTGGAAATGAGAAGGATTTGCATGGCGTCAGTCCTACAAATGAGAATGCAGCTTCACAATCTCCCTGTTCATCATGGACTATAGATACCAGGATAGATTGCAAATGGAGTTGTCCGATACAGCAAGTAAAACTGGCTGCATCATTACAGTTCTCAAAGAATGAAAGAGATGTTGGGTTCCGTTTTCCTTTGCAACCAGGCTTGGTGACTGGTGAGAAGGGTAGTGGAGAGACACAGGTCAGGACAGCTGGTGGAGGGAGACTTTAAGAATTGGATAGAGAGTTTTCATCAAAATCCATCTCTTTCTCTACTCTGCCTTCCCCTGTTGAGGATGACCCATGTGGAAACACTAGTAAGCACTGAAGTGGCAATGGGTGTAATTACTTGGAAGCTGTCAACCTACAATTTCCCCTGCTCATCATCCTGAGGTTGGGAGAGTGACGTGGAGGTGACATTTACTGCATGAAACACTCCTGTCACAGCAGGCTTTGCTCACACAGGCCAGGCTCAGCCCAGGAAGCCTGGCAATGGAAAGTTCTTGACCCCATTTAAATCTACAGGATGGAGTATTTTTTTGTTTTTCTTGTGAGCCACTGAGGATTACGGCTCTGCTGGGGACTCCTTTGGCTACTCACAGTGGTCCTTGCACTGGATAAAAACACAGTGATCTTGTTCTGGGTCAGCAGAAGCACTTTCACCATGCCAAGAACATCCTAGCAAAGAAACCCTTATGCCTTTTGCTGCCTGAAATGTGTGCAGAGTCACTAAATTCCTGAAGCAGCGGTGGGGGAATACTGTTCTGTTGAGCTGAAGATCTACTTTGTAAGCTGATTTTAGCTGCAGCTTAATATGTAAGGTGGGGCAGTGTAGAGAAGAAGGGCTTGAGAAGAGGAGTAAGAACCAGAGGTACTAATGCTGACATGGACTGGGGTGATGTAGGTAGAAGTAGCCACATAGGGAAAATATTGTTTGGCACTGTGGCTTTGCTGGGTCGCAGACATGCTCAATGAAAGAGGCTGGGGAGATGTGGTTTATCTTCCAGGTGGGCTCAGAGGCACGGATGAGTGCAGGACCGGTGGAGATAGCTCTGGCAAAACAGAGAGCTCCTCGCTTCATGGTGTTCCCCAAAACCAGGAGCAGTCCAGAGCATTTCAAGCAGAATTTCTTACTGGGAAAAGTGTCACTTGATTTTCTATGATGTGGCCCATTGTGCTGTCATGTGTTCTCTTAATTATCTTCACGCATCCTGCCATTTACATATTTGTTGACTTGACTATAGCTGGCTTTTAAACTATGTTCTGTATTCTTATACAAGGGGGCAGATAAGGTGAAGCATTAGTCCTCTGCCCTGTGCTTCTCTTCCAGAATATTTTTCAGTAAAAAACTTAGTTCAAGAGACTTATGTGGGAAGACTGTCGGAGCTATTAGAGCACTTGGTGGGTGGCTCAGTATTCCTGCTTGAAGCCACACCTGGTTTATTGTGGCTTGCTGTGATGGTATTACAGGACAATTTGTGAATGGGCTTCCAGAATCCTGTCAAAATGCTAGAAGCTTCCATAGCAGAAGGGGAACATGATGCAGCAGAGCTTGCCAGATGTCTGAAGAGATTTATTGCTACTGCATCTAGTGAAAGCTGAATGAGTTTTATGGAGTAGAAGCTGAAAAAAAAACCCACAACCAAACGTTATCATATTTTTGTATGAAATACGCAATGTACTTTGAAATGTACTTTTGTGTCTTGGTTGTATGTTTGAATTTGAACTTGAGCAAATTTTGCTAACTCTTCATTTCCTAATAATAATAAAATATTATCTCTTAACAGTCCAGATGCAGTGGCATTTCTCTTCTAGCAAGATTAGCTTTGTATCCTTCACAGGTCATGGGACCAAGCGGTTAGCCAGCATGACTCACCATTTTCACCCTTGTCTGTGAAAGGAGTATAGGAAAAGACTGTTGCTGGTTGTGCAGACAGACGAGAAGGGATTTGATCAATTTCTTGCTTTCCTTGTTGTTTCCAAGTTATTGGAATTATTAAGAAACTTTTTTATTTATAAGTCTGTCAGTGTAAACCATGATACTTTAGTGAGTTCTGTTTATTAGTTACACAAATAAAGCAGAAACTCAGGAAGAATGAATTTCCTTTTAACAGAGCATCAACGCTGAAATGCAATGGCAGGTTGATGGCTAATATTACTAATTTTCTTTCTCTGTAGTAAGAGCAGGTATTAGCTGCTTTTGTTTTTTTGGAGGATACTGTAGCAAAAATGTACTCCAGGTTTAAATATAGTCTTCTGTAGTCTAGTACTTCCTTTAAATATCCTCTATTTTTTTAATAGAAATAATAAGATATTTCTTCAGACCTTGTGTCCTTCAGTCAGTAGAAGGAAACGTGGATGTCCCTGTAATTGAAGACAGGTATGCTATGGTGAAGGGTGGAACACGAGTCTTGAGAGGTGGAGTCTCTGGTAACGTGGTGTGATGGGGATACTGATTCATTCGTCATTTGTTGATGCATTTTCCAAAATGGGCCTGCAGGATGAGTGCATGTATTGTAATTTTTTATTTTTTTTTTTGTCCTTTGAATCGAGGTTTTTTGTCAGTTGGTCAGATTTGTACTGTCATTCTCCTCTTTTCGGACTTGATTGTTCCTGTGTTCCTGCCTCAGATTGCTCTGAAGCTTTGTATAGGCCTCTGGAGCCTGAACAAACACTGTGTTTTCATCGTATTGTCAGTCTCGGAGTTTGGCTGTTCTGAGCTCCTCAGGAAGCGTCTGACTTTCTTTAACCCTCCGAGTTTCCGTGGTACTCCATCTCTATTCCATACATGACTTTTTCTTCCATGCTGCGCTTTGAATCTTTTCTAAAATGACCTTAGAAGATCTATCATCATATAATGCTGTAAGACAACTATGCTTAAAAGCTTTTAGTTTCCTAGTCTCCATGAATAATTCAAAACCAAAGCCTCTACTCTGACGAAGACTTCTGCTCCAAAGAGGAAATAGCTCCAGTGGCTTCAGGAAATCTGTGAGGAATTTGGTAGTAACCCGCCCTCCCCACCCCTCCAAAAGTATGCTCAGATCCCAGAACAGCGTGAAGAAATATCCATCGTGAAAGGTCATTTGGAATATTTCTGTTCACAAGAAGGACTTTGAATTTGTCATATTTGACTTCAGTGTAGAATTCCCTGATGGCTGTAGGTTAAGCTCCCACAGTACTCAAATTCTGGGTCACTGTACAGAGGAGATAGATTGACGATGTGCCTCTGTAACAGAGTATATTTGGTGCAATGTAGGAAGGGAGGAAGGGCTTGAGACATCCAGACCAGAGTCCCAAAAGAGTGCTTAGGTGACCTTATGTTGGAGTGCTGTAGGACAGAAGTCCATAAAGCTGAAGAGGATGCTGTGTAAAGCCCTGTGCAAGACAATTGTCAGTTTTTTTTTTTTTTTTTTTTTTTTTTGTGGGTTCATTGAGATGAGTTCCAGAAGATCACAGTCTCCTTCAGTAACCGTGCAGTGTCCTCTCTGATCAATTTGTTTGACTTAGGCTTATGTTTCTCATCCTTTACAAACTAGCAGTATCTTCATTTTGGGGGAAAAATATCAGGGACTTGTGTGCTTTACTGTTCATCACTCAGCAGCGAGTGTCTTGCTTGTAATTATAAGTGCATCAGTTGAGTGCTTCTGTCATCAGAACTTCACGTGTGCCGCTTCTGACTGTAGCCTAGATGTTTTGATTGACATTGTTGGTGTTCCTTGCAACATCTGCAAATTCTGAAACCAGTCAGAAATCGTCTCTCAAGTGATTCTGGCAAAAGGCACCAGCACTTATCTGTGGGCCGTGTCTGTATGTGTACTTAAATTAAAAAGGCAGCTGCTTTGCAGACTATGTGAAGTCCCGTGAATCACCAACGGAGATATGTTGAACTAGGAAGAAGGAAAAAACTAGTTCTAATTTAAAGTCTGCATTATTGTTGAAAGTAATTCTAGAAGAGATTTTTCCAAGTGATTCATAGCCATTGTCTTTAAAATCGTGTCTGTTTCTAGCCTGTGTGGCCTTGTTTTCCAGCGATTGCCTTTCCAGTGATTACAGGTTTTTCTGCTCGATTGATTAATTCCGTAGTCTGTTTTCCATGCTGTACATATTTAATATGTGATGACATGATCCTTATCCTTTTTTTTTTTTTGTTAGGCAATGGGTTTGTTTAAAACTTCGTGGAATTTCTGTTTAGCTGGTGCTGGAGACACACAGGAAAGTTGCGAAGATGCGCAGAAAGAAAACGTGTTGCCTTTGCCATGGAAGACCCAAAGGGATGTGTCTTCAAACTTAAAAGTTACCAATAACATATTTTTAAATGAGAAGGATTTAAATGGAAGGATTATGAAACTAATCAGTTAATAGATAGGGCTAGAATGGGAGGAAGGCTTTAAAGGCACTGTTCTTGGTCACAAAAGGAGTTTGAATTAAAAGAAAAAAGTATGGGAAGATCTAAGTTTCTTCGAAGCATGCTTGAGAATTATTTCACGTTATCCTCTTCTCTAATTGATTAACTGGATAATAGGTTTAAATGTGCCAAATGACAAAACCCATGGATTTTATAGCAACTGATCTAAATTGATCTAATTAAGTTTGGTTTTTCCTCTTGTGTCACCTGTGTGAATCCTAATGATGTATAGCAGCTTGAATTAAATTGAGTTCTGCCTGTTCCTTGGGAATGGTGTTGAGAAAATTAGCAATTTCTTCAAGAAAGTTAATTAAATTAAAGTACTAGGTGGGAATGGCTGGTGCATTACTGCTTGGCCTGCACCTGGTCCTTCTTGTGCATTTCGGCAATTTGATTGCCCTTCTTGCTAGCCTCAGTGCCAATTTTAACAACTTTGTTTTGTATGTGTAGACATGGTTTGAACCTGTCAAGTTCAGTAGCTGATGAGTTTTTCTCTTAACCCTGATAATGATGATTCAATCTTTTAAAGTCTAGATTTCTGGGCTCCCTGATCTGTCTGCTGGGTAGCTGAAATCTGTCAGAAATTTCACATCCGTGGGTTCTTTGCAATACCTTTTTTCTTAATCCCTTCATAGGGACTGCCAAACCAGCAGCTAAAAATAACTGGTCTAGAAGAGTGTTATTTAAATCATAAAGGTCATATTGACCAAATCTCTCTGTGGTCCATGTTAAACACGATACTTTTATATTTGGGGAACACAGCGTCAACCATCCTTGACCTCAGACAGCTGAGAGAAATACCAGTATTCAGTTCAGAAAGCTCTGCAAATGGGGTTTCTTTTACCTTGTTCCTTTCTCTGTTTGTGTTACAAAAGCATGAGAGCAAGAAATAGTTGGTAAATACTACGTGCATGTGCTTCTCTTTGAAATATTAAAAAATGCATCTTTATTCTCTGAAGCTAAAATTCATAGTTTTCTGGATGGACTGTGACCATCTGAATTCCAGCTAAAGCCCCATCACCCAGGCCATACTTGCACATATACGGAGAATTTTGCAAAATGCTACAGATAACGTCACTTGGGGGAGGTAAGGAAACTTAGCGACTTTTCAGAAGTATTGAATGAAATCTGCAAAATGACAAAAAAAATAATCGTTTAAGAAAGGTTCATTTTTAACCAGAATCGTTAAAAAATACCCTTAGTTAAAGTGTCAGATATTCTTCATGCTCCTGCATCATTTTGGTTTTAGCGAAGGAAACTTTCACATCTCAGGAAGGATTGTGTGCTAAAAATGAACAAAGTAAGCCTGCTTGAACTTTGAAGTGGAAGTGGACTTATTTTTGTATATTGAAAAAGAGATACTTAGTCTTCATTCATTCTGTTTGCCTTTGTCCTCCACACCTTTCTGCATGGGATTTTCAAAATGTGGAGAACCAAAGCAAATTGCTGTTGCCTAAAGGAGGAGTTTCTGCTCTGGTCGTTGCCTTGTTGTGGTTATATTTGCTACTTTTATCTTGTGCTGGCAGCGGAGCTCATCCATCTTCTTTCTGAGCTGGGAGGAATTATTAAAGTGGATTAAACCATCCACTTTGGTGGAGGTACAGTTCTGCTGCCTCGGTGCACTGGGCGAGGTCGCAGGAACTCCAGCAGACTCTGGGGCTGATGCTGAGTAGCTGGAGAGAAGGGGACTGAAGGGAGTCCCTGGGGCAATGAGCTTTCGAATTACCTCACCGGCTTTTTGAAGCTCTTTCCCAAGTCACTAAATGTCCTGGGTGAGTCTTGGCATTTTCCTCGTTGATGGTGAGCAAGCATTACGTAGTGAGTAAGGAGGCTGAATCCTCCCAGGGGGTGGTTTGTTTTTTTTTTTTGTTTTCTCGTGTGTGTGTGTATCTGTAGTTTGTGGAGAGGACTGACAATAACTCACTGATCTTGGAAATGAGAACTTTAATTTTTCAATGGTGAGCCTTACATGCTCTCCTTGAGGGTATTTTTTAATAATTTTTAATAATCATGTCTTCCAATGCATTTCAAAAACATTTTACTATATATTGCCCATGAGTGAAAGAAAAGTTCACTTTCTATAAGGTGGTTGAAGAACATGAGTGGAAATCCTGATACCTGCTTCTAACTGCACTGCTGCAATGCTGGCTCTGCGTTTGCTCTCACAGCCCCATTGCGAATCTTGCCTGTCCGACGAGCAGAGGGAAGATTAATCTCCTCAGGAGAGAGGAATCTGTACCCCAGTTTTAGACAAAACACGGAGATTAAAGCTCTGTGCAGGCTGAATAAGCTCAGGCCTTTGTTTGGAGAAGCTGAGCGGTGTTGTGTCCGAACATGAAGGAACAGGGCTGCCCCGCATTCCTGCTGCTGACGCCGCCAGGCTTCATCCCGGGGGGAGTGAGCTGAGCTGTAGGTTACCAGCTGAGCTGCAGGTAGGTGATGTTTTGCTTCGAGGCCTGCTGTCTGAGTCCCTCGACGGCCGTACTTTCGAGGCTGCAGGGCACTGTCCCACCACCGCGGTGGTCAGGGGGGCATGGTGCCCATGGGACAGGCTTGTGAGAGCTGATAGTGGCTGCTTGCAGCTTGAAACCAAGCAGGAGGAGAGCTGCTGGATCATCTTCTGGCAGTGGAGAGAGAACTGAAGATGATTTTAATCATGCTTTGTGTTTAGAGAGCAAGATCCTGACAGTTACACATGGTCTGAAGAGGGGGAATGCATTTTGGCTGGTGCTTGGACTCTGGCTTGTAGCTGAAGTGTGCATTTGAAGTCCTGAACTTTGGAACTCTAAAGTAAAACATTTGTAGTAGGGATAGTGCCTCCTCAGGGAGGGAGCAAGGAAGAAGGACTAAGCTTACATTTAAAAATTAAAAAAAAGAAGCTCGGAAAAGCCATCTTTTCACTGTTAGAAGCCTTTCATGGTGTTGAAGTAATGCTGTGTGACTGGTAGGTGTATGCTGTTTGTTCACTAATGCACTGTATTCAGAAAGAAAGCTTAGATTCAAATTACGATAAAGTTGAAGATAAAATGCAGATAAATGAAGGGGAAAAAAAGCCCCAACCCAGCCCGTCACTATGGCAGAGCAACCATCTGCGCTTTCTGTCTTTTCCTGTGCCAGGAGCCATTAGCACCTGGGGGAAGGCTGAGCAGAGGTGTGTCTGCGTTCGTGTCCCAGTTCATCTCAGGAGCTTGCTCTTGAGGTCAACCTCCTGCTTGCCAGCACCCACGGCACTCCGGCTCCAGGTACACAAACGGGGTTCCCCTTGGAGGAAACTAAAGCAGAAAATGCTCCTTAGAAAAGCACACGACGCTCCCCAGCTCTGAATTCACGGTCACTCCAGGGGACCAGACGGGAGCTAGTAAAGCTGCTTGGTACAGAGCAGAGCTAGAAAACCCCTCAAAATTTGTGTAGTGTAGTTGCTGTACCCTCAGCTCTGCTGTTTCACCGTACAGATCTGATCCTGTTGTGCTGCGCTGTTTGCTAGCACAGAGGTATGCAGTGAATTTAAACTTATCTTTTGTATTTATGTCAGGACAAATAATGATTTGAAAGAATTCTCTAAATAATATGCCCTACATTCTTGAAATATGTCCTTTTATTGAGACAATAAATATTAAAATATTTACATTTTCTTAAAAAATGCATATATATATATATAACGTATGTATTTTCTATACGTGTGTGTGAGTAAAACATTGACCATATAGGGCTTCTACAGACCTTGAGCTTGAAAGCATAATTCTTTAATTTGTACTGCTGTGAAATGCATGTCATTTAATTCAAAGTAGTGCAATGGCTATAAAGCAGCAAAATGGAAGAAAGATGTCACTCGGAGTTAAGAATAATATCCCTGTTTTGATTTTTCATTTTGTTCCTGAGATGAAAATTAATGTCGTATCATCCTACCCCAACTCTGGGGTTAAATTCCTGGCTATTTGTTGAAGAAAGGAAAGTGTAATGAAGACCATAGCTAATCACATAGTTGAAAGAAGAATAGGAAAAGTGGTCACGAGGAATGCTTTTTATTTAACAGAGGCCTGATTTCATTCTGTGTTTAGATTTACTACCCCCTTAAAAGTCTCAAACCATCAGACTATCACGGGGTGGGTATTTTAGACGTCTGGATCGACATTGCCCCACTTAATCTCAATGTGTTGGGGCAGGGCTTGGTGACCTGGTGTCTCATTTCCTAGGGAGTTTCCCAAGCTCTGGAGGTGTGCTCTTTGCATAAAATATTTCTCATAGCCTGAAATGTCAGCTCAGGTGTCGTAGATAAAAGCTCTAATCTTGGATCTGCAAAGTCAAATATAGAAGCAGCACTGGCAGCATTACAGTGATTATTCTTCTAGATTTCTTTTTCCAGCTGTAATTGCTCAGGAAATTTTGAATTTAAAAGCACCTGAAGCGTGTTTTGTGGCCAAATTTACAGTCTGACTAAAAGCTTTCCTTCACTCCACTTTTGGCCTTCTTGCCAAAATAAATAGGCCGTTCTCAGCGTGTGGCCAGAGTGGTTTGTCCTCTGCAGAAGCCTGTGCACAGAATTTGTAATTACACTTGAGGCTTGGTCCTGGGAGCCATGATTCCGCATGTATTATTTTCAGTTTACTGTAATATTAGATTTACTGTGATCACGTGTGCCTTTGCTTGCTTTAGTACAGCTCCTGGCCTTAAGGATGACTTTCTTGGACATCAAGAGGCAGCGCTTGCATTGCCTGTAGCCATGGGCCGTGCTTTGGGAAGCCTTGAAGCTACTGCAGATGGCTTCTGAAAGACGAGTGTTTTCAAAGCCCGGAATCTTCTATAGATTTTGTAACATAAAGGGACAACAAATCATGATTTTTGTGATAAAACCGGTTGGTAATTTTTGATCACTGTTGACCTGAGCAGAATCTTTGGAGCAGAGATACGATTTCTTGCAGCGTTCCTGTTAAATTAATAAATAACATTTTATAGGTGGCAGGGGGCGGGGACTGGAGCTCTGATGTATTTGAGGTTTTAAAACCAGTTAGTAAAATACACCTGGACTTTGACCTCAGTCTACTACCTTACGCCAGCCAACCTCTTGGTGAACAAGAAGCGAGCACAACATCCTGGAGCTGGGTCTCTTGGGACTCGTGGTCTGTAACAGTAGGGAGCTGTGGAGCTGCATCGGAGCCCCGGAGACACTGAGCCGGTGGTAAGAAGATCATTCTGGCCAGCAGGAGTACGTTTGTCTCATCCTGTGGCAAACCTGGAGCCAAAATCAGCTACGGGACCGTAAACTGCATGGCGTTTTGCTAAAGTCTGGGGGAGCCCAGGACTTTCTCAACTGCTGCAGAAAATGAGCGTGCTACCAGAAGTCAGAGAGCTGTGGTGTGTGTGAAGGAAGGGAAAGGAGCGAACAAGAGAATTCAGCTGTGGTCAGGATGTGGCTAATGTGGAAATTGTTATGGTCTGCAGTTCTCCCTGCTGCCAGGATCCTGCTGGTACCAGTAGGAGATTTTGTCTGATTTGTTGCTGTTCGGATGCACACAGTCTTTGCAGCACTGTGGCTACTCTGAAAATATGAACTCTTCTAGATAGTACAAGAGGTTAATAAAGGCTATTTCAGATGGGTTTTATTCTTGAAATATATATTCCACATCTTTTTTTGAGATTGAGGTAGAGTAAATAATTGTGCCATTATTGTCTTGCACTGAAATTACTGTTTGTATACTCATGCCTCATAAGAAGGGGTCTGACACCAATAATATTCCTAAGAAAACTGATAGGTTTACTGACAAAATGCTCTGTTCTGTCCTGTTTCGCTTTCTCTGGGTAGTTTTGCTGTTGGTAAGACTATTAAATTGTTCTCATGCTCTTTTATGTAAAGAGAAAGCTTTCAGTCTCATCCCCCAGAACTACTTTATCAATGACATTGTTGAGCTTGGCAGTAGATTTTGCTGTCAAGATAAAGAGATTGAGTAGAATTGAACAAGAATATATATATATTTTTTTCACTTAACTGTTTCTGAAGGGGAATTTCTCCTGAGTTCAGTGTGATCTGCAGAAGATTGTTGTGTTTCTGCCCATCACCTATAAAATACACCCAGGCTTTTTGTAGGATATACAAGTTGATATGGAGAAATGGGAAAAAAGGTTAAAGCTGTCCCTGTGAGTGTTTTTAGGAGTAAATTCTGCCTGTGAAAGAAATAAGACTTCTGTGCAATTCCATTTTGGCTCTGGTAGTGTTTTTATTTAGTAGTGTTTGGCAACGTTTTCCTATTGCTGGACTTTAAAACAAATTATAATGCAAATATGTCTCTGGTGTAGTCCTGTGATTTACATACATGTGCAGACGTGTTTATCAAGACGATAAAACTCCCTGCAGGTTGCCTTCTTGCTTATCTCTGTAGGGACTTTTTTGCTGTTCTGCACTGTGGAGAGGCCAGCACAGCTAAGGTTCAAAACGCGACGAGATGAATGGGTCGAGGGAAGCCAGGGAGGTAGTCTGAGCTGCGTCTTGCTGCAGTGTGTGGCCGCTCACCCCGTGGGCTGTTCCTAAACCGTTGTTATTAGTAGGGTTAAGGTTAGAATTCGGCACGTGGCTTTCTCTGTTGACATCGAAGGGTTGCCTGGACTTCAGGGATTGAGGGTGACTCATCTGAAAGGATAAAACGTGTGATTTTGTCACTAGTTGGTGCAAGTTTTCTTCTTCAAATGTACTTTTGTAAGAAAGTAATTAAACCGTGGAGTTTTTTTAAATTATCTTTTTTTTTTTTGTAGGAACTGGTGAATTACCAAGAATTCAAAAGCACTCGAAAGTATTTTATCAAGGGGATGAAAACCCTGGGGTCCCAATTTCCTACTGTAATGTGCAGCTTCTGCAGTTCAGGCTGTGGTAGCTCATGACCAGACGTTTACATACCCAACTAGAGCTTCTTGTTGTTGCATAGCAGCATTTCATTGAAGCGTTTGGTAATCAAAGGAAGGATTTTCTTACTGCAGTGTGATTTCGTAAGCATAATCGGATTTTCTTCTTCCTGCGCTGGAGCTGAGGTCTGGTTTGGCAGATCTGAGATCGGCAACTTTTGTTTCATCTCCTGTGCAGAGCTCAAGGGGAGGTTGAAGTGCTCTCAGAGGAGCATGAACAAATCACTTCTCGTAGGAGATCACCTGAAGACGAGCAGCAGCTCGGCAGCACGGGGTGTGGGGTGGGGAGGCTGGGAGCTCCTGCTGACCATCGGAGAGCACGCCATGGAGCAGGTGGATGGGTGGGGAAGGCTGGGAAGGGGCAGAGCCAGGAGAGAATTTAAGCCTCCACAGCTGATGGAGACAGACACTGTCTTCAGAAAACATCTGCCCTTTCCTGCGCCTCTGCCTGCCCTGGTGCTCCGTACACTTTGTCATCGGGTGGCTTGTGCTGCCATTCGTCTTGCTTCGAACTTTTCGTCCACTTGTTGAGCTCTGTCTTGGACTTCTCCGTGTCCCCTCGCTGCCCTCTCCGTGCTCTCCCTCCCTGTTTAACCTGCATTGACCCTCGCGGCTGGGCTGATCGGCCCCTTTTGGGCTCCCTTGGCCGCCGCGGCTCGCTTCTGGTGCTCTGGCTGTTCGCTTCTGCTTCTGAAGTGGTGTCCAGACCATAACCGAGGAGCTCTTCCTTTAATTTAAACTTCAGCTTTATTTTTGACTGCCTTTGTTGTGTTGCTGGAATTTGACGTTGTGTTGGGGCTTTTGCTGCTTCTCCTCTTTCGGCATGCTGCTGTTACTTGCTGCAGGTTGAAACCAGTGCAGATCCACTCCGGGTACTTCTTTGCTGGTCCATCAGGCAGTTCCCCGAGGGTTATTTTAATTCACAGTAAGTGGGACAGAAACCTGTCTATATGTTGTTAGCAAAAACTGAAACAGGAGCAACGTACTTGACAGAAGGGTTGCTTTAGAAAGCTGGCAGAAGCGCAAGAATCACAGAGGAAATCCGCAAACATTATCTTAATATGAATCAAATTTAACTTCTCCATATCACAGTCAAAATACCACAGAGCCAGAGTCTGACAAGCTTAGAGTCGCACAGAATTCACTCTGGGTCTTGCAGATGGGGAAAAGACTTGAGAAATTTATCTGTTTTTCCCCTTGGAAGTGGAAAAGGACCTCCCTTGGTCCTTTCTCATGGAAGTACCCTGCCAAGTGCAAACGTTGTCAGGATTACCCCAGGGTTTAGCATGAGCAGGATCGGTATGCCAGGTCCCATAACGTTTGTTGTGACTTTCAGTGGCAGATTTCCTTGTGTTGCACAGGATTTGGTATTGTTTGTTCTGCGGTACCGAGGCTCTTGGCACTCAGTATGGCAGCTGAATGATGCTCGGCCTTTCGGAAATCTGTTAAAGCGTGAATTATGTTAGATACTCTCGCTATGACACGGGCTCTTCCAGTGGTTTCATCCTATTTTAACGGGTTACGTTTTTGTTCTGTGGAAGGTGCACACATACAAAAATGCAAACTGATTAAATGGGAAGCATTTGAAAAAGCTTTGAGTGTAATGGTTTGAAAATGGGTTTCTTGTGTGCGGCACAATGCAAGTAATGCCTATTTTCAGAGGAGTTAAATACGAAATGACTTCCGTTCCCATGAAGGAAATTTCTTACCATGATTTAGGAAGCAGATTTGCTAATTTAAGACCTTGTCTTGATGCAGCAGCACTTTCAGTGTTAGCAGACAACGTGGGTGTGTGTTTTTTCAAGGCACTGGTTCTACTCAGACCCTTCTGTGCTCCTCAGAGCTGCGTTCCTCGAGGTGGGGAGGAAGGGAGGAGGCACGGCTGGAGAGCAAAGCGAGGAGCAAAGTGAGGAGAGCAGCTGGGCCCACCTGGCCAGAGCAGGCATTAAGACACAGGAAGGTGAGATGGCTTAGGGTCGGCTGCACAGGTCTTGCACCAGTCCTGTCTAACACACCGCCTCTTCTGCTCCGTAACATTTGTTTTTCCAGGATATATTTCTGGGATCACTTCCTATCGTACCTTCCGATTTCAGAACTTCTTCATGAACGTTTCTCATAAGAAAGTGGAAAGAGGGCATGAATGTTCAAGGGCAAACTCTTTGAGAAATGATACAAAGCATCGCGTGCTTTCTTTACTGAGAGCCAGGGCTTTTTGTGCCTGTGTGTAATTGTGAACTGTCACGTTTACCATGGAGAAAGTAAAACTAGGTTTCTCTAATGCTTTAGGAATAAGGGACTGGTTTGTCTTCTCAAAAAATGTTTTAAATTTTAAAGATAGCAGCAGAGTAGGTATTTCTTATGTGAATGCTAAAATACAACATGAGAACAAATAAAAAAGAATGATTGTTACGGAAGAACTACAAAAATCAGTTTCTAATTGAAACTGAACCAATATTCAAAACCTGGTGATACATATAAATATACAAGAAAAGGAGCATGCTCTTAGAATAATTTCTTTAGCTGATTTATTTTTTTTTGTCAGAATGTCTCTAAGTCAGAGCATGTAGCTTTGCAAGAAGTTTTTATCCAGTAATTCTGTTTGCATACATCTATGAAACCTATTGGCAGTTAACCCATCAACATGAACAGTTTCAAGGCATTTTTTTTTTTAGAAGATGGCTTTGTGTTATGCTGTGCTCTTGTCCATTTTCTTCTTTTCTGGATTGGCAGAAGTCTGCTTGGCACCGTTACCTTGTGGAAATGATCGTAAGTAGGAATGAAAAAAAAAAGTAATTTGGAATAGCTGAGCTAAGTGGTTTAGTGCAGAAAAGATTTATAATAAATTGAAAAATTAAATAAGAAATGAAGAGTGAATGGGTTTAATACTCAGCTAAACAATGCTGTTATGATTGTATTGCATGTAGCTAAAAGAAAATCTCTGTGCTATATTTATTGTTCCTTTGAGTTATGCTGTTGGCAGTAGAGGGCTGAATCCTGCATAAGTTTAGATTTGTTGAAGTTTCACTTAAACAATGAGCTGGTGTTCAAAAAAGAGCTCGACTGGCAGCATTTTTCCTCCCTTTGTTCTGTCCTGTGTGGTCATAGGACCTTTCTCGTGAGCCTTGTGTAACATGCAGAATTCTGAGCAACTCCTAAACACACAAGATAGGAAATACAAAATAACGTAGTCATTTTGCTTTTACAGTGATAATCTGCTACCAGTGTATTTTCTTTATTAGCCAACCTGACAATATACTACTGACTGTTTGTTTAATTAAGTTTTATTTTTTATCTGTCTTAATTAGTTAATTCAGCAGTTAGGACAGTGCCCTGGTATGATAAACTCTTTATAGGATAGTAAACAGGATCACATCGGCGAATGCCTGCTTCTAATGACAAGTTTGATAATTACATCACTGCACTTTGCCTTCTTGGAGTTCATTCACCTGATGATAGCCTCTGATTTCCTTTTGAATACTCTGCAAAACCAAAATGTAGTTGTGTTGCCTCCTTTTAAAAATCATTAACGTTTAAGTAAAGATAAGTGGGATGATAACATAGCAACTTCCAACTAAAGAATCCTTAGTCATACTCAAAGTATTATGTAGATTTTATTTAATTACTATGAGAAATAATATTAAACATTCTCTAAAGGAGGGAATAATAGTGTGGAAGAAGTTAAGGAATGACTAGTGGGTGTTGTTTTGTGTAGCCTGGTGAGTGCAGGAAGATTTTGCCTTGCAAGTTTTTTGAACTGCTGGCTACTAATGTTGAACGTGTTGAATATGACTGCCAATAATTAAGGCTTTTTCCTATGGCTTGCAGCTGTCTTGTCTTTGGAGTTTAGTCTTCTTTTCTGCAGTTACAAGTAATCAGATGAAAAACAAGGCATTTTTTTTTTTTAAATTGTGTGTGTATATGAAATGTAGCCCCTTCTGTGTAACACGGAGCAGGTGAAGGCTCTTGCTTGTGGGAAGCTGCAAGCACCTGTCAGCAGATTGGAAAAACTGGGACTGCATTTCCAAAGTGTTCAGCACGATTTCTAGAAGGCTGGGGTTAGAAGGGGTGATGCTACTGTGTGACCACTCGTGGAAATATAAAATCTGATGTTTCAAGGGTTGGCTGTTGGGGTTACCAGCTTCAGACCTGGCTGACTCCTGGCTGTAGGTGAAACCTCTGTGAGTTTTCTGCTTCACGTTGGAAGAAGCCTTAGTTGTGGAGTCCAAAAGGAGCTAGCAACTTATAATCAACTGCCTTAATCTTTAATGTGTGTTCAATACATATGTATAAATTCAGATGTGGAAGATTGCTAATCTTGGCCTCCTTTGGAAGCATATTTCAGGTGAGTTCAAGACTTGCTGTATTTGGCGGTGCTGCTCTCAGATGTGTTGCCTGGATGTGAATAGTTTTCCATCCTACTATTCAGGAACAGTGTCCTCTGTCAACACTGTAGTGAAACTTGTTGAAAGTAGGTTGCATTTAGATAGAGGCACATGGAGAAAGACACTGATAACAAATGGTCTGTAGTGAGCAAATGGGTATCCTTTATGGGAAAAATAGGATTTGTCATTCGTTTCCATTCAAATCTGTACTTTTCTCAGTTTGTGTTCAGTGATACACGTTTTAATCACTGAGGCGTTCTTTCATGTTTCAATAAAGGGCTGTTGCCTGTTCCTAAAGGACTTGTCTCAGGGAGTTGCACTCGTACTGCTTTGTTTCTGCTCATCTCAAAATGCTGAGCTGCAAACCAGCTATGCAAGAGCTGGCTCAGGAACAGGCTTCATGCAGCAGTCTCAAGGGCAGGGGCATCTACATCAGATGGGAAGGTAGATAGTAGATCAGGTATGGCCTGAAAGGTTTCAGCTTCCAATTATAATGTGCTGCCAGAAGCCTGTCAGATCCCTAACTAATAGAGACATGGACTGGTGCTGAAAAGGGAATGTTACAGCCGCTGGTTTGGGGCTGCTTCCCAGGCAGAAGATTGTATTTCTTAAAAGTAATTATGTCATGAATAACTACTAAATTTTCATTTAGATGCCTTCAGCCATTGGGTTCTGACATGCTTGCAAAGCCTCAAGTATTTTTCTTAAACCTGCATTTTGCTGGACGTGGTGGAATTCACTCGTTGCTCTGTCTTTCGAGAGGATTTTTTAGCTCACGACATTCCCCTATCATTACTTGTTAATAAAGCATGAAGCAGGCTTAGGAACATGCAAGAATGCAAAAGCCCATGCCAGCGAACAAAGGAGAAGCCTCCAGATACCAACTGGGGGGATTGGATTCACATCGCAGCAGAAATGTTGGCAGCGGTGTCAGGGTTTTTTCCTTGTGCAGCACGGTTATGCCCAGAGAGCTGGCCACGCTGCCTTGTTTTTAGTGGCTGTGCGGCGTATTTCTCAAGTTCCAATTTGAAGTAGCTTTTTAAAAGAAAATGACAGGCTTGCGAAGAAATGAAGGCCTGGCTGTATTCAGAAATAAGCTCTTGACGTGCAGCTACACCCATCGTGGCACTGGTGCTCAGAGGCCAGGCCCAGCTGGAAAAAGGTAACCCCAGAGCTGTGCTGTGTCTGGGGCCTGATTTACAGTATCTGAAAATGAAGAAGAATGGCCAACTGCCATTGACTGCAGTTGTTATTTTACAGGATGTGTCCTGTGCTGCTGGCAGCATGTGCTAAGGATGATCGGGGCTTGCAGCGGTTGTGGGATGTGGCAAGAGGTTTGGAGGCAACAGAAACAAATGGGATGCTCGAGGGGTAGCACAGAAGCTTTCTGTGAGCAGCTAAAATAAGCTAATGTGCCCCCAAAAAATAAAATGCAAAGTTTCCTGTATTAAATATATATATAATATATAATATATAAATATATTATATATATATTTAAACTAGCATGAATTGCATGAATAGCACACACTAGAAACATATGTTTAAATCTTTGTTACCTTCATACATCCTGAACTGCACGTGGGGAGGGAAAGTTAACTGGGTAATTGAGTACATTTAAACAGATCAATGCTGAATGAAGTACGCTGTAACAAGCTTTTCCAAGTCTCTTCTCTTCATTTAAAAAAAAATTTGACTTTGCACTCCGAGGTCTTTTCTCTAAAATTACGTTCAATCCTCTGCCATTTAACACTGAAGTTAATAGCAGATCGCTGTATGCTTTGACAACTTCACTGGTGTTGAGACCAGCAGCATTCCCCAGGTGATCGCAGCAAGGCTTTGCTTTCTCTTCAGACCTTTCTGAATTCCTTGGAGGCAGCACAAAGCAGGTCATGGGAAGCATGTCCTGACAAATCCTCTGTGAGACGAGAGTGTCCTTTTCTGCTTGCAGCTGTACAGCTTCCTGGTGGGACGATGATTTTTGTTTCCCTTGCTACTGTTTGTGAGAAAAGGATCTGCAAACTCTTCACTGGTTGTGAGAAATTGTGCAGCTCCTTTCTCCTTCAGCTGCAAGGAATAGGAAAATGGGGGGCATGTTTCCCATCTTAGGGTTTTGCTGCTGGTGTTTTCATTCCTGCTTGGCAGGCTCATTTGATTTGTGCTGGGAGGGGCAAGTTACACCTTAGTGATGTGAGGAACTTTTTTGCAAGTTTGGGAATCACTAAAACACGTCACAGGTACGTGAATCAGTTGTGGAGGGGAGTGAGAAATGGCCAGAAGTGAGCCGTTCAAGCTGCTTGGACTCCCTATTCTCATTAGGGTAAGGACTCTAAAGTAGGTTTCAAAAAAAAAGGACGAATTCAGCATATTTAAAATGGCACTGTTGGCCATTCACGATGTGCCAGTCCTGGCAGCTTTCCTGGTTGGCTCAATGAGCTTTGCACGCAATCAAATACTCTTTTTAATTGGGAACTTACTTAGCTGCATAGCTTGAGGAGCCCAAGGTTTGAATGACTTGGCCTTGGCATCTATTTCACTTGTGCGCCGTAGGTTCCATTTAATCTAAAACTAATTTCATGTCATGTTTTAATAGAAAAAAAGGTCAATGTTTCTTAAGAGGCAGGGTTTTAATGGTACTGTATTGGAGGCCAGTGTCTTAAAAGCTTATAGTGTGATCGATCAATATATTTATTTATAGGAAATATACAGTAAGTGTTATTTAAGAGCCACGTGCCCAGCCAAGAGAAAAGTGTGCGCACATTCACTTCTCTCAAATAACAGGAGATTACATTGCTGCTCACCTTATGGGAGATATGCCCATTACAGAAATTCAGGTATTTGCACACCGAATCAGGTACAGACAGACATCTGTTAGTCCCACGAGCCATATCTGTATGTGTGTGTCCATATGGCTGCATGTAAGCACTAAGAGTGCTAGCACACAGATTTAGCTTTGAGTCCATCCTGTACTTCTGTTTTAATCACATCAGTCCCCTTTTTGGTTCACAAGTTGGGGAAATTGGACAAGGAGCTGTAGAGAGTAGTCTGTGGACCACCCAGAAATTATCTGTCCTTGAATCTTCTTCATACCCCAGTCCGAGGGAGGAGTCCTCTCTAAGTGAAGTGTCACAGGATGGAAGAAGGCTGGAAGAATTTGTCCTGACAGGCTGGCTCCAGTCTGTGCTCTGGCTGCTTCCACCCTGAATAACAGAAATAAACATAGTAACCTAAAGTCTGTGTAGTAAGCCCTGATAGCTTACTACATTTGTATACAAACTGTTTTTCTTAATTTTTATACATATATTTTTTGTTACAGGAAATACTGGATAGATCCCACAATGGAGGACGGGAAGCCCGTTTGGGCTCCACACCCAACTGATGGGTTTCAGATGGGCGTGATTGCGGACATTGGTACTGAATACTTAACTATTGAGCCTCTGAATCAGAAAGGCAAGGTAAGTGTCTGACAAGTGAGAAAAACCTTACAAAAATATTTTACCTGTAGGCCAAATCTTTGCAGATATCCGCCATTACATGCAGGCTGAACGAGTGGCGAAAAAAAATACTGCTCTGTTGTTTGGCTAAGGAACTTTGTTTAGCTTTAACTTGCCTTGCAAATGAAATATCCCACTGATAAGAAGCACATGCTTTCTGTCAATTATCTGCATCTGTGTATGTGCTCATGAAAGAGAAGACAACTGAATCTCCATAGCCATTTGTTTCAATACTGTATACTTTATTTTTCCAAATTTGAGACTGTTGAGAGTCTGTTGTTGAGATTAGCTTCTCTCTTCTCCCTTAGATGCACAGAGACTACTATAGTAGTGTCCTAGGCTCTATCTTAGATTAGACACGTTTCTGTTAGACTGCTGATTGAGTGATGAATCCTCTTACTTCAAGCACTTTGAAACATAAGAATGTCAAACAAAGGTCCCATGGAATTACTACAGCAAATTAAAGGCAAAATAAAAGCAGCTTTTAAAGTGAAGTCATAATTAGTGTGTTCAAACTGCTTCATTTATCATGACATCTTTTGGATTTAGCACATCTTAATTAAATGTCAGATTTTACAGGAAGTGCCCTGTAACTATTAATTATCCTAATTCAGATGGTCAGCATCATGGGTTTTACTCCCTGGAATAAGATTATACACCATTTTAAAAGTTGTGATTTGGACTTTGTGAATATGTCATATGCTGGTTCTAGCTGTTGTGTTTTCAGATATGGAAAAGCAAATTTATTTTGTTAAAACTTTTTTTTTTCTTCACGTCTACAATAATAGAGAATGCTTTGTCACAGATCAAAAGGTTATGCAGCAGTTCTTCCTTTGGGAGGAATGTTTATAGACTTTTTTTTTTTTTTTAAGTCTTGTAGAGGAAGTTGATTTTTCTTTCATTAGAAATAAAAAGATCTGATATCTGTGTCTGTGAGATAAGGTCTTTAGGCTTAGTAATAGTATGCATTCTTCAGTCTGTGAAAGAACAAAATTATTCAGACAAGAATATGTTAAATATTCTAAACCAACGTTTAAGTGATCTTTTACTGACTTAACTGATGTTGACCCCAGTGCTATTGCTGTTTATATCCCCAACTGGTTCTGATGTGTTAAGAGCAAAAGTTCATATATTGGAAACAGAAATAGATGATAAGGAGATACTTGAATCACTATTTATTTCTAATATATATGCCTTCCTCTACCCCCCCCCCTTTTTTTCTTTAATAAAACAAACAAGAAAAAGCACCCTAAAATACAGAGATTTTTTTTTTGGTTGGTGGTTCACAGTGCACAATCTGTGTTGCCTACAAAGTTTGGTACTTTGCTTATGGCTGTCTAGAATTAAGCAAATCAGTTAAGGGCCTGCAGTTCATTTCTGAAAGGGACCGAACACTTCACAGTTAGGTGTTTAAATACACCAGAGATTATGGTCCTGCATTTCTAACTATCAAACTTCCTTATATTAATAAAGGTGGAGTAAAACGTTTTGCTGATTACCTTCTCAGTCTTTTCAAGGTGGCATTGATTTCCTTTTGTAGCGAAATGCTTCTCATTGCTTCTTGACTTTTTTGTGCATTTAGACCATTACTTTGAAGCACTCAGCATTTATACCCATTATTATCAAGTCTGTTTACTCCAAATGACAGTTCAAAAGTGCTCTTCAGTAAGAAGGAGTGATCTAGCAGCTCCAGAGTTGCCCACGATAATTACAGGGAGGAGATGAGTAATTCGATCTTGTAAACATACCCGGGCAGTGTAACTTATTATTATTTTTTAATCTGGGTCATTAACATGTCATATGTACTCCCGGTAAGGTACCAGCTTCTACAGGAGATCACAGACTGAAAAGGAAATGTGTGTGTGTGTGCATTTCTTGATTGTTGCCTTTTATACCACTTAATGGTTAATTAAAATAAGTCGTTAATAACTGCAGTGAATGCTGCAAGGCAGCAGTTTCACGCTGTCTCAGAGTCCTTCCTCCCTTCCCTGCCCGTAGCTAGCTGTGGTGTGGCAGCGCGGCACCCTCTCAGCTGTGCTGGCAAGCTGGTGAGGCACAGCTAACTAGGTCAGAGGATGGATCCACCTTAACAGTGAAGACATGGAAAATTTTAAGGATGGCAGCAAGCAGCAGCAAGAGGAAGGAGGACCTAGGGCAAGCGTGGTCAAAGATTTCTTCATGTTGTGAAACCAAGTTACCCAGAAAAGGCTGGGCGAAGGTAGTTGGCCAGCATACCGATTTACTTACAAAGCAGCAGTAGCATTTTTGGGTACCACAGCCCATCCAGAGTTAACAACAGCATTTACATAGCTGTGCCTGAAGAGAGGTGGGGATCTGAGTCACCGAGACTGCCTTGTATAGGAAGGAGTAATGCAAGCACTGAGAGCTTCTTATCAGAACAAGGGATGTGTTATGTGACAGGAGTTGCTCCCAAGAGCTAGATCATGGGCTTGCAAGGTTGAAATGCCACAACTACGAAGAAAATGGGGAAACTGGAGAGTGGTTTGCTAATGAGCATGGTCCCCCTTAGGGATGGAGCTCTTCCTTGAGGATGAGCTCTGAATCTGAGCAGAGGGAACAGGGCTCAGCCCCGCAGCTATGTCCTGCCAGCAGTCCCACAGTGGTGTGCCAGGAAGGAGACGGACAGAAAGACAGCCCGTTGTTAGATGCAGCTAACGTTTCATTCACACATCTTTTACTCAGAATGTGCTTTTTGGAACTTATCAGGAATCCTGACCTTGAGAAAATAGCTTTTATGTTGTATTGCTTGATGCTACAACAGGGAGAAGGCAGATCCCAGTGAAACTGTCAAATGGGGAATTTATTCTTTTCCTGGAGGTAGTGAGTTTGAATTTAGTGACTAGGAGAGATACACCCTGAGATACCTTTCTGGAACCCTTGCAGCTAATGAACTTCTCTAGTGATCAGTTCCTAGCAGGACAGGGGAGGCACATATTGCTGCAGACACCAGTCCCTGCTGCAGTTGCCTGAGAAGCACCATATGGCTCTGAGAAAGGCTCTGAAAGGTCCTGGAAAGCTTTATGGGACCCCTGTTCCAGTATGTTCTGAATAACCAGCACGGCATTTCCCCAGGTTAAGTCTAAATAGATAAATGTATTCTGAAAGTAAGGATCAGAACATCCAAAGTTCAGTGTTTCCAAGCAAAGGCATTATTTTAGCAGTGAGTGCAGCTTGCTTGAGGAAAAGAGATAGGTTCTTGTCCATCATAAGAACAGTTTATGTTGCTTTCGGCTGTTTTGTAGAATGCAGCTGGGAGTAGGGATGTCTCTGTGGCTGTATCTAGAAGATATAAAGGAAGGCACAGTTACACGTATTTGATTACACGGTAGAAAGAAGATCCTGCTTGAACGGAAAGATATCTTTTTTCACTCATCTTGTTTCTGGGAGAACAGTTAAGATTGCCATTGGATTTCAAGGGCTGCTTCATTACAAAAAGGAAAAAAAAAAAAAAAACAACAAAAAAAACAAACCCTCTGTTTTGCCTCCTGAGACCACTTTCATAAGTGGTTCATAAGATCAGTATCCCGTCCCTTTTTTAGAATTAGTTTGACCTAAGCTATGCCTTAATGTAAGTGTCTTTGACCAAATGCCTGAAGGGTTTTCTCCTTACAGTCAATGTGTTTCAAAATACGGGGCAATGGAGTAAATAACTGGATAATTTTTAAATGGCAGATATGAGATAGCTTGCCCATTTTTCTGTTTAATATATTCAATTTTAATAGTATTTGGCAATATTCAGAGCCCTACACATCTAGGAAATGTACCTAGCTATATGATAAGTAATTACCTTAAACATAAAGCAGTAGAGTAACTGGGACAGGTGTAACATTCTTGGTTGATACAGTTTAAACTAGGCTTCATGTTCCCATCTGATCTGAAAAAGTCCATCAGAAACACAGTTGCTAAGTCGTTTTTATATTGCTTACTTGTTTTATGACTCAGGAAATAGTGAGCTGTGATACTGTACTAAATTACAGAAGGTAGGAAGGACTTGAAGAAGGACATCCAATTTGCCACAAGCTGACTGTCCCTGCAGCATATCTAACATTGCAATTATTTCACAATTCCCACTGTGTGAAAAAAATGAAGGAGGACAAAATCAGTATCAATTTTCCTTAATTTTTCACTGATCTTTGATCAGAGGCTGAGTGGTGAGGACAGTGGAAAGGCTCTCCCTTCCTCTTCTGAGGTAGATCTGGTATAGCTGGGTTTAGAGCTGTGAAATGTTGGTGTCAAAACTTTTTGAAGAGTGTTACAGGACAGCTGGACATCATGTTCATTCTCTCTTGTGGGTAAAAAATAATCTGTGTTTGTTAGTGGTTAAACTTGAATTGCATATCAGCAAGCAAGAAAAACTGAAGTCAGATTTTTTTGAAGTAAGTCAAGCTCTTTTTTAAGCTTTTCCACTTCTGCTTGTAGAATGAACTGAGTATATGGGAAATTGTTGTTCAAATATGTCTTTATGCAATGCAAGCCACCTTTATTGTTGGCAAACTTGGGGAGAAAATTCTGGTAAGATGTTCCAACTGCAGTGTTTTGAGAGGGAGGGAAAGAGGGGGCTCTTTACCCTGCTAAAACTTGGAGGTAGGTAATGTTCAAATCCCCTGCGGCTCCAGCGTGCTCTGATGAAGGATGTTGTGGAGGAGGTTGGTCTGACAGATGTTCAGTAGTTCCAAAGTCATCATGCAGATGCTTTTCCCTTACAGAAGTTTTTTTATGCACTTTTTTTCTGCATTGAATCCTGATAAGGAGATAGCAAAGTATAATTTATGACTATAATTAGCATATAGCATGGTAACTCTGTAGGGAAGGGATATTACAGACTTAATGTTTTCCAACCAGCAGCAATTATTTTGTCTCAGGGATGTTTTTGATCCTTGCCACTTTAAAGGGAGTTGGAATTTGGCTGTTCACAATGGTCTAAGTTGCAAAATCACATTTATTGTGTCTTTTTGTATGGAAGCAAAGATGAAAAAAGTTGCTGTATTTCTTCTAAACATCCATGTGAGATGCTTTTCATGGTACTGTCTTGCTGGGTGCAATGTTAATTAAGCAAGCAAACTTGTTTATTTATTAGGGTCATTCTTTTAGATCTAGTTGGTTGTCTTTTAAAGTAGAGACAGAATTAAGTAGGCTTCTTGTCTTCATTTCCATGGGGAAAAGGCCTGTAGTAGCATGTAGTAGCAGCTCTGTCACGTTTAATTGGTACAACAATGCTTCTGTTCATTCCTAGGTATCTCAGACAACCTATTACTGCTGTAAATAAAAAGTATAATTAAGCGCCTAGTTCTTACAATATGCAGTAGCTTTGCACAGATGCTATAATACAGTTCTGTAAGCTTTTTTTCTTTTTTTAAAAACAGAAGTTATAGGATATTTCTTCATCTTCACAATATTAATTAAAATTTAGAGGATAAACAAAGTTTGGTTTGTTATTAATTTTTCCAGTTGGGTATGAACAGTTGCTAAATGGCTGTTTTGTGTTACTGGAGTACAGAGGTTGAAGGAAAGTCTTGTTTTACTTTGATACTGGCTTGTTGAAGGAAAAAAAAAAAGAACACTCAAAGTTAGAGAATTTGGAGATATAGAAAATACTGTATATTGAATATTTATGTTTTAAGTGGGAATGTTTTAAAATAATATATGATGATGACAACACAATCCTTTCACTGAACTAATAATTTGTTATTTTTGCTTCTTTGCAAACCTGAGGAAGTTGTGTGTCCTTTATAGATCTGTTCCCTTCGCAGTATTGTTGCTTTTCTAATCATTTTTGGTATTGTCTGTTGTTCTATGCCAATGGTTATGTGCAATTTTCAAAACGCATCAAATATTTTTATAAGAATATATATTATAGGAATTGTTTTTTGTAATGTAATGCAAATATTGCAGTTCCTTATCTGCACCTGGTAGCTCAGTAACATTTCCCGTGCTGAGATACAAAGCTAGAAACTTCATTTTTAACTATGCATGATGATGGTGCATTTAGTTGCAACATGACATAAGACATCTTTGGACTCTCTATTTTTATGGAATTACGACAATTTTAGTATTTTTCATCTAACAGACTTTCCAGGCTGCTATCAATCAAGTGTTTCCTGCTGAAGAGGACAGCAAAAAGGATGTGGAAGATAATTGTAAGTTATGAATTTTAAAATAAGATATGCATTTGAAAAAAATAGTTTGGGGAAGAATATTATTTCTTTACAAGCTCCCTGTTTTTTTCTTATAGTCCTTTTTGTTTTCTTTGCTTGAGTTTGTGTATGAACTTTACTGATCCTGGAAACTTATTAAAGTAAACCTGTTTTAAATATCATTGATTGTGTTTTTTAATTTTCAGCTGAACACTTCAGAGGAATTTGTGACTACATGAGTTATTCCCATATACAGCTGTTACTTGTCTAACTTCACATTATATATAAGATGCTACTTACCTGCATTTTGATCAACTGAATTGAGCATTTCGGCGCTAACTAAATCTCTCAGCAAAAGAATAAGTTGCCTTATCAGCAGCTCTATTGTACTGCATTTTCCTGCATGTAACCCACTTCTCAGACAGCATTCCTGTGGAAGTATAGGTAGTTGAAAAAAAAATTTAAGATAACATTTCTAAAACTGGAGACAGGAATCCAGACCTGCTGAGGCCACTGGAAAGGGAAATGGGTTATAGTGAATTAGACCAGAGGACTGCTGGGGAAGGACCTTTGAAGTGAACTCGTAATACACATTGTGTTGATATGCAGGGGTTTTATTTTGTTAAATATATTATAGTTAGATCTGTGGAAACAAATCAAATATGCAAATCTGAAGTGAGGAGAGAGAGTACCAAGATAGGTGAGAAAGGACCAGCTTTTGTAGAAATGAATAGAATATAGAACTGAATATTTTGCCACTGTTGCTGTTTGTGAGCAAATCTATTCAGAGAGACTATCCTATCTAGAAGATCTGATGAGGGAAATTATTTTAAATATTTCTGATGGGGATTACTGCTTGGCCAAATACTAGTAACTTTGTAAATGGTGGGCAAAAGTGGCTTCTGTTGTTCTTCCTCTAAAATAAATAGCAGGTAGGACTTTGAAAGTTGTTGATGATTTAAGAAACAAGGTTTATATTGTGGGGGATGGCATTTATATCCCATGGCAGGAAGTACAGCTCTTACAACTGCTCTGTAAGGAACAAGAAAAAGCTTGTGGCAAGGCTTGAGGCTTCTGCTTGTACTTAGATGGAGCAGTGTTGATGGTGCAGTGTTGTCAGAGGTGGAACCAAGCTGGCAGCTTTGTTACCAGTTGCTGGCATTTGTACCTGTCTTCTCTGCACAAGATGATAGCTAGGGACATGCATTTAGTCTGTGTGTGTCTGTCACAGCAACCTTATTGAGATGTCCTGGCACCTCTGTGTCCCAGTCAGGGAACTGAAATTTGGAATGAGATACTGGAAGTCATTTGAGATTTTAGCAAAGTGCTATTCAATTAAGTTAAAACAGTCATCCTATGGGAGAAAATGTCTTCTTCGGCTTACTGGCTAAAATATAAAACTTAAAAATATTTTGTCCAGCAATCCCTTCTGTTTCAAATATTATTTTGAGGCTTTTCCAATATATTTCCACTTTACGCTCAGCAGTTGATGTTCGTCTCTAGCATGTGTGAAAACAAGTTCAGTTTCCTTCTCTCACAGAGAGGATTTGTGCTGATCATCAAAGATCTTTAAGAATAATTATTATATAAATATAATTCACTTTACAAACTACTGGGTGTTTTCCATCTCTCCTTATAATGCCGTTTTCAAAAATCCCGAAGGTCTAGTTAATAATACACTTACCATTCCAACCTGTGCTTAGTGATTAACTCCTTCCTGGGGTGTAATTTGCTAAGTATTGCTTTTTTTCCCCCCCACTACTCTTGGTCTTCTATATCCCAAATGCACTGGCTGCAAGAAAGACCTTTTTGAGAATCTAGCCCTTCCTCAAGTATGAATTTTTAGTAAATGCTGCAAGTGGTACAGAGACAAAAGATTTACCTTTCCTTGTGATTCACACTCCTCTTTCACTCATGTTTCAGTGTCTGTCACTATATATGGACAAAAAAACAAACCAGAACTTCTTGATTTTGAGGTGAAACAATTTTTAAAAAGAAAAGAAGGGGGTAGGTTATCAGATAAGAATTGTAAAAAATAAAATAAAATTCAGAAGAGACAGTGTGTGCAAATATGGCATTGGAATTTCCCGACTTTAAGTGCTTGAATTGACTTCCGTGAACTCTGTGTGTGTGTGTGTATGCAAATAATTATGTGGACTATGAAATGCACATATGCTGGTTATAGTCATGAATGAGCCATATGAATATGCAGAATTCTCCCTCTGGTTACTTCCTGTGGCTCTGGATAGGAGTGCCACTTTTAAGGGATTTATTCTAGAGAAGATACATTTTGAAATTGCAGATTGAAGCCTTAGTCTTGTCTTGAGGCAGCACTGTTTCTCCTGGAGCAGGCTCCTGTTCTGCACTGAGTCTCTTGCTTCAGGCTGGTCTGGTGCACGTGGTGTGAGGCAGAGCCATTCTCTGTCCTACTGCCAAAGGAAGGCTATAGGATGGAAAAAGACAACATCTGTGCTCTTGAGAAGCTCCCATTGTCTTTTGCCAGTATTGTTTGGGTTAGCAGGAGGAGGGTGGAGGGAGAAGTTAAGTTTCTTGCTGGGCTTCAGGCTTCCTTGCTGGGTGAGGTGTCTGGGAAGAAGGACTTCAAGTAATAAGAGTTGGCAGTCTCTCTTGCACATCTGTGGAAATGAGCTAGAACGTTTTTCTCTGCAAGGGCCCTTGAGGAAGGGCATTGGTCCCATTTGGCCCAAATTCAGAAATGACACCAGCTTTCTACACTTCACTGGTCATTGTACACTGATCATTCATCCCTTGTGTGAGGGAGGGGGTAGCAGTTAGCATTAAGTGCTTATTTCATCTGCAACTTCCTAAGTGCCACTAATCTGTAAGGCTTACCAGTATGGCAGGCAATCTGTTGTAACAAGACAAAATAGTGTTGTGCACTTAAATTTTAGACAGATAGAGGATTCTGCATATTTGCATATCGAGGCTGTGTAATAAGTAGTGCCTTCACTTCTCTCTAATTAAGGCTGCCAACACCTTCTGGTGTCTTAAACATCACGTTTCTGAAAACAGGGCCTAGATTTGCCAGCATGTTGAAACTCTGTGTGTGTGCCCACTCTCTGCCTTGGGATGCCTTTTGCTAACTTGTTGGCAAAGTTAGTTCAGCTATTTTATGTTAACAGGGTAAGAAAATAGCTCATTTCTCTTGTGTTAACATCCCCCCCAATAGTTTGTTTCCAGAGGCCTACTAGCAACAAGATGGTGTTACCCTGTGGATGTTGTTGCAGAGAGGAGATGGAAGGAAAAAACGTTGGTTTAAGGATTTTGATAGGCACTGGTTTCCACACTTTTGGGACAGCATGGAGGTTTGTCATAAAAAAGGACCTTAAAACTGACAATTTATACTGTGCACAATGTGTTGAGGGTCCTGTCATCTATTTCTTTGTTCAGCAACTTTCTTTAACTTAGGTTGCACGATAAGGAGTAGGTCTACAATTTTTAAAGCATGTATTGAGTCAGCAGTTCTTCTGCCTCGACACAGTGCAAGGGAATTATAGGATTAAACTGTAATCAAAGAGAGGGGAAGCAAAATGCTCCTTAATCCTAAGACTTAGGTGCTTGGCTGTACATTAAGGTTCTTCTGTGCTCTTAATGGTATATGATTGTTTTTTTTTATTTGCAGGTTCCCTGATGTATTTAAATGAAGCCACTCTCCTTCACAATATCAAGGTTCGGTACAGTAAGGACAGAATTTATGTAAGTATTACCTGTCATATCAACCGGTCTGACAATAAATATCCTTTCAAAACACACAAAACAACAACAAAATTTTTTCCTCTATCACAGAAAATCAGTAGGAATAGTACCATCAGAAGGTTAGGAGGTTTTAGGCATTTTTTGCTATCTTGCTTGAGACCTGAATCAAATTGATGCTTGCTATTTTTTTAATCAGGCAGGGCAATAGATTTTTCTCTACTTGACTGCTCAGTTGCAACTACAGCACAGCATTTGTATCAGAAAGGTCTGTTCCTGTAGGGAACTTACCTACCAGTGGAGTAGCTTTTAACAAAGTGGTTCTTTCTTCATTATTTTTGAACGAAGCAAACAGGTGCCGTCTCTGACACCTCCTAGCTCAGATGTCCATCTTAATCTTTTATATTGCTATCAAATTGCCTAATTGTACTTAATGAATTCTGACTAAATTACATTTTGTCCTTGCCATCTGCCCTGACACTGACAGCTGTGAAACAGAAGAAAGATAAGAATTTTCTTTCTTATTTTTTTCCTAGTAGAAAGCTGGCTAGTGATAGTGTAAAATAATTCTACACAATTTCTAAGTGTCGGTGTTCAAATAATCAATTTCTGTGTTAATCTGCGGTTCTAAAATGAATTGATTTCGCGTTATACCCTTTTATTTATACAGAAAAAAGTATAGTTGTTTTCCTTTGTTGCAGTTAACTTTACACAGCTATAAATTCTTTATAGGCTCAAGATAAGCACCAGCTTTAAAATAAATAAATAAAAGTGGCAATTTGAATGCTGTCCTGGAAAAATAGTAATAAAACACACATGCACACAAAAACCCCAATGCAATAAAATAAATTCTGAAACTGAACTGGTCATGAGGGAGGACAGTATTTAGTTTCACAAACCTTTTCTTCATTTTAAACTACTGCTACTAATATGTTGCCCTGAGTGGGTATATTTTCTTTCTTTATTTTATTATTATTATTATTTAGAGCTGGTTAACAACATTTGCATTCTTATTAAGAGGAAAACTAATATTAGAACTTGCAGCTCATGAGGAACTCTGTGCATGAATTTTCCATCAGAGAAATAAGTGATGAAAATAGAAGCATCTAAGAAAATTAATATATTGCACATGCCCAGCCTTCTGTCAACATGTCATGATAGTGTCCAAAATTCAGTCGTGGGATATGCTTAGTAACAATCAACCAAATAAGTTATTCAGGCTGAGGTTTTATCTGATTTTCTCCAGACCTTTTCCATCAAATCTGCTTTTTTCTGTGCTGCAGACATCTGTTCATCCTTGTATGTGATCTGGCCATTAAAACCAAAGTATGAAAGGTTTTTCAGAAATGTTAACTACAATGTATCTTTGGCTTTCCTTATTGTACAAAACGTTTTAGTTTTCCTTATGGTCAAAAACTAAAAGGCAGACCTGGTTTGAGATTTTTCTCAAATTCCTTCTCTATTACAGAGCATTTGTATTCTGTATTTCTCACTGTGGAAACAGCCATAGCTAATTTCTCGCAGTTGAATGATTTTATTGCCTGACTCAAGCTTGTTCCCAGCAGTCCTTCCTGCTGAGTTGCTTCCATTTGATAGTGAAAAATTAATGTCATTGGAGGAGACTGCATTGTGCTAGCAAAGAGTTTAGTTTAGAGGAGGAAGTAGTGATGTTTTATCCGTGATCCAACAAGTCATACAATAGGAAATCATTTAAAAGAAGAGGGAGAAAGGTCAAATTCAGGACATACTCCACAGCTCAGTGGTTAGGAAATTCTCCTGAGAAATGCGTTTTCACAGAAGTCCTGAGAAGATAATTAGAGGAACTCTGAAAACATATCCCTTCTTGTACCGATTAGCTAGAGAGAATTGTAATTGTTATACTTCAGCTGTACTCTTCAATAATAATAGAAAATTGCTGTTAACCACTTGGCTGGATACTAGCTAATTGTTTGCTGTTAATTGTTTTCTTCACAGACATACGTAGCCAACATTCTCATTGCAGTGAATCCGTATTTTGATATACCCAAGTTTTATACTTCAGATACTATTAAAAAGTACCAGGGTAGATCACTTGGGACGTTGCCACCACATGTTTTTGCTATTGGTATGTATTGAGTCTGGGTTTTGTCGTTTACAGAACAAGAATTAAATACTTTGCAGCTATATGCAAACTGCAGCTCTGTAACTGTAACTTTAAGCTATTAGCAAATAAAAAGCAATTGCTAAAATTGCAAATTTTCTCATCCTTGATATGCAGTTGGAAGAATCTGGCAACTAATTATGATTGTTCTGTACATCCAGTGTTTTATGTCTAAGCAGTTTTAATATAATTTACAATCATAAAATTAAAAAAAATCAAATTTTAGAAGTGAAGAATGACAATTAAAACTGGGAAAATATAATGATTTCATTTGGTCTTATATAACCAAATCACATGCGCTGTTTGTTTTTTAGATGATTATGTTATAGGCAGAAAATGTATTTAAATATTATTATTGGGATAAACCTTATTTTAAGTCACTTGGAAAGTAATCATGTTTAAGAAAAATTCTATGAATACAGCATTTGATTGGAATACAGCCTTCTGAGAGTGCTAAACTTTGTTTTGTAATCAAACAATTGTTGAAGTCTAAACAGCTGTTTTATTCAGTACTTGCTGCATAACAACAACAACAAAAATATATTAAAATACACAAATATGTTTCCAAGTGTCCTTGGCTCAGATTTTGCTTTGCAAAGTGCAACTGAAAGTTTCCCTTTAAAAAAACTATTGAAGTAAGCTTGATTTTCAGCTGTTTTGTGAATGCATTTAACAGAAGAGATTTATTTCTAGGTGGTTGCTTTGTTTTATTTTGTTCTGAAAAGTTGATTAGGTTTTTGTTTCCAAGGACTTTAAGCTCTAACATGTTGGAGGGAGGGCAGCTATAATATAGTTTAAAGAGAAACTTTACAACTGAGTCTATAACAATTTAAAGATTTGCTTTTTATTCTTGAAAATGTTAAATTTTCCTGTTTGTATTGTGATTAATTTTTGTTTTAACATTCAGGAGAGATGAAAACATAATTTTTGTCATGTCTCATGTATTCTTTTATTTAAGCTGATAAAGCATACCGTGATATGAAAGTACTCAAGATGAGTCAGTCCATCATAGTTTCTGGAGAATCAGGAGCTGGAAAGACAGAAAACACTAAATTTGTTTTAAGGTATGTACTTTTGGACCAAAGTTATTCAGTGATTTTCTTTTGTTGTTGTGTTTGTCTGACATACACAGTTAATTGTAAGGTAATCAGTCAGTAACGTAACATTAAGACCCAATTCAGTAAGTTATGTGCATCCTTCTACATACACTTTAATACAAGAAATTCACAGGGTTAAACATAAATGCTGACATGGTAACATATGGCAATGTCTGCATATTCACAGAAACCAGAACTCGGTTGTAGTGACATCACATAGTTATTATGGTTTATGATGCAGTCATTTTGGTATCGTGCATCTGGTACTGTGGTTGATAAAATTTAAATTAGGCACTTTAATTGTGCCTTGCAAGACACACTTGTTTTTGCCATAACTGTGCATGTGTCTGTTTTCCCTGTCTTTGTTTCTTCAGTTTACTTGAGTATTCATTTTAACTATTGATTTTTGAGACAACTGCAGGAATTCCATAATATACTTCTACCCTAATTTGCTGAATAAGTACTGAATAATGGGATTTATCTATTTATTGATGTTTGGGTATGACAGATACTAAATCAAGCATAAATAAACTATCTGGAGGCCATATTGCTGATATATACTAGTCTTCCTTCCATACATGTTTTTAATGATTTTGACCATATTTGTGTCATAATTTAACTGCTTTATACATGTATCACTCTGGAGCACTGTAGCTGGAGAGCACTGCTGCATAAAATTCGCCTACAATACAAATACAAATTATACAAAATTATACAAATTATTAAATACAAATTATTTAGGGAAGCACAGTGCAGGCAGTGTGAATGCTTTCCCTTCCCCCCTTATCGTTGTTTCTCTGTGTAAATCTTGAACTCCCTTTTCTCTTGCATCACGTATGTATGTACAGCAGTGGTGTTATCTTCCCACATCCCAGGAAGACTTGTCATGGTTGGCCATCCGTCCTTCATACTCCTCTTCCCCTGTGCAACCTTTAGCGGAGAGCTGTAGGAGTTGCGGCAAGGTGATGGTAATGATATTTATAGGGGATGTCCTAACAGAAGACAGCTCACAACTTTGATCCTGCCAAGAATAAAGAAAGACTGCAGGCACTGGGAGAACATCCCCTGAGGAATGTCCTCAAAGGCTGTTATTCTTCGGCTTCTCAGCAAAGGAAGTTCTGATTACATGGCAGGCAAATAGCACTGCTGCTGCTTCTCCCCGCCACCTACCCCCACAGAGTCTGTGTACAAAATGTCATTGAGTTTTAAAAACAGGAAGGCTTTTTCCTTGTGTAATCAGAAGGCAAGAGGTACTACTAATACAGCTCTGTTAATGTTTCTAAACTGTTTTTTGGAAGGTTCTATTTCGAGAACTGTTTTTAATATGTCCCAGATTTAGTTGTATGTTTCCAGAAGGTATGCCCTGTATTCAGGGGAGGTGGTGGTGGTGTTTAAGAAACAAACAAACAAAAAACACACACGCCAAAAAAAAAAAAAAAAAAAAAAAGCTGCACCTTCAAAGAAACTTTTGAATTTGTTTTCAAATTCCTTCTTCAATTGCTAAATTGAACTATACCTTAAATATGTATTGCAATTTCCTGTCTCACAATCTACATGTAGGATTTTTATTAACATTGATGGTTGTGAATGCAGACGCTGTATGCATGGAACTTAAATTCAGGAAATACATCTGACAGTTCATGAGTCTATTGAGATTACTAATATACAGATAATAGAGTAATAGATTCACTGTATTTGTATAAAAGTGTAATTTCCATATGCATATCTAAAAGAAATTTCCAACTTATCCTGATATATTGAAGAAAGAACCCAAAGTCTACAAGAATATTTCTTTTACAGAAAAAAAAAAAAAAAAAGGTCAAATTGTATTTATTTTAAAAGGATGCGGGAACTTGGAACTTAAAATCAGTATGCCCACCCTTCAGCAAGTAGTCAATAAGTATGGTGCTCAGACCTGTTGACTTCAGGTAACCTGACACGTAAAGGATATTTTAACTTTATTTTTATCTTTTTTTTTACAGGTATTTGACAGAGTCTTATGGTACTGGCCAAGACATTGATGATAGAATTGTAGAAGGTATTATATTTTGTTTTAATTCAGTTTAAGGTTCCAACTTGATATTCTTATTTTATTTTATTTTCAAATTTGATATGTCAAACAATATCAGCTAGGATGAAAATACTATCCGAGTTCCTAGGACATAACGTACCTTGATCCTAAAGTCTTAAAATATATTTTTTTATTTATGATTTCCTTTACTTTTATTTAATAAGGTGTCATACAGTACTCGATCTTGACTTTGAGTTGAACTTCACACGTGTACACTGGATTTTATGTTGTATGAATCTGCAAGGAGAATATAATATTCTCATTAATACCTCTTACTACCAGGAAGATATAATTCCTCTTTCTCAGCAGAATGTTTATCGTTTATCTCTTTTTCATTGTGTCTATCTTTATAATAGGTTCCCAAACAAGGTTAGAAGAGAGTGTTTTGTTTGGTTTTGGTCAATTGGTTGAGCATTTTTAATGGTGCATGGAATTCCTAATTAACCAGAAAATAACTTTTTGAGAAAGCATAAATATCTCAAAACCCAAACAACCACTCTAAAAATCTGTCAGTCTGTAGGTCCTACTAGATTTATTTCAGGATTTTATTACTCTTATTTTTTCCTAACCAAAATTTTTTACTTTTGCTTTAAATATTCCTGTTTACATATTTGAGCCATTGATTATTCAAGAGCAGTACTGCAGGCTTTAATCTCTTGTTGCTGAGGGTTTGCTTAAATCAATTTCTCAGTGCTAAAGGAACACAGAAAGAGGCCAAGAGTTGGATAATGCCTGGTGCCGTATGCCATAAAATTAATTGGTGCTTCTAGGTATTATGATTAAAGTGTTTTTGTTTTGTTTTTAAATTTAAAATGGCATCCAGTGCATGAATTTTAAAGTTTTTTAAGCACAATTTTAATGAGCATGCTTACAAGATCTGTATTAATAGAGGAGCCTTTAACCTATCTGAAGGGCCTCTTGCAATTTCTTTTTATTCTAAACAATTCTTCAAAACTATTAATATTACGTAAAGTGTCTGGATACCCGAACAAAGGTGTCTTAATAAGACAGCTATGAAAGTCACACTTGCATTTTCATAAGCTTTAAGTATGAAAAAATGAAAACCTAGCCAAAACAAAAAAGATAATGCTGATGCCTCGCTAAATAATGCATTACCATCCCTAATTTATCCAACCACTGTAGTTATTCCTTCATATAAAAATTTAATTTTTATAGGAGCAAACTTGTAGATGGTCGTCAGTGGAGGTTTAAATCTGAGTTTCTGCTCACTTAGTTTCCAATTAATGTGTTTTAGTTATAAGCATCAAAATACTTTGCAGATACTTTCCTTGGTTTATTGTTAGTGCAATTCACAAAACTGTTTTTCTTTGGTCTTCGGAGGTAGCAAAATGCATTCTTTCATAAGCCTTGTGTTTCATTACTACTAAACCTTTTCAAACTGCCTAAGCTATGCATGATTTATATAAATATAAAACATACATTAGATTGCTGCCACTCTTTCTGTATGGGTGCTTTAAGGTGCTTGAGAACTGCAGCCAGTAAAACAAAAAATAACTCATTCACTTAATTGAGCTAATACGAAAGGGCATTTTTAAGTTGTTTTTGAAATCAACACCCTTTTCTAATACGTATTTTTATTCCCTAATCAATCTAACATGCAGCATGCATGACATTTAAGTGGCATTTTTGTCTGTGGGATAAGTGGGTAGTTTAGGTTTTATGAATAACAACTCATTGGGAAATGTCAAATAGTGTATTGTATCATAGAGTTTATGTATTGGTTATTTACCTGCTTGCTGTAGAAGAACGTCACTGAATCATTTCTGGTAATTGTAACTGAATTTCTTACAGTATCGATTCAAGTATTTTGTAGCGTTATTTATTTAAGCACTTCATTGTAAATTCCATCACAGTATATCCAGTACAATTTGCAAAATTAGTTATTCCTGATAGTTAATACTTCTCCTTCAATTTTCAAACGTTATTCCTAATAAGGTCAGTGAATCATTGAAATGTATTTATTCTCTCTTTCATTTTGGTAGTTTATTGATCAAATTTTAACGCTTCCTTTTTATTATTATTTTTTTTTAAACAGCAAATCCACTATTGGAAGCCTTTGGAAATGCAAAGACTATTCGCAACAACAATAGTAGTCGTTTTGGGAAATTTGTGGAAATTCACTTCAATGAAAAGGTACTGGAATTTTGATACAGATACGAGTGTCGATTTTCACCATGAAATGGAAATGTTAGATTGGAAGAAGGCTAAATAGACTTACCTATCTTGCATCAAATACCTACTGTCCTTGATTGCCACATTTGATTATCACCTTGAAAGTAAAGCTAACGACACAGTACTGTGTCATTACTAGAAAATGGTGGGTCAAGTCAATGGGAAAATTGCTTCCATCTGTAACTAAAGAATAAAAATTGTTCCCTTCATTACAAGAAGGGGGAAAAGGCACATCTAAAGAATAACTTAATTGCTCTTAAGTATTTATGCATTTCTTTAATGTACAAATAAGCATGATTTGCATATAATATATCAACAGATATAAATTTATTTTAATGCTTTAATACTTTGTATTAATTACTGATATTTTTATTTATTGGTATGAAGTTTTGGTACCTTGCATCAATATTATGTATGTAACAGAAAGCATGGAACATTTTTTTTTGGTCAGAAATATTACACATTGTGTAGCATTTGAAATTTTTCTTTGGATATATTTTAGCTTCCATAGCTTATATATTTGCATATAGAATTGCTGCTCATGAGTGTGAAGTAGGCCCCTGTAGCTTCAATGCCTGGGAAAAGTTATAGTAAAGGTAACAGCTTCTTTTTTAGGATTTATATATATATTAGATAAAGATACATGTTAATCTTTGGAGCTGCACCTGTTGAAAGAGCCAGGTCAGACAATTATAAATTGATGAACTCTGAATCTCAAGTAAACTAAAAACATTCAGATAATGAGAAAAATATTTCTTCTTCCTAGAACTCCGTGGTTGGTGGATTTGTATCACATTATCTTCTGGAGAAATCTAGGATCTGTGTGCAAGGCAAAGAAGAGAGGAATTACCATATCTTTTACAGGCTTTGTGCTGGTGCTCCAGAAGACATTAGGGAAAAACTGTATCTAAGTTCTCCTGACAGCTTTAGGGTGAGTATTGGAGTCAGCATTTGTAAAGCTTTTCATTATTGCCATACATTGATTTCTCTCGTAGATCTTATTAAAATACCTGTTACCTTTGACAAACTCTTTTCTGTTACAAAATTCAGAAAATAATTTATTTTCTTAAACCTATTTGATCTAGAGATCTATAGGCTCTCTGCCATATTATCTTTATTGGAAGATTTCCTGTACTTGCCTTGTGTTTTTAAAATTGAAGAATCTCTGCTTTTTCCAAAAAATACTCTTGCATACCCAGCTGCTAGTAATTTTGTTATGATCTCTTTTTGAGGTGTAAAGTGTAAGTTTTTTGACTGTGATCCAACTATTCTGTGGGTAACCCATTATAAAATCTGGAAAACTGCGTTTATTTCTTCCTTTTCCAGCTGTGCATTTAGGAGGACCTGGGAATTTTGTCCTGCAATTCTGTCCTTTATTTTTACCTCACACTTTGTACCAGGGATCAAACTGCAGTGACAGGGTGGTTGTGCAGTCTGTATGCTTTTATATCACTTTTCTTTCCTACACTGTTGCATCTTGTGCCTATCTTTCTCTACTGTCTAGATTTGTCATTAGTACTTCTCCAGTTCTGAGTTTCTCGCATTCCTCTCTTCATCTGACAGAAGTCTGTGTTGTTCTTCAACCCTCCAGGTTACATGATGAGACTTGACACTTCCTTAGGCTGAAAGCTTACACTTTTATCTCCATTTGACCTGAAGCCCATGCTCAACGTTTCCTGCCAGGATTATTACTTCTGTTCATTAAGCATGCTTCTGTTTCTTAAGTTTTATATCTGCTAATTTATTCTTTCTCTAGAACTACTTTTTTTTTTCTTTTTTTTTTTTTTCCTGAGTTCTGGCTATCTTTCATCAACCTGTTACTGCTCCAGTCACTCAAGCCATGGAGTAGCCAACAAAATATGAATACAGTCAGTGTTGAATATAATACTCTTAACCATACATAAATGAAAATGAAGTCAAAATAAACTGGGAGGAAATAAGACGTGAATTATTGTACATCTTTAAAAATGTTAGCTTAATGTTCAGTGGCAGGGAAAAAGCAGAGTAGGGTTTTAGGAATTACTAGAAAAGTAAATGAGAGTGAAATGGTGTGTTATACTATTATATTTGTAAATAGGGTGAAGAGTTTTATCATCTCAGCTGAAAAAGAAATAGTAAAATACCGGGGTGAAATGCAGGTCATGGCTAAAGATAAAGCACTGGATAGTATGGACCTTTTAATTCAATCTAGTGTGGCTCTTCTTACGACTCCTGATTTGTTTACTGCCTTCTCCTTCTCCTCATGCTTTATTTTTGACATTTTTTCCCTTTTGTGAGATCATGTGGTTTTGCCTGATAACCCTGATTGCGTGTTATGTTTCCAGTAGAAATCCCACAAGCAGGCTGGCTTTCCGTGCTACCATTAAGCTTTTGCATTCTTTTCCTCCCATCTTTTCCACTAAAGAGTTCTACTACTGCAATTTAACTTTTTTCTGCTTTCCTTCTTTCTCCCCCATTTCCCTTGCTTCAGATTTCACTGAATTGTTTTCAAAAACAATTGACAAATGATGCAATTTCCTATCGCTTTCTTGTCCTTCTTGCCAGTTAAAATCTTTTCTTTACTTTGCTTTCTGTATTTGTGTGAGTTACTCCAACCCTATTTCCCTTATTTTAAATTGTCTTTTAATTCTCAGTGTTCCACACCTCTCTTGTTGCAGTGTTGTGGTTTAACAGGGCAGGCAGCTCAGCACCACACAGCTGCTTGTTCTCTCTCCCCAGCTGCGATGGGGGAAAGAATTGGGGAGGTGAAAGTGCAAGAACTCACGGGCTGAGATAAAGACAGTTTACTAGGCAAAGCAAAAGCTGCATGCGCAAGCAAAGCAGGGAATCCATTTGCTATCTCCCATCGGCAGGCAGGAGCTCAGCCACTTCCAGGACAGCAGGGCTCATCACGGGTAGAGGTTCCTTGGTCAGATAAATGCCATCACTCCCAGTGGTCCCCCCTTCCTCCTTCTTTACTCCAGTTTTATTGCTGAGCACTACGCCACCTGGTGTGGGCCATCCCTTTGGCCAACTTGGGCCAGCTGCCTGGCCATGTCCCCTCCCAGCTCCTGGGGCACCCCCAGCCTCCTCACGGGCAGGGCAGCACAAGGAGAGGAAAGTCCTTGGCTCTGTGTAGGCACTGCTCTGCAACAACTAAAACATCAGTGTGTTATCACCACTATTTTCATCACAAGTCCAAAACATAGCATCATACAAACATCTACAAAGAAAATTATCTCTATCCCAGCCAGAACCATGGCATGCAGTCATCGTATTTTTTTCTTGCTGAACTAATACAGTTGTACAACTTTTTTCTTATTATTTTCCTGGTTGTTCTTTTCCTTTCCTATCAAAGCAGGCTTCTGTTTTCCCACTTGGGGTCCTTCTAAGCCTTCTCTCATTTTAGACTGTCATCACCAATTTTACTAGTAAGGTGAAGACTTCAGTCACTCATTCCTGCACTTTTATTATTTATACATGATTTATACATCTATGTGTATCAAAAGGATACATGTATCCTTTTGACAAACACACTTGAACTGTAAGTATCTGCAAACATCATTTTGTGCTTTGTTGACTTGTGTTGATAAGAAAAACATTGGTAAATCAAATCCTACTGGTAGACACTTGTTAGTTGTTTGCTGGAGTTGTCTCATTTGTCTCCGTCTCTCCATTGTCTCTTGGTTTATGCCTGGCTTGGAATCTTGGTGACGCAGAACTCTGTGCATTTCTAAAGCACACAGAGCAAATTGCTGCCTAGGGCTTGTAAGGGTTTTGTAACGCAGGCCTGGAGAGTGCGTGGAATTACAGACATATTAACTGACTGTCAGCTCTGTAGACTTCCTTTTTCTTAAGTGAGGTGAGGAGCACTGCTAACAAAGCATTATGCTACCGTGTTAAGTTTTTTTTTGTTGGCGTTTTCCCACTACTTAATTTTCTCAATAAAACTTGTTGCACTGTGCTTATCTATTACTTTACCCTATATCTTCCACACTCATTTTCATCAGAATTTAGTAGAGGGCTAGAAGCTTTAAAGATACGATGTTCCTACTACTTTTGTACAAAGCAGTAGTTACCAAGGTGAGACCTGCGTTAACTGTGGGCACGGCAGTTGCACGCCAGTCACTAACAGGTTGCTGCTGCCTTTTCAGCCAGCCAGGTCTGTGCCTGCATGCTGATGAGCTGGGTGCAGAGCTGCAGTTCTGTACAGTACAGACTGTGCATTTCTCCATTAGTATCCAGATGATCTTGCTCCCTAAAAGCCAAAGCTTTCTTCTTTACTGTCCAACTATTACATGCAGTATTCTTTTGTATGTTTTAAATCTAAAATCTCGAGCAGTTTTTCAAAGATGTGTTTTTATTGCATAGTCACTGCTCCATTAAAAATTATTTCTTGCAGCTCCTGGATTGTTAATTCTATAGCTGGATATGTCATGTGCTCACTGTTGGGATTTTTTTCATCAAAAGCTCTGCTCATGATCTCTGCTTATGACATTCAATTGCAGATGTCAAAATTATAACCTGCTTAAAATCAGGCTGGTGCAGTGCAGTACTGAACAACACAATTGCCGGCACAGAAGGTACTCGCTGTGCCTGTTGCATTTACAAAGAGCTTACAGTGACACCTGCCTTGTCAGCTGTCTTATGATTTTTTGGACTCCTGCTGTAAGGATTATTTTTTCTGTGCTCTTCACTCATTTGCTGCATCAGGTTTTTGTCATGAAATGTGGCTCTGAGTAATAATTCATGTTTCACTTTTTTACCACATTATTTCTTGACTATGTACCTGTCTTGTTCAAATTACTGAGGAAAGACAGTCTATCAAGCTTCTAACCATAGATGGAGATATTTTGCTAACTAGCATTTGGTGTTCGATCAATGTTTAGATATCAATGTTAATGTTTTGGAGGCCTGTCAAGAAAAACTTTCAGGAAAAGATTTTATTCTCAGATAAGTTGTTTAGAAAAATCCATCCCTAGGGCTGCAGTTTTACATTTGTTCTATTTTGCCATTTGTGGCTTTTAGCTTATCAAGCCAAAGTCCAAGTTAGACACAGCGAGGGCCTTAAGACTCAAGTGTGTTTTGCTCAGTGCTTGGTTTCTCTTAACTATATGAACTTGAAAATAGGACCCTCTCAGATCTAAGGCAGTTCTCATTTTTCACAGAAGTGAAATGACATTAAAAGACAAAGGGTAACAATGCTCTGTTCTTCTGCCAATTCCCCTGCCTGTCCTTGACTTAAGCGATCCCTTGTAAGCTCCTCCCTGTGTTTGGCTGTCTCAGCGCTGGCCGTGCCTGCTCTGGGCACTCGAACCAAGACAACTGCATTGGCTTCATCTGCCTGAACTGTCTGAATTTCAGCAGTGCCGATGGGGGCTACCTCTCCCTCAGCTCGCACTAGGAAAGTGTGAATTTACGCGGCAAAATGGCTATAAGGAGTTGCAGATTTCTCTTCTCGACTCACCTCTGAACACAGCCACACAAAAACATGCAGTCCTGGTTGCTCATCTTTTGGGTTCCCCTGCAGGACTTTCCAGAGATTCAAAGTCGTAGGTAATTCTCTGCTGAACCTTGTTGGCCCATGTGGCTTTGACTGCACCACATGGCTTTGAAAGTAAACCTGCGCAGACAATAGCTGATGGATATGAGAAGCTGAATTTTTTTCACATTTTGGTTTCCATATGGTTTCCATTAAGGTTGCCTTACATTTGGATACATATACATATATATAAATATATATATATATTTTTTTTTCATTTTGTATATAAATTTTAATCAAAGTGTGTAATTAACTGCATGCATTTAGTTGCAAACTTCTTTGTATGTGGGCAGACCAAGAAATCAGTTCAGTTCCTTTTGACAAAGAGCTGTTACCGTGATTTTGGACAGATTTCGTATTTTCAACTGAACAAATCAGAAAGGAAAAGTTGTTGATCCCATTTTACTGGAAATGTCAGTCTTCATGCTTGATCTGTTCCCTTTACTATACAATGTGAGATGGATATCAAAAGCCATATTCTGAATTAGGCTTTTGCTTGGACCAGATTATAAACTTTTAAGACTGTTTTTATTATGCTATGTCTCTGACTGCTTATAGAAATATATCACTGGTGAGGAAAAAAGCAACCACACAAGTACATTATAGATAGTACCACAGCTTCTTTGATCCTATCTCTCTCACCACCTCACGGCACTATCTAAGGCTTCTATATTGCAGAAAACACAAACAGTATTCTGAATTTTATCTGGTGTTATGTACAACTCGGTGGAGTAAAATTTGGTATTACAAATTGGCCATAAAATGTATTTTCTTGATTCCTGATTTTAGTTGTCTTTTATGTAGTGTAGTAAGTTTAGTAGAGCTAAACAAAGAAAAGATGTTGAGACTTAACAAATGAATATCCCATTTTGTCAAAACCTATTTCAGTTGTCAAAATTGAAAAGCTTTCAATAGAAGTTTGTTAAAGTTGCACTTCTCTCTTTTTTTTTTTTTTTGATATTATGAAAAAATGTAAAAACTTTTTCAGTGAATGAATTCTGAATACCTGTAGTATTGTGGTTATTATGTGATCGAAACAAGCCATGCAAAGCGAGCCTTAAATAATAGCATAAGTTTCTCTCACTTCTGTCTTTGTGTGCATTTTTTCTGTTTTTATTGTTGCAGTATTTAAATCGGGGCTGTACCAGGTACTTTGCTAATAAAGAAACAGACAAGCAGATTTTGCAAAATCGCAAGAGTCCTGAGGTATGTTTTGTATCTTCAGTTAGTTTGCATTAACTAATTCAGAGAGCATTGAAAATGATGACAGTTTTGCAACGTGGAATGAAATGTTCATTTTACACATCTTTATAGGTCTAAATAGTTACTGTTAAGGGTTTTGGAAATGAGTCCTAAAAATATATTTAAATGTGCATCTTAAAATTCTAAGTGGAACACTATAAAATTGTCTCCTTTTCATTCTTGTAAGAATATAACACTTAACAATTCAGAATGTCTTTAGTGGAAAAAAAAAAATCAAGACTTTTTGTCATTTTCTTTTTAAATTTTAATACTGTTAGGAATATGTGAGAAGCAGTAGTTTTCTTCCAAAGCTATTTTGACTGGATTGTTGAAGTGATGTTCCAAACTGTTTTCTAAAATATTAGCACAACTTTACAACTTTACTTCCAGAACAAGTAAATCTCCCTCCCTCTGAAATACGCCAGAAAGTGGCGTTTCCTGGAGGCAAGTGGAACTTCAGAACATTTTTTTTCTTCTTGTTCCATCTCCTGTTACATTTTTTAAAATAGCATTATCAGAATTTATATTCTCAAGCCTTTGAGCTTGTTTGCCTGAGGACACTTCAAGAAATTAATCTGAATTGATAGTATATCTGTATTGGAAGTTGTTTAAACACTTCATTATAATTCCACTCTAATCTCTAATAGAATTTTCATCTATTCATACCTAAAGGAAGAATTTTTCATTTGTATAGCTGGAAGATTTCTCTTTGCTTAAAGAAACCCTTCATACTTATGATTCAATAGCAGGGCAAGTTACATGAGGAATAATATTAAGACAAGTTGACTCAAGAGCTTCTCTCCTCCTATGATGATCTTTTACTTTTGAGAAATTGGGTTGGGGATTGTATGTAGCTTGTGCATAGTTGTGAAGGACAGAAGAGATCCTTCCTTTGCTCAGATCAGCATTGGAAAGTCCACTCCCAGTTTTCTGATGTTTATAATGTTATAATAGGATGCACATAATGCCAATTTCCTTGTCTTTAAGTTCTTTTCTGTAATCAGGGATGATGGAGAGCGAGGTACGGATGTATAGATACTTAACTCTTCGTGTATAGGCTAAGAGAGATTTAGGAGATTTTACCTCAGTTTGCCTAATTTGCCTTAAATGAAGATGTGTAGTGAAATTGGCCATTTATGTAGGCATAAAGTATCAACATTCACTTATTCTTGCTACTCAAAGATGTGGTCACTGATGTGATTTACAATCTGGTGTTCTGTCATAAATATGTCTCTAAAGGGCTTAATTTGGCAGAAATGTTTCTCTAAAACTACAGCATGCTGAAAGAGTAATTCTGAAAATATGTTGGACATTAAATAGTGGAACGTATGCTGTAATACATTTATATTGCAGCCATGTCAATTTGAAGGAGCAATAGAGGTTCAAATTTCAATGAAGTAAAAATCTAATCTAGTCACTTAAACACGAATACATTGTTCAGTTCAAATACATTGTTCATTTTTGAAAATCAGGTGTTAATATTTGCTTTGTCATTTAATGAAAAATATTGTTTATTTTAATAAAAATAGCTGGAATAGTCAATTAATACTTAAATTATTTTTGTGTTTTCCTTATCAGGAAGATGAGGTGATCATTTTACATAATTAAAACATGTAGTTTAATTTTATTGATGTGTTTAAATGTTGTGTGAAGTGAATTTTTCAGATGCATGTGGTGTTTTGTTTTGATAGAATTGTTAGCTTATTTGATGTTAATGAGGCTTCCACTTAAATGAGTAATTCTTAGCTGAAAACATTTTAAAGTAATTGTAAAAGCCTGCATCAATCTATGCATGTTCAGTTAGTCTTTTGATTGCATGCAGATGTTTCACTACTATTTATAACAGTTATTAAAATGACTTTTGATGTATTTAAAATAGGCAATTCTGTCAGCAAAATGTTAAATTGATATATTGTAACCTAGCTGCTATTCTTTTAGCCAGTAGAATATTGGCAAACAACTTTACTGTTTCTTTATCACCAGCAAATATTAACAAGCATATTCCTTTATGTAAGTCTGTCTGGATACTCATAGGGAATATGTTTCCAATTCTAATTTGTCCTGTACTCCTTTCCCATGACCTGTCAAAGCCATTCTGTTACCCTCTTTCAAGGACCTCCGTGGTCTTTCAATTGCTGGAGGCTAGAAATACTCCTTGGTATATGTACTTCTAAAGCTTCTTTAGCCAAACTTTTCCCTTTCCATTGCTGACCATCCTGTGCTCTCCTGTCCTAAGCTGTCAGACTCTCCAAGTTCTGCTTTCTGAAGGTAGGTTGCAGTCCTAAGGATCATGCTCTGAAATATAACCAAATTAAAACAAATCAAGATTCTTCCAAAGCCTGTATTGTGTGAAGAGCTCTAATCTCTTTATAATTAGTTTGAATATTGCATGCTTTTTAATGCTTTTTGTTATGCTATTATTGCCTGGAAATAAATGTTTACATTTATTTTTAAAATAACTTAGGAATCTTTTTGTTGTTTTTTCATCTTGTTGTTTTATAGTATCTTAAGGCAGGTTCCTTGAAGGACCCACTCTTAGATGATCATGGAGATTTCAACAGAATGTGCACAGCAATGAAGAAGATTGGACTGGATGATGCAGAAAAACTTGATCTTTTTAGAGTAGTGGCTGGTGTCCTTCATCTTGGAAATATTGATTTTGAGGAAGCTGGGAGCACTTCAGGTTAGAAGAAACAAATTGGTTTCTGTAAAAAATACTGAAAATGTCTCTTGATTATTACTTTTCATGTGAATTGCTGCTTTAGAACACTCCCTTATATTGAAGGATAATTCAGCCTTTAATCGCCCCATTTTGAAGTCAAGCTTACTTGTTTTAAAGTTGTACACTTTATATGCTCTGAAAGCAAAAAGGCTCTCACTGAAATTGTTCAAGAAATTGTTAATGTGAATTTTGATATAAAGAGACGTCTTGTGTCCCAAAACTACTTGATTTTTAATAACAAAAAAATTGAACTTCTTGCTAATGTCATGAAAACATCTTGAAATTAGAAACTCCATCTGTAGTGAAAGGCAGTATGTTCTTTCGCTTCCCAAAATGTCATGTTAAGTATTTTCAAGAGATGAAGAAAAATTGCAATATTTTTTTTGGTGAATATAAACTTAATGATTTTAAGATGTTAGCTCACAAGAGGAGTTGGTACGAGTGTAGCTGGTACTTACTAGCAGAATGCCTGGGAAGGCTGGTGAAGGGGGAATCAGTATTTTGGGAATAGTTGTTTTTGCCTTACTACTAAAATCAGCCTTTGTAAATTGAAGACTGTTGTCCATAGATTCCTAAAGAATTAAGAAACTCCTGGTCTGGACTTAGTACAAAGATGACTATAGGAGATAAAATAGCAATTCAGATCTTCATCTGTTGTGGCAAGGTAAAATGAGATCAGTTCCTCTTAGTCTTACTTCATGCACATATAGCTGTTGTCAAACCTGGTAAAATTTTTAAAAAGGGCATATCAAAGAACATTTGAAAAGGTGTTTTGAATGAAGAATTAAATGAATATTAGCTTCTTAGGTTCAGTGGCTCTTGATCCAAGCACTGAATTATCACAGAATTGCAGAAACCTTCAGGTGGGAAGGGTTGTCAGGAGGTCTTTCATCCAACATTTTCTGGTCAAAGCTGGGCCAATACTGAATTCAAACCAAGTAGTTCAGGGTTGTTCATAGGGATGGGAAAAACTTCAAAGAGAAGATTCTACAACTTCTCTGGGAAACTTGTTCCACTGCCTAATTATTGTCACAGTGAAGCTATCATATCAGAACCTCCCCAGTTTCGATTTCTGATCTTGCCACCATCATGAAGATGACAGAAAATAGGAGGACAATGAGGGTAGAGAAGGTTAGTGGCTTCATGGCTTGATAGTAAGCTGGCAGAGAGCTTCCATACTTGGACCTTCTGTGAGGTGAGAGTTTCGGGTTGACAAGGATAAGACAAGGTGGACAAAGTGAAAAAAATGTAAATGTGAGTGCAGACGGAATTATAGGAGGACAGCAAACAAAAAGGGAACTACAAGTGATATGGAAAGTCAGAGATTAGAGAAAGGAAGCAGACAGCCTTTTTAACACCAGAACAGTTATTTTCATTGAATGTTGAAATTCAAACCCGTATTTCCTGGAGTCAAGTCTTACTTTTTTTTTTTTTTTTTAAATGGTCATAGCAAATTCATGCGTTACTCTGCTCTCACCTTGTAAGTGGGCACACAGGGTGTTAATTTGAACTGCTCCAGAAGTGTATTTCTGTATCAGACACCCTTTAAAGTTTTGTTGCTGCTTCAAATATCTGGGCAACACCAAACAAAAGCAGACTGCTACAGGTTTGATGGTGTTTCAGAGCTTCCAAAATCAATCCACATAAGACTTAATCTTTTGAGCACTCCATCCTCACTTCTTTTATGTGGCGTCAGTGCAGAGTTATGGAATTCAAGCAATGTTTGACTAGCAGGACCAAGTGCACCTTCCACCTCTTTATCTAGGAAATTGTTCGTCTCATGTGTGTGACGGTGGGAATGTTGGGAGGCAGCTGTGCCAGGCGCTTCTGTGCATAGCAGGGAAGTCTGGAGGATTACAGGAACATTGGCATCCAGCAGCTTGCATCGCTGCAGTTAGTTACTAGGTGTTAGCAATGTTTTGTGCTACTTCTGTGTTTTGGGATGGCTCTTCCATTTAAAAGCAGGTTGTGAACAATGTATGTGTAGAACAATGTTCTAAAAATACAGAATTTTTGAGGCATAGCTTTTGTTTTTTATTTTTGAGAATTAAGTCTTTATCACATCTGTAGCCGTATTTAGTCATTTCATTAGTCACATCTTTAATCTGTGAATACATTTCTAGATGCTAACTTCCATTCCTCTGAAGCTGCTCTGCCAAGATTATTGCAGTTCATTATTTCCTAGGATTTTACATAAAAATTGCAAACCCGCAGCTGTTTCGTTAACATTAGGAAGTACGCCTCAGAGCAGATTGGTTTGATATGCCTATGAAATGGGACGATTTAAAGGCAAAAACCTATCAATTACAGGTTAGTTGGCATTCTTTGTGGAAACTTTTGAGTGATAGGGAGTCAGAATTTCAAGATCTATATGAAAAAAATGGAAAGGATTTAAAAAGTGATTAGGAATACACCGCAGAGTGGCAAAACCTTGCATGTGGTGCTGTGTATTTCAACATCGGCAAAAAAATATAAAATCGGGTAACATCCTTCAATCACCTCACGTTTGTTAACAAACACTAAAAAAAAATTAAGAACGTGTGTGACACAGTGGGGGGAGCGGTGGGGCAGGGGCTGAGGGGGTAGCGGGGCAGTGGCGGCGGTTATGGCGGTTGGGCGGCGGTTACGGCGGTTGGGTAACGGCTGTGGCGGTTGCTCGCAGGGGGCTGCACGCTGAAGGCGCGGAGCCAGACGGCGCTGGAGTGCTGCGCGGCGCTGCTGGGGCTGGACGAGGACGACCTGCGCGGCAGCCTGACCACCCGCGTCATGCTCACCACGGCGGGGGGCGCCAAAGGCACGGTCATCAAGTGAGTCGCAGTAAAAGGAAGCCAGTCAGCCTGTTAAATACGGGATCTACACAGAAAACTGGCTACGTTACCAGATTTAACAACTACACCGATTTGGGGGATGTTAACGCTGTTAATTACAAAAGCCTTTCTGAAGATACTTGGGCACATCTCTTGTCATGCGGGCTTCGCAGCAGTCCCATCAGTGTGGTGTGCTCCTGTGGTATTAGGTATGAGATGCTCTAATTGGGGGGAGGAGAGAGCCCCCATCCACCTGCCTGTGTCCACGCTTCTCAAGTGTCAGGGTGATTGGTTGCCCTGTTTGTCACATCTGAGTCTGCTGAAGTTGAGTTCCAGTTTAAAAAAAAACAACAAACAGCAATCCAGAAGTGTGCTGCTGCTTGCTGCTGGTGAACAAATGTTTAACCTTAACTGTGAAGTTAATGTGGTTTCATAGAAACATATAAAATAATGAAACAGGATAAGAGATGATTGTATTTTTTTTTTATAGCTAGACAGAATGAACCACTATTGAAGTAAATAGCAGCCTTAAAAAAAGTGTCCCTTTTTTAACAAGCTTACATTTTAACAAGAAGCTATTATCAAAGTAACTTCCTAGGTGATTCTTTTCTATCTGCACATGGACAACAAATAATCACAAAGAATGCGTTTAGATGTGGGTACTGATGATAACATTTCAATACCATGAAAATTAGGACTTTTCTGAAACTGAGCTTCATGAAAACTCAATTTCACTACAGTTTCCATTTGCTTATGAAAAATCTCTGCTTCCACCACAGATTTTCTGCTAGTCTAATCCATCCCGATAGGGATGCTGGATGCTAGCTGAACTGCACGCAACTGAATTGTATGTTTTAACATTTGGTTTTCTAACACTGTCTATTTGATACGTGTTTGTATTTTTTTTTTATTTCTGCAGTTGAGGAAAACTTATCAAACTAAATTTGGGCTAAACAGTTTTGAGCAAATTAAAAGCTCTGTGTTTAGTTGAATGCATTGATTTTTTAATTAGGAAACTAATTAACATCCACTCATTGGAAGAATGAACAGGAGTTTCATATCGATTGTAGGGAAACAATCAGATTGTTTTGGGTTGACTGAATCAGAAATGTAGCTTTCTGCATGTTTTACCAGAAAGTTTAATATATGAAAGCCGTTGTTAATTAAGTGTATTAATGTGGCTTATGTAAGTTCCTTGCATATTTTATCTCTTGAAATTTCCCCCTATTATTTAAAACAGATACTTCATGCTGTAAAACAAATATTTGTTAACAGTTCATAAACTTGTGGACTTGTAAACTGGGTACATCGGTTACAGCTGACTGATAAAACCTTGGTATATATTGTCAGTGGGTCCAGTAAAAGTGATGAGTGTGAGTTAATACACCTAGTTTATGTCAAATTTATGAGGGGGAAAATTGGTCTTGGACCACTTGAGAGCTTTGGCTGTTTCAGTCCTCAATTGGTGGAATAGACTTGGAGTAATGAAGGTTTCCAGTGGTCAGGAGCTGTGCAAGAGAAGTAATCTTCATTATAAATTATAAGAAAACAAGGGCGGTGGAATTGTGTTCAGTGCCCACTGCCTGATCTCCAGGGTGCAACTGATCTTCCTGGCTGCTTTTGGACATAGTAAACCATTGGTGACAACCTGCACTGTTTGGATCTCATGTTTTCTAGGGGAACACAGAGGCTCTTCTGAAGTAATGCATATTCAAGAGGAGTGTTAAGTTTATGGGCTGTTGTTCTGGTAAATGCATTATTACCAAATAGCTGACCATGAGGTTTATTTCTAGATAGAGCAAACAGATTTTTTTTCTTTGGTTGTGTGCCTTTTTCTATACTTGGGAAGAAGAGACATGCAAGAGTTAAAACTTAACAGTGATTACCACTGAAAAAGTTGCAGTTGCAAATGATAAATGGAACAGCAAGGTCTTTGATACCTTAATCCAGCAGAAACTTTGTCAGTATGTCAGTATTATGGATAAAGTTACAGCAGACATATATCCTACAAGACAGATGGAACTCATATTAACACATGGTGGAATGAGATTGAAAGTTTGTAACTTTTTTTTTTTTTAACTTAATTCAGTCTGTGATCCACTGTAACTGCTGATGTATTTACATTTTTGAATCCTCCTAAGTATATTACCACAGGTTTTTCTTTACCAAAATCTGCCTTGTGGATTTTTAGATCATGTTTTCAGTTTGTAAAAATAGTTTATGCTAATCACATTTCTGAGATTTCCTGCTTTTGTTCTTAGTTCAGTATTACCAGACTGTTTTTATGAGCATACTCATAATTTCTCCATCCAGATTAATGAAAGTGTTAACTAGAAGCAGAAGGGTTTAGAACAAAACACGTCCGTGTCAGATTCAGATGGCACCCAGCTGGAATTGCTCTCTGTGAACTATTGACTCAGTCTCTGAGAATAGATTGGTTTTGGCTTTTGTATGTGTAACATGGAGATAAGCCGTGTCTGTATAGTTTTCTTTTGAGAATGTTTGGTGAGACGTATCAAGGCCTAAAACAAAGGCACATGGTGCTTCCCTTTTACCACTTCTCAAGTGACCCTGTCAAACAAGGTTTCTTAACAACTTGTCTCAAACTGATTCTTGGCTTTTTACTATCTGGTTGCATCTGAGAAGATTACACATGGCTCTGACTTGCTCTGTTCCATATTCATATATATAATTTTTGCTACAGCTTCAAGTTCACCTTGGAATATGACTGTAAAGATTTTCTGTTCAGCATATTCATCCTGATAGTCTGCAAACACAAGTAGCTGTGTTTTTGTGTCAGTAGATCTTACTTTTCCCCATTGTTTTATTTTGTGGGTGGCAGTAAAGGATTCAGAGGACTCCCTACACCAAAGGATAAATGTATTAAGCCCCTTTCCCTAGCCTTTCCTGAACTTGTGCTGCTACAAGCAAACATATGCTAATAAATGCACAGTTGTGTCTTCTTCCCATGTGGCTTACTGCATGCACAAGGAAAGTGGATTGGACTCTTAGTTATTTATTAAATAGACACCAGGTTTTGCTATGGCAGTGTGGTTTAGAAACAATCTGATTGCTATTAATATTAGAGTTTTGACAAATACATTGTTTTATTTTGTTTCGTCACCCCAAAGAGCTACTCATTTCTTTCTTTCTTTCTTAGGGCCTTTTTGTGTGGAAGCAGATCATGTGAGTTCTAGTAGGTCACAATGAATAAATAGCTCAGCTGAAATCGCTGTGCTCAGAGTATAACAAAGGCTTTGTTCAGCTGGGGACAATGGAGCCAACAAGGAACAGTAGGAGAGTGATGCTAAATGCTATCTCCGGGGATTTTATTAAATACTAATGTGCAGTGGCCTGCCAGGGAGACTTGACAGCTGCGCTACATTTCTGTGTCCTTTTTTCGTCTCCTCCCAAAAAACATAATAATCACCTTGTTGGCTGATGTCTTTGCTGTGATGTAAAGTGTATTTACAGAGAGAAATAATATGTTTGTATTCAAAGTCCAGTACACCTCTTAAGCTGTAAATGCACTGTGCTGGCTTCACTCTTTTGAAACCCGGAGGCTTTCCAACAGATCTCCATCATCACGAAGTGGATCATTTTACACTGTGAAACATTTAACCGACATCATCTCAAGTCGTCTTCCTATTTTTGAAGTAGCACATTTTCTACCAAAATGCATTTTTAGTGATAGTACTGAAGTATTCTTTAGTAAAGTAAGCCTCTCATTAGGTAGGCTTATTTCATCCGGGCCATTTTAGTTGTGAAGCAGTAATCAGACTGAAAGGAAGTGGCTTCTGGATATCATTTCACCTGCTCTCTCTCCCCCAACTGTTGATAACTATGGGCAAATTACAGATATTTAATTGTAATTTATGTGGTCTGGGTAAGTAAACTGAATGATGTTAAATATTGGAAAATGTTTGAGGACTGTGTGGAATTGTCCCAACCCATGAGAGAGCTTTGCTGTAGGCCTCAGACTCTGTGAATCACTGGGAACTGTACTGAAGAAATTAGTATGAAGATCAAGCAAGGCTTTCTTTGTTGCTGCCTTAACAATGGCTAGAAAATTGAAATAATTTCTTCCCTCTTTATGAATAGGTGATGGATAGAGGGAGAAGGGGGAGAAGGTAAAATGGAGGAAGGAAAATAATTCTTCTCTTCAGACAAGAAACAGGAGAAGAGAGACTTGGTGAGCAGAGTAGGGGAAGGAAGGATCACAAGAAGGAAAAAGCCCATGAGAAGGAAGTCACTTATTCTGAGAGGCAGTTCTGTAGTAGTGCTCTTTGGTATCTACTGAGTCAGTGAAACTGCAGCATTGTTTTGTGGTTCTGTGCTTCTTCAGCTGTGCAAAAAACACTTCTGGGTTATAGTTTCTTTCCACAAGTTTCTGCTGCATTCTGTGATAATTTAAAATAGGGTTTTGAGCAGTCTGTGGAATTCTACTTAACGATGGTAGAATTTGGTAGTTTTAAAGAATAGGGTCATTTTAGTAAGTCCGTGCTCTAGGAGTTTGTCATGTTGTTTAATGTACTTTAAAGAAATGAAAGCATAAACGATTTTAGTGTATTCTGTTATGCAATAGGCCTGCGGCTGACACGTGGGCATTAGCATTCTGATCTCTTAAACGTATCAGAATGGAATGTAAAGGTATCTTCCTGCTATTTATAAGATAAGATTTCTGTCAGTACTTGTTACCCTAAGATAAGTCAGGAGATCCTTAGTGGAAGACAAGATTGTGTGTTAAAGCTAATTACTATCTAATGTAATCTAGCTGTAGGTGTCCTTAGTGAACAGAGTCTCTGGTTCCCTGACTTAGCAGTCACAATAGAAAGTGATCTCTATCAGTCTCACATTTCTGTATCTGGCGTATCATCTTTGAAAAATACAGAAATAGTAATCATGAGGTAGCTTAGTGCTTGGGCATCCTGGGAAGTCGAGGAAATGATGCAACATGGGTAAGCTGCGTAGTGTTAGTTTTCCCTTTCTGATTTGCCAGTTCTGTGTGCTCCTGTGTGAAGGAAGCTGCCCGGAGGGGGCGACAGAGCAGTTCTGTGGCCGTGGCACCTTGAACCTCATACACCTCGTGCATGGGGCTTGCTGAACAGTTCATATGAGTTATTTCTTGCATATTTGAAAAGTTCCATAGCTGGTTATTCACTGCCTTATCTAAACAGGCTGACCTTTGGTTCAATACTGAGTGTTGTTATAGCTGTAGTCATCCAAGGGTATGAGGCTAGTTATGGGGAGAAGTGAAATAGGGAGGTACCTGGGGAGAAACGCTTTGTTTTATGAAGCCGACTGACTAGAAAAAGCAGAAGAGCTCTTGCTGAAGCCATCATCTTGTAGTCTTCAAGACAAAGAGGGCTGCTATGATGACAATCTTGACGTTCCTTCCTGCAAATTCTATCAGCAAAGGCGCTCTCCCTAAAAAATCTCTTCTTTTGATTTACTTTAACATTGGATATGTCAGTATGTCATAATACAGTGTTGTGCAAAACCTTTGGGTACCCATATTTATTAGAAATTTTAGGCCTTCTTTCCATGAATGAAATTTTTATACTGTCAGGATTTCAAACTTTTTTTTTTTTTTCCCTTTTTGCATTTTATATTTTTTTTTGACATGTAAAAATCCTTTGGAGAGTTTTTGATCTTTGTCAGTCTGATTGTGTTCTGGTTTGCTTCTGTTCAGGTTGTTGGGAATTCTTATTTTGAATTCTTTGGTAAAATGATTAGGATGTAAGTACAATTTGTGATCATACCATAACGCTATAAGTTCATTTTTCATATTTCTCTCATTTATTTCTTAAAAATTTCCATTTTTTTTGTCTGTTTGTTTGTTTGTTTGTTTGTTTTCTATTAATTGTCTTATTCTGAAGACTTCTACAAGTACTTCCTGAGCTGTATAGAGTAAAAGAGTTTTTATTTTTTGGTGCGCCTGTCTGTTATTCTGAAACCTATTTAAAAGCAAGTCTTGTAGAATGTATTCAGGAAGTAAAATAGGTAAATGTGCTTGCTTTTAAGCATATGCATTTAGGCAAGTCACTGTCATACTGACTTCATGGAATAGGTAAATACATGTATGTATAGCTAGAGTATGTATTTATATTTCTGATATTCCCACAGTTCTTTGTCATGCATTTAATAGTCTTTAAACTTGTGACTTAAAGAAACAAAACCACAAAAACTGTAGACAGTGATAACTGCTAAATTGCAGTGTAAATGTAAACTTACAATAAATTGCCATAATATAGAATAAACCTTTATAAAAAGGGATGGAAAAAGGTAAATTCTCACTGTTTTTCCAGTGTTAGAAAAAAATCCTCCTATTTGGGATCGCATCTATGTTTTGCAACAAGATTGCATGCCCTATCTGTGCATTTTTTTCTGTTTTTGTTACTGATTATTTTACAGTCCTATAGTTTCAATTATAGCCTTTATGAAAACATGGGGTCAAAGATGTCATAGGAAAATTGAACTATAGCTTTCATTGTAATAAGCAGCTCATAATAAATAGTTGAAATGTTTTTGTTGATAAGAATATGTATTTCAAATGTCTTTCTCTGGCTATTTTCAATATAGCTTCTATTAAACGAATGAGAAAGAAGTAATCTGTATCTTATTGCTAATGAGGATAGTGAAACATTATTTTTCTTTTAAAGAGAATATACTTAGTCTAACTGAGCAAGATTGTTTCTTGGCACCTAAGTTTACAGCCCAGCCTTTTTGTGTCCTGACTTACAAAGATGGGAAAGGTTCTTTTTAAGTTTACAGCCTAATCTCAGTATTTTCAAGTGAGAAATTCTGAAACGTAAGATCTCTCCTTTATTTTTTTATTTTTAATAGGGTACCCTTGAAAGTGGAACAAGCAAACAATGCTCGCGATGCCTTGGCTAAAACGGTGTATAGTCATCTCTTTGACCATGTGGTGAACAGGGTAAACCAGTGTTTTCCATTTGAGACTTCTTCTTTCTTCATTGGAGTTCTAGATATAGCTGGTTTTGGTAAGTATTCTTAACAAATAAAATATTTTTTTTCTAGTAATCTGTTATTACCACCATAATAATACACACGTATGGTTTCATTGTATGGGATCTAGCTTTGGTTTGCTGCCAGATGTCTGTTATTTGTCATAGAAATATGATCTGCCACAGCGTTTTTTTCTCTGTCTAACATGCAACTTGAAAATCTGTAACAGCTTTTATTTTATTGAAAGAAACTCATATCAAAAAACATCTTTAAATATTAGCACTATGAAACTTCTCTTACTTATCGTAATGTAATTGTTGGAATGCTGGTTTATCACAGAAGTTTAACTTCTATTTTTCAGAATACTTTGAACACAACAGTTTTGAACAATTCTGTATCAACTACTGTAATGAAAAACTGCAGCAATTTTTTAATGAAAGAATTCTGAAAGAGGTATGTTGTATTGTTAAATTAGATTTTTTTTTTCAGTAAAAAGATGATAAAGGTAACATTATTTTCCATAAGATTGCTCGTTATGCTCATATTAAAAAAATTAGTCAACCACAAGTGTTCTTGCTGTGTGACGTGATTGTGCTAGAAAAGAACATGACTTTTCAAAAAAATACATCTTCCTTTCTTCTTCTTAAAAAAAAAAACACAATGAAGAATTCTTACTCTAAATATCATTCATTAAAATGGGGTATCCAAATATCAGGCAATAGATTGTACATAATGAGAATATCTAAAAGCATTGGTATATCATTAAGGAGGTGAGGTTGGAATATATTAAGCTGCACAAGGGAATTCTAAAATGTGTGTTCTTTCTTGCCCAGTTTCGGTGGGTAAAAAATATGTGGTGAATCATAGTTTTTCTTTTACTATTATTCCTTATTTTTCCTTTTAAAGGAACAAGAACTTTACCAGAAAGAAGGCCTGGGGGTTAATGAAGTGCGCTATGTAGATAATCAGGACTGTATAGGTATGTACATTTGAAATGTCAAGCATTCATTAGAATCTTGGAGAAAAAAGCTTAAACTACTTTAAGCAGTTAGAGGCAAAATATAAGTAGTGCTAGTAATTTCATGCTTTTAATGACTGTTGAAACCTTGTGATTTCTTTCATTTTTTTTCTAAATTCCATTTCCAGTTGGTAATGGATCCATGTTGTCCTACAGTGTGTTATAAGTGCAGGTGGGACTTGTGAATTTCTTGGCATTTTCATAGAAAACTAATCAGAATGTCTAAATATAACAAGAGAAATAAAAAGAAGGGTGTGGGGGTGTCTGAGGGAAAAAGTTCCATTATTTGAAACACCCACCCACCGTTTTTGTTTGTGTGAGCCAATTGGCAAAGAAGCAAAATGAATTATAGGCAATAGGCTGTAGAGATTCCTGTTGCTGTTAGGTTTGCGCAGACTGATAGGCCAAGGGCTTACTTGTTTTATGTTCAACTTGTGTTCTCCAAATCGGTGTATTATGAACAGAATTTGACCTTGCTTTTGCATTTACAGCAATTTATTTATGGTAACTAGTCAGTTAGTTCTGGCTGGATTGAGGATTCATAGTGGCAGAATTCAACATCTGTTGCAAAACGTCTGCTGCTCTGAGTTTCTGTAGCTCTGCTGAAGAAGTTTTCACTTTGTTGGGTAGGACTGTGCAGTTGGTAACTGACTTAACTAAAGATGATAGCTCTTGTCAATCAGGGCTTTTAGCCATCTCGTGAAAAAGCAATAGAAAAGTATCTGAAAGAGGGAATAAAAACATAGCAACAGAAAATGTGATTTCTGTGAATGCAAACCATACCTCTTCCGGTGATTTACTGAAGCATGTGCATGAGCCCGTTCCCCAAAATGTTATCATATAGAGACCATCATGTTTCTGTAAAAAGGGTTGTTCCCCCTGCCATCCCGTACCTATTTGTTTTGAAACAAAATCTCAGAATCAAAAAGGGTTCCCTGATGCCTATTTAAAGAGGTCTCTCTCTAACTCATAGTGGGAAAAGGGGTCAGGTTGTAAAGACTGTAGATGAGTTGTCTTTTACCAGCCATAGAAATGGCGTGAGCAGCTTACATAAGCATACAAGTAGTAGTCCCTAAGCCATGACCCCTTTTACTATTCCATGTGACACCCCACCGCAGATTTTACACGTTTCTTCATTGTATGAGGTATTCTTAGGTAAGTTAGTAAAATCATGGCCTGATTAAACCATTTAAGCCTTTTTTCTGTTTTTGAGTAGTCAGGAGAAAAGGATTTTCTACTGCTTTTAGAAGTGAGTGACAAAAATAATGTTGCTTTCTGTAGAAATATGATTTTGCTTTAAGGTGTTGGGCCAGGCCAGTGACAGCAGTTACCTAAAACAAGCAATTATCTATTAAATCAACAATTAAAATTTACAGAATTAGTTTACAGTGACTTTCTGTGTTAACAGCTTTCCCAAGATAGTTACACAAAACTAGATCAGTAGTACTTTACACTTTTAATGTTCAATTCTGGTATGTGATTATATATTTAATTTTTGTGTTTTGTTATTTTTAATAGATTTGATTGAAGCAAAATTAATAGGTGTGCTGGATATTTTGGATGAAGAAAATCGCCTTCCCCAGCCAAGCGACCAGCATTTTACTTCAGTTGTGCACCAAAAACACAAGGACCATTTCAGACTCTCTGTAGGTTTATTTGTGTTGGCTGTCTTTTTTTTAATAAAACAGTTCTTGGAACTGTTGATAGTAACACTGAATTTAATGAAAACCTTTTCTAAGAAATCTCATACCACACCTGTTTGTATGATCTGTATGTTTTTGTTAAGGACAAGTTCAGTTATTAGGTTTGTTTTGAAAAGTTCACTGAAGGCTTGTTAAGTCTTCTAGCAATTCTAATATCCTGTTGAAAGTATAGCCATATTCTTCACTTCTCTTTAAAGACTATTAGTGTGTAGAGCATGAAAAGGAAAAAAAAATGCAGACATTTTAATTTAGTTTATTTCATATCAGATTAGCTATTTTGTTAATTTCCAAAACTGCTTGCTTTGGAGAATATTTCACTTGCATGAAGTATCTAGCTAACACTTCAGCAATGAAAATAGGTAACACACCAGGTGAATTTATTTGTCAATAATACTTTAACATACAGCACTCTGTGGAAGGTTAATGAAAGCCATTGCAACTTTTATACATGACTTCTGTTGAAATACAAAACAAACAATCAAACAAAATCCCTGATGAAAAAATGCAAGCAAAAGGAGCCAAATAAAATTGCCATCTGCTTACTTTTCTTAAAGTTTCTTTTTAAGCTTGTTTGATTAGGTTCCTGTGCAATGAAACATTCTTGTCAGTATGTATATGATCAACAAGGTGGTTGCCTTTTAAAAACGTTTTAAGCTTCTATCTAATCCTATTTATATGACAAGGCTATTTGTCAGCTTGTCATCAGCTGTGCAATAAATGGAATAGAAATTGTTGACAAAAGGCAAAAAGAAAGTCAGCTAGATAGACTTAGCAATCCTGGACAATTTTATTTTGAAGGGTGTGAATGAGAATGAAAATAGTTTTTTCAAATATCCTGGTTTGAATGGAAATAGTAGTGGTCTTCACAACTGTATTTCAGGCAATGTCACTTTTAACATCCTGGCAAAATCATGGTGATGTCCTAGGAATACATTTTTCTCACCCTTCAATGTAATTCTTCTTTGTAATTCAAATTTTTATTTCCAGATCCCTAGAAAGTCTAAACTGGCTGTTCACAGAAATATCAGAGATGATGAAGGCTTTATTATCCGGCATTTTGCGGGAGCAGTATGCTACGAGACGGTAATGTTACTTAAGTGAAAAAAGTCAGCTGTTTCTGTTACACTTTGTAATATACTTTTCAGTGTATGTTCTCTTTCAATTAACAAAATTTGTTAATTGGAAGAGAAACGGCAAAGTTGTTATGTTTTAACTTTGAAATTAGTTTTGTGAATGTGTGACAGAATTGATGTTTTAATTTCTTTTAACTTCTCAGATGAAAGACTTCTGTTGACATATTTTGTGTGTCAAAGCTGTAGGTAACAGTGTCAACATTAAAGATACTGAGCCACATTCTGCTACAAATCATATGTCAACAGAGGTCTGCATCTCCAACAGGAGAATGTACCACATAACTCAGAAGTGTTACTAGACTTAAGCACAACTTTTAAGAAGCATGCTTGTTCTTCCATGCAATATCAGTTTATTATGTTAAAACTCACATTTTATACTTTTTCTTTTCCGTTTCTACTGTTGGTAGAAATGTAAGAATATGAATATCTGAAATTCATATCTGAAATTGTTACCCTCAAATACATGCTGAATGCTTGTACTTTTTTATGACTGTTAATCATACAAAAATATTGAAACAGTCTTCCTAGGGCAACATCTAAAACACAATTTTTGAAAAAAAAATATTAAATAAAAAAAAGTGAGGGTAAAGGATAAATGAAAGATCCATAACACTTTATTGTTCTCATCTGATACTCCAGTGTGTAAAAGGGAAGCTAATTCCAAAGATGTGTTTTGTCATTTGAAAATGCAGACTCCCAGGGTGTGTGCTTACTTCAAAGTACCCCAAGAATGACAATGATTGCTTTACGGTTTTGAGATAGATGCATTCAGTAGAAAATTTAAAAAAAAAAAAAAAAAAAAAAAAAAAAAAAAAAAAGAAAGCTGAAGTCTGTGTATTACAAAAACCAAGGTCACACACAGATTCAATATCAAAATAACACATAACATTGGAATGCATTTATGTTCACATGGTCTATGTTTGCTGTCTTTTACCTCCTCATCCTATGTTAATACCTTACGGTTTCTTCAGGAACAGAGCCAGATATTTGCACATGTATGCTCTCTGAGCTAACCAGGTATGAGACGGCTTTGGACCAGAAGCCATGCTAACATGCTTGACTTCATTTATTCCCTTCTTCAGAGGGTTTGACTTAGTTTGGGCCTTAGCTGGACTACAGCTGCCTTGTATGTTGTTCATAGTTTCTTTCTCACTGGTCTTGTGGCAGCTTTCACAAGCTAATTTCTGGTGAGGGCATTCAGCTGTCTACATTTATGTTCCTGTTGTGTTCTCATAGTCCAAGGGAATTTGGGAGGCCTGTGTTTGTCCTTTGACCCATCACCTTTAAATCCTTTTACGGGATATGTTGACAAATTCGTATTTTCTCAATCAAATTAAATTTGCCTTCTTCTGTTCATAAATGTCAAAGCAACTATTGAATGTGCATCACAAATTCTTGATAGAGAATTTTGTTAGTGTGAAATTGGATACAAGTGTCTTGATCTTTGAGTTTCAGTTTAATACACAGCTCTTAATGTTTAAAAGTGAGTCAACTTAAATCAAATAGAGGCATAGGGCTTGTAGGAAGGGACGATACCTTTGGTTAAATCAACTGTGCTTCCATGGTTGCAGTACTACTAAGATAACTGTTTTTAATTTCATTTTCCCGACTTTAGTTCCACCAGTTAAAGCGTGCATGCTAGTTCCTATTTCACAACAGATCTTAGCTCTTCACTGCTTGTCATATTATTTAAGTGTCTCAGAACTAGCAAATTGATGCCCCACCCTGGAGGTGTTCAAGGCCAGGCTGGATGAGGCATTGGCCAACCTGATCTTGTGGGTGGCATCCCTGCCTATGGAAGGGGTGTTGGAATTAGATGATCTTTAAGGTCCCTTCCAACCCAAGCCATTCTATGATATGCTGAGTACTGGAAGTGGAAACGAGTGTAATCATTGACAAAAGCACAACTGGTCTCGTAACAGGTGCTAAACCTTACCTTGGGTTTCATAATTCCTACAATATCCTTCAAATTTAACAATATCTTTCCTGTCTGTCATTAATGTTTTGTATGTCCAGATGAAAAGTTTGAAGTAACATGAAAATATTTATCCTACATATTGTTTCTGATCTTTGAATAAAGTGTGGAATTCAGCTTTTCATTAATTTTAACTTCATTTTTACTTAAGTAATTGAATCAGTGAAACAAGTGTGCTATTATTTATTGGCTTTTCAGACACAGTTTGTGGAAAAAAACAATGATGCTTTGCACATGTCCCTTGAATCTCTAATATGTGAATCCAAGGACAAGTTTGTTCGACAGCTGTTTGAATCTAACACTAACAACAACAAGGATCCCAAACAAAAAGCTGGAAAACTTAGTTTCATCAGTGTGGGAAACAAATTCAAGGTAACATAACCTAATAGTCTATTTTCTTGTAATATACGCCATTTCTAAGTTACATGAAATAAGTAGAACTTAAGGATGGGAGAACTAGTGGTTACTTGACATTCATGCAGCAAAAATGTTGTTAAATAGATGTTTTTTTTTTCTATTAGATTGTAAGAAACCAGTATATTCAACTTGTGCTATACATTTCTGTCAAAATATGTTTGATAATTGTTCTTACTGAGATTGTGCAGGAATTCATAAATCAGGATTTTGCAAGGCCATGTGGAAGTCTTTTATTTAAAAGGTTTAAGCTCTTGATCTAAATTTGAATTTTGTAGACTTTCACGAGTTCTAAATGTGACAAAATGTGTTCTTCCATCCTATCTTAATTCTTTGCTGTGTAAGATATATCAATTAGTTGCAGTTTACCATTCTCAAAATTCAACATTTAACCTAACCACTGTTTTTCCTCTTAAAAGTATCAATAGTCATGGCTTTCACAGAAATATGTTCATTGTGCTGAATGTTTCCTTTCTCAATACCTGAATCTGATGCTTCTCCTCATTTTCTCCTTTCTTCTGCTTGTTGTAAAGCTGACCTTCAAACCTTGTCTTCTCCAAATGTTTTCTGCATCCTTTTCTCATTCAGCAGTTTTATTTTAGCTGGACTATTCCAGCTCAGGATGGCTAGAAAAAGAACTATAGGGGAATTAAGAGAGGAAAAGCAGGCACAACCATGGGCTGCAGGTAACTTTTTCAATCTCATGGATTTACTGTTGATAGAGCTGCTGCAATTTCAGTAAGAGCTCTTCTCAACACATCTGGGCCAGATCCAATGAAGGATTTACATGCCTTCAAATTAAGTGCTGTGACATTTTTGGTATGTTACCTTGCCTAAGGCACCTAAAACCCCAATTCACATGTCTAGACCCCTTATGCAGTCCCTGGTGAAAGCAAGTACCTTAGAGAATTCCACAATCTCCAAGTAGAGTGGGCTCTAGCCAATAGCAAAAGAGTTTCTGCATTTCTACTCTGTGTTAAGGTTATGTGCTAAATTAGGACTGCAAGATAAATTCCTTCTTGCGGACGTGTATCCTGTGGCTTAGTGTTCTGTAAAAATGCAAAGGCTGGAAGAAAGGGAGGGATATAGTACCAGCACTTGCTTTTTGTATAGCAACTGTATTCTGATTCTGGTCTATACTATATTCAGTGTTTTAACTCTAAGCGTATGACCCTTGGCACCAAGTTACTGCTCAATCTGGCAGAGGGAATTCCTCATACCCTTTTGGAGATGCGCTGTTATGTAGTCAAAAATAAATTTTGTTTGGGCAGGAAGCATATGAGAGAGAGTCTGACTTGTAAAGTAGTGTTTCTGGAATTTAGCTGGGAATTGGCCATTCTGCTGTCTTGAGTTTTGCTCTGATAACTATTTCCTCCTCCTCCTTATTATATAGCAGTTGTAGAATTAAGCTGTAGCGATTGGTTTAATATAAACTGCATGAACAGAGGACAGAATGAAAAATGGAATTACATGCAGATATGTGACCTCTTGGGCAAGCCCTGCAACCATGAAGCTGTTGTAGGTGAAGCTGAGATCCATTGTTTTTTATAATTGCATTTTCAAAATGAAAGCAACTGGGATCTTTTGAGATAATTTCCACATTCTTCCATCTGGGTGTATAGTTCCTCTTGGATTTAGCATTCCATGTGCAGTAAATGTGGAAATGTGAAAGATACAGTTGTTCAAGAAGGGTTAAGTAAAAAAGGAGGCATTTCATAAGTTAAGCAGCAATTGAATGGGAACATTTTGGATTTTATTTTGGACTTTGGTGTTCACCTCTGCACCTAGAACATGACTAGAAGTCCTTTTTGGATCTGGCCCATCTATCTATAGTTCTTTCAGTGTTTTCAACTTCCATGGCATTTTGAATGTATGTGTTAATTTCAGTAATTCATTTAGTGTTACCTTCCCAGACACAACATGTACTATTGATGAGCACTAATACCCTTGAAAATTTCAGTTTAGATGCCGTCAAAATACTTTGTTATTTGAGTAGAAATTTCATCTCTTTAATAAGAATTCTCAACCTATCAATATGTCAGTCGGTCTTAAATTCTTCTAATTACATCAATTATTAGATGATGCAAGGAGTTGTTTTTACAAAGCTCTTCACACGTCCCATCCTTACAACTAATTAAAATTGATTCACATAAATCAGTTGAGGAAATGAAGATGAATTAGTAGAGGAAATGAAGATGAAGACTCTACACAAAAGTCTTTGGGATAGTTTTACCTTAATGTAGTAATGATGGATTAAATTGTGATAATTCCAAGAGCAATAGTTTCAGCAATATGCCTTATTCATATGATCATTAGTGAAATTTACCTGAGAGAGTCTCTTATTTCTTGTCAAGTTATGACTGTAAAGAAGGGGCATTTTTCCTCTAGCAGAACCATATTTTGTTGATGGAAATTAGGTTTTCCTCTCCAAGATAAAGCATTTCCTACTTAAGAAAAGATAAAAGTTATATGCAAAGTAGATGCAAACTGTATGTGAGATCTAAGCAGGAGGTTATCAATGTTTGTCATACTTCTTGTGGAACTCTTTCTGTCTTTCTAACTATATCCACGAAACATAAAAAATACAATTGCTCTACTGGTAGGAAGACCGACAGTGTAGGTGATTCATATTGCTGATACAAATCTGTTTGCCTGTACTTAAGGTAGCTGAAAGATCTGGTTTAAAAAAAAATCAATTAAAAGTTAAGATCCTTTCCATCTTGGGCCAGTACATGTGGAGTATGATAGGACATTCAGAATTTTGTCTTACTTCAGTCTATATACCTAACGGTTGCTAGTAAACTAGAAAGGCTAGCACAACAATAATCTGTGTGGTAGAACAGACAGATCCATAAAGTGAAAGTATAATTCTGTTTTTCTGATATGGTCCTGGAATATTGAAGTTCCTACCAATTTATATCTCTAACAATGGCAGCTGTTTCCTAATATCCTACATATCTGGTAATTGTCTAGTCTTCTCCCCAAATAAGTGCAGATTTGTGATATTATTACAGTATGTTTAAATATACCCATAGTAAATGTAGTTTAAAACCACAGTCTATTGTCATCAATGCAGAATTAAAAATTTGGAAGTTTAGAATTAAAAATACTTTATGAAGATTCATTTACTGAAATGACGTTACTTAGACTCTCAAGCCAATACACCTCCCCCCCCCCCCCCAAGAAAAGCTGAGTATATCTCATATACTTCTGGTGTTATTTAACATACAAATAGGCTTGTTAAAGATTAAATCTGGACTTTCACAAATTTTCAGTGTATTTTTTGGATTATTGCTGCTCAGTCTCATTTCCTTTATAACTTTATTGCATCTTTCGTTTATTTTCCCAAACGTGCATGCACTTTTTTGATAACTATGTTGTTGTAAGTAACTGGTCACACATGGTGTTGTTGTACAGTTGAACATAAGTAATTTCTTCAGGACCATTCATGCACTCTTACATGATTTTGTCTGTTAAAATATGTGGATGTTTGATTTATCAATTCTGTTTGATTTACTAACAATAAAACGTGCATGCAGTAATGCTGTATCACTATTTTGTGTGTATACTTGTGGTTGTTAAGACTACTGAAATGCCTTTTCTTTTACAGACTCAGTTAAATTTGCTTCTTGAGAAGCTTCACAGTACTGTAAGTATATACAGAGATGCAGGCTTACCATTTTTCTGAAATAAATCATAATTCGTTTTCTCGTGTTTAGTGATAAATAATTGCTACAGAGTTTGCAGTTATATGGTACCTTTGAAATGTCCTGCTCTGCAGGTGATGAATATTAATTTGCTTTTTAAAACAAAAAAAAAAGCAAAACTTGGAAAAAAATGTTGTAGAATGGAAGTTACACAATTTAGTTTAAAAAAAAAAAACAAACAAAAACTAAAACTGTCCGAGCTGCAGTCTCCATTCTTGTCAGTTTCATTTCCGTCTATTCACTGGTAATCACTGGTGACTAATTTTCAAAAGATTCAGAGATGTTACTTAGAAGTAAGAAAATAAATTATTAATTTCTGTTTTCAGATTCCATAAGCTAGTTAGAACTAGAATGTCTTACTTCACTTTTGCGGTAGGCTGCAGATACACAGATGCTCAAAGAACCTGCTTCCCCTAACAAGAATTTGCTGTTTTAGCTGATGTAATTCAATAGCTTGCAGAATTCTCCATGTAATTTGACATACTGATTTTTTTAGAAGATGCATTTGTAGGAACACATTCTTGTTTCTCTTGACAGCATGTTCTAACCGATTCTGAATAGGAGATTATGCTCTGTCAAAATAAGGGGGAAAACAAGGCAAATGATTGGGACAGGTGCTGGAGCATAGTTAAAGTTTTACAGAAATCATGAGGATAGTCTGAAAGAAAGATAACCTCCATCATTCACAGCACAGTGGAATCAAGAGTCAGTCCAGGGAAAAAAGCGTGGCTGGAGGTGCTCTGCTGTGACTTCAGCTAACACATGGTTGAGAATATGTTGTTACTAGACAGATTCCTTGATGGGCTGTCTTTCACTCTTGTCTGTAAAAAACATTGCAAACAAGTAGTAGAAATACGTTTTATTAGTCCCAATTTCATTTTAGTTTATAAGGTAGGAGGTTATCACTGGCTACCTGTTAACAGAAAAATTTGAATGATCAACGTTGCCTCACAAAAAAAAAAAAAAATCATCCTTAAATAGAGGATGACTATGAAGTGACTAGAGAAAGCAGCAGTCAAAACTGTAGAGGTAATATATTTGGGGATGAGAGCAGGCTGGAACCATGTGAGGGAAGGGAGAGTGAAGACATAAGCCAAAAGAAATTGTAAGAAGTGAAAGCTAGAAAAAAGGATGGTCAAGTTAAGTTCATCTAGCATGATTCCGGTGTCAGGAGACTGGTAGCATGTGAACTCTGGAGAAATGAGGCATTTAGGTGATATTACTGCAGAGATGATGAGTGTAGTATAATCTAGACTGCTAAACCTTAGTTAGGTTGTAAGCAAAACAGTTCACTGAAAACCCAAAAGTTCAGGTTCCAATTAAATAAATGGCTTGAGCATTGAGATCAGTTACCTCAATACCAAGGCTGGACTGAAAAAAAAGGGTATATGAGAGTGAAAGAATGTCTTTTTCTTTTTAAAAAGGTATTTTTCTTCCCTTTCCCCTGCCCCCAGTAATTCTTAAATGACTAACATGTTTCAGGAGGTTTCAAAACGTACAGATTCTGCTAACTCATTGTTTTGGTAACAGGGATCTAGCTTTATTCGCTGCATCAAACCTAACTTAAAGATGACAAGTCACCATTTTGAAGGGGGGCAGATCCTCTCTCAGCTTCAATGTTCAGGTAGTGTATGCCTCTGATACTTTTCCCTGTTATGTGTTTTTTTTTTTTTTATTTTTATTTATTTACTAGGCCATTGTAGCTTGATCTAAGTTTGAAATATATGAGATGGAATTGATATTTCCTTCCTTGAACCCTTGCTTTCTAGGAGGCAGCTTATTTATGCCTTATGAACAGTTACTTAGGTGCTTTGTAACTTCTCATTTTAGTCAATAGAACACAGAAGTGATTAATTTGAACAGCGATAAGGTCTCATCTGTATAAGAAGATTCATACTACTTTCCATAAGCTGTTTATTCCCTTGCTTTTAATGAGAGTTTAGACACCTGGTGCATGTGTAAGGAGTCATGTACTGGCACTTAAACTGCATCAAAAGAAGCAGAAGTGATTCTCCCCTTCTATTCTGCTCTCATGAGACACCACTGCAATACTGCGTTCAGCTCTGGGGCGCCCAACACAAAAAGGGCGTGAATGTATTAGAATGAATCCAGAGGAGGGCCACGAGGATGATAAGGGGCTGGAGCACCCCTCTCTCCTATGAAGACAGGCTGAAGGAGTTGGGGTTTGTTCATCCTGGAGGGGAGAAGGCTCTAGGGAGACCTTATAGCAGCCTTCTAGTACCTGAAGAGGGCCTACAGGAAAGCTGGGGAGGGACTCTTTGTCAAGGAGTGGATGGGATAGGAGGACAAGGGGGAATAGGTTTAAACCAAACAAGGATAGGTTTAGATCAGATATTAGGAAGAAATTGTTTACTGCAAATGTGATGAAGCCCTGGCACAGGTTGCCCAGAGAAGCTGTGGATGCCCCGTCCCTGGAGGAGTTCAAGGCCAGGCTGGATGGGGCTTTGAGGAACCTAGCCTGGTGGGAGGTGTCCCTGCCCATAGCAGGGGGGTTGGATCTAGATGGTCTTTAAGGTCCCTTCCAATCCAAACCATTCTGTGATTCTGTGAAACTTAGATTTCCTGATCTGGAGCTGAATCCTATCTCGTTGCGTTGCCCAGAATGTTAATAGGGCAAAATCTCAGTCCAGAGCAACAGAATTCCTTTACATTGTTGTGGGAATTTGTGTGAGAAACCCCTTTGTGCATTTAAAGCAGTATTTATTATCTGAGATATATAATCATTGATGCCTGTTTGCTTTGATTCTTATATATAGTATGCTAGAGTTGAATAGTCTGTTTTACTTTTTCAGCATCTCTTTATACTATTGTTAATTTATTTGGGAGCTGAGTTTCCAACTCCAGTGCTTTTTCCTGTTACTTTACATATTACAAATTGTGACGCCATGTTTTCGTTATTCTTGAAATAGGCGCTTTCAGATTTTACATCTTTATTTTAAAGGACAAATACTAGCAGGTTTGCTCATTCCCCACTGAACAGAGCAATGAAAGGCTTCTATGGGAATTACAGCATTGTTATTGTTATTCTTCATAGGGTGTTTATTCACAAAACGACTTCAATATTTATTTTTACTCTTTTCTGTATATTTGTATATTTAGTAGCTTGTGCTTTTTGCTTTTTTTTTTTTTTTTCTCTTTTTGAAGTTGAGATATTTCTATGTTCTGGAACTGATGTTTTAGCAAGCCTACCTGTGTTTCATGTTATGTCACCATTGCAAAACCTTAATAAGGTTTTCTCACAAATCAGAATTCCATTAAGAACATTTAGCCGTGGATTTCTTCAGGTTAATAGCATGTCAGAGAGGCAAAAAAAAAAAAAAAAGAACCTTTTTTGCTACCATAACAATTGCAATGTCTTACAAGCTCACTTTCCATGTGTGCTTACTTAAACTGCAGTAAATGAAGATTAATTTAGTAAAAAAGAAAAGAAGTCATAATAAGCAAAGTTTAAAAGTAGCAGTGAGATGCAATGCTATAAAAGACGTTCTATAAAGACAGAGACCATGAGTTACAGGTAAACTTCTAAGTAAGTCTTTAAGCTTATATGGAAAATATGGTGTTGTAGAATTATGTAAAGCAATGGGCAAAATCTGGCAGAGTCTTGAAGTAATGTTTGAAGTAATTTGAACCTTTTCCTGACTTTGTGTCTGTGCTTCACAGATGCCCTAGTTACAGATAAAATATAGTAACAGCATTACATCTTATCAGCTGATACCTAGTGCTGCAGGAACACAAAATGTTCTAGCGCTGCATTTGCATTTTACCCTGCATCTGTACCACAACTCACAAATATCTTTTGCATGCTAAAAATAAAAGCCTGGCTGGGCGTTGTTTGTTTCTTTCTTTAAAAATGAAGTACAAAATGTCAACTCTTCTAAAAAGAAAGAATGACAAGGAGAAAAAAAAAATGCTCTGCATGACTAGATGTTAGTTTTGTCTCAGATAGGGAGAAGATACAATTTCTTCTCATCTGTTTCGTATTAACTTTTTGGGAATGATCACATGATCAAGAAGTTTTAGAGGCTAAATCAAGCCCCAGCTGAAATTTGTGGTTTGGCCTCTGAACAATGTCTGTGAGGCCTATGCCATAAGTTATCATAAAAATCACTGCTTTATTTGCATTTTGCTGATTCTACCTTTTGTGCATGTGTTTCTGTGAATTTAGGAATGGTGTCTGTTCTGGACTTGATGCAAGGTGGTTTCCCTTCGCGAGCTTCATTTCATGAACTGTATAACATGTACAAGAAATACTTGCCTGAAAAATTGGCACGACTGGATCCTAGACTCTTCTGTAAGGTAAGAGAGAAAATGTATTATTGTTGTTTTATTTTGAAGGGGGAAAAATATCAACCTAACTGTTTTCTGTGTTTCAGGCACTGTTTAAAGCTTTGGGACTGAATGAAGTTGATTACAAATTTGGATTAACCAAGGTGTTTTTCAGACCCGGCAAGGTAATGTTTCTTGAACTACATGAATATGAATCATAGAATAAGTTGGGTTGAAAGGTCCCTTTGAAAGAGCTTTGTTCAACACCCTGTTGAAAATGTGACCAACTTCAATAAGGTTGCCCAGGGTTTTTCATAAGCACTGTTCATAATCTGTGGGGAAAAAAAAAATCAACGCTCTGACATTGATAAAATTGATTTCATAGTATTGTTGCTAATGCTGCTGTATTCCTGAAGCAATAATCGTGTTCCACAAATTGCCCAGATGTTGCACCAGTCACTTAAGACTATTTTGTTGAATATTAAGAAGAGCAAGTCAGAGCAAATAAATAAATATTTTCTACTAAACTCTAGTTGAAGCTGAAATCTCTTTCTATGATTCTGAGCATTGCTGCTGCTATGCAGAGAAAGAAGTAGGGAGCTGTTGTGACTAGGAAGGAAAATTATTCTAGTCATTGAAAACATATAATTATTAAAAAATAGAAGTGCAGGATTTTCAGAAAGGATTTCTTTTAATTGGATTTCTTACAGGAAGATTAAAATTTAAGAAGAGTTTTCAGTTTTTTTTTTCCCCTAGATACAGAATTAGAGGTGTCATGAAATTGCAGAAGATCAGAGTGAGTATTCAGGATGTGGAGAAACAAATAATTCTTAAAAATTTTGGCAATACATTTTCAGTGTTTAATAAATGGTTGGATTATGCAAAATGCTAAGTGTTGCACATCAATTTAAAAATAAAACAGTGGTCATTCTTGTTGTCGTCAAATATCCCAGATGTACATGCTCACTGGAATTAATTGAAAGCCAGTATAATGGTGACATAGTTTACATTAATAATATTTAACTTTTTGTTTTTTACCTCAACGTGCTCTTAAATAGGAATATAGTCTAACACTCTGTTCTCCTCATTTGTAAATCTGGTTTTGCATTTAGTTTGCAGAGTTTGACCAGATAATGAAGTCTGATCCGGAACACTTAGCAGAGCTAGTTAAACGAGTGAATCACTGGCTTATCTGCAGTCGTTGGAAAAAAGTTCAATGGTGTTCACTCTCAGTGATCAAATGTATGTATTTTATGCTTTATTAAATATTTGTTAAAAAATATAGCAAACCAATTATTAGCACCTTGAAATGTGGCCAAGGACACGTATAGCAGATGCTTCCATACTGAACTCCAAGTAATTACTTTCTGGGTTGGTGAAATTTCTTAGGCTTTTGTTAGGGATTTATATGAGGGCTTAAAGCTAAGGTTTGTAAAAGTGGTGGTAGACTGTGTCTCCCTGCCTTCTGTATGTTTGGGTGCTTACCAATGCCTGGGTAAACACCTGCTCAGAACTAGCTAGCAAGCACAAGGATTGTGGGGGAAGAGACAGCAGGAAAAGACAATAGTTCAACTCTCAGCTGACACCATGGAGTTATTTAAACCTGAGAAGTGCCTGCACAGAGGTTCTCTCCAGGTGAAATCTGCATATTTGGAAGCACTGACATGAGAAACAGGGCAGACATCTCCACTCCAGTTATTACTGCTGATAAGCAGATAGGTGCCTGTCACTATCAAAATATTATTTCTAATTGCAAACACTGCCCAGCTTGATGTAGAAACAAAGCAGTGTGGAATAGAGATTCGTGGTGATAGGGGTTTCGATTTTTTTTTTCTTTTTGGTGTGTGTGTGCTGGGTGCTGAATTCTGCCTATTTGTTTTGTGGGGTAGCCTTTAAGCCTAGCACAGGGTTGTGAATATTCTGTCTTTTATATCTTACGTGTTTGTTTTTCAGTGCGGACCTAGCTCTCAATGCATGCTATTTATATACAGTAGCCATCAGGTGTGTGAGAAATATAAAAGTTATGTTAAATTGTTTAAACCATTGAGACTCAGTATCTTTTGTGTGTTTACAGTGAAAAATAAGATAAAATACAGAGCCAGTGCCTGCATCAAAATACAAAAGACTATTCGTATGTGGCTTTGCAAGAGAAAACACAAACCACGGTAAGAGGATATTCCTTTCTTGAAGAAAATGGATATTTCTATAATACTTTCTTGTGAATGTAAAGAGATGCACAATCCTGAATTAAATGTATCTGCAGTCACTGAAGCGTGCTAAATATGATTGAAAGGTATGATTTGAGAGGTACCATATTTTACCTCTCTTTCCTAAGGATGAATAGCCTGAAAAATACTATGGTCTAAATTACATATAAGAAAGACTTTTTTTTTCTTCTTCTTAATGATGAGGATGGTGAGGCCCTGGTACAGGCTGCCCAGAGAACCTGTGGATGCCCCATCCCTGGAGGTGTTCAAGGCCAGGCTGGATGGGGCTTTGAGCAACCTGGTCTTGGTGGGCAGGTGGGGAGGGGATGTAGAATTGGGTGGGCTTTGGAGGTCCCTTCCAACTCCAACTGTTCTGTGATTCTATAAATCTGAGCATTTCCAAAGAGGTTTGTTAGTCTCTTTGTTCATAAAATCCTTCAGTGATAGCTTAGGTATTAGGCATTCTTAGTTATGTCTCTAACTGCAATTTAAGCTCAATAATTTTTGTCCTTTACTCATTCACACCTTCCATTATAGGCCCCCTTTCTTCTGTAGCTTAATAATTATTTGTTCTGTCTGTCTTGCCTCTTCTAGAAATCAAGTAATGTCACTAGGTTTACTCTGATTGCATGGAATATTGATGGAAAAGCCACACACACACACATATATAAGAATATACATATATTTATTTTACATCCTTTTGATAGCTATGTTTCATTGTGGTCCTTGATGTTTTTGATTTCAGTGATTTCTTTTTAGGAAGACTGTCTGCAGCACTGTAATTTGTGTGCATGGCCTTCAGTATTGGTTCTTTAAGAAGCTGCAGGTTTTCCTGGACTCCTTTTGTTTTCTCCCAGATTTCTTTTTTTTCCTGTGGGGTCTAATGATCGGATTCCATATTGTATAGTTAAGTTTTACCTGATTCAGACCTGTGATTGATCTTTCAATGTCACATCTCGAATTTATCACTCCAGTCAAAATCTTCAGGTGGTGGTGATTCTAATGATTTGTTACTGAGACAAAAGCATTGATTATCAAAATAAAAATCCATTTATCCATTTTAAGTCACCATATGCTCAGAGACCTGGTCACTGATGATTGGTATTAACAGTGTTTGTTAGTAAAAGGCTGTTCAATTAGTTCATGTTGATAATTTTTGAATTTCAAAAAGATGGTGAGATTTATCTGAGGGCATAGTTTGTCTCCCCTGTCTACCTCTGTAATGTGAATGGTAGCTATAGTTTTAGATATGTCACCTTCTAAAAATAGCTCAAATAAAATGTCTTAAATTCACAGCATTGATGGTCTGATAAAGGTGCGTACACTGAAAAAAAGACTTGATAAGTTCAATGAAGTAGTAAGTGCTCTGAAGGAGGGAAAAGCAGAAACAAGCAAGCAGATCAAGGAGCTGGAATATTCTATTGATGCTTCGATGAACAAAATTAAGGTATGAGAGAAACAGTTTCTTTCTACTGGAATCTTTTAAAGCCTTAATCTAAAGTAGAAGGTCAAAGTATTTTCTTTTTTATAGGAAAACATTTAAATATAGAAGTCTCATTTTTCAGAGACACCGCTTACATCCTGTTCAAAATTATTTGTGAATGTAGCTGAAGTAAATCTGGATTTTGGAATTATTATCTGTGTTTCAAAATCGGCACTAGAGAGTTTAAAGCAAAAATGTGTCTTGATCTTGTGAGATGGGTGTTGCTAGTCAGTTGCTTGTTGCTTTTATTATTAATCAGGGCTGAAACTTACAAGCATTTATCACAGAATGAGGAGATTGATATTCCAGTTATGAAGGGTTTTTTTAAGACCTGGTCATGAAGGAAATCAGTTGTTGAACTTGTATCAAGGCTTATAGTTCTTAGTCTCTTACAAGAAAAGCACACAGACAAAATGAAAATTCACCGGAATTTATCAGTGTTAGGAAAAAAATGTTGAGTTCTGTGTTTCATACCATGTTAATAGCCTTCTAAATGTCCTGTATTAAGATTTTGTTGTTTAAAATCACTGTTGGAGAAGTAACAGAGTTAGCCTGTCAACCTATACTTCTTTTTTTTCCTAATAAAAATTATACAACTTGATTCTCATCACGATACATCCTTATAAAAGGTTAGGAGAGACCCCATGTCACAGTTTTAGTGGTATACCTCATTGTAAATTGTAAAATTCAAATTAATTAAATCATCGCTATCAACGAAATTTGAAAACACATAGTGAAGGCAATTGCATTATTTTTTTTTAACACATTATTTGCTACTGATGCCTTTTTTAATGTTACTTACAATGTGCTCCATATTAAGACGTATAAGATTGTGTGGTGGCCTAAAAGGCACAGCTGTAAATAACCACTATAAGAGCTAAGAACATGACACAAAATGCACCTACTTGGCTCTCAGTTTTCATCTTAGGATGGTAAGCATTAATTTCTGTTGCATAACTGTGGAGCTTCAGAATTGAAGGCATGTTTTAAAGGAAAATCATGTCTAGTTTCAGTGATAAAATGGAGACTACTTCCTACAGTTATATAAGAGAGAGGAGAATAAAGGATCCAGAGGATTATAGGAAGGAAGGAAGGCAAGTTCAAGCTCCCCAGTTCTGGAGTGTAATTTAATATAAGTAGAATTTAATTACAGCACTCAGTGCTTTCAGTTCTCAAATAAATTTTTCAAATATACATTTTTAAAAAGTGAATTACAAGTGTAAAGGAATATTAACCCCTCTTGTTATATCATTTTGCAGACCACAATGATGACTAGAGAACAGATCATGAAAGAATATGATGCTCTAGTTAGAAGCTCAGAGCAGCTTCTGAGTGCGCTGCAAAAGAAGAAACAGCAAGAAGAGGAAGCAGAGAGGCTACGACGCATCCAAGAGGAAATGGAAAAAGAACGAAAAAGACGTGAAGAGGAAGAGCAGCGCCGAAGGAAGGAAGAAGAAGAAAGGCGTCTGTGAGTGTCAGACAAGTTGCTGGTTTTAGAATGAGAAGAAAATAGGGAAGGCACTTTAATGAGGTTACTTTTAATAAGTGCTTAAAGAGAGTCACTTGGATTGTACTTGCAGTGTGCTATCCACTGTTAAAATACTTCTTTTTCCCTGATGACAATTTCTAATTTAGATGTAATCAGAACAGGCGATGAAAGATATTTTATGATTCAGCTGGCAATAAAGATGGATTTAGAAAGGCCCTTGACTTTACATACAGGACCTTGTCATGAGGACTATACAGACTCTTGGATTACCACTTAATTTTATGGAGCCCAATTTCATATCTCTTGTTCGCTTGCTTTGCAATAACTAAAAATTTTAATTTCCTCTTCCTCTTTTGTAATAGGAAATCTGAGATTGAGGCAAAGAGAAAACAGGAAGAGGAAGAAAGGAAAAAGAGGGAAGAGGAAGAAAAGCGTATTCAGGTAATGTTTTAGCTGTTTTCTTGTTGTTGTTGTTTGTTTTGTTTTTGTTGTTTTTAAAATCTTTTTCACAGTGTAGGACCTCCATGCTGTCTAATGGCTTATAAATGAGTCTTAAAATTATACAGCAGTATTACATTAGGCACCCTTAATATTATCTGTCTAGAATTACTGCTATTATTGAATTACAACTACAAAAGGAGGAAAAGATGCATAAGGTAATCTGAGTTTTCAGGTAGGAAGGAATGTGCATGTGAATGAGAGGCATAAAGAAGCTTCTGCTGAAGCTGCAGAGATTTTTGGATTAAGAATGTATATTTTATCTGAGACAAAAGACAGAAAGGACCAAAAAAGGTAATATTTAAAAGTATTAATATTTCTAAAAATTCTTCTGATAGTGTTTGTAACTGAATGGGAATAGAGAGCAGAATGAGATGCCAGATTTTTTTAGCTTCTTGCAGTTTTAATAATGAAGAAAGATGCTGGGCTCAAAGGGCTGTGATTAGCAGCTCAGTGTCTAGCTGGAGGCCTATTGTTTGGGCTGTACCCCTGGCATAAATATGCACTTAATAATAAAATATAATTATACACTTCTCTGTGTGTAGAAGTACCTGCTTGGGGAAGTGTAAAGCAGACAAGACAGAAGCAGACTCTTCTCATTGTTATCCAGAGAAAGTACAAGAAGTAGTGGCAAGTTTGGGGCACTTTTTTTTTTTTTCTGGAAAAGTCATATGCAGACTCAGGCCATGTCAAGTATCAGCTTCCTTGTAAACATTTTCAGAATACTGGTAATATTGAGAGGCTACAAGTACCCCTCTTAACTACAACTGTGTAGAATACATGCAGTTCAAACTCTGCTCCTTCTCCATCTGCCTTGATTTTTGACGCCTCTTACTGATTCCACCATGAGCTCCCTGAATTGCGTCAGGACCCAGATCTTGTTTTCCTGTTTTCTCGGAGATTCTCTGTGTCCTGGGTAGAGAGGAGTCTCAGAAAGAATAAGCTTCCCTTTAGGGGCTGTTGCCATAAGCACAAGGCAGCGTGCTTGTCTGTCTCTGATTACAGACTTCTAAAGTCCCCTCTGTGATTAATCAGAAACAGATTTTTCCTTTTCTATATTTTGTTATCCTTAGAGTTAGTCTAACACTGATTTTCCTCATTGTTTTTGCATGCCCTTTTCTATCACCTCACCATTATTAATGATAAGCAAGCACCTGACACTAATGCCAAGATTAGAGCCTAACTGATGAAAAATAGATCTTTCCAGTGTTGTTGTCTATCACTTGTACTAGAGTAGTAAGCAATTCTGGCTTACAGAAGTTAAATGTAAAAAGAGTAAGCTGCTCTTTGACTAGTCTCTGAATCATTGCTTGGATACCACCATTGCAGGTATGCCTAGTGTTCTGGGAGAAGCTGGTAGGAAAAGTTTCCATTCAGGGACAGTTTAAATATATTAAATAGTGTCCACTCAGGAAGTGAACTGGACGCTTGACAGAAGGTTTTAAAACATAGTCTGCCAGGACTGGGAGCATCTCTAGAGATGGTATTTATTTGTGTTTCTGGGATGTGAACATCTGCAGTGCAGACTGTAATTTACACTTTCACTTAAAAACACTTGCTGCATTTGGATACAAGGCAAGATACATAATCCAGTAGGGCACTTTTTTCTTTTATGTAGTTAATTATTTGTTATCTGTTTTTCTGGTGGTAGCCCCCGTCAGCTAATCTGCAATGGAATTCAAAGGAAAAAGTCACTGGTGTTGCACTCTGGTGCAAATTCATGATGATGAGTGGGAAGTGACTTTGTCTCCAGTGTTGGCTTTTGGACACCAAGAAAGGCACTGCTAAGAGTTTGCATGTATGACTTGCAGAGGTTTGAACTGAATGGTCACATTTTACTTACTATGTTTGCAAGTCTCGTTGTTAAATAATGATGGTAAGCTGGAATTGCAGCTTTGTTCTGCAGAGGCATTATATTTGGATTATTTTTCTGTTGCAGTAAGTAGGAATTTTGAAATGTATTTAAATTCAAACCCAGAGCAGGTTCACAGAAGATTTCAGTGTTCATCTTCACCCCCTTTCAAAATACACAACAAAGCTAAGTACGAAGCAGTGCCTTTTGTAAAATCTTGTAATGCTAAGTGCAGAATATCAAGGGAGTATCGTGTTAGTGTTGTGGAGAATAATCATATTGCTCTGTGTCATCAGAGTTTTAATGAAGTTAGACAAAATTTAAGTCTATATTTCATAATAAAATAGATTTTAAAAAGCTATAAATATTTGTGTATTTTTTGCTAATTTTTGCTAATGTACTATTTTGTTTTTTATAGATTAAAGCTAAATGCATTTTTTACACATATATTTGTGATGCAGGCTGAAATTGAGGCTCAGCTAGCTAGAGAACGAGAAGAGGAAACCCAGCACCAGGCAGTTCTTGAACAGGAACGTCGCGATCGTGAACTTGCAATGAGAATTGCCCAGACTGGAGCAGAACTCAGCACTGAAGAGACAAAGTTTGATGTAGGATTGTGCAGGTACAGACTTAAAAGCTTAAATTTCTCTCTTTTGTTTCTCTCACCCCTTTGTGAAAACTAAACTCTTGTTTGTTTTATGTATTTTTCTATTAATTAAATAGTATCTTCATTTTATGTCTTGCTACATCAGTAATTTAGTAGGTGTTTATGAATATGACTGCAGTTCTCTTGTCTGAGTTCTGGCAAGGATGGCAACCATTTTAAGTTATGATTTTTATGACTGGCTTAAAGTAGGGAATGGAATTTCTTCAGTGGTAAGTAGTAATAAAATGTACCCTTTTTTATATACTTTATGGTTCCAATAGTGTATTATGAATTCATTTGTTTTATTTTGCTTTGTTTTGTTTGAACAAAAAGACCTCTTTGAAGGCAGAAATCAGTTCTTTCTGTGTCCTGACAGATAATTTTTTTTTTAGAATTAATTATATGGGGCCAGTACCGTAAGTGTATACGAACTTAGATAGCCATCAAAGGATTATTCCTTTGGTCGGCAGAAGGAAGACCTTGGGAAAGAACCTTAGGAAGAACTTGGGAAAGCACCGAGATGTTGTTTTTGTAATATAAGTCCTATCATGTGCTTGCTTAACCTTGGGCAGGGAGGGAGTAACAAAGTGCAGGTAGGCTGTATTCTGTCGCTAGGAAGTTGCCATGGTATTGTGCTATCTTGGGATGGGTATAAAAGAGCACAAGTAGAGGTAAGAGAAGGTTTTTTGCTTCACTTGCAACTTGCATCGGAGTCCGTACATTCATTGCCACAGAAGTAATGTATTTAACACAGATGGGTTTGAAAATCAAATGTCTTAAACTTTTGTTGTCTTTGCATTTTTTGTTGTTTTGTAGAAGTGCCTGCTTTTGCTGTACAGATCCACACTGCCTGCAAAGCAGGAGCTCTCTTTTCCTCTAAAGAAATTTTATAGCCAGCGAATGTTCACATAGTTGGTGTATTTTCTGTGTGGGTTTGTTTCTTCCCTAGAAAGTATCTTTAAGATGTGCTTTCTATGTAGTTCTCCGAAAGAGCTAACATAAAAAGATATATTTGAGTGACATCTCAGCAATTACCAGTTCATTAAAAATAGGTGTTTTTTCTTTCTTTTACTAGAAGCAGTTCTAATTTCAGATTACCCAGTTCAGATAAGAACAAGACAGAGACAATACTTAGCAAAGCTTTGGTACCCAGTCAGGGTACTTTCTAAAGGATCTGTCCATTAACCAGGATTGGCTTTCTTTTTCTTTATCAAGAACACAGCAGTATTAGGATAAGTTATGGTGAGAATTTGGCATAAATGTCCAATAAAAGTAGTACTTACTGGTCAAATTGTATGCAGGACATGATCATGTCACTGGCCTAGTGATGTGAGTATTCATTACATATTTGTTGTTGAAAGAAGACTGTGTAGGAAAATCTCAAGTGTTTCTGTGGAATTTCAAGCTCCCAGATGTGTTCTCTTTACTACTCTGATTTCATATACTTTTAGTAGCTCTGTGCCTGCGTGCCATAGCTAGGTAACTTCTTTTGTCATGTACAATATTAATCTGTAGACACTTCAACTCAGATTAGTGTGTTTTTGTCCTCAGTTTTTATACAATTGCTATTGTATAGGCTCAGATGTGATTTTAATATGCTCAATTGAACATCCAAATTAATTGCTTCACAGACAGTATTCTGGATATTTTCTTGCTTTTCCTGTTTGTATTTTGGTGCAATATAGTACTTTGAAGGTAAACCCAAAGTCGTGTAGCGTCACCTGGCAAATTTCCCTCAAAGATGGAAGAAGGGAGGGATTAGACAAGACGTGGTCAGAGAACTCAATAACTTTCCCATGTTAGTGAAGCTCAGTGTTTCCTGCTGCTCACAGTTGGTCCTGGTCTTTTTCTTGTGAAGTCCAGAAATGGATGGTAACGTAACCATCCTGATAGGTATAACTGCAAGTTTCTCTCTGCTGCGTACTGGTCAGAGAATGAAGACTCTTCTGAATGATTAGAAAGTACAGAATGGTCTGAACAAATTAACACAGCAATGTAAATCCTTTCTTAAACAGATAAGATTTAAATCTAGAAGAAAATAGTAGAGACTTTTCTGCCCAAATGAGATTTCTTCTTAGCCTTGTAAGAACAATCCAAGTTCTAATTTGTAGCATATTTGATACTGGCGCTTTTGTAGGGATATGTGTGTGTCTTCACTATGGCATTTAGATGCAGTGTCTTTTAACAGCTTGCGTAAAGAAGCTATCTGTGCTGTTCCTAGAGAAGCTAAATGAACGAGGACTTTTGTTACTTCTTGTGATGGGCTTATCCAAGCACAAAACATATCAGTAACATGTCTCTAAATCTTTGATTTGGAAAGATTTTTTAATGGAAAAGTAGGAGTTTTCAAGATTTCACTTCTATTTTTTTCTGAATTAACTTAATTTCTTAAAACAGTAGTTTAAAAAAAAGAGATAACAAATTATTGCAGAGGAAGAAATGTTAATATGACCTACCTTTTCCTGCTTCAGATTATTAGAAAGATAACTAAACAAATAGTCTACCTAACGTAAATATCTTCTGTTTACAGAGCCAATGGAACAGAGCCTCGAATTTCTGAGTATGACACTTTTTTCTGTTTGAGTACTCTAATAGACAAAATGTAATATTAATCAATTCAAAGGAAATTTATTCTATCCTCTTATTTACTAATACCCCATCTGTAAATGTGAAATCAATTTATAATATACCCTTAAGTCTAATAAATTAATATCCTAATATATCTAATAATATCTATTTAAAGATGGTTATAATTAGTGTAAAATTTTTCATATATGATCAGTTTTTCACTGCCTTATATGATTAATTTAGTCTTAACAAAGAATCATGTTGATATACATTTTGGGACGGATACTTTTAAAAAATCAGTAGCTGTTTATTTTCTGTACTTTAATTTGTACTTGATTGGCAAGAGACTATCACAGTTAGAAAGGCTGTTTTGATTTTAATGTATTTGTTTTATGCTTACATACCAATTTTTTTGTAGGAAACAAATGGCCAATGAAATGTCAGAAATATTGTCTAGGTAGGTGAGACAACAATATTGAAGGAATCAATCATTTCCTGTAAAGAAATCACACATGAAATCGGTTGGGGAAAAAAAGGCAGGGGGAGGGTCTTTGTTTTTAAGTGCTAAGCAAATAAGTAAATGATCTATTTCAGATAAATTTCATTTTTCAACACCTTTTTCATTACCTGTCATCATCTGATTTTACAGGAAATATTTTTTTGCTGTTTTAATTACATAAAAACCAGTAAGAACAGTTTCTCTACGTTGGTATTTTGTGTAATTTTGATAGATAACATTCTTTGAGGTTTCTCCTCTTTTCACCATTCTTATGATGAAAAGTGGGGCTCCACATCTGTGGAAGAAGAATTTCTACAAATTCAAGAGAGTTAATTTAAATAATTTATGTTAATATAACTGTTTGTTTAATAAGGATATATTTCACTTTTCATTCACTGTTTCCATTCAAATAAAAAGTTTTGAAAATTGCTTTGTTTAAAAGCATGTAAAAAAACAACTCAAGGCATGTAAACAAAATTTTCTTCTGAGATTGCTTGTGTGAAATAATGAAAGATTTTGTGTACAATGCAGAAGTAAGGGAGAAGCAGGGTTAGATCTGAATACAATACTACTGTAACAGTCTCATAGTTGTTAGAATATATTTTCTGTTGAAAGAAATGTTATAGTGTCCTCCATACCAGTGAGTAATTAGGTGTTTGGGTGCCACCTGAAGACAAAGACAACATTTTGACATTCATTGTCTGAAGTTTCACATCAGAAGTTAAACTGTTTGAAGTTTTTAAAAGCAAATCTTGTAAAACACAGCACTCTGCTGTGCAGTCCGAACATGGCTGGTGTTACATGATTGATGTCTAGTTACAGCATTGATAATTGTGAACACACCTGTTGCCTAAATTTGTTACTTGCAAAGGAATTTTAAAAATAGAAGTAAACAATGCTGCTTATAATTGTTAGTCTGTGAATCTAGATGGCCAGATTATACTACGTATATTGACAAAGTTCCAATGACAATGGCCAAGTCTTAATATGCAAAACCCACAAAACTTTGACTAAAATCAGAAGTTGTTCTGGTTGAATTTAAAATGCAGTACTTCTTCCTACGTGCTTGTTTGACAATTTTTTTTTCACTATTCATATACTTGAAACTTTCAACTTGAGACCTTTTTGGTTGGTTTGTTTTCTTTTTTTTTTTTTTGTTTGTTTTTTTTTTTGTTTGTTTTTTATTATGTCTGAAAATACTGTTTATGATGCAGAGCATTGCCAAATTGAGTGGTGAAGAGTGACTGTCAAGGATGATACTTCTCAGAGTAGCACTGTAATGGAACAGCTAAGCTGTTCAATTGGATTAGCATTCTTGAAGATTACTACTTTAACCAGAGGTGTTATGGCCTCGTTCTGCTGCTCTAAACTATGTAGCGAACTCTTAGAGTGGTAGGTGGTGTTGCTAAATAAGGAAAATCCTCCGGATTTGTCAAATTAAAGTTCAGCAAGGTTAGACACCAGATAGCGGAACTTACATTTAGTAGCAATCCTTCAACGTCCTACTGGCATTCTATTGATAACAATGTTAAAATTAATATTTTGAATTGAATTCTCCATTTCATGATATAGATACATTTTTATACTTACCATCAAAAAAAATGGGCAAGCACCGAGATGTTGTTTTTGTAATATAAGTCCTACCATGTGCTTGCTTAACCTTGGGCAGGGAGGGAGTAACAAAGTGCAGGTAGGCTGCGTTCTGTCGCTAGGAAGTTGCCATGGTATTGTGCTATCTTGGGATGGGTAAAAAAGAGCAGAAGTAGAGGTAGGAGAAGATTTTTTGCTTCACTTGCAACTTGCATCGGAGTCCGTACATTCATTGCCACAGAAGTAATGTATTTAACACAGATGGGTTTGAAAATCAAATGTTTTAAACTTTTGTTGTTTTGTAGAAGTGCCTGCTTTTGCTGTACAGATCCACACTGCCTGCAAAGCAGGAGCTCTCTTTTCCTCTAAAGAAATTTTATAGCCAGCGAATGTTCACATAGTTGGTGTATTTTCTGTGTGGGTTTGTTTCTTCCCTAGAAAGTATCTTTAAGATGTGCTTTCTATGTAGTTCTCCGAAAGAGCTAACATAAAAAGATATATTTGAGTGACATCTCAGCAATTACCAGTTCATTCAAAATAGGTGTTTTTTCTTTCTTTTACTAGGAACAGTTCTATTTTCAGATTACCCAGTTCAGATTAGAACAAGACAGAGACAATACTTAGCAAAGCTTTGGTACCCCGTCAGGGTGCTTTCTAAAGGATCTGTCCATTAACCAGGATTGGCTTTCTTTTTCTTTATCAAGAACACAGCAGTATTAGGATAAGTTATGGTGAGAATTTGGCATAAATGTCCAATAAAAGTAGTACTTACTGGTCAAATTGTATGCAGGACATGATCATGTCACTGGCCTAGTGATGTGAGTATTCATTACATATTTGTTGTTGAAAGAAGACTGTGTAGGAAAATCTCAAGTGTTTCTGTGGAATTTCAAGCTCCCAGATGTGTTCTCTTTACTACTCTGATTTCATATACTTTTAGTAGCTCTGTGCCTGCGTGCCATAGCTAGGTAACTTTTTTGTCATGTACAATATTAATCTGTAGACACTTCAACTCAGATTAGTGTGTTTTTGTCCTCAGTTTTTATACAATTGCTATTGTATAGGCTCAGATGTGATTTTAATATGCTCATTGAACATCCAAATTAATTGCTTCACAGACAGTATTCTGGATATTTTCTTGCTTTCCCTGTTTGTATTTTGGTGCAATATAGTACTTTGAAGGTAAACCCAAAGTCGTGTAGCGTCACCTGGCAAATTTCCCTCAAAGATGGAAGAAGGGAGGGATTAGACAAGACGTGGTCAGAGAACTCAATAACTTTCCCATGTTAGTGAAGCTCAGTGTTTTCTGCTGCTCACAGTTGGTCCTGGTCTTTTTCTTGTGAAGTCCAGAAATGGATGGTAACGTAACCATCCTGATAGGTATAACTGCAAGTTTCTCTCTGCTGCGTACTGGTCAGAGAATGAAGACTCTTCTGAATGATTAGAAAGTACAGAATGGTCTGAACAAATTAACACAGCAATGTAAATCCTTTCTTAAACAGATAAGATTTAAATCTAGAAGAAAATAGTAGAGACTTTTCTGCCCAAATGAGATTTCTTCTTAGCCTTGTAAGAACAATCCAAGTTCTAATTTGTAGCATATTTGATACTGGCGCTTTTGTAGGGATATGTGTGTGTCTTCACTATGGCATTTAGATGCAGTGTCTTTTAACAGCTTGCGTAAAGAAGCTATCTGTGCTGTTCCTAGAGAAGCTAAATGAACGAGGACTTTTGTTACTTCTTGTGATGGGCTTATCCAAGCACAAAACATATCAGTAACATGTCTCTAAATCTTTGATTTGGAAAGATTTTTTAATGGAAAAATAGGAGTTTTCAAGATTTCACTTCTATTTTTTTCTGAATTAACTTAACTTCTTAAAACAGTAGTTTAAAAAAAAAGAGATAACAAATTATTGCAGAGGAAGAAATGTTAATGTGACTTACCTTTTCCTGCTTCAGATTATTAGAAAGATAACTAAACAAATAGTCTACCTAACGTAAATATCTTCTGTTTACAGAGCCAATGGAACAGAGCCTCGAATTTCTGAGTATGACACTTTTTTCTGTTTGAGTACTCTAATAGACAAAATGTAATATTAATCAATTCAAAGGAAATTTATTCTATCCTCTTATTTACTAATGCCCCATCTGTAAATGTGAAATCAATTTATAATATACCCTTAAGTCTAATAAATTAATATCCTAATATATCTAATAATATCTATTTAAAGATGGTTATAATTAGTGTAAAATTTTTCATATATGATCAGTTTTTCACTGCCTTATATGATTAATTTAGTCTTAACAAAGAATCATGTTGATATACATTTTGGGACGGATACTTTTAAAAAATCAGTAGCTGTTTATTTTCTGTACTTTAATTTGTACTTGATTGGCAAGAGACTATCACAGTTAGAAAGGCTGTTTTGATTTTAATGTATTTGTTTTATGCTTACATACCAATTTTTTTGTAGGAAACAAATGGCCAATGAAATGTCAGAAATATTGTCTAGGTAGGTGAGACAACAATATTGAAGGAATCAATCATTTCCTGTAAAGAAATCACACATGAAATCGGTTGGGGAAAAAAAGGCAGGGGGAGGGTCTTTGTTTTTAAGTGCTAAGCAAATAAGTAAATGATCTATTTCAGATAAATTTCATTTTTCAACACCTTTTTCATTACCTGTCATCATCTGATTTTACAGGAAATATTTTTTTGCTGTTTTAATTACATAAAAACCAGTAAGAACAGTTTCTCTACGTTGGTATTTTGTGTAATTTTGATAGATAACATTCTTTGAGGTTTCTCCTCTTTTCACCATTCTCATTATGAAAGGTGGGGCTCCACATCTGTGGAAGAAGAATTTCTACAAATTCAAGAGAGTTAATTTAAATAATTTATGTTAATATAACTGTTTGTTTAATAAGGATATATTTCCTTATCACTTTTCATTCACTGTTTCCATTCAAATAAAAAGTTTTGAAAATTGCTCTGTTTAAAAGCATGTAAAAAACAACTCAAGGCATGTAAACAAAATTTTCTTCTGAGATTGCTTGTGTGAAATAATGAAAGATTTTGTGTACAATGCAGAAGTAAGGGAGAAGCAGGGTTAGATCTGAATACAATACTACTGTAACAGTCTCATAGTTGTTTGTTAGAATATATTTTCTGTTGAAAGAAATGTTATAGTGTCCTCCATACCAGTGAGTAATTAGGTGTTTGGGTGCCACCTGAAGACAAAGACAACATTTTGACATTCATTGTCTGAAGTTTCACATCAGAAGTTAAACTGTTTGAAGTTTTTAAAAGCGAATCTTGTAAAACACAGCACTCTGCTGTGCAGTCCGAACATGGCTGGTGTTACATGATTGATGTCTAGTTACAGCATTGATAATTGTGAACACACCTGTTGCCTAAATTTGTTACTTGCAAAGGAATTTTAAAAATAGAAGTAAACAATGCTGCTTATAATTGTTAGTCTGTGAATCTAGATGGCCAGATTATACTACGTATATTGACAAAGTTCCAATGACAATGGCCAAGTCTTAATATGCAAAACCCACAAAACTTTGACTAAAATCAGAAGTTGTTCTGGTTGAATTTAAAATGCAGTACTTCTTCCTACGTGCTTGTTTGACAATTTTTTTTTCACTATTCATATACTTGAAACTTTCAACTTGAGACCTTTTTGGTTGGTTTGTTGTTGTTTGTTTTGTTTGTTTTTTATTATGTCTGAAAATACTGTTTATGATGCAGAGCATTGCCAAATTGAGTGGTGAAGAGTGACTGTCAAGGATGATACTCCTCAGAGTAGCACTGTAATGGAACAGCTAAGCTGTTCAATTGGATTAGCATTCTTGAAGATTACTACTTTAACCAGAGGTGTTATGGCCTCGTTTTGCTGCTCTAACTTATGTAGCGAACTCTTAGAGTGGTAGGTGGTGTTGCTAAATAAGGAAAATCCTCCGGATTTGTCAAATTAAAGTTCAGCAAGGTTAGACACCAGATAGCGGAACTTACATTTAGCAGCAATCCTTTAATGTCCTACTGGCATTCTATTGATAACAATGTTAAAATTAATATTTTGATTTGAATTCTCCATTTCATGATACATATATATATATTATACTTACCATGAATAATGCTAAGGGTGATGAAGAGTTACTTTCCCTTAGTACTGATCAAAAGGCAGAGGTAATTTTTCAGTCAGACTTCTCATGTACCATAACTGGAAGCTGTGTGTTTACTCAAATTAGTAACATGAGGAAGAATAATTAAACTGAGGCTGCAATAAACAGTAAGATTCTGTAGTTTTAATTACACTAGAAGAGATGGTGCTGTTGCTATTAAGAACATTTGGCTGAACAGATTGCTTTTATTCTATCAAATTTAACAAATGCAATTTATTTTTATCTCTGCTTTCAGAAATGCTGCATCTATACAGAGAAATCTTTCATAGAAAATATATTTATATCTTCTTAACTAAAAAAGGAAAATATGTAATCTAACAACTTATTCGTGCTGTTAAAGAAATTGGAGATTTTAGTAATAGTTTCTCATATGCTGTTGACTTCACTGAATGCTACTTACATGATAAAGGCCTTTTGCCTTTGAAAAGAACTGTTTCTGGTTAGGTCTTTTAGTACTGGTCAATGTGATTTTTGTTCTTCACTTCTAAGAATGATTTTTGTTCCTTGTTATCTACCGTAATAATGACTTTTTTCCCCTCTCCAGACTAGCTATTGCTGTTCTCAGATAGCCGCTATAAAATTAATGTAGAGTTATATCGCTTTCTTCTCTCAAATTAGACTTCTGTCAGAAGCATGGAATGTTTTCTCTAATGTTGAAAAAAAGATTTTGTTCATCTTTTAAATAGCAGAAGAAACACCATTTCTCCCTTCAGAAATATTTTCCCTTCTTGTCTGTTTTTCTAATGGAACTGAAAATGTGTATAGCCACTCTTTGTGTTCTGCATGTTGACTAGTACCAAGAAAAAACTGGAGTGGGGTACACACAGAGACATTGAGTATGTGTCTTCTCACACATAAGCACTCAATATTCCATGGTGATTCCTTTTTACCTTTAAGCAGCTCATCAGATTATTCGTTTAGAAAGATTTTGGACCTAAAAGATGCTTTCCTATTTTTTTTCTTAATCATGGGAGCATCTTGAAGTAATTTGTTATTTTGCTTTTGAATTCAGTCCTGCTATTCATTTTCGTTGTGATAAGTGTGCTGCAGTGTTGATTGTAATACCTGTTCCTCCTGTTGTAAAAATCCCTATTCCTTACCTGTTCCTTAAGAAATATGTATATATTTTAATATATATTATTTTTTGAACAATTATAGAGGTCCTCAAGTTCAAGCTACAAAAGCTGCTGCTGGTAATAAGAAGTATGATCTGAGTAAATGGAAATATGCAGAGCTTCGTGACACCATCAATACATCTTGTGGTAAGTTTTATTTTCTTATTTCTGAGAGAAGGAAGTCAAGCTCACATATACAAGACTGCAACAATATGTTTCAGCTAAATAGTTGGTCCAATACATGGTGCTAACATGTGTTCATCCTTAATGCAGTTCAGATCCTCTTACGTGTCTAATGAAGAAACCTGGGAATCAGTCTCTTAGTATCGTGAAATTCAGCAAAATTAAAGTGTGTTTAATAAAGTGGACAAATAATTTGGATCTCAAAGTGGAAGAACCATGTATATCTAAGTCAAATTAGCTTAATTAACTCTGTCAGGCTTGGTGCCACGTTTGGAGAGATGTATCCTTGGAGAGCCTGTCCCAGTGCCCAACCGCACTCTCAGTGAAGAACCTTTTCCTAATACCCAACCTATCCATTCTTCCCTGATGCAGCTACATGCTGTTCCCTCGGGTCCTATCACTGGTCACCAGAGAGAAGAGATCAGCACCTGCTCCTCCACTCCCCTCCTGAGGAACCTGTAGACATTGGGAAAGACTTTGCATTGTTGCATTGGGAAAGATTTTTGTCTGCACCTTAAAAACAAGCACACGGTCCCCAAAAGCATTTTTGCTTTCTGTTCAATTGTTCTGTTGAATTACAACAGAGGTTTGTGCAACTGCTGAACAACAAATCAAAATACCAAATCAACAGAACGTATATAAGCTTTTAGTTGTCTTTGAAAGTACTTCATTATTTTTAACTCCTTCTTCAAAGAACTTCAAAGAACTGCTCAGTTACAAAATTTCAATTTCCTGCTAATTTAATATATTAATGTAACAACTTGATGTACCTATCAATACAGAAAAACATAAATATAAATGACATACCATAAATCATCCTTCTGATTTTCTTACTCCTCCCTTCTTTTCTTATTTTTGAGACAGATATCGAACTGCTCGCAGCTTGCAGGGAAGAGTTTCATAGAAGGCTAAAGGTGTATCATGCTTGGAAATCCAAGAACAAGAAACGCAATGCAGAAACAGAACAACGTGCTCCCAAATCAGTCACAGACTATGGTGAGGAGAGAGAATTTCATATTTACATTAATTTTGATGAAAGTATTCCAGAGAAAACATTTCTAGAACAAATTTTGTTGTTATGTTGAAGGAAATTGTTTTTTCAAGAGAATTTTCATATTAAATTAAGGTAAATATTTTGAAAAGATTGGAACTGGCGAATAGTTTGCAGAAAGTAGAATATGTTCATAATAGATACATTGAATAGCTCTTCCTAAAGCTTTTTTTTTTCATACCAACTCATATAACAACAACATTTCCATACTCATACCAATTCATATACCATACCAAAATTTGTTGGAAATTAAAATTGGTTCTTGATTTGGTAGTGTATTTACAGACATCTTTATTAAATGTTTATTGCTATGCTGCTTAAGACTAAGGAAGATTGTTTTCCATTTATAAAGCCTTGGTTTGCATTTTGAGACTTCTGAGACTTTATTTTTAAGATAGTTCATACTAGTTCTGACCTCTGTAGTTAAAATATTGCAAGAGTACTGTTAGGTGTAATTCTCTGCACTGAACTATCACTAAGACTGGAATAGAGATTCTAAACAGTTCTCACAAATAGTCTGGAGAACTGTGTATGCGTTTTTTGGTGCTAGGAAAAACATTTGGAGTCCAGGCAAAACAAAAAGCCTTGGGTGGTTTCTCTTGCTTTCACCCTTCCTTAAGATACAGATATGTAGATGCCAATGCTTTTAAAGAGAGTTAATCATTTCCTCATTTAAGTTGCCTTATATATTTCAGGTTACTTTTTTCCTTTTATGAATTCTACGAGTGTTGATACTGCAATTTTTGATTATGGGATTACAAATTTTGCAGAGTGTCTGCTTTCATATTAGATAGTTATTCAGCTGATTTCACAGATGGGTGCTTATTGCCAAAGCAATGCACTAATGAAAATCAGTGACTGACATTTAAATTCAATGGGAAGGTGTAGGAGTTTCTGTGTTACCACTGCCAAACCTGAAAATGAGGTGCCCAGTTTCTGGAGGTATATAGATTTGGTAGTGGTGGTTTTGTTTGGTCCAGTGATCATCTGATAAAACAAGAGTCTACCAGATGAACAGAATCACAGCAAACTGATACAATGATTCAGACTTCCTGTCCTCTGGTCCTGGCTGCAATGGGAAGAGGCAGAGGAAAGGGCAGATGAGGACAGGATGTTTCCACCAACATCCCATTAGCCTGGGCTTAGTGCACAGTCCAGGGACCTGGGAAAAGTAGATCCCAGGTGCTCTTTTTCTCAGTGTCAGTTGTTATACAAAGGTGTCTACCTTCTGTTGATTCATTTACAGAGTTAGGCATTGCTTGAGCATTACCTGAGAATTTGAGCTTTTCAGGCATCTTTTATTCAGATATGTGGGCAGGGGAGATCAGGACTCGTAGAAAAAACCTCATCAAAGATTGGGGTCTTGTGGCCATGCCTTGTGATGTTGCCTTCAGTGCTTAAGAGAGCTTATGAATAAAACAACGTGAAAAGGCATTTCAAGCATTTCTGCAAAGTAGTAAGTTGTTTTGAATTAGAGCTCTCAAATTTTGTTTGGAGCTAAATAGCTAAAATAAATATTCATGTATTTTATTGCTGATGGGAAATATTAAAGAGCAGAAAATCTTTGGAATTCTGCAAGTAAAGCTTAGAATATTCATGTTCTCATCACATTTAGCTAAAATGAGAAATTTGCAGCATTCTCTCCAGTATTTTTCAGTGCTTCTTTTCTTTTAACTTGAAATATGGCTTCATATTTCTGAAGACAAGTCAGAATATAGCAGTTCATAAGAAAGTCACTGAAACTTTAGGTATTCTTGATAACGTCAGAACTAATTCTTTTTAATGCAAATAATTATACTATATGAGCATTTTACATTTATGTACTGTAATTATCCAAGAAGGTAGTGGGAAGGAACTCTGATTTCTTAGATGTGTAAGCTAAAATTCTTCTAGGTGTCAGTGGATATGTGCTTCAAATGATGATGTTTTCTCTTTCCATCTTTTCACTTATATCATATGATTTTAGAGTTATCCTTTGATTAAAGTCATACATGCAGTACAGGATTTAAACAGGTTTGTGTGCTATTATTAGAATAGGCAGTTTTGATATTAGTAGAGGTCTGGGAATTAAAGATGTTTTTGATAACAAATACGAAAAATTAAAAGTATTACAATAACTATGAAGATACTTTTTGCAGCCTGTACTTAGCATGTGTACAACTGAGATTTTGAAACATTTATTGTAAAATAATCAGTTTCAAAATCAAATCCAGAAAAAAACAGAAGCAATTGGGAATCTGTAAAAGCTGAGGAAAGGAGACATTATATTTATGTCAATGAGAAGGAAATGAATAGAAATAATTAGCTCAACACCTATGTCTCTCTATTTTTCTATCTTCAACATTGGTGAAAAACAAGGTAAAGAAATTGTAACTTTAAAAAAGATCAGCACTTTTATGCTTTGTTCAATATGTAATATTTGTTTACAGATTTTGCACCATTTTTGAACAACTCACGTAAGTGGGGAGATGGTTATTTAAGCTAACTTTGAAGATTAGGAACACTCAGGAGCTCTGTACTAATTTTATTTAATCCACTGTTTTGCTACATATGTACATGGAATTTAATGTTCAAATAAAATGCTATTTTACTAGCATTTTGCAGTTTTCATCAACCAAAGGTTATTATATGTCACTCTTCTAATTTATTAATGTACATTACTATTTATTTTCCTGAACTCCTTCCCATTTGAGCCATCATGGGAAGGGTGAATAAAATAATCTTCTGATGTAGGTTATTTGAAGGGATAATCTCCATCCCCCTCCAAAATTGTATTTCTTCTAACTTACCATACTTTAATATCATTACATGTTTTGTTGTTGTTGTTATTGTAGCAAATCTGTGGAATCAACTTAAATTAACAGCTCTTTTCCTAGCACACAAACTAACATTCAGGTGGTGGTTTCTTTTAAGTAAATAGCAACTTTCAGTAGTGCTGAAAGTTAGAGGCTGTATTGGCTGCTTAGCATTCCCATCATCTAGATTTACTCTTGAATTTAGGTATGCATAGGATTAGAAATGTCTTAGCAGCTGCCATTACAGTACAGAAAGTGTTTGACAATACTAAAACACTGATTGGCTCTGATAGATGCTCAGACAATTCACAGATCATAGAAGTAATGTCCTATGAACATATATTTCGGTATGAAACACATGCTTTGTCAGATCTGATGTATAAATGTAGTGTTCATCTATTAAAATCTATTTTGTTTTTCTTGGTTTTGTAAATGTGGACATGGGACAAAAAATTGGAGACATGATTTATAAAATACATTTTTTTTTCAAGATCCCACTCTTCACATTTAAAATACTATCTTTGCTTGAATATAAGTAGAACTAGTTTCAGGGTACATATGTAGTCCATTAGTCTTGTTCATAACTGAAAAAATAAATTATTAGAAGTGATTGTCATTTTTAATCTATTAAATCTTAGCTCAACAATTAGTTTTACTGCTTTATAGGCAATCGACAAAAAAGGAAGCACTGAGCTGGTAATACTGATGTTCTTTTGTACAAACGGTATAGGTTGACATTCAGAATTTCTTAAACAGGGTACTCATAAAACACTAAAACAAGATCAATAGCTTTTTTTGCAGGAGACATTTAAAGAAGGGATCTTGTTTGTAAGAGCATTAACTATTAAAAATTGATTGTAATACTGTATATATAACAGTAAGAAAGTTGATCAGTTGATGAGTTGATGAGAGTATTTGTTTTGATTCAAAAGAAGGTACTTCTCCAAAGCCTGAAATAATGTGTGGGACTCCAAGGGAGTCAAAAAACGCACGAGAAGCGATCATCCGAAAATGAAACTTTAAGAGGTTTCATATAACTGTCTCCTGGAGGAGTTTGGTCAATTGACTTTAATGGTCTGGTATAAATACTTTGCAAAAGAAAGTGGCCAGAAAGTAGTCCTAATGCTGGAGTTTAGTACGCAGCAATTTAGGCAGACAGTGATTTTTGAAGGCTGCTTTTTGAAGCAGTTATTTGTCAACATTTTTATTAACAAGTTAGTGATTTCTAACAGTATTGCATATCCTTGTTTGTCAAAAGAAAAACCTCTGTGTGGTGCTTTGTATTACTATAACTGAAAATGCTGCTTTGCACAGTAACCTTGTTTTACAAAGAGACTAAACTGGAGCAGTTACTGATTAATACTTCTGGTTGGTAAGAATTTTTATATAGAAAGTTATACTTAAAATACTAATTTAAAGAAAATTGTGATATTTTATTTGCTTCTGTCTAAGCTTACTTTAGGGATGCCATTTACAAATTATATATAGATACAATAGTTAACACGAACCTTTTCTCACCAGTGTTGTAGCACCCACATTGTATGAGATTGCAACACATTCAGGCTTGATGAGCCTTGTATTTAGAGTCTCCCAGTTGCATTTTTTGTTGTTGTTTTTAGTTTGGTGATCAATCAAGCAACTCATAATATGCATTTTTTTTTTGTTTGTTTGTTTTTGTTGTATAATAGCTCAACAGAACCTGACAACCCTACAAGCCAGGCAGAAGGAGATTGAAATAAACAGACAACAGCGTTACTTCCGCATTCCCTTCATTCGTCCCATGGACCAATACAAAGACCCCCAGAACAAGAAGAAGGGTTGGTGGTATGCACATTTTGATGGGCCATGGATTGCTCGACAAATGGAACTTCATCCTGACAAGGCACCCATTCTCCTTGTAGCTGGTTGGTATTGAAAGCAGAATTTGGATGTTGGAAGAGTTCAGAGCTTATGACTTCCTTTTAGAAAGGAGGCTGATGATGCAAATTTCGCAAGTCATATCCTCTTTCATCAGCAGTTCAAGTCTAGGCAGAATTTGAGGATTGGAACTGCTGTTGATGGTGGCCAGATGTCATGGAGCATCATTTGGAGGTGTAACTAGTCACATGGTTTACTTTTGCATGTACTTTAATCTAGGAAGTCATTGACAGAGAATCCTATTTGGGAATCTACATGTAAATGGTTTTATTATTAACTTTTTTCAGATTATTCACAGAACTGGAGACAGCATCAAAACATGGTCAGATCTTAACTGAGAAACTTAAACTCACCATTGGACTGGTTTTTAGTTAGATTTGACTGCCCTCATAGTGAAGCATTTCTTCTGAATATCTAATTTAAATCTGCCCTTCTAGTTTACAGACATTCCCCCTTGTCCTATCACTACACTCCCTGACAAAGAGTCCCTCCCCATCTTTCCTGTAGGCCCTCTAAGTATTGGAGGGCGTCCCTAGAGCCTTCTCTTAACATCTTCTTAGAGCCTTCTCTTAACATCTAAGAAGACGTTAAGAGACGCATTCTCTTCTTCAGACTGAACAACCGCAACTTTCTCGACCTGTCTTCATAGGAGGTGGTCCATCCCTCTGATCATCCTTGTAGCCCTTCTCAGGGCTCACTCCAATACACCCATGTCCTTCTTATGGCCCCAGGGCTGAATGCAGCATTCCAGGTGGGGTCTCCTGAGAGCAGATTAGAGGGGGAGAATCACCTCCTTGCCTGCTGGTCGCACTTCTGCTGATGTAGCTCAGGATATGGTTGACTTTCTAGTATCCCCCTTTTCTGGTGGATAATGAAAAGGGGAAGAAGTACTGGAGAAATGATCTGTTCAGTGTTTTGAGTTTGTCTTTAACTTGACAAGAAGGCTGGAATACATGTTTCACAGAGTGATGCTTTACTAGCAGCTAAAGTTCCTTAGTTTTCTGCTAATTATTTTAAATAGAATTAATTGTACCAGTTCCTGTCTGTTCAATGTCTAAGCCCCTAGCTAAAAGTAACATAGCTGTTGTGAATAACACATTCAATAGATCACCTATTAAAAATAAGATTGAAATAAGTGAACTGCACCCTTTGTTTCATTGGATTCCACGTGGGCAATACTGTTCATCAGTTTGTTTAGCATGGGAGGCTGACAGATTAGGAGTACTGGTGAGTTGATCAGAAGTCTCAAGTTCTTAGTCACATTGCTACGTCTAAAAAAATATAACAGTGGTTGTTTGTAAAACTGTATATATGTCTAAAACAGATTTGGTGGGTTTCAGGAGAATAGATAGAGATACTGATCTTTCTGGCGTCTTCCCTTTTGTTCCTTCTTGCTCGCTTTTAAACACTTTTTTAAATTTTGTCTGTTTCAGCATCTGATTTTAGTTTATTCTGACACTGCTTTTCTACAATGTGTGTAGAAATCCTTCTAAACACTTCTTCCCTCATAAGCTCTGAAGTCTATCAACAAGCCAGAGCTTGAGAGAGGAAATCTAATTAACAAAGATCTAATCTTTGTTAATGGGACTTTTGCATGATGTGAAAACGTTACAAAGTTTTTTCTTTGTCCCTCTATGATTTCAGGTAAGGATGATATGGATATGTGCGAGCTTAATCTTGAAGAGACTGGCTTAACTCGGAAGCGAGGTGCTGAAATTTTGTCAAGACAGTTTGAAGAAATTTGGGAGCGCTGTGGAGGTATCCAGTATCTTCAAAAAGCAATTGCAAGCAGACAAGCTCGTCCTACGTATGCTACAGCTATGCTGCAGAACCTATTGGAATAAGTGGTCATTTTGCACAGTAGTATTTGAGATGAGAACCCTTGTCCGTGATACAAAGGGAAGAGTTCCTCTATGCAGCAGAGGACGTAAACATTCTATAATCATATTAGAGATGTTTAATATAAAGTGAACAGATTTTATTAATCATGTGGTTTGTTAATTTGTAATGTATGATGTTTAATTTGGGTAGAGAGCCTTACTAGGTATGAGGACCCTGAAGAATTTTCAGTCAGTGTACTTTGTTGCATTTTGTTTATACATTGCATTTTCTTTAACAGTTTCTGTTACTACTCTTAACACTTCTAAGTAATCTATCTGTACTTGAGTACATAGCACAAAGAACTGCATTGCAACCACCTTTTGATAAAATCTCTTATTCAAAACACTAAATAGTTGGTTTTAGGTGGTGGCTTACTAAAGAGGATATGCTGTATCTCCTAACTGGAATTGTGAGGCCTTAGCTTTGACTTCTGTTCTGGAGAAGTTGGAGTATTCTTTTATATAATCTGAGACATTTTATGTCCTGATTTTGAAAACTGGTTAGTGTCTGTATTTACTGACTTCTTCTGAAACTGATGGGAAATCCTCCTACACTTGAGACTCATAAATTCCTACTTAATGCACTCTCTGTCTTGGGTTAAAAGAAATGTTTTTCTATATGTTCTGAGAAGAGCATTATATATGTCAATATTATGTAATATTGTACACAAAGAATGTACTGCTCATTAGGGCTTATACCACTTCTCTCAGTTTCTTTTCCTTTTCTTTCTTTCTTACCTTTTTTTTCTTCTTCTTCTTCTTTTTTTTTTTTTTTCTTTTTCAAGTACAGGTCTCCTTTAGACTTTTATTTTTCTGACCAAATTTGTATTAGGAAATTTGTCCGTTCTTGGACAATTCACTTAGCCATGTAGTGTAATTTAAATATTGTATGCAAAATTGTCCAAGATTTATATCTGGAGGCATATAAGATTAAGGATAGCATAAGGGAAATATGTTCAGCTTATGGGTGGTGATATAATATAATTAAACATTGAGACCTGATCCTCAGATGTCCTGTATATTATAACTGTAATGAGATGCACAAGGTCTGTACCTTTTGTTAGACTGTATAAAAATTTGGTCCAGTAACATAATGCATCATTTATATGCCATGTGCTGCTGAATTAGCTACAATTTTTAGTATTCTGGAATATTGTAGTGATTCAGACACTGATCTTTATCTCAATTTTCTCTGTCATGTGTCCTAGCTTATAACAGTTCCTTAATCAAGCAATTAGAGATTTTGTGGATAGAAATTATTAATTTCCTACAGTTTTAAGGTGCGTCTTGTTCACTTATGTGAGTGTTTCAGCGTGCTGGCCATTATTTCAACAAATTAAGCTTGATTATGTATTTTATCTCTCTGATAAGAATTGCAAATACAAGTAACTTGATGTCTAATTACTTATTCAACCTGGTTTAAAAATGAGGGCTTGAGATATAAATTGGCAAAGATTTCTCACACTGCAAAATTATTTCCTTTCATTTTACTATGTTTGAAACTTTTTGGAAAAAGTTAAAAAAATTAGTTTTTAAATACATAAATATACGTAGTAACTTCCAAGTTATTAACAGTTTGTACATAGAGAAAACTCAAGATGCATACATTCTTTCTGACCATAGATTGTGCTTACATGCCTTTGTCTAAGTTCACTCCTTGCTGGAATACACGTGAAGATGTGTGAGTAGTACATTAACTTGGTATGAATTAGCTACATCAGGGAATCTCAGCTTCCACTGCATACCCACTCTGCTTTTTGGTCTTGCGATTCTGAACTGGAAAACGTTTTCATTTTACCCAAAAAAAGCCCTCTTCACCGAAGCAGTAATTTTTGCCTGGAAGATGAAAGAAGTGCATCATACTGCTGGCTAGCTAGCTGTGTGCAGACCTATTCAACGTGTAAAGGTGATGTTATGAAATTTAGGTTACTGGTTTAACGTGTTAGTGGATTGGAATAAAGGTTTCAGAAATCCTGGTCTCCAGAAACTTAGCACTGCAGAAAGCTTTGGCCATTTATGTGATACAAGGAAAAGAAAATCACTGAACTGATAGTGGTGAGAAGCCCTACTCTATATTTATTACTGTCTGGATTTAAATTCTTGACTTACCATGTTTGGTCTCAGTTTATATATGTAAAGCAGATCTTATGAGACTGAACACTAAGCAAAGAACCTCATACTTAAGTGTATGTGTGTACGGGTGTATGTATATACACATATATATACTTATGTATGTGTGTATATATATATATGTATGTAAACATAACTGTGGGGAACTTAAAATAAATAAAATCATTAATGTAATTTTTCCATTTTTTTCCTTTCATTATGCCAGTGTTTCCTTGATGCAGGCTGTTCTGAGACACTAAGTTATCTACAGACTGGTATCAGAAGGAAACTTTATTTTTCACATTGGGTTCTCTGGGAAGTCTTGTTAGCTAAATGGGAAATATTAGCTGTGAGGGAAATTAAAATTTGAAATAGTGGAAGAGGAACTGGTGGCTGGATATTTTCAACTGACATGTTCCCACTTTTCTGCATTGCTCCAGCAGTATGCCTGAGGCAACCAGAAGACACATTCCAAAAATCAGGGTATTCTAGTTTGCACAGTAGCATACCTTTTTTCTTCTATATCAAAACCATCTGATTGTAGTTTTGCTGATCTTTTTGTGCAACAAAAGTAATTTTTGGTTCACTTCAGAACTATTTTTTTTTTTTTACGTGTGGCAATATTCATCTGCTTTTACAGATTTTCTCCATTGTCTCATCTACTGTGTCAGTGATACTGTTGGTTGATTTGGAGTCAATCTCTGATCTCAAGGATTGTGGTATTATCTTAATGCCCTTCTGATCTACAATTACACAGAAAAAAAATATGTTTCTGAAGCAAAATGCTAAACTCTTTGTCTTAGTTCTGTGGTTTTTTTTTTTTTTTGTAAACATTTCTTCCTGCCTCTCGGTGTAGCTCTTCATTGTAGTTGAGATCTTCTCCATGAAACACTCCAGAATTAAAAGGAGAGAAAGAGAATCACCGTGCTAGGCTACATTCCCGACTAGCTGACCAGTAATATAAATTTTCTAGAGAATGCTACTCAAGGTTCATAAGGTCTTTCACCCACTGATGAGACCGGTTTCCTTTTTGTAGTAGAAGCCTGTTTTTGTTTGTTTGTTTTTTTTCCCCGAAAATATTTTTAAAGTATTTAAATGACCTTCTAATACTGTACTGAAAATTTAAATAAATAAATACATTCCATGTTGAAATCTCAGTTGCATCTCTTGTACTGTTTTGTCTTTAAAAATTTAAAGAATAAGGTAAGGGTAAGTTAAGTTATGAGAAGGATTTGGTGCTAGAACTACGTGCTGCCTTTTTATCAGATGTATGTGGTGCTTAAAGCTGCTCTAGAAAAGATTTCGTCTTTACTCTTTGAGTGTTTCTCTGAAATAACATTCTGATATTAAGAATGTTGTTACCATTGTCTCAATTCTGAGGATTTTTTAAAACATATTTTCTTCCTTGTATTGCTATTTATTTAAACCACGAGAGTTTTACTGTAACCAATGCATTTATTGTTTGCTGTGCTGTTTACTGTTTGCATCTCCTTCATTTTAGATCATAACAATCAGTGACTAATGAAACCACTTAAAATATTTTGAGCTTATGTGCTGCAACAAAAGCTTTGTTTGAGCAGGTTGTTGTTTTGTTTTGTTTTGTTTTAAAAAGTTATCAAACTGTTTCAAGGGCCAAATCAGAGTAGTATTTTCAATTTAAGACAATTGAAGTAATTCAGACTTTATTAGGTATAATTTTGTCTCAATTTCCTTGTGGTTTTCATTTCCAGATATTGTTAGAACTACAGTTAAACATCACCTTTAAGATAATGTGCTACATTGTAGTGTGAGATTAAATAATAATTCAATTCCCTGTGTAATTTTCAAGTAATAGTTTTATTATATTTTATTGAAATACAAAAGGCTTACATCCAGCAAATATATTTGGTAATTAATAATTGGGAGTAATAAATACAATCATGAATAATCATTTTTAAAGTACACAATTTAAAATTACTCATTTTTTAACCTAATGGTAATGGGTATGAATGCAAATACACTAAACACATACAAAAATACATTTGTAATGGAAAAAAAGAATGCTTTCAGCATTCTTAATGCATCTTAACTTACATGAGCAATTGTAAAAAGCTAATGCTGTTGACAGGGATGACATCCAGTGCCCTGCAAGCACTATTTTTAAAGTGAAGTTTTATTCTGAAGTGTTACTGTGTAAAACAGCATCTTGGTGTTTTGTTTTAAAGTATTTTCTAGTTAAATAGACTAAGTAAAAATATGGTTTCTGCTGTAGAAACTTAAACTTGTGTCCTTGGTACATTGCCTTCATTTGTACACAATCATCAGTTTTTGTTTTTGTTTTTTTTTTTTTTTCTTTCTTTTTTTCAAGGAGCCCTGTTTGTGCAGTTAATTGTTTATATTAACTGAATTTATAGATGTATATAATAATGTAAACTAAAGTTCAGTCTTTGCTGTGGTAATCATGTGGTACTAACAGTTAAAAAGAGTTATAACTACAATCAGCCACTATCCTGAATATGTGAAAGTTTCACATCTGAATGAGGAGCTGTCATCCAGTATAGTCATGAACTTTGTAGAAGCTCACTTTGAGCTGTAAATACAACTTGTGGTGTGTGCCAAGCAGCAAACAGTGCCTAAATGTTATACAACACAGGCATGGCACATATATATATGTTTATATATATATATATATATATATATATATATATATATATATATATATGTATTCAAGAAAAAGATGTTCAAGGTAAAGTAATGCTCGTATTTGAATCAGGATTGTGAGTCCATAGGGCGTAAATTGCTAAGCCTATAAGTAATTAATGGCCATCCATTGTCTGCCCATTGTTTCTTCTAGAAAAACTAATAGTAACCTTTCAAAATTATACACCGAATTTAAAGTACATTTGTGCATGGCTTTGTAATCTACTTGCTACTAGGAAGGTAGTTGTGAATGTGAATTTCATGTTCTTAAAGGATTAAGAAAACTGCAAATAGTTTTTCTCTTCAAAAGTTTTGAAGGAGAAGACAGTTTGAGAAGTTTGAGGAGAAGACAGTTTAACTCTGTTGGAGATGTTCAGCAGCCACTTGGACGTGGTCCTGAGCAGCCTGCTCCGGGTGACCCTGCTTGAGCAGGGGTTGGAGCAGATGGCCTCCAGAGGGCCCTGCCAACTCAAATCGTGGTGATTCTGTCACCAGGAATTAAGCAGTGAAGCGTATATGTACATATGTATATACATCATGCTTTTATTAACAGAAAAACAGGAATCTGATTTTCAGGGAAGCCATTAAAAAATAATTCCAACTTCTATGTGATTTGCAGTGTGAGCATAGTAAGGAGAGAAAGGAGAAGTTCCCAAACACTTTAAATGTAGCCTGTGGAAAGAGGTAAAACCCTCACTAATGACAGCTCATAAATTTCCATGTTTGCTGCTTACTCTGCTCTAGTGTAGGTAAGAAAAGTTAATAAAATGGTGTAGGTCTGCTTGAAAGCTTCATCTGCGTTTTTACCAGAGTGGTTGTACAGTATTAGCCAATACAGTATTGCAAAAAATGCCACTTTTGAGCAAAATCCATTTCTAGCACAAGAATGTGAAATAAAAATATGATTAAGATATATATACACAGTGTATGCTTAGTGCAGGCATCTTAACACTGGTGATCTCTTACCAGACAACTTTTGGGCATGGTCAGATAGTTGATAAACTTGATCGTGTTGTTTTTCTTTAATAATATGATATGTTAAATGTGTACTGATTTTTGAAGAGAAAGTCTTTAGGAATCATCGATTTTTCTTCATACGCATTGTCAACCTGAACTGCTGTCTTGAATAATGCAGACTTTGTTATTCTGAATACCTGTAAGAGAAATTCTCGTAAGACATTTAAAAAGCATTTTTCATTTTGAAAATTTATTATTTATCCACTGCTAATAGTCAAGAGCTCACTAAAATCTTTTGAGATAGTCTCCAGTTCATTCCAAGGAGAACTGAAATAATCCTGCTCCTGAAGCTATTTTACATACTAAATCATGGAGTTTAGAGAAGAATTATTATTTCTGTCCCTGGTGTAACAATGTTGTGTATCCGTTTGAAATAACAAAGAAATGCTATCTATACCTTCATAATTTGAAGAGCGTGTTTTTGACTGTAAAATAATAACTATGCAATTTGCTGCAAAAGAAGCCGTAACTAAAATATCTACAGGAGATTACCAGCACACCAGGGATAAATTAGACTTTGGGATGTTTGGTTCCTCAGCACTGTTTTGATGTAAGAGCAGCAACAGTGCCAAGCAAACTTAAAATCTGTAAAGCCTAATGCCATAAATTTTGAACTAAGAGTAAAGCCCTTCCATCTCAATAGTATTTTAGAACATCTTTCCCTTGTGATTGTGGTAATGAAACACTAAATCTGTGATATTGGTGGGGGAGCTCTAACAGGCTATCTTGCATTGCTTTTGTATTATTTTAATCCAAAATACTGTTTGCTTGATAATCCAAGTGACTGACACGAGGATGAAACAAATCGCAGTCTTTTGTTTTCCGTCAAATATAATTGCAGTCATTTTGGTGACTGAAAGTCACTTTTTCAGAAGATGATGCTAAATGGCAGTCACTAACTTTGATGAATGACATTTTAGGTATTTCTGAGGGATAATCTATAACAACTTTTAGGCTGCATCTGCAATACATCAAAATAAGTGATCTGTGTCTGTGCCAATTAGATTTAGCATCATGAAATGAATTATTCTACCATCCTCTCGTATCCAGTGGTTTATTGCCTGTGCTTCTGGGTTATTTTATGTCAAATACTTCTGGGTCTTCCAAGGTTTTGCTTAAATTTGTTGCAACCAATTTTCTGTGTCAGTACATGTCTTTTGCAAGCTTAGAAATGTTTGTGAAGACCCTCTAGATGAGATCCTTTTTCTCTTTAAGAATTAGATCCATTACTGAATTTTGCCAGATAACATTTTGAAGATGAAGCCCACTAACTAAATGCTACGTACAAGCACAAATGTTATTCTATAAATTTGTCATTTATCTGTTAGATCAACTGCAAAATAATAGACTTTAGAGACAGCTTGATGTAATACCCTAGCAGTTGAAAGCAATGTCTTATTTTTCAGCACCCTTTTCACTGAGTAGAGAACATCCAGCTGAGTCACTGATAGGGACAGGGGATATTACAAGAGAAACGATGCATTTTGAATGAGCTCGTGTTTTGAACTTCCATCTGTAAGGAGGAGAAAACATGTCAGGATGAGGTAGGCCAGCAGAGAATCAGATCAGCAGGATTGTTTTTAGAGAACTTAGTCATGTTTGACTCAACCGTAGTAGGTCATCTAGACGTGGTCTTGTTGGCCTTGTAGTCTCAGTCTGAAGGGGCCTGCCCACTCCAATGTGTGCATGCTGGCTTGGTCACGTTCTGCATTGCCCAAAGAAAGATGAATCTCACAATCATTTTATTTCCTATATTAGTACTTGCTGAGCAAGATGTACTGTTCCCACAGATCTAACTATGTAGAGCCCTGACTGTGGTAGTCAGTGGCTTGCATGAACTTAAGTTTTCTGCTGAGCTCAGAAAGAAGGAAGAGCAAGTTCTTCATCTGGACACAAAGCGCATATTAATTCCTGTATGATACAGCAGATAAAAAACAGCCTCTGAGAACTAGGTTTTGCAATCGTTTTCCATGTAGGGCTCCTATAACATAAACTGAAAACATTTTTCATGCTTAGGAAAACATCGAAAACTTGTTTTGGTTTCTACCAGAATTTCATGCCTATTTTCCTAAACTCCTTTATAAACACAGATGTATACTTATTGTAAGTAGTGTGTCCTAAAAAGTTGTAACTGCTGTCATTACACATGGCAAAACAAAGCAAAACAAACAAATTGGAATTTTCAATTTGGCTTAAAAATTTTAGATAGCCAACTGCTTCTGAATATTCAATTGAAATGCCATATTCTGGCCCCAAAGGAGTTTTCCAGATTGTGACATGGAAGCGTTGCTCTTGGAACACAGCTTTCATTAGCTGAAACTGTGTATGCGTCCCCTCCTTCTTCTCTCTCATCTTTTTCCAAATTACTTATAGCATATTCAACATAAAGCCTCTGAAGTGAGCACTCATTTTCTCATTTTGAGCTGTACTTATGGTGAAAAATTATCAACTACTTTTTTTTTTTTTAAATCCAATTTCTACTTTGTGGTTGCCGCACTTCTCAAGATCTAGCTAAGAAAACAAATTGAGGTGAGAAGAGCTTTGTCAGTATACTCCTGCCAATTCAAATATAGTTCAGACGTCACAGGCCCAGCTTTCTCCCACAGATGTTGTGCCATTTTATACCTTTCATAAAATATTTAACACTTTTGTAAATAGTGATTTTAAGTAGTTCAGCCAATATAAAAGTAACATTTATTATTTAGGTCTACCCACAGACAAATTTTTTTTGAAGATGGGTGTACCAAAATACTTCCTTCTATGACTGGAACACAATTGCCAGTGTCTGTGTTCTTGTTTTTATCAGCAGCAAAGCCAATTTGTTCTTGAGCTTTTCTGAACAGCTCCTCCCTGCTGTCTTGTAGATCTCTATCATTGTGTTCCTGTCTCCCCACTTGTTAGCTCAGTCTGTACCTGTCACCTTAAGTGCCCGAAGACATCAGACCTGGGCAGGAATCCTCTGTGTGATGAAGATAGGCAAAAATAATCATCTTCTCTCTGGTATCAGCACTTCTTCCTTTATTTACATAAAACTAGCTGTGTGGGCTCAAACCAAAGATTCTCGTAGCCCAGTATCCTGTCTCCAGTAGTGTATGTCTAGTGATTGATAGGGCACTGATATTCCCCTCAGTGATAACTGCTAGCAGCTGTAGTCAAAATTCTTTAGTTCTAAGTTGGGCTGCGGTTCAGGAAAATGAAACAGCAAAGTAAAAGCTTTTGTCTACTTTTCAAGAGATCACAATCAGATACATCAGAATTAAGAGAGTTTGATGATTTTAGAGAAAGTCTTGACTCAGCTTTTCTCCTTTCTGTCCTTTTTTTCCCCCCTAAAGATACAAGATACCCTATACTTGAAATAATGTCTGGATATGAGAGGTACTTGAAATAATGTCTGAGATATGAGTGGTAATCTGCTCAAGCTGGAATTCCTGTTTGCTTCAACTCTACATAGTTTAAACAGGCTCTATGTATTTTCAAAGAATCAGTCATTCCTATGCAAGCCTCCCCTTTGCTTTGCATTCTGTGTTGAACTTTCATTTCAGATTTTCCTTCTTTCTTTGTGTGTTTAAGTGACTGCTGCATCAGCAAATATATACATAGAACTGAACCCTGTTGCATAAAAGCACTTCAGAGTGGATTGTGGTTGTCATATCAAACATCCAAAGAAAATGAGTTTTTCTTTGGATGGAACTAGTACAGAGAGGCTTCCTGGTAACATTTACAAAGAGGAAACTCGTTGGAATTTTAAAGCTCTCAAAAGTAGTCACAAACCTTGTTTTTGTCTGGCTGATGCTGGAAATGCAGAATTTCAGAGACTAACTTGTCAGTCCTGGCTTTGTAAACTGGTCTGGTGACCTGCAGCAGTTTAAAACAAACAAAAAACACCACCAGATTAGTTATTTCACTAAATTACAAAAGGCACTTGGACAGAACGGAACACCAAAGCCATGCAAAAGAGCTGTAAGAAAAGTAGTTCTACACTGTGTTATGAAACCAAGTAAAGAAGTAAAACCAAGAAGTAAATGTGGAAAGTAAATATAGGAATTAGTATTTTTAGTCATGAAGTTGCTGAGGAAGAGCTTAGAATCAAATTTAGTTTAGTCAGAGAGCTACAACATGAAGATGGACCTGTTATTTGAGGAGGGACTGTGTGTTGAATAACAAGGAAGAATTTCCATGCATTTTTACCTCCATACTGAATTGTGTTTTCAAGATTGCGTAATGCTTCTTGATCAGTGACCTCTGAAGAACTGGCACAAGCACTTACGCTACAAGCCGAATGGCAAAAGCTAGTTATGGGTTCATCGTATTCAAAAGCAGGATTAATCCTTACAGCATTTTCTGAAGTGCGGCTGTTGAGAGTAGGACTTCTACAATGCAGAACATTTTTGTTTAGGTAAGACTTTAAATTACAAAATAAAAAAGAGGATTTTTTTTTTTTTTTTAATGTGAAGAATTGAGCCGCTTACTCCAAATTAAAGTTTCTTTGTCTTTTTCTTCTCAGCTTAATAATTAAAATGGTGAAAAGAAAAACAAGGCTTAGCAAGCCAAAAATGAGAGGTTTAAAAGTGAAGGGATGTGTGGGTTCTGGAGCAAATTTTGCACAGCGTTGTCCTTGGTGGAACGTGTGTCTACGTACAGGGCATCTAAAATGGGGAGAGGAAGAGAAAAATATACGGAACTTGAGGGCAGAAAATACAGAGTACCTCAAATGAAAACAAAAGCAAATATGCAGTTTAAGTATAAGCACAGTATTCACAGTATAATTGATTGTTATGTATCTGTAAGGAATAATGTGATTCATAACAGAAGAAGGAAAATTATATTCATGAAAATGAGTGTTAAGCAAAAAAAAAAAAAGATACATTCTTTACCTAATTTACGAAGTTGAAATAATATTTGTGTTTTAGCACCTTAAAAGTTCAGGTGTGTTTTGGAGTAATTCCTAAACACATCTCTGAAGCCTATATTGTGCTTGTTGGTGACTTTAATCTAACTAGTGAGGTCTGAAATGGGAGCTCTACTTTAAGGCGAGGGATAAGGTTCTCATATTGTATGAGAATCACAGGGTTTCCAGTTGATGGAAAACTAGTGCAGTTCTGAGTAAATTCACAAGTAAAACAAGTGCTTGACTAAAGCAAATGCTCCCTTCGTAGACCATAATTTAGTATAGATACTGCACAAGTTTGCTCAAGTCTGAGACTAGTATTAAGTTTGTATGTAATTTGTTGTAATTCATGGAAGTTTCATGTATTATTTTTAATATTTTTATCATACTAAATAAAGGTTTTGTAATTTCTGTACATTAATCCAGGTTTTTCTGAAATGGAAAGAGGTTATTTTTCATAGTGGGTTGGTTTTGGAGCAGTAAACTGGTTCAGTAAAGTTTTTAGGAGGACCCATTTAAATTGGAGGCTGACTATTAGTTAAAATTCTGCCACTACACTGCTCTGACTCTTGCAAGTCATTGTGCTGGATTCAAAATAATTTTCTGCTGTCTTTTCTGTGATGCCCACTGCAGAAAATGAATTGTGACAGTTGTGTTCTTGCAGTGAAATTATCATATGAATAATTTGCTTGGTAGTCTAATTTTTTGACATTAATCCTAAGTATTCTAAAAGACATGTCATTAACCTAATTCTAAAGTCAGTATTAAGAGAGAATGAATAAGGTTAGTGTTCATAGGTGTGCTTGTAAGAAAACAGATTTCGTTTTTAATATGACTTAGAAAACTTAATTTCTTAAAATACTACTAGGTAATTAATAGTGAAAAATGTGAATGTGTTATTTTTCCATGATATATCTGGAAGTCTGAAAAGAATGCATGGTTGTGTGCTTGTCATCTCTGCCAATGATGCTGAATTTCTCATAACTTTCAAATGCATTTCTGATAAACAGCTAGATCATGGTGTTCTGTGCATTCCATCTAATAGGTCAAACAGGATTTATCCACAGTGAAACTGTTTGTATTAAAGAAGGGTATTGCAATGTAGTTTAAAGTATCTGAATAGTGAGTTCTTGGCTTATTAGCATAGTTTATGCTGTTGAAAAGTACGTACTCGGCCCTGTTTGTTCATGGAATAGAACCAGGGGTCTGTGAGCAGAATTCACGTCAAGAATAATTTATTTACCTGCAGACAGCTCCTTTTCCTGGAACTAATTCACAGTTCCCACCATTGACACAAAGATGCGGTTCCATCTCACACAGGCTCCGGCAGGGTAATCCGTCTTGGCTTGTGTAACCAGGTTTACAAAGGCAGTCAGCCTCTTTTGTCCACTCGTTCATTACGCATTCAGAAAATTCATCACATGCCATGAATTTGCATGGGTCTGCCTGATCAGCTGTAAAGGATGGGTAAATCATTAATTGAGGCATTGAGGCATTACCCCCAAAGTATTTGGCAAGCTCTGTGGCAGCTAGCGAAAACAGTACACATTTACTGGCCTGCTACTTGTGCATGTTAATGGCAGGATATAGTCTGGCATAAAAGGACACGCATTTTTCTCTCTCTAGATGTCACAGCAAGCATGCAAGCTTATATTTACTTGTACATTTGTTTACCCCATCCTTATTAAGCTGTGATTTTATTTTTATCTTACTGACAAGAATTTTCACACTTGAATATTGTTGATCTTTTTTTTTTTTTACTATAAAGCACTGGTTTTGTGCTCAGGGATATAGTCGTGCCATGCTATAGTCTTGCCTATGTGCAAGAAGCAGTTTTTGCTCTAATCACCTTGAACACATGCTTTTAGGCCATGACTAGGGAAGGGAATTAGTTTAGTGAGTACTGCACAACACTATGAGGACTGCAACACAGGAATAATGGCACTGTCAGTGGAAAATACAAGTTTGTGGGGCTTTGTCAGAAGAGAAAAAAACTCTTTGGGAAAAACTACTGTGCTTTTGTTTGTTTGTTTGTTTGTTTGTTTGTTTTTAAGTATTAGTAAGGGATGCCTCTGTGAGATGAAGGGAAAACAAGTCTGTTGATGCTCATAGGAAGACCCAAGTCAGAGACAGCGTAAAGTCCTGACTTCACCTGTCACACAAGTCTAGTTCTCCTTTCCCATTCCCTACTTTTACCTAGACATGACTAAAAGGATCAGAAAGAGTCATATTAACACCCAACTGTATGCTGATGGAGTAATAAGGAGGAAGGCTGCAACCACCAGTCTTGTCTGCTGGAGGCAGTTTCTTGTGTATCTAAACTATCTTGTGTATCTTAACTATCTTGTGTAGTTAAAGCCATAAATAGAAGGCAAAAGATGTGAAGCAGGACAGGGAATACAAATTCTGTTTTTATCAGCACACAGTCTCAGTAAGATGTGTGAATCAAGAAAGGCAAAAAATAATGAGTGTGTAAAGAAGAGGGAGGAGAGAAGGAAAGGAGAGCAGATGTACAGATTGGAGCTGGGCTACACAGGACAGCAGGTTCTGAGTGACCTGAACTCTCCAAAGGACATTTGCACACACAGCCTTAGCCCTAGAGAGGAACTTGATTTCAAGTCTGGTCTAGAGAAATCAAAATCATTTAAAACACCAGCACAGAAGAAAAATGTCCACTCCTAGTTATGTGGGCTTCAAATTTCTTAAGAAGAAAAATCTGCAGTTTTAAAAGATTGGTACTGCGTATTTCAGCTAATACTATAGTTACTACCTGGGCTGAAAATTTTCTTCTAGAGCTAATCCATGGCCCTAGATTCTCAATAATATTAATTTCAATGAAAAATAAGCATCACTGTATTTACAATACTAGTGGAAATCTCAGACACACACCAGGATGTGCTTAACTGCTGGAAATTAATCTAGCAGAGCCATTCATTTCTAACCCCTCTACAGTTCTGTAGCTATTTTTTTTTTTACTATTATTTTTATTTCTGAATTTAAGATCAACAAAAGCAGTTTTAGCTTGCTTGATTTCCTTTTGCTATATAAAACGTACATGTTGATTTGTGAGCTGCTTTGCTCCTGGGCTGTAAATATATGTACACATAAAGTCTAACAATTGGGCACCAAAGAAGTACAATAAATCACAAGGCAACTTTACTGTCAGTCAAACCTTTACCTATATAAAAACTGAACAAAACAACAAAGCAAAACATTTATTTCAAGTACTTTGATCTGGCCAGTTGTATTATTGGAAATTACAAAGTTTAGTCTCTATTTGGACAAAACCAGGTGGCACACAAAAGGAGACAGTAGTTCCTACAGGTTCTTTTCTTAGCCCATGCAAAAAAAATGCTTGACAAACAAAACCAGAACAGTCCCACAGGAGGAAAAAACAAACAAACAAACAAAAAAATCCCACAGAGGAGTTAGTATGACTGAATAGCTGATTAAGTATTAACTGCATGTCTCATCTACTCTCTCCCCAGATTTGATGATCACAGTTTACCTTCACACTAGTGGACATAAAGATTGATTGTGTTACTAAGGAAAAACATTCTCTATCTGAGCATTACCTACGGTTGTACATTATGGTCTTGCAGTGTTGAAAACCTGAAAGGTATCAGTGTGTTTCTGTGTCATTAGGAGAGCTAGCCATGAGCAGCCCACTGTGTTAGAGAGTCATTTTTTTGTGATGGTGTTTCATTTTCCTTAAAAAAAAAAAAAAAAAAAAAAAAAAAAAAAAAAAAAAGTTTTGGGCTATCCCCCTGCCATGATTTGTCACTTTCTCTGCGTTTTCACTTGTTTAGATAAACAACAACAAAAATGCTCGCAGGTAATTTAAAAATCCTTTTATGTCACTATTTATGGTATTACTTATATATGTATATTATATGTTTTTATACATATACTAATGTAGTTAGCCCTTTACAGCTGTTTCTCATGAAAGTTGATGAGTCTTGCAACGGATTTTGGGCTGTCAGTTCCCATCAGTGTTTCATTGTGGGATAACACTGTTACCACTAGATGGCTCTTATTTTCACACTAAATAGAAATTTGTTTGCATTACCTTAATTTATTAAACTTTTCCTTTTTCTTTTTATTTTTTTCTTTTTTTTTTTTTTTTTCCCTCCCTTGAAATAAAAAGAAAGTGGGGCTGTATGGATATATGTTGGATTTCTAAACATGATTTAATCCACTTTTATATCTTACTACTACTCATGAGCCATGAAAGTTTTGTTCTAAGAACAGCTGTCATACAAATCTATTGTGATATGTTTTCTTGAATTAAAGTTGAAATACCATGTCAGTAGAGAAGAAGATATAGATGAAGATGAAAGATTTTTTCCTTTTATATTTTTTTTAATTTTTATTTTTATTTGTATTTTAGCAACATTTTCAATTTAATTTGTATTAAATGAAAATTTACTACCAAAGCAGAGAAGCTGTGGCAGCACAAAGTTAAGTGTTTGTAGGAATCCTTTGTTCTTTATTCAACAGAACATCAGGTTAACATGGCAGTATTTGAGAGTTTTTGTTGAGAGAGTATTTGAGGTTTTGTTAAGAGAGTATTTGAAAGTTTTGTTAACTTTCTTGGCCGCTTCCAATTCTCTTATTTGTCACAAGGAGATACCTAAAATAAAGATGGTCTAGAAACTGCCTGCAGGAAATATAAACGGACATTTTGTTCTCGAGTTGTCAGAGATCTGTACAGCTGTACCCAGCTTAATCAAAACCCCTAAGGTATCTGCATGCTAATGTATTGGCATCTTCTTTCTCCATACCAACAAAAATTCAACTCTGAAGTAATTACCAAAATCTGAAAATAAATCCAGGCTTCAGTTTTATAAAACAATATAAGAAAAAGGTGGAAGTCAAACATGATAGGTATACAGTAAATGGTCTCAGGTTGCACAAGAAGACATTTAGAATGGATTTGAGGAATAATTTCCTCATGGAAAGGGTGGTAGCATTGGAATAGACTGCCCAGATTTCCCATCCCTGGAGGTATTTAAGAGAGGTGTGGACATGGCACTAAAGGTCCTGTGAAGGGACTTGGTGGGTCAGGGACTTGGTGATCTTGAAGGTCTTTTCCAACCTAGATGATTCTATGACTCTAAGAAAAGTACTAAATCAGGAGAGATTCTAGAATTACAAAGCCACGGGGCACTATACATGCTAATGCTTTGGTCAGTGAGAATCTGTAGAATCCTAGCATTCCTACAAACTCTCTCCTTCTGTTCTGAACTCTTTAGTCCTCTAAAGATAGTCTTAATGATGTCCTGAGCAATGATTTCTTTACAACATTGTAAAAGTCATCAGAAATGGTGTTTTACCTGCTCAGATGTGTAGGTAAAACATCATGCCTATGGATGAGTCGCTCCTGTAAACTATATGTGAGCATTTTTTATCCCTGTCTTCACCCAGCCATTGTTCTAGAGTATTTTTGCTTCCCTGTACTTGGCTTTTGAACTGAAAAGCAGTGGGTGTACATGGATAGACCAACACCTCCACCCCACTATTGTATGGAAATGTGTCTGCAGATAGCTGAGTCTGAGTCTGCAAACATTATTTTATTTTTTTTGTATATTGCTAATGTTCACTGGGAGGCAATTAATTATACAATTATTTCCAAAATGGTAATATTTCTGAAGCTTAAGGAAAAGATGATTTACATGTTTTTAATTTTGTGTAAATATTGATCACACAGTCTTACCTGGCTCAATATCCAGGGAATAGCTGTCAATCTCCAAATTGAGGCGTTGGGCAGCAGCATCACAGAAATCTTCCAAGACGCAGTGAACTGCTTCTGTGATATTATATGGCACTGTTCTGGCAAATTTCATTTTACTGTTGACAATCACACTTCCATTCCTGAAGTTAAGTATTTCTAGTTGCTTAAAGCCTGTAAGGTTGGACTGCAGGTATGGAAGTAGCTGCAAAACAGAAAGTTGCTTTTATTTTGACTTACTGTCAATGCCTAGCCCCTATTAGTTTTTCTTATAGTTGCTTTTAGTTATCAAGCACACACATTACACACTTATTTCTCTGAATATATGGCTGTTAAATTTCTTTAATATGGCTGTAAAACTCCACCACAAAATTCACTTTTCTGCTTTTTTGCTATATTCTTCTGGACTCTTGCATCTTTCTCAGTAATGTATTGAGATGGATGGGCAGCAATTTCCCCTGTAATGAAATGCACAGTGGTTGGGGAGCTTATTCATCTAGAAGAAAAAATCACCATGCTCCAAAGCCAACCATAATTATTTTCAAATGTTCAATCCAGGCAGGTTAGGGCATAGCATGACAGGCGTGTCACTGAGCTGACCTGTAATCCTATTGTACCCATAAAGAAAATCCATATCTAATCATATTCCCTTTGCTAGGCTATGATATATTTTATAAGGCCTATTCTTAAATTCAGCATAAAGACACAAGTCTTAGATCTATTCAGTATTGTTGATGTGAATCTAAGTTAAATCCAAATAATATATATATATATATTATATATAAATATTTATATATATATATAAAAATATATATATATAGTGGAGTCTCTTGAACAAGTAAACACTTTGATCACTGACTTCATGGAGTGTTTCTTTGCACCCTGAGAGCATTTCAGGCTTATGGGTCCTTTAAAAATGCATCTTATCATGCTGAATTGTAGTAGGGTTTGATATTGCCAAAATATTGAGCTCTCCAACGCTGAGCAAGCCAACTGGCATGAATCAGAATTTCCTAGCCAAAACTTCTATGTACAGCTCTCACAGAAGATTGTTGCTGTTTATTCCTGATTTATGGAGCAATAATTAATATAATTTAGAGATGGGGGGTGTGTATTTTTTTTAAGCCATGCCTCACTTCTGCCGACGTTGCTCAAGCCCACCAACTGTGTTGTTTCACCCACCAGTTGCATGAACTGTTGTTCCAGTGCTTTGTATTCTGTCGAGCTCCTATTGAAGAGGTCATCAGAAAAGTGCATGTTGGTCACCCTCAGGCTGAAGAAAACCACCAGCTCTTTGCCTTTGGCTGCAGTCGTCATGGAGCTGGTGGTTACATACTTCAGTGTAGGAGCTGGGGTGGCTTCTGCTGGCTCACTTGTCAGCACTGAGATGTAACCACTGCCGTGCTCTGCTTCATCCAGAGCTGCTGTGCTCACCACACTGATGCCATCCAACTCAGCAGCGATATCCTGCACTTCTGTCCCAGCAATGTCGGGGGAAATGGTGTCAGCTGCTGGCACTGAGGAATCTGGTGCTTCGGGGGACTGGTCGATGATGATGGACTGGCTGTAGGTTGGGCTGGTCACTGCAGGCAGCAGTGTTGTTTGCTCTGGTGGCAGCACGTAATCTACAATAAGCTCTCCAGGCTGCGTGACAGAGAGATCACTTGCACCAATAAAGAAAGGCAATGATGTTTTATAAGTGCTGGTTGTAAATAAAAGGTCATCACCCGATGATTCTAGTTCATCCATGATCTTCACTGCTGCAGAAAAACAGGGGAAAAACAAATGCCTATTTTGAAAAACAAGCATAAAAAACCTCAAGCATGGAAACAACATACATCTTGTTTTTCCACTGAAGCATTTTTAAAAAGAAGCTTTAGCCCTATTTAAACATGAAAACATTATTTCCATCAGCAAAGAACTACAGGAATAAAACACCTCATCTGTGTGTTTGAGTGATGAAATTTCTGTAGGAGATGTGTTTAAATAATAATTATACTTGGTAAGTATTTCCTGAGCAATTCCTAAAGCTCAGTCTTGTTTTGAAGGTACGTAATTGCACTGTCAGTTTATATTGACTGAAAGAGTAGATTGTAGCTTTGAGTTGTCTGCTTGGATCAGTTCTATGCCAGAGTCATTCTGTTGCTTCCCCCTCCATTAGAGGTTAAGGCTATTACCTGCCAGTAATCATAAATTGTGGTTAAGGAAAATGGTACTATAATCTTTTCTGATTTACCTAGAAGATGGCAGCAGCAGTGAAATCAAATTCAAACCCTAAGAAATCATCTGCTGCACTTAAAGCAGCCATTTGACCCTGATGTTAAAATTTTATGAGGCCCCCACTGGGCTTGGCATCGGCCTAGGTTTTGTGATAGATATAGCTGAAATCCAAATCTGAAGTGTGATGAGACGCTGAATTTGGCTTGCAGCTACCTGCTGTGATGTCTCAACAACAGACATCTACCCCATCTGATAACTTTGTCCTTCAACAACATACTTAAGCATGTTCCTCATGCTGGACTTTTAGCAGCCCCCTACAGGCAGAATCACTTATCAACTGATAGGATGGGAACTTTTCTGCAATTAATTAATTTATCTAAGCTCTAATTTCCTCTTTGTGGCCAGTGAAAGTACAATAACCCCCCCTGAACAAGATGGCAGCTAAACGGCATAGGAGTTGCCCATAGATGGTCTTTGTGTCTCCTTTTCCTTGCTTCTACATGAATTAGGACCAATCTTCTGCTGTATTGCTGTTTTTAGAAAAAAAAAAAAAAAAAAAAAAGTATATTTTCAACAAAGAAAACCTTAGCACAAGATAACTATTTTCTTGACACTGTTAATTTAACATGCTCTTTGCTTCCTCCCTGCAGATACAATGTATTGGCCGAAACATTAATCTGCCTAAAGTGGATTATTTTCTATAGAACCACAAATAAAGCATTGCTTTGCTGATATTGTTCTTTTCTTTACTAATATAACATATATTTTTGTACACTAGGTGAAGCTAGTGTGCTTTAGTAGGAATGCATAGACCCATTTTGCTAAACTGACCACACCTCTCAAAGTAGGAAAGAATTATTCTAAATCAAGGTATGTGTTTTTTTTTTTTTTTTTTTTTTTTCACTAGAATTAACTATTTGCATGAACCTATGTTCAGAACTGCTTGATTTTTCCTTTGCTGTTTGTTTTATTTTACCTGTTTATCTATCATGCATATATGGTGATTCATTGGTAACAGTGTGTTTAGCTAAGACATATGTTTAAACTGTTGGAGTAGGTTGTGAGAAAGCCAGAATTACTTTTTGCTTCTGCTGTAGACTCCTTGGGAGTCTTGAGAATATACTGTTGTGTGGTATTGATCTCACTTCTAGATGATGCATCTAACTTTTAAATGCCTGCTAAGCCAGTCATCTTTTACATCTTTTTCAACAGAGAGACATTTATCTCAGATCAAGATAACCATCCAAAATATGTTGGATCTTTTGAAGTGCCTGTATCTTTGTAGACTTCCAAACATATGCAACTAATCTATGTAAGATGCCTGATATTTCTCCTCCATAGTTTCTGTTATTCTGTAGCATTATTGAGGTTCACTGGCTTCTTTGAGGTGCTCAAGTACTAGAGTAATAAGAACTATGAATGTTTTTTGAAAAAGGAAAACACTTTACACTGACTTACAGTTTGACTCTACCAGCAGGGAAATGTAATTCTGGCACTTCTGAAGATTCAGTGAATTTTACTCCAGAATACCAGAAACAAGCTCAAATGTCAAGTGTTCCTCCTCCCAGTCTCAGTTCAGTTCTAAGTTTTTACTAGGTTTTTATATCCATTACAAGTGTTTTACAAGCCTTCAATAAGGGAAGATCATTTTTGTTTGTTTGTTTGTTTGTTTGTTTGTTTTCTTTTCTTTCTCTGCTTTTCTCTGCAGAAAAGTGCAAAGCACTTTCTCTGGATACTCTGAAGCAGAACTTCTCAGATAAAGCATTCTGGAAAGATCATTACAGCATCTGTTTCTATTTGTGCAGTCAACACATCAGTAACTTGTGCAAATGTTATTCCATTACAAAAATATCAGTCTGAAAGCACAATGTATTTAAGATTGCTTTTAACAAGTATTGAACAATAGATGCTAACATTGTATTCCAGCAAATTGATGAGAAATATTGGACAATTTTTAGTTAGAACAGAGTTTATCACAGGAGCAGCACAGGTTTTCATAGGTATACACCAAAAAGCATTCTAGATACAAAAATATGTAGACTACCCTGGATAGAGATAGCCAAGAAATAGACTCCTTTCACATCTGCTGCTTTCTAGACGCGCAAAATATTTCAAGTTTATAAGGCAGTGGCTTCCAAGATGTTCTCCACATTTTGAAGAAAATTGTAGTAGCTAGTTACAGGTTATTTCAGGATTCTCCTGCTATCCTGCAGCTGACTGTAGTGCAGTCACCAAAGACACTTCCAAACCATTCACAAATTGACTTTTATGGCTGTCACTGATGGACAAACATGTTATTCTTTGGTGCATTAGAGCAAACCAGTAGGAGCTGGGTGCTGCCAAGGTTTTCCAGAGATCAGGTTTTAGGGAGGCAACCGCAAATCAGTACCATGCCACAAAAGATACCTGTTTTGCCCTTAACACTAACTGGTTGATGGTAAGTTAGTTTACCAAATGTTAATTCAAATGGCAAAGTTGGACACTGCATGTGACTGTAAGTGGAAAGAGGCAAAAACACATCTCATACTTAGCTTCTCTAAAGTGTTCCCTGCCTTTTAGGTATAAGCAGATGAGAGTTTTGTACCCTTTGCAGATGATCTGTTTCCAAAGCATGCTGACCACAGTGGTTTTCTGACCACTTTCAGGGAACAGAATTCGAGGCCTATTACATAGTTGCTGGGTTTTAGATTCAGTATTACCATTTGTTCTCTTCTTACCCCTTCTCCTTTAATCTGTTGCTTAATTCAGCCAGGAAAGAAGTTCTAAAATTTTCCTCTGTGATGCCCAGTTTTTTGGGTAAATTATAAACTTAATGTAACTTGGCACTTAAATTTTTCAGAGTTTCTGTTGTAGTTGAAGACCTAAAGGTGAATTCTCTGTGACTTGTGTGCTTAGAACGAGTAGAGGTTATTGAAGATAATGCATCCCTGTCAATATTTAGTATCCCTTTCCTGTATTAGATAAGGGAAAGTTTTATAGTCAGTTTGTTGCCTTCATCTGCGTGCATGAAGATGTGTGTCCCCCAGGTGCCTCAGTTTTATTGGCAGTATATTTGGAAACCTGAATGATTTAAGTGACAATTTACCACTTGATGGGAGACTATTTCACCTATTTTTGGTTTTATATTTAGGGTTGAGTTCTAATCACATCTGTGTCCACAGTGAACTCACTGAAATTGATGAATTATGGTAGCCTAAAACCAAAGTAAGTGGGATAAGGAAATCTGCATTTGCCCTGAGGATCAGGAGTGTCCAGTTCTATAGCCTTCAGAGGACATGTGTTCTGCCAGATTATCAAAATGTTGCTTACTGTTCATGTGATTATCTCTCTCCTCTCTCATGCGTCACGACTGACACATGTACACTTTACAAGTGATCTTACAGTACTGGTGATTCAGACAAAGCCACTGAAGTTCACTGCTAATGGGAAAAATCTTTGCTGGATGGGATGGAGAAAAAGACCAAGTGCTGCATTCTCATTTACTGTGAGACCTAACTGTGGAGACCTGGAAGCACAACAGGACCATGAAATGGGTGCAGTAAAACCCACTTAAACTAGCACAGTTACACAATCTTCTTTTATTTGTTGAGATACGTTATTTGCATTGCTGATGGTATAATGCAAGAGCTACAGCCCTTGTCCTCGCAACTGTAGAGAGCAACCCAAAGGGAATAGCAAAGTGCTGTACAGAGCCATGGTTGTGCATGCAGCATGCACCAAATGCTGCACCACAGCTTGAGGTCCTAATGCTTCATCAAGAACTTGAGATGCTTTTCTCTTGTCACGTCCTCATGTTTCTTGTGTAATCAAGGATACAGACAGATTAGAAAAACAAATCCAAACGGAGCTTAGCAATGTTCTCTGTTTACAAAGCTCTTGGTGTTACGTGTTATGCTGATAAGGAGTGAGAGTGCCTTACTAGTTAAAGGAACACAGAAAAGATTTCTTAGCATTAGTGCTTGAGGTATTAACACAGGATGATCTACTGATGGGATGAACCTGTAACTCCACAGGGCAATGACAGCATGACAACATACACCCAAGCATACAATTGGGATGGTATTTTCTAGATTGTATTTTAGAAAGGGGTAACTGCAGGAGAAAGAAATGTTGAAATATCTTTGAAATTGCAGCAAGTATGAAGCCAAATAACCAAACATATACTACAGGTTTAGAATATAGATGTATACATGCAGTTGCGTATTCATATATATATATATATATATATATATATATAAAAGTTATACATAGGCTGTAAAGCATCATCCTATTAGAAACAGAGTAACTTAAAAGACCTTGAGGGTACACCAAGATGATCTCTGGTGCACATTTCAACTGTTTTCATGAGCTGCCAATTCTAACTAATTAGTCATTGTCTCTTCAGCTGTGACTGAGCACAGAGGTTGTGGTAGTCCCTTGCAATGTGCAAGGAAACGGGCTTGCCTAAAATCCTGCTGAGCCCTTACTGCAATGCAGCATCAGTCAAAAAACAAGGGATTACTGACCCTTCTTTTGGTTGTGCTCTGTGTGTCAGAGTAAAATGATTTGAAGTGCTTTGCCATGCTATTCCACTGTCTGCATAAGAGTGTGTGATGAAATCAATCTTCGGGAGTAAAAAAAAAAAAAAGTGGGTGAAACATAAAGAAAACCCAAGCATTTGGACTCTAAAAGACACCTTTACATTTGCAGTTAGAATCATGGCTTTGTATATGTGTATATATGTATATTTATCTATTGTTTTGAAATAGAATGCAAAATACACTTGAATTGGTTCTTCATATAGAAATTAGTTGTAATTCCCAGTTTGCCTTTTAGGTGAGATCATTACAACAGAAGGATAGAAAAACAAACAATTATTTTATGAGAAGTTTAAAAGCATGAACACTGAAGATTTAGACATTCTTAGCCTCAGAATATTTTATTTCAGCACACCATTTGGTCTACAACACCATCATTTTGGTGTAAGAAACCTGCAGAGAGCATGGAAGAAGATGCTGAATTCAAACATATCCCCCAGAGTAACCATACTGAAGGTCAAACAATGACATGAAATTAAACACTACTGTCAGTGATAAAAAAAACAATGATCTTAGCTCTCAACTACCAAGATGTTCCCTGAAATCTCCAGATGTTTTTTTTTTTCTTCTTTGTATTACATGGTCAAGGCAGGACAATTTTGTACTGAAGATAGCTTTATGTCTAAAATTAAACTGCTGTTGGCAAAGATGCTTAAACAGTAAATTAAGAGGCAATTTCCTGGGTGCACTGTTATATTAAATCCTTGTAAAAACAGTGCTATATTCAGACATTTTTTTCCCAGCTGAGGGAGTAATATACATTTGTTTGAAAAACTGGCTGCCATTTCAACAACTTTATCTTATTAGTTTGTCCTCTTATATTTTTTGTTAAGTGAGGAAAACCCTTCAAACTGACCATGAATAAAGAGTTATTGTTTGTGAAAGGTCAAATTGTCATGAAAAGATTTTCTAGTGGCTTTGCATTAATAAGCATGCCCAGAAGGCTGTACATTAGGAGAGCCTGGCATTTCATTTCATTCATGAACTTAATAAGCATTGACATTTCATATTGGCAATGGACAAATTTTACAAGTCCACTGACATATTGTTCTGTATATGAAAGTTACACTATTACACTGTATATGGATATACTTGTATACAAGCTGACTGAAGAAAATAACTAACAAAGGAAAAAGTATGCAATTAAAAGACTGGTCCACAATGCAGGGTAAGAATCTCCATATGGGCAGCTCTGCTGACATAAATACCAGATGGAATGGTACAGCAAGTAGCTGAATTCAAATTTACATATTTTGTTGGTGACTGAAATGCCACAAAATCCCTGAATCAGGACGGATATACATATATATTTATATAAAATATAAAAATAGGTAAAGTATTGATTTTGTGTTTGAGGTCTTTCATTTTTAACTAGGGAACAAGTAAGATGAGGATTAAGAAAACTACTGGGGAAAAGGATCGTTTATTTAATGTGTCACAACAAATGCCTCACAGCACACACTTACTGATTAATTTCGTCTTTCTATCTGTAAGAACAAAACACAAAAGCCAGAATGACCTAGGGCTGTCATTCTGTCTGCCTATATGAACTCTCTAGAAGCCAGTTCTAGTGTTGAGTGAAACCAACAGAACTCCTCCACTGACTTCAGTGAACCCCACTTTCATTTACAATGAAAACACATCAAAACTTCCTGAGGCTGCTGTGACTATTTCTGGAAGGCTATTTCATGTTAAGGTTCTGCACTATTTGCTACCAACTTAATATTGTATTAAAATATATTGTAAACAAGTAAGATACCATACTGAACTGAGAAGTCTGAACTTGACTGGTATTCGCATCAATAAATTAAATGGAGAAACTGAGAAGCAGTGAATTTGCAAATATGAAGATGCTCTTACAAAGGAATAGAGTCAAATTTGAATAACAAATATTTTGCTTAAAATCATAGGTTCAGGAAGATTGCTATTTCTTTTTCCAATTGTTCCAGTTGTATTGGTCTACAGTTCAATTTGAAAATTTTATTTCATGAGTTTTAAATATGAAAGACTGTGAAAGGTTTATAAATACCTGGAAACATGAAGCAGCAGCCACACAAATGTCACAAAAACTCTTGCATGCCACTGATACAATTTTGGAGCTCCCTTGATAGAGAACCTAGAACCAGGAATACTATTTTTGATTTATTTTACTTTTGAATGATTAGAAATAAATTCTGACAAGTTACACTACCTGTCCTTTAGAAGTGAAAATATCCTCCAAATCCCTCTCCATTTTCTCTGTTTTTCTCAACTGTGAGATAGAAAAAATAAGAGCAAATGTTTGTAGGTCGTGGCCCAATCAAATAAGTTTATTAGTTTGCGAAATGGTAAAAACAAAATAGAAGTCACATGATATACATTCAAGTGGAATGTTGACCCAAAGACCTGAGAACAGAAAAGACAAACAAGAAATTAGAAAGTTATAACCTGTGACTATCTTAAGATCTTGTCATCATATGAGTACTTTTAGATATGTAAAGATACATGAAACCACTGTATACTTTATTATTATTATTATTATTATTCTATATTATACCATTACTTGTATTTGAAAAACAGGGATCTAATGGAATGAATAAGTTCCACACCAACATGTGAAAGAACTTCTTCACGGTGAGGGTGACAGAACACTGGGACAGGCTGCCCAGGAAGGTTGTGGAGTCTCCTTCTCTGCAGATACTCAAGGCCCGTCTGGATGCCTACCTGGGCAGCCTGCTCTAAGGAACCTGCTTTGGCAGGGAGATTGGACCCAATGATCTTTCGAGGTCCCTTCCAAACCCTTCAATTCTGTGATTCTGTGAATGTCACAGAATGAAGACAATTTTATGTTTCTAAACTAGTGTGCCTTTGATATAGGTAATCTGTTTTTCTTTTCATAGTTTTAAAATGCAACAAGAGAGAGACGGAAAGTATCTATCTGGGAAAATCCTACTAGTTTTACACTATATTTTATCATAAGTATGCATTTCAATTTTAGTGATATTGATAATCATTTTGGACCAGATACCTTAGGGCTGACTTAGCCTGTTAAAATATTAATAAAATTAAAATATAATTATGGTTGAATTTTGAATTTGAACAGGTCTAAATATTGAGCGCTATTGTCAGGGAGCAGTTTAAACACTTAACAATAATAACTACAGAGTACACTAAAAGGGATCCATATAGCTTTTTACTACATGTGAGCAGCAAGCTCTCATCACATTTTGGTCACACGCTGATCACTACTACATAACCTTTAGGACTTTTCAGGATACCTGTAGTACTCTGAATATGTAATTCTAGCTTGATCATGCACATACAATGAACTTTTTTCTTAATCCTGTTTTATTTTAATATAGACCTGCTGAAACTTTTGCATTTAGTCTCATCTTCAATTCAGTCAATTCAATTAGTGATAACTTTATCAATCTTTTTTTTAATGCTTGAGAAGATCACACAGTTACACCTACCTACTCACTCTTCCAATCATCAGACTGAAGCAGCACCTTCATGAAAATCATTCTTTGCACATCTGAATCAGCAAGCAACCAGTGAAAGGGCACCAAGAAAATCTGATGAAGGACGTTGAGAAAACTCTGTCATTTAAATATCAAAAAAAAACAAAACAATAAAAGTAGAAAAACAGGCAAGAAAAACAGAGGAGTTCTTACCCTGTATAACCAGTGACGTGAATAAACTGGTCAGCATTCCTGGCACAAAGAAAGTGTAAATTCCAATCCTGGGAACATCTGGAGCCATTCTTGCTAGAAGTAATGGGGTTTTTGTTTCCATGACCCCAATGCTGGTTATGCCAAATAGAAAGTTATTGTAACCACAGACAGCCCTCAGGTAGTTGGGGATGAACCAGAGGTAGAAAGAATCCCCAAACATCCAAAAGATGATTTTTTTTTTTTTTTTCCCCTAGATATTACCAGGAAATAAGGGAGGGAGGAGGAATATGCAACTGAATTAATTGCTGGGCAGGAGGAAAAAATCAAAGGATGCCACTTACAACAAGGCTGCACTAACATGAGAGCAATTACTAAAATGAATGAGTCTCTTATCAGTTACACATACAGGGATGTGACCACCACATACTTGGCTGTGTTTTTTTGTTTTTTTTTTTTTCCTCATAGGAAAAACACTGTGATATGTTCTGCAGAGTCTTCTTCTCTCAAGTGTTTCTTGAAGTTGATAAAACCAAGACATATGAATAGACCAAGACATAGAATAGCTGAAGTAATTTAGTGCTAGCTTTATTTTGCCCTATACTTCTGGAATAACATATCCAGAAATATTGTTTCCTCTATGATGGTCAGAATTTGGGGATAAGCCTTTACCCAGATTATATGATCTGTAAATAGCTACAGTTAAAACAAATACTACTTAAAATTCTTCTTCCTGTTTAGGAAGCCAAAGTATTTAATGATTGTTGTTGCAGACTTTTTGAACACTTTTATCTGTGTTTACATTTGTTTGCCTTTTTTTTTTTTTTAATGCTGAAATTTTCTTGGATTTTGAGATAACAGGCTGTCTAATGTAATATCAGGGGCTTCCATTCTGAATGGTCATACTGTTTATAGTAGAGTCTTGGGAAGACTGCAAAGAAAGGGAGAAGAAATTTAATCATACAGAAGAGAGAGTGATGAGTGAACTCCAGAGGGAAAAAAAGAAGAAAGAGGAATGCTAGAAAACACCAAACAGGTATCTCAGTAGAAAAGAGAAGTTTTGCTTGCACTGTTTGTAAACGGAAAATGACAGACCAAATTTGGAAGGCACTACAGCAAAGAAAAACCTTTTTATAACTACTCAAAAGTTTAAACCTTGATATCTAATCCAGGCATTTTATAACTTTACAGTAAGAAGCTTGGAAGTATATACAAGGGCTTTTCTCTTAGTTCTTTTGAGAAATCTCAAAACAGAACTTGAAATTCAAATTTGAGGCTAACTTAAAGATAGCTTAGTATCTTCCTGGTAGTTCTGGTCTGCTTCAAGGCCTGGAGTAATAACCATCACCGTTTGGCCAGCACACCTCTCTAATTCTCACTGGTCCCCCCATTACTGCCCGTGGACATCATCACCATCCAGAATGAGCATGCACTTACTCCTGGCTCATTTCTTCCACTGCCTGCCCAAGCCTACTAAATCCCTCCTGCATGACTTAAAAGGACACCTCTCATTAATTTTACTCCTCACTTGTACACAGAAATTTATGCGCATTTTGTGTGAATTTGCAGATATGATTACCTTTCCAGTAGATGTATTTCCAGTAGATTTATTTATTTATTTAGTAATATTGCTTTGCTCAATGACTTCAGGTAGGTACAACTGAAGTAACAGGAATGGATTTTAGTCATTCAACGTTCAGAAATCTGTAGTAATGCTTACCCTCTAGTTATGTGCATGTGATAACCAATGCAATTAACTCAATCTGTGAAACACAAGGCTGATGGGGACACATACAAGAACATCAGACTAAGCTATTTATGCTACCCATCTCTTCCTTTCATGCTGAAGATGAGTAAATTTAGTTTTATGAAGTTCTAAACATGCAGTGAGGAAAATTTACTCTATCTTTTGGATTGTAGGGTGGGAAAAGGGCTGGGAATAGATGTAGTACAATTGCAGAAAACTCTTTACATCCTAACCCTCTGTCCAACCTTATACAACACCATCTAAGTAGTTCCTGCTCTTTTACTCCAGCAACAGTGAAAAGTTAAAAGATTACTAAGAAATGCAGCTATCAAATGAAGCCAGGCACAAAGTTAGAAAAATTCTCTGAAATTTGCTTGAAACATTACAGTTAATATCACCGGTACTGCTGACTTTAATAAAACCTCTATATAAATATTAAGTAAGTCCTGAATTTTCAGATCTAATTCTGTCACTTCCTATAAAATATGCAACATCTAGAAAAAGAAAAGAATGCAAGGGATACTGTACACAGTACTGCCAGAATAGAAAAAGCTATAAAAAGTGAAAAAGTTTTAAAGGTTATGCACAATTTAGTCTTTTAAGAACTCAGTAGATAATGTTCAATGTCTCTCTTGGGTTAAGTATGTAGTATGTTTTGCATACTAGAAGATTTTAAGCAGAAATAATAAATACAGCTATGTGTCATTGCTAACGTGGCTTCCCACCATTTTAGAGAAGGAACCCTTATTTTTCTCCTGCTAATCTGCAGACGTGATGATGGAACTCTTACATGTTAATGCTTGTTGTAGACATAACTCATGTTCAACCAAGACAAGCAAGATAGTGGGCCTTATTTTCAAGAAGGATTGTTTTGCAGACTGATAGGTTCTAACCCAAATGTGCAACAAATAATTTCTGAAAGTAGTGTTCAAAGGGTTAGTCCCAAAAGATGTTTACAATATCAAACCTACTCATGTATACCTACAAATACAGAAGATCCAATTCTTTTTAAGTGAAAAATTACATGTTGTGTGGCACAAACAGTAATGGCTTCAGGAAGAAGCAAAAAAAAACAAAAAACAAAAAACCTTTTTTTTTTAATTATATTTTTTTCTGACTTTCTGATTATATGAGAAAAAAACGTAGACAAAATCTGAATTTCTTCCAGCAGTGAACTTTCCATTTGTATTACCCTTCCTAACATTTCCCTTGGTCCTGACATTTGCCTGATGACATTGAAAGTCATTAACCTATGCAGTGTATTGTCTCTGAGGATCATTTAGAAACACAGCAGCTAATCTTGACCTGAGGTAACAGGGCCTGTGAGAGCCAAATAAACTGTGGTCATTCCTTGACAGCAGGTAATAATCAAACAAGCTTGAACCTTGGAGCCAGACAGAGGCCCATCTCCTGTGTCCCTCCTCCCATCCAGTGAGAAGCACTCAGGCAGTAATGGTAAAATATTGCAATCAACAAATTATTTGCAATTTTTGATCTGAAGAAAAATAATGGATCTAGTATTCTCTGCATACATTGTTCTGTATTTTTGGTAAGTTAAAATGCCCCGACCATGAACTCTTAGGCTATAAGGTTTTCCAGCTATTTAGCAAAATGTGAAACAGGTATGTAGTTTTATGTATTTTTATGATAAGTCCCTAACCCAATGAGTGAATAAAATGAAAAATGCATGTCTTTCCTCCCCCACAAATGTGACGCTTTTCTACAGTAGTAATAAGTGTTATGTAAAGGTATGCTGTACTTTTATCAGTAGCATTATAAGACTTCTCAGTAAGCTTTTGAAAACAGTTTTGTTTAACACTTTTTAACACAAACTTAACTTTCAGGACCATCTCACAGTTAATTATTGTAAGAAGTGTTTTTCTAAATTTTAGTTCACTCTGTTAATCATAAAGTATTTGCTTTTTTTCACTTCAAAACTCTGTGTATGAAAGCAAGAGTACAGAATGGGAATTTCTTACTTAGTACATGCGATAAACCTGTACACACAACGAGGATTGCTCATGCTAAGTCATGACATGTGATATTCCTGCCAGTGAAAAACACAACAGAATGCATCTAGAGTTTTCCATGTGTGAGAATCTGCTATTTCAGTAAAGGTAAACCCTTGCATTTTATGCAGCAGAACTGTAATGCTTAAAAAGGTGATAACAGTTAACTCCAACTACCAGAGAAACTGCCATGTGCAGTAACATGACAATGGAGTATTCTGTGTTCTTCTCTGCTTGGGGTTTCGGTGGTGTGTGATCTCAAGTGACAGCTTTTATATTCTTTATTCCTTAAAATGGACATCGTGGTATTTACTAGATCCAGAAAGAGCAGTGCCACTGATACAACGCTGATACAGGCATTTCCCCCTTGGCTTACAGGTTGATGCTGGGCAAGAGGGGGGAATTTTGGCAAATTCTGTGCGTGCTGAGTCAGGAGGAACATGAAAGGAGGGGGAGTGTTCATTGTGCTCTCTCCAAGAAGCTTCTTGAGTGCAGGCTGGGATGCAGAAGGCCAAGGATTAAGCAAGAAGGGAGCAGGGGTAGATCAGAGCTTCGTGTGGGAGCAGGGATGTTCCCTATAACAGAGAGCAAACCTAGAAACTTTAAGCATGACATTTCTGGGGACTTAGAAGTACCATGTGAAGTTCTTACCTGCCTTCTGCTTTTCTGTTCAGACAGCCAAAAATCTGAGCCAAAACACATCTGATTATTCACCCAAGAATTAATTCTACTCATGTGTTTGTAGTGACCTCTGGCATCTTACAAAGTACAAGCCTCTTAGAAATGTAAATAAAATTAAAGTTTGCTGATGTAATGCCGAGTTAGTGAGGCCAAGCTGGCTTTCCAGACCACTGATAGATTTGAGGGAGGCATCGGCCTTACTGAGATTTTGCTGCTCTAGGGAAAAGCCTAATGTGCCTGTGCTGTAAAGCTGACCCTAAAGTCTTTGTCCTAACATTTTTCATTTGCACGGTAAACACTTTCCTTATAGCTGTGTAAAACATGGCTATCGTGTACGTTTTTAGTGTAAGATCATGCAGACTCTCCACTCAAACATATGTATATATATACATATATATATATATATATATTATTTTTTATTGTATTTTTGAGTACCATTAAATTCCTATTGCATTAGTAAAATTGAATAAACAAACATGGAAATATTATTATTATTATTATTATTAATATTTACATTCATCAGATTTGCAGAAATTCAAACTTCTCTGAGCCAGAGTACACCTTGCTTGGAATAAATTATTTCATGATACATTTGTGGCTATCATCCAGACCTGTCTGTAGAACATATAGTAATTTACCTCCCATGTTTTAAATGCTGGAATTGTTCTCATTTGTACTAGCTGGGATTTCATTTATTTATTTATTTATTTTTTCTGGCGTGTCTTTTTGCTCTGGCTTTTTGAAATTTTGAATTTCTACTGTAGTACCCTGTACAAATCCTTTCTTATGCCTTTGCATTTGTGTTTTGTTGTTTTATTTTTGTTGTTGTTTTTATGTTGTTAACCTCAAGAAAATCCTAATATATTTGACTTTGAAGTGAGCATCAGAAATGCAAATTATTTTTCACCTTTGATGGTCCAGAAATATTTTTCTAACAAATGAAAGTGAAAAGTTAGAAAAATGTTTACTATACTTACATATGACCATATGTGTAATAACAAGTGGATCTCTACTATTTTTTCTTATGTAAAAATTTTTAGCACCTTACCTTGGTCAAACAGACTATCTTGGTCAGCTTCTTCCAAAGGTAGCTCTGTTATTCCAGCCAGTTCCTTCTTCTCCTCAGCTTCAGTATTCTCATCTGTGGCTTGCAGGAGATTAGGTGGGGTAAAGCTACCAGTGGTATAAACTGCCAGAGTGATAGCCTGCTCCGTTGGAGACTCATAGTCATCTGTGACTAAGTCATTGCTAGCCGACTCATCTGCTGGAGGAGGCAGATAGGAATTTTCTGGTTTTGGAGAACTGTCAGTACTAACCAGAACATTGAAAGGCACTGTGAAACTTTGGTAACCAGTAGTGGTATCTTCCGTGGCTGGAGAAGATTTGTCCTGAGATGTTTCTCTGGGGGGTTTGGTAGGGTACACAGGTTCAGATGAGACAAAATTATTATCAAAGTCTTCAGGTGCACTGATCTCTCCACTTAGCATAGGTATTTCAGTTGTAAATTCATTGACCAAGATGTCTCCTGTTTGGTCTAATGCTGGTGGGCTAGGATAACCCAGTGGGAGCTCCACACCCATGGTATCCTCCTGAAAAAGGGAATTCAGAGGGAAAAAAGTTTTAAAGGATAGTTTTAATTACCTGGGCAAGCTTGAGAAGTGGGACCATGTGAACCTAATGAGGTTCAACAAGGCCAAGTGCAAGGTGCTGCACCTGGCTTGGGGCAATCCCAGACTAGGAGAAGAACTCATTGAGAGCAGCCTTGCAGAGAAGGACCTGGGGGTTTTGATGGATGAAAAGCTTGACATTAGCCAGCAGTGTGTTCTTGCAGCCCAGAAGGCCAACTGCATCCTAGGCTGCATCAACAAAGGAGTGGGCAGCAGGTCAAGGGAGGAGATTGTCCCCCTCTGCTCTGCCCTCATGAGGCCCCACCTGGAGTGCTGCATTCAGGTCTGGGGCCCCCAGCACAAGAAAGATGTGGGGCTGTTAGAACAGGTCCAGAGGATGGCCACGAGGATGATCAAGGGGCTGGAGCACCTCTCCTGTAAAGGAAGGCTGAGAGAGCTGGGGCTGTTCTCTTCTTCAGGCTGAAGGCTCTAAGAAGAGCTTATAGCAGACTCCCAGTACTTAAAGGGGGCTTATAAAAAAGATGGAGAACAATTTTTTCTTGGGCAGACAAAGACAGGAGAAAGGGGAATGATTTTAGTTAAAGGATGGGAGATAGAGATTAGAGCTTAGGAGGAAATTCTTCACTCAGAGGGTGGTGAGGCACTGGAACAGGTTGCCCAGAGAAGATGTGGATGCCCCATCCCTGTAAGTGTTCAATGTCAGGTTCAGCAGGGTCCTGGGCAACATAATCTAGTGGGTGGCAAGACAGGGGGGTTTGGAACTAGATAATTTTTAAGGTCCTTTCCAATGCAAATTTCTCTATGGTTCATCATCATTTTTAACGTTCATTGCTAAAAAGAACAATCTTTAGTAACAGGAACCTGCAAACTATAACTCAGCATGACATTGTGGGATATATGAAACATTTGGTACGTGCATGTGATCCTAATCACATTATCTTTCCTTTTAAAAATGATCAAAGAAAGATGACCTTTACTAACCCTGTCATTTGCTCTTCTCTCATTGAGATGTGCTTCTGAATTAGCGAGCCATTTTTTCCTTGATATGTATTTTTGCACAAGAGCATTATTCTGTATATTTACAAACTTCTTCACAGTGTTTAAGTTCATTTCTCATGGTGAAATAAATAACTAAATCAACTGGAATTAACTCACCAAATCAGGGCCTGCCAGAGGAATAGTGACCATGGCCTGGATATCATTATCAAAATCACTAGGTGGTTTAATAGATTCTGAAAAAAATAAAAAAAGAGGGAGAGAGAGTGAGCAATATTTCAGCAATGGCACACTGAATACTCTTCACACGTAAATTCAGTAAAAACAATGTTAAAACTATTCTCCATTAAAGACGACTTTAAAAAAAAATCCATGTTAAGAACAGAGAAACATAAATTTCAATTTAAACTGGCAGTTATTAAGAAAGCAAGCATTTCATATGCAGTGTTCTTTGTATTCTTTATTTAGTATAAATGGGATAGGTCTGCAGAGGGCTGAACCAGGCACAGATGGATGAATGATTAAAATCAGCTGAAGTATGAACCACCCAGTTAAATCCACATAGGTTATGATAACTCATTATATCATGCTGTTCATTAAGACTAAATTTTTTTTCAGTTTTACCCACAGTCTATGCTATTGTTACTCCTACTGCTTTGGCTTTTGTGCCCAGTTGCTTCTTTAACCCTCTCAAATGAGATCTTTAAACACATATCACAGAATCACAGAACTGTAGGGGTTGGAAGGGACCTCGAAAGATCATTGGGTCCAACCCCGCTGCCAAAGCAGGTTCCTCAGAGCAGGCTGTCCAGGTAGGTGTCCAGACAGGCCTTGCATATCTGCAGAGAAGGAGACTCCACAACCTCCCTGGGCAACCTGTTCCAATGCTCCGTCACCCTCATCATGAAGAAGTTCTTTCGCATGTCAGTGTGGAACTTCCTGTGCTCTAACTTGCAGCCATTGCCCCTTGTCCTATCCCCACAAACCACTGAGAAGAGGTTGGCTACATCCTTCTGTCCCCCACCCCTCAGATATCTATATACACTGAGGAGATCCCCTCTCAGTCTTCTCTTCTCCAGGCTGAACAGACCCAGGTCTCTCAGCCTTTCTTCATAGGGAAGATGCTCCAGGCCCCATATCATCTTTGTGGCCCTCTGCTGGACTCTTTCCAGGAGATCCCTGTCTTTCTTGTACCAGGGAGCCCAGAACTGGACACTAGACACAGGTGAGGCCTGACCAGGGCAGAATAGAGGGAGAGGATAAGCATGCAAGTTGCTTTTCTGAAATTTATTATTAAAAATAACTAGAGAGAAATAGTTGATTAAAAATAGACATTACTAAAGTGTTCCATATCCACAAAAATTTGGCTTGGCACTTTCAATCTATCTTCAAATATGATATTTTAATAATACTGACCGTATTAGTTCATCTAAACATTTTTAGAGGGACAAAAATGCTCCTGTTTCTAGATGAAACTTTCTGGCTAAGATCTGGTGTGTGTTTTAACATCACTTTGACAAATAGACATATGAGAAATATTTAAAAATTTTTCCCCATTTTTGATCCATCTCCCCAAAACTAGGTGTACGCTAGCTTTGAAAAAATTATTGTTGGGCTATAAAGGGGATGTTTATTAGCTGGATTACTGGACTAGATGTAGCCCTTCAACCTCCTGCTAGGGCTATTCTAAACAAGCTTTAGTGCTATCCTAAACTTGTCTCTACACTTCCTCTATGTTTCAGAGAGAAAAATGATTCATGCCACTGATTATAGATTGAGATCAAATGCACTCTAAGGTGTGCCTTTGTTTCTCCAATGGGAGGTTAGATAACTTGCTTACAATAGAGGCTTAGCTTTTCGAAATCTAGGTTTTGTTTAGAGGAAACTCCCCCTCCCTCTCTCCCCCCCCCCCATACTGGGAAATCAGAATGATTTAGTGAATATTCATGATATCTTGCTGTTTGCTTCTCCTCTTGTTTGTCCTAGTGTGCAAAATACCCAGACTTTCTAAACAAACAATAAAAACAGATTCTTCAGTGTGATTGGAAGTTAGGCTATATGATTATATAAAATCATATTTTGCTGTAAAATTTAACTTTGTTCTCTGCATCCTTTGAATGCTGTGCAACACTTAAGAGACTGGGATACATCAGATGAAAATGATCTGCGAGCAAAGCAAAGGAAAAGGTATTGAAGGTGAATAAATTTGCAAGAGCAAATTTCAGACTTGTGCCTGCTACTGGACTTCCTACTGACCGTCAGTAAACTGAAGTGTCCCAAGGTCTACTGGCAGGGACCTGTCTTCATGGAGTGCTATGGCAACCAGTTGCTGAAGGTCTGTTACTGTGAGTTTAGTTGCTGACATTTCCCTCTCTTCCTTTGGAGAAAGCAGAGTCTTTTCATTTTCAACCTTATTTGATCCAATAGTTGAGATGTCATCGACAGTGCTTTTGATTTCTGAGCCATCTCTCTCAAAGTTTACTACATATCGTGCTATAGTGCTGCTTGATCTGCAAGGGGAAGATGCAAAAATGTTCAGTGCAGCAAAAACAGTTAATGGGTGAAGCCTGTTTTTTACAAATGAACAGAAATATTCATGCGACCACAACATATTTTCTCCTGTAAGAATGATATAGATATACTACTTTCTAATGAACCTGTCACCTTAAAAATACTTCTGCTATGCATTAGCTTTTTTTTTTTTTTTAATACATTCTTTTTAATTAAAATTCCAATATTGAAAGATTATAAAAATGTTCTAACATAATCCAGTCTAAGATGACTACTCAGAGACCTGTGGTAATATGGTTTGAACTCATTGCTTATTGGTTTAAACAATCACAAGTGCCTGCTGGCAGTTAATAGAAGCCATAATCACCTATTAATTATACAAGAACCTATAAGAAGGGATTAGCAAATTCATAAAACTACAGATTATCAAAAATCCTATCATATCTTTAATTTTAACAGCCAGCAAGCAAACCACATTTCACAATGGGAGGCAGTTTTTCAAAGTTCAAATGAGTGTGTAAAACGTCTCCCTAGATGTACTTGTTCAACAGAAGACTTGAGTCTTTCCTGTTATTAATGCATCTCTTTTCATATACTAAATTTACATAATTAACATGAAAAATAACAAAACATTAATTGCCTTCTACAGCATCAAATACCTGGAGAGAGAGGAATTTCTCCTTACCTAGTATGTGCTATGCATTTACACGACATTGCAAGAATCCAGAAAAAAAAGGGAGAGATTCCTTCCTTTTAAACTATGTATAAAAGAGAAATTCTGGGAAGTTCCAGACAAATTATTCCTCAGCAACACTCCTAAATATCAACAAAAGGCTGTAGTTTTTTTTGTAGTAGCAGTCAGCAACTACCTGCATCAAGCTGGTGACTGGTGCCATTCTATCTGGCCTGATAACAGAGTTAACAAATCAAATCCTACATACTCATTGAAGATAATGTATATATGGAAACACAGCTAGGAAACAGGTGATTAAAAATGAAAATTCAAGTTTCCTTATTGTTTTTACTGTAAGTTTATGACTGATAGAGATCTTTTGTCATCTGAATATAATTTTTCTTAGGTCAATTTCCTTCCCTTTAGAGAGGTCCTAATAAACTTTGTTTGCATGAACCTTTCAGATTAAAGTAAAAGCTGGCCCTGCTGTTTTATATCACAGAATTTGTACCTGAGCAGAACACAAATCAATTCATTTTGTCACATCAAGATAAAAACCTATTATTGATGTATTTATCTACATTTATTACTCTATAAAATGATCTATCTTTATTATGAATTAAAGATAAATTACCCATCTTTCTCCTTCTTCTGTCTTCATTTCATCACAGAAAAAAGGGTGTGATAAAGGATTGCAAAAGAAAGAAAAACAAAGATTCATGTATACTGGTAAATCACTTACACATCAAAAACAGCTCTTGACAATTTATCTTCTGTGTGTCATCTATAATTTTTATCTCTGTGTGAAAATGACAGCTTACTCTCCATCATTACACTTTTTCCCTTCCAAACAATGGAAAACATCACGTTTTGAGTGAAAAACAAACAAACAAAACAAAACAAAAAAACAACAACAAAAAAAGAATTTTACTTTACCTTGATAGTCTGAAATATTTGAAATAGCTTTCCTATTTCCCACTACAAATGACACAATTTGAGCACTGTCATTGTTATTTTATATCTTTGTGGTGGTAGTAAATACCTTTGACAACAGTAGTAGCAACAATTACTCTTAACCACTCATGGTGCCTACTCAGATCCTAGTCACAGGGGTAATGACCTATTAATCACCTCTGGAGGACATGCCTATGTTGACCTTCTGTAATATAATGCCCTATTATTTTCCTTGATGAATTGTCTGGCACATCTCTAATGTTGTCAGTCCATATTGCCTTGTGGGATATGCTGCTAATAAATGAGGAAATATGGCGAAAGGAGAATGAACAACAACATATCTAAGACCCGTCTTTGGTGATCATGAGCTAACTAAATAGATGATGGGCAGCAATCCTTGTCATCCTTGTTGATGAATGTACTTATCAGCTCCTGAGATCTAAGATCAATTTACTAAACAGATCACAGATTTCTGAGTCACGACTGAAACACATTACTTAATGTAAGTTGTAACCATGAGATACTACTACAGATTTTCTTAGCTGGTCATGCAGTAGCCAGCCTTCTCTTTTCTTACATTAATTATCAAAATGTTAAGCAGTCATTTTCACTCTGTTTTGCTCTTCTCTCTCCTATTTCCCAGCAATTTTGCGGAGGGAAAAGCTGGGAAGAAATATGCTTTGTCTAAAATTGCATTGAGATATGTTCTTCATATCTCAATGTTCTTCAACATGTATTAAGTATTATTAGAAGGGCTGAATGTTTCTGGTATCGTGCCATAAGCCCACATATTTCTGTCTCATCCTTCTCTTTCTTTGTCTTTTTTTTTTTTTTTTTAAATTATTATTATTAGTAGTAGTAATATGGTTTTCCCTTGGCTCTTTACCTAATGTGTTATTTGTTGAAACATTAACAAATGAAATATTCAGTTTTTGAAAGAAATCGTAGATTCTCTATTGAAAAATTATACAGTAGCTTTTATCAGCAGTAAACATACAAGGAAGCTAACACTAACATAAATGGCAAGACAGAACAGGAATCTATTAAAAAATAAAGCATTTTAATTGTTTGACATATCTGGGAGCAACCTATTGGAAAACTTTTATAAGTGTGAACATGTATCCTCCTGCAACCTTCTCTTTCCAAGGCACCTTCACTTTGATCTATGAAGAGCACAGGATCCACACACAAAAAAGTAGCCACCTAAATCATCATGCTCTTAACTCTCTTTGCCTTGTCATTTAAGAAATTCCTTAATACAATGTTGCTAGCAAACAAACAATTTCAAAACATTTATTACTTCACCTGCAGTAGGATTTCTAGTTCCCACAGAGAATCAAAGCTACTTCTTAATAATTCAAATGCTCATAGTCTCACTTTGAATGTGTTTGCACTTCTCTCCATATTGTCACTGTATTGTTCCCAGAGAACTATTTTCTGTTTACAGTAATACATACTCCACTATTAATAGGTCTCTTCCAGCAGAAATATGAGTCCAATTTTCTTACTTACTTAAATCCTAATACGTGGATTTCTTTAAATCCTGGAAGCTTCTCAAATATTTTTTGCATCTATAGAAAAACATAAACTTGTTAATCCAGTATAATTTCTACTACTAAAAAAGCAAAATAAAATATTAAATAACTAGCTTATATTTTTCATATTTTAGAAATAGCTTTAGGAAACAGTTTTAAGTGCCCTTTTTTGGTATCAGCTTTGCTCAACTTAAAGAGAATATTTGGTTTGTACATGCTGCTTGTATCACCTGTTAATAGATGAAATGAAGTACAAAATGTGTCTTTTTTAAAGTAATGCAGTTATTAACTGGATTATCACCTATTTACATAACAGAGGGAGTCAAGCAAGATGCATTGAATAAAACGTTTTTCTTATTTTCAGTTGTTTTGGTTCATAAATTGTTTGGTTCATAAATTGTCATTCAGATCACTCTAACTGTGAACTGTTAATTATTTTGAAACACTAAACACATGTAGATATATTTAGAATATCTGTGAACTTCTTTATAAATGAAAGTTTGAGCTGTCTCATACAAATAGAATCACTGTGTATATTTTCAATTCAAATGCAAACAATTGTACAATTAAATGTTTTTGAATAAAAGAATAAATAACGAGCAGAGAATATGAATTCTGTATACATTTTTCAGACTAGAATAACGTGTTTCTATCAGCACCTCAATAACTAACAATGTTTTGAACTCTAACTGACTTGGTAAGCACAAATTGGTCCTTTTCTGTTGTAGCTAACCAAAAAAGAGTATATGATGTATATCTTTTGTGTCAGAAGATGGATTTTTCTTAAAGACACAGTGCCAGTGTTCTTTTCTGATTCATTTTCTGGTCCTGTTAAGTATCAAGCAACATATTATCTAGGCATTTAATCTCCTAGCAAAGCCTGTGAAGTTGAGGGAATTCAGCACTTAAAAAGAAATGAAAACACTTTTTGAGGGACAAGGTCTTTTTAATTCAGCATATCATTTATATGTATATGAGGTAAAAAGTGGAGGTCTTTTCTCTTCCTTAGCTGTATATTTCCATTCAAACGCCATATAAATTTAAAGCTTATTTATTCATGAGTGAACATTTACCAGAACTGGTAAGGAATGTGCAGTCAGACCTACAGCTTTCTCTGTATCTCTAAGGTAAGTTAAGTGAAGAAGTAGAAGAAAATGGGGATATTATCTCAATACCATTATCACTAATATTCCTAGGTGTCTTTTTTTTTTTTTTTTTTTCTCCCAACAAACATAAGAGAAGCTAATATCTAGTGCAGAAAATGGGTATCATCTATAATTCCTTTGCACATCTCTCACAACAGGACAGTAAGAAAGGAACTGAGGTAACTACTTCATTTTGAGCGTGGTCTGACTCTAGAAAGTAGTGCAGAAGTAATATTTATGTAATTATGCAAGTAATAATGCATCCTCCATGGAATTGTTTGGAGGAAAGTGCATCAGCTGTATTTCATGGTACTGGACTGTTAATCATTATTTAGTCAATATTTCATGTCAAGAACAGCTTTGGATTCTTTAATGTGGACAGATAAAGTTTCATGGCAGTGGAAAATAACCTAACAATCAGGAAACTTTACATTTTTCCCCTTCCTATATGCTCTTCCTTATATTCTACTTGCATGCTATAGCAACATTTTAAAATTAATGAAATAACTCAAAAGTCAGATTGCTGAATTGCATCATTAAATATGTGACAACCAAAGTCAGCAGGCAGTTCTTTTTGAGGATGACACTGGAAATCTCCAGAGAAGCCACTTTTTATCTGTTCTGCCAAAACTCTCTTCACTGTTTTTCTATGCATATCTGAAAATGAACCAGGATAGTGAAATAGCTTGTACCGACGAACACTCATGAAACTGATGAGCAACTTGTTAAATTTACTAAGCAAGCCTTTGGGGAATTTTGTCATTAATTGCTATCTATATAAATGATAGCTGAACATTCAGTTATCATTATTAATTATACAAAGACACAACAGATGTTCCAGTTCTTACAGAAACTATGGTAATGTACAACAAAATGATGGGAAGTCCTTTGAAGAGTAGTTCAGACAACAGCAGCTAATTGCTTTTAACATTTATATTACATTTCTCATTAGTTTTATTACAGAAATTAAATTATGACAAAGTACTGTCCATGAATTCCTGATTAAGCCCAAATTATATACCTAAAGTTACAGTTGGACCAATATTCTCCTCATCAGTTATTTGAGGCTCTACTGCTGACCAAGATGCTGGCTTGGTAGCTGGACAGATGGCCTAAACAAGCGCAAAAGATATCTGTACATGAAGGAAAACTGAAGGTCTTGAGACAATAGAAATTATCTACTTTAAGTGAGGATGGTTGATTCTAGTTCTTTTTCACTGTGAAGGTAATTTCATGTTATGAATCTCAAAAAAGGTATAAAGCCAGCTTTTCAGCATTCACTAAACCTCCTTACCTGTAGCTGAAATTTGGCAGCTAGTTGTCGGTACTGTGGGGAATTGGGGTCATTAAGTTCAGCTGTGTACTCCTGATCAGTGAGAGTGACACTGAATTCTACCATTTGCTCTGCAGGCAGTTCTGGGACTGTATTTGTTCCTAGTTCCTGGAAAAAAAGAGGAGAGAAAAAAATGGGAGAAATAAAGGCAAGTGATTTTTTTCTCCCTACATTTCAGTATTGAATAGATAGAACTATTCCTTTTAGGCCCCTCCCCAAAATAGCTTTCTGAACCATATCCTGCAAATAGCAAGGCTTCCCAGATGTATCTGTGGGCTTGTTTCTTCTGCCTTTGCGAACAAGTTTCTATTACTGTGACTGGAGTGTTGCCTTTTATATGCAATAATGAAGATGATGAAGAGAATCAAGCCATTTCTTGCAGAGAAAGAACTCTTCTTCTTTCCACTGTCACGAAAGTGTTATGGCTTTACTTGACATTTTGGAGGAAAGTTTGTTACCTCAAGGTGCAAGCAAATGTTGAAAGCTGGTTGGTATCCTACCCTTATAATGCCTTTGGTCAACAAGCAAGACTGCCAGACCATCTGTTACAGTATCATGTTCAGACATATGTATTTTTTTTCCTTATAGTAAAGTAGAATTGGCCCTACCTGGTTTACACCTTTCCTGTGCAGTTGACTTTACTGCTTTTAAAAGTACTCTTATTATGTTTATTGATTCCCAAAACAGTTTGCAATTTTGGCCTACATTAGTAAATTTTTTCCTTTAACAATATTAATCTCCAAAAGCCAATTACTTTGCAGGCTACCATGCCCTGACCACAGGAAGGAATGTCACCATGGGTGCATTCAGAAAGATTTTCTAGATCATCCCAGATGTAATGTAATATTTTTGCTGATTATGGCGTCAGTAGGGAATTCTTGTTCACAAACAGTGCTCAGCTTCAAATTTCATATCTTGGAACACAAGCACCCGAGGGAAGTGATTCAGGGAGGCCAGCCAGGAAACTCTGCCTTCTGTCTATTTCTATTTTACTACAGAAGAAGTCTTTCACTTTTTGAATAAAACCTTTCAGGTTTCTACCATGTTTGGCTGTCAAAAATATGAAAGACTTTAACACAGAACAAGAAATTTTGTTTACTACTATGATTGGATATACATTGCTTATTTATACTTATTAATAATAGTTAGATACTCTATATTCTTTTAACACTTCTTTGCATTTGGATTTGCTCATGGACAATTCTACTCTCAACCATACATTTTATACCCTGGTTAGAAAGAACAACAAGAACAGGATGATTGAGAATGGTTGGGGCCCCTGATGTTGGGGCCCATCATCTTTAATATCTATATTGACAATTTGGATGAAGGAATTGAGTGCACCCTCAGTAAGTTTGCAGATGACACAAAGTTGAGGGAAAGTGTCAATCTTCCAGAGAGTAGGAAGGCCCTGCAGAGGGACCTGGACAGGTTGGGTTGATGGGCAGAGGCCAAGGGGATGAGGTTCAACATGGAAAAGTGTTGGGCCCTGCACTTTGGCCACAACAACCCCATGCAGTGCTACAGGCTTGGGGCAGAGTTGCTGGAAAGCTGTGCAGAGGAAAAGGATCTGGGGGTGTTGATTGATGCTTGCCTGAACATGAGCTGGCAGTGTGCCCAGGTGGCCAAGAAGGCCAATGGCATCCTGGCTTGTATTAGGAACAGCATAGCCAGCAGGACCGGGGAGGTGATCGTCCCCCCATACTCTGTTCTGGTGAGGCCACACCTTGAGTACTGTGTTCAGTTTTGGGCCCCTCATATCCAGAGAAGGGCTACAAAGCTGGTGAAGGGCCTGGAACACAAGTCCTGTGAGGAGTGGCTGAGGAAACTGGGGTTGTTCAGTCGGGAAGACGAAGCTTGGGAGAGACCTTATTGCTCTCTATAATTACCTGAAAGGAAGGTGTGGGGAGCTGGGGATTGGCCCTTTCTCACAGGACTAGACTAGGACTAGAGGGACTTGCCTCGAGTTGCATCAGAGTAGGTTTAGGTTGGAAATGAGGAAACATTTCTTCTCAGAAAGAGTTGTCAGGCAATGGAACAGGTTGCCCAGGGAAGCAGTGGAGTCACCGTCCCTTGGGGGTGTTTAAGGAAAGATTGGATGTGGAGCTTAGGGACATGCTTTAGTGGGTAATTGTGGTAGGGAGATGGTTGAACCACATGATTTTGGAGGTCAAAAAGGCTTTTACAGCCTTAATGATTCTATGAGAAGAAGCTGGCCCAAGAGAGCAGCAGACCAGACTGAATCCCACAGACAGGTGGGGTTTCCATTTCTGCTGTTGGGTGGGTTGGCATAATGCTCCTGGAGACATCTGTCCGATATATAACACCTGGGTTTTGATAGCTTCCAAGAATAAGCAGAAGAAATATGCACAGTTACAATGTGTCAGGGGATAAGAGAGAAAATAGGACATTAATACAATAAAGAATAAGTGAAAGAGGAAAGAATGTATTCTGCCCCCATTAGTTCTGCATAACTCAGCTCTGCATAACTCAGCTCTGCTAAGTCATGACACGTGATGCCTCTGTTTTGAAGGAAAATATATTTTGCACTGTATATAAAAATATGGTTTAGTGGGTGATATTAGTGGAAGGGGGATGGTTGGATCAGATGATCTTGGAGGTCTTTTCCAACTTTAATGGTTCTATGACTGTTCTGTAACACTATACAATATAAATACAAGATCAAGGAATATATGCTTTCTAGATGGCATGAGATACAAGTAGATAGTTGAGACTTTTAAGATGAGTTTGTTTATCTGGATCCTGAGGATGAAATAATTTCAGACAGTAAAAATACTGTTTATCTAGGATTATCCTGGTGTAATTCCTGTTCCAGAGCTGAGAAGCTTGCTGAGGTGGGATGGTGAAAGGCAGCATTTTCTGTAGTGTGGTGGGTGAGGTTTTGGCCAGCATTACCACTCTGAAATTCTTGGTGGTGATGCTGAGACCCTAAGTTCACACAACTGGGGAGGAGGTGGAATGAGCCTCTGTTTATGCTGAGAGCACACAGACAACAAAAAACCCAGACAGTCTTTCCAAAGAGCTACTCCAGAAGGGTAAACTCTTTCGAAAGAGAAAGAAACCTTAGAGCAAAGCAGAAGAGAAATTCAAGACAAGGGTTCCTGCCTGGAACTCCTCAGATGTGTGACCCACCCAGGGCCCTGGACAGATCTCAGTCTGCCTCCAGAGGGCTTCTGGAAGGTTTTTAATGAAAAGCAATTTGCAAAATGGTGTAAAAAAAGCAACAAGCTCCCAATTAACAGAAAAAAAAAAAAAAAAAAGAAGAAAAAAAGAAGAAAACAAAAAAAGACTTTAAAAAGTGATTGCAATATTTTTATACTTTCTACTGCATATGCAAGAGCCATCATTCATGATATAGATCAGATGTTGATAAAACCCTTCAACCCTACTGTCAGTAACAAAGGGGAGCATTAATGGTTTATAAACATTAAACTTTTAAAAGTTTTTCCCTGTTTTTCTGCCCCTCCTTTTTTTTTTTTTTTTTTTTTTTTTTTTTTTTTTTCCTGCTAGCTGAGTTCAAAAAAGGTGAAAAGGTGAGTGAAAAGGAGGGATAGAAAAACGGGCTATCCTCACCTTCACAGGAGTCTTCGTGTCATTGACAATTTCATTGAGTAGCGTGCCATTAGGTATCGGTGCATATGGAGGGAGGGATGAACCAGGGGGACCTGGCAGAGATTCAAATAAAATCATGTGAGAACAGGTTTGCACATCAAAGATAGACAAAAATCTTCCCTTTTCTGTGTGTTGGTCAGTTGTCAGCTCCCTGAGAGATCTTTGTGTCTGTGATGGCCATTTATTCAATTTAAAGTAACAAGTCTTTGACAGTTTTCCAGCTGGTGGCAAAGCTACCACACTAGTAGTCATTATCAGTAAGATTCTGTCATATTCAATCCTCTTAAAAATATGTATGCAGGATGTTTCCTCCTTGAATCAAACTGCTCATATTTACAGATTATTATCATGGAATAAATTTCTATCTTTTTTTAAAGAACTCTGACATACAACAGTGTTGGTAGGTCTAAATGGATCAATTACTCAGATTAATGTCTTTGTATCACTGTGACTTTCTGGCTAATGTAATTGTTTATTTTCATCCATTTCCTTATTTTGGTTAACAAAATGCAGCATCTATAAATGTTATCTCATAAATGAAGCAAAATCAGCTCTACTCACTGCATGTGAAACTGTGAAAACATAGTTTATAAGATGCATTAAAGACAGTGAAGAAAAACTGAAATGCTACACTTGAATAGAATCATAGAAGAAATGCTGTAGAGAAATAAAAAAATGCTTCTTATAGAATATTTTGCTAGACCATTTTTATTGTACATGACTGAACTTGTCATGCTTCTACTGCATTCATTCAATTACAGACTTCTAAGATCCGAGTCACTGATTTTAGCTATTCTACTTAATGGGCAGCTACACAGCAAACAGATTTGACTTTACCTGTAGAAACAGAAGGAATGTCTTCCAGCTTTTTGCCACCTGTTTTTTCTGTGGATATTTCATCTTTCCTATCAATCAAATAGAAATGAGTGATTTAGTGCTGTACTGACAATGATGAAGGTGTAACAAAATGTAGAAATGGCACCTACATTAAATATAATTAAATGAAAAAAGTTATTTGTAGTGAAATATTTCATAAGCTGATTAGACAGGGCAATGGACCATTAGATTCTGTTTTATATTAATCAGTTTATGGAAGTATTTGCTTCCTGTGCTCTTCTTCAATATGGTTTTTGTTCTTACAATGAACAAAAATACTGATCAGATATATTCCTCTACCCAGTCCTGTTGGAAGTCTGCTCATGAGGTTTCATGAGTGATTTTCTTTGAACAGTAAGAAGGATGGAGTCACAGGGATAAGCACACTGCACAGAATCTTCTTTTTCTCTTTTCAGAGTCTATAAATAGTTGACCACTGACAGTAATGAGAACAAGACCTTATAAATTGTCTAAACCAACTGGTTATCTCCTTTGCTATATCTCATCCTATTGGGATAGTTTGATGAGTGTTTTGGCCTTCTAATCTTATATCCAATGGACATTTAATGGTTTCAAGGGCATTTCATACTTTGATATGAGGTGAGGATGGGAGGACTTTTTGTTTAGTTGTCAGCCTGCGCTAGAATATCATCAGTCTAAAGACAGTTTTGATTCAGATTCCTGGGACAATATTATAATGATAGTAGGAACCTTTAGATTTTGATCTGGATGTAATACTCGGGTTAATGCTTCCCATGGTCACCAGACAGACAGCTGAAACATCAAGTATATGGCAAGTAACAGGATAACAAGTGTGACAGGATTCATTTTTGTAATGTTAGTGTTATTATTTATTGTTTCTGTCATTTTACTGTTCTATGCTGATGAAAAAAAAATGGAACTGATTCTGCTAGCTTGCGTGGTGGAAGAAGTGTTGTATATAAACACATGTACAAAAAGTACACTATATAGTTGATGTTTTAAGGTTTCCTGTAGTTAAGACTGTAGAATAATTTCTACTCTAAAAAAAAAAAAATAAAATTATTAATTGTAGCTCTTGGAAACATTTGGATCCTTAGATAAGAATCTTTTAAGTCATATATTGAGATTTTTCTTTCCTAATATTTGATGTGAATAATTTCAGTTGTTTTGGGTTGTAAGTAGAGTGGGGAGAAAAAAAGAAGCCCCATCATGGAAATTAATGAGGAACATTTATATAGAAATATCTATTATTAAGACAGTGCATGCAGGTGGAGTGTTTGTGAAAACTGGTATGAGTGAAAGACCTGAGGGCACTGCAAATGTGTAGCGTCATGCTAACTGAGACAATGTAAAGCTCGTAGTGTGAACAGGAAAGATGGCTCGTCTGCGTTCCTACACAGGACCAGACTAGCTGTTTAGTAGCATAAATGAAGAGTATGACAACTCCTGATTTACACATTAATTAGGTATCTTATGCAGTGTGAACTAAATTTCTATTTGTAATGTTTTCACAAAGTCAAATAATATCTCTACATGATAACTTACAGAAGATACAGAACATTTCCCTAAACCACATAGTAGTAAGGATGAAAGTCCAACAATTCATAAGCACAGCTGTCTGTATTTCCAACTAAAATATTATTAATTTCATAGAATTTACCTCATCTTCCAAATCGTGCCTAGAGAAAACTTCATGGTTTACATAGAGCATAAGGACTCTGAAATCAGTCACTTCATTTATTGCCTTGCTGCTGCTGTTTGCACTAGATTGAGTGAGAAGACCTCCCTTTGGACTTTCAGGTGAGTTTAATTGGGCCTTACATTATTAAAAATACATTTATTAGAAAGAAGAATACTCAAAGCTCCCATGTCATAATCAAGAAAGATATAGAAGACCTCTGTGATCATGAGACACTATAACATATGAATAGAGATTATTTGCTACATTTGAAAATCTAAGAATATTTGAAAGAAAAATAATGCATAAATCAGAGAAACCATCGACAATGGTTTGTTTGGATGTGCTGTAGTATTTATATGCAGAGAGTTCAATATTGTAACTTTAATCCTCTCATTCTCAGACTTCTGAGCACTATCTGAAACATAATTTATTTCCAAGAGAGTTTTTTCGGAATAAAACATCACATTAATTTATGAGAACATGACATGTAAAAATACAAGGGAAAGCTAGTGAAGGCATAGCATTTTCATATTATTTCTCAAGTAGCCTCTCAGATAAACTTTTTTCAGCTCTCTGATTTTCCTTTTGAAAATTATAGGAATTGCATGTAATCTTTTGTCACTTTCTCCATTTACATTAGTCTAATGCAAGGCCACAGCTCTACCAGAGCAGTGCTTACATTAGTCTAAGAAGACATCCTGTGTTGTCTCCAAGTGAACAGGCAACTCAGATATTTGCCTGCCTTAATTATTTGTGATTCAATTACTGCAATCTATAACACATACAGCATACACATCTCTCACAGCATACACCAAATACACCACAGTGCTATCCACATATATGCTCACATCCACACACATCTACACGTATCTTTTTCATAAAAGTCAGTAACATGAAGTGATGAGGTTCTACTTGTGCTACTTACCTTTCCTGGAAGGTTCTATGTTTTACTCGCTGCAAAAAGATTAAGAAAAACAGCATTTTACTAGTGGATGCGTCCAACCATTGAGCAGAAGCCTGTTAGCTCTTTTGTTTATTTTTTTACATGTTTCTTCTAACACATGCCCCCTCCTCTTCCTGAGCAATATTTTGCCCTTATATAAGCAGATGGGGAAGCGACTTGGAAGTCTCCCTCAGTTTCTAAATAAACGTCAGTAATCCTTACCCGTTGGATTATTTCCAGGTGCTCTTGGGAATTGCTGAAGTTTTTGCCAATGTCAAATATGCAGAAGGTTTCCCTCTGGCAGGCAGTAACCCAGTTCTGATATTCAGAAGTATCAGGAATCCGATCCAGAAAAATACGAAAGGCTTCCCACACAGCTTCCTGGCAGACTGAGTAAGAAGAAAGGGGCTAGGGATGGATGTTTTGTACCAAAATGTAAAGTTGAAAGCCCTTTTTTTAAAGAGATTTGGGATTTACACATTTTACTGTACTTAGTAAATAAATCCATCTTCTGGGTATTTCTAGGTCTTTTAAGTACTTTTGAGTTGACAGTCATTTGCCTTAATGCTGAAGGATTAGTTTTCTCTGAGTTAAGGACTGTAATTTCCCTCATTTTAAAAAACAGATTAACTTGGTCTAACATCATCAGCGTGAAGAAAGGGCAAACACAAAGCACACTTTGTTTACTTCAAAAATACATACAGTGGATGTTCCAGTGACAGCAAACAGGAAGGTAAATTAAAGAAAAATAAATCTAGCAGTCTTCATAATTGAATAATCAAAATTTTAACTGTATATACAAGTTTTGTACATCAGAATGGTTAACTGGACATAGAATAAGCTAAGTAGAACACATGTAAGATTTCGATATTCATAGAATCATTTAGGTTGGAAAAGACCTCTGGAAAAGCCCAACTGTTTACCTAGCACTGCCAAGTTTACCCCTAAACCATGTCCCTAAGCACCACATCTACATGTTTTTTGAATACTTCCAGGGATGGTGACTTAACAACTTCTATGGGCAGTCTTTTCCTGTGCCTCACAACCCCTTCAGTGAAGATTTTTTTCCTAATATCAGATCTAAACCTTCCCTGGTGCAACTTGGGGCCATTTTCTCTTGTCCTATTGCTTGTTCCTTGGGAGAAGAGACTGCCCCTCATTCTGCTACAGGCTCGTAGTTGTAGAGAGTGATAAGGTCTCCCCTGAGCCTCCTTTTCTTCTGAAGTAGGGGAGTGAGAAAGTTATTGTGGTGTAGTTCAGCTGCCTAGCAAGGTAAAACCACCACATCCTGGCTAAATAACCAATACCAAGCCCTGGGGGATACAACTTATGACCCGTCTCCAGCTGGATTTAACTCTGTTCACCACAAAACTTTTGCCCTAGCCACCCAGCCAGTTGTTTACCCAGCAAAGTGTATGCCCATCCGAGCCATAGGCAGCCAGTTTCTCCAGGAGAATGCTGTGGGAGATGATGTCAAAAGCTTTACTAAAGTCTAGGTAGGTAACATTCACAGCCTTTCCCTCTTCCACTAACTAGGGCATCTTGTCCTGGAAGGAGATCAGGTTCATCAAGCAGGACCTGCCCTTCATAACCCCTTGCTAACTGGGTTGTCCTGCATGTGCCATGTAATGGCTTTCAAGATGATATACTCCATAACCTTCCCTGGCACTGAGGTCGGACTGACAGTCCTGTAGTTCCCTGGGTCCTCCTTCTGGCCCATCTTCAATGGAAAATATATTTTTTAAATGCATCAGGCTAAATTCATTTTCTTACATTCTAAAATTGCAATGCTTTTAGACTTCTCAAAGTTTTAAGGACTTCCTGTAGCATATACAGGCTTTTATGTTTCTTTAAGCACCTCTGGAAAAATTGAATGACTTAGTAAGGGTAAAATTCCTTTGGAAAGAACACCATTTTCTTCCTTTCTAGACAACTGTACACACGCATGTATTCAATATTAAAAATCTCCTCCGTGGAGATGAATCACCCAGTTAAATGCCAAGCTACATCAGACAAGATTAACAGGGACTGTGGCTGTGGAGAGAACAGTAGCGTTCTGTATTATTTAGGGAAATGAAAGTGAACACAATGAAAATATGACAGAGGTGGAGAATTGGAAGAGATGGTATTCAGGAATGGCTGTAAAGGACATTAATTTACTGGATGCTAACTGATTTAAGTACATGACAGTATATAAAATATGTAATAGTGGAGATTAGTACTTGTATGTAATTCCATTGGCTCACTGCTTATGCAAGAAAGCTGTAAAGTTGAGCTGTAACATGGTAGAAACCCAGAATGCATATTAGGGCTTGGTCTTGTTTTTTTGAACTACTTTCTAGCAATCAGGGCCTACAGTTCTGAGTGGACTTTTACCAGCATCTTGTTGAAGTCTCCTCTTTGTTTTAAGTTGAAATATTTCTAATTTCAGACAATTCTGGAAGATAAACTGATCCCTCCTCCAGGCAGCTACTGCCTATCTGACTAACTATGCAAGACTTTGTATCTCTGTTCAGACACCAGACAATCCATACACCCAGAGTGCTTGGATTTCACTGCATGCACTTTGTACAGCCTCCAACTAAACCTTGAATGTCTCCTGTCTGTACCTGGGTCACGTTTAAAACCACTGAGTGGTGCAAAGAGATAACTAGATTATCTCAGGCTAGCACAGATCTGGCCAAGATGTGCTGTTCTGTGTGGACGTCCTTGCTCACTTGCAGAAATGCTCACTTCTGTAGGTTGACTCCTGCGGGGCCTGTGAAGTTGTAGAAGACAACCAACATGGCTTGGTGGTGGCTAGAACCAATGTGCTTTAAGCACATTCAGCTTTAAGCACGTTCAGTTTATTGGAGCTATTGCTCTATGCCCCGTTAGTGGGTGACTGCCTCTGTTGCTACTTGGTGATTCCTCTGGTATTCTTCTTCATCAAAGCCAGCTGTATTTTCAGTGTTATAAAGGGATAATATTCACTCACTCGAGATGAAGGAACAGGCTTCTTCAAAATGTTGTTTAAAGTTAAATGCTTTTAGAGAAGGGGAATTTCAAGCAAAGTAGAAAAAGCATTTTAATAAAGCCTTGGTGGCAATTTAAAAACTGTTGCCTTTAGCACTTTACTTTGCAGAGTTCATTACTGTGAGATGGGACATTTATTTTCAATACTTGATACATGCTTTGACTTACGGTGAGATAATTATCTGCATTATCTAAAATACCAGTGTCTCTGCAATTAGTGTAATCAGTTCTAGAAATGGGTATTCTCAAAACTTGCTGTAAGGATGTACTCACTAGCTGTGTTAGGGCACTATAATAATAACTCAGCAACCACCTGCCCTCCCTGTAGAGCAGCTGTATGTGGAGCAGAGGTGGCCAGATTATTAAAAAGTAACAGGCTGTCTTTTGAAAAGATTTTCATTATGAGCTAGCAGAGTTTCTTTCTATCACTTTTTTTTTCCTCACGTCTCTCTGGCATCTTTTTTTTCTGTGTAGGTGCTGAATAAAGATATAATATCTGATGAAAATCCAGTTTTCAAGGTTTAAATAAATGTGACATGTGACCAGGCATCATAACTGACCCTGTACATGTTCTCAGTTTGCCCCACATGAAAGACTGTCTTCATCCTGATGAAGGTTTTTCATTAGTAACCCTCTGAGCACATATACCTGAGCAGTTTTTTCTTATGTGCTCATTCCTGATGGTGTTTTAGTGTGAATTAATTAGAATATTAAAAAAAAAAAAATTACTCAGGAAGTGGTAAAATTCTCTAGAGGACAGATATGATCCACAGTGCTTTCATACTTCCAAATGTTTCATGGGACTGAGAGGGGTGGAAGTGGTCTTCTAAACTTTAGATGAGAAAAACAGTGGACCATTTTGTCTACAAAACAAAATGAAGATAAGATTGTCCCACTCTTAGGCTGTCTAGTGAAGGCTGAAAGACTCCAACGTGGCTACCAAATCATTGTTCCATGAAGGCTTGTGCTGTGGTTACTAGGTGTAACTTCAGGAATAATGGTAGAATCACAAAGTTTTCACTTCAGATTTTTTTTTTTTTTTTTTCATTTATCACTTTTGTCAGGTACATTTGCATGCTCAGCTGGGAGGACAGAAGTCATGAGTTTTGATCTTTTCCTTGAAGGAAAGTTTTTCTGAGGTTTTAACCAGGAGCATTGTAATGCAAAACATGCAACTATTAAAGAGAACAGAAACACTTTTTCTGAATGAGTATACCAATCATTTAGCTGTAGTCACCTGCTTTCTTGTGTACTTTTGGGGAAGAACTTCCGATTCAGCTGTACTCCAGAAGAACCGTGTGACACCTACTCAGAAGAGTTTGTGAGTGTATAATGTTCTGCTAGGAAAGAAGAGGTGTAAGTTTAAGCATGGTTGCACTACAAGGCTTACAAAGCCCAATCTCCCACTCAGAAGTGATGTGATGCTCTCTGAAAAGATGTTAGTAGCATGCTCATCGGTTTTAAAGGAAAATTTCACAGTTGCCATTCCTTAAATTTAGGTTAATGGTAGCTGCCTGTCCTAGGAGACCTTGTTTTATCAGGGACATAACCAGGAAGTTTTAAGGATTTTCAAGATTAATTCATGTTTAAGAAAGGCTTTTTGGATCAGACTCTTTGACATAGGTTTCAGAGTTTGCTTCAATGCCCACTGGTGTGGAATTCAGTCCTACAATAGATTCCAGATATGTTTGTATCCATAGGAATGACTATAGACATGATGTGGCTTGTCCATTCTGCCTATGAGAAGTGGCTACTGGAGTAAAATTTTTGCAGTTGTACATCCAGATTTCATTTCAGAGGGAACAGACTGGTTTACTGAAAGGGATCTGGGGATCAACCAAGTTAGAATACATGTATGTGAATGGTTGAAGACCTATACAGAGGAACAGATACATAAATTAAGATGATTTAAGAGAATAGAAGTTCCCTTAAATACTTGCATCCCTAACGTGCTGACTGTGTTTTAGAGTTATATTTGATCTATCTAGTTGCAACTCCAAAATATTATTTTTTAAAAAGTGCAAATTGGAACAGTCACTGAATAGAGAAAAGAGAGAGAGAGGAAGATAGGAAATACCAAAAACTGTTTGCACTATTCTCTACAGGGACCTAAAATTAGAGTGGTAACTCTATAAGCTCTCTACAGTCAAGGGAGGAAAAGAAAGGGAGGGAGGGAGAGAGGGATTTGGGAAAGAGCGGAAAAAAACATTGTGGATTTTAAAAAATAATACTCAGGTCTTGTCAGGTGCTGCTGCAATTATATTAGTGCTTATGTTGTACCAACACTACCATAGACTTAATACAACTACAGATACACCAATGTATTCATGAAATGGCAGATGAATAGTTTCTTTTAATGTCTTGAATGGGTGGGGTTAATTCTGAGTAGCAAAGATAGTAACAACTACACTTTTGAGAAAAATGGTACCTCTTTACACAGTAGTGCAAGCATAATTTGGTCTTCAAGTTCTGTCATGCTAGAAAAATATGCAATTACATGGATACCATTAGTCTTTTGAGTGCATTGTTTTATTCTGTTCTGGTAATTGCCTGTCTTGAGCTGTGCTTATTTGCATATAATATTTAATCATAAAGTAAATATCACATACATTTTCTAGAGCTAAAAAGCAAGATTCTGAAAAATTACTAGGTTCTGTCAATACTTTCAGGGAAGAATCACAGGCTACAATCATTATCTTACCTCTTAATCTATAATAAGCTTGGTGACTGGCTAAAATCTGTTTCACTGATTCCTGTGGGCAAACTTTCACACCAGTTGAGAAAAAGGATGACCTCTTTGTTCGGTGTTTTGCCATGTCAAATATCCGTCTTATGGTTGAAACTCTGGACCTCTTTGTTGTTCTTTCTGTTTTGTCTGACCCTGAGGCATCTGTTAGATGTTTGGCTTCACCACGATTTATTTTACCAGGGTTTTCTGGAAAAGATAAAAGGTAAACATGTATAAAGATACATTGCATAAGCAGTATGCAAGATCATGACTGGAAAATACTTGTGAATCTGAGAGTTTTTTGTGTTTAATTGTGATGGTGATTTCAATGTACAGAACGAATTAATGTGTTGAGGAGAAATGTCCTTTGATTATGCTGGACAACCATGACTCAAAAAACTGGTAACTAATTTCCTTATAACTCATCATGTGACTGTCAGTTCACACAGGGTAAAGGTTTCAGAAGCCCTAAATCTTGTTTTCAGTAGTGTCTTTAGGTTAGAACCACAAAGGATACTTAGGTATTTGAAGTTTGTGCTACAGCATCTCATTTGTGAGACTATAACCCTATAGGGAAGTTTACAGCACTCTGTTAAGTAACTATAGAGCTTGTGGAAAGTGAAACATATCTGTATTAGCTTGCAGGATAAAAATATATCTATACTAACAAATATGTAATGTGAGAAATAGTAGTACCTTAAATGAGTACCCTTTCAGATGTTCTTGTCTTTGCTCTGGGCTTCAGGTCACATCTCCCTTCACATTGGGTACATAGTTTTGAACCCACCCTGGGAACTAGATCACATCTGTGATCTAGTGCAACACGTGTTTTGGATGTGTAGTGTAACACATCCTTTCAAAAGCTGAACAGGAGTTTAATTGTCTTTGGGGAAAGAAGTAGCTGTTTCCAGTCTTCCTCTTTTACTCCACAGTGCACTTCTCTTTCCATCCCTCACCAAAACAGATGTATTAATCAGAACAGACTGCAATTATGCTTCTTTGACACTGGATGATAGTGTCAGGAATGCTCTGGCTCTTTGTATCTCAATAGATCTTTAATTATTCCCAGAAAAGTGGAACAGCTACAGTAGAAAAAAGTGAGGTCACTAAGTGGAAACTGAAGAGCTAGGCTCAAGTTTTACTTATGCAGCTATTCATTTATGAAAAATGTTCTCCAAATAGAATCAAGCAAAGAACCACTCATATTAGATTGAACACAAAAACTCAAGACTCATTTGGTCACACTTCCTAAATATATGAGATTCTCTATTATGTGACATAGCAGCTAAATTTCATGTTAAAATGTTAACAATAAAAACAGGTATACATTTGAGCAAGCTGAAGTGCAGCATTTTGCAGGATCATGCAACAGGAGCCATTATTGTATTTTAGATTATCTCCCAAAATTTTGCATACATTTTAATAAAGATATTAAAATTCATATGAAAATATCTATTTTTTTTCATTTTCATACATTTGATGTTATGCATTTTCATGTGCTACAATGAAAAATAAAGTAAAATGTAGTCAGAATACAAGGCTTGTTAGAAGAACTTTTTAGAAAAGAAAGAGTAAATTTTGTAGATAATTGGAAAACTTGAAGGAATAAAATGCAAGAAAGGCATGGTATATGTGTGCCTGAGTTGTTGCTTTAATGAATGGTTTAAAAATTTGTAAAAGTATAATAAAATGAAATAATATCATTCAAAAGAAATAAGTTTAGTGAGAGTAATATTAAAATAAATAAATAAAAGTAAAACAGTTTACAGGATAAAGAAGAAATAACATGCTGCATTTAATAAATGTTAATTATTGTTTACTTGTACTAATCAAGAAAAAATAAGGAAGGTAACACATTATCTTGACAATTGGAAACTTTGTTAATTAATTGTTTAAAGATAAGTTAGCAGCTGATCAATAAGAGAAAAATAAAGGAAAAGCATACTACTGCGGAAAGAACAGTACTTCAAGTAAAGAATGGGAGAAATTCTACGATATATGTCCGAATATATATATGTATGTCTCGGTTCTTATTTAATGTCAGAACTAACATTCAACTTTTTTCTGTGTAAAAGTCATAATAATGACATTTATATTATGAAGTATTTGGTATTCTGATATGGAAAGAAGTTGAGTACTTGATTATGAAGAATATTTTACAAATATAGAAGCTTATACTATGAAAGCAACAGGCGATTTTTGTGGTTTTGCAGAACATGCTAGAGGCAGCAGCTGGCATGACTAGAACTATCTAATTGTTGTAAAGTAAATGAAAATGATGATGTAGTCATATAATATTTGTTATAGAATGCATTGGCAGTAACTAGTTTTCCACAGTAATATCAGATCATGGACCATAAAGGTAACACTGCATAAAAGGAACTTGCTCTGTGAAAATGTGGTCTTGTGTCCACCAGAAATCACAAGGGGGCAAACACTAGATTATTCAGGACACTGAATGATTTGAATGGTATATGGGAAGAGAGTAATAGATTTACCACCCAGGAAGATCCACTGCCAGTAAAATCTCAGAGTAGTCCCCTGAAATCTTCTAAAATAAAATACCAATAATCTACATGGAAAGAAGCTGGTTGTAAGTCTATTACCTGTTACAAGCTCTATTAACTGCTATAGCCCAGCTGCTGAGGAATTCTGACCAACTGGGGCAGAGGATTTTGTCATTAAGCTCTTTGATAGCTTTTGTATGGAGCAGAGGGCTTTCTTGAAGGATTTGCTTCTTCCCCAGGATTTGCCCCTAAGTCATTAACTTTAATTAAGAATTATACTATACATAAGATTCCGAGAGGAGACTCTTCACAAATCATTGTTGTAATGACCTTGAATTCTCTCCCTATTCTCAAATTAGGGTTATTATTTTGGCTTTTCATTCTGAGAAAGTGACCACATATTTACCTGTTTCCAGTTATCACTGTTCTGCTTGCCTATGCAGGGTAGTTTCACTTGACCTTTGAAAATTAAAATATTCTATCCAAAAAGGAAAAAATTAAAATGTGGTAAAGGTTTTAGCATCAGAATTCAGGGTGATATGAGGACAAAACTGTTGAAATCTGAATAATTCATCATTGAAGTCATCACAAGGTCTAACATGTATGATAAAACTGGTAAGTCTGGAAAATAAGTTAGGATATTAGGAAACCAAGGAATGTTTGATTGATAAATGAGACATACTGCCTTCAGAGTGAAATAATTATTAATTAAAATACAGGGCTTATTTAAGTGGAACTATTGAAATAGAACAAGATAAAAGCTTATCAAAGAGGATGAATCAAAGAAAGATGCCATAAATGTGCTTATGTGATCCAATTAAATATATAGCAGGGCCAGCAGGGCCAACAACCACCATATTGATAATTCAACCAGTAACAAAAGTAAGGATGATTAGTCATGGAAGTTGATCTTGAGATCTCTGAAAGGGCTGATTAGTGTAAACACGAGATGGAATGCAGAAAGCATGAATGTCCTGGTCTCTTCTCTCTCAGAGTCAGTCTCCTCCTGTTATGGGAGTAGTGAGCACCCCAAATTCAAATGGCACTTGACAATGATAGACAGGATTCCCAAAGTGTGTTCTCTGCTTATATACTTTTTAATGTGCTTTTTATGCCACATTGCCTCAATCCTATTTGCATGGGAAAGGTCTGAACAGATTGAAGGGGCTTAGATGAGCAGGGAAAGATTAACGTATGGCATGGCTTTATGCAGCCTAGGTCCTGCATATGAGTACAAGATTATATGTCTTGCTTGTATTTGTCTTTGGGCCCTATGCATTCTTTAACTAATGTTAAGGCACACAGTGAAAGAACTGATGGCAGCATTAAATGCATCCTAGAGGGTAGTGAGTCTTATCTAGGATCTACCTGGGGTAGCCAAGGCACTGGAGGAAACTCAATTTGCATCTCACTTCTTCAGGCTTATTGTACTCAGTCAGTGAACTGCTGAAAGAAAAGGAGCTGACATAGGTGCCTAGCCTCAGCAGAAGCTAAATACTGGCCAAAGGAGAATGCCTGTGTATTCCTAAAAGAGAGGAATTGAGCTAAGGAATTTATCCTAAAAATAAATTGAATTTTATTTCCTCAGAATTGATATCAGCAACAATAAGCTAGGTGATTCTTATTTGACACGCTGGGTTGTGTGAAATGTCACTGAATAGTAAAATCACCTGTGGAATGAGGCTTGCGTATCCAACTGTGGCAAAGATCTACCAGGCCTCCAGCTTGGAAGACCCTGTCATAGAATCATAGAATGATTTGCACTGGAAAGGACCACAAAGACTATCTAATTCCAAACCTCCTGCCATGGGCGGGGACACATCCCACTGGATCAGGTTGCTCAAAATTTCCACTAGAAAACTTTCTGTACAAGCATCATGAAGTTGATGTCTACATACCCAGCACTACAAAACCTCTACTGTACCTACCAGTGTTCCAGTAGACTTGGTGTTACCTTACATGTCAAGGAGGTGCTCAGCCCTGCCTGTGCAGTTGGGACTCTGTACTAAAGATACAATAAATCTGATACCTGTATCTCTCACTTGCATTCAGCATGACAAAACATTACCTGCACATGTTCAAAAACTGTGCTCAAGCCCACAAAGACACCGGAGAGGATTGCCAGGCTCCTTGTTTGGAGCTAAAATATCAAGGTACTTAAAAGATAGGTTCTGTAATTTTCAGCCTTTTAAAGCTTATGTTTTTATTTTGATCTGGATTGGTAACAGGGGATTTTGCTTCCTGAGAATTCAGGAAGATGGTGGGATTTCATAAATCCTCTTTCTTGGTAGGAATGCATGACAATGCTCCTTTAAACTTTTATGGAAGACAAAGATTTTATCTGTGTTAACACCATATTCAAACAAGACAAGACTTCCATGAATCCTTATGTTATAGAGTCATGTTTTTTTTTCTGTCAAAAATATTAAATATTGGTTATAGTGAAACAGTATGCAGTAAATCCAGAGAAGAATGTGATAAATTATTTTGAAATATATGGTTATAGTAAAGACAATAGTAAATGTCAAAATGTCAATATTTATTTATTTATTTATTTATTTATTAGTGGTGATAAAAGGTGATACATTCAAAGCTAGCAGATCGAATTAGGTAATAGAAGTTTATTCTTCTTGTTCAAAACCCTTTAACCTGGATTTACATTTTGGTACCAAAGACCAGTTTTAATCAACTAAGGTGCTTTGGAATGTCAGTAAGTGTAAAAAAAAAAAAATCATATTTGCAAATTAACATTGGAAAACTCAACTAGACATCATAGCCTCACAGCTGTTCCATTGCTCCTAACTACTCACAGAAATCTGTGTGGTTTTCTATGCCAAGTGGAGAAATGCAATTGTTAAATCAACTGACTTCAGAAAGTAGGCTAAGAACATGGTCATTTGAAACAGTTTTTATGAAATACAAATCTAGGCCTTAATACAGACCAACATAATATTTTCTCCCTTTCTAAACAGATAATGTAGTAACATAATTGAATTATTCCAACTATACAATTTATGATAAATGAACTGTGGTGAATTATTTACCTATTACAGTTGAGAATAGAAAACATCATAAGCCCAGGGAAGATTCTTCTGCTTGGGAATACAGTTGTCGTACACTGAGCAGCACTAACTTTGCATTCACCATAACTGCAGCCAGTACCAACCACAAATATTGAACATACAAAATATCTGTAGTCAACACATGATTCTGACACGTCTTTCCTAACTGAAAGAGCACCATAAGAAACTTATGTTTTCCTTGACACCATTTAGAGTAGCAATACATGTATATCCTTTCTCTTTCAGACAGATAAGTGCAAATTCTGTTGAAGAATCCTCACTGTCCAGGGTGACCTTATTGCAGTATTTCAATTCTTAAAGGGGGTTATAGATAAATGGAGAGCAACTTTTTGCTCAGTCAGATAATATTAGGAAAAGAGGAAGTGATTTTAAACTAAAAGAGAGGAGATTTGTATTAGAGGTTAAGAGGAAATTTTTCACTCAGAAGGTGGTGAGGTACTGGCACAGGTTGGCCAGAGAAGCTGTGAATGCCCCCTCCCTGGAGGTGTTCAAGGCCAGATTGGACAAGGCCCTGGGCAACTTGGTCTGGTGGGAGGTGTCCCTGTCCACGGCAGGGGGGTTGGAACTAGATGATCTCTAAGGTCCTTTCCAACTCAAACTGTACTATGATTCTATGGTTCCATGATTATTCTTCAGCTTTACTAGCTGCTACGGCTGGAATTCACAGAGAAGATACCATGCCATTTATGGTTTTATTGCCAACATCTGAATCCTGCAACAGTCCAACATTCAGAATAGAAACAACATTGAAGTATTTATTCTTTTAAAATTTATGTATGAAACATATATCTATTTGCATTACATTGGATATCTTAAAAACATTTGGCCTGAAATCTTATTCTATGATCTGATATTGTTTGCATCAAAACATTAAAGAAAATGCTTTAAATGTTTGAGTAGTTCTTGGAGGAATGCATCCAATCAGCAGTGATGAAACACTCACTTGAGCACCTCTGCTATTCATTGTCTAACCAATCTTACTCAAGATGTACAGCCACGCTCTGAGAAAGTCAGTGAGAAAGCATAAGTTCAAGTTGCAGTGATATAATGCCATACTTATCAACATATCAACAATCATAATGGCACGAGTCAAAGAATCACAGTGCAGACCGGAATTTTTGAGGCAGTTGTATTCAAATGTGATGATGATTAGGACAGTTGCCATGCAGGATCCAGCATCCAGGATCCAGAAGCCACTGAACCATTTCTTTGCCTGAACTTTTGTAACTGGAACTGGTCAATTTTTCTCACAGTTTAGGGGCACTCATCCTGCAATGCAATCTACAGTCTCTAGTTAACTGGTTCTTTCTTATTTTGACAGAGAGTGACTTGGTCTTACCATACCGAACTAAGCTATCTTCCAAGATGAATACTAGAGAAGCCTAAGTGTCAAGCTGCATAGATCAATTTATGTTGGAACGATATCTGGAGATCGCCTGATCCTATTCCTTGCTCTATGCATGGCCATTCTTTGATCTAGATTCAAATGATCCACTTATGATGGGGAAGAAGAGAGGGAAAAGGACTTCATTAGAACTATCTCCATTAGTGCCATAACCACAAAATCATGAAGTAAAATGTGAATGTGTTACTACCTCCTGCTGAAATTTCTGGGGTTTCTGTGTTGACTCATATGTATGAAAGATATACTTGGAGCACAATTACTAAAACTGGCACTTCAGCTAAATTAAGTTCAGGGACTCTTAGACTGTTAATACGCGATTGAATAAAATCCGAGAAAGCTAGTAAAAGGTTCAGAGTGGTAAATAAGAAAGTGATCTTGGCTCTGCACCAAACGAGGTATTTTAGAGAAGGAACCCCGCTACAGAAAAGATAAACATGGTAGCCTAAGTGTGATTAGCTATGCAGGCTCCCAATTTTTAGAAATAATTGGGGTCCTACTGACTTGCAGATGTCTGTGTGATTACAGTTGCTTTAAGACTCAGCTTGCTAAACTGCAGTTGTGTTTTATGACTAGTACCTCATACAGGTCAGGACTTCAGTTTCTATGTTACACCTCAGGTTCTCATGCTCTGTCATGTGAGAATGATGATGTTTCTCTGTCAGGTAACAAGGTTAAAACAGGTGGTATTCTTGCGTACCATGATAAGGCATGCTACAATTACGTAAGGGTATATAAACGCCTACTCTGTAGCAGGTGCTGGGGGTACTTCCAGGTGATTGTTAATTCTGTGATTCCTGGATATGCTACTATTCTGAAGTAAATAGAAGTTGATAGTCAAGTAAATAGAAGTTGATAGTGACTAAATCCCAGTATAGTAGTACCAAGTAATATGCCAGTAATATAGTACCAAGGCCCTTCTCCACACTTTTATAACCTACATCTATATGGACATACAAGCAGATAGACAGACAGATAGCAAGATAGATACTTCTTTTTAGGATATATGTTTTTCAATATCACATGTTCCTACAGGGAAGGAATTCTTTGAAATGCAGTAGTGCTTGCTAAGTGCAAAACGCACAAAATATGCAGGATAGTGCACTTAATTTCTGATAAAAATGGAAGAATGATAGGGAAGGAGTAAATGTCTCATTTCAAACCCAAAGGGACTGTGAATAGGTTAGAAATAAAAAAGTAAAGGGGAAAACATATTTTTCCCTCTGGGAAGAAAACAAGGTTTGCTACATCTGATGAATACAGGCCATATCACCTAGTGCATTGCTGAAGCTACTAGGTCACCCCTGTCAGCTGAGAAATGGAGAATCCCCAAAACAATAATCCAATAGGTTAAGACCCCAAGTAACTTTGTTGTAACTTATATTAAAAAATATATTTTAAAAGTTTGTATTATTAAAATATATTTTAATATAATTTATATTTTATTTTTCATATATTCATATTTTATATTTTAATATATCTTATAATTTAATATAATTATAATTTAATTATAATTTTTACAATACATTTTAATAATATATTTTTTAAAAGTTTGTAAAGAGAGAAAATATTTTATTATTAAGAATGTTTGTCTTGTCCACAGTTGTTTTCTGAGACAACCCCCCTTCTCCCAGCTATATGTTCAGTCACATATAGTGTCACATATTTTTCCCTAATTACTGTAGAATGGATGTGATGAGAACTGTAATTAATCTTTAAGTTTCCATGTTGATACTTTAGTATTTTTATCCAAGTTTGTCTCTTGGTCAGGAAATAGCTAACAGTTTTGTATTCGTTTAAACAAACAGTATTTTACTTTTCATTTATTTATAAGCACAACCAGGACAGCTAGCTTTAGTTTGGTAATCCTTGTTTTATGGGTGAAAGTAGAGAATAATCTTAATGCACAAAGCTAATGCATTCTCTTTTTTTTTTTTTTTTTTTTCTTTCTTTGAAGATATATATTCTTTGACTTTGTTCTCTGTCTGGCACAGATTTGCTTAACCCTTTTTTTGAGGACAGCTTTAGTAATGAAGATCTGCAACAGTTATTGTCAAATTAGAACAGTCGAGAGGGAAGTGGTAAGTCAGAATGAATTAAAATGATTTCATAGAGCACACAGAAAGCCTTTGTGTCCTAAAGAATGACTGAGTAGATAGATTATATTTGCTTGTTGATTAAAAACTAACACTAAGCACTCTTGAATGTTCTCTCTCTCCTTTACATTCTCAGTATCAAGTGCTAGGATGTACTCAGCATCAGTGTATAGTTTGGGGAGTTCAAAGCTTGTGTGTATTTTGCTGGTTAGTGTGAATGTTCAATGTTTTACAATTCAGCAATTAAAAATTACTGTCATATTGATTGTATATACATGTATTTTGCCATCACACAGATTTTGTCCCCCTCACTTTCACTTCCCATTATTAGAAACAGTTTCTGTCAGGACAGTGACAAAGATCTGAGTTCAAGTCCTGAGGTCATTTCCTGGAGTTTGGCACTAGCCATGGTCAAAGATAAACACTCTCTGAAGTCTTTATGTTGCATGCTACAGTTTCTTGTTTGTTATCTGTGGGATTCGAGGTGCTCCTGGACAGCATCCAAATGCCTAAGAGATGGGTCTTAATCTTAAAATATGGTTAAGGAAGGAAGAATCAAAAGACATTTCTGAGTAAGCCCCATTTTTGTTCACCCTAAAACACAGCTGTGAGTAAAACAAGAATTTGAGCTTCAGATAGTTTTGTTCATAACGAAAAATAAAATAAAAAATGATTTGGATATTTTTATTCTTTTTATTCTTATTTTAAGTTTGGAGGATTTTATTTCTTAATCTTTTATTTCCTAGTTTGTCATAGTTGTAATGTACTTTAAACTAGAATAGTTCTAAAAATCATCTATGTTAGGAACTTTAATAAGTGATTAATATAACCATTCATACTATTGGGAGAGCATGTGTACTTTTCAAAATATATTCTCTAACTATCTTACCCTAATTCTCAGTCATAAAATAGCAGTTCTGGATGCATTTCTGCTCTGATGAAGAAATATCGTAAGATAAGCATTAAGTCCTTTGAGATTTGTATGTGTATTTGAGATAACAACACAGTTTAAAAATACTATATGTAGCATAATTATATATATATAACAATAAAGAGCAGTAATTATGTATTTGTGTATACCAAATGTATCTAAAAAAACTGCTGGGAAGAAATTTTTCCAATTATCATTCACATACATATATAGAAAAAATACTTTTTCCATTGAAAGTCATCAAAAATTAGAAAATTAAAAGACTACTATAAAAGCTTTGATATATATTAAAATGGCAGCTGAGTTGCTTGTTATATTTGAAAGGAGAAAAATACAAGATATAAAAAAGACTTTTAGCTCACAGTTAAATCATTTTCTCCCTATTTCAAGATACTATATGTAGTGTATTATTCAGCATTGCTTTCTGAATGTTGGTAGATTTTCCAAGTGCTGAGATTTTCCAAGTACTGCGTCTCTGAGGGGGATAATATACAGTTCTGTATTCCTCTTTGTCAAGATGCTCTCCTATAATTTTGTGACTATCTTTTTATGGGAAATGCATTGTAACATACAAGCACAATTTATGATGGGTGTAACTGTGTCTCCACTTTTCACATTATTACTTTCTCATTTCATAACTATAAATATAGACTGTAATGATATCATCAACCATGCATGAATTATGTGAAATTTACTTAATCTTTTTCCATCAGAGAATATGCAATTTGTGTATTTTGATAAACCTTATTTTCCTTGCCAGAGACAAATTATCATTCATTCTCTCATTTTTGCCATAGTTCCAAACTATCATTAATGATTAAATAACACTATTTACATGAAGTTAAAAGGTAAAATCAATGAAAAACAGAATATAAATCTAGTGTTAGCTAATGCATTAGTTTTTCCCAAGCATGTTTTCAGTACTGTAATTGTCCACAAGAGAAGATTTACATAATATCAATGAGATACATGAACGGAATTATTTTTTAAAGCAAATCTGTACACAGAAGAACAAGACTCAAAAACAAGTGAAGTGGAAATAAAACTTTCCAATGCTTATTGATAGTAGACTGTTTCACACCATATCTATTTCAATACTGTTGGGAAGACTTCTCTTTTATTATTTTATATTCTTTGTGTTTAATTAATATGCTTGTACTTGATGGAAAATAGGAGGTCATTCATGTGGGCAAAGCATAAAGCAATTGTGAGGTTGGCTTTTAATTAATTAATTAATTAATTAATTTTTTAATATCAAAGCATAGACAGAAAAGTTAATAAGAAATCTCACCACAAAAGAAACACCTTCCCCAAACATCTAAATTGAAAAAAAGGGAAAAAAATCACACCACCATTTTTTGTTTTCTGTTGTTGAAGGAAGCTTTAAAATTGCTGTGAGCTTTGTGATGTTTTTAAGGGGAACAATAGCTAGCTGTAGTACTAAGTACACCAAAGTTGTCAGTATTTCTATTTACTTGCAAATAATTTCACATATTATTACTTTATTTTATTTTCATTGAGACCTGTTTATTGGAATGCATTTAAAAATCATACTATGCATCACAAAAGGAATATATTTTGTCATGTTATTATAATTATAGGGTGCTTTCTTTCTATTTTAGCTTTTCTGAATATGTACTTATGTTAGCAGATATTTCCTCTTCATTTTCCTATTGTAATATTTATATTTTCCTGTTCGTTCTGTTCTGTGTATAAATCTTAGCATTGCTGTTTCTTGTTTATTTGGCAGTATGTTGTATTCCTCCAAAATCTGTATTTCTAAAAGTTTTTGAAGTTGTTTCTGATAATAGCTGGTAAATATAAAAATATACTTCACTTTCTCTTAATTTCACAGATATCAGACAATCTTTAACAATGTCAACACTTCCTTAGAATGTTCTAAGAACATGTTCTTAGAATGTTCTTCCTTAGATGTTCTTTCAGCTGTTTTGTTCCTTTCATATACTTATTTTTGAAGTTATATATATATATTTTCATAAAAGAGCATATGCCTGTGAATGGAAACTAAAATGCATCTCTTACAGAAAATGTAAAGACAAGGGAACACACATGAGAAATATTGTCAACATTTCCATTTCCAACTTCATATCTGTCTCACCAACTGTGCTGTCTCTATCTGAATTGTCAAGACACCAAATTCCAAACAAATAATTTGATAATCACAAAATGACACGATCTTTCCATTCCCCCCCCCCCAACCTATTAAAGTTAATTAGTATAATCCTTTTATATATGAACTTACCTCTGCTTTCCTGAACTTGGAGAGCAAGGCAAATGACCAAAAATATTAATCCAGTTTTCAAATGCATGCTGTCTATCGATCATTCACAGTTTTCAAGAATATTCATGCAGGAAATAAGAATGTTGAGGTCAAGTAGAAGATTATCAATTATTATTTTTTTTTTAACAATTAAAATCTCCAAATATATTCCCTGTTTTTTTCTTTTTTTCTTTGTTATTTCTTCAGGTGTCCTCAGATGTGGGCTGCTTTGAATTGCAAGTAGGTGAAGAGTGGAACAGGTGCCAGAATTCAAGAGCTGGACAAACACCTCCAACGCAAACACTTCTAGCCTGGGGGACTGGAGTGGTAAGACAAGAGTGACAACGTCTTAAAAAAAAGCAGTGTCTGTTTCGGGAATAATCTTTTTATCTGCTGCTCAGACATAATCCCTCTTACAGTCCAGCTGGAAGAGCTTTCTTCATCTTATTAACCTTCTGGAGCAGCATCTGTCAACCCCAGTAGACTTCAGCACTATCACGATAAACAACGGAAGTCTCTTCTAGTGCCCATTGCCTTCAAACACTGTTCATTTGGACATTCCAGAGGTACGGCAAGTGAGCAGAGGTGAAATCATGGGGAAAGATGATTGTGCTATTTCCAAACCTGCGATCACAAAAAACAGGGAAATTCCTTTGAAAAGGAAGAGAGCTTTCTCTGAAAGAACATACTATATTCTGCTTACCCACTACATTTGACCTGGAAGCCCCTCTCCGTCCTCATACCAAAAGGTTGTGGTTGTGATATTTCTATCATAGAATTGATGATGATGTTCTATGACAGCAGGGGAATGATGTGACTCAGCAGTAAATTGCAGCAGTGTTCAGGGCTGGCACAAGTTGATTCGAAATTGGTTGTGGGGGAGGGAAGGTGGTGCATGGAAGGAGAATAAAAAAAAAAAAAACACAACATGGTGGGAAATGATGTTTCAAGCACACAGCTATAACTGGGCCAAGAACTGGCAGTGAGTGAATACAGTTTTCATATGGTTCTGTTCCAGTTTCCCAAATAACTGTTCCTGTTACATATTTGGAACGTGTAAAAGTGCCATACTTTTTGTTTTCAAGAATGTTTTATAGTGTTTCAACAAACCTAAAAGACTACCAGGAGGGTATTTGTAAATGTCTGTCTCACTCAGAGATTTCTGTGCAACTGGATTTTAGATTAGGAAATATCTAGACTGGCAGCAACTCTGTTTTCTAGCTCTGTAAATTCAAGTTGTTTTAAGAACAACCTTCATTTGAACCCAATCAGTATTCTATTTTTACTTAGGATTTAAACAATGACAACCTCCCTCCCTTCCTGAGATAGCCTAATTTTAACTACTCAGACCAGCTAATAAAGAGACTGAGCTGAGACCAACAAGGTCTGCTTTTTCTTATTTTCCCAATCTTTTTCTGATTTTCAGTACTCACTGTAATGCTTCATATATGTTGTTTCATTTACATTGTTTTACTGTTCTAACAAAACAAATTAGGAAGACCTTGTCAGTAGCACAACAAAAGCCAGCAGTGGAGATGATCAGGATATATAGCAGAGAAAATTTGAGTATTAAAGCAGGATCATTATTTAGCAGTACCAGTATTCAACTTCACATGTTTTATATATCATAATCAAGTGGTATGTGGTATAGTCATATATGGACTACCTCAATGATCCACATAATCTTTAGCACTCATTTATAAGCATGTTACAGTTGAACGATGAAAGTTCCCCTAACATATTATCTTGTTGATTGCTTCAGGTCTGGATCTGCAACTTTTGGAAGCACAGGAAATTTTTCTTATGGTAGTGGAATCCACTGCTTCTAGCACCATCTTCTGAAAGTGCAGGGTCGGCATTTCTGGAAATCACAGGCCATTTCTTCAGAGAAGCCTAGGTACAAAACTTCCTATGGAATTTGGTAGGAATGTGATCCTTTAATTCCATTAGGAATCTAATTTAAGCATTGGACTGAATTTTAAAAAGTGCAATAAAGAGATTTACTTAATTACTACGCAGAGTTAGTGGAGTCTGAAGCAAGAATCAGAAATCCTTTCATTTAGAAATGTTGAGTGAGCCCTTCTCATATAGGAGAAGACATACATTTAATAAAACATGCTTTGTGTCTTTCAGAGAATTTAAAATAAACATGTGCAGGAACAATACTAGAAGATACCACAGTGTTGTTTAGTGTCAAGGTATGACTTTTGGAAAATATTAAGCTCCATGGGTAAACATTGACTAAAAGTTGTAGGGTGGGAATCTGCATACATTGGGATGCTGCTTAAGTGATGAATATTTCAAGCTGTTTTCTGTTAAGGAAGTGTCTTCTATATATTTCCATTTAATTAAGATTTTTTTTTTATTTTTTTTTTAACTAACCTTGATAACTGGTACAGCAGAAACAAACAAGAATGATAAACACTCATTAAAGCTAAAGCAATATTATCTAGGGACCACTCCATCTCTAAGTGCTGTGGTGTTTAATTATAGGTCACTGTTAATTAATCTAGAAGCATTTCTTCTATTTGGTTTGCTGTCAACAATAATTATATATTCTTAAAGAGGCAATTAAAAAAAATCAACTGAAATTCAATAGTGCAGTACAAATACACTACCAAGACATGGGAAAGGCAAAACTGTATACTAAAATATCCATTCATCCAAGATAAGTGCTCGTAAATGTTTTAAATCAGACCTGTTAATGGTCAACTCAATGAATCACTGCACATATCTAAAATGATATGCTGACATGTTGTTTAAATATAACAAAAGCTGTTTCCTTTGTTTGCAAAAAAAATAACAATTTAGGCCATTGAGAACCATGTTTTGAAGATGTTTTATGTAAATGGTGGGCAAGACCGAGGTTCAAGATGTTGCCACATAGAGATGATCTAAAAGTAGTTATATATAGTGCTAAATTTTAGGTACCCTACTTAGGTATGGAAATCAGGGTGCCAGCTAACTCAAGTGCCAATGCAAACAAGACAGATTTTCTCTTCCAAACAGCACTCTAAATCATCTAAGTTTGTGTTCTAGTTTTAGATGTTCTGAGTCATTTCTCCTTCTGGTTAAGCAAATTTTTTTACTTATAATTTCCATGATGCATTTCCCTGAGAAACTTGCCTAAACACAAAGAAGGGTAGATCTGTACTTATGAAGTAGTTTTTAAATAATCCCAAGTCTTTCCCTGCCTCTGTAGGAGCCAGACTGGAATCCTGCAACTGCTATGCACTAGACTTTTGTAGGCTTTTGATTAAAACTGAGGAAATGCAGTTTCCTCAGTTCTTCAGAAGGGTTCCTCTGCACCCTTCTTTGCTACTGAGTTTGGCCAAACCAAGCCTTGTCTCTCAAACTCTGTATCTGCAAATGGAAGGGATGAAATTGGAGAGCTAGAAATGCATCTGCAGGAACAAACAAGAAACTAGATGTAAGAAAGATTTTTTTTTCCCCTTTCTCATGCAATTAAAATGTTGATGAAATAATTCACAAATAAAAGTATTCTTTTAAATTAAAAACAAAGCGCTGAATTGTTATTTTATTTTTCAGATATTCTAGTTTCCATATGAAAGTTAGGCATCAGCACTACTCATTTAATGAGTTTGTTGTGAAGAAAACAAGTAGTCTTTTTGTTAAACTTTTCCAGTTGGGTAGTATTTGTATTTTTCCCACGACTGCTGCCCAGCCATTGTTTTTTCTTTTTATTCCTGAACTAATGTAAAACTTATATTTTGTGAGTAAGTAAACAAGACAAAACAAAAATACAACAACAAAACAACAACATAGACCCATGGCTCTCAGGAAGGTAAAAAAAAATAATCTTATGTTTTGTTAAATGTTTTTCTTTGTATTTCTTAGACAATTCCTCTTTCTCATGTCTCTCCTTAGTAGCAGAGACCAAATGAGATCACATAAAAGAAAGATATTTTGACACTAAGAAATGATATTTTCTGTCTGAAAGAAGCTATCAGTGCCCAGATATTTTTCTTGCAAATGTCCTCTTGCTTTTCAGATCAATGGTTCTTTAAAACCCATTTCATCTGGAAATTCCTTCATTGTCCCCTCAAAACTGAACTTGGCCGGTGTATCCTGGAAGACAGTCACACAACTCCCTTTGCTGGTGGCCATACACAGTGATAACACTGGATAATACATTGAAATTCCTACCTCCATTTCTATTGGGGTGTCAGTAATGCAGCAAATGCTGTGGAAATTAAGTTAGTTGTTAGTTTGAGTAAATGCCAAATTGGAGTAATAATTTAGTTTTGATTAAAGCTGTGAATTATATAGGAAGAAATAGCCAAGAAAAATATCGGTGATCCAAGGAAATCAAAAGAAAATCAGAGGTTAAAGTTCTGGGTTTCTGGGTTGTGCAACTGACTCATTAAAACAGCCTGTATACCAAAGGAAAGACTTTTTGGAAAGATTTTGGTACGTACCTGGAGAACAATATCTCAGCAATTCTAGCTTCAGTACTAGGCAAATTGATATAATTCATAACAAAATAAGTAAGTATGATAGCAAGAATAGTTTGGTTGATACAATGTTTTTGGATATCCAACAGTTTTTAAGCTGTCTACCCTTAAAAAACTAAATTGTCATGGAATAAAAAAAAAAAAGAAAAAAAAAAATTCTGTATTAACAGCTTGTTATAAAATGAGAACTAATGGAAAGAAGCAAGCATTTCATTAGCTAGGTGTTACCATTAGGTATTAAACTGGAAGCGGAGGGCAAGTAATATGATGACAAAATTTGCTGGTGGTACAGAATAGTTCAGAATCATTAAAATTTTGGTTTCAGTAATAGTGAAAAGATACAGATCTGTGTCCTGATGCTGAATGTGAATAACTAAGCTGCAAAATGGTTTCCATGTATGTGAATGTTACATAGGCTAGAAGTCTTTGGCCTGAAAGAGAGATGACAGAGAGATAGAGAAGATGATTACATTATTTAGGTTTTCTCATAATATGAAAACTGGAAAATTCCCAGATTAATTTTCTGTTATCTATTTCTGCCTTGTTCCTGAGCCTTTTCTGTCGGACTCAGCAGCTTATCGGGACAATACATTTTCCAAAGTACTTATTTGTATTTTTGAAATATTTACTTTCTTTATATAAAAATAAGAAGGAATTCAAGAAATTTGTGAATGGTCATCATGAAGTGGGATACATATGCTGTTCCCATTTCAGTCTCTTGCACAAAGTCCATTAATCAGTGTCAAACACTGCAAGGGCAAGCTAGGAACTGGAAAATTTTATGCTTGCCTGTTTCTTATATTCTTTCCCAATCCATCTGCTATTGGCCATAAATGTATATAGAAGAGGTAGAAGATTAACTGGGTCATTGATCTGGTCCAACATGGCTACTGATAGACACTGAGCTGTCCCTAACCCAGACTACTCTGCCATTAACATCAAGCTTAACATCAAGGAGTTATAACAACTCCTGCTCATACTAAATAGTGCAACAGCCTGGTCTTTTTCCTATGATAAACACCTTTCTCCTCCAAGGTGAGGAGCCTGATACTTTGCTCTGCAGTCTCAGCAAACTCTGTGGAAACCCATTCTGAACACAAAGCTGAAGCAGGTGATGGATTAATGCAGTTGTCTGTCTCCTTTCAGGAACATACTAGTATAACTCTTCTGTAATTAAAAGATATCCCTAACATTCTCTAGAGTCTTTAAAAGGCTTTGCTGTTTTGCCATTGCTGACACAGTTAAGTAGTGCTAGCACCTCTTACTATTTAGAATGGGAACAAATGCTGTGGGCATATGTTTTCATGAGAGTTACAGGCACATCCCTGACAACTGCTTGACACCATCATCAGTGCTTTCTTATAAAGCTTTTTATGCTGTACACTGTTAAAATGATTAATGAATTTAGATGCTGTTTCATGTGATAAGGGAAAATGTGTAGTATTAACCAAGTAATTCAACATAATTATGAGAAAAATACTACAGTCAGCTGTTTCAGGATATCTCTGATAAATTATGCTTATGTTATTAGTTACATGATCTTCCTTTGCTATCAATAAACATCTAAAAGGGATTATTATTATTATCATTAATATTATTATTATTTCTAGTTGGCAGTGACACAGCAAGCTGACCATTAGCTTCCAGTCAGTAGAGATAAAGTACATCCACTCAGACAGATTAACACGTAGTTACTTGCATATCCATACACAACTTTCTGTTATTCCTGGAACTGCTTAGGTTTGTATCATGGGGGGTTGTATTGAGCTGAAACATGTTTCTTCCAAATTGTTTTCCTCTTGCTGCTTAGAAAGAATATTTGTTTTAGCTATTAGCTAAATCTAGAGTTAGTTGATGGACTCACTGCTCACAAAACAGTCCTGGGCAGTGTAGCAAATTAAATTGAATACTGCAGTTACCAGTTATAAAAAACTAAAATTACCAAATGTGTTTCTCTATGTGAAGCAGAGATGTGGCCTTTTAAAATATATATTGTCTAAACAGAAGCAGGAAAGACATGATTAGTTGGTAGCTCCACTTCATTTTATGACAATTTGAAGAAGATGTTTAATAGTGAACAAGAAGGCAAGAAGTGAAAATATGAAGTGTTTGGTGTGCTTGAATCCCCATACTAGCTTAGTTTTTCCTCTGTGAGAAATTTGGTACTTTACTGCTGAGTCTAACACTCTAACACTGTTCTTTTGTTTTCTTTCAGTTTTTTTTTTTTTTTTTTTTTTTTTCCAGCTATTCCTCATCATGCACAACAGCTGCACCAGTTCATCAGTATTTTAGTTTTTAAATTTACCTGAAGAAACGGTCTTACAGAAAAGCTAGTATGTGCACCAGTGTTGTGTGACACTTAAACTGTTGAGAGAAGAAAAACTTAAACCTAACCAGAAAAATAATGTGTAACAATGTCTATGCAATTTTTTATTTTATTTTATTTTATTTTATTTTATTTTATTTTATTTTTTGGTGGAAGCTATACTGTGCTAAGGTTAAAATGAGTGTTGCTTTTTTTTTTTTTTTCTTTCCAGCAAGGAACAGGTTTGGACCTGTTCTGACAGTCAGCACGACTTTTTTGGTCCTGACCATAGCCCAAAACTTCCTGATCTACACATGTGATGATAACTGTCATTAACTAAGTTTAACTGTAGCAAGTGTAAATATCTGAACTTCACTCCAAGATTTTCTTAACAAAATGCAAGAAACTAGAAGTAGTTTTGAGGTTGCATTGAACTATGCCTGGCAAGCTTTGGAGAAGTTTTTAAGTAACTTAAACACTGCTGTTATCTGTATTATTTGTCTTTTTGCTTCAGTTACTTTCAGTAATACACCAAGCAAATTGACTTTACATGTCCTGGCCTATCATCTAAATAAGCTTATTTTATGTTTTTGAAGGATTTCTCTCTCTTCTCTATGCAGTTGACAGTATCATACATGTCATTGCTTAGATCATGCATTCTGTGTCTGTGCAGATTTTTTTTTTTTTCCTTGTATCATTAGTCACCTTGTTTTAAAATGTTCAATAAAGTTGTAGTATCATTTTACATTCTTTCCAAATGGCTCTGTGGCAGCTGGGCCTAATTCTGCATCTCACTGCTACATTAGAATCAAAGAATCGCAGAATATCCTGAGATGGATGGGACACTCAAAGATCATCGAGTCCAGCTCCTGCCTCCACACAGGACCACCCAAAACCGTCTGTCTGAGAGAGTTGTCCAAACACTGCTTGAACTTTGGAAGGCTTGGTGCCATGACCACTGCCTTGGGGAGCCTATTCCAGTGCCTGACCATCCTTTTGGAAACATAGCTGATACAGGCTACTGACAAAGAGATGTTTGTACTAGTTCTTTCAAACCATGTTATGATTCTCATTTGTATTGTTCAGCTGCCCTTTCTCATTTTGATATTTTGTTATTGGTAAACTTTAAGGAGAATAAACAATAGATAAGCTCTTAATCATTGTACATTCCAAAGAGAAAAAAAAAAGGTTTGACTAATTTCTGTGAAAAGTAAGGTATATTTTTATTATTTCTGAAAGTTGTAATTTTGAAGTCATTCTCATGTTTAAATATTGCTTTTTCATTTTCATTAAACAGCTTGAGAATTTGTCATATATTATTTAGTCAGGTTGTGACCTTGCTTTTCTATGAAGTTGCTGATTGCCATTAATTTTTCTTTCTTACAGATTTTTATTTCTAGAAGCGTTTTCAGTTTCAGTGTACTAGTCTAAAGGGTGAAATGTATTATACATGCACTACTGTACATGCTGAGTACTTCTGGGATGTTTAACTTTGAGAAGAGATGACTCAGGGGGATCTTAACAACATTTTTTTAAGTGAGTGATGGGAAGGGGTAAAAGAAACAGAACAAACTTCTTTGTGATGTCTCTTGAAAGGATAGGAGGCAATGAGCACAAACTAAAATGCAAGAAATTTTGTTTAAACATTTAAGCATACATTTTTACATATAAGGGTGATTGAACCCTGGAACGGTGCTATTCAGAGAGGTTGTAAAGTCTCTGTTCCTTCTCCTTCAGTCCAGAATTAATCCTAAATTAACCCTTCAATTTTTCTCTGATCTATTTTTCCATATATATATATACATGTATATATACACATATTAATTTACATTCCCCATCTCCTTATTTCATTCTACTTCTTTCTGCAGTTTTCTCATCTTCTTCATGTCTTTGACCTGAAAGTGCTTTCCAGCCCACCACTGTGTGTTATTTTTGAAACTAAGAATGGAGGATTACTGTGGGGTTTAACTGCTACTCCTGGTTGGTAACTCCAAAGTAAGAGAAGCTACTTATTTTATGTTGTACAATACCACCCTCCACTGGCAGTTTCTCCTTCCCTCTACATTTCACTGGAGCCTACAGCAACACATGGATATCCCCTGCCTTCAGAATTCACAAGAGAATTATCCTTTAGAAAGCTGTATGTCTTACATTTTTATTAGGAAAAAGAAACAATGCCACTGTACCGTCCTTCTCAGCCCCTGCATTGGATTTTGGTATCATGACAGTTTATTTCACTATTTTTTTTCTGACATCTTTTAAATTCTGACTCCCATTTCTTGGTGGCTACCTTGATGGCTGGTCCCCAGCTTCCCCATGACACAATACAAAGCATACTTCAGAAACCAGTCCTTGTTTTTAGCTAGATTTGGTGCTCTGCTCAGTGCAAATGGGTAAGGACATTTTACATGGATTCCTGCCATCTCAGCCCTGAAATAAGTGGGGTTTTAAAGAGATGGGGGTCCCTGGGGCTCCTCAGCTATCTGATCTGGAACAGCAAAGCATAGGTACCCGGTAGGATGCACCAGCTTTTTGCACCCCATCAGCACTCAGCCAGACAAAAGCTTTTGGAGGAACCAGCTCAAGGCTGATTTTGGTTCTGAGGATGTTAAAACAAATAGCATTCTGTATAACAGCTATGCCCCTGTAATGATAATCCCAAGTGAGACACACTGTAGGCAGGCTGAGTATTCTAACAGCAATAACCATTCAGGACTGCCTCCTTGCTATAAGCCCATTAATGGCAAGACAGGATTGTGTCTCTGTCCCTTTACAGTTAACACCACAGCCATCAGTCTGCCTTTTTACAGTCTGGCGTATGAATACTTCTCCCTTGTACCATGCAGCCACCTTCTGCAATCCCTGAGGCTCCTCTCACAGACTCCCATCTCAGCCTCCCTCCCTCTCCTTGACTTTCTTTACCATCCTGTCTTCTGACTATCTGTCAGCTAATCCCTTACTAATTAAACTCTGCCCAAAGGACAAGTAAACAGAGTAGCACACATGAAATTTGCAGGCAGTAGTTCCTCTTGCTCTGTTTGTATATTTAATCCTTTGCGCTAGCTTTTATCAGCTTGTCTATTTAGATAAGAAGCTGTTGTGGAGCAGGGATGCTGTGTATATATTGTGCAAGCTCCACTTTCCTAAGCACTATGGTAACAAACATAATAAGAGCTAATATCACACAGTGCTTGAAGGTCATTAGAGGCAGCTGTTGCCATGTCTTGAGGGTGTTAGAGGCAGCTATTTTACTGCTGCCTGCTAGAGATCTGCTTCTGAAAACAGGTCCTGCTTATGGAACTCAACACCTTCACTGTCACCATCAAGTTAGGCTGAAAACTCTTTGGGGGATCTTCCTGGGCACCAGTTTCCATCAAAAATTTTCATTTTTTTATAGAACATTTTTATAAAATAACAATTAAAACATACAAGTGTCATTGACCTTTCTTCACATGCATGGGAACATGAGGACATGGGTACATGCAGCACTAGGTTGCATCTTCAACTTACTTCTTCAAGAAGCTTGAATAGCTTAGTATGAAAAGAAACAATGTCTTCGGAGGGTTACCACTGCCTTATTTACTATGGATGTCTGTGGTTTTAGTTTGAGTGACCTCTGTTGAGACCTTTTGTAACTTGTGTAGCAATACGTGAAGTCCATTTGTGTTTACGTGCAATATATAATAATACGATTATCCATGCTATACTACAAGGTGAAAGCAGCATTCTGTCCATTTGTCATACTGAAGATAACATAAAATGGTTACTTGTTCCCATTTTTCTTTCCATATTCTTTTCCCCCGCATCTCATTGTCATCCAAGGCAGGCATGCCTCCATAACTTAGTGTAGAAACTGGAAGTTGGAAAGCATTTATTGTTCTGGGAAATAAAATAGCTTTTTGAGAACAATGCAAGGGAATACTAAGCCTCACTAAGCAGGAATCCCTGATATATCTGGGCAACTGATTTTAAAAAAAAAAAAAAAGAGAGAGAGAGAGAGAGAGAGAGAAATACTTATTAATAAGCTATTTTGCTGTGTCCTAAGGGCTTCCATGAATAAGCTTGTGGGATGTCTGTGGTTGATCTGAGCTTCAGGTCAGGGTTTTGGGTCAGTTATATTGGGCAGGGTGCTGTACAAATTGTTTCAGGATTAGTGCTGTCGATTTGGGGTCAGAAATCTGCCAAATCTCCTGCAACATGTATGTGGGACACCGTATTAGATATTCTTTTCACAGGAAGTCTAACACTGTGGTAGGATATGCAGTGATCAGTGGCCACTCTGGGAAATGTTACATGTTTTTAAGCTCTGTGCTAAAAAACATAACTTCCCTAAGTAAATAAAAACTCCAAACATGCTTTAGGCACTATGACACATGATGGTCAGAAAAGAGAAGTTGATTTGTGTAGATTAAAAGAATGAGTTGTTGTTATGGAGCTGATTAGCAAAAATCCCTCACAGTGACCAGGATTTCATCCAGAAGCATAATGTGAAACCAAGTGTAAAAACCCAAACAAACCTACACAATCAAAAGAGAATGGAATGCAGATGTTATAATGAAATAAAATGGGTCATAAGGAAGAAACAGAAAGAGAAACAGAAGGTCCAATAGCAACAAACACATAATGATAACAGTGTGAGGAATAATAATGATGGAAGTCAATGAAATATGGTGTTATGCATATTCATGAAGCACCCAAGAAAAAAAGGTGACTTTTGCCTAAATCTCCAAGAATTTTGATAAGTCAGCTAAAATGTTGGGAGACATGGACTGAAATCTAATCTTAGACATACTTTACAAATCTGTGTGTAGGACCACTGTCAATATTCCTACTTTGGCTATGAAAGTGAGCTAGAGTACTCCGTGTTCTTTCATAATGTAATTTTTTTTTTTGAATAGAGAAACAGACTTCTGTTCTGCTACAATATGACAGGCTGATCAAATTTTCATAATTTCTAATAGCCTCTTATCAGTATTCATTTTATTCCTAATGCAGTAACAATAAGTCTTATCACATGTGACAAAAAATATTCCCAATAACAAAGGCAACAGAGATTAAGTAACATGGTAAAATTTTTCCAATTCATTAGAATTCCACCAGCAAGACTTTTGACATTGATTTCCTGTAGCACTTTGGAAACATTGCTTACCCAGCAAATATCACAACAAAATAAACAAATAAGCAAAACGTACATAAAAACATCTGAATTTATAGGAGTTGTTTTGATCCCATTCATGTTGCATGTCTCATGGGAACAAGTCTGGTTAAAAATGTCATTCATGGTGATGAAGAATTCTGATTCTATATACCCAGATCTAGAGGTACAAGTGGTTCTCCTGGCAGAAATAACATTTCTTTATTGAATACAACCACTAGATTGGCTGAGAAACAAAACAAAGACACATAGCTCTTCATTCAACATTACAGAGCCTACTGAAAGGTACAGGAAAGTTTCTGTGATACAACATCATTTCTTCAAAATCACATCTGTATTCACAAAGAAGGAGAAATGTTTTCATATTATAGTTGACTTTACTTCAGAAAAGCAGTTAATGTGACTTAAGTTTGGGTTGCTATATGTTATGTTACAGGCTTAATTTTATTGCATTGGTTAAGTTATATTACTTTCCTCAAAGAATTTCATGCTGTAGAATAGTTGTCAGTTTAAGTGTTTTATGAAAGTAGCTGAAAAGTCCCACATGGGACTTAATCATTGTCTTCTATAGAATTCAGATAAGGATTGCAGCAGATGGGTCTGCTGCAAACTTGCAGAGACTGAAGGGAGGACATCTGCTGAACGGGAAGACAGCTTCTCCTTCCAGAAAACTGCACAGAGCCAGTATCAGATAAGTATCTTATATTTGCATTACTGATTCTTCTCGTAACCCTCTTAGTAGACTGGATTTGTGCTTTTTTAGTGAAAGTGCATTGCCTTTCAGCTCTTAAATTAGCTTTATTCTAATTCCCTTAACACACAACAGATGGAGAGCTATAATCTGAAGGGTCCTGTAACAAAGTGTCCCAAGTGTACTCTTAATAAAGGACTTGATTCCATCACATATTTGGCTTGAGTTCTACAAACTAATATTAAAATACATGATTAGTCTAATCAAAACTACTGTTTCTGCTTGTGAACAATGTGTAGCACATTTGCATGTGTTTGTATGACTGAAACCTTGTATACAAGCTTTTCTTCAGTTAATAGTTTTCTAATTCAGTGTAATAAATGTATTTGTTTCCTTCTGAGATTGTCAGCTACAATTTACAGAGACAGAAATCTTAGAATGATATAAATAAGTGGCAAAGACATGATATAAATAAAACACCAAACCAAACTAGTTCTTTGTTTTGATTTTAGATTTTGGTTTGTTTTGGATTGTGACTGGATAATAAAAGTTGGCTGCAGTTTCATAGAGACCTTATTATTTATTTATTTTTAATACAAGGATTTAAACGCATCTGGACTCCACAAAGATTGGTTCAAATAAAAAATGTATCATGACAAATTTTGTCAGAAACTCTTTAAAAAATATATATAAGTCATTTATGGTATTTTCTGCAGAATATAAAAATAATGAAAAGTAAGAGGTTCACTAAAATATTTTTGCTGAAACATATCTTGAGGGTGTGGAAACCTACACAGTCCTACACATGTTCATAATACTTGAAGCAATAACAGGAACATACAGCTTTGTTAAACTGCAGAGGATAAATTGCCATTAAAATGTCAGCATTTCTTTCTGTGCTTTAGGAAGGTAATTAGAATCACTGCTACAGTAGTTGCTTTTGTTACATTTGCACAGACTTCATTACAGAGAAAAAACATTCAATATGAGTGAATTCTGATGCTTCTGAATATATTTTCCACTTCATAATATAAAAGGGCTTTGTGAAATTCACTTGACAGCTGCTGAAGCATTAGAGAATATGAACATATTGTAAGGCATGAGTTCAGCTTGCCAAGTCAGAGGGCAGAAAAGCACCTTTTCTCTCCTCAGTTTTTGCAAAGCTTTTTTGCAAGGCTTGTTTCATGTCCACAAATGCAGGATAGATACTTTGGTATTGATGGTTGGTGCTGAAACTTCCAGCACTTGTTGAGTGCACTGTGAACATGCTTTCCTCTTCCTAATAAGGCAGAAAACAATTATCTTTTCAATATAACACAAAATGCTCTGTTTTGCTTTAATTGTACAGTCAGTGCTCTTGCTGAAGTTGATTATGGTCTCAAGGGAATAACTGTGTAGTATTTTATACCCATGTTTGTGTTTTATGATTCATTGTTCACTTTTTTTTTTAGTGCTTCTTAACTAACTTGTGGCAAATACGAGGGGACATGACTATAAAACTGCTAAGTCTGGAATTCCAGTCTGATGAAAAACTATAAACCTCTGAGAAAATCAACAAATTTTCAACCCCATATAATCTGATCTGTTATTCAGGAGATTTTATATTGCACAAGGAGGATGGGTAGAAAACGAATCCCAGACAGCTGGAAAAAGGCACAGGTGCAAGCAGAGAGGGAAAGGAAGATGCAGAGATGCTCATGGCACATGAGCAACTCAGTCTGACCTTTAGTTCTCATTGGTGAAACTAATTAATCTAATCTAATCTGGGCAAACCAAAGGGGTTGATTTAAAGGCCAGCTGACAACATCTTGTCCTAGTGAATAAAAGGAACAATGCTACTTAACTGGGATTAGCCAATTGATGTTTCTGGATATGAAATCACTCAGATTCTGCCAAATGGTAAATAACAGACCTTAAAGAGGATAAATGTATTTAATAGGATAGTACCAAGTGTAAATGCATTATCCAGACTTCCCAGAACCAGTGTAGTTCAACTCTGTCTTGCTTACCAGGCACTATGCACTGTACAGTCCCTCACAGTGCACAGGGACATCTAATGACTGAATCAGAGACTGCAGTTAAAACATATGCCTCATGCCGTAGATAAAAAGTGTATACTCCTCAAGGAGAGGCTGGGGTGGCGCAGGCAAGGCAGGTGTTCAGAAAATTACTTCACCTCTATACAAATTTTCCTTTACATAAACCAAATAAAATTGAGTATTATTTGAATAAGAACCTGAAGAAAACTGTCAACTGAATAAGTAACTGAGATAATGCAATATTAAAACTATTATTAGTATTATTTTTTTATATATATATATATCCTGACCTATGCAATATTAAAACTAATTGAAACAACCTAGCACCATTAACCCCTTACCCCCACTTATATTTTGCCACTGAGCAGGGTATAGTTTTACAGTCACACGAGATACCTACATGTATATGTAAAAAAAATCAGAGTACTGCACATACAGTAAAATTATCTTAGCAGTCTTCCTAAGGCTGCTTCCTAAGGAATTGAAGGAAGTGTAATTAGAATAATGTTCTCAGATTTTAGAAAATTGGAATGAATTCTCCGTTCATCTACAGATATTCTGTGTGACCTTCAGAAAAACCCTTGAGTCAGATCCCCAAGCCTGCAGTCTGGGGGAGTCAGGGATTTGCCAGGCTTTGATGATTTGGAGCTTTGTTGATTGGTCTAACTCATTTCCATAAACCTTGCCTATCTCTGGGAGGATGAAAATGTTAAAAAGTTTTTTTTTTTTTTTTTTTTTTTTTTTTGTTGTTTTTTTTGATAGTGAAGGCATTTTAAAATTGGAAGGATGATTATTTATGTAGGTGTTGTTCTTACCTATACCTTCAAAAGGTGCCTATAGAATATTTGTTCAAATTTATTATTCACAAATAGTCATTTATGTATACAGATATCTTGTGTGTGGTATCATAGCAACATTTGTAAGTTTAGATGGGATGATTAATTTGTATGTATTTTGCCCTCTTTCTTGGCTTTTTGCTATTCCAGTAATTGTACTATGTATCTACCTTATTGCTGCATTAAAATACTGTATTTGAAACATAATAATTAACAGCAGCTGCTGCAAAAGTTTTTTGCTTTCTGTTTATTTTTAATGAAGTTGATGTTATTTTAATGACATGTTTGAATCATAATAATAAATATTTCCTTTCTTGCATAGGGTAATATTTTCTCGAGTTTTTCAAGATACCAGGCAAGGCAATATCAAGACAAGGTCTTGAATAAAAGTACTGACAAAGAAGTTTTTAGCTGGTTAATTCTGTTTTCATCAAGAGAGGTGTCTTCAGTGGGAATTATTAAAAAAAAAAATCATTGAACTCTGATATTATTAAAACAAAAAGATAGACTGCCTGTCATTGCCTGCTTAACTTTAAAACCTTTTGAGGATTTCTATAACTCCCATTGGCTACCCCCCCCTCCCCCCAAATAAAATAAAATATCCCTGACAGGTTTTCTCTATGTTGGAAATGCCAGTGGACTCTGGGGACCTCTTCTCATTCTTTATAGGCTTCCCTGTTTCCTTTAAATCATTGATAGAACGTTTCTCCATATGATCTCTCTTTCCTTATAAAAATCTATTTGAAAATCTCTCTCCTGGGGAATGAAACCAAAACCCTGTCTTTGAACATTCCTTCTGTTTGTGTCACTGTCATAAGATGGATTTTCAGGAATCATCTTTATCATCTTTTTAGCAGTTACTGAAGCATGAGTGATTGCTTATTTGTAGAGACGATAAGGGCTGCTGTAAGTTTCTTTACATAAGACTAGAATAGCAACTTTACTTTTGGAATCATAGAGATTGTTTGAATTTACTTGTGCTGCTCCAATTTGTGACTGTTTTTCAGACTCCTCCCTCTAAAATTATCAGAAGTGCTAGAGTCACAGAGTTGTAGACACAGACAACAAAAATGTTGTGAATATGCCTTTGTGTTCTGACTCAGTTTGTTTACAACTTTGACTATTAAGAGCCAGGAGTGAATGTAAAAAGAAAAGGAAAATATCCAAGGTGTTTGTTAACTGTAATTCTTTTCTACTGAGAGGAGTTGAAGCAATGATAACAATGGTGTACCCCTTTCCTGATTGCAATTTTTAAAGGTTTAGGCCTGCACAGTCAGAAATATGTTCAGCTTCAAAGGACCCATCCAATCATTGGAACTGAACTTGTCCCGATATATTTATATACCTGCAGACATATAGGACACTGGAAAACGTTATGATTACTCATATCTATTACATTTGTATATGATTCTATACATAACCTTCAGGGGGAACTACAGAAGGAATTAGGAAATTGAGTGGTAGGATGGTAAGCATAATTCATGGCTGATGTATGCAATGTAATGAGTGTTCGAAGGAATGATTAAAACTAATCACATCTTTCACTGGGGCCTTAATAAAGAGCCCTTAATAAAGGTTAGAGAATACCCCAAATAGGAGACAAATGATTCTGAACTTTCTGTGGAGTTTTCATGTAACTTAGTGGGATGTACTTCGTGGAATATTGTCTTTGGTTTTGTTAACTTTGCTCTACAACATTTCTTGCATAACCTCCAGGAAGACATGGAAACATTCTTTTCCTGTTTCACTTCCAAGAGAATAATCTGATGTAACATTGATTTTCTGAGGCTTAATTTATGGATGCCTGATAATTACCTTGAGACCCCTACTTAGAAGGTGATATAACAGGTGCAGAACATTACATCCTATTAGCATTTAAGAGGGCAAAGTTTTTTAATGCTTAAAGAGACACCATGAATATTGATTGATTCAAAATGTTAATCTGCAGTCCAGTATTCTTATGAAACCCATTTGCTGTTCATGCTGCATCTATTGTACCTCCTAAATGAGATAAATCATTTATAAAATTCTAGCATTTCTGATGAAGCACCTACTGAAAGTAAAATTCAAGAAACTACTTGTATCTATAATTTTAAAACCTATTTTTATGTGACTGATTAGCCCCTGGTACAGAGAGATTGTGTTGCCTAAACAGAGGAATCTGCTTATATACAAGATTCTGGTTTAAAAGAATACATTTAATTATATTATAGTTAAATTGATAATAATTAAATTATAATATAAAACTATCATTTTCAAAATGGAGGACACATTATTTGTATATTTTTATTTTTTCTGTATTTTCTTCATAAAAAGACAAGAAAAATATAAACAGACATAAAAGATAGGACCAAATACTTGTCTTACTTTCTCTCATCACTGTAAAAAATGGCAATTATTTTGGGGAGAACTATAAAAGTACACTGAGTAATATTAGTTGTAGCAGTAGTAGTAGTAACAGTAGTAAAAATAATTTTTGAGAAATTTCTGAACCTCTCATAAATTATGCTTATAGCCTTTCACTTTTTTTTTTTTTTCTTTTTCTTTATTTTTTTTTCTCTAAACAAATAGCCAAATCCACCTTCATGTTTCAGCAAAGGTTCCAGACTGAGAATAAGAAATACAAATTCAGGTTTCTGAATGCAGAGTTCTTCACAGGAGTTAAGTTTCTAAGACAGTGTTGGTAGAGATTGAGTAACTACAGTCAGAAGAATTAAGCTGCTGATGAAAAAATCCCTAGGGGCTAGACTGAGTTACCCCACATGTGTCTTGTGTCATCTGAGGTTCCCAAAGGGAACCAAGCAGTCAAAATATGGCTGACAGATCTGACCCACTGCCTCTGCTAGACCTGTAACCTCCTGGATCAGCAGCTGGAGGCCAGACAAGTAACAAGGGTCATTTCAGGCCTGAGACTTCAAACCATGCAGTGACACAGGCAATCTGGAGACTCTATTGCTGAGATGCTTAGGTCTGTTTCAGATGACAATTTTAACAGTAAATTTCATCTATCTTTTCAGAGACCACAATGTTCCCCAACACTTATCATGAAAAAAAATGATGTTTTATATGTTTTTATATGTCACTATCTACTTATATATTCATAAGTATAATTAATATACTTAAATATTATATAGCTGGACTTATATAACTGTAGCTGTAAGTATAAATTTTACTTTGTGTATATACTTTACACAATGCTTAAGAACAGTCTTTTTTTCCCCTCACTGCATTAAAGGTTTAATGAATAAGGAGTATCAGACATGGTTTTACAAACCTTTGCATACAGTACATGCAGTGATGGATGCTATGTAGGGTCCTTTAATATTCTTTCTGTTCTCTAATGTGGTGTTTGAAACTCCTTAGCACTCTGTTGCATGTTTGAACTCTGGTGCATGTTTGAACAGAATCACAAAATGGCATGGGTTATAAGAGGTCTCTGGAGGTTACCTAATCTAGCACTCCCATTGAAACAGATCCAGTCAGAATGCAGATCTTCACAGTCTTAGCCAGGATCTAACTTGTTGTCTTATTTCAAGGGAGCAGTAAGACAGTGCCACCTCCCACTCTTCGTTTTACAAATTGATATGGTGGATTCATAACCTCTCTTGAAAATATCTGAGAAATAAATGCCACAGCTCTGACTGGTTTTGGTGGAGATTACTGTTGATTTAATTAAATCTATTTGCATTTCTAAGATTTCATAGGCCACACCCTGAGGGGAGCTAAACCTCTGTTGCACTCTGGCTTCACTTGAATTTGTCACGGAGACATAGCACACTGGAGCTACATTTCTTCTGAGTCATGGATATGCCTTTCAGAAATTATGGGTTTTACAGTCCACTTTAGCAGGATAACAATTATAGAAAACACTAAGGCTTTGAAGAAGTGCTTGGACACCAGTTTCAGCTGGGATGCCTGCTACCTGTTCAAGAAGGATTTAGACTGCACTGCTGGATTAATTAAACAAAAATATGACTTGGAAATAATTTATCTGAGTATGCTGTTGTAAACCTCTTATCTGCTAGAAATATAAAGAGCATGCACATTTTTCTTGTAATTAGAGTTTCTTTATACTATATACACAGATTATACATATATTACCCAGTATTTTCATGGCATTGATGGAAAATTCATTATGCAAATATTTCTATTCTAGTGGATGTGATTTTAATAATTTCTTGAGATTGTTTCCAGCCCCTTGCAAAATGTTTCAATTTTTTGTTCAAAATTTTTCAAGTTTAGTCCATGTTTTGTTCTTGTTTTCCCGTTCAGGGGTGATACTTTTAAATCCTCATCTGCATAAGTGAGCACTCAAATACAGCTGCTGTTTAGCATTTCTGATGTTGTGGAAGATTGAGGTGATAAGACATCTTTCTGGGGTGTGCCATGGACTATCTTTACAAGATTCCAGATTATTTTAGGAGATTTATATACCAATTATATACCTCTAAATTTAGAGAACTAAGTGAACATCAGAGAAACTTGCCTGATCTATTACGTCTTCCTGCTAAAACTAGTACAGAATGACAATCAACTGGTTTTTGTATTCACCAAGGTACCTCTAAGAACATTTCTGAAGTATGATTTTTCATATACTCTCAACTGCTGTGAAGATAGAACCAAAATATTGTTAAAATATGTTAAATCAGCACTGTGATTAATGGGAAATTTGTGTATATGTGTATATATCAGAAGAGTTACAGTTCCTTGTTCCACTAAGCTGAGCCTAGCTATGTTAATGTTGAGGGAGATGCTGGGGAATTATGGAATATTATATTGTTACTGATGAGAGCATCTAATGACAAAGTACAGCTCTTTGGTGTTACAAAACTTCCTTTACTTTTCCTTTTAGATAGCAAGCATGAACCAGAGTTTCAGACTAGGCTTGGGGAAACGCTGACTGCATCAAATCATGGGCTGCAGAGCTCTGTGAGACCAGCTGAAAGGTCCCTCAAGGCCGGCAGGATTTTAGCTGCATTGGCTTCTGCCACTAATTGAAATGCCAGGAAGGGATTGAAGTTGCATGAAATGTTAATAGCTGTTTGAAAAGCTTGCTCCCTCTACTTAGCTAAACCAAAATGACAGCAGAAATCTACACCAGTTTCTGTAGCCCTGTCAGATGGTATTTGACAATGATGTAATTTGTACTACAAAACTAATATTTTTTTTTCTTTTCTTAAGAAAGGAGAAAAATTTAGATATTTTATAAGCAAGCCAGATATATAACCACTAATCAGAAATCACCTTTAATATGCATGCTGTATTCATAACACTGGAATAACAGTTTAAGCACTCTTGCTGAATCAATAAAGTTTTGGCAGGTTGATACAAGCTGCAAGCAAAAGATTGAAGACTTTGGCACCTCAACAACAAGATATACTTTATCTGTGAAGTAGAATGATGAAGTTGAAAGTAAGCCTTCTATGTTTTATTGCTAATAATATATTGGAAAATTCTGCACAATGCCTCTGAGCTGTATTTTATTTTCCTCCCACTTATAATACCTGGGAATTGATTTTATACTATGGAGTCATTTCATCCCAAGGGTCATCACCACAGGACTCTATGCAGGCCTGTACTATCTTGCCAGTGCAGCCGTAGAGGCAAGCCACAATACATAGGTATAGACACAATGCAAGAACAGAGCACATTTTGGGAAGGGTCTGTCTGTCTGTCGTCTTTATGTCCTCCAATTACATAGCTAATACTACATAAAATCTAATCTGAGCCTTCTCTTCCTAAGGCTGTACAAGCCCATTTCTCTCAGCTTTTTGTTATACGTCTTGTGCTCTACCCCAACCATCCTGTCTGCTTTCATTGGACTCACTCCAGTGTGTTTTTCATACACCCTGTGAGCCCAGAACCAGTTACAGTACTCTTAGTGTTACAATTACTGAATGCAAACAGGACTTCTGCTACATTTAGAAGCAGAAGGAACACATATTGGCATATATGGTAAGTTCATAAACCTGGAGGTGAACAAGCCCTGCAGTTCACACTTTTCACCCTATAAAGCTGGAATACTTAATCAGCATTCACACTACATCAGTAAGTTACATCAATCCCCTTAAGTTTTGGAAAATATTTGTAAATGTAATAATTATTTTTCTCTTGCCTTTTGCTTGCAGAAAAAGAAGTCAAATCACTCTCTAGTGCAAGGTTTTTAATGCCACACAATGATGGTGGCAAAGTATTCCCTACTTTACTGTGGCCTGCACTTAACCACTTCTGTAAGGGAGACAATTGGACTAGCTTCAAACAAATCTGAAAAAAATCCAAAGGAACAGTTTAATTTTCTTTTATGGATTCAGAGTAATTGCTTTTCTTAGTAAAGATGTTTTCATTTTTATGGAAACATTTATTTTATGGCTTTCTATACCTACAATAAACTTTTTTTTTTTTTTTTTCACATTCTTGCTTAGCATGACTGACCATCAGCTTTCTGAAGTTAGGACTAGCCAACATTTCTCTCAAAGATGTTCTTCTTGTCATTGTTTTCTTTTGATTTATTCTTTCTGTGACCATCTTTGCAAAATCTTCAGAGAAGTAATGTATCGAGTAGTTATTTCTGGGATATAGCAACTTCTGAATGAAATTAGATGGATCTATCCTGTAAATTTTCAAGTTACAAGAAAATATTAGAGTTGGTTTTTTGTTTTGTTTTGTTTTATTAGGATTCATGTTTTATTACTTGCAATAAATATTCTGTATTAAATGTAAAATAATGATTTTAAAATGGTTAATAAATGACACAGCTATAAAATACTTTTAACTTTACAATAATCATGGAACACCTTAGAAGATGTTTATGCTGAAATTCTGTGTAGGATGATGTCTGAAGCCATACTTTGGGCACTTGTATAATCATGAAAAGTTATTGGAAAAGAGAATAAATGTATTGATCTCAGTCTTTTAATTACACCCTGGGAACTGAGAGAATCCCATTGTTATCCTCTCAAGATGATAAAAGGATAAATTTTTTTCTCTACAAGAGTTATTTGTATCCAAACATATTGAAAAGTGTTTAGAGGGAAGGAGGTTCTCAGTGGTTTCTGAAGCTGGCATTGTGTTATATTTTGATTTTCAATTCCTTACATTCAGAATAGCTTACAAATTGTGAACTTTAGATAAAAAGGATCAACCTGGAGAGTTTTTTGCCTTTCATGTGTAAACTGTTCTGTTCCAGGGTTTCCAGTACAAGCACTGATATTCTTATCTCCTAGTTATGAGCGCATTCTGAACGCAAATGCATCTTCCCGAAAAGAATAGGCGTTTAACATAGTAATTAATACCGTACTCTTTGATCCTGAAGATGTGTAACTTTGTCCAGAAAACACAGAGGCACATAGCACTCTCATCTCCTAACAGATCAGACAGCTCTTACTTGGTTTAGATGAGTGGCTTGTAAAGCTTTGTTAAAGTTGATATCAGTGAAGTCATTATTTAGAATATCTGGTACAGACATGGACAAGTAATTTATGTATTTGTATTGAGGGTCAAATGCTTAGCATACTATTTAAGATTAAACCCCATTTCTTGTATGAATGTAATGCACTAGAAGGATTTTTACTATAAGAAGGAAGAGTTGACAATTGATTGTGGTGTGTTACACTTGTGTTTATTAAAGAAATGTATATTTGAATGGCAAATCATTCCCATATACTTGATATTAAGTTGTATATATACAACTACTTTTTCTCATGTTTGAAAAACATATTTTTCTGTTTCTGTCCTTAGAGTCTAATATTTTGACAAACTGTAATTTCTCAGATAAATTTGGATTTACCGGGAGCATTGCAGGATGAATTAGAAAAATAAGCAAAAAAATCAGCCTTATTCTAAAATTAATAATCATAATCTAAAATTAAAAATCATAAGTATGATTATATAAATTAGAGTTGAGGATGTAACTAAATTTCAAAGTCTATTATTTTATTATGCAATTCATGTATCTACCTTAAAACATGGTTATTTAAATATTTGTAATGTGAAATTTGTACTTCAGCTCAGTTGTGGTGAAGGCTAGAATTATGAAAACTGCTGGTTGGTGAGATGACTGAAACCAAATTTTTTCTGTCTTGGGCCTATTGTAACAGGTTATACTACTTCAATCAGCATGTGCTGATTGAAGCTCTGTTTATGCCATACATGGAAGAAAAGGAATAATAAAGGACAACCGAGATGGTCAGAGGTACAGGATCATTTCCAGATAAGAACACACTAAACATTACGGTACCACAGCTGCCTGTAGATGCCTGGGAATGCTCTACTTCCTGGGAATGCTCTACTTCCTATTTGACACAAATGTGTCAAGTGAAACTACCAGACATCATGTGCAAAACAAATGAAAACAATGGATTTGTTTACGAAGCAGCTATTAAACATGATGGTCTGTATTCAGCTTCTGACTGAAGAAGTGCCTAATCTGCTCTTTTCAGGAAATTGGTGGAATCCACTAGGGAAAGGCTCAGCTTCAGTCACCTTGTTTCTTGTACTCTTTCCCTAAGCACTGGCCTCGACAGGGAGAGGATGTTGGGCTAAACAGCCTTTTACTTGACGTTGTAATCAAAAACACAGAGCTAGTCTTTTACCTAGTGAGCAACTCCTGTGGCTTTGTTGGCTGACAGAATGATCTCTTTTGCATAAATTTGTCCTTGTAGCTGCTTCTTTCAGAGATGTCACCACTGTAATCATACAGAAAGACTGAAATGAAATATTGGTAGAAATACATAATACATAAAATAACATCAGTATAGCATAATAATGTTGTTTTCTTATACTCTGTATTTGCAGAATATTTTTGATATATTCCTGGTTTCTTCATCTTTTTTTCATCTGCCTACAAATTGTCCTTTAATTATAGTTTAGTCTAGTTTCACTTGGCCTTGGAGGAAATGCTGAAAGCTTGCAATAGCAAAAAGAAATTGTAATAAACAGATGAAACTGGTTATATAAAAGAGGCCAGTGAAACATTACAGGGCTTTTCCTACTCAGAGAAATGCATAGAAAGCTAATTGTAATTGAAAGTAAAATTGTCAGAAAATTCTTGTTTATCTTCCACTTTTAAATATTTTACATGGCAATATACATGTACTATAACACACAGAAAGTCTTCTTTCTGTGATGTCTTGGAAAGAGGTTTCTGACTATATGACTTCTTTTAGCCTTTCTTAGTCCCCTTTCTCCTGTTTTGGGCAATAGTAGGAGGCATCATACAGTGTCAAAATACTTGTGCATTATGTATGTGTACTATTATGTAAATGCAAATAATACACATATGTTTGCTGCCTACACTTCTTCATGTAGATGTATTATTTATATTTCCATTTCCATTCTCAAGGAGGCTTTTTTGTCTGCTAAAAAATGTAAGTAGTAAAGCAGCTGAAACCCTTTTTGATTTAATTAACTCCCTTCCCTGTAGCATCATGCCATGATGGGCCATTCCTGAAGCATCTGCTGCCTCAGGTTGAAGAAAGAGCTCAGTAACAATGGAAAAAATAATCATAGAATAATCATAAAATCATAGAATGGTTTGAATTGGAAGAGACATTAAAGATAATCCAGATCCAACCACTCTGCCATTGGAAGGGACACCTCCCACTAGACTAAGTGGCTCAAAACCCCATCCAGCCTGGCCTTGAAAACTTCCAGAGTGTCTCTGGGCAACCTGTTTCAGTGCCTCTCCACCCTTTGGGAAAATAATTTCTTAATATCTAATCTAAATCTACCCTTTTTAGTTTAACAACTTTTCTCCTTGTCTAATCCCTATAACCCCTGACAGAATCCCTTCCCAGCTTTCCTGTAGGCCATATTTAGGTACTGTAAGGCCACTATAAGGTCTCCCCAGACCCTTGCCTTCTCCAGACTGAACAACCCCAACTCCTTCAGCCTGTGTTCATTGAAGATGTGCTCCTCCTAACCTCTAATCTAAATCTTCCCTCTTTTGCTTTAAAATCATTCTCCCTCATCCTGTCAATATCTGATTGTGCAAAGAATTGCTTTCCATCTTTTATATAAGTCCCCTTCAAGTACTGACAGGTTGCAATGAGGTCACCCCAGAGCCTTCTCTTCTGTAGGCTGAACATCCCCAGCTCTCTCAGACTTTTTTTCACAGCAGAGATGCTCCAGCCCCTTGACCATCTTTGTGGCCCTCCTACAGACCAACCTGCTCTAACTGCCCCACATCCTTCTTGTGCTGGGGGCCCCAGGCCTGGACGCAGTACTCCAAGTGGGGCATTACAAGGGCAGAGCAGAGGAGGACAATCTCCTCTCTTGACCTGCTGGCCACCCCTCTGTTGATACTGCCCAGGATGCAGTTGGTCTTCTGGGCTGCAAGTGCGCACTGCCAGCTCATGTCAGCTTTTCATCCATCAGAACCCCCAAATCCTTCTCTGCAGGGCTGCTCTCCTTGAATTCTTCACCCAGTCCGTCCTCATGTGTGGGATTGCCCTGACCCAGGTGCAGCACCTACCTTGCACTTGGACTTGTTGAACCTCATTAGGTTCATGTGGGCCAACTTCTTAAGCTTGCCCAGGTCCCTCTGGATGGCATCCTTTTTTTCTTCTATTGTATCAACAAGACCAGGGTGGCAAGCTTGCTGAGTGCCCTCCTCACTGCCCTAAGGAACTTGAATGCCTCCATTTCATGGTCACTGCAGGCAAGGCTGTCCTTGATTTCACATTCCCCAACAGTCCCTCCTCCTCGGTGAGAAAGAGATCCAGCATAGCACCTCTCCTCGTTGGCTCCTCTATCATTTGGAGAAGGAAGTTATCATCAATGCATTACAGGAACCTCCTGGATTGCCTGTGCCTGGCTGTGCTGTCCCTCCAACAGATATCAGGGTGGTTGAAGTCCCCCAGGAGGACCAAGGATTATGAACGTGAGGCTGCTTCCATCTGTCTATAGAAGGCCTCATCTGCTTGATCCTCCTGATCAAGTGGCCTGTAACCACCTATTTTTTTGTTTAGGCAATAGTGGAAGTGTCAGAGAGACAGGTCATGGCCCCTGTTTTCTGTTTGTCTAGACTATCTAGCTCTTTCACCGCTCTTGAGAACATCATAAGGTACCCTGGTTAATACAGTGGAGAGGAAGACACATAACATTGCTTGTGCTGTTTCAGCCTCTTTCTACCATTAGCCATGTGCTGATCTTGAGTCAAATTTCTTCCTACATGATTCATAACCACCTGTTAGACATGCACCTCACATGTCCAAGCTACTGCTCTCCATCTAGCAGCTCAGGAGATTTATTTCCTCCTTGGCCATTACCATATGTTTCCACCTCCTGGAAATGTCTCTGCAGAGGAAGAAAGACTCCTTTCCATCCTTACTGGCCAGCATTTTCCAAATGAGTGTTTCCAGTGAGAACGGAATTGGTAAAAGTTGAATATTGTCAGCAGAACTGGGGGCCACAGTACTTTAGTCCAAGCTTTCAGGGATGTAACTTTTCATGGATTAGAATCATGTCTAGAATCACACAGAACCACAGCATAGTTGGGGATGAAAGGGACTTCTGGAGGTCATTTTGTCCAAATCCCCTGCTCAAGTAGGGCCTCCTAGAACAGGTTGCCCAGGACGATGTCCAGGTGGATTTTAAAGATCTCCATGGATGGAGACTCCACAACCTCTCTGGGCAACCTGTGCCAGTACTTGGTCACCCTCACACTGAAGAAGGAAAGCTTATTCTTGAGGACAACGTAGGAGAAAGAACTTTCTGCATGGCAGTTCCTTAGGTAACATGGGCAGAGCTTTTAAATGTAATTTTAAAGGCTATCAACTAGTAATGAATCATAGTTTTTACAACTTATAATTAAAAGAAAATCAGAAAGTAAAACTGTCAACATTTTTCATAAACTTTTCACATTTGTCAGAATTAATTCTGTATGTTAAAAATTATTTTAACTGTAATGTATGACTTTGAGGGCATACAGAGAACTGGTTGCATCACTACTGAGAATGAACAAAGAAGGTCTGAGGAAAAAAAAAAGTAAAAAGTTTGAAAGGTTTTTGCTCAGTGTCCTTTTCACATTTCCAGGAATCATTGTCTGTTTCTGTCAATGTCTGATTAAGCAGAGAGAAATAATTTTCAATGAACAAAATAATTATATTTTTTAATATAGCAATGCTTGAGGTTTAAACATGTACTCTAGCTATTTGTCTAGGTGTTTTTACCATGCCAAACTTGCAGAATTTTCTCAGCTGTTAGCTGAGGAGAAGCACTGTGGAATGACAAAGAGTAAGATGTAGAGAGAGAAAGAAGGATTGAGAGATCAGAGGTCAGAGTGCATGTTGTATATATAATTTCCTTTTGGAATTATCTGAGAAGGAGAGGAACAAGAAGCCAGCACCTCTTATTATCTAGCAATCTCACTATTCAGATATAACATCTCTGAGGAGTACAAGTTTCAACAGTGCTTCCACCCACTTTTTGTATCACTCATTAGTCAGCAAGAGTAATCTCCTGACTTTGGTGCACTACATCTCCTCCTTCAGTATGATTCTAATAGGAAAATAAGCTTTTATTGACTCCCCAAGGCTAAGATTTTGTGCCCCCTTTACTAGTTAACTCTCTGAAATAAATAAGGAAGAGATACTAGCTGTTTTAAGTCAGGTTTATTTTATATGTAGAATTTCATTGTTCATGATACCATTGACAATACCTTAAAGGTCCAATCACCACTTCCACATGTCCTCCAGAGATTCACTGAGTTGTAACTGGGTATATGGACTGTGGTTCCAGAATAAAATTCTTGCAATTTTTTCAAAAGATGAAGTTAATGTATTCATTTTGATTTGGAGATAAGCAGTTGCTTGGGATCTGATAGATTTTGTGCAACTCTGGAATAAAATGAGTTTGAAAACAGTTAAGACAGGCATTCTAAAACCATCAAGCTTCATTAGACCTGTGGGTTTTGTGGGAAGGAACAACCAGGCAAAATAAACTTGGACTTAACTAGGAGTATAGAACTAAAAATATATGTTCCACAGAACTGTTTTAGATTTCTGCCATGTTTTCTTAGGTTCATAGCCCTAACTCTGCTGCTGCTTTTCTAATGTGAGCCAGTGCTCATGAAAAGGTAGACTAACTTTCCAGCCTCCATATACTCAGGGCATTGATTCATAATTTTTTGCTGAATGATGTCACCGTGTTTAGTACAGTGCTAACACATGAAGTTCTCTAATGCAGTGCAGAGAATTTCAATGTCTGGTACCATTAATGTTCATCCTGTTAAACCCGGTTACCAACACCCACTGCAGGATCATGACAAACTCCATCCTTAGGAGTTTGTGCAAATGGTATGGGTTTGCAGAAAATGAAGCATATTCTTCTCTGTCTTCCTGAGTCAGTCCTACAAGATAGTAATACAGAATCAGTATGTACCTAGCAATGTATATCTTGGGAATCCAGTCAGTATGGTGCATAGAAGTATTCAGAAGATAAGTAGAGGTGTCTTTGGCACTTATCCCAGAAAATCATCAATCTATGTTGTGGAGCACAATAAAAAGAGCAGAGAAAAAAAAAAGATTTCTTGCAATATATTGTTACCAATGTCCATTGTTCATCTGGCTGCATTCTAGGAATGAAATTTTTATAGGTAGATTTTTCATGCTGGAATTATGTCTTTTATTCTATGTCTCCCTGGATACATAAAGGGTGATTGGCATAGGTAAGACTTAATGGAATCTGGCAGTCTAAGCAGAAATTCAGTGACTTTATTGCTTATTCACCTCAAAATTGCTGCACCTGCCTTTTTTTTTTTTTTTTTTTTGGTGCAGAAATGTTTTCCTAGGATCATACAAGAAGTGCAAATATTATTTAAAATGGATCTTTCAGAAATGTAACAATCTGTGTCAGTTCATTTTTTGTTCCAACAAAATTCAGTAACAACAGCCATACAACAGCATTGTCTTTAATTAAAACTCACTTCACTCTTGTATACCTCCTACACTGAATTATTTTCTCCACTGTAAGGCCTTTATTCACATCCATTTTGCATAACTGAAATAAAATCCTTACACAGAGACTAAGAAATACCTTTTTTCATACAGAGTAAGTAGCAAAGATCTGCCTGCCTTCCTATAACGGCCTTTATCTGTGTTTTACCCAGCAGGCTTTTTGCAGTGGATGTCCTGGGACCCTACACAGAACCCCATAGCCAGCTTCACAGTCACTTCACTCCTTTTCTGACTATGCCCCATTATTTCATTATCTTCTCTACTTCTCTGTCTTGTTTTTCTCTCTCCTCAAGCTTCTTTTTCTTTTCTTGTTCTTTGTTCTGTCGTTTCATTTATCCACACTAGCAAAATCTCACACAAAGAAAAAAATCCCACCAACACCAATCATCCCCAACCCACAAAAAGCACCGAAGAAATAACATGATACATTTTCATTGTAAACTATACCACTTCACTGTGATTTTTGTAAGTATCAATTACTTAATATCTGTCTTTTCAGTTTTGTGAAATAGCATCCAGAATTGGCTCCCATATTAATATTCTTAAAACATGTATGAAAAGGATATTTTTAATGGGAACAAAATCTCATTTTACATTCATGAGATATTTGTTTAGACTTGTTCTTGGATGCATGATTAATTAGGTAAGGTAAATAACTAATTTATAAATTAAACATGTATGTAACTTTTTAATGTATGTAAGTAATTATTTAAATTGTACATGTATTCCTTTATTATTTCCAGGGAAACCATTATAATTAATGTTATTTTAAGAGCAAATGAGTGCAAAATTGCAGATGTCTTTGAAGGAACAGACTTCATTTAGGCAGGAGGTGGTAATTGAAATAATTGAACATCACATTTTAGTTAAGTTTGCCTCTGCTTCTTTCTTTTAACAGTCACAAAAGAATGTGGAATTAAGTCCTTTAAAATTTGAGATTATATGAATTTCCTGTCAGCATAGCTGAGACAAAGGTAAAAGAAGGAAGAGAGCTTGAAATGGTGCTTCCATGTTCTTCTTCACAGAACAACTTACGTGAGAACTACTCTTTTTAACAGGATTTTCCTCTTGTATATGTAAAAAGAGTGGCTACAGAGTGTCAGGAACTGTCAGCCCCCAAGACAACTCTCAAACCCCTTTGGTATGCCAGTACAGTTTTGATGTAATGATCTGGGGTAAAGAAATCATCTAAAATAGTGTTTTTACTCCCCTTCATTCCAGAGTGCAAACCTTTAGCAGTTGTTGGTATGGTTTGAAGCACTCCAGTAGCACTCTGCAGACTGGAAATAGCTGATCCAATGGTTCAGGGTCCTGCTGAGGGCTTGTAGTATGTGGGTGACCTCTCTTGCAGAAGAAGCAGAAGACATAACCAATTCAAATGAACTGTGACTGTGAGCTGTGCAGTCACTGTAGACCCCTACCTGATTGTGAACAAGTTGTGCTGTGGAGTGGAGAGGAAGTGGAGATGGGCTGTAGGTCAGCACACAGGGTTAGGAGAAAATGGGTTTTGGAATGAGGTGGGGTTTATGAAGGTGACAGCAAAATAAATAAAAAATGAGCCACGGGATCTCCCTTTGGGGTAGGGCTGAGATCCCACAGACTAATTTAACAAGAATAACTAACACATTTATGTTTGTTGCATAGGTTCCCAAATAGAAGCCTTCAGCTGGACAATACTCTTATCCATTCATCTTTTTCCTGTATTATGTGGGGTCTCCCTGACTTTCTCTACATGTGACATAAGGAGTAAACTGTCAGAATTTCACTTAAATAAAATTTGTATATTACAGATGTATACTACATCACATTATATAACAGTTTGTCTAGTACATACAGTGCAGTGTCCATGCAGTAGATTTAAGGTGTTGACAAGTTCTGCTCCCTTGGGAAAGATGAGTTGATTTAAAGTTATTAAGGTTTATAAGTGAAACATGAAATGGTACTCTACTGAGAAAAAAAATATGATTGATTTTGTGTAGCTTTTTGGTGGAGATGTTGCTCCAAAGACAAAAGAAAATACTTTTGATTAAAATGAGAATGAGTAGAGAAAGAATATTTTGCTGATTCTTACAGTTTGGGCTTTTAACCAAGAAAAAAAAGATTAAGAGAGAAATTTGAAACTTCTATGGATAATTATCAAGAAAACTCAATATACTCTTTCCTGACCATGCATGCTTGTCATTTTTATTTCTATTAGTTTATGTGGAAATGTGTAGCTTTTAGTAAAATATAACAATTCTAATAATAAAGAGACAGAAAAAAAAACCACCCATATTTTCATTTTAATTCTAGAAAGCACTAGTGCAAGAACTAGTGGAGTTGTATTGGGCTTTTCCAAGGTGGTTGCAGTTAAACTTATCTCACCTCTGTTTTCAATCTTTCTCGTCTGTGAAATGTGTGCAGTTCTGCACTCCTCCCTCTCTTCATTGCTGTATGAGGGCAATTTTCTCTCTGTCCTTTTGATCAGAAGAGTTAGAAAGTGATTAGTTACTGCTGGTGAAGTGGTAAATGCACATACATTGGTTGGGGGAGGAGATTCTCTTTGAAAGCAGTGCCTTTGTTTGGAGCTTATAGCGGATAACTATCATACCATGGCTAGGATGGATGTTAAAGTTCTTGAGTGTATGCCAACTTCAACAACAGCTTTGAAATACTACTCTTGTTTAGATAAAATCCTTATTTCCTTCAGCTAGTAAGTAATTCTAGAAGAAAAACCCACCTGTCTGCCTTGGTTCAGGTAGTTTTGCAGACAATAATGACTCAACTTCATTGCTGGAAGACTGCAGCAATAGCACACTCTAAAGCTGAACATACACGTGTCAGTCACATGTTTTGTTCAATATCATTTTTAGTTTGTCAATGTTATTTTTTGGTTTGTCAATCATGATCTCATAGCATAGTTTGAGAGATATTTCTGGTATGCTAAACCAAGACATTATTGAATGAAGACATGAGTATGCTAAAAAAAAAGAAACGGTTAAAATGGAGATATAAAAAGAATGGACAGATGTTAAGAGCGGGTCCACAAGTCTGCACAGCAATCATAAGTTTGTCTCAAGCTTTGGTTATATTCCTCTCAGTCTAACCTGATCTACTCTTGATGCTTCTGAAAGGCCAGATCTATAAAAGCATGGTTTGCTGAGTGTTTTCAGGATTTGATGGGTAGGATAACCATGATGATAAAGCTCACTGAAACAGTTCCAGGCATGGAACAGGAGTGCCTCATAACTAGTTTCATACGGAAAAAGCAACCTCAACCAATGTACAGGCAATATATCTGTAAGTTGCTTCAATGCTAAGCTTCTTTTTCTGTTAAAATCCTTCATCCATACATCAGAGTTGTGATGTCATCCCCTACATCAGAGTTGTGATGACCTACAACAATCATGCAGACCTGACACAGACCTGAGACCCCTTTGTCAAAGTGCTTTTAAACCAGTTTATACCATTCTGCTTCACCTGGGCTTTGGCTGATTTTGATAAGCAGGTTCACTTTAGTGGTGACAGATTTTCTTCTCTAGTTGGCAACTTAGAATATTATCTTTTACATAACAACATTTTGCCTATACTCAGCATTTATGAAATGCTTTAAACTTCTGGTTTAAAATCTAGCTTTGGATCTCACACAAAAATGAGTTAAAAAGCTGGAGAATATTCACCTGGCTGAATCAGGAAGATTCAACTGGTTATGGAGTAAGAGCTTGAATTTTCATTGTATTTTTTCATATTTGCTGAATAGTTTTTTTTTTTTTTTTAAGTTACAGGTTTTGCTACAGACTTTATTTTAATTTCATTCTATGGAAATGTAGAGGGAAAAATATCTCAAAAAATCTCTTGTGCTTTTCTTTGTTAAGGTCTGCAAAAGTATACTTCCATGAAACTCTACATAGACATAATGATGTGCTTGAAATTTCATGAATGCTTGAATATTCTGTGCACAAATTATACACATTAAATCAAACAAACAGCCCCCACATCCTTCCACACAATCACAGGTCCCTTCACACTCATTGGATAAATAAACAGAATTTTCCTCATTTATCAGAAGAATTAATTTGTATGTCTCATTTAAGATAAGAGTTACTTGGGCTGCAGGCATTATAACTAGAACAATACATATATTTACATCACAGCTTTCTCTTAGATTGTTAGAATTCAGTTATAATAGGGACTCATGGGAATCTAGAAATTGGTAGCTTCAGGCAATCCTGTAAAAATTTGTAAATTCCTCTTGTCACACAGTCTACCCAGATTCTCTGCATCTAGCCTTGCATGACCTTTAGCATATCTGGAGAGTTTAACTAAGTTGAACATCATCTCTAACTTACCTGCGCAGACCTCAAGTTGTCTGGTTCCTTTCCCTAGTTGGCAAATATAAAGCTTTATGTAAGTATGGGTAATTCAGTTTTAAAGTTCAGTAACATTATAGAATCATATAATTATCTAGGTTGGAAAAGACCTTCAAAATCACCAAATCCAACTGTCTACATCACCTACTGAGTCTCATCTCTAAACCATTTCCCTTAGTGCCACAACCACATATCTCTTAAATATCTCCAAGGAAGATGACTCCATCACTTCTCTGGGCAGCCCATTCCAATTCTCGACCACCCTCTCCATGAAGAAATTGTTCCCAAGATATAATCCAAACATCTTCATGTGAAACTTGAGACCATTTCCTTGTGTCCTATCACTTGTCTCTATCACTGATAAAAAATACAAACATCCATGCTGCAACCTTCTTTCAGACAGTTGAAAAGAGTGATTAGATCTCTCCTCAGCCTCTCTTTCAGACTAAACTCACAATTTCTTAAGACGTTCCCCATAAGCCTCTTTTTCTAGCCCCTTCACCAGCTTCACTCTGCTCACACATCTCTGCATATGCTCAAGCCACTTAATATAATTGTTGTGGTGAGATGCCAAAAACTGAACACAATATTTGAAGTCTAGTCTCACCAGTGTTGTGTTCGAGGGGAAAATCACTTCACTTTCCTAGTCCTGCTGGTCAGACTATTTCTGATGCAGGCCAGAATGGCATTGGCCTTCTTGGTCTTAGCCACCTGGACACACTGGTGGCTTATGTTTAGCTGGCTGTTCACCAGCACCCCCAGGTCTTTTTCTGCTGGGCAACTTTCTAGCCAGCCTTCCACAAGCCTATACCACTGTACGGGGGTGTTACAATCCAAGTACAGGACCCAGTATTTATTCTTGTTGAATCTCATGCAATTTGATGCAGCCCATCAATCTAGCTTATCCAGATTCCTCTGCAAAACCTTTCTATCCTCAAGCACATTGACACTTCTCCCTAACTTGGTATGATCTGCAAACTTACTGAGGGTGCACTCAAACACTTTACCAAGATTATTGATAAAAATATTAAACAAATCTGGCACCAGTACTTAGCCCTGGAGAATACAACTGATGACCAGCTGCCAACTGGATTGAACTGCATTCAGTATGCCTCTTTAACCCAGGCCATCCAGAGAGTTCTTCATCCAGACAGCTTCACACCAGTCCAAGCCATGAGCAGACAGTTTCTCCAGGAGAATATGGTGGGAAAGAGTATCAAAAGCCCTACTGAAATCCAGGTAAATAACATAAGCATCTTTTCCCTCATCTACTAAGCGGGTCTTCTTGTCATAAAAGGGGATAGGGTTAGTTAGGCAGGATCTGCCTTTCAAAAACCCATGCTAACTGCATCTGATCACTTGAGTGTCCTGTTATGTGCCATGTGATGGCAGTCAAGATGATCTACTCCGTAACCTTCTCTGGTACTAAGGTCAAACTGACAGGCCTGTAATTCCCTGGATTATACTCCACATACTCCAGAAATCTACCAGACTGTTTCTTCTCTTCTGTGATGTATTTCCAGCAGACATCTGGGAAGATGAAGTCCCCTGTGAGAACAACGGCTAGTGATCATCATGACATTTCTCCTTGTTCCTTATAGAATATTTCTACCCCTTCATCCTGATTAGGTGGGTTAGGTGGTCTCTAACAGATTCCCACCACAACATCAGCCTTATTGGCCTCTCCCCGGCTCTTTACCCAGAGACACTCAACTCTTTCATCACCATTATCCAGCTCCACAGTTACGGTTTTCCCTAATGCACAGAGCTACCCCACCTCCTATCCCTCCCTGCCTATCTCTCCTGAAGAGCCTGTAACCATCTATTCCAGCACTTTGGACAGGCAAGTTGTCCCACCATGTCTCACTGAGGCTAGTAATATCATAGCCCTGGGACTTAACTAAAACATCCAGTTCCCTTTATTTACTTCCCATGCAGTATGAGTTTGTGTAGGGGCAATTATGGTCCCCCCCCCCCCAGTGAAACAGTTTTATCAGATGAAGTGTCTGGAATTACTTTGTGGTGCTCTTCAGGTGTTCTCCCACTGATTTCTGATTCCTTTCCTGGCTCTGGGCCATCTATTGTTGGTGCTGGCATCAAACTGATAGGAATTGGGCAGTTCCCTTCCCCTGGCGACTTGGGCGTTCTGCCTCTTGCTAGTGGAAATGTAGGCTCAACAGTGCTTCAGATCTTTTAATTTCTGTGGTTTCTTTGCATGACTTGTAGCAACTTAAATGGCTAGAGGCAAAATACTCAGATCTTAATAGATTTAGCTGCAGTTAACATGAACAGTCGCTGCCTGTCTTTATAAATTGCTGATGCAAAAGAGATTCTTTTAGGCTACCGACGATGTTAATGAAAAAATTTGTAGGATTATGTTAATCAGAGGAAATAAGTCTGAAAGAAACTCTATGAAAGCATGAATCCACCCTTCTCTCCCAAATGAAGAATGACCGCATGCAAACAATTCTTGACCAATATTTGCTGAACCTAGAAAGACACTGAGTTTCAAGCTTTATATTTTGCTATAAATGCAATATACAGAATATGATATTTTTTCCTAACGAATAGTTTATTTTCCACAGATATGTAGAAGTTAAAAGACACATAAGCTTAGTTGTATAAAACCATTTGCAACATTTCCTTACAATGGGGGGCAATTTGAAACAAGTCTGAGCAGGATACCTAAAAGAGAATGCAGTTTTACAACCTTGCACTATCTGAAATGAAATATTATATGTTTGATATTTTTCTTTTTTTTTTTTTTTTGGGGGGTGGTGGTGGTGGTGGATATTTCAGCCAAAAATAATGCAGCCATTATTTCAACAACTTCCTTTTCTCTCTCTCTCTCTCCTTCACTCCTCACACACTACTAAAATATCATAGGAAATATATTTTATTTTGTCCATGCTATAATATTCTGAACTTATATTTTTAAAATTCTCTCACCTTCTCAGACATTTGGAGAATAGGTTCTCTTTTTGTCAGGGGGAATGTTTTCACTATCTCTGTGAGACCTTAAATTGGCAAATACTCAGTAGAGACTTTTTCAATTTCCACAGTTAAAACGGTAAAAAATAATAATAAAAAAAATCCTTATTTGTGTTCACACTGATTCTCTTCAGGACAAGTTCTAAATGATGCTCATCCCTGTACCCTCCTTATGGAATAACTGAATGTGGTTCATATAGCTCAGAAATGACTGTGCTGAATAATTGTTGCTCCTACAAAATACTTGAGTATGCTTCAGGTCAGTAATACAGAAGTTTCAGAAGCCTTTCCTCTTAATTGGTTTCTGGTGAGCCTAGCTTCCTAAAAGAGAGCACATAATCTGTTCTTACTGTAGGGAATAGGGTAAGACAAGAAAGGGGAAATGGAATAAATTCAAAGTGTGGTGAGACAGAAACTGGAGAAGAATCAGAAGAGAGAAAACTGGAGAAGGAACAGGAGAAAGTATTTAGTAATGAATTAGGGCAAGGAAACAAGATAATGAGTTTTGCTGTGCAAGGTAGGTGAGGAATTACAGAGCAGATCCTGCAGTTGGAATTGAAAGAGGAAGAAATGGGAAGCTGGGAGTCGGGTGTTCAAATGCAGAAAACAGGAATTGGAGTGAAAGAGTTGAAGAATGAGCTGGGATGACTAAGTACATCAGTACTTAGATTTGTACAGCAGGGTAAATAAGAAATAAAACAAAATGGTTAGGGATCACTTTAGTGAGACAGACTGGGAAAACCACCTGGAAGGAGCCTGAGAATGCTTTGAGAAAATCTATGACTTTGTCATATGTTTCAGATTCTGTCATTCAAAGTTAAAGCCACCAGCCCCTTTCATGGAAGTGTTTTGGGAAGATGGTTGAATGCCCATGAAGTCTTCACAAATCATATTAAAGACCACTTTATGAAAAACTGTGTGTAAATTTATGTTCTGCTTTTATAATGAGGTTTGAAGACTGTGCAGGAAATAGCAACCCTGTTAGTACAGCACAGTTCATCCTGCACATGAAATTAGACAGGTTTTGCAGTTAAAAAAAAAAAAAAAAAAAAAAAAAGTGCATGCCTCAGTTATTTCCCTCACAGTACACTCCATCCTGTACATCTGGACCCTATGACAGGTAGTTGACCACATGTGGTGGTTTTACTCAGGTGGGCAGCCAAGCTACACCTCAGCCGCTCTCTCACTCACCCCTCCTCAAAGGGTAAGGGGGAGAAAATATGATGCAAAAGGGCTCAAGGGTTGAGATAGAGATGGGGAGATCGCTCAACAATTTTCGTGACAGGCAAAACAGACTCAGAGTAGGAAGACAGTAAGATTTATTGCCTATTACTAACAAGCGAGAGAAGTGAGGAACAAAGGAATTAAACCAAAAATGCCTTCCCCCCATCTGCCCTCTTCCACCTCCTTCCCCTCAGCAGTGCTGGGGAATGGGGGAACGGGGACTGTGGTCAGTCTATAGGACTTTGTCTCCACCATTCCTTCCCAGTCACTCTCTTCCTCTGTGTTATGGGGTCCCTCCCACAGGATCCTGTCCTTCCTGAACTGATCCTGTGTAGGCTTCCCACAGGCAGCAACTCTTCAAAAACTGCTCCAGATATGGGTCCGTACCACAGGGTCCATCTGTCAGGAGCAAACTGCTCCAACCTGGATCCCCTACTGGAAGCAGCTCCTGCCAGACCCCTTGCTCCTGCTCTTGCTCCTCTCCATGGGCTACAGCTCCGGTCCTGGGGCCTGCTCCAGTTGGGGTCCTCCATAGGCCACAGCCTCTGTCAGTGCAGGTTCGCCTGCTCTGCCATGGTCTCCTTCATGGGCTTCAGTGTGGAACTGTGCTCCACTGTTGTACTCCATGGGCTGCAGGGGGACAGCCTGCTTCACCATGGTTCTCACCCCAGGCCACAGGGGACTTCTGCTGTGGTCTCTGGAGCACCTCTCCCCCTCCTTCTGCACAGATTTTGGTGCCCACAAGGCTGTTCCTCACTCCTTTCACTTGCCTAGCTGCTGTGTAGCAGTTTTTTTTCTTTTTTCTGCTCTCACAGAGGTGCAAACAACATTGCTCTTATTGGATCAGCTCTGGTCAGCAGCAGGGCTCTTACCTAACATGGGGCAGCTTATAGATTCTTCTCACGGAAGCCACCCCTATGGCCCCTGCTACCAAAACCTTACCACATAAACCCACTACACCATGGTGCTGTAACACTATGTGGCAATTCACCACCATGCACAACTCTTCCAGTGCTTCAACTGAAAGCTGCACAGACTGCCTCAGGTTCATGCAGTTAGGAAAACCTGATACGAAGCCACAGGACAATAGGAAGGTCCCATGTTGCTCTGAAAAGTACAGGACTTGCAGTGGGAGAGAATGTGGTATGAGCCAGCTGCGTGAGTCTGTGAGATTTGGTAGGCTTGCATGCAGAGAATGATTATGCAACAAAATGTTGTTGTAGATGATACATTCCTGGAGCGGAAGAGGGTATATTTGCTCTATCATTTCCTGTGTCTAAATTCTAACATTTGAATGGCAACTTTAATAATTCTCTTTTAACACATATTCTTTTGTGTACCATTAATTTGTAATTTTGCAGTCTAGCTGTAGTCTGAGACAATGCATTTGTTTAATTTGCTCCAAGAAGATAGGAACCTACTTATGACTAATCTAGTGTCTCGTGTCTTCTTCATGCAGTGAGAAGTTGTGGTTTAACTGCTGTAAGCACCACACAGCTGCTTGCTCACCTCTATGGGGAGTAGAGAATAGGAAGGGCAAAAATTTGGGTTAAACTGAGATCAATGAAATGAAATGAAATGAAATGAAATACAAGTGGGATGTTGTCACATATCTACAAAAATAATACCTTGAAAATCAGGTTCCTGTTCATTAATATCATGAAACAATGACCACAGTAGTTGGTGTGATTTACAGACTGCATGCAGCATTGGAGAGGGGAGGTCCAGAGCTAAAAGGAATACTGAGATTTGGGAAGGATGTGTTTTAGTAGTGGTCCCTGACTGACCTTACCTAGGGCCTAACTAGGCCAGTACTATCAGAGACATCAGCTATTCAAGGTAATTCTAATCACCCCTTGTTTTAATTGGAGTTATTATTTCATATTTTTCATACTTCTTGGATCACTGTGCTGAAGAGTATTGTACACTGTCCTATGCTGCACATTCAAGTACTTGTGAGGTTATGTGCACATCTGCTGAATTGTCTTTAAACAAATTTTAAGTAACACTTTTAATTTGTTGCTTCTGAGCACTGGGATTTTCATAAAATAAATAGAATTTTTTGGGTTGAAAGGGGCCTTTGACCATGATCTGTTCAAACCCCCTTGCCACGGGCAGGGACATCTCTCACTAGTTCAGGTTGCCCAAAGTCCCATCCAACATGACCTTGTCACTAAGTCACACCCACCTAGAAAACTACCATGGGGCATGGCAACTCCATTGAAAGTCAATGGAAGCTGTGTTCTTGAGCTCCTCAGAGCATGCCCATGCCACACAGTGGATCTCCGAAAGAGTCCATTCTTTCACAAATACTCACCAGCCTGGCTCCATCCCACCAAAGGAAGTTGGAGGACATACAACCATCTCACAGCAGTGGAATACTTAAGCATAGTTTAGTTGCTTATTAAGCACAGTTTATTTATTTATTCAAGAGTCACTGGGATACACCTTTGAGACTGATAGCTAAAATCATTTCACTGTGTCTGTATGGGCCATTTTGCCAAAATGGGAGTTTGGGGATATTTCAGGGATTGCACTGCCTTGTGTTATTGTGCATTCACAGATCTGCTTTGGCAGTCTCCTGTACTTTATTATCTGAAGTTTATCATGTGATAGGGTTTGTGATAGGCTTTGTTCAATAGTTAAAATATTGTCTATTAATTCATGCTGGTCAATATTTCATGTCCTTCAACACTTCAACAGAAAGAATAGAAGTGATTATCTTTCTGTAGCCTCTGTGGATCATACAATTGATTTGGAGCTGCACTGCAATCATTTGATAGTCCGGTGTATTGACCTGTGTGTGGAAATGCTTCTTGTTGTTTTTTTTTGGTTTAATATGGGTCTGCTAGCAAAAACAAGACAGGAGAGGGAAAAAAAGAATGGCTGAACATAAGATAAACATCTGCAAACCTCTGTAAGTTATTTCAAGTGCAAAGTTGAACTAATAACGGTAATATTTTCAGATCATCCTAGGCAGTACTGAGCCAACTTATTATTTGAAAGTAGTGAAATAGGCATGTCTTAATATTTAGCTTTGCAGGTGTATTTGCTCCAACTGACAAAATAACTGTGCTATTTCAGAAATATCTGGATTGACATTGCAACCGGGATATAGACGGTTTAAGTTGATTTTATATATTTGAGATATTTTAAAAAAATACTTTAATGCAAAACTCTTTGTGATTTTTGAATTGGATTATCCAAGTCTTCAAGAAGAAGAAATATTTCAGAAAAATGAGAGGCAGGCAGTACTTTTCAGCATTTGTAGCCAAAGATCCTCCTGTTGCTTTTTAATCATTTTTTCCATTGGAAAATTCAAAGCACATTGTCTCTCATTGTCTTTCCTGCATGTTATTCCACTTGCAAAAAATGCACCTTGGTGCATTCCACTAGGAGTGGCATTTTGCAAGTAAGCTATCTACTGGCTATAATATAGCTCTTACACTCTTTCTAATGCAATGTATGTCACACTTTTCTGCAAAATGTATTGGTGTCAAGAAGAGAGATTGAGAAAAATTTGCTGAGAAATATAAAGAAAGCTGGTAGGAAAAAACAGTCTACTGGGATAAGAAGGTTCAAATCCCATCAAAAAGAACAAAAATTTATTTGAACATGAGTCTCACATGGGTGTGAAAGTTCTGCTTTTGGCACCTTGGAGAGAAAGATATCACATCTTCGCCATCAATTCTGTGAATGCCTTTTAGGTCTATCCCATTAATTGCTAAGATACAGGTATTCAAAAAGAAAGAAATAAAGAAAAAAAAAATGGAAAAAAAAATACACTGTTTTCGTTCAGGGTAGGAGAAATATGATTTATCTTGAAATGATGAAGGAAAAAAAAAAAAAACACAAATTGTTTTATTTATTTTTTTTTTTTAAAGAAAATATTTACATATTTAATTCAAATGCATCTTTTTTTTTTTTTTCCCTGCCTGAATTTTTAGTCCAATTATTTAAATAAAAAATCATTTTTTGTAGAGCCAGAATCATAAATTTACTAGCAATTTCACAATGTGAAATGAAGAACAGGTAATACAGCAGATGGTCTAGAATGTTCTTGATCTCACAATTAGCAAGAAGAGAGAGATGAAGATGTAGCTTGAAAAGCGACAAGTTTTTTAATTTATTCTAATTTGTACTGTCATTGGTATGAGCTGTGTAAAGCAGGTGTTTCCCAGCAAGTCCATCCATAACAATATGTAATTTAATAAAGTATATAAGCTTAGAAAATAAAGCTTAGAAAAGTTCCTTTATTACTGCATTAACAAAAACACGTACCTCCATCACAGTTACAAATAGCATAAGATTATTATTATTTTTTAATTTATTTACCATTCTGAAGGATTCATAGCACTGAAAACATTAAATAACTAATATGGGAAAAACGTTTAAACCTGTTTAACACCGGAGCTTTACTGAATTTTTTATATATATATTTATATATATAAGCATCCTGACAATGCTAAATGACAGAACTGTATTAGTTTGTTTGTTTGCTCATCTCTCATTTTTTCTCTTCTGATAGAGCAGTTTATGTAACAGAGTCCTAGAACAAGTTTTAAAAACAGTTGTGAACTTTGTGCCAGTATCCACGGACCAATGTAATTGATATGGGTACAAATAATGGGATTTTAACTTTTAATGTAGTGGGATAAGATAGATAAAGACACATGTGATGACAGGTATAGTTGATGCCAGAAATTGTCCTCTTGGGTATAAACTTAAGGTCTGGATGGTGTTGGTTCTTAAAATTTATCTCTTATTGGAAGTAAATTTATTAAACCTAATGAAAGTTATATATTCAGCACTTATTTGAAGCTCACACTAATATAATTTTGTCTGCATTTATTTTAACTGAACTTGGGAATATTGCTTTTTGCCTACTCTCCCAAGGTTGGCATGAATAAGTTCCTCTTTTATTGCTATTCTTGTAGACCTGACAAATTAATCAAACTGGATATGCACAGAGGTGAAGTGAAGTGAAGTGAAGTGAAGAGCAAAATGCTGTTTTCCTTGAAAGCTTCTCCTTTTCAGGTCAACTGAAAATAACCTTCTTTCACTTAATCTCACTTCACTTAATCTTGCCCCATCTTGCCGAATGCTCCACATGACAGGTAAACAGGGAGCCTAGAGAGCCTCCTAATTTTGCGTGGCATGGCACTTCTTTTCTACTATGCTTAATCAATGCACCTCTCCTATGCAGCCTGTAGTTGTGTGGTTTTTGAGATTAGTTCTGGTTAAACCATATGTTAAGACAGAGACATTTTAGTATATGTGCTAGCAGATATGCAAATGCTTGTTTTTGCATTTGTTACTAAATTCATAGAATGAGTTGGGAAATGGGCAAGAAATGGAAGAAAATGAGGGAGATAGTGTGAAGAGCTCATTCCAATCATTATCTGTCAAAGCTGAAAGCTTGTAGCCACAAAAGGTAAATGGTATCGATAACACACTTCATGAAAAACAAACGGAATTCAAGGGTAAATGTGGATAACTAATGAATGAGGCCCAGTATATGCATGTAAGCTTTCCATATTATCTCCTCAAGTGTAATTATATGTGCAGTAGCATGATATGGATTCACACTTCTTCCTGAAATCATTTAAGTTTTTGAAATTGTGAGTAGTAAAGTATGGACATCAAAATATGTCCTCTTACATACTGAATAACTTAAGATGCTCTGTCATAAACTTAAGTAATTTTGGCAGTGTCTTTTTGAAAACAAAATAGTGAATGTGATACCTCCTACTTCAGCAAATAGGGCTGATTGTGATTTTTTTCCCCAATTTAGTTTGATTATATTTTCACATGCTGGGCCAGGTTACACTTCAACTTTGGCCTGATTGTTGAGCGTAATAGCTGCCTTTTGCTAGCAATGCAGCTGTGTATCTCTCTGATAGATCACTCACTTAAAATAAGGATGCACACGTGCACAAGAACATTACCAAAGTAGCATCTAATATCACCAGTGGCTAATAGGGTTTGCCTATTAACCATCTGTCTCTTTGTTACTACCTCATAGTGCTCTCCTGATGCAGTAAACTATTCAGATTTATTTTTTTCCTCTGAGGTTTATGCTTTCTTAAAGTGCTCCTTGTACTAGAAAAACTCTTTTCATATTATTCATACAGAACTTCCATTGCTTATATTATCTGTGCAGAAGCCAAAAGTGTGCAGAGTGTATTACAGAGTGAAAGACTTGCTGTGTAATTTTGACATCCTACAAGAAGTTAGAATGACAAATAATATGAGGTGCAAGGTAAAAATAAAGGAAAGTCAAGAGAAAAATATATTGATATTTACCTATCTTGATGATTTCAGAAACATTAGCTGAACTCACTTTCAGGAACTGAAGTAGGATTTTTCAGTCCTGAAGCCATCATATCTAGACTGTGAATGAAAAGAAACTGTCTAGCTGGTGACATCAAGAATGGTAAATATAAACTAGTGAATTATACTTTCTATCCACATTTCACTATTTTCAGAGATATTTTGTAAGATTGTAAATTTTGTTAGTTAACTCTATTTAATTCTTATTACTGGCTGGTCCTAGGCATAGCTTAGGACCCTACTGGACCAGGCCAGGTAAAGGAAAAAGGGAACCCTTGTCTCCAAAAGTATAGGATTTAACCACATGGCAAAAATGGGTGTACAGTAAATGGGGAGTATACTACATTAAGACAAAAGTACTCACTTAGAAGGGATTACTGTTATTACTATTATTATTATTATTATTATTGTTATTATTTACAGAGGATTAACAACCTGAATGTTCTCAAGCTTTTCGTAAGCATCTCAGACATGCAGGCACAACTCAAAATAAGGCAGCATGGTGGCTGTCTAGTACTTAATAGCTTCTACCCTGCACAGGGCAAACATCATAAGAACAAGTGTAGATTTGAAAAACAAACTATAAACAGTAGTGGAAGATGTTATTCCAGGATGGTCATAGCTGAGGCACTGTTTAGATTTCTTAAGAATCAAGCTAGACATTAGTTATCAGTCTGTTAGAACTCAGTCTGCCTCTGTGTGTCTTAAACATGTCCTCTAGGTCTTTGCTGTTCATAATTGCCTTTGGTGATTTGTTAATGATGCTCAGTTTATGTGCTTCTTGAAAAGACTTCAGGAACTAACCTTTCAGATCTGAATATGACAAACAGTTTCTGAATAGACTGTGGAAAACTTTGAAATGCAAAAATGCAATCAGATGCTGTCCTAGATGACATACACTTGGGAAACATATAGGTCAATAATCATATTTTTCTTGGAGACTCCCTTTATTTATTATTATTATTTGTTGGGAACTGGCATACAGGATGTGGACATGTGCCTGTGGAACAATTGTTCGATCTGAGCTTGCTTTAAGCAACCAGGGGTAGGCATTAGAAATCTCAGGGCCTGCTGTAGCTGAGCAAACCAAGCTCAGATCAAACAATTGTTCCATGGGCACATGTCCACATCCTGTATGCCAATTCCCAACAATTATTATTATTATTATTATTATTATTATTATTATTATTATTATTATTATTATTATTATTTTATACTGCAATTTGAGAAATACCTAGAGCTTTAGGAATTTTAAGAAAGAAGGGACATTTCTGTGCAAAATACAGCAAGTTCCAAAAAAGGTATGATTTCAAAAAGGCAAAAATTCTTGATAATCCATTTCTTTTCTAATATTTTTCCAATGATATTTTAGGCTTACAGCTGATATGTAAACCTTAGCCTGAACTTCATCATTCATTGTTTTCCAGTTGCTTGATCTCATTATGCTTTTTTATATTGTTATTGTAAGGAGCTATAAACCAGGAAATCTTTGTCATACAGATATTTGTAGACATTGGTCAATTCATATTTTTGCTTCCCGATTGATAAACTCTTAGCGTTTATTGACACTTTCACAGTTAGATTAATTTTCCATATTACAAGTTACTCTTCAGGACCTTCTTTGAATCTCTTTTATTTTTTATTTATTTTAAATTGTGCGCTACACAGCATGGCATAATATTGCAGTAATGATCTCTCTAATACTCTTTACAGAGATAAATGCCAGCTGTTCATTAATCTTAGTATTTGCTGTCTTAGGCATCCAGGAATCAGTTATTTTCTTATCTATAGCACTATGTTGGATGTTCACACTTAATTAGCTCATCTACTATGACCCTGAATCTTTCTTGGTATAAATGTGTTTCAGAATACAGTCTCCCATTTTTCATTTAAATTTTGCTTCTCTCTCTACAGATTTCATAGTCTGAACCAAACAGATTAATGCGCATATCAGCTCTATACAATTGTCACTGCTAATTTTCATGTTATTTTCAGACTACATATGTGTAGAATAAAGAATTTGTTTATGTATTACACGTCTTCATGGCTTATTGCAGCAGTAAGGGAAAATTTGTATCCATTAGTGACATGAAATGTAGATGAAAACAGGTGGATTAAATGTGTGTGTCTGAGGCAGCTAGTGCTTCTTGTTATTTCCCCTGATGAACTACATTAATGAACTAGAAACATGAATACATGAACTGAAGCTAAAACATTTACAGTCAAACATGCCAAGGTAACTGAAAATAAATACCAGTTTACATAACTATGCTGGATTGTAAACTGCGCGTGGTTAGGGGCTATTCCACCTTCCTGTCTAACATCAGCAACCAAGGTTCAGGCATAAGTGCATATCTTGTGGTACCAGCGTCTCTAGCCACTGACTTGAGTCCGCCTATGTTCACTAGTACAAACTGCAAACTATGTAGTTGTAATGTAAGTTAGTTGTAATGTAAGTAATAATGCAAGCCACATTATTTGCTGTAAGTTCTCTTTCTATCCAGAAAGTTTGCAGGATAACAGCACTTCCAATGCTTTGGTTCTGGATCTTGCCATTGAGTTGCGACGTAGCGTGCGAATGGTTTTTGTGAGGAAGTAGCTGATGGTAGAATATGTGCTAAGGGCATGGGATTATGCTTGCACTCTGTGAATAAAAATAAGGTGTTGACAATGCACCTGGCCTCAAATGCTCTCTGTTTGCATACAAAACACTTTTTTCCCCATTTAATTTGAAACACAGAGAGTACATACCTGAAAAATAATGCAGTATCTGCCAGGTGCAAAAATATGATTTCACTGGTCAAAGCTGTTAAGTCATTCAAGTAATAATGAAAGGGGCTCCACGATTTTCTTAATTAAAGACTGTTTAAGTGCTAGGATTAAAGATTAAGCATATGAAAGTGCTTAAAAATAATTACTTCAGAAGGCTGGCGAGAAAAGCTATGTATTTCCATGTGTCTGGATGCAAATGTTTCACACAGTCCATGTGACAGGGAGGCTGTACTGTTTGATACTCTGTGCTACAGTGTTTAGAATATTAAATAGTGAACATTAAAATGAGATTCAAATTTCAACTCACAAATAGTATTTTGGAAAAGTGCAGCTAGATAGAGCCTAAATTAGAACCCTGATGACCAACAGCAGTGATAATTAGTTGCAAATATATACAGACAGATTCAGCTTAAAATAAATGTACTATATAAAATTCAATGAATTCACAACACATTAAATTATTCATATATATACTTTCATGACATGATAAAGATCTCTTTAAAAAACAATGACCAAGTAATGCCTGACATTATTTTCAATTAGTGGACATAATTTAATTTGCAAGCCATATTAAAAGTTCTTTTTAGCCCCCTCATAGCTGATGTAACACTGATTCTTTGCAGCTATTTTTAAAAGATTGAAAATATTTTTATTTGCACTGATCACTAAAACATCACCATCTCATCTGGGGATTCTTGATGAACAGTGTGACGCTTTTAGTATTTAATATGCCATTTAGTATTTAATATTTCATTTTTTTCAATCAGATTTGCCCTTGGTAAAAAAAAGTGAAACAATTAGTCAAGCTATCCATGAAAAATAAGTTGTAGTTATCATTAGGAAGAGAGCTGAAAGTTGACCAGGGTTAATCATTTAAGTCCATTTCTGTATGATACTATGGCTGTATTCATATTGTGGTCTGACTAAGCATTCATAAAGTACACTAAGAACCACGTAAGGTTTGACAATAGATATGACTAAATTACTCAACAGGTCTGGCGCAAAGCAGTACCTAACTGGTTGTATGTGTTTGTGTTTTGACTGGTTAGATGCCAGGTGGGGTTACTTAGGTTAAACATGCAGCTGCATTAATATAACTAGAGTTATATATATATATATATTATAGCAATATATATATTTTATAGCAATACATGTAACTATTATATAGTTAATAACTGTTAACTATAATTAGCACTCAAACTCAAATCTTTGCAGGATATGTTACTCTGATTTGTGGCTATACCACCAGGGAGCTCAGTTCAACATGGCAATATTTGCTATATTCATCCTCTTACTCTAAGCCTGAATTACTTAAACCTGACAGCAACTCTGACTAGACTGCGACTGCTGCCATCTGTGACATGACTTGTCACAGATGTTATGGGACAGTTAGCAATGTTCTGTGGCCCACTGTGCAAAGCATGGAGGTGGTCCCAAAGGCTCTGCAATCCAAGTAGACAGGAGAGACATGGGTAAGGAAGTATATTACTGCTGTTTTACAGAATGAAGAAATGAGAGACAGAATAGTTGATTTGGTCATCAATATACAAAAATAACTCATCAGAGTTTTCATGTTGTCATGTCTGATTTTTTTTTTTAAATCATAGTAAGTATTGGAAATGTAAGTTAAGTTAATCACCGTAGCCAGTTCTTCTTTTTATAGAATCTATCCTCACAACTTTCTAACTTCTCTCAATTAAGGAAAGGATTTGTGAGAACTATAAGAACTTAAATATAAGCACATTTTTATATCTTAGATTTTTAGATATAGAGGAAAAAGTGTTAAATAGTTATCACACCTGTGTAGAAATGAAAAGATAAAGTTTTTGTTATTTTTTTTAATTAGATGTAACTAATATAATATGATGCTGAAAAGAAGCTAGAGAAATGTGGCTCTCCCCCCATAATGAGACATTCTAGCAGTGTATGGACTGTTGGTAGTCTCTCTTACCGATGGATTGCATTAACCAACATACATATCTGGTATATAATATACTTGCCTTACCTCAGATATCTCCCTTTTTCATTACTGTTAGAAAAGATCTTGTAGAATGCTAGTGTATACACAGGCTTCCCAAAGGAAAATGTTTTAAAACATATTCAATCTGTAAATGACCTATCTTGGGCTAAGCTGAAAACAATATTCTTCCTGCAATAATACACTTGAGTTTTCAGTGATTAACTCATCTTGTACTTTCTCATCTAGAACTTTATTCTCCTACCTACAGTCCCATTTGTCAGATATTTTCATGATGATGGTTGCATGCATATGTAAAATTATTTCTTCAGTGACTCAGTTCTAGAAGCAGTAGAGACAAGGATTTATCCTCTGAAGAAGATGTTTGTTTCTTGTGGTACCCTTTGTTTAGTAGCAGTGCCGTTTGGAGAGTCTAAAAAGGAATGATGGTGACAATTATTTTTCATGCCAAAGGGGTATAAGATATTGATCTGCCATCCTCTTAGCATATGAAAGTTGGCTGTGCTTTGCCAAACGAGAGAAGCACAAAATGGAGATGTGAATTGGCAACATATTATAATGCAGATATGTAATAAGTTTACAAATACTTTGTGTGGGATGGGCTGTGAAGCAATATTATAGACCTTGGTTATGACATTTCCTTTTATGAAATGAGGTAGCCTGTCCTAATAAGAGCATAAACGGAGAGAGAAGAAGAGCAACAATATATGAGAGGGCAAGTAATAAACAGTGGCATACTTTCAAACTCTAACATGGAGAGAGTTTGGAGTTTAAGAAATATAATTAGTTGAAAACTGTCTATACAGGAAGGAAATGGGAAGTTTTTAATGCTCTTTTAAAGGGACCTAATGCTGTTTGCAATGCTGGTAGGTGTTGCAGAGTATGGTAAAACTTAAGGAAGTAAAAGATGCATACACACTGCAGTTTATTCTATCATCTCTCTCTCTCTCTCTCTTTTTTTTTTTTTTTAAATTTATGGTTTTTGACATGATAATTCTTAGTTTTAAGAAGGTCTTTCTGGAAATTTGGTGATGGCTGCTCAACCAGATGAATGCCTTTTAAAATGACATGACAGCCTCGTGTGTTTTGCTGTTAGGATGCTAACAGCTCATGTTTCAGTCTGTGGACTAAAGCACTCCAACATGAATTACAGTGACAGTTGCCTTGTGTAGAAAAACATCACAAGCTAAAGATGTTGGTAAATAAAGAACGTGTCATTTTTGTAGCAGGAGCATATTTCAAGTGAACTGTGTTAGTGTGTTAGTGGCTGTGTTTTCTTCTATTAAATTTGAATTATTAAATATAAATCTGCTTGGCAACTATCAGCTGATATTCTTCATCAGCAGGAACTGTGCATATGGACAGAGAACAGTGAAAGAGAATTAAAATCCTCTGAACAGACTTAAGCTTGAGTTTTTCCATAGTTCTCAGAGGACATTGTCTTTTTTATAGAGCTCAGCAGGGATCAGAGAAGGAATATGGAGCTTTTAGAGAGAACCTGGAATTCAGGCTCACCTCTTACCAATGGAGTGCTGATTTTCCTTGGTTTTAGATGGCAGCTACTCTGATTATGTAGCTGACATATTTTCTGCTTTTAAATCCATAATATAAAACACAAAGTGGAGGAAGGTTCAATGGCAGTTTTAGGGAGCCAGTCAAATGATTTTGCTTTTTTTACCTTTCTGTTTTTGTTCAGTTTTTCTCTCTCTCTCTCTCTTTTTTTTTTTTTCTTTTTTCTTTTTTTTTTTTTTTTTCCTGGTTTGTTTGTTATCTATTTTACTTTCTTTTTCAAATACTGTGTTCACTCTTTCCTTTTTTAGTCTTTTCTGTTTCCTTGTTTCCTTGACTTCATTACGCCCGCTGACTCTGTACCGAGAAAAGCTTTCATGCCAGTGCTCTCAGTGTTTTGAAATCTAGAGATCTTGGTGTTGTCTTTTCCATTTGTACCACATAGAAAACAGTTTGATTTGCACTCTTAAGCACTGCTGTAATAAAAGTTTATTATCATTATATATAACATGGATTCCAGCAGATATCTTGTTCTGTGACTACAGGTTCTAGCAACTAAACATAAACTGATTATATTTAATAGGAGAGTGTAAGAGGGTGTAGAACTTTATCCCTGCTTTTGCCCCTGGATTGAAAGCAGAGGCTGAATACACCATGATCTGTTCTTTTCTTAGTCTTGTCACAAATATATTTTTTACATTGTGTTTTGTTCACTTTCTTCCCCCCCCCCCCCCCTTTATCTTGCAACTATTGATTTAATAAAAAAGAATCCCTGAGTGCAGATTAATGAGTTGGTATGATTTTGCCCTGTGGTAATAATAATAGTCATCTATAATTATAATTTAAATACATATAATTCCAATAAATATATAATTTATTTATAAGAATTTACAAATTAATTATAAATCAATTATTATTAATAATCAACAATAAATAACAATCAATAATAAAAATAATAATCGATAAATTAATTATATTACTTAAAAAATAAATCCTGATATAATTTATAATTATGATATGTTCATGCTTTATATTAATATAGTTCACAATTAATATTTTTAATTTATAATTAATAAAAATGTAATACATATTTTTATTACAGAAATAGTTGCATGGCTGTTGGAAAGAGTAATAAATATGACATAAATAGCAGGGTTAGGTCATTAACCACATTGGTTATGCCTCTGATATTTTATCTGCTTCATCACTCCTCTCTACTGTTCCATCTTGGCTAGGAAAATTCAGCTGCTCTAAGGCTCTAAGTAGCTTTAAATAGTTAGTCTACCTTTTAAAAATCAAACTCAATTTTCCAGCTAAGTAATTTTGCCTCAAAAACAAGCTGGTCTGAATACAGGAGGGTATTATTCAATCATGCACAAGTGACCACTTAAAGTCCTGTATCTATCAACCCTTCAGAGAGAAAAATGTGAACTTTATATGTCTAGAGAGCAGAATTTCCCAGATATCCAGTAGGGTCATACAACTTCCAGCTTCTGACTCTCTAAATCTGGAAGATGGGACAATAAGTGTATGGATTGCTTGTTTCTAATAAGAAAATATAAGTGTTTTTAAAAAGAAACATCTTAAATACATCTTTTGTACATTTTTCACTCTCAAAGCTCTTTCCTGTTAGAAAAGCCTAATGATTTTCATAAACCATTTTCTTTACAGAATGTTCTGGCATTATAGAAAAGCTTTTTTTTTTTTTTTTTTTTTAAATAAAAAATCGGAGACTTGTTGTATTAAAAATGGAAATGGAAAATACTGTATTAGAAGTCTTTTTAATCATCTTTGCATAATTTCTAAGGAGGTAGAGAACCTCTCAAAAAATTTGGTGATATTTAATCAAACCAAACAATTATTATATTTTTGCATTGATACTATATGTACCTTGAAAGTACATGTGTGTATTGTAACATATATACATATCTAAACAGGCCTGAATTAAGATTGGAAACATATCTGTATATGCTCAACTTTGCTTTTTGATAATGCATTTATATGTAATAAATTATCTTCTACATGCTAATCAAACTCTTCGGGAATAAGAATTGAATATTTTCTCATTAGCTTTATATTTTACCATATAAAATCGAAGTGTGTCACAAAGTATTAATATTCACAACTCTTCAGAAAATGAATGTACTTATGTTATAGACAGGTGACTTAGTCAAGAAGACTATGTATTCTGTGTAGTCATCTCCTGGTTTGTGGTTTCTAGGATCTGAATTTTGATTCATTACGTTTATTCACACTGAATTCAGGTGCTGCTGTGAATCATAAGAATTTTGAAAAGTCAGGGCTTAGGATCAATTTCAGCTGAAAACATTTTCAAAATGGTATAGGCTATCTCACTTCCTTCCATGGAACTGACCACTGGGTCAATGTAATAAGGTTGAGGAAGATGATGAGGAAGAAGTTGTACCTTGTACCTTCCTCAATGCTGAGGAAGAAGTTGTACCTTGTTAACTGACCTGGTGCTCCTAGATACACAGGAGATAGGAAAGTAACAGATGATACACAATGGGAAAGACATCACAAAATTAACTTTTTTGAGATGGAGTTCAGATCACTTCCTCTAATTCCTCTAAGGAAGTAAGGAAAATAGAACAAAATTCTGGTGCAGCTAGAGGTGCCTATTCTGGGGTGAGACGTAAGGAGGAGTGTAGATAGAGTAAGCTCTTCTACTGCAGTTGAAAACCTTGAAGCATCCTCCTAAGCATCTTTCCTCTGCTGATAAAAAGAGGTGAGAAAACTTTTGCCAGACTGAGGAGTCACAATATTTTGAAGGTGATGGACTAGAGAAAACACCATGAGATTTCTGGGCATTTCATTGCCATCTTAGTCACCCTATACAAACCCAGTATTCAATAAAAGTGAGTTCAGTCTAAACTTGAAATCACTTTTTTTAACCAAAAAATTAATCATTTTTCTGAACTACCACTACAGCATAGTTTCTCCTGTGTTTATTACAATGCACATTTAGTCACTTGTCTTTTTTTTTTTAATTATTTCTTAAGATTAATTAGAATTTTAAAGCCTTTTGTACACTTACTCCTTCACTGCTACAAAATTATAGTTTATAATGAATTATTGCTTTTTTTTTTTTTTTTTTTTTTTTTTTTTGTTACTGTAACTTCTCATAGTTTAACAGACAAATTTGGAACTCGGAAGTGTGTGCTAGCTTAACCATCACCTAGCTTAACCATCTAAAAGCTAAGTATTGTCTATTTACTTGGCAAGGCACCTCCTTTTGTCAAGATAGTAAGATATGATAGTTTGCCCCATCACTTTTTCACCTCAGTTGGAGAGTCATAGGAATCTGTCTCTTGATTAGTCGAGGCATTGGCTCTCAGCTTTTTTTGAAGCTTACACTTGTTGGTCCACCCCAACACAACAGTTTCAGCATCTATGAAATCACTACTCTCTACAAACCTCCCTCAAAAACCACTATGTCATTATATTATTAGGCTAAAAATGTGTATTTCAGTGATGACAACAGTGGCAGTAATATTCTTTATGGTCCTGGTCCTTTAACAAAGGTTAAAGAAGCATGTAGTTTTAGGACCTTATGAAAAATATTATCTAAATCATAACCCTTTTTCTACTCATGGCAAAATGACTATTGTGTGCGTTGAAATTCAAATAATTCAGTTCTGAATGCTGACAGTTCCTTACTTTATATTATTATTATTATTATTAGTAGTAGTAGTAGTAGTAGTAGTAGTAGTATTAATTAGCTTTTCTTGGATTCTGGTCTTATGAATTTGTGTTGTCCAGCAGAGAAAATTAACATATTTTTATTGTGGTTAAACAGTTGTTTCAGTCTTTGTACAATTCTGAAATGAAAATTTAGCAAAGCTCTCTTGTTCTTCAAAGGAAACAACGTTCAGCTCTATAAACAGGAAAGAGGGACACTCTTTGTAATGGAGGTATGTACTTCAATGTAATTCATGTTTTGGGAAAACATTATCAGAATACTCAAATATGATTTCCTAGATGTTCTTAAAATGTAATTATTTTATCTAAAGAAGTTTCTATTGCATTCTATTGTGTTCTTTCTTTCTACTGATGTGTCACATAGTATTACTTTCCTTGTTGCACACCAAACTGATAAAATCGTCTACTTGAAAAATTGTGAATAAGAAATCTGAGTCTTCTTGTTATTACCAAGAAAGAATAGAAAGCTACCTTCAAAAAGAAACCAAGTGATTGATTCTACTGTAACAAGGATTTTTAATTTAATATCCTTTTAATCACTGGATCTTTAATGACTAGCAGAAGATTCCCAGTTGGGGTATACATCTTGTTATCCTGCCCTTGGAAGTTATGAGAACAAGAATGTAATTTAAATATTTTTTCTGAGAAGAGAGAGCAGAAGAAAGCCTCACTGTAAATTAATTGCAAGTATTTCTTTGAATTTCAATACGTTACAGGAGCAATAATGAGTGCTTTTGAAAGCAGTGCAAATATATCATTATTTGTGTCTTTTTTGAAAGCTTTGTATGACTCATAATTTCCATCATTTGATTCATGCCAAAGAAACTCTAACACTCAAACACAAGAATGGCTACCATTTACCTCTCCATAGCAGAAACAAAGTGGGAGATTTCAAGCTAAGTTATTCTTATTGTTAAGTATTTCACAAAATGATTTTTTCCATTCTGGTCAGTGATAGAATGAAAATCTAGGAACTGACATTTTGATAGTGTCAAATACATAGTGATGTAGAGGACAGGCACTTTAGACACCATTTTCCAACTCCTGCCTTTCAAGTTCCTTCACCTGAGATAGAGAACACTTGCGCTATATTTCTGTGTAAGTCTCCATTTGAGCTGGAGTGTGTGACTGCCCGACCCCATCTTATCCACAGTTCTGAAAGCCCTCTGACAGAGTTGTATCAAACACTGATATCTCTGAAGGTTCCAAAGCTCCTCTGTCCTGTGTCCCAGACAGTTCTGCTTTATGACTTTGAACAGAAATTCCCCTGGTTTTGCCTCTTAGAGGCTGTCATCTGTTTGCCCTAGACTAGTAGCAAGCAAATCAAGGTAATTCAGCAACTCTGAAACTTGGAATAGTAGAATATGTTGCTTGGCTGAGGTGTATTGTAAGGACTTGTGTTTGCACAGAAGCAGAAACCAAAGCAATCCAATACAACAACCCCAAATAAAATTTGATAAAATTTGCCATTATTGCTAAGAGAAAGTCAATCCTAGCAGTAAACTTGTACAAACTCTCCACTCATTGGAAAAAAAGTTGAATGAAGTTAATCAAATTGTCACTTTGGGGAACATCTCCAATCATTCTTAACAGCTTTTTGTTTTAACACCAACAAATCTATATACCTGTTAAGTGATAGCAAGCGGTCTTTATGACTCCACAATGAAAGTAGGACATTATACTATTGATAAGCATGTACTTATTTATATTTATGGAAAAACAAAAACAAAACCAAAAACAACAAAAAAGGAAGGTAACCTTATTATTACAAATTAATTATTTTAAAGTCAAAACAATTTGTCTCATAAATATCATTTTAAAGTATCAGATCAACTTACTTGACTAATTCTCATTAGTCATAATACCTTTCAGTCCTAACAAAATGAAAAATAACAGAGTCCTTACCTTTCTGTCTAATGAACAATGATAAGTTATCTTCAATGTCAAAGAATGTCAAAGTCAAATCATTCTTATGTCATATTACCCAGGAGTGACTAGAAGAACCTCTAACTTCCTCAGATTAGATTTGACCAGAACGCCAAGACTTTGTTCTATTTAAAGCATGGAAATCTTTAGTTCTCCATGTATGTGTATCTTGAGCATGTTCAAGTTTTGTTAAAATACCTTCCTAAACTAGGGATGAACTAGCATGTATTTAAATGCTTCTTATTTATTTATCTATTTATTTAGTTATTTAATTATTTTATTCAGGATGGAATTGATGTGTGTTTTGCAGAGCTGTTGTCAGAGTACAAATTAATATTCATACGTAATGAAAAGAAATGATGTAGGTAACATCTCAATACATAGTCATGCAGGCTACAGTGTGTGGTGCTGCAGGGAGAAGTTCCCTGGCACATATGTATGCTATTACACCACTCTGGGTGAAGTGGACTTAGTTTCTGGGCTGAGACTGTACAAGGCTTTTAGTGACCTTCTGCCGCCCTCCCTCGTTTCCCCCCCTCGCCTTCCCCCCTTCCCCGAGATATGTGTGGATGGTGATCTCATTGTGGCTGGAGATGGGGCTACTAGCATTAAAAAAGAGTTCTAAAAGAATTTGTAAATAGCTTTAGGCAAACCAATAGCAGTTTGTCTTCAACAATATCTGTTTCATTTATGTGAAGGCTGTAAGTCTCATTTAACACTCTGTTATTGCCTTTGTGAGCCATAGTGCCCACTGAATTTATCCCTAGCTGATACTAATTTAAACAGATGAGTGCAGATGGATAGGAATCTGTAACTTGTTTCATTGTGCAAGTATTTTATCTTTGTTAAAAATTTATAATCAAATACAAGTTTATTTCTTGCTGAAAGTGCCTAGACTTCAGAGAAAACTTGATTTATTTTATTTTTTTTTCCCCTGGAAAATAAATATTTAATTAAAATAACTTAAAATAATCTTTCATTTTGATAGGAGGTTTTAATAAAATCAAATTAAATATTTAGAGTTCCAATTCTTAATGAAATTTAGAGAGAAGGAACTACTTCAGTTTTCCTTGTAGAGTTGTTTTGTGGTAATCCAGTGTTGTGGAGAATTTCCAGCTTAGTTCCTACAGGTCACTTCATGCCTGCCACAGAAGGGCTGTGAAGTTTTGAATTTAGTTGCTTTGTTTTAAAAACAAACAAACGAACAAACAAACAAAACAACAATAATAACAACAACAAACACTTTAATGGATTATCCTTTGGGACAAGTAGCATTTAAAAAGTGATATATTGATGATACTGCTTATTCAACTTCTGTATTCTATTTCTTATTATTAAAATTTGAAGACATTAAAAAGGTCCTTGAACTCTGTACTGTCATAACACACTCTTAAGTGTGTACTCTTAAAGGCAAAATATGCTTCACCTGTCTGTATTAACAAGGCCAGTTGTAGGAGTGGTAGAATATTGGTAACAGCCCTTATTGACTTCGAGTCAATTTAACATTTACCAAACTGAATTCACAGATGTTGGAATCAGAGGTCTCTGAGTACCGGCCTGGCACCATAAGGCACTGGTAGTGGTGAGGACCATGGAGACATAGTTCCAGTTTCTCCCCATTGCTCCTGTGGCTATGAAGTAATATAGCAGAAGTCACACAGATGTTGCTGGTGTTTGGTACCATTTCCACCAAGAGAAGCAAAGCCATTCACTGTAGTAAGAGAATGGGAAGTCTCAGCAGCAGCTGGTAAAGGAGAGGGGGAAGTGATTTGTTGCTAGGGCAAATAGCAAAGAATTACATGGGACCTGAAAATGACTTGTGACAAGAATCACTCTTGTGGAAGTAAGAGCTGTCTTGATTCATATCAAGCTGAAAATTAGGAAATTTTAATTTGTTATCCCACAGTTCATAGTGGAGGGAGTTGTGTCCTGACTGGACAGAGATGAAATTAATAATTTGTTACTAGTGAATGTAATAGTGGCAAGAAAATTTCAAAAGTTGTCAATGAAGTTTTACATTTGCATAGTATATTTCACAACCCAAGCATTTGTTGCCAAAATTATTAGTGCAACCATGCAACAACCATCATTTTCAGCCAAATAACTGCCATAAGCAATGGCTTTTGTTGTTGTTTTACTTTTATTGGAGGAAATCAAAGCATGTGAGGTTTGCCTAAGGTTAAACAAAATATGCTCATCTAGATTTTCAGTAATTCTTTTTAATGGAAAAATGTGTATGTGTGTATGTCACATTGTGACATACCTAAACACGTAACACTCTCTATTGTATTGAGCTACTTGTGGTATTTCTCAGCCTTGTAGCTGTCACAACTATTTTCAGCCGCCCCCAAGCTAAAAACATTTCTGTTGTGTTTTAAACTCGGTTTTCCAAGAACTGATAAGGCACATTTTACAACTCTGCATGATTTATGGAACAGAGTCAGCATAGGGATACCATGTGTAGTGGCATAGTACTTATCAATAAAATGTAACATTTGCATACTATTACAGAGGAGGCAGGAAAGGCCCAGGAATTAATACTATGTCGCAGGAGGTAAAGATTAGATAAAGCAAGAAATCAATTATCATTGCTATGATCAGCAATTAAACTGGAAATATTTATAGCATAAGAGAATTCTGTTTTAGAAAGATGGTGATCTGACATGAATATACATGGGTGCCTTAACTTTTGATTGTAGTAGTTTCACAGAATAACTGTGTATCTTGTGCATCTCTCTTTCTCTCACAAAAAAAAATAATAAATGAAAAAAGAAAGAAAGAAAGGAAAAAGTTTTGTAATATTCAAGACATTCATGTCATGCATGGAACAAAATTTTATACATAAAAGAATAAATGAAAGAATCTGAAGAAAGAAATAGTCTGCAACATTATTTGCCATTGACTCTCGGTGAAATATATTTTTTTTGTAGAAAGAAGAAGAACCATTTCCAGCATGTTTCTGTCATTCTGATAATGTCACATTTGCCTGAATAGGATATTATTAGGCACCCTCTAGTTTGATAAACATATTTGTGCTGTCAGATTGTGTCTAAAGGCAGTCACTCACTTCTCTGTTTTTAATCCCAAATTACACTTGACATTTATTATTAAACTCAAGGTGCCTCCATACAAAACCGATTCATTCTTTGTGATTGTGCACTTTCTACTGACTAATCAATAGATAAGCAATTTACATGGCCTGCAGCTTCTTGTTCCGTCACTGGCTTTTCAACAGAAATCACTGCCTTGTAAGCAACAAAGACCTTAAAAAGAATTGAAACAGTCATACATAATTAAGATTTTCTGCCTGTATATTTATGCTTTGATAGCAGCACAAAGAGCGAAAATTAAAATCTACAGGAATTTTGTCTCTTTCATTTAAAAAAAATGCTCTGTTTTCAGTTTATGTATTTTCATCAATGGACAAAATTTCTCTGCTATTCAGTTAGAAAGAGCTAGGAAAAGGAAGGAAAACAGTGGCACCCTTTGTGCTGGGTGCTGGGTTCCGGTTCTATAATGTTTGATTTTCATACAATGTGCTGAATTTAAACTGTAAATGATGGAAGTATGATACAATAATATATAAGGAAAGAAAGTCACATTATAATTGACTTTGCCTTCAAGTGAACGTGTTTTTGGGACTGCATTGGGATAAAGTATTTTAAATAATTAGATTTCAAGATTGCATTTTGCCTCTTGAGTTTTCAAAACACAGTTGATCCCTGAAAATATGTAGTGATAGTATAATTTTCCTTTGTACTTCTCTAGACAACTTAGAATTTACTCCTTGCTGAGGGTTTTGTGCTGGGATATTGGCTGAGATTCATTTGCTGCAGATGCAGGCAGTTGCCACCTTCCATCTCTAGTCTGTGGCCTATGGAAAATTACAAAATAGGAGTGCATCAAAATCCTAAAGATGTATCTTTGATAGGGTAAAGGAAGAGAGAGGAAAAATGATTTTGTCCATTGCCTGATATTTCCAGTTGCTGACAGAAGTCTAAAGGAAAGAAAAAATCTTTTATGCTGACAGGATTTAGTGAGGTTTGGAGAACACTCTATTGCAGTTAAAGTGTAATCTGTCATATTAATAATCTTATCTTTTCAAATAGCCCTATCACTTTTACAAAGCTGAAGGTAGGTGAGAGGTCCACCCACAATGTATTAGATTTCCCTCAGTAATACTTACATCCCTTTCCATTCATTAGCCTATTGATGAGGGCTTTCTGCATGTATTGTGGTGGAGCAGCAGCCAATTTTTTCTTTACCATGAGGGATGAAATAGTTTCAATATGTCAAAAAAGAGGGTTTTCTCATACCCCTTGAAATCAGTGTACACTGCTTAGCAGCTAGAAAGATTTGACCAAATCTGCATGAGATTAGTAGAGAATGGATGCTCTCACAAGCAATTGAGTAAAGGAACACTGCTTTGAATGGAAGATCTGTTTTTTTTTTTTTTTTTTTTTTTTTTAATTAAATGGCTCCTCTGTCCTTATTTGGGAAGGAGTTCAGATCTGTGAATCATGGGGTACCTCTAGGCCTGGAGAGAGACAAAGGGAAACACTTTCTTCTCTTATACTTAAAATTAGGTAGTTTTTGTGGCTTCCCTCCTGTGATAATTTTTAGAGGGCTCTTCATCACCTACAGGTTATCTACAGGTTCATCTACAAAGACAAAGTGTCTGGAGGCTGGACACTGCAGCAATGAGCACTGTACAACTTGCAGAAGTTCTTTTTGTAGACTCTACTCTTCTTCCACCATTGTTTTGCATTGCTGCCCAGTCTCATTCAGTGCTCCAATTCAGGACCCTTTAAAATAAAATAAAATAAAATAAAATAAAATAAAATAAATATTATTTATTATTATTATTATTTTATTAAAATCTTCAAAGATTTTCCTGCTTTGTAGTCTGTAGCCTTGAGACATTAGGTATGATATAACTTTCTCTTGGAGACCAAAGTCTCATGCTGAAAAATCATTTGTTACTATCTGTCAATCATGAGACTGATAAATCTTCCTACTTAAGTCAATTTAGAACTTTTCAATAGGTCGCTTGAGCTTAGAGCCTCTTTTCAAAAATTGCCTGAAAGGAAAAAAAAAAATAGATGAAATGCAGAAGACAAATAGCTCTTGTTTCAGTGGGTGTTTTTAAAGTAGGTTATGTCTGCCCCGGTTGCTGTCATGAAGCCACTGGGCATATGCTTCTTTGCATTTACATTGGCTATTTAGTGATTAACCTAGGGCTTGTACAGCTAGGTGCAGTGAAGATGAATCTGCGAAATTGTGCACTGAGACTCCAGTCTAACAAAGAATGTAAATGCTGGTTTAAGATAGGGCAGCAAACCTAAGTACCTTTTTGAATGGATTTTGTATTATTTATTTGAAACATTAAATTAATTTCTGAGTAAAGGAGAAGGTAAGTCATGTTGATCAGGAAACTAATGTTACTTGGATATCACTCAGTAAAATATATGATCCCCATTGCAGTCATGCTGAAGGTGATACATAATTAGGCACATCATTTTTATAACTGATATAGTTTATAACTCTTAGGACATGGAGAATACTATGCAATTGCAAGATGTATTTCCTCATAGAAACGGAATCATAGTGTGGTTCATAGAGAAGAAGGAGTACTATCTTTTCTTTGCACTTTGCCTCAGTTCAGAAGGCTAATGCTTTGTTGTCAAAGTGTTGCCCATTCCTATATCCTTTCCCTACTTCCCAGCTCTCAGCTTGACTGTGAAACTGAGTGCATGGAAACTTTTCAGTGAGTTTGTACTGTGGTACCCAATTTTCAAGCCATGGAGAGGGGAGTATGCCATACCTTGTGGCTTGCTTCAAGACTTCTCACTAGTCCCTTCCCAGGCAGGGACTACCCTCAGGTGACAACTGTGGCATGTGCACCTGAACTGGAGGGCTTGGAAGTGACTTTTAGATTCACAAAAGTTAAATATCATGGGATTAACCTTTCCAGCGGGGTGGTGGTGTATGCAGTCTGGCATGCTGTTGTTGCTGATGACTGTGATTCTCTGAACTGAGAATTTCTAGGAAATATCACCATTAAGTATGTGGCAAACCTTCACAGTTTGCTTATGAAGGTAAGGCAACATGGAGAGCAGTCAGCCCCAAGAGAGAGGACATACATCATCCACTCTCATTAGGACTCAGTGTTTGCTAAGTGTGAATAAAAGCATCAAAGCTTGGTTCTTCTCCTGCTGCATGCTGACATTGACTGTTGTCAAGATGAACTCAAAGGTTAGATGGCATTTCTGCCTGCTGTGCTGTATTGATTTTGTTCTTATGTTGTTAAAGTAATTAAAATTATGTCTGTGACAACAGTTTGTGAAGTCCCTCAGATACAGAAATGAACAGCCTTGTAAAAAAGAGACCAGAGAGAGAGAACTGCAAAGCCAGAGAGAAAATTATATTCATTTTCACAGATTGAATTATCTGAAACAATTGCTAGCAATTATAAAGAGCAATTCTGCATTTCAAATAACAGTAAGGGTACTGAGGTAAGATTAAATTTCTATTTATTTATTTATTTATTTATGAGAACTGCTTTATCTGCTTATAACTAAAAATTCTATTCGTAACTAAAAGACATTTCACATCCTGGACCATGGTATCTTGCAGTGTCAAGAAGCTAAGCAACTGAAAGGTAGCAGAGACAGTCTAATTGTAGGCTTTGTAGGAAGTGAATGGTTACATGTATATTATTTTGCAGATATCTTCTTAAATGATTAACTAATACCTTAGCTGTTATCATTACCTTTCAAAATTGACAGGCAGTTCAACTCCACTCTTAGAATGGCCATCTCCAGATTCTTCTGCCCTCAAAAAATAAATTTAACTGGAGGCAAAAGTTGAGGTTTTGTCCACTGCATATGATACCATGTTTGTCACGTTATATGTTAAATACACGTTACAGTTATCTCAGGCAGTTGCTGCAGTTGTTCAACAAGCCTAGTAAAAAAAATAAAATTATTACCATATTAATTGAAAAATCAAAAGCAACATACAGTTCAGTTTCCAAAATCAAATAAATATAAATTAAAAAGTACACTGATTTTTTTTTTTCATCATGAATGTGGATACTTCTCCTATACATAAAATATGTTTCAATTCCAATTTTTATGCTTAAAGTAAATATCTGTGTATTTTCTTTTAATGTAGTATACGGTATGCTACTTAAAAATATAGTATGTGCCAGTTAAAAAGTGAAAAATGTTTAACTGTCTAAATACTACATTGACATTTATTCGCTGAATTTAACAATTTTCTAGCACAAAGTTATCACTTTATAATGAGGATTATTCCTTGTGCTGTAGATCTTGCAACTTAGAATTCAGTTCAGTCTCTCTAGAATAGTAGTGAGACCTTTTTAAAGAGATAATTTTTGGTTTTTCCCTGGTTAGTAGAAACTTTATTTAAAAAGCAACGCACACACATATAGCGTGACCACAGTGAGTGTAAACATTCTGATTAACTAATAGGATACTAAGAGACAAACCAATTAGCATATAATCCCTGATGATACAAGAGGCTTCATTTTGAGTTTCTTTGTTCTTTGCTTACACATAAAAAACATGCATTATTAACTGAAAGCACAGACTGGCAAATTAGAAACAAATCCTATTATTATTATTTTTAGATTATTTTATTATTGCTGTTTCTAAATGTTCTTTATCATACAGATGAAAATAAATCAATATATTAAATATCAAATATTAAATGTGTGGTAATACTGTGGAATAAAAGGGCAATGCCAGGACAGGAGGAAGATAGATACCTGGCTATCATTAAGAGAAGATGTCTGAGAAGCAAGGATATGTCCAGAAGTGTTCAGGAGCAGCAAAACTCATCAGAGAAAGAGGAAAAAGATTTTACATGTTCATAGTTATTATAAAAAAGATTTGATATTTGAAATGCAATTAATCTGATAAATGAAATGAATTAATCCAATGATTCTTTTTTCTGACATAAAATCCTTAGTTAAGGAAACAGATTGACCCATAATGGTAATTTTCTCTGCTCTCATTTTGTCTTCCGTCTCATAGATAATCTTAAAAATAGCATTTCATTATAACTTGTTTCTTCAGTCCATGACAGTTGTGCATTACTTTCCTATGATAGTTCAACCTTTAAAAGCAACAACAACAAAACCCCTTATATTTTCCATGTTAACACATCGTGTTTCTGTGAGAATTTCCTCCCTATCACCTGCCCAATATTATCATATATATATATATATATATATTTAATATCTCTTTCCCTTCCCTTTGGTTTCCTTTGATTCAAGTTTACTGTTCTCAGGAAGCTTGCTAGTCTTACTAACTTACTTGTTTATAGAAAGGTGCAGATAAGCCATAAAATGCTGTCTCTTCTGAGAAGTTGGTGGTTTACCAATTGCACCAGGCTTTCTGGTCCAACTGGGCTGCAGGTGCAGGGAAAGTGGCTATACTTTAGGTCTATCTTTGAGTGCACCTTGAATAAGTTGGAACAGGTTTCTCTTGCAGGAAAATTCCTCTTGCTTTGAGGGGCATTCATCAGTTCCCAACTCCAGCAGTGCACAAAGCAAATGACAATTGGGGCAGATACTTGCCGTCTCCTAGGTTTATCCTTCTGTTGTCATCTTAGCTTGTGGCTTAAGGTCAAGTGCAAGCCTGGGATCTCTGGTCATGTGTTGGTTTTCAGACTGATTCAAATTTAGAGCAAGCCAAATGGTTTACCACCTGTAAATGTGTACTAGGCAAGAGAAAAAAAAAGAGTGGGAATCATCACAGATGGAACACTGAGCTGAACTCCAGCCTCACCCTATGGGTGCAGGGCATAGTAGATACAGCCAGCTGAAGCCAGGGAACGTGCTGAATGTGAGCCTGAACTGAAGCACTGTTGCAAAGGCAGGAGACAAACAGCACTTTCAGGATATTTATGATGTAAATGTCTGGATTCAGAAATTGTTCCTGTGTGATTGTATATTACTTGAACAATCTTAGGACCCCTGGGCAAAACTGAAATGTAAATAGCAATTATGTCTCACAGAAGGGTAAGTTGTATGGTGAAAAATAACTGTTATCTGTTCCAGCCTGTGCGCATTGCAGTGTCAGGAAAGATATGAACATGCCTTTCTGAGAACAAGATGGACTTTCTGCCAGGAAACATTTCCTAAGTGATGAGCTGAAGTCAGTACAAGCTTTAATTTAATATGAAATGCAGTGTTAGGAAATGTGTTGTTGTAATTATAGGATTTATCTCCTCTACTGTTCAGAGTTCTAATACCAACACCAGTTTCTATCTTGCTGTTGCAAGTCTCTGTTTTTATTTGTGCTTTACAATTTATCAGATGGCTGTAACCACTGCATGTTCAGTGGATCCATTTTAAGTGTCCTTCTTCCTCTATGTACCATTGTTCTATTTCAGTTCAAGCCACTTTCCATTACTGTAAAGCAATAGTCTATTTAACACACCAGTGATTAATACTGCTGCATTATAAGCTGCCTGTAAGATGATTCTGCAGCTGCATTGAGGTTCATCTTGGACACCATAACCTCACAACACTTCTCAATACTGACACTATTGGAAAGAAGAAATATGAATATGGTTATTTTCCTTATACTCTTGTTTTGTGAAATGTAACTGCTTAGACCCAACCTAAGGTAGACTGAAATGCAAGGCATTTTTTTTTTTCTAACCAAATTTGGCTTTTGTCTGTGCCTAGAATATGCATACAATTCTTTCTTCAGTTAGGATCAAGTAAATGGCTTCCTTCTTAGGTCCTTGTTTAACACTTGTTCATTCACCGGAATATAACTAATTTACGAAGAGGCCTATAGATAAGGCCTCTATAGATAAGAAGTTATAATAATTCTTTAGCACAAAAGTAAACAGCTTTGCTTTAGTTGCATTGCATTAGGAACAGGTCAATTGAAGAAGAATATGCAACAGAATATATTAACATGAGTTTATAATTTTATGGAATTATCATCTATCCTATATATAGCCTATATGAGAAGGGAAATAAACTCAAGACATCACTGGAGAGCCAAGGTTTTGGTGGTTCTAAAATGAACACTTTTTTAAAAAAATCACTTGCTTATTAACATTACAAATTTGATCATTACATAAAGTGCATCGTTTGCTAGCATAAAATGTATCTTATTGAATACCACTAAACATTTGAACATCACTGGAATATTAGTCTAAGTTTATAAAACTTTTATGGGAAGGACTTGTTAGATAAAGAAACAATACAGAAAATGGTAGTGGCACAGTGTCATAACTGCATCTTTTGTTTCAGAATTGCAGCTAACTCTAAAGTGAATAATCTCAGAATTGCATAGATCAATGTGTTAATAGATAAATCACAGACTGGAAAACAGAAAAAGTCAATCATTTAGCAGCTATCTACGAGAAGCAGGAAAAAATACCTGTTATTATTTAGGACATTAATCTGACTAACATGTTCAGGAAGGTTTACACTGACAGTATTTAGAATTTTGTAAAATTTAAAAAATATTATAAGTGAGATATTCAAGGCAAGAACTTTGTTGACAATCCCTACTGTGATGAAAATATTTTTTATCACAAAACTAACAATAAGTGATTCTTTAAGTGCAAATGACCAAGACAATTATATTTTTGAAAAGAGAAGAAATTAAGAACAAGCAATATTCATGCTTGAAGTTTTAAAGGTCAGTCTTTACAGAACAGAAAACAACTAGTCAAATTGTTTGTGAAAAGAATTTAAACAGAAAAATGGGGAAGACATTACTTGCTGAACCATTTTTGAGGGCATTTTCTGCCAATTTCCCCTCTATGTACCATTTATGTTACTCTATATTTGTTTATGAATAAACAAATGACATGGCTTCATCATCTGTCATATCATTACTAAAAATCAGCAATAAGATGGCTTTAACATTATGGCATATATAAATATGGACATTCTGATTGTTCTGGTCCACAATTATTTTTCAACAATCCTTTGCATTTTGCAAGTTTGAAGTCTAGTTTTTATTGCTATAAAGAAAATTTCAGCTAAGATGAATTAGTATTGTGAATAAGTATTTCAATCTAGTATCAATTTATTACTTACAATGAATTCTTTTTATCTACTCTAGTAATAATTGGTCATTAATACCCTGCCCCTACTTTGATTAATAGACAAATACTCTATGTAGTAATAAATGGCAATTAAATTTTATCAAAAGAACCAACCATATTTGCTTGGCAAGATTTATTCATCAATTTGTACAATTTACAAAACATGGTTCAGTTCGCTGTTGTTTGCTTCCTGATGGTTTATCTGAATATCTTATCCAATTTTTCGTTAGGCAAAGAAAAAATGTTTATTATAAAATGCTTTATCATCATTCCCCCTTGAAGGCTGGTACTACTTTTGCTTCCCTGAAGTCTTCCTCTGGGTTCTAGCTTATAAGATTAAATAAGATATTAAAATAATACTTATTATATATAAGTTATATAAAAAAGTAATAAGAAGAAACTGTATTAGGGGTGAGGTGGGAGCAGAAAGCTGACTGCAGGGTTGGCCTCTGTGTGAAGAGTCATGTATAGATTGATAGGACACGTGAGAATGGTTTTAAACTAAAAGAGCAGAGTTTTAGATTAGATAATTAGGAGGAAATTCTTCACTCAGAGGCTGGAGAGGCACTGAAACAGGTTGCCCAGAGAAGCTGTAGATGTCCCATCCATGGAAGGGTTTAAGGCCAGGTTGGATGAAGCCCTGGGCAACCTGGTCTAGTGGGAGGTGTCCCCGCCCATGTCAGGGGGGTTGGAAATAGATGATCTTTAAGTTCCCTTCCAAGCCATACCCAAATCATAGAATCTGTGGTTCTATGATTCTATGGTGAGAAAAAATCGTTAGATTGCAATGGTCATTATAGACTTCAGAAAATAAAGGAAAGCACCTCCAAAATTAATTTGAAAGAATACTGGATCAAGAATCACAGTAGATTTTGAATATGATGTCAATATATGTCATCAACAAGCAAGTTAAGTGAGAAGGTAGCATGTTTCTGAGCAGAAAAAAAAATCTCGTAGAACTTACTACCTGAAGGGAAATTAGAGGTGATTTGCACTTGGTCATCTAAATGTTTTACAGTGAAGGCAAGGTAAGAATGCGTTATGACCTGCTTTATTTCTGGTAAAAGTAAAATAGGAAAAAAAAACAAACAAACAAAAAAAAAACAAAACAAAACAAACAGCAACAACAAAAAAATGATTATGCTCAATTTATGCCAAGAGGCTGCAAAAGTTGTAAAGCAACGCGTGTATAAATTGATTGGAATAACATGACAAATTCAAAGCGTTTGTGGAGAAGACGGGAAAATCGTGTTCAAACTGCCCATTGATTTCACTGGGAGTAAGATTTCATTTCATTCTGTGAATAGGTTGCTGAAGAACCATACTGGAGAAACAGAACAAAGCTTTTTTAGGTGATACTTGTGTGAGTTGCAAAGATGAAATTTCTCACAAACAAATGGATGAATGCTTTGAGACAGATAATGAAATTGTAAATTAATTAGCCCATTTTGGTGTTTTCTTTCCTAGTAGGCAGGCAGAACTTGTGGAAAAAATAAATAAATGATATCCTTGTGCATCTTGTGTTAGCAAATAATAATTAGCTCACATTCCTTGTGTAACTGAAATGTCAAGATGCAAGACTGGAAGCTGTTTATTCACGTGTGTAAAAGCTTTCTTCAGAAAACAACCTATAAACAATGTACTTTAACCATTCTTTAAAGATAATGAATGACAAAAATACCTCTTAGTTCTTTTTCATAGACAGAAGGGCTACCTGCAAATTTTTTAAAGGTGGCACCTATGGCAAATGGGTAGGTGTGGATAATGCTGGAGTCAAGCAGTCTCAGATAAAGGGCAAGCCATGGAAGAGACAAGCTGGAGCTAAAGCCTTGCCTGCAGTGAACAGGCCTGCTTTCAGTTGCATTGCAGTTGAGCTTAGATAAGATAATAAAGAAGCTTACCCAGCAGGGGACTCTGTTATCACTTTCATACAAACTCTTCCACTTTCTCTGAAATGCATGTGCTTACTCTACTGTCTTTGCCCTTCTGATTTCAGTGATCAAATCTACTTTCTACAATTGCTTGAAAATCAATCAGCAATTGCTGAAATTGCCTGCTGCATGGGTGGAAAAATACAGTAAACCTCAATGTCTTAAGAGAAAATCTTTCCCTGTACTCCTGCCAGTTCCCTTGAGAAAGCAGTTGATATCAATGCTGCCACCTCCAGGGAAAATCTACACCACAAAATGAAGAATGGTACAAAGACTCCAGGCTAACAGAGATCTTTGCTGTGCAAATACTGTCTATTCACATCTGTGGAGAGCTCAGGTCAGACAATGACACATCTGAGCTAACAAATCCTAAACAATACACACTGTTATAGTTAGTTCTATTATGCTCCTTGGCAAAGAGCTTTGTCAGAAAGCAGAGAATTTGCTTACTGATTTATTCCTCTATTTGGAAATTGATCCTGAGAACTCCTTTGAACATAATATGTTTTGAAAGGCTTCCTGACATCAAGGCTGTCGTTCTAAAAGTAGTCGTGGACTATGTGCCATGTCTCAGAGCTTCAAGACCAGTGTTGATAACCCTGGTCATTCTTGCTTTTTAAAATGCATGTCTTTTGGGGGATTACCCAGTGAGAACTTTACCTCTGCTGGTGCCTGATAGAGGGTGGCTCGCTCTTTCATCAGAAAAGAGGTCACAACATTAGCAATTTAGTCCATGCAGCACATCATAACATGTTTGGAGACTTTTGCTTGCATTTGTACTAAATGAGACGACAAAGGAGATGTAGTAGTGCCGTTCTATGACTCTCCACACAAGATGAATTGCTAGTATGCTCCTTGGCATAATTGCAGCCTGTGACAACTCATATGTTCAAAGTGAATATCCAGGAATTGCTTGGAGTGTATTGTAGAGCAGGGGGTGTTTCTAATGAAACCATCATGTTTCAGGATGGGAAAAAGTTTAGCTGCAGGCATAGAAGCTGTGTGATGACAATTGGCCTCAGCACAAGATGGTGGTCACAAGTTCATTTTATTTACTACCATGTACATGTATGTCAGTTTTATGCAACAGTTCTAGCATTGCCTAGAGATGAGTTAGACAACAGTCATCTTTGGAGTAAGACTGTTTTATACAATTAGTCACCCATGTGGAAAAAAAATCTCTTATTTTTGCTTCTTAACATTGAATTTGTATTCCCATTTGTTCCACAAGGATTCTTCCAAAATTAGTAATCCTTCCTAAGTTTTTCAGTAATACAGTCAAGTGTTTATTTTAAAGTTTCCATGGACACTCAAGCAAATCCTAAATATAATGGTGTCAGATTGCATTGAAACTAATGGGGTTTTCCTGTTCCCCATGTTTTATAGTAAACTTTAATAAGGATAATATATGTATGCCTAGATCCTGGAAAAGGATTTGGAAAACTAAATTAGGCTGTGATTCTCTCCATTCCAAAATCCCTGCAGCTGAAAGAAAGTGGAGTTTGATAGCAGCTCTATACTTTATAGTACTGGGGAACTTTGAAGTTTCTTTTCAACTGAAGTTGCCAATTGTGACAAATTATGTTCAGTTTTATGAGCAGTGGCCACTGGAGACTGAACTAAATTGGATTTGCCTTCAAATCCCACAGTCCATGGCTTTTTAGGACAAGCTGCTACTCACATGATGGTAACCATAAATATGGTTATTTATGATACCATAGAAATATACTTTGATAAACAAAAGTAGTTCCATGTAGAAAAACAAAAACAGGATGTTGAGAAAAACCATAAATACTGACAGTTGCTTTTATAATATACATATTTTCTAAATAATCATATTAATAATTACATAGAGCTTCACTTAATTCTGACAATATTGCAAAGTCTGATATTCAGATGGTGTGAATTCATTAATCTGGTGATCAATATTAACCCATGTCCTTCCAGCTGAATTAAAAATTCAGAGTAAGTATCCTGAAGAAAATCAAACTCCTAGAAAACAGGGAAGTAATGTTGCAAAAAAGCTGTTTATTCCTTTTCTTCACTTTTTTTTTTTTTTTTTTTTCCTCCACTTCTTTCCCTTCCTTCACTTTTAATTCCTTTTCAGCTAAAATTCAGGGATTGTTTCTGTTAGGAGGAAGAACTGATGAGAAGGCTCACCTCTCTTTGATGCGGATTTGCTTATTTATAAAAAAAACTTGATGTATCCTTTCTCTGAACACAGCGGATTTCATTTTCTTACTGCTCCAAGTATCTTCAGATAGCATTCTGACCAAGATCTCTGTTTCTGTTTCTATTTCACAGTTTTGCCCTTTCCTCTGCTTTGTTGCTCCCCAAACCTCTCTCCCTCTTCCCCCCCGCCCCTCCCCCCCCCCCCCCCCCCCCCTTTGTTTTGAATTTGTCTGTGCTTTCTGCCATTTCTGTGCACTTCTGTCAGATGCAGGTGCAGTGAAGATAAGCCTTCAGGAACTTTAGCTTTAAAACTTCAGGAACTTTGGCAAGTTTCTGTTTGGCCTATCCATGCAAAGCCCGACTTTGCAAAGTCTTTGAAACCAGAGGGGGTGATTTTCACATGGGGTGCAAAAGGCACATTCTTGATGAAAAAGCTCATCCCTGCCAAATTTCATGGATCTTTTGCAGAGTCAGGGGCCAGTAGAACTTCTACCAGAAAAGATAAATGCTTTCAATATTTAAACAAAAAATATTTTCTTCTGGCTTGGTTCCCAGCTGAACTATTCTCCTAGAATTTTTCCATTAAAGTGTGATCTCAGGCAGACATCTGGCCTAGAAAATTTCTGCCCATTTAGCTTGGCAAGGTTAAGAAAATAAGCAAGCAAGGTGTTGTAATGGGAAGTGTCTGACAACATTACTAATGGATGGTACCAACCGATATGCATAAGGGTCACTAAAATTTCTTTAATGTATGCATATACAAATGAAAATCAGTGCCAGATTCCGAAATGGACTAATCACCTGGTTTGTAGGCACTTGTGGGCAAGCCTAATGGGGAACCTTGCTCTTTGAATTAGCCTAAGTGAGAGCTTTTACCACTGTGTGCAATGCCTGTTGGTACAGGGTTTTTCAGCAGGCTGCTGAGGGCACTGTGCTAACAAACCTCTCTAAATGTCTCATTCAGTGTTGTTAAGAAGACATCAGGCTTAATACCCTAAAGGAATATTTTTCCTCCAAGGAAGTGTTACTTCCCTTTGAGACCTAAAAATGTGCTAAGTAATGCTACTGCAACCTGTGGAAACCTGCTCTTCATGTGGTTCTTGGTTTCCTTTGATAGCACAGTCTGTGCAGCTGGTTCTCAATTCTCCTGTTCTGTCACAAACTTGTCTCCTTCACTGTAACCCTGGCAGCAAAATTAAACATGTTACACTTCATAACCAAATGTCTAGCTATAAAGGAGTCAAATTGTTTTGTCAGTTCAGTTGAATCTGAACTTTGCTTCAGCAAATGTGACAATGGGTGAGTAAATTAGCTTCCTGTATGGCTGTTTTTTTTTTTTTTTTTGGTTTTGTTTTTTAAGAAAAAGGGAAGGGAGTGAAAACAAAAGAAGCCTCTTAAACAACTTCAGAGAAATGAAGTGATAGTTTTCATGTAGCTGTTTTGATTAAATGGTCTTGCAGTACCTGGGACCCCATTAACTGGGCTAATTTTTTTTTCCCTCTTCTCGGTGTGATGGTGTCATTTCTTGCCCCTCTGTCCCCTTCCCTCCCCTTCAGTTTGGTGTTTTCTTGATCAAATGGTAGCTGTTGCACCCAAGCCCTTGCTCAGGCAGATAATGACCGCAAGCCAAGTGCTGGAGAAACTGACAGACAGATGTCTAACAAACAACAACAACAAAACAGTCTTCCTGTTAGTCCTCATATTACCCCATAAATAGAGAGCAGCTCAAGAGCCCTTCTGCATGGCAGCTGGCTGAATGACAGGATCAACATGGCTGAGTGCCGGGTACTGCACTTTAAATCATAGAATCATTAAGGTTGGAAAAGATCTACAAGATAATCAGGTCCAACCAACACCCTACTACCAATGTCACCCTCTAAACCATGTCCCTAAGCACCATGTCCAACATTTCCTCGAACACCTCTAGGGATGGTGACGCCACCACTTTCCCGGGCAACCCATTCTAATGCCTGACTGCTCTTTCTGAGAAGAAATGTCTTCTAATTTCCAACCTAAACTTTTCCTTGAACCACTTAGTCCTCTAGTAGGACCACTCTAGTCCTATCAGTAGTTATCTGTGAGAAGAGGCTAATCCCTAGCTCCACACAACTTCCTTTAAGGTGGTAAAAATTATTGTCGAGGGCTGACTCTCAATAGATTGCAGCAAGGGAGCTGCTCTGCTATATATAAAACCCTGACCCAGAATCAGGTTATCTGTGGATGATTTAGCATTGGGTTCCCCACGAACATGTGGTATATGGCAGGGGAGAGGTAGTGCCACATCCATCTGCACTCCAGTCCAGACCACGAGCAGCACTCCACACCAGCTGCCGGAGAGGCCGGCTATTGCAAGCCCACCAAGGCTCCTTGGTGCTGCAGTATCATTATGTTAGGGGGTATTCTGAGTTAGAAGCATTCAGTCATAATCCCACAGATAGTAGCCTTGCTCCAATGGCTCCTCAGCCAAGCACATACACCAAATGTCTGAACTTGTGGTTCCTCTCGTACTGAGCAGGATTACTACTGCAACACCACATCATCGGTAGTGTAAAACTAACCTGTCTCACCATAATAACCCCATGCAATGATACAGGCTTTTGGGACAGAGTGGCTGAAAGCTGTGTAAAGGAAAAGGATCTGGGGGTATTGGCTGATACTCACCTGAACACGAGCTAGCAGTGTGCCCAGGTGGCCAAGAAGGCCAACGGCATCCTGGCTTGTGTCAGGAATAGTGTAGCCAGCAGAACCAGAGTGGTGATCGTCCCCCTGTACTCAGCTCTGGTGAGGCTGCATCTTGAGTTCTGTGTTCATCTTTGCATCCCTCACTTCAGGAAAGACATTGAAGCCCTGGAGTGTGTCTAGAGAAGGGCTACAAAGCTGGTGAAAGGCCTGGAGCACAAGTCTTGTGAGGAGCGGCTGAAGGAACTGGGACTGTTTAGTCTGCAGAAGAGGAGGCTCAGTGAAGATCTTATTACTCTCTTACAACTACCTGAAAGGAAGGTGTGGGGAGCTGGGGTAGATGTCTTCTCGCAGATAACTAGTGATAGGACAGAGGGAATGGCCTCAAGTTGCTCAAGGGAAAGTTTAGGTTGGAAATCAGGAGTAATTTCTTCTCAGAAAGAATGGTCAGACGTTGGAACAGATTGCCCAGGGGGGTGGTGGAGTCACCGTCCCTGGGGGTGTTTAAGGAAAAGTTGGACATGGTGCCTAGGAACATGGTCTAATGGGTGATATTGGTGGCAGGTATATGGTTGGACCAATGATCTTGGAGGTCTTTTCCAACCTAATTTATTCTATTCTATTCTGTTCTATTCTGATCTGTTCTGGTCTAATCTCCCAATTAACAGGGATGCCTCTCAAGGTCACACCTGCTGCCAAGACTCCTTCCTGCTTGTGAGAGATTCCTTGCCCCAACAGATCCTCAGTAAGTAATTTATAGCTTGCTAAACTTTGAAAGCTTCACTACGATTATGTCTTAGATTGTATCTAGGTTCCTTACCCCTTTGGTTCAAGGAGTTTACAAAGCAAGGGGGTCCACTCTGAACCTTGTGATTCAATGGGAGGGTATCCCTGACATATCTGACTTACCCTGTTCTCTATGCAGTAAATAATCAAGTATATCTTGCTGTCTTGAATCTTTTTAAGTCTCTGTCTTACTTATTATTAAGCTTTGTTAGATCAATACATTATATCAATATATATATTGCTTCTCTTTTACGAGTCAAGTATATAATTTCATCCACAACACTGGCTTAAAAGCTGTTTAGAAGTGCTGAGTACAGTAATAGCCTTTTCTCCTAACTGCCTCTGGGCTTTTTAGTGGAAAATGATTTGATATAACTAAGTCAAAGGCATTACAGTGTATCTTCATTGGAAAACAGCGAATTCAGGTAAGATATCTTGAATTAATTAAGCCTGGTGTAAATTCTACTGTATTTTGTTCTCAGTGTAAATTTTAAGTGGCTGCTTTTTAATAATAAAATCAATTTTGTAATAACCAGGTATGGTTTTGAGTGAAAGATATTTCAGTTTTCTGTAAAAAAAACACACTGTATTTCCTGATTATTCTCTGATGATACCTGTATTTGTAAGAAAAGTTGTTCTGATTTTCTTTTTTCCTGAAAATATCTTTCTAAATTTGCTCTACAAAACATTATTTTACTCTTTTTTTTTTTTTTTTTTTTTTTTTTTTTTTTTTTTTTTTGTGTGTGTGCATACCTGTTTTTCAGCAAAATTCTGGTCTCATGTCTATGCTTATATTATTTTATATTTTCTGGTTATAGTTGCCCTATCTTTGTTATATATATTTAATGTCAGTTAAATCTATTTCAGGCACATTGCAATTGAGACTCATAGGGTTAACTACTTGTTTGAGATTCTATGTAAGTATTTAAAAATTGTAAACAGTGGAATAAAACAAAACAGTAATAAAGCCAAACTAAAAAGTGGAGACAGGGTTTCTGTTTAAGGCATCTTAGTGAAAAGCAGAAGGCTTGAGTCCAAATCCCAGCATTATCTCAGATTTACTGGATGACCTTGAACATGTCACCAAGGCCCTGATTTAACACAAAGGGCTATAGACCTTCATTTTAGCAGTAATGCCATCCTGAACAGGAGTGGGATTACTTGTACATGTGCTTAAGGGTTTTGCTAAACAATGGCCTTAATCTCTCCATGCATTAGTTCCTTGCCTATACAACAAGCATGTATAGCACTACCTCTAGCTCACTCTACCCTCTTGTTAAGGTTTCCATTATTTTATGGCCTGGATTGTTTTATGCTATGGGTTTGTGACTGCAACACTGTAGCACAGCATGCTGGAACTGTATTTAGAGTCAGGGTCTCTAGACGCTTTTGCAATAAAAAGAATAAATAACGACCCTGTGTTGGGTCACCACAGACACTTGCCAAGAAGCTGGGCTTAAAAATATTTGCAAAATTGCAGCATTTGCCCTGAAGTGCTCACCTATTGTCTTCTCTGTCACTGCTACAGTAATATTTTTGGATATAAAATGCGCTTGCGCAATTGCTCAGTGCTCACCTGTTGCTACAACCAGCCCAACAGTAATGGAAACACATTAAGAGCTTGTCTCAGTGCACAGTGCACCCAGTATTGGCATGAAGCATCAGTTCAAAAGAAGAATCATAGAATCATAGAATATCCTGAGTTGGAAGGGACCCTTAAGGATCATCAAGTCCAACTCTTGACACTGCACAGGTCTACCCAAAAGTTCAGACCATGTGACTAAGTGCACAGTCCAATCTCTTCTTAAATTCAGACAGGCTCGGTGCAGTGACCACTTCCCTGGGGAGCCTGTTCCAGTGTGCAACCACCCTCTCTGTGAAGAACCCCCTCCTGATGTCAAGCCTAAATTTCCCCTGCCTCAGCTTAACCCTGTTCCCGCGGCTCCTGTCACTGGTGTTAATGGAGAAAAGGTCTCCTGCCTCTCGACACCCCCTTACGAGGAAGTTGTAGACTGCGATGAGGTCTCCCCTCAGCCTCCTCTTCTCCAGGCTGAACAGGCCCAGTGCCCTCAGCCGTTCCTCGTACGTCTTCCCCTCCAGGCCTTTCACCATCTTCGTAGCCCTCCTCTGGACACTCTCCAACAGTTTCATGTCCTTTTTATACTGTGGTGCCCAGAACTGCACACAGTACTCGAGGTGAGGCCTCACCAGCGCAGAGTAGAGCAGGACAATCACCTCCCTTGACCTACTAGCGATGCCGTGCTTGATGCAGAATGTTTTTAGTTCTCCAAAGGGGTTTATGTGTTGTTTCTGATGACTCAAGAATAGAAATATGATTTACAACATTGGCATAGCTATCTAAGAATGTGAAATGCTCAACTGTGTAGTAAAGTAGTGAATTTAGAGCCTGTTACTTCCCCTGTGGTAACATCATGTGTTCACGCACTGGTTCTCTGAGTAATGTAAGATAGTCCTCACTAAAATACTGCATATAAGTAATTAATACATTTAAAAAATATATATTTTAATGTGTTTACAACTAAAACTAAACAACGTATAAATATGCATACTAATAGCCTATGATGTATATCAACCCAAAATTTATAGGATTTTTTTCTTTTAGACTTCATTATTGATTAGTGGATTGGCAGTGTTTTATTGGTAAGCATGAAAAGATGAAATAAGGTGCAATGTATAGTCACTGAGACATCTTTTTGGTGAAGCCTTTATGTTGAAAATTTCAAGTAATTAACCTACAGCCTTCTCAGTGGAAGGGCTTGGTTTAAATTAATTGCTCAGTGACATTCTTTTTCTTTCATTAATTTTCAAATCATTGACACCTTCCATTTGATAATGCAAAAATGAAAAAAAAGAAGTCTTTGATTTTTTTTAAATATTCAGATATACATTATTTTATACAAAATAAAATAATCAAAGTAAGTAGGAAAAAAGCAAGTTGTTGACCCAAACCTGTATATCAGATTTTATTGGTAAACATTTCAGGAAAATATGTTTAGATGCTGGATTTAATGTACAGAGGATCGTCCTTATGGTCTTTCTATCTGTAACCTTTTATTCGTAAACTTTTATTCGTAACCCACCTAAGGACACTAAAAAAGCTTAGCTTTTCCAGTATAAGAGCTTCTTCAATAGGAATTGAAAATAAACCTACAAATAACAAGTACAAGTCAATTGCCTTAACCAAATCCTCAAGTAACATTAGTGTAAGAAAAGGAAAAGATGTTACTAAAAAGACAGAAGTATAAAAAAAACTCAAGATTTATATCCGAGAGGCACCTGTGACAGAGAACAAGAAAGCTGCTAGATCTCTCTTGTGTTTCTCTATCTGAACATGATCCTTAGGTGAAATGGTGTGTTTGAATTTCAATCTTGAAGGATGAGTATTTTTTTTTTTTTTAAACACACATATATAGAGAGTCCCATTTGGCCCATTGGGAAAACATAACTAACGAAACCAATAGATTAACATCAGAATAGGAATAAATTTTCTTGTCCAAAGTTTTGAATTCATTCATTTTGTCATGAAAATAATGCTTCTTAAAGCAAATATGAATCAAGCCTGTCACATTTCAGATATTGTAGGGAACTTAACTACAGGATTAAAAGTCTCTTATCCTTAACATTAATGATCTACTGAAGAGGGATCAAACTGGAAAGCTAGTTTGCTGATATAAAGTGATAAACTGATATAACTTTTAACTAAATTAATACAAATAATATCCATCCTTTCTTGTTGCATCAATTCTACATGCCCTAACATTTCCTACCATACCCTGTAGCTGTGTTCTTGTTAACATACTCTAATATGGTAATATGTTTAAACATAGCATGTTTAGTATGTTAACTGCTTTAGTATTCATGTACTGGAGAAATTTACCAACAAAATCAGCTCCTGATTTGCTGGTTTGGTAAAGCAGTGTGTCAAGTGAGTTTTTTTGCTTCTCCCCATTGCCCTGTTTCAATTTTAGTTTAACGTTATAAAATATCACAACATCAGTTACGTAGCTGCCCTGTGCATCTTCCTGTCCCATTTAATGAGGGAAAGGAACAATATGCAGTAGTCAAGTAAGTGCTGTATCTCCCCTTTGTAGCTAGTCCAGATAAGACAGAAAAGCAGTGCTTTATTCTCATCTTCTGATGGGGTACTCCAGTGACAGAGCTTTGTATTTATCACCAAAAGCTCTGTATTTCAGGCATAGTTCTGATTCACACACTATTGAAAATTATGTCTTTTAATTTGTCCTTGAGCAGGCCCAAATTAAAAGTGAACTAAAATTTCTCTGTTATAAGCATTTCAGAGTCTGAACCCAGCAACCTTCAAGCCTCCACACAAAAATCTCAAATTTAAGCTAAATACGCAACTACACCAGATGGTAGTTAAAATAAGATGCTATTCTATGCGTGGACTACTCAGAAAAGAGGAATGAGAAAGATTTTAAACCCCTATCTTACAATTACATTATGATGGTGGGAGATTAATTACAAAATTTTCGAAGGACTCGCTAAACTGCACTTAAATGGTGGTCTCAAGAGAAATGCAGAAGTGCCTGCACATGGCTTTGAGGTTGCCTAATGCAGCTACCACTCTGCTGGGGCATGTAATACCTGTAGTGAGCTGAAGGGCAGACAGCCTCAGGCCATGGCAGGACGAATGCTTCCACAGGTGGCTATAACAAGGTTGATCAATTTGTTCTTGAGTGTCACAGACGGCAGTCCAGAATAAGTGATATTTCTTCCCATTCCCTGAAAATACTTCATTTATGGAAGAAACTTAATAAAGCAAAGAGAGGCCTCAGCAATAATTTCACACAGTGGAAGTACATCTGCTCAGAGAAGAGAACAGTTCTTCAGAGACAGAATATCTGAGAAAATTATTCTTAATTTCTTTGGATTAGTTGGGCCTAGAAATGAAGCTAATCTGTGTTGTACTGACAGGTTAACTCTAAGTAGATGAATGCAGAATTTCAACACTAATGGTGTCAACTAACTAAGATTTTCAAAGACAGTTTTAATCGAGAAAGTGAACAAATGAAATCACACTTCTTTACAAATAGATGTGAGTGGATGTAGTGTCATTTTTTGCTAGTTCACAGACATTTAATTTCTTGAAGAGGAAGAAGCTTTATTTTTTTTTTTTTTTTCTTCTGTATGCTGAGCAGCAAATTCCTAATGCTGACTGATAAACGTGTACAGAATGCCACAGTCTTCAAAAGCTCACCCAAAAGGTGTTTGGCCTCCTAAATCTGTGGCTAGTATGGTTCTTCCAAAACCCATTAAGATTTCTAAAACATGTTGCGGACAACATGAGTAACTGAAATAATATAGTTTCATGCAAAATGGAGTTCATAAAATGTATTTTGTTTGTATATGTGATTGTGATGTCCAGAAATTTAGGAACACATGCATTTTAAAAGCTCTTGCATTAACAGTTTCAGTATTAGCAGGAAATGATACTTTTAACAAAACAAATGTTAAATCACTGTTAGTAGATTTATTTATTTATTTCAATTTAATGGGTTGTTCTGTGTTGCTATTTCTGTGCAGATTAACTGCTTCATGTGATGTATTTAAACAGTACAAAATTTCTTCCTTTCTCTAAAATATACTCAATATCTCATGGTTACTGCCAGTTGCATGTTGTACATTAACTCTCATGTACAGCAGTGCATTTAAAACTATGTAAAGCAGTGTCTACCTCTGCATGGAGACCTCAAAAAACTGTGTGTTTCTGCAATAATTTGAAGTCCTCTTCTTATGAAGAGTGCATATTGCTCTGTAAATATATTTCACATTAAGGATTCTAACAGAGCTTGATGGTAGTACAGAGATGAGTCAGTGAATTTTGTGTGAGAATTTTCTGCTTAGATTTATGTAGAATGGGATGGCTTTGAATTGCAAAGAAGGCTTGATCCTGAAATGAAAAAAAATCTGTTTCTACATATTTAATAGAAGATAACTGAAATGGAAGTGCATTGAGTGACTTGGAAGCAGACCCAACTAGAATGTTAGATCAGCTTGCCCATGGCTCAGTTTGGGATTTACCCTATTTTGCGCAGGAAGTTGGGCTGAGTGATCTCCATCCAGAGATCCCCCCCAGCCTATACAATTCAGTGGTATAAATAGCAAGTTATGATAGTTAAAGCATGAAACACGTATTAAAAACATTTGTTGCCTCTGTGGTTGTCAGCTCTGCACTTCTGTGGGTGCTAGGATTCCCTGGGTAACAGGAAGACATAGATAGTGGGCTGCAATGTGAAGCTACAATGTGGGCTGTGTTACTCTGCTGCCCTGCAAGTGCCCCTGCAAAGTCACTCAGGAGTCTCTGCATCTTGCTCCAGGCAGATGCAAGGACCCATCATCTGCTTGTTCTTGCATTTGAGCAAATATACCCCTCTGGAAGATGGAGTGTAGTGGGTATGCAGCTCTGCCCAGAGCAGCTTGGATGTAGAAGGATGTTCCAGCTCCAACCCAGTGCCAGCCTTGCAAAATGGTATCTGGCTCTCTGGAGAGATGCTTATAGGCTTGCCTACATACTGTTCTCTCTGTTAGTTCTTGGAACAGCATGAAGACAAATTGTGTCATCCCATGCACAGCACAGAGCCAGTGTTGGTCTTTGACATTTATTAGCATTGGCTTTGTTCAGGGCAGACACAGAGATACTCCTCATTAAGCACAACTGGCCAGGAAAGGAAGATGTTTTCAGTACAGAGATGGAGTCTGTAGAGAGCCAAGCTGTGTGTCATTGTTTTCTTGGCATGATGGATCCGTGTTGCAGATGAACTGCCCATGATACTTAGGTAACTGCATACCTCAGCTATTGATTTTATGTTTGGGACAGAGGGAGCCCAGGCTTAAACCCAAGCTCCCTATTCATCTACACTGTCCACACATTGGCTAATCCTCTGGTTCAAGCCTAGATCCATCTGACTTCATCTTCAGGCTTGGAGCATGCAAATGGCCTGCTTCACATCAAATTGTGGAGACTGTAGGCATTACTATCCCAATTAGTTTGAACAATAGAAGTTGGCAAAGTTGAGTATAAATATCAAGGTAACACAAACTTTAACATTTCAGAATTATCTGTAAATGTTAAGCTGTTTTTAAGCCTGGATTTATCATTGTGACAGCCAGCAGAGTTAAAAGATTTATTTATTTGTTTATTTATTTATTTATTTATTGGTCATTGAATTGCAATGTTTGGCGCTGGTAAAAATGATTTATTTATTTATTTATTTTCAGCCATTGCTCTTCCTCAGTTTAGTTAGCTGGTCTCTTAAAGTTATAAAACTAACTTGGAGAGGTAGAAACTTTCAAATACATGAAGGAAATGAAGTAAGAGAGGTAGGTTCTATTAGGTTTACAGTCTTGAAGTGCATGTAAACCAGAAGCAATGTCACATTTCTTAATTATGGAAAATACATCCCTTGTTAGCAAACAAGCTTTTGTTCCTAAATTTGATCTGATCAATGAAAAAAACACTTTTATGGGTAAAAATTTAACTCCAGTTTCAGCCTAAAATGGAACTCATTATAAATCATAAATTGAACAGTTGTCTAAAATAAAATTGTTGAAGTTGTTGATAATTTTTAAACATGGGGCTCTACAAATATAAGAATTTAAATGAATCTATGTTACACAATCTCATAATTATATTGGCATACTTGCAGTGAAAAGTGAAAAAAAGATTTAAAATAATTATTTAAATGAAAATATTATTCCTGATTTTTAAAATGTAGTTGGAATCAAGATAATACTAATCAATCTATTCTGTTTCCTTGTATAGATAGAGAGCTTTTTCATTTGTCACTTCTGTAGATTTTTCATGTTGCAACAGAGATAGAATTTTAAAACATGTAATTCTTAATGTCTGCAAAACTTAGAACTCAGAAAAAAATAGTTTACTGTTAAAAATCATTTAGGTTTCAAAGAGCCAGCCGTCTTTTAAATTTGCATTTATTGGATTTCACTGCATTTGAATGCTAATGTCTGAGAAGTCTAACTACAAAAGCTTGTTTGCTTCTAGCTGTTTTATTGCCAGATGCTCAAAAATAATAAAAAATATCAAAATCAAAAATAATAAATCTCTTGAAAAGTGTTATAATTATATTAATCCTGAATATTCTGAAAGTGATTAAATTTAGCAAAATATAAGGATGTTGTAAAATAAAATACCTTCACAAGCATAAATTTAGCATGAATATTACCTAGGGAAAATACTATTTAATAACATAAAATTAAGGATATATGTATGTAGATTTGAATTTCAAAAAAATAGTAAAAAATAAAATCTTAATATTAGCACAATATTTATAATAAATACTCTGAGATTTTGATCTGAATCTGGAGATTTTAGTGCCTATTTTTGTCTTCAAGATTCAATTGACGCGTAAATATAGGGTGTAATCCCTCTTGTGCTCTCTGTTGAGTCAATAATTATTCTGTACTGTTGTTCAGCAAAGTGTCTAGCTTTCTCTGTAGAGAAAGCTGTATGAAAGAGCTCTCAAATCCTGTAATTATTGAACTTCACACCAGACTGATAATTGGAATCAGAATGAATCTACAAGGAGTATTTGCAATAGTAAATGTATGTTGGGAGCTTATTTGCTCCTGTTCGTAAGCAGGCACTGTAAGACAGAGCTGATCCAAAGGTTCTAAGAAGTGTAAGAGAAATTGATTTTATTTTTTTTTAATTTATTTTTTTCACCCCATGGATGATAAAGAGAGGTTTTCTTTGTCCTCATCACTAGTGGCAGCACAATGAATTTTTGTTGTTGTTAATAGCATGAGTTAAGGAAGGTTGAAGGGGAAGGTGAGTGAGGCAGAGCAAAGCTGGTGCCCAGATTACAGGAGAAAAGCTTTCTCTGGGCTGTCTGCTGGTAGAGGCAGACACACACACTTTGTATCTGTCTAGGGCAGACCATCTTATTATGACAGCTTTAAATGTCTCTCCAGAAGAAATTCATTCAGACTGCTGCAATAAAGATGTGCATATACATCAAAAAAGGTTGCAAGGAATTTACTATGCATTTGTTTAAACTGTTCTGAAAGGGGGGAAGAAAATTGCTGACAATTTTAAGGGTTGTAGTTAAAGTTATGCTAACTGCAATTTTCCAACATTGGTTCATAAACATGTCATATTTTTGTGAAGTACAGTTGCCAGAGCTGTTCAACATGTTGTGTAGTATTCTACATGAATTCCAAAGGGGAATAAATAGGAGAGAGAAATTTTTTACCTATTTTTGTTTCCTATTATTTCCTAGATGATAAATATGTCAAATCATTTTCAAGAAAAGAAGATGGGAGATGATGCCCAAAATTTCACATTGGGATGTAGATAGGTGACAAGCAAAGCAAGTGATAGCAAAAATATTTAGCAATCTCTTCTTCCCTTTGCCAAATTATTGCTCTTTTTCCCCTATTGATTTTCTGTCCAGTCACTGTTGCTGTCCTGATCTGCAAGAACTAGAATTCCTTGTTTGACATAAATATGTCTGAAATGCTCAACATTAGCAGTGATGAAAAAAATATCAATCAATCAATCAAACAAACAACAACAACAACAACAAAATATATATATAATAGGAAGGAATGTTCTTTTTATTATTAGCATTCGAGCATTAGTTGGAAAAGATGAAAGTTTCTTTTTCTCTATTTAGGGAAGTATCAACAGTTAAAAAATACAAATTGATCTACAATGGAAAAAGCAGCTCTGAGGAGTTGAAAGTTGAAAGAAGTTGAAACAGCAACCTCTTAAGTTGCTGTTTCCCAGACTTAGGAACCCTTGGGAAAGGGCAATGTAGAGTACATGCGCTATTAATCAGACTGTTGAAAGTACATCACTGAGTAAAGAAATCTTCCAAGCATCTTAGACCCAGAACAATTACTGAGCACATAATAAAACTGTCACAGAGATCATTAAAATACAAGTATAAAACAGTATGTTTTTTTATAATACAATCTGATATATCTTCTGAAACTAAAGATGACTATTGTTGTGATAAAGTAACTTGTACGTGTCCTGATTTGAATATGTATTTAACTTAAAAAAAATGAATTATTATTATTTATTTTTTTAAAGAGAAATTTTTAAAAAGAGAAATATAGAGTATTTATGAATAAAAGTATAATGAAATGTGGTATTCAGAAAAGAGGTTACATTTCAAAAATTTCAGAACTAAACCTTGAACTTTGAAGTTAGGGTATAATGCATAGGTTTTAATTTATAGGCTTATGAAGTGTCAGGGTATGTATCAGTTTTAACAACAGGAAGAGCTATCATACTGTGATGATCATTAGAAAGGAAATAAAGCTAAATAGAATTTAATCTTAGCCTCTCTTGACATGAAGACTTTAAAAACAGAGAATACACATCTTCTGGAGGCTGTACATAAGGACCCCCAATTTTAAAAACGTGCATTCCATTTCTTATTTAATATGTCTAGCTTTATTTAATATCTTAAGTTTGAGTTGTATTTTTTCTTTTGCTCCTGTCTGCCTAAACAGGTGTAATTGCTCCTCTAAAACATTCTTATTGACCGAAGCTACTTTATCAGCTAACGAATCATCAAAGCACTAGACCACCTTCTTAACATAAAAGATCTTGAAATCAATTGGCCTTTAATTAAATAGATGATTACGGGCTTCATTAAACTGGGACCTTGAGTTGTCACATCTTGAATATATTGCATGTTTTTTGTTACCTATTCACACTGTAGCTTTACCTTATCATAGAAATGATCAGCTGAGATTCTTTGGTCTCCTGTATCACTGCTACAAATAAATAACTAAATTCCTTCTCTCTATCCCACTTAAAGAATTTCTTTATTTCCAAAGTTTAATGGTTGATTTCTATTGAGTGCAATTTTTAAAACTATGGACAGCACTGCATTTGTCCAAATGATATCTGTGCTTCTTCAGGTCAGAATCATTCAGAGTAAGCTGAACATTTCTTGAGTATTATCAGTGAGAAGCCAGTTTCTGGGATCATGGTAGCTTTCATTTTTGTGTTACTTTGTGTGCCTTTTGTTCTACAGTGTGTTGGAAAACCCTGCTAATGTGGAGAAAGCCCCAGTATTGAAAGAAAAGTGTTGCTTTTAAACAGAGTTTAGAAAGTGAAGAATTGATGTGAAAAGGCCTGAATGTGAGCAAGAAATTTGAATACCTAAAAATAAGCTCCCAATACCATTTTAGAAGACGTAACTGAGAGATCTACTTGGAACTAATAAGCTACCAACCCTGTGGAAGGCCCATGTCTTTCTTGTATAGTAGGTTGCATCCAGGTAGACCTTGAGGAATCTTAAATGGCCCTAGACCCATGACACAAGAACTTCTTCTTTATACTAGTCACACCCAGATATGCCAGAGCTTTCCAAATAGTTTTGCTGTCTTCTGTCATTAAACTCACACATGAGAACCCAGGCAATGTCCAAGTTCAGAAAAATGGGTTAATACTTTTACTTCCTCATGATATTGGCTTTATTTATGTAATATGCTTTCAAATAATCTCATATCAACAATTAGTCATCTATCAAAATCTCAAGTTTTCCTCAAGGAAAATATTCACAATAGTATACGAGCCTTCACCTGAAGCTCTCAAATTTGACAAGTTTACTACATTTGTTCATATGTAAACTCAATTATAGTAAAGGTCTTTATATGACCTTGATGTCTCTTAAATAACAACTGGCTTCAAAGCATTATTGATGTGTTAGAAAGATTAAAGCTGACACAAGAACCTGTTTAAACAATTGAATCAAATATTGAAAGCGTTTTATAGACTAAAAGTTCTGTGATGACTACTTCTGTGCAAGTAGCCCTTTGTTTTGAGTTTAGCCAAATGTTGTACTCAATGACCTTTAGCATCTGTATTTGTTTAGAGGTGACTATTTCCAGCAGCTACCCAGCCCTGTGCTTACACTTTTTCTATCCTGTGAGTCCTAATATGTTACTCGTTGGTGATGCTGGTTGCCTGTTGCTACTATTTTATAGTTTCAGTTTCTGTTTCATTACTTCTGTATTTAAACCCAAGAACTGTGCTTGCTAACTATGAGCTCTACTCTTCTACCTCCACGTGAATTCTGTGAGTAATGTGCAGCTGAAAATTTTTGTACTGTATGTCACACATTTTCCATACACTGTTTTTACATCTTCTACCATAGGCTAGAATTAATAAAACTTCAACCAGGAACAGTGAGTTACTGTTCAATACTTAGAATTACTTCAGATCAGTAGATAAGGTGTAGAAAACTCTTGTGCCTGGTTGTCACATACCTATATGTGGTATAGGAGAAGAACACAATTAAAAATAACAGAAGCCATGGGTACAGATGTACCTCATATTCCACTTGTCTTTTTCCTGTCTGTCCATCATCTGCTTCTGTAACAATATATGAGTTAAGAGTTTGTTGACTCTTAGATGAACTTTACAATATCAAATTAAAACAATGTATTGTCTTTGACTATGTAATTTCCCCTTGACTGAGGGAATGACTGGCCAAAGTGAAGAATCACGTCAATAGGACCTATGTACTTCCAGTATACATTCCATAGTTATTTACAGATTATCTCAATGAAACAGAAAACATGCATCTGCAAAACTGTCCTTCACTAAAGGCCCACTGAGCATATTTTTGATATTCATAACTTGGACATGATGAACTGCAAAGAAACTGCCAACTCATTTTAACAGTCCAGAGGACATCTAGAAAGCAGTGAAGATTAGCTGTCACCATCTCTGTTGTTACAATGTGATTAGCTGGAGTGAAGTGGTTCCTTGTTCTCTTTGCAGTCCCATGAAGAGATTACCTTCCAAGGAGTCTGTTCCATTGGAAGCTGACATTTGCATTAAGTCTTTCTGTCAGGTGGTGCCAGATAACATCTCCTGCTTGAGTCTTTGCTGTTGTTTTTAATTATTATTACCTTTTTATTTATTTTTTGTCATCCACATGCCACCCTCAGATTGTGCAGAAATAAAAGTTTTTGTTCAGGTTTAGGAAGAAAAAACAAAGTGACCTAAGTGTAACTGATACAGTGTAGTCTCCCTAAGTCTGTAATCACATGAAGCAATTTGAGGATGGAAATTTACTATGCGTGCATCATCTCATTGGGTCACTATAAAAGAATCAAAGTAGAAACCACGGTTTCTTGCAGATGGACAGTGGGGTCCATCCCAACCAGCTCTTTCTTTGTCTTTCTTTCTAGTAGTACCATGCAATAGGAGCATAATGTGATAGGAGTTACTAAAATAATGTACAGAGTTCTTACATTATGTAATATGTCTCAGTAGATTTGTACATTTTTAATAGCACTTAAATGTGCTACCTAATTCTTACACATTTGTGTTTGCATGGTAACTGTCAGTTGCAATCTTGCTGGTCTTCCCAAACTCAGGGAGATGAGCATATATTAGCTTGGGCTGAATACAGAAGGCACACACAGGAGATCTTTACAAGGTCCTTTATATAGTAATGGTCAATGTTTATGTTTTCTCTGATGTCCTTGGCTTGAAAATATGACTTTGGTCATATTTGTAATAGTTTATTAAGACCATAAGCTATTATGGTCTTCTTTTGTATAATATAATTCTCTTAAATCTTTGTTGTGTCATGGGTGCAGGTACACAGGCCTCTATCCCCTGCCATGATTTATTAAGAAATATTCTTTTGAGCATTCTATTTTTAATCTGAAGATTAAAAGCATTACAACCGGCACTGCTGCAAACATTAACTATGTTAATGTCAGATCACTTTGATGGAGCATGGAATGAAGACTGCAGTGATAGCTAGAAGGGCATAAGGAATTAGGAAGAAATGAAAGAAAATAAAAAGGGGGTTTGGGGGGAAAGGAAGGAGAGAGAAGGAGAGAAGGAGCTAAACAGTGATTCTAAAACACCACCACATTTTCCCCTACAAATAGTACTACAAGTTTCTGAATAAATATTGCACCATAATTTAAAAGAAAAAGTGTAGGTTTGTTACCTCTGAACTGATATTACTTTATCCTGCTACATCAGTGGGAGCTGTGTTGCAGTTTGAGGTGAAGGTGTATTTTTCCCTGTTTGAAAACTGTAATGAAAAATATAAAGTGATAATTGAGTTCAATTTCCCTGCATTAAAAATGAACTGCAAATATATAGTAGGACTCTACCAATCTACTCACTTTAGTTTAAACTCAGTTCCAGCTTGCTATACATTTTCCTATACTATTAAACTATCTTCAGAGGATAAATTTCTTATCTCCAAAGCATTCTAGGAGATTTGGAACTTCCTACTGTACCTAAATATGCCTATTCTGAGAAATACTTGCCTGCATATCAAGGCTGCATAGGTTCTTGCTGTAGGATCTTTTTATGTTTAACTGCAGTATGCTGGGAAAACTGTTACTGTAAAAGTCAAAGAAACTCTCTAAGATGCAATTAGGAATTTTAGAAAGCAGGCGTTCTTCAATTGCACGGCCTGATACACAGGGGATCACTCCACCTAGTATGCATGATGAATTGTTCAAGCTACAGAGAGTTATATGCAGTCAGAACGTACATATTCATTAAATTCACAAGAAACAATTAACATATTCATATTATTCACCAGAACTAATTAAAATATGTAAATATACCTGGCACATGCATAATTGTTTCTACTGGTGGTCTTTCGGAGTTCTCTGGTGGTCATCAATAATCTTCTTCACAGTGTTTGGTGGTTGAACCCAGTTCTTGTGCATGCTCAGATCATCTGCTTCTTATCTTATTGTTTCCGTTTAGGCATGTATACTAATCTCAGTCATTTACACATCCAAGGATATATGCATACCATGAGTTTCTCACCAAATCTTCTGACACATCCTCAAGGCCCGGGTCATCTAGTCCTCACTATGAGATACAAGTCTGTATGTTCTTACAAATAAAGATGATTAATTAGTGAGTAAGGTAGCAGCAGGGATACAAGGTTTCTAAACTTCCTTCTATTTAACAAAACATAGTAAAGGTTTGACCTATCTGCTTGTAAAACATTTCAGATTTGACTACATTGCTCTATCAGGGAGAAAACCTACTGTTCTTTTGCTTCCATATCAAACAAGGTCTACAAGTAGAAACATCACAACTTGTGGTTACCTTCATGTGGGTAAAATTGATTTAATGCCACTTCTGAAAGGTTGTCACAGAATATTTCTTCTTTTGTGTGGAACTGTTTGCTCTTTGGGTATTGTTCCAATTGCAGTGCATCATGCACTTCTTTGCTAGAGAATATTACTTTTCTATACTCGTTTCAGATGGAGCCACTATTTTTGAATAGTTATTTAAAGTACATAGTGGTGGGCTTTGAAGTCATCAGGATGTCTTTTTGCCTGACCTATGAATCAGTAAATACTAAACCAATCATAACAGGGAATTTGACACTGTGAGTTCACTGAGAGTTTGGTTTCCTTTTACCACTTTTTGTTTTTATAGATTTTTTTTTTCTTTTTTTTTTTCTGTAGACTTATGAGGAGATGCAGATGCTACTCTTTTTACACAAATAGTGAGTTGTTTACCGTAAACTGACTAAAAATGTCTCGTAAAGAAATGAGAACACAACTCTTATGCATACACACCAGTGCTTCCTGTGTTACTCAGTGATTTAAGAATTTGGAAGATAATTCAGCTTTTAATCTAAGAGTAAAGTAATATTCTTTATTTGTTTTTAACTCATTAAGTACCCACCTATACCACAGGTTTATAGGAAGATTTCATAAGTATTAATTACTCCACTCCACTGCAGTGGTGCTTTTAATACTAAGCATTTTTTGTGAACTATGTTATTTAAAAAAAGTCTCTCCTCTCCCCTCCCTCTATTACTACTTTGCTGCTGGCTGAGGGTTCTCAGATTAGGATTTAGAGATGGTGAAGTCTGAATTATTATGTCAAAGAGACCAGAACAAAATTGTTTTCTTTCCTACAGAACAGATAATATGCTTGGTTAGATCCAGCTGAACTGCCCTTTTGTATCTGGGTTGAAAATCTAATTTAATTCCTGCAGAAACTGACTCTCTCTGTGTACCAGTAAATTGAATGCTACATGGGCCAGAATGTCCTGGGCATTGGGGTGTGATTGCACATGCTGCAAAAGGCATTAAACAATCTCTTAGCATACTTTTGGCCCCACTAGCTAGGGACTCCCCACAAATTTTTGGCATAATCTGTGAGTAAGCATGGGTGAAGAACCATTGCTATTTAGTAGTTTGGATCCATCTGGAAGATGATAACATTTCCCAACCTGGTACGCCCCTCTGATTATTATCCTCTTCTGATAGTCCAGGCGGGCAGTGACGACATTGAAGACAGAAGCCTGAAGGCAATCAAAAGAGATTTTAGGGGGCTGGGACGGTTAGTGGACGGAGCGGGAGTGCAGGTAGTGTTTTCGTCCATCCCTACGGTGACAGGGAGGGGTACGCAGAGGACCAGGAAAGCCCACCTGTTAAACGTGTGGCTCCGGGGCTGGTGCCAACGCAGAGATCTTGGGTTTTTCGACCATGGGGCAGTTTATTCAGCACCTGGTCTGATGGCCGTAGACAGGTCCCTATCCTTTAGGGGAAAAAGGATCCTTGGCCAGGAGCTGGCGGGGCTCATTGATAGGGCTTTAAACTAGGTAAGAAGGGGGATGGGGGTGAAGCAAGGATTGTTGGAGCTGTGCCAGGGGGAACAATGGCAAGGCCGGGGAATAAGGTAATGGCCCAGCTGAAGTGCATCTACACCAATAGCATGGGTAACAAACAGGAGGAGCTGGAAGCCATCGTGCAGCGGGCAGGCTACGACTTGGTTGCCATCACGGAAACGTGGTGGGACCAGTCTCATGACTGGAGTGCTGCGATGCCTGGCTATAGGCTCTTCAGAAGGGACAGGCAGCACAGAAGGGGTGGCGGTGTGGCTCTCTATATTAGAGAGTCTTTCGATGTTGTAGAACTCGAGGCTAGGAATGACAAGATCGAGTCCCTTTGGGTTAGGATCGGCAGGGACAACAAGTCTAGTGTCCTGGTCAGTGTCTGCTATAGACCGCCAAACCAGGATGAGGAGACGGATGAGGAGTTCTACAGGCAGCTGACAGAAGTTGCGAAATCTTCAGCGCTTGTACTCGTGGGGGACTTCAACTTCCCTGACATATCCTGGAAGCACAACACAGCCCAGAGAAAGCAGTCTAGGAGGTTTCTGGAGAAAGTGGAAGATAGCTTCCTGACGCAGCTGATTAGTGAACCTACCAGGGGTGGTGCCCCGCTAGACCTTCTCTTCACAAACAGAGAAGGACTGGTGGAGGATGTGATTGTCGGGAGCTGTCTTGGGCAGAGTGACCACGAAATGGTGGAGTTCACTATTCTTGGTGAGGCCAGGAAGGGAACCAGTAAAACCACTGTATTGGACTTTCGGAGGGCTGACTTTGGGCTGCTCAGGACACTAGTTGGTGGAATCCCTTGGGAGGCGGTTCTGAAGGGCAGAGGGGTCCAGGAAGGCTGGGTGCTCTTCAAGAGGCAAATCCTAATGGCGCAGGAGCGGTCTGTTCCCATGTGCCCAAAGATGAGCCAGCGGGGAAGAAGACCAGCCTGGCTCAACAGAGAACTGTGGCTTGAGCTTAGGAGAAAAAAGAGGGTTTATAATCTTTGGAAAAGTGGATAGGCCACTAGGGAGGACTATAAGGATGTAGCGAGGCTGTGCAGGGACAAAATTAGGAAGGCCAAAGCTCATCTGGAGCTCAATCTGGCTACTGCCGTTAAAGATAACAAAAAATGCTTTTATAAATACATCAACACAAAAAGGAGGACAAAGGAGAATCTCCATCCTTTACTGGATGCGGGGGGAAACTTAGTTACAAGAGATGAGGAAAAGGCGGAGGTGCTCAATGCCTTCTTTGCCTCAGTCTTTAGCGGCAATACCGGTTGTTCTCTGGATACCCAGTACCCTGAGCTGGTGGAAGGGGATGGGGAGCAGGATGTGGCCCTCACCATCCACGAAGAACTGGTTGGTGACCTGCTACGGCACTTGGATGTGCACAAGTCGATGGGGCCAGATGGGATCCACCCAAGGGTACTGAGAGAACTGGCAGAGGTGCTGGCCAAGCCACTATCCATCATTTATCAGCAGTCCTGGCTATCGGGGGAGGTCCCAGCTGACTGGAGGCTAGCGAATGTGACGCCCATCTACAAGAAGGGCCGGAGGGCTGACCCGGGGAACTACAGGCCTGTCAGTTTGACCTCAGTACCAGGGAAGCTCATGGAGCAGATCCTCTTGGGAGTCATCATGCGGCACTTGAAGGGCAAGCAGGCGATCAGGCCCAGTCAGCATGGGTTTATGAAAGGCAGGTCCTGCTTGACGAACCTGATCTCCTTCTATGACAAAGTGACGCGCTGGGTAGACGAGGGAAAGGCTGTGGATGTGGTCTACCTTGACTTCAGCAAGGCTTTTGACACCGTCTCCCACAGCATTCTCCTCAAGAAACTGGCTGCTCTTGGCTTGGACTGGTGCACGCTTCGTTGGGTTAGAAACTGTCTGGATAGCCGGGCCCAAAGAGTCGTGGTAAATGGAGTCAAGTCCAGTTGGAGGCCAGTCATTAGTGGCGTCCCCCAGGGCTCAGTGCTGGGGCCGGTCCTCTTCAACATCTTCATCAATGATCTGGATGACGGCATTGAGTGCACCCTCAGTAAGTTTACAGATGACACCAAGTTAGGTGTGTGTGTCGATCTGCTCGAGGGTAGGAAGGCTCTGCAGGAGGATCTGGATAGGCTGCACCGATGGGCTGAGGTCAACTGCATGAAGTTTAAGGCATTGGAACAGGCTGCCCAGGGAGGTGGTGGAGTCACCATCCCTGGAAGTCTTCAAAAGACGTTTAGATGTACAGCTTAGGGATATGGTTTAGTGGGGACTGTTCGTGTTAGGTTAGAGGTTGGACTCGATGATCTTGAGGTCTCTTCCAACCTAGAAATTCTGTGATTCTGTGATTCTGTGATTTAATTGTATGGACATAGGCCACCTGGCTTTAGGACCCAGACTGTTTCCTAACCTCATTGTTGAATGGTTTGGGAGTAGTATACAATTTACTAGTTGTATATGGGACAAACATGAAACAGAAACAAATGTAAACTGTTCATGGAGGAAGGAAAGATTTCTGTGGAGTCTGTCAGTTTGTGTCAGAGGCAATCCTGAGCAAGAAAAAACAGGTAGACTTATGAACTTGGATCCAGGCTAATATGACAATAAATATGCAACCACAGCTATTTAACGTGGCTTTTGTCACATGAAGGTCTCTCAGCTCTTGTCTTCAAAACTGATCTCTTTGTACACCATAGTATAAGCTCTTGGGACAACTTGGGTTGAAATCCATTGCCTGAATATATCTGTGCAGACCTTTGTCGCTACAACTCCAGAAATATGCAAATATCCCAAAGCCCTTTGTTGTACTTGCTTTTTCTGTGTCTTAGAAACTCCATGGTATCCTAAATAAAAGGTCATTGCATAACATTATACACAGCTGAACCATGTCCTTCACATCCTCTACTCATGTATGAGATTGTTGTGTTCTCAGAAAAACACTGGACAAATGCAGTCTGGGTGTACTTATAAGGATAGGAAATTCAACTCAGATTTTAAAACATAACAGGGAAAAGTTTTTCTTCTCAATATGTTTTGGACACTCACAAACAAGTGTTGCATATAATATTCAACTCTTGTGCCAGAAAGAATCAGAGTGCGTTGGTGTGTTCGGCCTTTTACATTTCCCTTTGCTTGGCTAAATATACCACTTTAGCCCACATAACTCAGTAGGGAACTTGCTAGCTTCCAAAAAAAAAAAGTGGAAAACTGTGCTAAATGCTAATTTCCCAGTGTAGCTAAGAACATACACCCTATTTTGGAACTTACATTTGTGAAAGAAGAAAGAAAGCTGTATTCAGCAATGTAGATGAGGCACATTGTGAAAGTGAGGCTGGGTTTTAGCAACTGGTACCAGAACTTTGGATAAACTGTATAATCGGAAGATACTATGAATCTCATTTTTAACACAAAAGCCAAGAAGAACCCTCTCTCCTTTAGCATAGAGCCTCCCGTTCCCCAGTCCACAAATGCGTATACATATTTTGAAAGAATTGCCACAGGCAATTATTAAGAATTTTAGGATATGAACTAGGGACAAGAAAGCTCTCAGCAATGTCCCCATGCCTTGCATTAGCAGATAAAAACTCCAGATAACATACCATTATCAAGTTAATGTATACTCTCACCATCACTGACTGGAGACCTATGAAGGCATGCAATTACCACTGTGTTCACAGCTTGTGTTTGAAGTGTGTAATTATCTTTCCAACCTTCTACATAAATGTGTTTCACAGTACTTTAAGGTGTCTAATGAACAATTCCTAACATATATAAAATTCAACAACTATAAGAACAATTCCATAAAATAATTTGATTTTGTTTGTATGTTGAGAAACTTTAATCTAAAAACAGAAGAAAAAGACTTCTAATCTTTCATTAAATGTAAAATTTCAGAATCTTTCTGATATTTTACAGATATGAACACCAAATGTATAAAAATGAATTAAAGGCCAGGTGAGTCCTGTGTGTGTAGTATTGTAGTATTTTCAAAATTTCTCCAGAGAGAGAAAAAATTTTTCTGGTAAAATATGACCTATGAGCTTTCTAAACACTTAGATAAACATGGCTTGCTTTTTATGCTTATAAATCAATCAATCTACAAATAAATAAATAAATCAATTCAAGGTTTTAGTTTGAAAACTTTTACCTTTGTCAGTGTATTTTGGCTTTGGAGGGACAGTCAAAATACAAAGCAAAAATTGCACATATAAGAAAACCATGTTCTTGCGTGATATCCATATTTTGACTGAAGAGTCTGAAAGGGATTTGAAAAAAATACCAACTTTTCTGTATTCGTTCAAGCCATACCTCCACATTTATTAGTGATTTGTCCAGAAGATTCCCCAGTGTTGCATTCATAATATTATTTAGGGATAAAAATTAAACTTAGTTTCATATATAAAACCTTTTACTCTCTGTAATTCAACTAACTTAGCAGAATTTTTTAAAATTTAACTTGTCCTGTATGTATTTTTTTATATCATAACTTGCATTTAGGAGTGGGTTGTAATATCATTAACCAAGGTGATTATTATCTTACTTTTTGTACATTCCTACTGCAGTTCCTAGGATTGTTTTTGAAGGAGGACGTTGTTTGAAAACAAAATAAAACAAACAAACAAAAGAGGCAAAATCCATTGCTTTTGTCAAAATATACAGAATTCATCCTATTTATGCAAATGAGCTGAACTTCTATTCATAGGACATATGAAAAGAGTGTTGTAACTTTATGCTCACCATCCTGAGCATGATAGATTCAAAATCAACAAATTAACTTACAAGATAAACTGATGTTAAAATTGTGGTTGACTTTTATATGTTACAATGGTTACCATGAGAACTCAGAAATTATATCTTTTGAAGAAGCCATTTGAATTTTGCATATTTATGTCTACAAATGGATTTTGAATGGATTGAAACACTTCAATCACTTCAGTTCTGTTCATTGCACAAAAGAGCTTATTAACTTGTTAGGTATATTTTTTTTTCTCACTTGAAATCTGTTGTTTTGTTCTGTGGTTAACCTTGCATTGAATTTTGTATTTTACAAAAAAGGTGCAATTATTATTTCACTTTTCATAACTAACAGACTAACAAGTACATCTCTAGGACTGTGTGAAATATTGCTATGTTACCTTATGAGAAATATTCATAATAGTAAAGATCAACTGCCTGAAAATTCATAGAAGAATATAACGGTTATAAACATGAAAATGAAAATTAAAACAAATGTGACTAAACTGTGTAACACCCAGCATATTGGAACACCTTGTGATGTTCTTAATTCTGGCTATGATACAAATGTCACCAAAAAAAAGTTCTTTCTCCCTTCTTCCTTCCACCAGTCTGAGTTTAGGGTAATTTTAAACCAGTAGTTTTCTCTGATTCTATATAGTATTTGGGGAATACTTACAACTAGGCTCAAAACTGTATGAAATATTTTTGATCTCACTTTAAATTTCAGTCTCAAACATGTTGTGAGTTGACTGCTTCATGAAGTGATCAAAAGGTCTGTAACCATTCCCAAATAGGCTGGTGTCCACTTAGAGGAAGCAGACTGCAGATTTTGCCTTAGAAGCACTCAAGCCAAAAGTCCACAAGAGACTGCTGTGCTAAAGCAAATGAAACCCAGTTGTTTTGAAACTCTGGAGATCTGGGTTTCCTTCTTTGAAAATTGAGTGATGGACACTCCTCCCTGCCTAAAGCCAAACTGCGGTTGCATGACTATGCTAAAATGCCAAATTGCTAGGAGACACCAACATGAAATTCTAGTGAAACACACTTTTTTTTTTTTTTTTTTTTTGTGTCAAAACCTACAACTATAACCCTTTGCATTCCAAATACAATATTTTTTAATCAGTTGCTCACCAAATTGTACCTTGTATGAAAATGATGTGGCCAGATACAGTATTATTTTTTTCTAAACTAAATTTACAGACCCTGTATTCCTAACCAGAAGCATGCTTTAGTTTTAGACTGGGTTTCAGAACTACTGAAGGTCAGGTCTATTTCTAATTTATCCACAAATATGCAGAAGAAAAGTAGCATCCTCCAAAGCACTAAACATTCCAAACCACTTAAAAATACCTAGGTATTTTGGCAATGCTGATGAAGAGCTAGTACCAAAGAAGAAGTACTAAGACAGTTAATGTCAATGGAGAGTGGCTAATATTTGAAAATAAGACTTTATTAATTTAAAAAGTAAAGTCTGATAAAGTATTTAACTTAGTATGGTATGTAACACTACCAGTTTGGTTACTTGAGGAAATGAAGCAACCATCCATAAAATGCAACAATTTTACAAAGAGCAGTGGCCATTGGTAAGTGCATGCAACTTATACTTAACAATATTTTAAATGTCCTCTATTGTTTAGAATAACACTTTACAGTGTTTCTAAAATCAAATAAAGTGGTGATACAAGCACCGTGCCATCAGTATTTCCCTCCCTCAAAGTTTCAACTCACTATAAACTATGCTTTTAATTATATTCTTATTATATAGGGCTAATTACAAAATATACACTTAAATTTTGTTATGAGCAATTAAGTAATTGTGAACTGTGCACACATAATTTGAATGTTTATATAAAGAAAATGCAGGCTGGAAAATTTGTGCATGGGGCTTGATATATTTTGAGCATATAATCCAGAACTGGATCTCATTAGTGTATTCTGCTTATTTGCATGCAAAAAATATAAGTGGTGGCAAAACCATTATGTAAATGAATTAAAAAAATGCTGACCTATTAGAAGTTTTTGCCGGTTTTGTGCAGTCCAGCAACATTACAGGAGTTTGGTGCAGTCCAGGAGAGGTGCATTTACAAGCCTTTTGAACAGTGGTCAAGCTAGAATGGCCAGGATACTTTATCTTGAACAGTTTTATTTGGGGAAAAAAAAAAAAAAAAAGTTTTTAAACAGTACATCCATATTAATGACATCTTCTACTTGAAAATGTTTTCCCAGTTGCCTTGGTTTTTGATCTTGCACTTGGCAAAAAATAAATAAATAAATAAATAAATAAATAACTCCAAGTAAGAGTAAGGTCATTTCTGAAAAAATAGAAATTTTGAGCTAGAAATAGATGGACATTTTCAATGGCATGAGTGGCATTTCCCATGCGGGAATGGGAAATAGATCAAACCTTTGTTGAGCCCACAAGAGCTGTAGTGATATAATGGTGAGTTAGCTGAACAGGGGGAAACTTAGTCCTGTGCACCCAGTCCCTATCAGAGGAAAAGAGCACCATGTGTAATGGACATTAATTCACTGTGTGTGACACGTCAATAGTCTAATGTCTTTTAATTCTGTTTTTGCTGTGCTGATTCATTTTACTTTGGAAATAAAGGAGAAATTACAATAGGAGATTCATAAACTCAGAAATCCTTCACTACATGGCTTTCCATCAGTCTATTGATCTTTTTTCCTCATCATTTTCTCCCTAGAACAATTTTCTCTGAGCCACAATGAATGAAAGAACCTGCAGTACAACTCCTTCCCCTTTTTCTCCAGCCGCCGAAAGCATCCATCATTGGGAAAACATGGCGACTTCACAGACTTCCTAGGGGGGGTCATTTTAGACAAGGTGCATACAAGATGCATACAAGAGTCAAGACAAAAAGTCAGTATTTGCTTTGTCCTTTCTAAACAACCCTTTTTCCATTTTCTCCTCTACTGCAAACATTCTGAGCATTATTACACACTGCACATTTACTGAAATGCTGATCAAACCTTATTGTGCATGAAATTCACTCACAGCTTATTAGGTGACCAACTGAGTGTGCAACTCCATTCTTTGACTGCACATCCCATAGAAAAGGTCTGTGGTCTGAGATAGCATGTGTTCAGTTTTGATGACTTCCATCAAAAAAAGGCTGTCTCTCTTACAGTGGTGGATTATAGCAAACTGCCCTCAATCACCATCAATCCTTTATCTTATTCTGCTCCAACTCCTGCCCAGCTGTCACAGCTGATGTTCTGTAGCCTGGCAGCCACCAAGTGCCAGCTGAAGAACTGCCTTTAGGATTAGTTTCTAGCAGAAACAGGAGTCTTTAATTTCAGGTCCTGCCCCCAAGCTCCTGCCGAGCACTAGATAACAAAAGGTGAAGCTGCCTGTTCCCATTTTGCTAGACTGTGAGCCTAAGAGCTCCATGGAGAGTAACCTAAATGCAGAAAGTTTTGTCATCTGAACAAAACTTTCTTTTACAGTTCAGTTGTTTGTCCATTGATTGTGTTGTGTTCAATAGCTGCCAGTTGCTGTGGTGTGGCAGGGTCCAGTTTTACATTTCAGGTGTAAAGCTTAATCCTTGAAGACTCCTTAAAATCAGTGGAACAATCAAGGGAAAAAGAAGTGGGCACTGGAGGCCCAAATAACTGCCTCTAGCCGGTGTGCTTGAAAATTATCTTTTGCATAACTTCCCTTTCCTCAGGGAAAGATATGGAAGTTCTGACATCTCCATGTCCTTAACATCAGAAAATGGTTCAGAGTTTATAGTGTGCTATTAGAGGTTTCAGGAGCACCATGGGCACAGGTGTCACATACCTCTTTAGCAATACTCTTCTCAAACAACATGGCATTGCAGCCTTTGGTGTTAGAAACACTGTTACCATGAACAGCACCTGGAAATGATGGAGGCAGGAAATACATTTTTAGTTTTCCTACTTATTATCTGCTTTCTCACATTGTACTAATTTGCTGAAACAGCACAGCCAACTGCATGTAAATTCTTTCCCTGTCTGTGGGAAAAATTCTTCTTAGACTGGGATCAAAACCAGGACATCTCTGTTTCTCACTTTTCTGAATGGTCACTACAGTCCTTGTAGTGCTGCTGTTTCTCCTCAATCTGTCCTTGGGTTTCATAGATTTTCTTTTTTCTCAGGTATAATATTCTGCCAGCTAGCAATAGCAGAAGGACCTGTCAATTGCAAAGAATGATAAAAACGAGGAGAAATACTGCATTACTGCATTAATTTTAAAGAAATGCTAGAACAGAGAACAAAGGAATAGGAAGAATGATGAATTTCACAAGGCTGTCAGTATCTGTTCAGCAGGAGTGGCTGAACACACTGTGCTACATCTTGGGGAGTGTTACAAGGTGATATGTGCTGAAGAGATGTTCTTACATCAAATTCTACCTGATCACTCCCAAGCCTTCCTCATATTGGCACACACTCATCTGTGTCTGCTCTGTTCTGCCTGAGAGCATGCAGGCTCTGCTGATTCTCTGAACAAATGTAAACATAAACAGGCATGCAGACAAGATGGTGAAAACACATCTGGCTCTTCAGGAATGTTGTCCCAGGCAGTATTACTGTGCTTTCCTCAAAGCAAGGTCTGGGATTGAATTCAATTAATGCCTGTAGATAACAGGTGATATATCCATGTAGAGATTTAAACACATAAAATATATCATAAAATGGTTGTTTGATCTCACAACTAAAATAATGTTCCTAGTATTCACTTCAGATGATAGTCTCCAAATCTCTCTCACTTTCTCTCATATATATATATATGTATATATACATATATATATATAAGAGAGAGAGTGTATATGTATGTATATGTATATGTATTTATACATATACATACATATACATATATATATAAGAGAGAGAGATTTGGAGACTATATATATATATATATATATATATTTGGATATATATATATGGAGACTATCTACCTATCTATCTATCATAAAGTTCCTTTTTCAAAACCTTTGCTGTCTTAAAGTTAAGTGGACAATGTAAACTGTCATCAGTCTCCTAAGGTCCTTTTCAGTTTGGTAAATATATTGCCTACTAAAGATGCCTTAATCCCACGTATATCACAAAGGGATTTGGGATTGCTAAACTATTAGATGCCAGATTTTCAGATAATAAAACTGGAAAAGAATGCTAGTCTCACTTTGCTTAGATAGACGTATTCCTCTTACTGTGCTATGCAGCACTCTCACTAATCTTTTTTTTGTTTGTTTGTTTCTTTCTTCTTTTTCTTTGTGATTTAGTCCCATCAGGGACAGATAGTCTATCCACAAACACAGGAATTTGGGGTCATCTTGTTTTAAAAAAAATTCCAGGTAAAAGAAAATTCACAAACATCGCTACATTGCTGCTACTAGTTCTACTAGTTCACCTGCCTGTTGACAGAATGACAGAAGCAGTGGGAAGGCATCTCTGAAGGTCATCTAGTTTGATCCCCCTAGATCAGAGCAGGCGCAATAGAGTTTGGGGTGGTGTCCAGTCATGTTCTCAATTTATGAAGAAATGAAATAGTTTCTTGAAGGATATATACATTACTGGAATGTCATCCAGTTTATCAACAGACAGATTGTTCCCACTTTGGGGAACAATTGTCTTGCCTTGCATGCTAACTTTTTGTTGGGCAGAACCTTTATTTAAGATTGGTCCCTATGACAGAAATGTATTTAAAACGTTGTTAATTAATATATCAGGCACTGAGCAAACCCTTGCATATCAGCTTCAGCTCCCTGCTGTGTTATGTTTTGTTTTTAGAATTAATTTGGAGTTCATGTCATGATATATATTAGAGCACCCAAACCAAAAATGAATTTTATTTACCAACATTTATGATAACTTTCCAAAGCTGTATGGAAAATTAAGAAATAGATCTTATTTATCCATGCAGCAGGGAAAGCAATTATGTTATTTGCATATTTTATATAATATCAGTTACAGCTTAGGAAAGAATAATTTCTGTGTGCATGTGTGTGTGGGCACAAGAGAGCAAATGCTTTCACAATGAAATTTGATTTATATAATATCCACATCACAAAACATAGCTTATGCTAATTTATTTTTTCAAATTATATATTTTGTTTCAGAGTTTACTTATAAGGTAAGGCTACAAAAATAGTGACACTATAATCAAATCTAAACAAATTAAAGTGCATGCCTTCTTTATTCATAAGGACTAATTAGGAACCTCCTTAGTAGTGTTGGTTCCAAGTTAACCAAGATAATTCATATAGACTTAGTCCATTGTTTAAACAAATGTTTGGATCTAAATGTACATTTGTTTCGTTTTTTTTTTAAGAAATACTGACAGAAACTTAAATGGACTTTATAAACCCTGCTAAGATCAGATGCTAAGATTTCCTTTAGTAGAAAGCACACTGAAGTATCAAATCCTATGGATGAGAATGGAATGGCATGGCAAGAGGGTCAGGCTTTTGAATCCAGACAATCATTGCCAAATGGTGTGAAGTTGTAAATATGCCTAGATATACAGCAGAAGCTGTACCCTCTCAGCAAGATCCCTGAAATAGATGTGATCAGTTGTACTGTGTCTGACTGGTATGAAGTTAACTTTCCCTGCAGCAGCCCATACAGTATTGTGCTCTGCTCTTGTAGATAAAACAGCACTGGTATCACACCAGTGTTGTGTCTGTTGCTGCACAATACTGGCACCACATCAGGACTCCCTCCAAGCTCCAAGAGCCAGCAGGCTGGGGGTGGGCAAGTGATGGGGAGGGAACATCACCAGGGCAGCTGACCTAAACCGACGAACGGGATATTCCGTGCCATGTGATGTCACATTCGTCAATAAGAGGTGGGAAAGGGGAAAGAGGAGAGGGGTTCTTGTTATAAAGACACCTGTCCTCCCAAACAACCCCTATGTGTACTGAGGCTCTGCTCCTGGGATGTGGCCCAACATTGCTCATTGATGGAAAGTAGAGAATAAATATATATATTTTTTCTTTGCTTCCATGCACAAGCCTGTTTTTTTTTTTTTTTGTTTGTTTTGTTTTGTTTTTGTTTTGTTTTGTTTTGTTTTTTAAGTTTCTTTCCAGCATACTTTCTTCTCCCCCTCGTCTTTTAAGGAGGAAGAGTGGGAAGAGTGAGAGAGAGGTTGTGGTGGAGTTTAGCTGCCCAGCAAGGTAAAACCACTACACCAATTGCACTGGTACTATGTCATCAGTAGTCCAATATGAATTGAAATACATATTGCCATTTCCACACTAGAATTGCTATTTGTTCTTTTCAAAATCTCTTCTGTTACTTCAAGGTTTATCTTGGCAATTCACAAAAACAGTTGTCTAGTTGACTAGGTTTCCTGTGCTGCCAAGAGAGAGACTGGCACATTGTAAACAAACCGCCTTGTTTAACTGAGACAGTAAGAATAAGGTGAGTTGACCTGAAGAGAGGTCTTGCATCTTAAAGAAGAAGCCTTTTGCCAGACACCTCAAAAGTGAGCTGACATGAATTACAATTATAAAAGATAGAATAGATTAGCAGGTGAAATATTATGCTTCCTTCCTATTGATCATGATCACACAATTTGATCAATATAGGAAAGATGCACATTTGTTTTCAAGCTATGTCTTTCAGCAGAGCCAGTAATCCATAAATTACATATAATAATCACAGTAGAATTTAAACATGACAGCTGAGGTTAACTGCATTCCTCTTAAACTTGCTGTGCAGAGGAACACTATAGTCTTTAGAGGGATCACAGCACAGGACCAGTGAGGACACCAAGAGGGCCTCAGTGAGTTCCTCTGCTCCACAGCAAGGCTGACTGGACCGTCCTCATCATCAGATGTTTGTCTAAGCAGTTCTCAAGGATCTCCAGTGCCAGATCCTCAACATTTTCCCCAGGTGATCTATTCCAGTGCTACATTACACTTAACATCAGAAGACATTGCTAATTTCTAATCTAAATCTACACTCTCATTTAAATCAATTATTTCTTGTCTTATAAACCGCTGCCAGTTATTTCATTTCTCCATTCAGCAGCTTTTTATGTATTTGAACACTGTGATGTATTGTATGTATACATATACTTCTGTATGTTTTAATTTAAATGACCTGTACACCTTCAACAGTCTTCTGTAGATTATGATTACCCAAATTCTATTTTCTATTGCCTTCCTAAGGACTCTGCTCAGCTGTTCCATGTCCTTCCTGAAGTAAGGTGCCTGAAACTGGAGAAAACTTAGTTCTTACTACTGATAACCAAAGAGAAGGAATTACTTCAAATGTTTTGCACACTGCAATTATTTCATATGCTCAGGTGAAATGCTAGTTCATGCTATATACCCGTATATGAAGACTTAGCATTTGAAGGCTATAATGCTGGTGAAGCTGAAGCCATGCAAAAACCGGTCTCAGTCTTCTGAAGTACCCTTCATTTTTGTAGTATCAGAAACTATCTAGCAGATAATGCAGATATTAGTAGCTAGCTTTATAAAAATTAGAAAGGCCAAAGCTCATCTGGAACTCAATCTGGCTACTGCCGTTAAAGACAACAAAAAATCTTTTTACAAATACATCAATGCAAAACGGAGGACTAAGAAGAATCTCCGTCCTTTACTGGATGCAGGGGGAAACCTAGTTACAAAAGATGAGGAAAAGGCTGAGGTGCTTAATGCCTTTTTTGACTCAGTCTTTAGCAGCAATACCGGTTGTTCTCTGGATACCCAGTACTATGAGGTGGTGGAAGGGGATGGGGAGCTGAATGTGGCCTTCACTATCCATGAGTAAATGGTTGTCGACCTGCTACAGCACTTGGAGCAGATGGATGGATGTGAGCAAGTTCATGGGGCCAGATGGGATCCTTCAGTTCTCTCAGTATCCTGAGGATACTGAGATCACTGGCAGAGGAGCTGGCCAAGCCGCTTTCCATCATTTACTGGCAGTCCTGGCTATTGGGGGAAGTCCCAGTTGACTGGAGGCTAGCGAATGTGACACCCATCTACAAGAAGGGCCGTAGGGCAGACCTGGGGAACTATAGGCCTGTCAGTTTGACCTCAGTGCCGGGGAAGCTCATGGAGCAGATTATTTTGAGTGTCATCACGCGGTACTTACAGGGCAAGCAGGCGATCAGGCCCAGTCAGCACGGGTTTATGAAAGGCAGATCCTGCTTGACAAGCCTGATCTCCTTCTATGACAAAGTGTCGCACTTGGTGGATCAGGGAAAGGCTGTGGCTGTGGTCTACTTTGACTTCAGCAAGGCTTTTGACACCATTTCCCACAACATTCTCCTCAAGAAACTGGCTGCTCTTGGCTTGGACTGGCGTACGCTTCGTTGGGTTAGAAACTGTCTGGATAGCCGGGCCCAAAGAGTCATGGTGAATGGAGTCAAGTCCAGTTGGAGACCGGTCACTAGTGGCATCCCCCAGGGCTCGGTACTGGGGCCAGTCACCTTTAATGTCTTCATCGATGATCTGGATGACGGCATTGAGTGCACCCTCGGTAAGTTTGCAGATGATACCAAGTTAGGTGCGTGTGTCAATCTGCTTGAGGGCAGGAAGGCTCTGCAGGAGGATCTGGATAGGCTGCACCGATGGGCTGAGGTCAACTGCATGAAGTTCAACAAGGCCAAGTGCTGGGTCCTGCACCTGGGGCACAACAACTCCAAGCAGAACTACAGGATGGGAGATGAGTGGTTGGAAAGCTGCCTGGCGGAGAAGGACCTGGGAGTGATGGTTGATAGTCGGCTGAATATGAGCCAGCAGTGTGCTCAGGTGGCCAAGAAGGCCAACAGCATCCTGGTTTGTATAAGAAGCAGTGTGGCCAGCAGGTCTAGGGAAGTGATTGTCCCCCTGTACTCGGCTCTGGTGAGGCTGCACCTCGAGTACTGTGTTCGGTTTTGGGCCCCTCGCTACAAGAAGGACATGGAGGTGCTCGAGCAAGTCCAGAGAAGGGCGACCAAGTTGGTGAGGGGTCTGGAGAGCAAGTCCTATGAGGAGTGGCTGAGGGAGCTTGAGGTCTCTTCCAACCTAGAAATTCTGTGATTCTGTGAAAATAATAAAATAAAATAAAATAAAATAAAATAAAATAAAATAAAATAAAATAAAATAAAATAAAATAAAATAAAATAAAATAAAATAAAATAAAATAAAATAAATAAAATAAAATAAAATAAAAAATGAAACCATGGAATTGCCTTTTCAGAAACAAAAATTCGAGTTTAAATTCAATTGAATATTCATGTATATATATATATTTTTCTGCAGTTACTCAAAAATGAAACCCAAGATACGTATTATTATTATTATTATTATTATTATTATTATTATTATTATTATTATTATTATTATTATTATTATTATTATTATTATTATTATTATTATTTCCTTTTCCTTCACAGAGCAGAGAAGTCCTAAATACTAGTAATTTAAGTAATTCAGTGCTGTTCTTGTTAGTATCTTGAACTGTGACCTGGGCTCACTTTCTGAACTGAAGTATACTGCTACCATGACTACCGCTGACGTTATCTGCCAGGCAAGATTGGGTTTTGTATATCAATTTTAGTGACAATAAAAAAGATTAGGCTCCAAATGTGATGAAGTGTTTACATATTAAGTATAGAAGTGGTTAGTATGAAATAAGGATCAAGACAGAAACCTCAACTGGGAAATACAGCTTTCACTGGAAAGCACAGCTTTCATTGTTTTGTGGGCAGTACTTTTGACATTTGACAGACAAAGGAGAATTCTGCCAGCAATCCCCTTCTTTCACAGCTTCAGATGCTACCCAGACCAGCTCTGTTTCTCCCCACAAATACCCAGTTTGGAACTGCTGTATCTGAGGTTGTGCTGTAGTACTTCATGGCCACTGGGTTTTGAAGCTGGTGTGTTTAGGGCTACTGCTTCTTTCTGGGCTCGTAAGACTAGTCAGAACGTTGTGTGCTCTTCTCATTGACTAATGGAGATGGTCTGGACTTCTATCTTTTGTCTGTGCACTCCCAATAGAAAATAATTTGGACAAGTCAATATTTGGAGAGATTTTTAAAAACATGTTTTTTAAAAATTTGGTTACTAAAAATAAAAATAAAATAAAATAAAATAAAATAAAATAAAATAAAATAAAATAAAATAAAATAAAATAAAATAAAATAAAATAAAATAAAATAAAATAAAATAAAAATCTATATAAAAAAAGAGCTAATCTCATGCCATTCACTTTTTCATATCCACATGCTACTAGCTATCTGAATTACTGGCTTTGACAAAGCTAAGTGCAGATTTCTAATTTTAATTGTGTGGATATATACAGATGAACCTGTGATATTATGTTTCACATAGACTAGAGGATAAAATAAACTGATAAGTTTCACTGCTGTTTGCCAAAATTGGTATTTTAGTGACTTCTCTGGTGATGAACTTCTAAGGTGTCTTCAATATCTTTCAGAAATTAGAGCATTCTTTTCAATATGATCAGTAATGGATCTCCATGACCTCTCACTGCACATGTCAGGCTTGTCAAGTCAGGCTTCTTCTCTGTTAAACTGATACTCTACCTAGATTTATCCACTAACATTCAGCATACTTTATGCACATAATACCCATGCTCTACAGAGTGCCAGGAAGATACCTGGAATGTACTTAATTGAAATAAATTCTTTTTGCTAAAATTATCATTGGGTGTAACATTTTCTCTGAGTTTCTTTTATTAAAGAAGGTGAGGATTTCTAAAACTTGATGTTTTTTTTTTTTTTTTTTTTTTTTTTTTTTTTTTTTTTTCCATTTAGATTATTTATATATATTTTTAATTGCCTTCAATTTAACTTATGTTTGGAGCTCACTGCAATGCATCCATATTCTAAGCAACTTTTGTACAACTTTGTTCTGAAGTTACGCATTTAGAAATGTTCCAGCTGACAGATAGAGGCTTTTGAACCTTCGGAAGGATTCAACCTAAGCGGAACCTCAGTGGTATAACATTGGAGTAGTGGAAGTGGAATGCATCTTTTTCCAACTAATTAATAGATTTCAGATTTCATCTGAGAATTCATGACAGAATAAGAAAGTCAGAGTCTAAAATTGCTGTAATGCTCTGTGTGCTTATGACAAAAAGATTAAAAAAAAAAATCTGAATGAGAGTAAGCACAGCCATTTAAGACATACAATTTATATTTCATGAAGGGAGAGCAGTGCTCTGCTGTGAAAGTGCATTGAGTTTGGATTCTAGGATCTTTGGACTCACTGTAGAGGCAATATAGAATCAATACATCCATGGACATATGTTGCTACTCAAGTGCAGTAGAAAAAAGGAAGATTTAGTTAAATCTCCTTTTTATGAAGTTAGAAGTCACGGCAGACAGCAGTTATTTTCAATAATGAAGCTTTTTATCATGTCCTTTAATATGGTAAACAAAATGTTAATTTTTAGACAGGTTTGAGTATATATTTTTCTTCAAAGGAAATATGTGAGAGGAAGAACTTAATTCTTACATTACAGAGTTTTTATTCTTGAACATGTCAAAAAGATGTTAAAAATGCATGATACAGAAATCCTTCCTTTGGTTTTCTTGCAAAGACAACCCAAAAAACTAAAAACTACCTCTAGTACTTACAGACAGTAAGTGTAAAATATTAGCAAGGAAAGGAAAGCTTTCTACACTGATGAGAAGCAAAGGTTTCTTTTTATATATACACAGGCTCAGAAACTCATCTAGTTGCTGTTCTTCCTGCTGATTGTCTCATTGTAAAGGCCCTGGAATGTAGCCTCAAGCAAAAGTCTCAAGTTGGGGATCTCCTACCAGATTTTGAAGGCATCAGAACATGTTCTGGTGCTGGAGGGTGGAGGACAAGATGTCGTTGGGAATTGTATGCATGTCAGAGTGGAAGCTGTGCCATCTGGCTACTCCGGGTGCCCCTGAGATATCTGATGATCTCTGCCTCTCTGGTGGGACTGCAGGGGCAGAGTGCCCTCGGGGAAACGCAGATCTAGTCTTGCTTGTTGATTTCTGGCTGCACATTTGGTTCTTTTTTTTTGCAGAGATGTCAGATCTTCTGGTGGCTCCTGGTGGCTTATTTCCTATCTAGTTTGTGTCTTGAGGCAAAGGGAAGAGCATAAAACTTCTACTTCCATGTTTTGCCCTGTAAATGGGTATTTCTGGCTGAATATCATGAATGTGACTTGCTCTTCCTCCAGATAAATAGATTTGTTTTAGAGTAAAGCCCTGTTTTTTATTATTATATTATATTATATTATATTATATTATATTATATTATATTATATTATATTATATTATATTATATTATGGTTAGTTTAGCTTTATTTATTTTATGCTATTTTATGTTTACATTTAAATTCATTTTATTTTATTATTTTATTTTATTTTATTTTATTTTATTTTATTTTATTTTATTTTATTTTATTTTATTTTATTTTAGAGTTTCCAAGGGATCTTGAATTAATATTCAATCAGAATTATCTGGGACATTTAAAGTATTCACCTAACTGTAATAATTGCAAAAAAATAAAAAGAAATGATGTTACAGAATATAAAAGTCTAAAACAATATGTTCCTGTTCAAGATATGCTTTTGGTTTTATCTTTCTCTTGTGTAATGAAGCAAAAAAAACACAGAAGATCTAATTTCTTATATGAACTGAAATATTGGTTTCTTTTTTTCTGGCATTCCTTTCGCTTTGGATACAGTAGCCATGGCAAGTAATCTTTTCTTTTATCCTTCAATAGCCTCAGACTAACATATGTGTCCCAGAGTGGTGGCTTCATTCTGCCAGCACAGTTGTTGGTGGTAGACAGAATCAATTCTCAACAGTGCTACTTTATTAGTATTTAACATATATTAACATTTAATTTATTAATGAAACCATAGAATTTTTACCACTTTTTAAGGCTTGAAGAGAAGGTTAACTTTTACTGAAGACTGTTTCTGCTACACAGTTTGGCATTTCCTCAGAAATCCAAACATTGAGATTTCCCATGGCATTGAATGCTCAAGCTACAGGGTCACAATTTTTAGGATATTAAGCAGTTTTCCTACATGCTGTCAGAAGAATCTTTACTGTTTTCTGTTTTGGGACTGAACTCTAACATATGGATCAAAACACTATATAGGTATAACTGCAAGATTGTGACAGATAACTGAAGATGATAGGATCATTGTACTGTGGTTTTATGCCCTCTAGCTGGTGAATTTGTCCATTTCATTCATGTTTCATCAATTTGCAAGTTCCAGGATCACCTTACCATTTATCCTCTATTTTGTGTACAACATTTTTGCTGATTCTCTTCCATGTTGTTGAGGCTATTGTTCACTAGCAGAATAATAACAATAATAACAACAACAACAATAACGATAATAACGATAATAATGATAATGATAATGATAATGATAATGATAATGATAATGATAATGATAATAATAATAATAATAATAATAATAAAAAGTTAAATCAAACCAAACCAACCAACCAAACAACAACAACAAAACATCAAAGGAAAGCCAAAAACCAAACTTGCTGATTAAGATAAATTTATGGGAAAAGATAGACCTTGATTCAAATTTCTGTTGTGTATCAAAACAACATGGATTTAAGCCCAGATTTGTCACCTTCCTGGAAAATGTTTTAAGAGCTTTCCCTTCTCACTAGATTAATGAATATTTAAGTAGTTCATAAAAAATGAACTGCTTAAAAACAGAATCAGTGGGAGAGACTGTGAACAAACCCCTCAGGAATAATACCTTACTATGTTGTAACTACTTTGCTTTAGAGGAGACATGGTTTCAGATCTTCTCAGGAAACAGAAAACAATTGTCTCTGTCTCAAATAATTTGGATTTGGGTGAATAAGTTTTTGTGCCTTTTTTTTTTTTAATATAGTGAAACAAATAACTTTGTTAAAATGATTTTTTTTTTGGGTGGGGATATTTAAAAACATCTGAAACAAAATTCAACACCAATTTGCAACTAGCTTGGCTATTGTGGAAATAATCTATTTGTTTCTTTGTTTGGCATATAAATAATCTGCTAAAAAGAAGCTATTTAACCAAAGTATCTGCTTTGGTCTATAAGAAAAACGCAACATGCATCTTGCTACTGCTATGGAAGTTTTATCTGCTTTCACTCGAAGGATGAGTGAAGCAGTATGGCTAATGTGTTTCCCTATAATAGTTTGTGACATGTTAGTTTGTGAGATATTAGATTACGCATGAAAAGAAGATTTTTGTAATTCTTGGACGTAGAAGGTGAGCTTAGTTTTCCTAAATGGCCTGAAAGCATGAAACAGCTTGACATTTCTGGGCAGTTTAAGCTGACGTAAGGCTACACTGCTGTTGAATCATAGAATCACAGTACCACTAAATTTGGAAAAGACCTGTAAATCATCTGGTCCAATCGTACATCTGCCACCAATATTACCCACTAAACCATGTCCGTAAGTACCACAATCCAACTTTTAACACCTCCAGGGACGATGACTGCACCAGCTTCCTGGACAACACATCTAATGCCTGACTGTTCTTTGTGAGAAGAAATTTCTTCTAATTTCTAACCTGAACCTCCCCTGGCACAACTTGAAGCTATTCCCCCTTGGCAGTTCCATCTTCATCTAGACTTGTCATGATATTCCCACTTTTTTTCTTGCTCTGACATACCCACAAAATAGTTTGACTGACTGGTCTGACAACCCTCTCCCCCCTGCCATTTTTTTTTTCCCTTTCTTTCTCTCTTGGCTACTTCTGTGTTGGTTTTCCAGTCTGGTCTACTATTGTCTGTAATTCCTAGAACCTTTTGGAAGATGCACTGTCATGGACATACTTCAGCAAGCCATAAAACTAGAATGGAAAGGAGAAAAGAAAAAGTCTTTTATTGAGGAATGAATGGAGACCAAATGTGGACCTGGCAGAGCTAATAGTAGTAGAATTGCACAGTGGAGCAGGGGCACAGTTTCCTTGGTGCATCTTTCTGTCTCCAAATTAGGTAGCATATCTCATTTTTGTCATAACAAAGTGGCTGGTTGTGTTTACATAACCCACAACTCAGACTAAAAGTAGATATTATTATTCCTTAGTAGATACAGTTCTGGGTATTTGTTTAAATGCTACAGTTCTGCCTGAGTATTTCTCATTAAAAATGTGGAAATATGTTCTCCAAACCCCTGGGATAAGCTGACAAATAGCAAATTTACTTTTCACATCCCAATTCACTATAGTGGAGTCATTCAGACTTTCTTGTCATTTCAGGTAGGTCCTGCAGGAGCACTTACGAAAGAGTCAAACTTACTTTATAACCTTGTATAATTAATGCCCCTTACTACAATGCTTCTTAGGATTCATAGTTTTTGCAGTTGAAGCATCTTTAGAAACATAAATGTAACATTTCACTATCTGTCCACACATTTTTAGAGCTTAATCAGTGATGGATGATGTTTGATGTATAATATTTCTAATACTTAAATTATTCAATGTATTATTTTTTCACATTCATACAGTACTTATTGTGATCAGACTAGAAGATTATACCCAAACAATAGCAACTGTTGCTATGGTATAGTTCTTACTTATTGAGGGACATTTTCAACCATAAACTCTGTTTCAAACCTTTTCAACTACTAAGGAGAAAACACTTTTTTTTTTTTTTTATTGTGTGTGTGTATGTGTGTGTGTGTGTAAATGCATTATATTTGTTAATGGATATTGTTAATTTGATTTCTAGGGCTAGAGTAGTTCCAGAACTGATGAATACATTTGCATAAAAATTCAGTCTTCTGTCTGTCATGGATGGGCTGTGTTCATTATTAAAATAATGAGTTCTTGCAAAATCACTCAGCCTGTTAAAGAATCTCTCCCTATACACTTTCTGTCATACTTATCTGTTATTTGTATTCTAGTGGCAGGCATAACAAGTTGGATGCTGACTGCACATTCAGGATGAGTCTTTGTAAAGGAGATGATCAGACTCTGTGCATTGGCATTTCGAGTATATATATTTCGAGTATAATTTCGAGTATTCAGCCAGTCATTTTGAAGTCAAGGCTTTGATTTAAAATTCTGAGCTAACAAATCTTCTTTGCAATGGAAAGTGATAAACAAATTTCAGAAATGTAAACCTTAAGAAAAAAATAATATATATGTATTCCCAATTTTAACTCTTTTCATATTCTTCTTGAAGACTTAATTTTGCAGAAGTGACAAGTATAACAATGAAATTTCTGACTTAGAGGTTTCTGTTTTCTTCCTATAGTAAGTGTCCTTTCTCAATGCATTCAGTAATGAAGTAGAAAGTAGATCATCATCTAAAAGGTCAAAATAACTTTCCTATTTTTGGATTTCATATCTCAGAAGACAGAAGACAATGACCAAAAAAAAAATAAAAAAAAAAAATTATAAATTATTAAAACTTGGGACCAAATTGGTTAGGTATACCAGCATAACTCTGGAGTTATGCTCTCAGGAGTGATCAGATTACTCTAGATTTATACTTTTATTTATACCCGAGATTTTGGCCAAGGATTTTTTTTTTCTTTTTTTTTTTCCCTATTATCACATTTTTGTAATTGGCGCTGTCAAAAAGAAGAAATATGGAAAAAAGAAAACTTTAGGTTGTCCAGGTTTTGACAAAAACATTGAGAGACTGTGTATCTTTTTATCAGCCATTCTTTGTTTTAAATTAAGTGGGACAGAGACCCATGGCAGACTTGTCTGCAATTGATTTTCTTTTATGCTAGATCATAAACATTGAAGCAGTGCTTTAAAATTACACCTGTTCTTGAGTTAGAAACTTCCACTCTCCTTTCCCCATCATGATACTTTGTATCACATATGCACAAAATGTGGAGGAGAAGTTGCACAAAGATTAACATCTAAAGAAGTCAGAGATGCACTTTTTCTATAATAAGCCATTTTGTGTGAACAATTTTTACTGGATTAATCTACTAATGTGTCTGCACCATCATGTCTGAAGTGGTTTCTTCAATAGCTTGGCAGAAAAATACAGCAATCTACTTGCTGTGTTTCTAGATTCTCTGTATGTGGTCATTTATATTGCATCATTATAAATTTCCAATGCTGGACTCTCAAAGCAACCAATTCATATTTGCATCTGCATTTTTTGTTGGACAGATTTTTTTTTCCTCAAGCTGATAAATGTTTCCATGGTCACTTTATTCTCCCTTTATTTGACATTAGAATGTGTGTTTAATTCATCTGTGTTCAGGAATTGACCACAGTCCTGCAGCCATTTTCTTCCTAATTCAAACATTCTGTTTCCTAAAAGTTGAGCATTGTCACAGGCATTACATTTCTTCTTTTTGGATATATTATATATGTGTATATATATATATATATATATATGTATATATATATATATATATGTGTATATATATATATGTATATATATATTATTATACATTATATGTACATTATATGTATATATATATTATTATACATTATATGTACATTATATGTACATTATATGTATATATAATATATACATATAATATATGTATATATTATATTACATATTACATTATATTACATATATTATATACATGTTATACATATAATACATATCATATGTATTATATATTATTTTGTATATATAAATGAATTGTATCTAAAGCAAAAGAAAATGAAATGTCCTGATGCTTGGATTTTAAAGGGGACCTGGAGACTGCAATGAGAGTTGCTCCAGTAGAGCAGAAATATTGGAAGCTAGGCTGGAAGATAACCAGCTGCACAAAAGGAAGTTGGTGCATTTGTTGTAGGCAATATACCACATGATTTCAGAAATCAGGAGAAACAGCTAGAATGGTACCAGGAATTGGAAAGTAGTGCAGAAATGAAGGTATTTTCTGAAATTACTGAATTTTGTGGAAGAGAAAAAGGTACCGTAGGTCAGTGAGACACTGAAAAAAATGGTATTGGAAGGGAGCAATACAGAAACAAGAGAAGTTATGAGGCGGAGCTCATGACTTCGGCAGAAGAAAGGGTTAAATATCTAGCATAAAGCTGAAAAGAACAACCCTGCCAGGGCATGTCTGAAACATATGGTGTTCCCAACAACTTGAGTTGAAGGAGCAACTCCTTAGGTTTGCCAGTTTACACTAAGAATATCAGCTCTCAAGTTTATTATTATCATCATGACAGAGGTTTTTAAGAGTCAGTGTTTCTGTTAAAGATACAATCACAGAGGAATTAATTAGCTCTGACAGAAGTCAGTTTGACAGTGGTACTCAAGAGATTATGATAGTCAAAAGGGAACAATGACAGCAGACGCATCAAGATTATCCCTTCTGCAAAGCATAAGAAAAACATGTTCATTGGCACATACAATGAATCACAAAGTCTTCAAAACCTCTTGGATGCAAAAGCTAAGCATATAATGTCTATTGCCATTCAGAGCAAAATCGGAATATTTTAATAGTTTGTTCACAACAAGATGGATTAGCGATTGGCAGAGAAACAAGGAACACAGAAAAATAATTCAGAGAATTAAAGGATCAAAGCTATTTGGCTCTGGTGAGGCAAACAAGTCATTTAAAATTTGAAGAGGAAATAAGGGATATGAAATAAGGACAGATGCAAACACTAACTTGAGGCAAAACTAGTAAAATATGCTTTATCTTTCCTTGTTCTTTTCTCGCTTTAATGTGAAATGGATGGAAGGAAACTTCAAAGTTTATTTAATTTATCTTGGCTTTCCAAGACAAATCAAGGATGCTATACAAATGAAAGATTTTTCATGTGTTGTTGTTTTGTATCTGCAAATGATTGTTTTGGTACATGTGATCATTGAATTACACTGTGTGTGCAATGAAAGTACAATCCAAATATCTTACATATGTAATAACTAGATTTTAAAAAGTCAGTCTCAAGAAGTTTCAAGAAGGAATAGCAGCTGTTTATGGCACAGAAAATATTCCCAAATTTTCTTTCTGGCAAAGGGTGCACATATGACATTGTAGATAAAAACTCATGTATTTCTATGATAGCCTTTGCTCTGTTTTCAAATGATATGCAATTCATATAAGAGAGAGACATGCAGGAGGTCTTCAAATATTAGCTAATGCAGAGCCCACTCTAGAAATGAGTTCTTTTCAACAGTGACGTGTCTCTCAGAGTACATGCCCTCAAGCTTCCCTCAATGCGGGGGCATTGAGAGAGAGTTTTGTCCTGCCGTCCTTCAGTTTCTTCTTAATGCCTGGCATGGGAAATAGGCCTGAAGAGCCATTGATATTTCCTATATTTCTGTCCAAAGATCTGATTTCCTATCATTGATTCCTTACATTACTAGATTGAGCCTTACAAAAATTGCTGCTTTCAGTTCTGTGCTACTGGGATATTTCCAAGTAAACAATGCTTTCTAATTTTAAACTCTCACTGTTTTGCAATGGCCTTATTTTGTTAACTGCTCCTTTAGCTGCTATGTGTTTTATGCTGGGAGGAATGCATACAGTACATTACGGGTCACCTGTCCTTACGGTATCAGTCTTGAAACTGTGACTCTTCAGCATTTGTGGATCACCACTACTACCTCAGTAAGCCTGATCCTTGCCACAAGTTGTGCTGTGTCAAGAGAGATTTAAAAAAAAAAAAAAAAAGGTCATAGAAGAGCAAGCCAACAGCAAAATAGATAGATAATCTCTTCTCTTCTCTTCTCTTCTCTTCTCTTCTCTTCTCTTCTCTTCTCTTCTCTTCTCTTCTCTTCTCTTCTCTTCTCTTCTCTTCTCTTCTCTTCTCTTCGCTTCGCTTCGCTTCGCTTCGCTTCGCTTCGCTTCGCTTCGCTTCGCTTCGCTCCCCTCCCCTCCCCTCCCCTCCCCTCCCCTCCCCTCCCCTCCCCTCCCCTCCCTCCCCTCTCTTTTCTCCTTCTCTTCTTCTCTCTTTTCTTCTATATCAAAATGACTGCTAGATGATAGTTTCTCTCTCACTATGTGCTTTTGTTAATTACATGTAGAAATTGGTTTGCAGACAGAAGCTGTTAAAAAGATTGGTAATACTGATCATAAAAAAAATGAATTTCCCAAATATATAGAGTGGCTAAGGTCCAAAAATCAAATTGAAAATTAAATTATAGAAAATTTCCAATATATTTAGATGAGATAGCAGATAAAAGAATTCAGTAAGAAAATGACAATATTATGCAGCAAACAATTTTTAAAAAGTCAGAGTTTTTTATTGTCTACAGGGAATAAAACCATCTTTTAAGAAAATTATCATTTTTTTCTGGCATAAAAATGAAATAACTGCTAGATAACAGAAGCCACACATTAAGAATTACTTTAAAATCTTACTACACAGAGAAAAAAATACATATATTACTCTCATTCACAAAGCTAAAAAAGATTATTTTTGTCCCTAATTTTAGCAAAGATGCCTTAAATTACAATTTAATATTTTCATCATATTTTTTTTCTTGTAAAACATGGAAAGAGATGCAAATGGGAGAAAAGGTCATCTTCTTGGGAGATCCCAAGATGGGGTCAAACCCAGGCATGGCGAAAGAATGGTGAAAGTTGCACCTATAACAGGTTGAAGCCATGTAGCTGAGATTGACTGTCTCCTGTAATGGACCTACAGATCTGAAAACACTGGAACTGTAACACTTCATTGCAGATACAGCCACTTGTAACTTCAGCCTCTGTAATAGGACTTATCTCTTTTACCTCACCTTGTAGCACTTGCCTTGCTGTGCAACTCCGCACTGATGCTGGGGTTGCAACTATAGTGGAGGCTAGGGTTGGAAAAAAAGAGCAAGAAAAACTGTATCACTCCCTGCAGCTGTAAATCTGCCTGTGACACCATGGCCAGGTGAGTTTAAGACATCTGAATGTAAGTACCTACATGGATGCTAAATGTCTAAGCATCTTGTGTAGTCAGTGGAGATACAGGCAGCATTCAGCAGCATATCTGCCTAGGCTTAGCTGGCTGCATTAAGTTTCCACTGTATGGACTATAGTATGCAATAGCCTTAACAAAGGGTCTTCCACAGTTGTTTTGCATGCTGTGTAAACCTCCTCTGTGTGTCAGTTTCATCAAATAAACTTTAATGCATGTAAAAAGACTGTAAACATGGCAAAAAAAAAAAATAAAACAAAAAAAAAACACTTAAAAGTGTAGAGTATACAATACACTTAAAAGTGTATTGCCTAATATGAGCAACAGATAGTTAGGACTAATCAGTTTCCAGGGTACGCATTACAAGGCTCTCCATCCCTAATAAACCAGCAATGAGTCTTTGCTGACAAGCAATCATAAGACAGGAAGAGTGGACTTTTGATGCTCCCTGAGTTGGTTGATTCTTGTTTCTGAGTTGGCATCTTCCGACTTTCAGCTCTTTGACTAAAGCTTCCATATATTTCACTTTTTTTTTTTTTTTTTCCACTTCTCTTGAATTGTGGTCTATGCACATTCTCATAATTCTTCCTTAAAAATTAAAAATATTCTCAAGAAATCTGAGCTTATGCAGTGGGACTGTGTCAAAACTAGACCTAAGGAGCAGGTAGACAAACAGCTGAGGTGACAGGTAGGAGGAAGGATATACTTCAGTGACCTGGGACATCCACAAAAGGCTGGCAGACATTGCACTGGTCTTCTGGGTTTTTGCACACTTGTGAAAAGGAAGTGAAAGGCCAGAAGGGATGTTGAACATGGATTTAGATGCCAAGGTTGAAGACCACAGAATCATGCTCTCTATAAGATAGATGTAAATGTCTAGTACACTTACATGTGGATGCTTAAATGTGGGCATCTTAATCTTGAACTGAATCTTGCCCTAGATGCTTAGTTTAGAAGAACCACCCAGCTGCTCAACAGTAAGAACTGCTGAGATGAATTTGGGCCATAGAGACTACAATGTTGTTCTGAATAGCCTTTACTCCAAAACCATTGTCTCAATCCAAATGCATCCCAACTTGTCTGTCACATTAGGCTTTGTTTTACTTAATGTGTGTCATGTTCTGTGCCTATTTAATTTATTCTGGACATGTTGGTTATTCATATGTTGAAGTAACATTTGCACAAGCTTTCTAAGATAATGCAGAGTGATTCCACTCTAGGCACTGTAAAATGATCTGACTTTTCTTTCTGACTTTAACAGCTGTTGTTTTTCACAGCTCTGACTTTGCATTTGTTACTAATCATATTGCATTTTCTTTTTCTGTTAGAGTGTCTTCTTGTTGTAAGACTATCATTTATGATGCTTCAAACTGGGAGAAGGTTTTCTAGGCATTAAAAACCTATATCCAATAAGATGCTGGGTGTAATGAATGTAGACAAAACATGCAAGATAGACATTGTGGATATGGTAATTTCATTTCATCCCTAATATAAAAGCACTTTTTCATCAGAAAACTATATTAGTGCGGTAGGTCTCTAAGACCGTGCTGTTCTGTGTATATTCACAGGGAACATGTGATATGCAATTACACATGCAATAAGGCTCAATGAATATTTGTACTGAGTTGAGAGGAGACTGCTGAACAGTACATATTGAGCTTGACTGACTTTAAGGACTGCTTTAGACAAGGGCTGATTTCTTTGCCAAATAAAATATTGATTTAAATATAACTATCTGTGTTTGCTAGCTTGAATACCCGAAGTGAACTTTTTAATTGTTTTGTACAGATTGCTTGGATACTAATAAAGCTCTCTGGCATAGCTACAGACTCCTATTTCTTGGAATTGAGTGGACAACAGCAGGTACTTAGACAAAACTGCTGGGCTTCTTATGCTTAAGAATATGTCAAAACAAACAAACAAAAAATCAGAGCCCTGTCATTAGTTCTGCTGACTGCTAACAAGAAGTAAATGGAATTATACGTGCTCAGATAAGGCACAATATAAAAAAATACAATGTTAACTAAAACTGAAACGTTTTTAAAATTCTCAGGAAATTTCAATGGTGCAGGCACCAGCTGTGTGAACCTCTTGTAGGTTTTATTCTTTTCCAGCTTTTCCTTTCAACTGCCCGAGGGGTTGTTAGCAACCCCAGTGCTGGGGTTGTTTGTCTGTCTGAGATTCTCTGAGCTATAGATACAATCAGTTCCTCAGCTGTCTGCAGGTCATAGCATTATGATGCTAGGGACAAAGGACAGACCTGTATGAGTTTCTTGTGCCTAATTAATTAAAGATTTGCAGAAACATTCACTTTGTTAGCATCGTGTGTATTCATGTTTATATTGAGTCTGGTATACAGATGTGCTCAGAAAGTAGAGTCCATCTGGGAATTTTGGGGTTCAATATCAGCTTGACTAGGTGTTTCATTAGTTTTTAGTAGTCCTTGCTTGGTATTGTCTGTTTTATTATACTGGCAATGGTGTTGTCTGTGACATTTTCTTTTTCTTCACTGCAGCACTGCCTGTATACCCAGATTGCAGGGCACAGAGTCTGTCCTTCAAGATCTTAATGTTTTTTAAATTGTGTCCTCTCTCACATTTCTCATACATGCCAGAGCACTGTTTACAGTATTTCACCCTTTCTTACTTATGAACCTGTTTATGTTAGTGATGTAAAGAACAATTAGCAAGAATAGCAAGAATATAACACAACAAGGAAAGAGTTTTTCTATTCAGAAAGGGTTTTTCTGTCTTTTCTAATTTTCAGGACAAAAATTGCTTGTTTGATGATAGTGTGGAACAGCTTCATTCTAATGAAATCCCTTTAACTTGCTGACTTTTTTTTTTTTTTTCATCCCTTTTCTTATTGCTGGCCTACTAAAACATTGATATTCTGGAGACGTCTGGAAAGAGATCATAGCATTCCAAGACAGTGTGTAGGATTCTCTGAATCTGTGCAAATGAAATGTTTAAAGAGGCTAACAGAATTCAGGTAAAAGAGGATCTGTCTTATCACAAGGGTGAGTCAGAAGTTGGCTACCCCAGCCAACCTATAGAAAAAAAACCTTTTATATGTCCATTTTGAAAGCTCTGCTTTGGAGAAGAATAGCTAAAATCTGAAAAGATGGCAAAAGTACAGCCTGACTGCTTAGCTGTAGACCCGCAGCCCTACTGCCTGCCTACCGTGAAGCTCAAGTACCCCTGAAAAGGAAGACAGGAATGGTGTCATCTTTTCCCCTTTGCATGAATAGACAGTTATCTGACACAGGAACTGTGAAGCATGAGCTGAAGGCCACTGTTAAAAAGAAAATAAAGGAAACTTATGAAACTCCCTGTCATGCACACTCACTCCCTTTCCTGTCTTCTCCCTCTCACACACATTTCTCCAGTGTTTGGTCAAACACTGGAACAGGCTTCCTAAAAGGGTGTTTGGTGCCCTATGCCTGTTCAAGAAACTTTTGGGCAACACCCTCAATATGCTTTAACTTTTGGTTAGTGCTGAAATGCTCAGGCAGTTGGATTAGATGATCTTTGATGGTCCTTTCCAGATGAATATTCTACCCTGTTCTATTCTATTCTAGAAACATTCTTCTGTTCTATTCTAGAAGCATTCTAGAAACACCCTAGAAGCATTCTAGAAACATTCTCCCATTTTCAGAAACAGAACCATGTTTTGGTGCTTTACATTCTTATAAGTGTTGTTTAGTGAAGAAACTATTTTGCTTGTAACAATGACAGAGCACTTGGCTTATATATTTAGACATTTTTCCTTGATATCTCTTATGCTGTGTTCCAGCAGTGAAACTAATATGGTGAATCTCATGAAGAGAATTCAGCAATGCAAATACATTCCAAGTGTAACATAACTGATTTTAGATCCTGGCTGCTATCCAGAAAATCACCATAGCTTGGCAATGAAATGGAAAATTTGCATTCTCTATGACTGAGAGTAAGAAAAAATATTAAGGTTAATTCAAGATCATGCAGATAACTCAGGTGAAATTCTACTTTTTCCTAAAACAACTTTTTTTTGAAAGTCAACAATATCAGGTTTTATCAATAGGTTTTTGTTTTATTTGTTCATTTTTTTTTTCTGTAAAAATCATTGAATGGTCTGTGACTGTAGTAGTTTTGTTGTTAGCTATTTTTTATCAGTCTTATAAAAAGTTGATCTCTAAGTAGTGTATACAGCCCTACCTTTAGCACTGCTAATACTGAATCTATACAGGGAAATTCAGGTTCCATTATGCAGTCAATAATTCATAAACCTCCTTGAATTGAAAATCTAGGCCTTCAGAAGAAATGATATTGCTTTGAAATAACTATCAGAGAATGCCACATGATTAATAATATTATAATGAATATTTATGAGGTATAGTCTGAAAGAAGATCACTTTAATGCAATGCCTCTAATATGCAGTAAATATAGAGTAAATTAAATATTGACCATTAGGTCTAAATCTATATGAAATGAAGAAATTTGTTTGTTACAAAAGAACAATCCACAAATTTATTAATTTGAATGAATAAAGTCATGTTTATGTGTAAGTAGAATCAGTAAGAGGAAAATTAGTGCTTGGTAAGAGGATCCTTAATGTTACAAATAATTTGAATAGATGGCAGAAAATCTGTAGTGACAGCTGAAAAAAAGGTGAGGTAATAATGAGAGGAAAAATTGGTTCTCAGTTCAGAAAATCATGAAAATTTTGAGCAAGTAGGTTTTCTTAGTATTTGAATGTCAGCAAATGACAGTCATAGAATTACAGATACTAACAAAATGCTTTTGTCCAGCCAAGAAAATCCGTCCAGTTCAACAATAGCTGAAATGACAGCATAAAGCTGTGATTATTTGTTTCTGGAAAAAGGTATATTTAACTTATAAGTTACTTATACGGACAAGATGCCATTACAATGCAAAGGAAGATCTCTCAGCTTGAGGAAAGGTCAGTTCTTGGCAAGTTTATGGAATGCAGCTCACTCAAATGAATTGCTCACAAGTTTCTAAGTACAAATAAAGGCCTAATAAGTATATAATTAGCTGTGCCTTTTAAGTGCCTTGCAGAGGTGACTAGGCATTAGTCACTTTTGATTAGGCAGTATCAATATTGCCTCAGAAAAAAGCTGCCTTTTTGATGGTGTCCACGTGTGATGCAGTCAGATGCAGGGAACTGAGGAGCACCAGCCAGAGTTTGTATCCTCAGGACAGCAGATGGCACTTCTTGTTGTGTTACCATTACCTGAGATAACCTGCTCCTTCTTGAAAGCTTTTGCTGTGTTTTTTATTTTTAAAATCTGCATGTGGAGATTTCAAGGCTAAATCTGCAAGTCTTAGGCTTAGTTCATGGCTTTGTAATGCATTAGAGGGAAAGGCAAATGACAGCTAAGTTCACTTCTTTTTGCCCTCTGAAAGCAGGACTAAGAGTGACTTTTTTTTTTTTTTAATTTTTGTTTTTTTTCCATGAATGTGTGGAAAAATGGGAATGTTTTGTCCCTCTAAACTTGTCATTTGAAGCTAAGGACTGCAGACTTTTTCAAAGTTTATCTCCTCTGAGCAAACAAAACCCATGTAACACATGCAACAAAGTGTCAGATTGCCTTTAAAGACATAATTTTAGACAATTTGAGGAGTATGTTTGTTCATATAACTTTTGACTTTGTCTTTCAGCTGTACTCCACAGCTTAAAGAGTGAAAAAAGTGGAAATTAAAACGTATAATAAAAGTGAAAGCTGAATTTCTCTTAAAACTGTTTATTTTATCAGCTGAGTATAAATAAAGTAATTAAGTAATTTCAGTGTTAAAACTAAGGAGTTGAAAATTCTTTATTTTCACTCATTTTGTTTCCTAAATTATTATTATTATTATTATTATTTATTTATTTATTTATTTTTTTGTAGGATCTTTCTTGCCAAGGAATGCAAAGGTGATATGAATTCATATTTAGAATTTAGGTTTCATTTAAAAAAAAAAAAAAAAAAAACACACATAAAGTTGTTTTACTTTTTTTCCTCACAAAGCGAGAGAAGAGGCAGACTGGCAGTGGAGGTTATTTCTCTTCTAGATAAATGATTCCTATACAGCAACGAACAAGAAGACAGTCTATTACTCCTCTCAAGCTGAAACTTTAGGATGTATATTACTTACAAAGGAGCAAGAACTAAAAAGTTACAGCTTTAGAGAAGTAAACAGTGGTAGTAGCAACAGAATGGGATATCAGAAGCTGTCATCAGGTAAGAGGGCAGGTAAATGTGCATATACAAATATAAAATATATGAGAGAAAATAGTTTTATTAGACATTTATTAATTTTATGTAATCACATCATATCTTATAGTGTAATAATACATATGTACCCATACACAGTGCTTAGGAAAGACAATATATAATTATAATTTGAAGGCACTGAAATGATTTGTTTTCTGACTCTTTTTGGTCAACAGTTGCATTTTTCTTTTATAGAAATATTAATTCTGCCAGAATAGCACTTTTTATAACACCTTTAAAACTACAAAGCTCTACTGTTGACTTGCACATATGCTTCTTCACTTTCTCAATATTGATTTTTAAGTTTTAGCTCTGATTCCAGCTTCACTCATCTCTTTTCTGAGGAAGTGCTTCTTCTGCCAGAAAATGCAGATGAGGGAACACGTTTGCTCTGCTGGTGCTTCAGTAGAAACAGGTGGTTTTCTAAGCAGTCCTGATGGGCACAACAGTGTCTTGCCAGATACTTTATCTCACCTCTAGGACAGCCCAGGAGGCTTGTATTCTCAAAACTCAACAATTTACTATGAGTTACCCTTACTCAGTATGCAAAGCATGAAATAACATTGCCAAAGTGGCCAGCTGGCTAGTGTTATTTTTAGATGTTCTTTAACTTGCTAGACAAGTGGAAGTCACAGTCTGAGCTTACAGCAGAACCATGCGTGTTCTGACGTCAACAACCTTTCTTTTTTTACAAAAGCTGCAATATATATAGCACTAAGGGAGGACTGTGAATAGAAGTGATCCAGATTATCTGTTTGTGTCATGGAACAGCAGGATAACACAAGAAGTGGCAGGCAAGAGAAGACTAGCAAGGACTAATACTCTGCTTTACTGAAACAAGGTTGTGGATTTCAATGGTCTTTGGACACAGCTGCTCCCTCAAGACCACTAGGTAGATCACTGATCCTCTGCAGAAAAAGTAATAAAGGAAAATATTGGTTAACTTTTTATTCTCGTTCTGCTAGTGGGCAGCACAGGCCCCTCAAATGCAGAATTTCTGCCATTTCTGCAGGAAAATAGCCTAACTTATTGTACAACCCAACTTATTGTACAGTCTAACTCATCGTTTGCCATTTCCAGTTCACCAGAAGCAAAGACTTAGAAAGGCTAAGTGAGATAAAATTCACTTTATAGAAGTTTCTATTCGCCAGGAAAAAAAAAAAAAGGAATCACATAAGTTTACCATAAATGAATAAATGAGTAGATGGCTTCTGAAGTTCTTGAGAAGTACATGGGGCACAAATCTGCCCCAAAATGTAGCACTTTAAGTCACTACTAAATGAGATGTTAACATACAAAGTGCTTCAGGTAGAGGTCTTTTTAGTCCAGTGTTCTATTTGCAAGACTTATTTCAAGGGAAAGGTGTTCTGAGAGAACCCACCACCAGTAAATGTTTTGTATTAAGTACTAGTAGGAAAGAGTTTTTGTGCCTTATATCATGAAGGAATAAGAGTTTATGCTTCCTCCAAAACACTCAAAAAAAAAAAAAAAGATTTACTGGTACACATCTGATATAAGTGTTACTCAAGTGACTTTCCAATGCATTTTTACTCCTGCTAAATTTATGGTTTCAATAATATCAAGTGACAATAAATTTCACAGTGTGATTATACATTGCATGGAAAATAATTTTCTTATTGATTTTGTGTTTCCTAGCCACATTTCCATTTCTATGACTAGCTGTAAGCAGGGCAAATTTGTTCTACCTCATGTGTGGAAATCATAGTTTTGCATGTATTACCATGTTTGCTTCTGATCTCATTAGTGAAAATAGTTACAATTTTAATTTAAATATTCAGTCATGTGTCCCTTATAGTTTGCATTGGATGTTCCCAAAAAACCTCTCCTGCACCATTAATTTTGCATTTAGTTGATGGTCCAATTGAGGGTGAGCCACTGTTTGCTATTACTGTGTTATAACAGTTTTAGTGTTATTTTTCATCCCATTCTTCATTATTCTAGTTATATATTTTGTTTGTTTCAGATTACTGCTGCACACTGGGTGGAAGTCTTAATTAACTAACATGCAATGAGGTTCATATCTACTTTTTAACCTACAAGCATTACTTTTAAACCCTGTGATGAAAAAGATTTTTCTGTTTCCCCTCTAGCACATTTGTTTTCATTGGCATGGACTTTGATTTGTCATTATACTTCACTCCACTTGTTCAGGTCTTTTGAAGTATTTTCACATCACCTTCTGATTCTGGCTGAGTTGTTCTATATGATTATAAATTCAGCTGCCTCGATATTCCCTAGTGTATATTTCTATATCACATATACATATATTAAAGAATACTGAAGTTGGTACAGAAGGTAAAGATACATCATCATAAAGTTTTAATGATAGAGTTTGATGGTTGAATCCACTACTTTTACCACCAATTCCTATTTAGTCACAGCCTGATGAATTTTTTGTCTTTTACCTCAGAACTGCCTAGGCTTTCTAGTATCCTTCTATGGGTCACATATCGAGGTCTACCAGAATAGTAAATATTTCCAAAAGCTTAATGGTACTACAGCATTTGTTTTAGTTTTGGGTCTCCCTTTCTAATTTTACTAATACTGAAGAGCTATTAATCAGTACAATCAGTATATCAGAGAAGGAAAGGAAAATAGTCTGTTAGATGAATAGGTTTATATACCGGTAAAACATGATTTAAGTAACTAGTAACAAACTGTAACAAATCAGTTGTTCCAATCAGCTTATAAGTGCATATTTAAAATAAGTGTGTGTAGATGGTGAATATCACAGCATATCTAAATTTTCTTGCAAGTATAATTATGGATATGAAAAAGTATCAGTCTATATTGGAAGTATGCTTGTCAAATACATGACTAAGAATTGCATCTATGTTTATACCATAGAAGAAAAAAAAGGTTAGTCAAATTTGTTGATTTCAAATACTTCTGTCCCTGTGCTTCTGTCACTGTTCTAAGAACATGGTAGCTAACATCTTGTGCTCCTTCTTAAAATTACAGTTGAAATCCTGGTACTAATTCAAGCCAGCAAGAGTCAAGTTTGGTTGACTTCAGTTGAGCCAATGTTTCAACTCTAGGCTTAAAAAGAGTAGTAGCTTCTTATTGTCAGAAATTTTGTTTTTTCTTTTGAGGGGAATAATGTCTGTAGAGTACATAAAAGGAGCATTATCCAATTCTGAAGAGGAGAGAACAGCTAATGAAAACAATAATTGCAGAAGATACCCACCAAGAAAAAAGAATGAGTGAATAAGTACATTTATGTATGCATTTTATATGAGCGTGCATATGTAGTTAGAAGTGTTATTCGTATCTGAAATATAACAAACAGTGTGTAAACAAGGCTTAGAAGACATGTATAATGAGATTCAAGGTGCAAACCTTTCCAAAATGTTTATTTTGGAGAAGATGATGAGTAATACAGACAGAAAAAAATAACTCTTGTGCTTTTTCTCATTAGGTACTGCAGAGTGAATAAGATTGTCAGAAGTGGGATGTAGAGAATGTGAGGTCCTTAGCAGATTTTTTTTTTTTTTCTCTCAATGTGGGGAATATCCTTTTATGACAACTTCTGCCGATCTCATATTGTTTCAAAGGGCTACAGTTATGTTCACAGAATCACAGAATGTTGTCTAAATTTATATAATCCCCTGAACTACTCTTTCCTATTTTTTAGAATTGTAAGTAAATTGGTTTTATTGGAGTTTGAGGTACAGGATTGTTAACAAAAGGAGGAAAAGAAAAGGAACAGAATGTATGCTATAATTACTTGAAGCTTGTAGGATAAGATGCAGAATTTGGAAAGAACTGGGAAATGATGAGATATATGTGCATTTGTGGGAAAAGAAAGATGAAGAAAGTGTGGAATATTCCAGACTATCACAGAAAAGAGGGGTTGGTAAAGGAAATTAAGGAGTTGCTGCATTTCTTCATAAGGGTGTTTTGCAATTTCTGTTAATGTTGACTTGAGATTCTTTTGGTACTGAATGACGTAAAACTTGAAGCCAATGAGAGAATCTCCTTATCTCTTTGCTGGTATGAGTTATAAGAGATAGTGGTGTGTGGCTGAGCTCCACCACAACTGCACTCTCATTTCCACTTCTCAAAGAGGAATGGGGAGAAAATATGATGAAAAGGGCTCAAGGGTTGAGATAAGGACAGGTAGATCACACAGTAGTTATCATGACGGGCAAAACAGACTCAGCATAGGGAGATAGTAAGATTTATTGCTAATTACTAACAAGCTAGAGAAGTGAGAAACAAAAGAAAGAAACCAAAAGCACCTTCCCCCCTATCCACTCTCTTCCACCTTCTCCCCCAGAGCAGCATGGGGGAATGGGGGCTATGGTCAGTCTATAGCACTTCTTCTCTGCAGTTCCTTCTCAGTCACTCTCATCCCCTGTGCTGTGGGGTCCCTCCCATGGGATGCAGTCCTTGATGAACTGATCCGGTGTGGGTTTCCCACAGGCAGTAGCTCTTCAAGAACTGCTCCAGATATGGGTACATACCACAGGGTCCATCTGTCAGAAGCAAACTGCTCCAACCTGGGTCCCTCACAGGCAGCAGCTCCTGCAGGTCACCTGCTCCACCATGGTCTCTTCCATGGGCTGCAGAGTGGAACCCTGCTACACCATGGTACTCCTTGGGCTGAAGGGGACACAGCCTGCTTCACCATGGTACTCACCACAGGCTTCAGGGGACTTCTGCTCCGGTGCCTGGAGCACCTCTCCCCCTCCTTCTACACTGACCTTGGCACCTGCAAGGCTGTTCCTCACTCCTCTCACTCTCCCAGCTGCTGTGTGGCAGAGTGATTTTTTTTCCCTGTCTTAAATATGCTCTTACAGAGGAGCAAACAACATTGCTTATTGGCTCGTCTCTAATCAGCAGCGGGGCCCTTAATTAACATGGGGCAGCTTCTAGATTCTTCTCACAGAAGCCACCCCTATGACCTCCGGCTACCAAAGCCTTGCCACATAAACCCACTACATAGAGCAATACAAATAATAAGTTATTATTTTTTTTCAGGAATTTTCAAATCGAAATAATTCTAATATAACAAAGAACTGGAAAAAGAAAAAAAAAGAAAAGAGAATTATGGCGAAATGGAGCAAAAATAAAGGAATAACATTGCAAACTAAAATAGACGTGTATGATTAAAATACCTTGACACTGAGCAGCTGTAACATTTTCTATACCAATGAATGTATTTCCTCCATAGCACAATCTCAGTGTTTCTTTCCTAATAAAGGGATTTAGGTGAATTGATTAAAATATTGTGTTAATGTCTATTTTCCCTTGTGTATCCACAAGATTCTTGTTATGAACATTATGTGGATTTGATACTTCTTCAGTGACGTTCATTTTGATGAAATTCGCTTAAAAGTGAGTATACTTTTTGCTTTTCTGGCTTTATTTATTTAATTATTTATTATTTATTTTTATTTTTTTATGAATACAGTTCCCGAACTCCAGCCTTATCCCACATGCATGTATCTTATAACATGTTTTAAGAGAATTTTCTGATCAGTTCTCATAATTTTTTAAAATGAAACTGATTGACCTTGCCTGCATATTCTCTACTTGTGTGCAAATGGGAAATGTTTCACCTGAAGCCCAAACAACTCTTTTTGATGATTTTCCCCCTTCAATATAACCCTATTCTGTGTTGCAGGTTTGCAAATAATGAAAATTTTCATAAATGCTAAGCATTTTCCTGCTCCTAGGGTCTTTCTCTTGTCACACCTTCTCCAGGTCATATGTTCTTTAAAGCTAAATAGTATTTGTTGTGAATTGTTCCTGTGTCTGAATTCATAAACTTCTTAAAAATTCTGTAACACTGTGACTGTTAAAAAAAAAAAAAAAAGTAAGAGAATTATTTTCATTGGATTGTATTATGTAAACAGTAGTGTTGGGAGAAACCCTGTGACAGTACATATCCCAGAAAGGCAGTAAACTGTAAAGAGTCATGCAGCCCTATTTATTAAATTTATCTAGGACTTAAAAAGAAGAGGGAATCCAGCTTTGCAAAGCAGACTTTCAAGTGAAACTACATTTCAGAGTCTCTCAGACACTCTAAGAAATCTGCATTTTATCAGAAAGGACCTAAATTTTGTTAATAACTGGGATCACAAAACATTGTTTTTGGTAGATGTCGCAAGTTCTCTAGGAGTGGTACAAAGACGTTGTAGGAGTCAAATGTGACTCCTACATCCTACACTTACCTCAGGTCGAAGCTCTGGGAATGTGATATTGTAGCACATTCTGCTATGAGGAACTTGAACTTCAACTAGAGAGACAAAGGGGACACAAGTAAAACCTTCTGCAACACTACAGCAGACCATGGAAAAGCAGGGGTTTGCTCTAAAGGGAAAACCACAATAAGCTACATATTCCCACCTTGCCAGAGAGATGCTATAAATTCTTCTGTGATACTGAGGTGGGTGGAGGAGGTTATCAGAAAAGAGTGGTGGAACTGGGGGAGGAAAAAAAAGAAAAATAAAATTATTGTTGCTACCAGTGACTGATTTATTTATTTGTTTTTGTTTGTATGAATTTATTTATTTATTTTGTAGTGTTTGCATGATTCTGATGCCACTGGTTCTGGAATGAAAAGTGATCTTGGTTATAAGAAAGCCAAAATCATGTTTTTTTGTAGCTTAGTGCTGTCGATAGGAGAGTCCATTCTATAAGAAAAGAGGACTGACAGAAATTAGTAGAGGGTTTTCCCCTTTGAAGATTTTTATGGACAAAGCTCATAAGGTCCACAGAGAACAATACATTAATCAACAATGTGAGATATAAAGCATGCTTGATTCCTTTCCAACAGCAGAAGTTGTGACAGAAGGTAGACAAAAAATTATCCCTTTTGTTACTGTCTTTTTCCTAGCTGCCTCAGCTGCAGATAAACTGTAGTTTTTAAGATTAAAATGATTGTCCAAGTCTAACAAATGATGTCAAAGATGACACCATTTCATTAAGTGATGCATACTTTTTCTTGGGTTGATAAGGACATCTGACTGTATTCTGATGGACTGTTGAATATCAATACTGCAACAAAAGAAGCAAAAAATCACTTTTATTTCATATGGAAGAGTAGAGGGGTGGGTGATGACTGGATTTATGCAGGTAATTAACAGAGTAATAAGATGTTTTGTCAATGTCTCCTCAATGACAGCTGGAGATTTTCTCAAATTCTCTTAAACTTGATGTGTATCTAAATATGTGTATCTAAATAATTGTTTTTTTCTGACTGTAGAAGTGAGGGGATTTCACTGAGTACTGGAACAATGATGAAGTGACAGCAACTAATACTGAAAACAATGGGCAGAAGCCAAATTCCATATTGTGGATGCTGTGAGCATCAATTTGTAGCTCTGTTGATAGTGTTGCTTGTCTGATGTTCAGACATGTTGTGCCACCATGAACAATCACTTTAGGCTGCTATTTTTGCCCTTTTCATACTACTGTGAAGATGCCTAGTACTGCTGCCAATGACGTTTGTGGTTAATTTTCTAAAAGGAAGACACAACCTGAGTGCAATTAAATGGACACTGCTGATGTATCCTGGAGTGACAGCTGACTGGCAACCTGCTCAGTCTCTAGTTTTCAAGTGCTGTCCACTTCTCTCATACTCACCTGCTAACCATTTGCTTTCCTTTATTGAGGCCTACTGAGTCACATAAAAGATCCTGGCTAAAAACATTTCAAGACACATTATTCTGTCATCTTTTTATGACTCTTACAAATAAGGCTTATGCCAATTTTGATCTATAGACAAAGTCATAAGTAATTATGCATATTAAAATTGCTCAGCAAGACACTAGTTGATGTGGGCGTGTTGCAGTTCTACACAAGATTTTATAACTAATATCTAAGCTTTTATGGTTGCTTCCCATAGAAGCTTACATTCCTTTAGAACTAAAATTAAACTAAATTTTATGTTTAAAAATATTAAAAAAAGTTTAAAGACAAGCACCAAACTTCTTACCTTGCAGCATATGACTCTTTAAATTAACAACTTGCTGCTTCATTGGGAAACTTCTGGTGTATGAAGTTTACACCCTAACTGTAGGTATTAATGCTGTATTATTCAACAGCACTCTAGCCAGCCTAGGAAAATAATTAGACCTGGTACACATCTGAATAGTGCTTCTGGTTTTGCATATAGCCCCATCCTACCAAGCAGCAAAATAATTGCCTTTATAAAAACATAGTCTTTTTCCCCCACCTATCTCATCTGAAGGTCACATCTCTAACAGACAAGCTCAGAGAACAGCTCTGCTGTGTATGAATGCCATGCCAGGGGTTCAGGTGGTGGAATGGTAAGATAGGGAATACAGTGTGTGTCTAAAAGATACAGAAATGAAAAACAGTTGACATGCATAAAGAAGCAACAGGAAAATTGCTAGCAATTCAGCTTTTTTTTTTTTTTTTTTTTTTTTTCTTCCCCTCATGGTTAAGTCCTTACCTGATTGAGTGAACATAAATTAATAGTGTTCTATAACTGACTTTATCTCTCAGATCCAGAGGATTGAGGCTACCATAGCACACCGCATGCACCTCACATGTTCTGGAGTGCCAGGATTTAATCTGCTGGCTACTGGAGCTGGCTTCTTTCTCTGCTCACTGGATAGTTCAGGATCACTTCCAACGTGCTTCCAATAAACTACATAAAATAGGTATAGCACAGGATCCGATGAGTTGCAAGTGATGTGAGTATTATGGCACATAATTTTGTTTCTGTATCTAGAGATCTGGCATACATACAAAAAGCACTGAAGTGACACTACTTCCAAGGAAAAACAAGGAAGCAGTAGGCATTAGTAATCTTGCTGAGTAAAAGGGGACTGGTTTTGTATTCATGGGAGGGAAATGTAACTTTCAATTCCACTAAAAACGTAATTCATAAAAACTGAAATTAAGTACATTTGAAGTCCATTCTTTCTGTCTTTTGCACAGATGTGGTGGCATCTCTTCAAGTCAAAGTTTTGGCATTATTTTTTTTTGCGAGATTGTCTCCAGCACTGTCTAAAAAACATGCTCTAACATTATATGTCTTAAATGAAAGACTGATACACTGGTAATTTAAAAAAGAGATCTCAGACTTTTATTGCTGTTTGCCAATGACTTTTCCACAACAGAGCTAATATTTGCACTGTTGAACTGAAGCATTAAAAATCAATCTATTGTAATCACGATTCTTGTGAGCATCATTTGTTATGAATGCCCTCTTTAGGACAGGGGACCAAGTATTTACTTCTGGGAAGTTTCATTCACTTTCACTCAGCTGTGAACAAATACACCCTAGGAAATGTATTTTACCTACTGAGAAGCAATCTAACGAAATATTACCTGAATGACATGTGGTTTGAAGAGCCTCGATATGGTTTCTTGTTATTTGAATACACCACCATATATAGAAGCCTGAAAGAAGTCCGTTTCAAACATCTGCAGGATTTTGTTTCACAGAGAATAACAATGTATCCTACAATCTTGAACCCTATCATTTGGCTTATCGAGGTAGTCAAATACAGCATTTCATGTTATAACTATATGTATATTTGGAAATGGAAGTGCAGGCTTGTTGGTATGTTAGCATTTATGGGTTTTACTGTTTCAGCCTTGTTGAACAATCTTTTAGGTAGATTTAGCTGAATTTGCTATCGTTTCAAAATTCATCAATCAAATTTTTTCAGGTCTACCTGTTCATTCTAATTCCAACTACTTGTTTGACATCTAACAGAGAGTGACCGAGGCAGACATTTATCACTCAGGCATGTTGATTTCATCTGAAGTTTGAAGAGGTACTAGAAATAATAAGATGAATGGTAGTCTGGTTGAAATGAGGCCTAGACAAGTATGACATTTTTTTATTGCCTATTTAAATTGAGTGACATTATTCTGGTCACTTCCATTGATGCATTTAGTATGAAACCAAATAAAAGTATTATTTTGTTTCAACATCAAAAAGATCATACCTGAGGAGGACTAAAATGCAAAAATGAAACATAAAAGGTGGAAACAAGGATAGATAACAAAGGAAGTGTGTAAAAGCATGTCTCAAACACTGGGACAAAGGAAGAAGACCAAAGCCCACCTGAAACTAAAACTACTCATACTAACAACAAGGGATTTTAGAAGTTTCTTAACGCAAAAGTAGATTTAGGTAAAAGATGGGTCTGTTGAATGGATGAAACACTATAATGTATGATATGGTAAAGGTCAAAATATTTAGAGCCTCTTCTACTTTTGTCTTCCCAGAAAAAGTCCTGGCTTCTGTGTCTAAGGTTTGGGAAGATGAAAAGCATGCAGGGAGCAACACCAAGCTACATTTCACAGAATCACAGAATTACAGAATCATCTAGGTTGGAAGAGACCTCCAAGATCACCTAGTCCAACCTCTGACCTAACACTAACAAGTCCTCCACTAAACCATATCCCTAAGCTCTACATCTAAATGTCTTTTAAAGACCTCCAGGGATGGTGACTCCACCACTTCCCTGGGCAGCCCATTCCAATGCCTAACAACCCTTTTGGTAAAGAAGTTCTTCCTAATACCCAACCTAAACCTTCCCTGGTGCAACTTTAGCCCATTCCCCCTCATCCTATCACCGGGCACATGGGAGAATAGACCAATCCTCACCTCGCTACAACCTCCTTTAAGGTACCTATAGAGTGCGATAAAGTTGCCCCTGAGCCTCCTCTCCTCCAGGCTAAACAACCCTGGCTCCCTCAGCTACTCCTCATAAGACTTGTTCTCCAGCCCCCTCACCAGCTTCATTGCCCTGCTCTGAACTCATTCAAACACCTCCATGTCCTTGTAGCGAGGGGCCCAAAACTGAACACACTACTCAAGGTGCAACCTCACCAGAGCCGAGTACAGGGGGACAATCACTTCCCTAGACCTGCTGGTCACACTGTTTCTTATGCAAGCCAGGATGCCGTTGGCCTTCTTGGCCACCTGAGCACACTGCTGGCTCATATTCAGCTGACTATCCACCAATACTCCCAGGTCCTTCTCCGCCAGGCAGCTTTCTAACCATTCATCTCCCATCCTGTAGTTCTGCTTGGAGTTGTTGTGCCCCAGGTGCAGGACCCATCACTTGGCCTTGTTGAATTTCATACAGTCAGCCTCCAGCCTATCCAGATCCTCCTGCAGAGCCTTCCTACCCTCGAGCAGATCAACACACAGCTAACTTGATGTCGTCTGCAAACTTACTGAGGGTGCACTAGATCCCTTCATCCAGATCATCGATAAAGATATTAAAGAGAACTGGCCCTAGTACTGAGCCCTGGAGGACTCCACTAGTGACCAGCCTCCAACTGGATTTGACTCCATTCACCACGACTCTTTAGGCCTGGCTACCCAGCCAGTTTCTAACCCATTGAAGTGTACACCAGTCCAACGCATAAGCAGCCAGTTTCTTGAGGAGAATGCTGTGGAAAATGGTGTCAAAAGCCTTACTGAAGTCAAGGTAGACCACATCCACAGCCTTTCCTTCATCCACCAAGCATGTCACTTTGTCAGACCAGGGCAGTTTAGCTGTAGGTGGACAACTGGTAAATGAGCTCTTCTCCTGAGTAGGGAGAGATGCTCTGCCCTCTCTAAATGCGAACTGTCACACAAACTGCTGCCCCATACCCTGTTTGACCCATCCTGGTTGTCTGCGCTCCTGGTTGCTTGCGCTTGCTAGGGGCTGCTTTTGAATGGCTGGGGAGGGGGCACTGCTGGCTCCACCTACGCCTCATCAGCCTCTCTCATGAGGACTGCCAGGCCCTGGCGGCTCCCTCGAATGCCTTGAGTGACCTTGATGCCAGAAAAAAAACCCTGTCCCGGAGCCGATCACCTCAACAAGTCCCAGTGAATTTGATCTGGGGTACAGACATCTGTAACTTTCAGTTGAAAACAGATTTCTAACTTCGAGTGAGTTTCATGATTCAGGTTAGTAGGCTTATAAAAGCAATGAATAAATTCCCACAGTGGTTAACTGAAAGTAGAATATTGGGAAGCATATGTGTGGAGGTCTGAAGAACAGTGGAGGAAGGTAAGACTTGCAGCCTTGTCTTTCAGTTTGTACTCTAGATTTGTCATTGCCACTGACGTACGCTGAATGACTTCACTCCATCCTCAAGTTTCCCAAACTTTATTCCTAACCTTGAGATCAACCTGAACAGCTTTCAGACAAGTCTTTTGACTCAGCTGATGAGAAGAATAATAATATTATTTGATCTTTTTTTTTTTTTTTTTTTTTTTTAAGAGTGGCTAAGATAAAAAAATATAATCATAAGATGGATAATTTCTGGGCAATAACAATATCACTTTACTCAACCTGGTAAGATCTTCTATATACTGCTACAAACAAGACTCTGGGTAAAGAACATGGTTACTAAGATATCAAGGAAAAAAGATCCTAACATGAGGAGATTGAAAGATCTTAGAAAAACGTACAGAAGTGAAAATGATTGTTCTTTGTGAATACTTTGTAGCATAAATACAAAGAAGAGAAAATAAATTTTTAAACTGAAAGACAATACTGCCACCAAAACACCAGGTATAAACAAATTATTATAATTGTAGGCTGTTATATCAATATTTCAAATTATTTGAACAATGGCTTGAGAACAACTTTCCAAAACTAAAGAAGCAAAACGTAACCAATTTCATAACAGAGCTGGTTGAAATTCTGTAAATGATTATACAGTATGAATTATATATATGATTATATGACTTATACTGTATATATGAGGTATGTTAGGGGATGATATTATATGATATATACTATGTATATATTATATGTTAAGGGATGAGACATATGTTGTCTACCATTCCTTTATTCTTAACCTTTAATGCTATAGTTAGTACAATTTGAGCACATAAATCTCGTTGTGCCTTCAATACTTGCTTAAAAAACTTTCTTAATGTAGTTGTAGTAACCAAATATCAGAGAAACATGCAATCTTTTATTTGTATATTTGACACATACTCAATCTGAATGTCAGATTTGAATATATTTTCACATCAGTGACAGGAAAATAAGTACACATTGTATCAAAAAATATATAGCAAGGAATTTTTATGGAACGCATTTTGAAATTTGACTATACTATAAATGTTATGGTTTCATTCCGTTGAAATTCTTTTTTCTCAATACTCTCTGTAGTTATTAGGGTGTATTGAAAGATCTTTTACAAGATCACTGAAAGGAGTAATTTCATGTGTCAAGGCAAGTGAATCCTGGAGAATGTCATTGATAACAACAATTCCTGTAGCAGTCTTTAATTTTACACGGATCTAATGCTTTCTCTGAGTAGAATTTTTAGCTAGTATTTTTTTGTTTGTTTGTTTGTTTGTGTGTTTGTTTTTTAAGCCTCATAGTCAGTGAACTATTCAGCTTCTGAAAACCAGCTGCTGAACCAGTGGATCATCATGACTATTTTCATGTCAATATGTGATTGTTAGCAAAAAATGTCTGCATCTGTATTCACAAACTGAGCTCTGGCAAGACCCATCCTTCAGCACTGAGCCCAGCTGGTACAGAATAGTGGATATCTAAGTTAACAACCATTAGCAACCTCTCAGAAAAGACAGACATAACCAAATTTCATAATAAGCATGGTTCCTGGATTGTGCTAACCTTTTAACTATATGAGTTGTTTGGGATTGAAAATAATTTGTCTTTGTCACAGAATGTCCAGGGACCATTCTAAAAATTTAATGGTAGAAGGGATCACATAGCAATGCCAAGGACTGGATCTCAGAGGTTATTAAAGTATTGGTACAATGTGGTGCCCATAAGTCCTATTTGAATCAGACTTTTCACATCCTATATAAGTTATCAAGTAGTGTCTGATTTAAGTGATGCTTATATTGCTGATTACACTACAGCTAAAATTAAGCTATCTCCTTAAGTAGTTTTTAAAGATTGCTTACTTTTGCCCTAATGCATCCTCAAGGCTCATTCTCAACTAAGACCATTATATTTCATATTAATGATTTAAAATTTTTATAGTAACTGGTTCACTGAAACCTGAGGTCTTCAGCTGCTAATTGTTACACCGTGTTTACTGGAGTAATTGATTGGAAAATATGACTTGATTTCTGCTGCTGACTTACTGCTTTCTGCAAACCTGTCCTGATTGAAGTGTAGCTGACGACTTTATTTTCTGATGTGGATAGTGGTATGATTTCCTTAGGCTGAATTTAACTTTCTTACATGTAAGCAGATGCACTTATTTCACTTGATACTTCTTAGACAGTAACACTAAAAAAGAAAAAAAGAAAAAACAAGTATGCACTGCAGGAGACTCCAGTACTACAACCAAACCATAGCATACAGTCACATAAATTAACCAGGTGGTAGATACTGTAAGGTGATATCATCATCTAAACTCACTTCATCTCTTGTTTTTTTTTTTTTTTTTTTTTTTTTTTGTCAGAAATTTCCCACAGAGATATTGAAATACACTCCTATCACTGTGTATACAACTGAATCTTTTGGTGTATGCAACTAAATCTTTCTCCCCTCACTCTCTATCCTTCACTACACTTACAAATTGATTATTTCCCTTTCCTCCCCACAGGTGTGCAATCCTGTCCATCTACTTCCATCTCCAATGACTGTGATCTCTGACATAATAAACTCTAACAAGGGAAACAAGGGACTATTAAGAACCTTAGTTTCTGAGCAACTGGTCAATAGCAATATTTTTTACTGTCAGCAGCCATTTATTAATATAATTATGTGGTTATGCTCATACTCATACTGTGTTCTTATTATGCTAGGTGGAAGGGTTCTTTTAAAGCAAAAGAAAAAAGAGCTTATAAAAAAAATTATATATATTTATGTCCTGTGAAGCTTCTGAGCCACTGGGAATATGAATGATGCACAAAATTCTGCAAACATATGCAGGAAAGGTATGGGGCAATATGAGAGCAGTAATTCCAGGTATGCGATTTTGCTACAGCAAGGAACTTCCTTGAACTTCTTTGTTCAAAACAGGGAATACACTGTCACAGGTTGCCTTGGAGATGTAGAGGGGGGGAAAAAAGGGGACTAAACGCAATAAAGGGCTTAGGTGATTGAATTAAAGTCTGAAGTTATGGTACAAAATGCATGTTACTGCCTAACTGAGAGCTCAGCTTGGCCTCTTTGGTGGCTTACATTTTAATTGCAAAGTTTCCCAAGCAGTTAGAGCTGTGAACTTCTATATGATAATAAATGGTTCAGTCTTTCCTAGGCTGAGCATTTCACACATTCAGACCAAAATCCACACAGCACTCCACCTCCAGTCATTCCTTCATTAAATCCCTCACAATTGCTTAAGAAAATAGTCCCAATATATTTGAAATTTCTGCAACAGCCTTTTTAAAAAGTAGGAGGGATGGGGATGTTACTGACCTTTGCTTATCTAATAGCTTATTTTTATGGGAAGTGAGAAATATTGTTTCAGTCCCCTCTTCAGCTTGAGGGGTTACAAAATCATCTGCTTGGAAGAAAGTCTCTTTTCTGTAAGTATCTATACTGAGTGAGTCAGTTAAGGATGAGCACTGAGTATGGCTTATTATGGAGCAATGGAGGATGAGGGTGTTACCTCCTCCTTTCTGCTTGTACAATAGCTATGTAGTTTCAGCACTTGTTTAGCCTAGAACTTTCATTTCTACTTCCACTGCATTTTATGGTCTCCTTGTTGAATATAATATGCATCTGAATAAACCCAAGAACTACAATTCTCTTGTACTTGAGTTTGCTTGGTGGGAGATGCCTAGATCTGTCTTAGTGTCCCACACTGACTGCCCCTACATCCACAACTCCATTTGGCAGTTAGACAGCTTCACTAGGAAGAGATGAATCAACTTGAATTAATATATGTAATAAATAAATATTAAAAAGGGGAGTGAAAATATTTCAACCTAATATTGTTGCATCTCTGCTATGAAGAAAGGCTGAAAGAGCTGGAGTTGTGCAGCCTAAATTAGAAGAGAAAGCTCCAGGGTGACCTTACTGCAGCCTTTCAGTACTTGAAGGCAATCTTCAAGTACTGGTGTCCATGTGCCACAAAAAGGGGCTTATAAAAAAGATGGAGAGCAATTCTTTGCTCAGTCAGATAGTGACAGGACAAGGGGGAATGGTTTAAACTAAAAGAGGGGAGATTTAAATTAGAGGTTAAGAGGAAATTCTTCACTCAGAGGGTGGTGAGGCACTGGAACAGGTTGCCCAAAGATGTCGTGGATGCCCCATCCCTGGAGGTGTTCAGGGCCAGGTTGGATGGGGCTTTGGGCAGCCTTATCTAGTGGGTGGCATCCCTGCCCATGGCAGGGGGGTTGGAACTGAATGATCTTTAATGTCCTTTGCAACCTGAGACATTCTATGATTCTATGATTATGATTGTAAGTCTAATTGTTTCTACTTTATGTGGAATTTATTTTAGTTAGTCTTTTGCCTAATATTTAGGATCTTTAAGCTAATTAAATACCAATATTATTTTTATGATTACCAATCTTATTATATTATTACCAATATTATTATAATCAAATGAATGTAGGGAAGGCTATATTCTCAACCTAGATAATGATTTTGGTATTGATGCAATGGATTTTATTAGGCTTCTGAGGCAGACTACAATTTGATATCTACTTAATCATTATTCTACAGTGATAGGAGAACAGTAATTATTATTTGACTTAAATACAATCAGATTTATGTAATCCTATTCCATATTGTGGGTGTCAGAGCTATTTTACTTCTCTAAATAAACCATCTGAATTATTAGTGACTTTTTTTTTATTATTTTTTAGAGATTATCTACTATGGTTAAATCATATTTTATTATGAAATGATAAAATAAATGGGACAAAAATACATCTTGAAATACTTTGAGAACCTCCTGCTTATAATCTGAGATTTTTTTTTTGAGAAATGGAAATGTTCACCTCATGAAATAGCCAATTCGTGAATATTAATAGCAACCATCACCTTCTGAAAATCACATGCTGGATAAGCATTTGATTAATAATGCAATAATACAAATCACAATGCAAATTAAATTCAGGAAATAAGATAACAGATGGTAAGCTATTCCTCTCCTCGGCAGACTGGCATTCTGTAGTTGCAGGATATCATAGTTCACATCTCTTTTATCAATATATTTAACTCTACATTTGCAATGAATTTTGGGAATGTAAATATAGTTCCCTGCTTTTAAAAAACAGATGTATGATTTGTCTATGATTGTATTGGCTTACCTATATATGATGCATATATGAATATTCAGAAGATTAAAAATAAATTTTCTTTGGAATTACTGACGCGGCATGAAGAGCATTTGTTGGAGTGATTAGAAATGTTACATACATCATCGTGAACTGACTCAGAATGTATCTAGAACTGTCAATCCCCGACTTTTATGTAATTCACCAATTAAATAACATTAAAAAACAAAACAAACAAGAAAAAAAAACACAAAACCACTTTAATTCTTTCCTCCTCTTCCCAAACCTATAAACCCCTTTTTTGTTACAGTTCTGTAAACATGCATAGCAATGGAATGTACCTTATTTAGAAGTTTCAGACACTGTTATTACCACGTGTGTACAGTAGCCACACTTCAAGGCTTATCAGGTCTATAATACGGAATTGCAATATTTTGTTTATTTACCTTAATGCAGTCATCAAGTGCAGACAGCTGTTGTCAGAAAAGGAAACATAATCTTTATCTTAATTTAGAGTGCAGAGGAAAGGATGGCTTGCTTTCTTTCAAGCTGCCGTAAACATTATGTGTGGGATGAGCATTTTTCTAAATGATAAATCCAACAGTGATAATAGATTTAGAAAAGTAGTCACTTCACCTACATATTATAGATACCATTGGATAATCTAAAAAGTTTTTTCCACATTAGATATTATTCATATCTTCTAAAGGAATACAACTGGCTTTTACAACTGGCTGTTCTTTTACATGTTGATGTTAGTTGAACATCAATTGATTAAGTACTCTTATCTCACAAGAAAACACACAGATCCAGAATCATAAATTCCTTGTTTCTGACAGGATGTTAGGGTTCAAAGTTTAGGAATATATATAATCTGTGTGAGGGGTACAGACTAACATAGAAACCTTAACTTTTCTCTTTCCAGTTCTAAAATCTTGGAGAATTTTGGCGTGTGCTTACAGACTAGAGCAAGTCCTACAATGGCTATTCATTTCCACTGTTTTAGAGCAATAGCTATTGATCTGTTTTTCCTTTGCCATCAAAGTCTGAAGCTTTAGCTTCTGGTGTGTGCCTGTGAACTTTCTAGTTGCATCCTAAATTGTCTCCCCCAGCTATTTTACTGCAATCTTTTTTGTTTCCAAAGAATTATTTGACTTATTTTAAATGTAAATATGCATGTAACTAACAAGAATCATCTACTTCCCAGCTTGCTATTCTCATTTCTGTCTTCTTTGGAACATACAAACTGTCACAGAGGATCAGGGTATAGCTAAACATCAGCTGCATCTGAAAGAGGAAGAAGCTTTTTAGTAGGTGTTGAATTTAACATATTGCAAGAGAATTTAGCTGGAAATCTCAGTGTGAGGATTCATACACTTTATTAAACTTGTAATATATGTACTGAAACTCTGGATGCTGTTGTCCATTCTTTTTTCTTTTTTCTTTTTAATTATTTTTATCTTTTATTTAAGATTTGATATAGTTAAATATTTGTCCTCATGTATATATACATAGTAATAAATACCACACATTAACATTTTGTTACAGGACTCCTTCACTGGTTATTGTTTGCCAATGCATGCTTTATAACAGTTTGTACTACCATCAGGTAAGATTTCTAATATTTCCTCTCTCAGTTTATCTCCTTCCTGTTCTGCTTTATTCCCTTTTAGTAGTTTATACTGTTTCCCTCCTTTCACTAAGTCTACCCACATGTTTAAGCCGGGATGTAAACCTTTTGCTATGGCACAGTGAATTCTGACATGGGTTCAGATTTTTTTCTAACGTTATAATTTCTGCATCATAACCAATGACTGCTGTATAAAACGTCTCTTTCTCTGTTCCAAGAGAGAAAAAAAAAGTGTAAAAATGCTTTAACGAAGCAATTTATTTATTTATTTATTTATTTTGAGCTGGGATAGAAGAGCAGAGAAAGGCACTAGTCTCTAGGGAGGTGACAGACTTGACAGACTTTGTTTTAGGTTGTGCCTAACCTTACCTAACCTCCTGCTTGGTCTCCCAGACATGCCTTACACTTAACCAAGGATGATAAGGATTTGGAGACACTAGTGCGGGATTCTGTAATCTAGATTTAAAATATAATCTCACAGGTTGCAGGGGGCCTCTAGAGGTCTTCTGATGCAATTGCCTGCCCAAAGCAGGTCTGGTTACAAAAGATACTTAGGGTGAAGCTGCTTCTTTATTTGAATTGTTTTCAGTCTTTCAGCCACCTTTGATACAACACTGTCTGAGATCAAGGCTTAATACTCTTTCCAATGGTTTCTTTGGAAGAGGGTCTGTGGAAAGATAGAAAAGGTGTTATTTGCATTTTTAATCGAGCAAAAAGAATCAGGAAAAAAATCTAGCATTTCTGTGTGTTCCTCTTCATGCTAGAACAGGTAGCTCAAGCCAGATCTTTTATTAATATTACAGAAACTAGTTAAGTCTGGAAACTCATGACATTCAGAAATCTTGTGGATATATCATCCTGTGTACAGAAGGCAAAAAAATTAATCCACTTTGGAGGCTCAGCAAGTTTTTCTTGTCTTTTCTGAGCCCTCCTTAGAATGTGGGTCTCATGAATGAAAATTGCATTTGGGTTTTAATGCCATTATAGGCTTCCTCTTAAATTGCTTATGAAGGATACTTATTGCTATTGAAACATTAAAGTAGACTTTTTATTAACAGTTGTGTCAGGTCACCAGTTTTGCATCAGAAGCTCTTTTTCTGTAACGTCAATGCTACATCTTTCATAACAATAAGCTTTCAGAATAGAGTGAGATTTGTATCCAGGATGAAGGCAAATCACACATAGAGTTGGATGACAGCTTCCTATTTTTGTACTACCAGAAATACTGCAGCATCCTTTATATACTCAGAATTTTCAAAGTATTTCTATACCTTTATATATCTACACTGTGCAGTTCAGCTGAAAACAGGGTTGGGGGGTGGGAAGTTTATTAATACTTTATTATACAGCATCAGTAGGAAATTGATGCAAACCCCTCTGATTTCCTAGAGTTAAGATATTGTAAGTCAGGAACATACAAAACCAACAAACCAAACAAAATCAAACAACAACAAAAACTTTAAGCTGTAATACAAGAGATCTGTTATGGTAAAAAGATCATGCATATTATAAGAGAAAGTCAATAAAACAGTCACTTACTCCTTTGTTCATATAATCCCTAAATCCTTCTAGATGGATAACCTTTCATTATTCCCTGCTGAGAATTCCTTCCTGTAGTGACCTATGATGGCACTCTTCTCACCCAGTAGAGTGGATATGTTTATCCAACATAGTTGTTATAGAATCATATTATCAAAGAATATCCCAAGTTTAAGGGACCCACAAGGATCAAGTCCAACTCCTGCCACCACAGAGGTCTACCCAAAAATTCAGACCATATAACTAAGAGAACAGTCCAAATGCTTCTCAAACTCTGACAGGTTTAGTGCCCTGATTATGTCCCTGGTGAGTGTGTTCCAGTACAACAACCTTTTTAGTGAAGAACCTCTTCCTGATATCCAGCCCGAACCTCCCCTGTCGAAGTTTGACACCATTCCCATAGGTCCTATTATTGGTCACTAAAGAGAACAGATTGGCACCTGCCCCTTCACTCCCCCTCGTGAGGAAGCTGCAGACTGCGATGAGGTCTCCCCTCAGCCTCATCTTTTCCAGGCTGAACAGGCCAAGTGATCTCAACCGCTCCTTGTACGTCTTCCCCTCTAGACCCTTCACCGTCTTTGTACATGTAGCTCTTCTCCGGACACTCTCCAACAGTTTCACATCCTTTTTGTAACTGGGTGCCCAGAACTGCACACGGTACTCTAGGTGAGGTTGTACCAGCACAGAGTAAAGTGGAACAATCACTCCCCTCAACTGAGTAGGGACGCCATGCTTGATGCACCTCAGGATACTGTTGACCCTCCTGGCTTGCAGGGCACACTGCTGGCTCATATTCAGCTTTCTCCTAACCACAACCCCCAGATCCTTCTCAGCGGGGCCACTCTCCGGAGTCTTGTCACCCAGTCTGTACATATAGCCAGGGTTGCCCCTTCCCAGGTGCAGGACCTGGCACTTGCTCTCATTAAACTTTATGTAGTTGGTGATTGCCCAGCTCTCCAATCTATCCAGATCTCTCTGCAAGACCTTTCTACCCTCAACAGTGTCAACAACCCCTCACAAGTTCTCCCAAAAGCTCCTCCTATATGTTCTGTCTATAGTTATAGGAGAGAAATGTGCTTTAAAACGTATTTCATCTGATATATTTTAGGTGAGATAAAACAAATTATTCTTTGGAAGAATTTATTTGTAAAGGAAGTATCAGGCAACAAGTGAAGATTAGATATGGCACATGTTCTATCGGATGAATCCCGTCTCTAACTATTACTATGCAATTGTTAATTGCCTTTTCATACGTATAGAACTCAGTGGATTTGGACAATGAAAACCTTAATTTCATAGAATTTTAGCTGTCTTTACAAATGTAAAATGTCTTACATAATGATTACCTGAAAATTTCCTTTCTTGGAATATTCAGATCCATAAATTCAAACCACCCAGAACATGTTACTTAAAATGACACTAGATGAGTAATTGACTCAGTTTGCTACTTCTTTTTCATCAAACTTCTCATTTTCATTTTGAGGGAGGTCTCTTTTATTTTATCTTTCTGCCTTTTTTTTTTTTTTTTTTTTTTACAATACTGTTGTTAAAGTTCCCCAAATCTATAGGTTTCCCACAAATGGCAGCACCTCAAAAACAAAACTGCCAATCTTTTGCTATTAACTAGTTTGTCCCGCCTTGGGGCTTTGGAGAAGACAATTGACTGTCCTGATATTTCCAGGAGGAAAATTTTCAGGCATGGCACAGAATGGAGTTTTCCCGCTTGCTGAAATGCTAAACAAATATAATTAGCAATAATGGTGAGTATCTATTTATTCTGGTAAAAAAAAAAAAAAAACAAACATAAAAAATTCTATAAGAGGTGTGTATATGTCATTTTAAAAATATGCACAAAGGCAGAAAAGGAAAGTCTTTGGACATATCAGATTTTGGTGAACAATCAAAATATTGATTCCACTCTAGGATATTGGTTATGTGACCAATAATTGTGGAGCACGAATTGGTGGAAAGGATTTTGATTTAATGAGTGTAATATACTGCTGTGTTCTTGTCAAGGTCTTCTACATTTCTGTTTACAAACCACTTGCAGATATCCTGGATTTAACATTTTATTTTCTAATTGTTTTTAGTAATAATTTTCTGCTTTAAAGTATCTACACAACTGAGATGTTCAGGAAAAGACATTGCCTTTGATTAAGTAATAAGAATTCATTACTTACTAAAGTCCTCTTTATTTTATTATCATTAATATTATCATATAGAAAATATCTATGTTTCTATGTTCTATATTCTGAAGCTTTGAAATTCCTTTCCCCCTTCTCCTTCCCCTTCTCCTTCCCTTTCTGAGCAGTTTAGAAAACTCTGTGCCTGGGAAAGTACAAGTAAAAGATTTCAGGTATTAAAGAGTCTCTCTTGTTGACTCTGTGGACATCTATGAAACAGTCTAAATGGAAACCTGGAGAGCAGTAGAGCAATAGGAGAAGCCAAGCAGAAAAATCAATGGGTCAGGAAGCTAAGCTGCTCTATGCATGCTTCCTTTTATAACAGTTAAGTATGTTGTTTCTTTTCCTCAACCTGCTTGGAAGTGCTCTGGAAATAAAACAAAACCAAAATATTTACACTGTCATTAGCAGGTAGGGTTATCAAGATGGGTTGAACTCTAGTTCTGCATCAGTGAATAATTAAAATGAGGTCCTAGCATGATGAGTGGGGGCAAACAACAGTGGACCGAATCAAGCAGTCAGAGTTTGTTGAGCCCAATAGCTCATTTTGGCCATTACCAGAGAAGGCTGCTCCTTACCCAAGCCAGTTAATGTGTGTTTAACTTTCAGTATTCAAACAATATTACTGGAGTTGATGATTGTAAGCAAGATAAGGAAGCTAAAGGATTTTAGAGAATCAGAATGGCTCGGGTTGGAAGGGACCTTAAAGATCATCCAGTTCCAACCCCCCTGCCATGAGCAGGGGTGCCACCCACTAGATCAGGTTGCTCAGGGCCTCACTCAACCTGGCCTTAAACACTTCCAGGGATGGGGCATCCACAACATCTCTGGGCAACCTACCACCCTCTGAGTGAAGAATTTCCTCCTAGCCTCTAATCTAAATCTCTCCTCTGTTAGTTTTAAACCATTCCCCCTTGTCCTGTCAATATCTGAATGAACAAAGAATTGCTCTCCATCTTTTTTATAAGCTCCCTTTAAGTATTGAAAGACTGTGGTCAGGTTACCCTGTAGCTTTCTCTTTAGGCTGCACAGCCCCAGCTTTCTTCACAGGAGAGGTGTTTATGCCCTTTGGTCATCTGTGGGGCTCTTCTGGACCTGTTCTAACAGTCCCATGTCCTTCTTGTGCTGGGAGCTTCAGACCTGGATGCAGTACTCCAGGTGGGGCCTCACAAGGGCAGAGCAGAGGGGGGACAATCACCTCCCTCCCCTGCTGGCCACTTCTCTTTTGATGCGGCCCAGAATGCAGTTGGCCTTCTGGGCTGCAAGTGTGCACTGCTGGCTCATGTCAAACTTTTTGTCCACCAGAACCCCCAAGTCCCTCTCTCTGCAGGTCTGCTCTCAATGAGTTTTTCTCCCTGTCTCTACTCATGCCTGGGATTGGCCAGGTCCAGGTACAACATCATGCCCTTGAACTTGTTGAACCTTGTTTGGTTCACATGGTCCCCCTTCTCAAGCTTGTCCAGGTCTCTTTGGATGGCATCCCTTCCTTCTACTGTATCAAGTGCATCACTCAGCTTGGTGTCATCTGCAAATTTGCTGAGAGTGCACTCGATCACACTTTGTCATTGATGAAGATACTAAACAGTATTGGTCTCAGGACAGACCCCTGAGGGACACCACTCATCACTGGTCTCTACTGGGCATAGAGTCATTGACCACCACTCTCTGGGTGCAACCTTCAAGCCAACTCCTTATCCACTGAATGGTCCACCCTTCAAATCCGGATCTCTTCCATTTGGAGACCAGGATGCTTTGTAGGACCATGTCAAAAACCTTACAGAAGTCCAGGTAGATGACATTGGTCAGTCTTCCCTTGTCAACTGATGCAGTCACTCCACAACAGAAGGCTACTAGATTGGTCAAGCATCATTGTCCTTGGTGAAGCCATGCTGGTTGTCTTGGATCACCTCTTTGTCTTGCATATACCTTGACATTGCTTCCAGAAGGATCTTTTCCATGATCTTGCCAGGCATAGAGATGAGGCTCACTAGTGTGTAGTTCATTGGGTCCTCCTTTCTACCCTCTTTAGAAATGGGAGTGTTGTTTCCCTTTTTCCAGTCACCAGGGACTTTGCCTCACTGCCAGGACTTTTCAAAGTCCTGAGAGAGGCTTGCAACTACATCAGTCAATTCATTCAGGACCTTAGGATTTATGTCATCAGGCCCCATACACATGTACCTGTTCAGTTTCATCAGATGCTCTTGAACCTGCTTTTGCTTATAGTAGAGGGGACTTTGCTAACCCAGCCTAGGAAGCCTGACTGGCAGTGAAGAATCTGATTTCCAAACAGACTGCAGGATGGCTGCTGAAGTCTGAATTCATGCCACTTCTTGGGTGGAGTCACTGAAGAGAGGGACATCTCTGGATCTTCCCTTTGATCTCCTGAGGCCCAGCTATTTTTCTGCGTTTTCTGTTCTCTTGAATATAAAGACAGACCAGAGTGACTTGGCTTCCAGTGTAGAGAACTGATTCAAATGCTGGAAGATAAGTGGGATAAATCCTAGCCTAAATCATTTATTTGGCTTACTATATAAATGTGCATTTTATGATTCATTGAATTTTGAGGAAAAATGATATAAAGGAATTTTTCTTAATAGTATGAGGAGCAGAGTAATGAATGAAACATAATCTTGAAGAATTACTTAGAATATGGTTATTTGTCTTCTGGCAGCCTGTGGGCCTTAGTGATGACTTGCATGATGTCCGCATTACTGTTTAGTGGGAAAATACTAGTAGGCAAGACTGCCCATGCCAGTAAGACAGACAGACGTAATCTAAAAATGCCTTCAGAAACATCTGGCATGTATGTATGTGTATGTGTCTTTACATCTATAAATAACCATGACAACACTAGTATTTCTGTATTCATTCTATAAGGACTGTATTTCCTGACTGTGGATGCAGAACTCTGGTTTCCATTCAATTAATCAGCATTTGTATATCTCTGTTTTATCTTCTCAGGGTAATCATCATGTCATGCAGTTGTGTGTGTAAGCATAGCACAGCATGCTTCACATAGAAACTTTTGAAAAAAAAAAAAAAAGTATATCATTGGATAAATATAAAGATACCTGTTTCATCAGCACTAGTTTCCAAATGGATATAACTTTTTTTTTTTCTTTTTTTTTTTTTTCTTTTTTTTGGGGCATCATCTCCCCTGTATCACAGATTTTTTTTTGTTTGTTTGTTTTGATGTGATTTTTTTTTTTTTCTGGAGTCCTATCTTGCTTTAATTATTCTATTCTGGAAACTACATATCTCTTCTGGCATGAATTACAGAGGCATAAGGTTTTCACAGATGCAGCACAATGTCAGAATAAATCTTTCTATATGACTAATCATACTACTTTTGTACTGCTCTTCACCTGCACCAATCTCTCTGTTAATCTTTACATCCTTTGTTGCTCTGGCATCATTTTGACAGATCGTTCTCTTTTTCTCTTAAAATGCTTATATGTAGTCAGGTGCAACCCTTACATGTATAGCTGGTGGCAGGCTCAAATATGACAAGTCCTATGTGTCTTAAGGCTGTCCTTGTTTGTTGTTCCCATGACCCCCTTGTCCTACAACGAGAGGCATATGTTTTGCACTACTGAACAGAGAATCACTGTTCTATTTGCACATTTCAGACTGAAACATATTTTGAAACATAACATTTCAGACTGTTTCATAGCTTGAAACAGATTTCCAAATTTAATAACTTTCAAAAAAAGCTAATTTAAAGTTGATAAAAATATTTTATTTTGACAATAAAACTCTGATATTTGACAATTTAAGAATTTATGTTACAATATTTCATACAAATAAAACAATTAAAAAAATAATTACATATTAAAAATGACAAAATATTTTGTCAGTGTCTAAACATCTCTGCCTTTTTTTCCCCAAAAGAAATTTCAGGAGAACCTGCAGGATTTCATGGTTTGATACAATTACATTTCTCAGGGGAAAGATATTTCAAATGTTTTTTCTGGTTAACTCTAGACCAAACCGAATAGATATCTATGGAAAGCCAAGTTCTGTCAGTAAAGGCCATGAAAAATTAACTCGTTATATAACTTGCAGGCTGTGATAAATGGCTGTCTTCAAAATAGGACCATAATCAAAATTTACAATTTATTAAAGGAATAGAGGTAAGCAAACAGTGCTGGGTGCACCGGGAGTCTCTGCTCCATCAAGACGCACACCAGTTACATCAAGCAGCTGATTTTTATGTTCCTAGGCTAATACATATTCATTACTACTTCTAAAAAAAAACAGGGTTTTTATAATTAGTTTCCAGAATCCAAACCCTCCTACTGGAGCTTGCGTATCAGTCTCTGGTGGTCCCTCTGAGGGTCTCTGGGGGTCTCTCGTGCTGAAGGCTCATAGTCTTCCTCCCTCTTGTCCTTCTCCTTTGTCCAATTTGGCTATATGTCAGAGACTTGTGCAGCGTCTCCTGCAAGCTTTGTCCTTTAGTCGTTCTTCAGCTCTCCCCATCTCCTTAATCTCCTGGCCAGATATCAGAGACTTGCATAGTGTCCCATGCAATAGTCATAATAGTTAGCAGTTATTCTGAAACCCCCCAGATATCAGAGACTTCAAGGGAAAGCCTACAAACACATTTCCCTTCAAGCTCTCTATTGACACAAATTGCTAAAACATTCCTTTGCAAGATACAAGAATTATGTACATTAACCACTCTGTTTTTCTTAGACTTGTGGTTATACAAGGGTATGTAAGACAGAAGGTCACATTCGTCATACCATGCGGCCCTAGCATTGTTCCATACTGACACAAATCAGATGAACATATTTCACAAAGCCATTGACATTGACATGTCTGCCAAATGTCTGCCAAAGACATTTGTGGAGACCTATGAAGAAAAGTTGCTTCACAGCTCTAACTAACCTCTGGTAGCCTTGAAATATCTTCTGCCCTGGCTCCGCAGGTACCCCTTCCAGCCACTGCTGTGGACAAGCAGCTCTTTTTTTGGATGTCACTCTCTCCTATGGCCCACAGTGGTGGCTGGATAAGATCTCTCTTGCTTTGCTCATCTTCTTAACCTTGCCTGCAGTTTTTAGTAGGTAATCAGTCTGATTTTCTGATAATAGAATACGTCCCTAGAAAATGGAACCTGAAGCCATAGACAAGGAAAAGAACTAGCCTGTCTCTGCTATACTGAGCAAATGATATTCCCCTCCTGTGTTATTTTCTAGCCACTATTGTGCAGGTGCATTGTGCTCCCAGAAGTTAGATAGACACGTGAAAACAGTGGCATCATGTGGCTGTAAATGTACTTTGTGCTGTATTTTTCACTGAGCAGGGATCAGCGTGGTGCAGGTCTTGGGACAATGTAACCTTTATAGAACAATTTCAGACCAGATGTGGAAATTGCACAAGAATTTGTTTGCTTGCATGCCCTACACAGAGTGGTTTCTGATCAGTGGGAAACAAGTTGTCTCAGAAGACAGTAAACTTGCTTAAAAAGGTGGAAGGATGAGTCCAGTGGATTCCTGGTATGCTTTATAGCAATTATCTTGGTATCTGACATCTCCACTGTCACATGAAGATTTCTGCTCAAGATTTCCTACCTCATCTTGGAAAACTGGTAGAGACTATGGTGCTGTGTCTGACTGGGATGGAGTTAACTCCCTGCAGCAGCCCATAGAGTGCTATGCTCTGCACTTGTAGCTAAAACAGACCAGTGTTTTGTCTATGGTTGAGCAGTGCTGGCACAGCACCAAGACTTCTCCAAGCCTCAAGAGCCTGCAGGCTGGGAGTGGGCAAGTGATGAAGAGGGGACATCACCAGGGCAGCTGACTTAAACCAATCAAAGAGATATTCCATGCCATATGATGTTACCCTCAGCAATAAAATGTGAGAAAGGGAAATGAGGGGGGAGCTCTTGTAAAAGTGTCTGTCCTCCTGAACAACCACTATGCGTATTGAGGCCCTGCTTCCCAGGACGTGGTCAAACATCCGAACATTGTTCATTGATAGCAAGTAGAGAGTAACTGCTTTTCTCTCTCTGTGCTTCCACACAGCCTTTGCTGTGCTTTTTTTTTTTTTTTTTTTTTTTTTTTTTTTCCCTCTTCCTTTTCCCTTTAATTAAATTGTCCGTATCTCAAAACTTGAGCTCTTTGTGTCGTACCCCTTCACCTTTGAGGAAGAGAGCAGCCATGGTGGAAATCGGCTGCCCACCCGAGTAAAAACACCACATTATGCAGAGTTGGGAGGTCAAGTAGCAACAAATACAGGCAAATTCCATCACAAGGATGTTTCAATGAAAAAGGACTGTACAGGGAGATCTGCTGGGAGTGCAGCCACAGTTAGTTTGCCTTTTCCAGAGCTAACCCAGGCCTCTCTTAAATCACTCTGAGACTGTAGAAAACCATGGAAAAACAACTTTTTACACAAAGTCATATCTTCAGCTGCTCTTACCTGAGTTGGGAGTTGGTGTCTTTCACACTCTCTGAAGTTCTTTGTGCTCATTGTACATCCATACCAGTTTATCATTTGGTCTTAGTCTGTCTTCATTTTCAAGAGGGTGAAATTCAAATGACTATCCAACAAACATCTACTTTAGTGTGTTCTGAGCACTTTCCAGGCTCCCTTGACTGCACCGAGTAGCCTTCCATTCAGTGTAACAGGTGCTTACACAGCTAGTGCACATATAGAAAACTAATTTCAGACTCCTAATTTCAAACTGAATCTCACTCAGAGCTTTTCAATAGCACATCTTCACATCTTTAAGGTTCTTTCCTTGCCCTGTCAACACTCTGGTTCTTCATATTTGTTGCAACAGATCAGAGTCATTAACTGATTGTTGATCTGTTGTCCAAACAGGGACAAAATGATAACAAGTCTAGGCACTTTTTGTTGCTGATCTTTCTATAATTATTTTGAACCCTACTACTGCTACAAACATCCATATCTCATTTTACTTAAAAAAAAAAAAAAAAAAAAAAAGTTCTAGGAAACAGTGATAGTGATCAGACAGACAGAGTAGCAGCCAGAATTTATACAAAATGGAAATTTTTCCCATGTGCTTTGAATTTGTATAACAATTTTAGGTCTCCTTGGATCAGAAGGGAGATAATGAATAGAACTACAAGCCGACATCCTTTCCAGGAATTTGAATGAATTTGAGATGAGCAAACGGGAGAGGTGAAGACTGAGTTAACTTGTCTGACATCTTCTCCATGGGTGTGAGATATTCATCTATATTTAGATATGCATATTATGAAAGAGGATAAGGAATAGAGGTTGGTAAATTGAGGAACCTTTTTTTTTTTTTCTTTTTTTTTTTTCCACAATTAACATGGTAACAGGTTTTCTCATCTCTTAAACAAAGTCATCAATAATTCAAGGACATTTCATAATGACAGCATTTCAGAAACCACAGAAATGAAGATGCGTCTCACTAAGTGTCCATTTATGGTCATATTACATCTGTGCCTATGCTCCAACTCATTCCAGTAATTCAAGGGCTTTTTTATTTATGTGCACAGATAAGACCCTCCTGAGACTTCTCTTCTCCAGGCAAAACAATGCCAGCTACTTTAGCCTCTCTTCTTATATCAGAGGCTACTGTACCTTAATTATTCTCATGGTCTTTGATTTCAGTATGTCCATGTTTCTTTTGTACTTGAGAGACCTGAACTGTACCCAGCACTACAGATATCTCACCAGTTCTGAGTAGAGGGGAGGGACCACCTCCCTTGCCCTGCTGGTGATACAGCCCAGGATACTCTAGACTTTCTTTTTCGCTAATGGACTTACTCATGGTCAACTTATGGTTCACCATTACTCACAGATCCTTTTCAGCCAATATGCTTTCCAGCCCGTAGGCCCAAGTATATACTGCTGTAACAGGTTATTCCTCTCCAGGTGCAGGATTTTGCACTTCCCTTGTTGAACTTCATGAGGTTCCTGCTGGACCTCTTCTCCAGCCTTTCAAGATCCCTCTGAATGGCAGCATGACCCTCTGGTGTATCAGCCACTTCTCCCAGTTTCATGTATTCTGCAAACTTACCCATGGTGTACTGTCTTATCATCCTGGTCATTAATGAAGATGTTAAACAGCATCTGTATCAACATGTACCAAAACCCAGGGTACCACTATTTTATGGGTTTTAGCTGGAATTTGTGCTGCTGATCACAGACTTTTGAGCCCTGCAATCCAGCCAATTTCAGTCCTTCTCATTGTTCATATATCTAGTCTGTATTTCATAACTTTGTCAGCGGGAATGTTACAATAACAGTACCAAAAGCTGTCCTAAAATTAAGACAAATAACAACTCTTGTTCTTACTTCATCTGTTGAGCTAAGCATCTCCTCATAGAAGACGGTCAGGCTGGTCAGACACGTTTCCCCGTTCATAAATCTATGCTGACTGATACCAATTATCTTCTTTTCCTTCATATATTTGAAAACATTTCCAGGATTATTTGCTCCATCACCTTTCCAGGGACTGAGGTGAGAATGCCCAGCCTGTTCCCCTTGCTTTCTTTCTTCCTGTCCTCAAGAACTTTGCCATATCACTGTGACCTTTTGAAGATAATTGAAAGTGGTCTTGAAATCAGGCAGTTCCTCAGAACTTGTGGGTCAATGATATCAGGCCCCAGGGACTTCTGTGCAGTTTGTTTAAATGTTTCCTAATCTGATTGTCCTCCATCTTTCTTGCTCCTGGCTTTCCCACTATCCTCAAGGACCTGTGATTCCTGAAGGCTGGTATATTACCTGTAAAGACTGATGCAAAGAAGCCAATGAGTATATCTTCACCATGCCATTTGTCACTATTTTCCTCACTCCATTTTTCCTTTTTCCTTCCCTAGTTTCCCTTTTTCTGTTATAGTTACAGAAACCATTCCTTCCATATCTGGCTCCAGGTGGGCTTTGGCTTTCCAGTTTGCACAAGCAGAAAGTGTCTCTTTGTTCCTCCAGAGTCCATTCTCCCTGCTTTCACCTCTTTTTGCCAGGAGGTCCTTGTTCACCCCTGCAGACGCTCTGCTACCTTTGCCTGATTTCCTGCTAATCAGGGTAGGACACTCTTGAGCTTGGAGGAGGTGATGCTTGCAAATCAACCAGGTGTCCTGGCCTCTGTTTCCTGATCACATTCCATGGAATTAATCCATGAATGTTCCTGAATAAGCCAAAAACATTGACATTAATACAAAGTATGAGTCTCAATCAGACACTAATTCAGAAATTAGCATGTGATAAAAGATTCCTTTAAAAGCAAATAATTTGAAAAGGAAATTTTTACAGACACACAGTTAAACACTCAAGAGACAATGTGATAGTTAAGATTAGCAGAGGAATATTAATGCTGCCTCTTAAATGCAATATCATAAATGCATTTTATGATAAATGTTTACATAGTAAATACACAACATCAAATTATGCAGTTCCATGCCCTCAGCATCCTTAAATTATGCAACTAGGTATAGCACTTTAATATGTGAAAATTGTGTGAAAGTCCTCAGTGTGAAATTTACAGAACAAGTTTCCTATGAACTATCCTGCAGATCCTTTAAGATGTTGTGGGGAAAAAAAAAAAAAAAAAAAAAAAAAGTCAAATGATACTGGAGACTGAAAATAATGCAGAAAAACTAAGAATGGCACAGAGAAAGCAACAAAACTGATGCAGAAGCTTGGAACTACTTCTATAGAAGACTGAATACAGTTGGAGTCCTTGGCTTGAGAGAAGATGACTGATGATATGACATCAGCCTATAAAAATAATTATTTTTATAATTATTGTTATTATTTTTGTAGTCTAAGAGGCAACATCCAATGACACTGCTAAACAATAAGAGGCAGTTTTCAAGCACTGTATAATTCCATTGTGAAATTTGTTTTTAAGGATTTGTGCCACTGGATATTAAAGACTCTAAAAGTGAAAGCAAATATTAAAAGAAGCAGGCAAACTGACAGAGACTAGGTCTATTGGTGAGTCTTCAGGCATTCTGGTTTGCCTCAGGAAATCCATGAAGTTGGCCACAGTAAGAGTTAGAAATCCAGGCTACTACAGCCTACATCTTACCCACTACCACAGACAGTAGTTTCTTTACAACTTTTTTTCCCAGTCACACATACTTTGAGTCTAAGCTAAAAACTGCTATTTAGGTTGTGCAAGGACAAGATTTTCTGTTACGTACAGATGACAGAACCCCCAACCCATTTTATACATTCAATGGAAAATTCCATTAGTAAGAAACTCAAATTAAAGTCTTTCAGGTGAAAACTTAACAGCCTCAATATCTCAAGATGAAATGTGACCAGCCAACTTCAATCCTGTCCCCTGCCTGCCTTCTAAACATAAGTGGATTAAACCGTCTGGTCTTGCAAGATGCTGAAAGAAAGTAGTACATTCAAGGGTAGATTTCAGCTTTGAAGCTCTAACTCTGAAATTAATTTTCCCCTGGTAGGCTGAATATATTCCTTTTAAAGTAATGTTTCCACTGTTTTGTGTCCCTTGGAAGAGAAGAAGGCTCTTGCTTTGAATTTTTTTGAATTTGAATTATTTGATTGAAGTAGTGAATAACTGAGGATTTGTGTAAAACAGTGATTGAGAATAATTTTTAGTTTATTGTTAAATCATGGAATTTTATGTTGTAGACGAGAATGATATGTGTGGGTGTATAGATGGACTTAGACTAATATTTTGCGTACAAAGAACACAGGATGAACTTACTTACCATAGATTTACAAAATCCAGGTAAACTATCAAATAGCTATTATTCTAGAATGAGTGTGTTGGAGTACTATTAGAGAGGGAGAAATACTGTGCAAAATTGTGTCTCTACAAAATACTTTAACCTTCGAGGTTCAGCCCGGGGATCAAATGTTTAAATAAAGCTAGGGCCTGTTTTGCCTTTATGTGACAGGTGACAAGTCTATTGACAAAAACAGACCCTGATCCAACTGGATGTGATGCTCCTTTAGACTTGGTTTTGGTCAGTAGTTAAGACATTAGAGAAAACTTGATTTTCTAGGAAAAGAAAATTAGTTAAATCTAATTTGCTCCAGCCTCAATAAAATGCTTGATCTGGTAGCTATAAAGAAAAAAAATGTAAGGTTTCTTAAGAAAGAGAAGGTGGTTATAATTACAGAGTAATTGCAGATTCAGGTTTTCACATGGAATGCCAGATGAGCTAATACCAATTACTGATGGTGCCAGACATTTAAGAAGCATTGTCATTTCAAGAGAAAACTGGGCTGGCATTCAGGAGGAAATGTGTGAGCTTTAGAAGTGAAGGAATTGAAACAGTAATTCAAAATATAATTTTATGAAGAAAATATAAGTCCCTAAAGATGAAACATTATTTGTTTATAAAAATAGTTATTTGGTATGTTACCTACAGTAGCTCTTAACAAACCTGAAGCCTGCTCTGGTATTCTTAAACAGGCCTTTCCCTGATTATAGGCTTTGTTTAACTAGCACAGCACCACACATGTATAAGTAAAGATGCTGTTCATACAGGAAAGGCTTACATGAGTGTTTTAGATAGAAACTCTTATAAGTTACATGAACTCTTATAAGTGCACGAAAAATCTCTGTGAGTTTACATTCAAGGTATTCACAGTGATAGAACATTAAATATTAACCATCTTTGGGTGGCAAAAGGACAAATGTTTTGCCTAGTCTGAACATTGAGACTTTGGACTATTAGGTTGTGGTATGATAGTTCACAGACCAGACTCTACAGAGGAGTGAGATTTAAAAAAGATGCTTTGATGTTACTGTCTTTAGTGATATCCTTCAATACTTGATGTCTCTGCTGGGTAGAGTTATTGTCTTCAGTTCTGATACTGGGCACAGTACAAGTGTTTTTGGGCACAAAGGGCAGTATCTGTTTCTTTGCACTTGCTCTTTCCCTAGCAGTGGAAGTAAATTTACAGGGAAGGTGGTGGATGATGTACTGGGTCCTGTCTGAAATGTCTCTAGTGTTTCTCCAGGAGGACCCTCCAGAGATGGCCTCCCAGTGCATGGCATTTGCACAGGGTGCTCCTAGCAGAGGTTAGAGACTTTTGTGGTTTCTCAGATTTTTGCTGTAGTAGCATATCACTTGATTTGAAGAAACCATTTTGGGCATTAGACATAGGCAGTTTTGGGTCCAGCTGGCAGGTTTCTGTAGCACAAAATACAACCAGCACTACTTGCAGTCTCCCACTGTAATTCCTCTTTTTGATTGTGCCCTCACTGGCCTTCTGTGGACCTAGTCAAAGGACTCTTCACACCGTATCCTGACATGCCTCTGCCACTGCATTTCATGTAGCACTGCCTGTGCTCTCAATTTTGCCACTTCAACCACCCAGACCCATAAGGAATAAATACCATTTTCTCCTGGGAATGTTCTTCATTTCACCAAGTATCAATCAATATAATGGCCATGCCACAGAGGACAGTAAGTTTCTTTCACTGTCCAGTTCTCTGTCCAAAGATAAAAGTCTCTCTCTCTCTCTCTCTCTCTCTCTCTCTTTTTTTCTATAAGGCAGGACTGTTTTTACATAAGACAGTGGCAAGGAACACTTGTCCAGGCATAGCCTAATTTACTTTCTCCTTGAGAAATATTTGCGCACAAAGAGAAAATTGTCATTGGTTTCTATTTTGTTGTCCTTTTCTTTTATCTTCAGTCTGCTTGAAGTTACAAACTCTAAATGAAAACAGCACCAAATTAATATGCTGTTTACTGGTATTTTTTCAACAGTTACTTTCTCATATGGCATACAAAAGAGGGTGAGCCCTTCGGTTTGGCTGAAATAAAGAATATATGTAAACATTGCAAAGTTATTCATACTTAAACCTGGATATCTTTTAAGGTAATTTTAAAAGCTGAAATCTTTAATTCAGTTTTAGCCTGAGTGTCATGTGAACCCACTTCATGCAAGGGTGAAGAAGCTGCTTCAGCTGGACATTGTAACACTGCATGCTGAAGATGCCTTCCAGTTCCTGGCTCTTCAGGAGCAGAGCTCCTGCATGCCTATTTGGCCTCCCTGCAATAGAAAGCACTTGGCAGGATTCCTACATAACCCTGAATTCTCTTCCAGAAACCTCACTTTGTCCACTGCACTGTGTTTGCCTCTTGCACTGTGAGATCAGTTCCCTCAGTTTCTTCCTCTGACTTCCTCCTGTACCTGTGTAGGAAACATCCCTGCTCCTTTAATAAGTAGAAAGGGTTTTATTGCTTTACATGGATTATTCTCCAGTGACAGATATCTGTTTTACTGCACTGTGAAAGTCATTAATGAATAGAGAATGAAATATGATCTTTATCTTTATTCAAGCAGAGCTCAAAATGATAGCAGTGGATTTGTTATTATCCCTTTCAGAAAGCAAGGGCTGAGGAGAAGTGGAAGGACTGAGTTATGGATGGTGGCTCCCAGACTGAAATGGCACTCCCACGAATGAGATGCTGTGGATTAGTATGATTTTGGTGATGTTACAATCACATTCTCAATATATGCTTGAGTTTCTGATCTTCATGCTCTTCTCAGACGTATTTCATGATGTGGCAGAGTGATCTGGCCCTTGAAATGATATAATACATTAGAGAAAAAGCAAAACAACAACAACAACAACTCTTTTTTTAAAGAAATAGCATCCATAAACTAAACATATATTGATGTTGACACATCTTTATTTTAACCTCTGTGTAATTTAATTGTTTAGAAAGGGTCATCAGGTCTTGTGAACATATAAACCCTTCCAAGGACAGACTATGAGAACAAATCAGTGTGATTGTAAGGAAATTCTTTGCTCCTGTCCCCTCATTCTGAGACTCTGCAGCTGAGGATAAAGAAAAGGAGCAAAATATCAGGAAGTGACACTGTTATGGGAGAGAATAGATCTCTGCCATGCTTCAGGAGTCAACTGAATTTGGATCATAAATTTCTGAACTGAATCAGTTTAGGAATCTCTGAACTGGTACACTACACAATGCCAACCACAGACGTTTTTGTTAAGATGGATATTTAATGTGATTATATTAATAAGAAAATATTTATTTTAGCGTTTTCTTTCTAAGCGCTCTCATGTGCTTCTCCTAGCACAGTGTCTTTGTCTTCCACTTGCCTCCTGTGCTCAAATAAATGTCACATTAACCTTCAAGATGATACCTGTGTTGACTGTATAGTAAGAACAGGCCTGATGCTGCTGTATGCTCCAGGTTGTTTATCAAGTCCTTTCATGGAAGCTGATGCAGTGTCAGAACGTGCAGTTGAATGAAAAGCCTACCAAACAAGAAGCTAAGAAGAAAACACCCTATTCTTTTCCTGCTAATACCTGCTAGGCATTTTATACCTTTGTAGCACTTTGCAAGGCATTTCACAGAATAGTTTATTCTGTGTGTAATGTTGAAGAAGAGGTACCTTCTTGTTCTTAAAACTGAATATTTCTTCCCTTTGTTTTTGTAGAGTCAAGAATCACCCAGAACTTTTTAATTTTTTCTGGTGTGAGCTAAAATCATAAAAATATCTAACTGTTGAGGAAATATTTGAGAGGATTTGGGAAATTCTGGGATAGCAGTTAAAGTTTTAGGCTTGTCAAAAGCTCCCTTAATTCATAGAGAAAAACCCTTCTGCAAAGAAGTGAAGAAGGAATTCCTCCTTCATGGAAGGTAAGAGAATCAGTGAAAAGGAAAAAGAAAAAGATAGAAAAAGAAAAAGTGAAAGAAAAAGAGAAAAAAAATAAAAAGATTCAGTGCAAAAAGCAGACTCCATTTGGCTATTGTTTAATGCATTTTAGGACTGATGAGTATTGTGTATCTATTGATCCTAACCTTCCGAAAATTAAAAAAAAAAAATAAAATAAAAAGTAAACTGGATTTCAAATAGACTAGCAAACACTGCTATATCACATTGGCACTTCTCAGAACTTCAGTAAGCCTTCTCCAGGATGGACAGTGCCCCAGCTGACCACCAAAGTCAAATACAGTACACAAATTCCTCTTGCTTTATGTATTGAAAAGGCTGCTATAAATTAGCCTCTGAAACGAGTTTCATAAAGCAAGCTCAGAATGTTAGCTGGAAGCATGAATGCTCTTAAATCAAGGTTTCCTGGACTCTTGCTTTTTGAAGCATCAAATCATGAGAAAATTACAGCAGAGAAGGGCAGGTAATAAAACAAATGCTGCCTCAAAATCCATTTCAGGGTCTTATGTTAATTCTGTACTTGCCAGCCTACTTTTGTAAGGACAACTTTCACAAGACTGAATAGAGAGGAGTGATTAAATAGCACATCTGGCCCTGAAATATCATTTCATGAAGTTATAACTTGAAAAGGACAACTACAAATAGCAATTGTGGCATAGTTACTGTGTAATAAATGCTGCTTATGTGCCAGCTCTTACTGGGCAGGGAGAAGGGAAAAGTCTGAAATGAGCCTTCATCTCAGTCACACAGTGTGATTGTACATGAGCATTAAATCCAGCTCTCATTCCATTTTATATTTTCATCTCCATTCAGCTTCCAATGAAGTTTTCCTGTGTTCGTGAGAGAGAAAGGGGAAAAAAAGGGAAAACAAACAAACAAACAAACAACAAAAAAAAACACACACAAACACAAAAAACACTAAACAAACAGGACCTGATTAGGTAGCAGAGTGAAGGATGTGTTCACTTACAGAAACTAATATAATCTCTGACCTAAATCTGATTAGTTATTGTTCCCTTTAGTAGCACTAACTATGCTTGTGTGCTTTGCAATTCAAGCCATAAGGCATAAACACTGGCCAAATTCCAGAGGCAATCGCACTCTGATGCCATGCATAGTAGAGCATGAAACTGCTCCAGGGGAGATCCTCCAGGGAGCCTGGAGCTCTGACCCAAGTTTTCCAGGAATCCTATTTCTGAGCTTTTTTAATGGCACTGCTGTCTGCCAGCTCAGGCTCTTTCTGTTGGCCAGTCTCGATGCAATGTGGGAAAGGAAGCCTAAACACTTGCATCACAAAATTTGTAGTGTCCTGAGTAATTCATTCCCAGCAGCATGATTTTATACAGTGGGGGAATGTAAACTTAACTATAATTATGTTTATCTTGTGATGATTTTACAGAAGTATCTGTATGCTAAATTTGTTTCTTCTGACCAGACTGTTTGTACCATAGCAGACACATTTGGAGTTTTCATTCAGCACTGCTCTGTGGGAGCATTTCACATTTTGCATGATTTATTGTGTTAATCACCACTATCATAACACTGAGAGGACAAGGAGACAAAGGACAAAGGACAGTCTCCATGGTCAATCTCTTCTTGTACGTCTGTTTGAAGTGAGCCTTTAGGTAAAGTCAATGATCTCCAAGGGAAGCCTCTTCCTCTGTTAAAAAGAAAACAGGTGTCTGGTGCTTTGGTGCTCCTCAGAAAACTGCCTTATGTGTCTGACTGAGCAAAGAAGTAGAATGTACAGCAGCAGCAACTGGGGGAGAGAGTGAGTACACCAGACTGCAGGAGCTAAGGGGCCATCTGGGAATCACCTACGGTTTCCTTCCCTCCTCAGGGTGCCACAAGGAGTCCTAGTAAAAAGACTTCTCCCTCATCAAGGAGAGCTGAGAGCAGCAGTGAGCTTTCTGAGTCACATCTTGGTCATAGGAGGTGAGGAGGGAGCTGTGAACAGACAGCTGGGGGACTCTTCTTGTAGATACTAGTAAATTAAAAAAAAAAAAAAAAAAAAAAAAGAAAAAGAGAGAGGCCATGGCACTAAAAAGGATGTTGCAGAGCTGTTAAACAGTAAGCATTAATACTTGAGTATATTACTCAAATGGAAATGCAATGGCATGTGGTTATTCTCTTTTAGTGTAAATGGCTGTACTGCTCAAAATAGTTCTTTGTGAGCAATTAATTACATAAACAAGATGGCCTGACAAGATAAGCTATATCCAGACATTATTTTATGCAGCAGTTCCTACAGAAAGTTCATCAATAACAGATAGATCATACTTTGAGATTTTGGTCCAGGGTCTTTAAAAATGACTGTAAGTAATAAATTTAAATAGTGCATATCTGTATAAAATTCTAAACAAATGTTTTCTGTCAATATGCATAAACACAAAATAATTTTATGCAATCTAAGCTCCTAAATTCCTAAAAAGAAATTTAAGCAATACAGTTATTAGCACAGTTACATCTAGTCATCAAATCAGTTAATAATAAATGCAATATAATCATCACCGAAGACAGACAAGTTGCTGTTTTGCCCCAGAGGGCTTGGAATCTAATCTATGAATATGCTGGCTGAGAAAGTTCTTTACTTTCCTTTACTTTTCCTAATTTTGTCATTCCTTATTTAGTAATGTTATATTACCAGCAAGGAACAAGCAAAATTGAGAAAAGTGAGGATTACACAGGCAGGACTATCTAGTTATTTAATTGAGACAGAAGCATGTCGTGATAGTTCTTTTCTGAAATAAGCTGACAATGAATATTAATATGTCACAACATACTGGAGATTGATTTCTACTCAGACAGCCTCAGACATAGTGATTACTACAGATGATAGCTAATACTGCAATTTACATATCATAGATTAATGCTAAACTTGGGTAATTATTGTAAGTAAGCTGTGCATTTCTCTCCTTTCCTTCATCTGCAGATATTCAGGCACAACTTTAAACTGGTCCCCAGTGTGCAATACTCACTACTGTGTTCAGCAGTATAAATGAAATGTTAAATCCAAAAGCAAAGAATCAGCATTTTCTTTATGAATTTAGCATTTAAATCAAGCAACCTGAGTTATCAAAGCCTGAATTGAAAACTCTCTAATTATTTATATCTCCATCTGAAACTTTTTGCTCTTGTAAAGTGGCTAAATATATTGACAACCAGTGAATATTACTCATTTGACAGCCACAACCCAACCTGAGGTTTTACAGTAATTAATTTTAGTTATGACATGATGAGATGCAATATCCTTGATTTTCTTTAACACTTATAAAAGCTTAGGTTTGGTTCTTATCTTCTTGTGAAAGAGCTGTGGAAATGCATATTCCAAGAAAACCAAAACAGATTACCAAATAGTATTAGTAGTACAGAAAATGTGATGAACATGGTGAAGGGATGGAAAATTAGGTAAATTATCCATATGTTTGACAGAAAAAAAAAAAAAAAACAACACACACACACAAAAAAAAAAAAAACAAAAACAAACAAACAAACAAACAAAACAAACAAACAAACAAACAAAAACCAAAAAAATAACATACTCAAGCTTTTTATTTACTGCCTGTAATGATATGTGATAACTATTAGTGTAGGAAACCTAACAGCTACTTGAACTTTGAAAATATTAGCTTTGAGATATTTAGGATTTTTAATAGTTGTGTTAATATATTTTGTGACATTTGGAGAGATCCCTTTTAGGGTTTTCTGGTAACATATAGAGTTCTGTAACAGTGCTTGCAGGACGCATGCCCATTTTGTAGTTATGATCAGTCACTAGGATCTATAATGTCTATTTTCCTGTAATTTCCATTTTTTTTTTTTTTCCAAAGAATTTGCACTAATTTATGTAACAAGAAAATTATGGGTTCAGGTGTATGACTACCAATATTCAAAGATCCTAAAGCCCTTTCTGTGCTATTTACATGTTTCAAGCCCCTGAATCTTTTATATACGATTGCCCTCTTGTTGAAACTAAATACTGACACTTTAAATATTACCTCCAAGATACAGTAAGTGCTATATTTTCAGAGATACTTTATGTTCCAGAAAGGTGTTCTTCAGGTGACTCCATTTCTTTCTGTAACATTTTACCGTGGGTCAGGGAGTAGACTCACAAGTATTAGAGAGCAACAAAACATTGATGTTTTGCATTCAGGTAACCTTGGATCACAATATACAGACTATTTCAGTGATTACAGCCCTCACCTGTACTCTTTGAAACAGAGTCTGAGGACAATCTCCTCTTATTGCAGCTTTTAGTGTGATGACATCAGTGTTTAAAATAACTTTCTGTGTGTTTGTTGTAGAAGTCTTGATGCAGTCTTGATGAGACATTGCTGGTTTGATGTGGCAAGCCATGGAACATTCTTGCTCAGACATGCCACTTCTAAAGTAGATCCCCAGACTCCTGTATCTTTGTACTTCAGAAAGATTGAGATCAATATATCTACCAAGAATCAATTCCATTCTCACTGACAGTTTACAGCATGTAACTTCATGTTTCATCCTTCTCACTCATTGTATCTGTGCAAATTCAGTGAGCTCTAGCAAAGCCAGCAAGTAGGAAACAAGAGCTTGCTCTTTGTGTCCAGTATAATAGTTTGAATGAGCAGAGACACAATAAAATATCTCTGTTTATAGACTTCCTGCTTGTAGAGAACCTTGCACAATTTGCTGCATGCATTCTAAGGAATTTCTTCACCCTGGGAAAAGGCAATTTAAAAGAAAAAATGTTCAGGCTTTTTGACATTTGAAATACTGTTTTCCTTATAAGAAAACACCGTGGTGTTCTTTCAAATCAATAGCTCTTAACCCACAGTTAAATTAGGAGAAAATGCATGTTAATTTAAAATGTATCTTATTATTTTTTTTTTTTCTCTTCGATATGGGTATTGCAATAATTGTTCTTTTGCAACAACAATGACAAAAATTTTAAACTGTGTTTTAAATCTGTGTTTCCACTGACAAAAAATAAACTTCCTTCAGATCAGTTCCAGGTCCCTCAATAATTGTATGAAGATATGCTGTTTAATTTTGTATACAGTGTAAACAATGTATAAAAGCCAGTACTAAACAGACATGGATTCAAATGAGATGTTTGGAAGACTTTGTTCTGTTTGATACTGTAGTAAGGAGTAGTCAGACTCAGTTTGGAAAATAACTTACTATTGTCACAATGTTTGCAGCTGGAATAGAATTGAGTCAAACTGCCAAGAACAAAATTGGTTTTGGAATATACTATGGGAGTATGCCTTATTCAGTCAAAAATGATTACACACTGAGAAACTGCTGACTCTAACATTATGTATGTTCCTCTCTTTCTTTCTTTGATAACAGAATCTTAACAGTTCTCCTAACTAGCACCTCTCAAAATTTCATCTGTTGTAAGAACTGTATCCAGAACCCCAACTTTCAGATTTATGTTTCTTAATCCTGTTGTATGGCTCAATGGAAAAAAAAACAAATATATATATATATTTATTTGTTTAATTTTTATTTTTGGTGCTTTTCATAATTATGTTTAATATGATGAACTACCAATGTAAAAGCAATCATGCTTTATGCACATTCATTTCTTCCACAGATCTTCCTTATTGTCTGTGGTGCACTTGTGTGTGGTGCACCATGTGTGTTGTGTGTGTGTGTGATGCACAATGACAAAACGCTTTATGAAAGAGGCCATTTTTGAAAGCTTTGTTTGGAAGTTTTGACATCCACCATTGTAAAGAGTTTTTTGTAATGATGATTTACACTAGGTAAGACTGCTTAGACTATACCAGGTTCAGTAATAGATAAATTAATTTTCCTCCAAAATCTTCATGCTTTATTCTGATTTCTCTGATCATTCTTTTTATGCCACAGTCCATGTAAGAGAACATGAAAGAGACAGAATGGAAGTCTGAATGTTAATGAGAAAGTTAGTGCAGAGAAAGCAAAAAGGACTCTTAAAATAGAGCCCAGCAATCACCAGGAAACAACTTTATTTCTTCTAATATATATTTTGCCTGCCACACAGTAGTGTTGAGGGTAAATTGATTGATGTTTTAAAGTGCTTTCTGTTCCTCTGATGGAAGTTGCTATGGAAATGGAAAGCATACTTATTAGATATTTGCCATCACTTTTTGTTAAATCTAACTCTTCTAGACTCTCTTTATCTCAGAGTCTTACTGCACTCTTCAGCATCATATGTCATTAACAGACCCACAACAGGAGCTCTTCTGTGCTGTTCTGTGCACTTGCTTTCTGTTCTATACATTTTAGTTGGATTTCTGACTTTATAGCTGAACAGGGCTATAAAATCAGATCCATTTTTAGCCTTGGAGAAATCTCTGGCAGTCATTCTAGGGATTTTCATCATAATGAACAAAGTAGTAGTTCAAAGGTTGAAAGGGCTCTCAATTCTTAATTTAAATATTTATATCTATTAGTCTCTATATAACAATATGTAAATGTAGTTAAAACATTAGTGTCTTCTAACGACTTGGATCAGAGTTGCATCAAGGCATTTGGAACCCTGGAGTCATGTATATACGAGTATATACATAAAATTTTGTAGTCATTCAGTACATTATGTTACTGCTACTACCTCAGGACTCTTTCCTTTTCCTGAAGTATGACAACAGCACTTGACAGAAGAGAGGAAAACATCCATTTTTATCTCTGTTTGACCCCACATGTAGACATTCCCTTTGTTACATCTCTAGCTATAAGTTTTGATTTTTTCTCCAATTACTTTTTTTACTTGAGAGAAGAAACCCATGCCTTCGTCATCCAGAATAGTGAAAGTATTTGTTTGCTGCTTTTTTCCCTGATATATTTTAATGTGTCTTCAAGACATAAATTTTCCCATAATGCTTCCAAGAACAATAGAATAGTATGATTAGAAGGAAAAAGAGTCTAGCTCTTAAACAGGGCCTAGTTTACAGCTCTGAGACACAAACATGAATATTGTCTTGTGATACCTATAAACATGGATGGAGAATAGCTCTCCAGGAACATATGAAGAAGTAGGTGAAACTTAACTTGGAAGTGAACTGGGAAAACATATCCCCAGTAAAGAAATGCCTATGCTGAACAAGCACCAGTTATTAATCTGGAAGGGAGAAGTGCTGGCAGTGCTACTGCTTGGTTTTAGCCCTACTAGAAAAACATGTATGTGCAGCTGCTGCAAAGCTGAGCAAAGGCAGTTGGAGGTCCCTTTCCCCAAAAAGTGAACTTTTATTCTTTGCAACCACTCTTGTCTGTTGGGTTTCTGTTGCCCTATATTGGTGGGTGTCATTGAGGAAATAATGATAGTGAAGTGAAAGTTGTGCTCTGCTATCACTTCCTAAATCTTTCCTAGGAATAAATCAAGAGCCCCCCTGCCTTTCTTGCTCATCTGTTAAAAATCTTACAGTATAGTGTGGGGAATGCAAATGTTTTGGTATCTCTGCTGCTGGGACTGACAGTTTCTTAGCAGTTAGAGCAGAAAAAAATAAACCCAGTCACAATGAGGGGACAATATACTAAACAATGACCTTCATCTGTATTTCATTTTCTTTAAAGCTTCAAGAGACAAAGGAAAAGATTGTAGCTGGGTTGTCACAAACAGCCTGTAGGACTGTATAAAGAAACTTGCTTTCAGGATTTGTTTCTGCTTCTAAGTTTCTAAAAGCTTTAATATTTTAAAAGATATTCAAATCTTTGAAAGAATTGCAGAGACTACTAGAACTTGACCACAGTTCTTGGTACAGTCAAAAATAATTTAAATCAGGTTGCTTAATATTTCTAAGGACTGAACAGTAATGTTGAAATAATTTCCAAAGCAGAAAAACAACTATTCTCTAATTTTTGTTATAAACATTTGTAGCATTTTAAGAGCCATTTAGGAAGGAGCAAAGGCATTGTCAGCAGGGTGGGGTGGGGTGGGGAAGTGGGGGTGGGGAGAGTTCCTATCAATTCAGTACCATTTTCATCAAATTGTGAAATACATAAGCATTTTATTTGTGCTGCAGAAATGATCCTGAGTTGTAGTTAAGGGTTAAAAGGGCAGTTTGGGCAAAAAGCAGAAAAAGAAGAAGGATTGTGGAAAGGTTGCACAGTGTACTTAGTGCTTTGACATGTGCCAAGCATCTATGGGATAATACTTCTTCATGTGTAGAAGGTCTCCCTTTTCCCCCTTACAAATTCCACCTTACAAGTTTTGTTTATGATGATGGTAAGAAAGGAAAATAATAAGCAAAGGAAAAACATCCCACTTTTCTCTGACATCAGATGGAAAACAAACAGTTCTTCGCTGTTATAGACAGGATACTTTAAGAAGAAGTAATGTGTTCACTGTTCTGAAACATCTATTTCAGTACCAACAGATCATTAAAAGTCACCCAGATTTACTTCAGCATCAGAAGATATTGAAAGACGCATGTCTGAAAGTTTTATGTCTTGACATGTTTTTCAGATATAACTTATTTGTAAAAGAGGATGGCATTTATATGCTGAGGATCAGCACACCACAATATTGTACTACAGATTTTCAATTTCACTTGAGTTTCTCCATCATCTTGCCACAGCTCCTGTGACATTTTGAGCTCTAGAAGCAAATATATCAAGCAAATTACCTTAACTTTGTTCCTCTGTAAAGCCATATAATAAAGACTTTTTTTTTGAGTAAGGAAATCACCCAATAAAAGGTGTGAGCTGATGTTGTAAAAAGTACATGTCTGTAGGAATGTCCTAAAAACGGTGATAAAAATGTAAGTATTAGTAATTTTTCTTTTCATGAGGCCTAATAATGAGATTTTAAAAATAAAATTAGACATTTCAAGTGAAATAAAGAGATTTTAAAATATCATGAGGCGATACAGTGTTAAAGTGCCAGATGCAGCTCTGATGTTGAAAATACTTACATATTTGTGTACCTTTACTTGACTGAGGAGTCCCACTAAGTAATGGGAAAACACTTCAGTGATTAAAGTCAGGCCTATAAATTACTGGGTTTTGTAACTGGACTGTAGAGAACAGGAAGTTAATGCTGAGGAAGTGTTAAAACAATAGCTAAACTATTGTCAAAATATTTTAGTCTAGAAAATACCTTGGTTGGTTGTTCTTATTAAACAAATGAACAAACCCATTTTCCAGTGTGTTATAATTGCAATTAATTTCATACTTAAGATATGAATCTATCTTTGTTAATAAGTAATAGATGAAAACAATTTTTCAAAGGTTAGCAGCAGCAATGAATGTCTTTTATTTAACAGTTGCACTTCCCTCAAAACAGGAAAACAGGTCTAATTTTTTGTTTCATCTCATACAGTATTTTTCATCCAATGAATGGGAAAATTGCTATTTTTTATTTATATTTATTTTTTTTTCTAATGCAGTTCGTACCGTGAGCCAGAACAGCAATAACAGATTACACTACTTGTGATTACTGGGCACAGTTAGGAATACTATTTGTATTTCACCTGATAGAGTATGATGAGCAAAAGCCATTACAGGTGTCATTTTTACAAGAACTGTGGAAGTGCTACATCTTTCTATTTTTGTCGAGCTAGATACTCACTTAAAAAATGATGGAAGAAGTCAGGAGACTGGTTTAAATCATGAAAAACTTTCTTAGGCAAAAGTACTTTTTTTTCCCCTTCCCCTTCCCCTTCCCCTTCCCCTTCCCCTTCCCCTTCCCCTTCCCCTTCCCCTTCCCCTTCCTTCTTTTTTCCCTTCCATGTTGCTGTATGGTATGAAGAAAGTATGAACTTTTGGTGCTGAAACTGTGGCTTTGTGAGTAACTTTGCTTTCTTCCTCTTACAAAATTTAATACTGTTAGACTATGATGGATTAAACTTTTGGGGATATTCAAAATAATAACCAAAATGACTTCTGCATTAACAAACCTCTTCATGTGATGGAGCACTGGCAAATTGCCCAGAGAGGTTATAGAGCCTCCCTGCTTGGAGATCTTCAAAGCCACCTGGACATGATTCTGGTAACCTTCCCCGGCTGAGCCTGCTTTAGCAGAGGTTAGACCAGATGTCCTCCAGAGGTCCCTGCCAAACTCGGCCATTCTCTGATGCTGTGATTCTGTGCAGAGACTTTACAAATGCCTTCATGTTATCTTTTGTTCTCTGCTGCATCTCTAGAGCTTATACAGACCTTTTGACTGAATTTGAATCGTTGACCTGAAAAAAGAAAAAAAATAGAAAAAAAAAAAAGAACAGTAAATGCATCTAGAAAAGAAAATACATTGCTGTAGTCAACATTTCTGCTTGTTGCTTGGTAGATGGCATTAGGTAGGGTGAACAAATCCATCAGTTTAACCTTGCTGTGTTACAGTGATAAGTTTTTAATCTGTTTTTCTTCTTTAGTATCCCAAGGGGGGAATTTATCAAACACATAATGAATGAGAAAGTTGTTTCAGTATTTTTATTGGCCAAAAACCAAACTAGTTTTACAGATTCCAGGACTGAGTACAGCTTGAGGGCTGAGAACTTAATAGTTTCTATGTAGTTGCCATATATTCTGAGATTATTTGATTGATTAATGATTTTTAGTTAATGCATGCATTTTTCCTACTGCTCTGTTACCAAAATTCTGCACTTACATCTAGCCAGAGAATGGAATGTATAAGAAATTTTGTAATAGATATGAAGAACTACATTGTGTATGTGTACATAACTCTCTAAATCAGTTTGCATTATAGGTAGTTTATCTGTTTCCTTACCTTAGGTAAAATAGAAGATCTGTTACATCAAATCTGTTAGATTTGATAAAATACAGACGTATTGATGTTTCTTCTTTCTGTGTTTCCATCTTCTTCCTTGTTTGGTATTACAGCAGCAAACAACATAGAAAAATCCATTCTGAATAACTGAAAATGTAAGTGTCCTCAGGGTATACAAAACTAAAGGTTATTTTGTATGCATAAAGTTTACAACATATAATGCTTAGGCATATATATTTTACAACCTATAACATATAACATATAGTTTACAACATATAATTCATATGCATGTGTTCTCCAGTTAAAAGATGACATAGTGTATGCTTACATATTATAGATGATGTATATGCTTACATTTTGTCTTTGGTTGTTAGTTTTATGGTTTATACTTTGTATTTTACATACTTTGTTATGAGATTCAGAAGCAACACCAGAGTAATTGGAATAAAATGGAAAAATAATAGATATCTAGATTCTTGGAAATGCATTTAAATTTTCTGTTACAAAACTATATGATAAAAATAATGCAGTACTTAGCGTGCTTTTGGTTACAGTAAAAAAAAGTGTTTTTTTTTTTTTTTTTTGTTTTGTTGATCCAAATTTTGGATCAAACACAGGTGCTAGATTGTTCTGGCGTATGCCAGATATAGGCCTCTCAGTATATGCCAGAAAAAAAGGCAAACAAATTCTAAGCATACATTTTAGCAGTCATGTCAAGTTTACAGTAGTTTAGCAAGTTTGTCTGTCCCCCTACTTATACAGTCATGATGACACATGCGAGACATCTTTTAGCATATTAAGATATAAATGTGATATTGAAGATTGATCCATATTCAATTATCAGGTTAGCAAAAATCTCTCTATATATTCCCTGTACCACTTGCTAATATGTACTGCAATTTTAAAAAAGTATAGTCAAAATACTATTATCTCCTAAGCTCTTGGTATAGCTTAAAAAAAGTAAACATGACCTTTAAAAATATATATGTTTTACTACTTTATGTATACTGTAATTAAAAAAAAAAAGTTATTGCTGTTGAAATAGCAAATAATTATCTAAAAGCTTACTCTGAGTATTTTAACATGTAAACAGTAGAATATAGTTGCTGAACATGCTTCTGAATCAAAACATCTTTGTTTCTTCTGGAGGAAATCTACTAGGGGCTGGAGCACCCAAGAACTCAGTCAATGAAGCACTGAGCCCAGACTGAAAAGCTGTAGAAATTTATTTGTTTTTTAATTTGTTTGTCTGTCTGTCTCTTACTTCTTGTTTGGCCATATTCAGACATACTTACCAAAAACATCAGTGAAGTTACAGTCAGTAAGTTTCTTGACTGAATACCGGTCCCAGTCACAGAAGATGCATTAAGATGACAGAATTTTCTTAAAATCTGTTGTGCTGATATTGCTGAGTTAGCATATCTTTCACAGATACCAATCTGCAGTATCAACTGGTCCAATTTATCAGGTTTACTACACTCACAAGACAAGTGCTACACAATATTTTGTGCAAGCATCAGAAATCCTGATATATGTAATACTTCTCTGCTTTTCTGGCATTTGTCTTCCCCTGAGGCAGGAGACAGGTTGCACAGTTCTTTAGGATGTTACTGTGCAACTAAAATCTTATTGGAAATTTGTTTTTAAGGTCTTAATGTATTCAATATCCTCAAGGCTTTTCTTTTTTAATTCTTGTCATGTTTAGAAATAAGGGCACGTAATTCCACAGACCGAAGATCTGTATACACCATATAGCTGTTCTTTTGCTTTTATCACACATTGTGGGATAAATGGGAAGAAATTAAGAAATACATACACAATCCATTCCTGTGACTTGCAAGGCCTATGCAATTTAATGAGTGCAAGAAAGTCCAGCATGTGCAAGAAAAGAACACCAGTGAAATTATGATCCTTTCCATCTCTACTTTGGCTAGAAATATCAGTTAGGGGCCATTCCTAACTGAAAGCTGTGTTTATTAAGTTTATAAAAGCTCAGATCTGACAAAAGGCTAATAACAGCTCTTAAATCTAACACACATTTTTTCAAAGCTTGTTCCTGAAGCTGTAAATTTATCATGAATAACACATAAATAAAAAGAAACTGATACAAAATGTTCCATACTCACTATAAGGGAGCTGTTTCTATCAATAACAGTGAAGGACCTATCCAAGAGCCTGTTTAGAGTATTTATTAGTTTGCATCTTCATCTACTTTCCTTGTCCTACTTGTGACACTCTCCCTCCTGAAGATCTGTTTCATTACTTAGGTAATAAAGAATTCCCTTGTGTCAGGAACGGAAAGGAATTAGAATTTATTTGTCACAGAAATCACAGATTTCTTAGCATGGCAAATTATTTTAGTATACTGGTTTCTATATAGCTGCTGAGAGATGTTAAAACTTGTATGCCTATGCAACATAAATGTTTATTATTTTTCTTTTCAGGTATGGAATAAAAATAGTCACAAATTTAGATTGCTACAGAGGATCTCAGTTGAAACTCAGCATCAATACTATTTCATAACAAGATGTCTTGCTTATTCCTTGATTAATAACCTTGATTATTCCAGGAACTAATTGCCACTGAAACTATGCAATGCTGACCCACTGATTTCTGAATATTAAAAATCTGACATGGAAGGAGAGAAGAGCTTTACAGAGAGCTCCTTTAACAATAATAAGTAGGCAAAATATCATCCTTAGCACTTGTCCAAGGCAGCTGCACTGAGGGACAATGCCATGTGAGCACATATTCAAGTACGGTGAGTCCTTCGAGGTCATATTCAGAGACACAAGTAGGACTGTGTCTGTTTACAATACAGTTTCTTTTTCTCCTGAAACATTTACTCCAAGACATCATCTGTGAGAAACAGAGCTCTGCTTTCACAGTTTATCTCCTCTTTCTGTTCTGTTCTGTAATTTACTCAGGTCTTAGGATAAACTTTTTGTAATTTTTAGAGAAAAAGTAAATAAACAAAAAATATTGTACTATTATGTCACAAGCAATTGGAAATGCTGTTGTTACATAGAGGAAATATATGTTTTCCAACTGTTATATTTCTTCTTTTTTATTTGGAGATGATGAATGTTTGTGAAAAACAAAACAAAAAAATGAAAACAGTCCCCAGTCTATCAGTGGAATATACAGGCAGTAAATAGGTAAGTAAATGAAGTCTGCTTATAGTATGGTCAGGTTCCCTCTTAGTTCCTTTTGAACAAATGTTCAGTATCACTTTGCTTCTACTTCTTTTTTTTTTTTTTTTTTTTTTTCCTTTTTTCCTTTTTCATTTTTCCTTTTATATTTTTTTCCTTTTTTCTTTTTCATTTTTTGTCCTTTTTCTTTTTTATTTTATTTATTTATTTCCCCTCCCCTCCCCCCCGTTTTTCCTTTTTCCTTTTTTCAAGTGAAGAGTAGAGCTTCTTTTTCAACCTTGGGTAGAAATGTTAGCCCTGACTTTTGCAATAAGCTCTTTTGGACTACATACATACCATGCCATAACAGACATCACTGTCTTGAGAATGAAGTGTTCTTGTTTATTGAAGAGCAATATCTATTAATAATTATATATATATATATATATATCCATTTTATCTAATTACTCAAAAGATAATCTGACAAACACAAATATTCACAGATTTATTTGATGACTACTGACCCAAACTCAGCTCTTCAAAGACAGCATTTACCTTTTTGTCTTTTGCTGTAAATATCATGTTTATGTGCATTCATTTATGAAGAGCAGCAAATCCTCCCTGCCAGAGGGAAGCATGATCCAAGCAAAGAGGATGATCTAACTTATGAGAGTCAAGTGAAAGACATATGCTTCCTTGTTGAATGTCCTTCAACCTGTAACTCCAATAATAAAAAAAAAAAAGTATTAAAACATGCCAGATTTATTAAGCAACATATATCCACTCTATATTATGTGGGTTAAACTATGCTACACCTGAACATTACTGCAGCAGATGTCCCTTGCTTTATAACATCTCAGACACTAGTCTGTAGTGACAGGTTTTTAAGCTGCCTCAATTAAGGTGTATTTAATTTCTTACTCTAGATTTAATAAAAAATGCTAAGATGTCCTTGGAGAAGAGGAGAAGAAACTAGTGAGACAAGTAAAAACAAAAACAAAAACAAAATACCTCCACCACCAACAAAAACAACCTACTACAGTTTATATGATTTATTCACTTTGCCCAAATCAGAGTTTCAGAGTTAAAAATATTGTCATTGTTTTTAATAAAACAACGTTGATTTTTTTTTTTTTTTGAGGAAAAACTTTATCTAGTCATGTACCTGTCATTTTGCACCCCTACTTGCATTATTCTGTGGTTTGTTTTCTTGTTACTGTTCATATTCAGAAGCATCACAGTGGCTTGTTTGCTTTTCTTGGGTTGAAAAGAACAAATCAAAAAATGGACAACTATATATTGCAGGCTTGACAGCTGTTACTGGTTTTAATAAGTTTTATTATGTGTGTCTCTGTGTGTGTGTGCATTTATTAACACCTGCTTGTTGTAATTTTACTCTTTTTCACTGTTGGGGTCTCTAATCTCATATATTCATGTCATATTAATTCCTAAGATCTTTAACAAAGAACCAAATTTATCAATGGATTCTCATTACAGTTTGCATTAAACAAGCACACAATCAAACAAAAAACCCTACACCTCACCTCCTTTATTTAATTATGCAAAAATTGTCCTGTGGACAATATGAATTTATATCAATTTATATTAAGAGAATTTTTACTGGAAACTAAGTATGATCAAAGGGAAATATGTGTTATGACCAACAGATACTGTAATGACTCATGAAACTTGAATGTTATATAAAGACTTTGCTTATAGTAAATTAATTATCAAAATTCTGCAGAATAAAACTGCAAAATACCTGGAGAAAACAAACTAAAAAATGAGAAAACAAATAAATAAATAAACAAACCACCCTCCAGTGAGATTTTGACATCAGGTAAGAATCTGTCTTATCTGGTAACTTGAAAATTCTGATTCTATTTTTTTTTAAATGAAATTACACCATTATGAGAACACTGATTCAAGAAGATTTCTTTCCTAGTTTTAGACTATAAAAGATTTCAGATATTAGTGTACATTTTTTTCCTTGGCTGATATAAGCTCCACACCATGAGACTTTAGAGACAATGAGACATGGAACATTGAGGTATCTCCAACAGCTGTGCACATCAGTACCTACATAGCACCATTTCATTTACCCTGATTTCAGTTTCAATGATTTATATTCGGAAATACTGGAATAAACAAAGGGGTATTTAAACAGATGTAATGGCAAATACATGGATTCCTTACTGTAATGGCAACCCATACAGGGTTGTTGATTCTGATTGGGGAAGCATAAAGTTTCTCTGTTTATTCTTTGTTTTAGAAAGTTTAGACTTACTTTCAAAGTAAAAGTGTGTAAGTACTCAATGAAGGTCCTTCAAAATCATTTTCCAGTCTAATTTTCCTTTTGTAGAATAGCTGAATGTTTAGAGTTTTGTCCGCTTCCAGTAGATTTGTTGGGATAATTTTTACTTTCAGCTGGTGACAGAAACCCTTATGTCTATAGCGTTATTCCATTCGTACAGCATTTAGTTTGCAGTTTGAGAAAACACACAATATTCTAGGTACAAAATGAGTAGATAAATGAGGACATGACTGTTGATGGCTCTGTGCTTTCATTAGAGAGGAGAAAAACACACTGAAGGATGAACTGAATTTTATGAAGTTATATTAAGTAGTATTTCAAACTTTGCCATTTTTTTTTCCAAAGATTTTCAGTTTTCATGACAAAAGAAAGGAAAACAGGAAAGTCTTGCTTTTACAAGTATATAAATAATTACAGAGGTTCTTTATATTTATACTAATGTTGGTTGCAGGCAGCTGGGTTTTCTCTTTGTTGAATCTCAACGTGTAAATTAAGCCATAGTGCAATGGACTATATTACCTATTGAGGACTTTTGAATCATTTCTTTTACATTGCCAACTCCAGTCACTTTTTGCAGGCAAAACTCTTGGCTATTGATGCTAATTTAATTTATAATATTGAATTTCTACTATTTTATTACTAAAAAAATCCATCATTTGCTGAATAGTTTAATATATTTAGTAGCACACATTCTTGTAAATTCTGAATAGATTGCCAATGATTTGATACAGAAGTTAGAGAAAATTCTCATTGACATGATTTAAACAAAAGAAAAAATGTTAATTGAGTTTGTTGAGATAAAAGATGACTTGGGTGAAAGTGATGATGAAATCACTGAGACCATGATACTCAGCAGTAATACCAGAAGCACAGAAAGTAGCAACACAGAATTGGGAATGGACGGTGCTAATTGAAACAAGGTGGAGGCAGCTGCTGGAAGCAAACCATTAAAATTAACACAAAGGCTAAAGATTGGACATTGTGATGCCAGGATTTAGAGTGTGATTTGATTAGATGTGTTTTTTTCAGTAATTACATGTTGTCCATGTACTTCTATGAATCACAAGAAGTGTTGGCCAAACTGCTCATGGCTTGCTTTCTTTCCTGTTGTTTACTAAACCAAAACCAGTCTCCTGACTTACAACACTACCAAGCTCGAAATCTGAATCTTTTCTTTGTATCCTTCCCTGTTTAGTTAGGATTAGTGTGAAGACTGTGAGTATAAATTAAGAAAAATAATAATAACGGTAATAATATTGGTGGATTGTACAGCTATTTCCTTCAGTGTGCTTTTGTGCTTTATAAATACAACCATTGAGTTATAGTTTTGGTATAAATCATCAGAATTTCAGGAATCTAGAGCCCATGCTGTTTATTCTGAAATGAAGGTGGTGGTTTCCCTTCCCTTCCCTTCCCTTCCCTTCCCTTCCCTTCCCTTCCCTTCCCTTCCCTTCCCTTCCCTTCCCTTCCCTTCCCTTCCCTTCCCTTCCCTTCCCTTCCCTTCCCTTCCCTTCCCTTCCCTTCCCTTCCCTTCCCTTCCCTTCCCTTCCCTTCCCTTCCCTTCCCTTCCCTTCCCTTCCCTTCCCTTCCCTTCCCTTCCCTTCCCTTCCCAACAGATTATCAGCTTTCTTCCACATTGTGTCTGGAAGGGAATTTTTTCTGTTTTATGTAGTTTTCCTTTCCCATTAGGTTTTGCTAAATAAAAAGTATCCCCAAGTGACTAGGCATTTGCTTTGTTTCTTTACAGACAAACTCCATGAAACATACAGTTAGGGATATGCCTTTTAAACTAGGTTTAAAAAGAAAGGGAAAAACAAAACCAAAAGTAATTTAGAATTGTATTTTTCTTATTTGAAATAAACTTAGCTATATAACCTAAAATTTGAGAAGGGATGTACGTTTTAATGCAAGTTTGTTTTTGCTGCTGTGAACTATCTTTACTCTTTATCTTGGGATGATCAGTTCAGACCAGTGTTTCAGGAACAGTAACAACTTAGTAAGGGTAAAAAGTGCAGCATTTTGGCTTAAAGCAGCATTGACAATCTCATAAACATCTGAAGCTGCTCCCTCCCTCCCTTCCCTTGTGAATAAATATTATGAGTACAATGTAATCTTTTTTTCACAAATAATTGTGCATTGTGGAGGGACCCAGTGTAACCATATGAGCAGTTATGCAATTACACTTGCTTTACCTGACTGAAATCTTGACTGCCACACTGCAGGAGCAAGTCAAAGAGACTGGTTAAAGTTGAGCTGGCTGAAGAATAGTCTATTCTTTTGCAGGGAACTAATTCATTCCACTGCTCTAGTCTTTGAGTCAACTCCTTTCCAATAATTCCTGCATCCCATGCCACCTAGCTAAGTGGGGAAAAAGCAATTTTTAATTAAATTCAATATTAGGCACAAGAAATTAGCCCATTGTTGTTAATTTTTCCCATGAGCTCAATATTATATGTTTGTGTGAAGAAAAGAAATTAAACCAACAATGATAAAACTTACCCCTTGCTTCTCTCTAAAGCACTAAAACTGATAAATCTTTGTACTGCTGCTGTGAGTTACAGAAGCAACTAGAAGGCTTAAGGAATTGTTTTTTCCTCCATGAAGGCAAAGAACACACATCTACATCTCCAACCATTGTTGTGCATTTGCTCCAGTGGGCTGAAAGAAAGGTTGCTGAGAAGGGAACTTGCAGGAGCTTTATGTTTTTGCTTTTGTGACAGCATTCTGCACAAAGAGTATACTGATACATAAATTCAAAAGCCAATGTGTGAAAATTCAGAAGCCCCCCGGAAAAAAAAAAAAATAATAATTTCTGATTTTTTTTTTTTAATTTTATCAAGCACTTGGAATATTGAAATGAAAATAATCTCATTCTTAAGCATTTATGTAATTCTGTTGTGTTGTCTTCATTTGGTGTCATCTGTGTCAGAGTAATGTCTCCCTTTTTCCTTTTGGAGATAAGCAGTTGCAAGACTGAAGAGAGACAAGTAGAAACTGGTGGTCTAGACTCTGTGAACATGTTTTGAGTGTTGCAGGAAAGAGGGAGTTCTGGTTTTAATGAATTTATTCCATAGGTGTGGAAGAACTACATGAGCACAGCACAGCTGCAGCTGTTGGCAACACAACTCCAGAGGAAACAGTTTTGGAGATCAGCCATACTGGAAAGTCTCTGCTTTTCTCCTTAACTCCAGAAAGTCTGCATAGAACTGTCTGGTACTGGAGGTTAATACTGTAATTCTTTAGAGAAGTGGGAGTGCTCTCCTTGGGTGAGTTTGGTATCTGCTCTGCATGGCACAGAGATGAAGTAGTATCCACTTATACAAGTGTTTCCTTCCTTCCACAAATGCGTTAAATTCATTTCTTTAGTTTTGTACCTCAAGCAATGCCAAATAGAGCATCCTAAAGGGTGGTTTCAGGTGGGGATGGGCTGCTGATTGGATAGCTAAGAGGCCATGGGCACTAATGCTTTTAGAAGTTTGCCTCCTCTACATTTCACATGTGGTCCAGAGTTTAGTTGATGAGAAAATTCAAGTCAAGCTGAAATTTTCTGCTGGTAAGATTAGCAGAGATACTTATTGGGGAAGGATGTTTCTTTTGCTGTTGTAGTTTTCTGCAGTAGAACAGAATACGGTCTGTCTGAAAATGGTTTATGACAAATTCCCAACATTACAAGCAAAAAAGTTGCTGATGGTGCTTTTTTTGTGCTGTTCTCATGGGTGCTGCTGTGCTTTAGTATTGGCTTTATATTTGCTCTATTGGGACACACAGTGGATGTTATCTCATGCTTTGGAGCTATCCAATCTTTATTTTACATTTTTCTGTGAAGTACCAAGTGTATACTTAAGAGCACTTGTAACAGATAAACCTTGGGCATTATGAAGCTGTTTGTACTACATTTCTGTCTTCCAAATACAGATAGACTATTTAAATATGCAAGTATTTTAATATCTGAACCTTTCTGTCTCTTACATTTTGTTCTCTATTTTCATTAGATTTTTTTATTTTATTTTATTTTTTTTACATACAATCAGTGTGTCTTTCCGTGTGCTCTTTTTAGTTTTAATAGGAGTAGAATAACTGTAGAGCAAAAGGATTTAGATGTGTGGAATGTGAGTTACAGAAGAAAATGCTTTTGGTAAATATGCTAATTTAGGCAGTTTGTTGCAGTTCATAGGGACTGTCCACACATTGCAACAAACAGCTCATCTTTTTTTTCCTCTGTCATAATTTTCCTCATTTGGAATGTGTGGAGGATGGCAATAATTCTTTGGTTTAAAAGGTCTCTCTTTGAAATTCAGTCTTCATGTGCTACTCTGGTTTAACTGATATTGTAATCAAAAGCTATATGTGTGTGTGGAGTGACTTTGAACTAGCTGTGGCTGATAGTAAGGATACACACCTGCTGGTGTCCTTGATCCATCCCACATGGGCTCAAAGACAACATCATGCCTGGGAGAAAAAAGGAACTTAATTCATGGAGGCTTCATACTTGCACATCAGATGAATGTCCTGTAAAGGGTCTCTGCATAAAATCTTCAATGAATTTTCACTTGCGCTAAACTCCATGACTGTTCTGATATGGACACAAGAGCAAGTCAATTTAAGACTACTTGATTGAGCCTATACAAATGATACATACATCTTCTGTGTTTCATTTTGGATCTTTTGACTGCTGGTTATTGGCCATATTTTTACTTTTTAGAAAAATATGTACCCTCAGGTAAAAAAGAAATAGTCCAGACCCAAAGAACATGAAGTTTGTGTGGACAGCCTTAGGAATCACCAAAAAGACATTTGTCTGTCAGAGTAAGAAGCTGAACTGGAGCAAATATGGAGGACACAATGAGGTTAGATTTCCTTGTAGCAGCTCATGACCTTATCATCATTTTCCCAGTCACTCCTGTGTGGCCCTCTTACCAACCATTTCTTAGCTCAGCATATCTTTCCTCAAACCAGCCAAAAAGTCTCTCCAAGTCCATAACCCATTGTCTTAATGGAAATGTAGTAATCGCTGTTAAACCTGAAAATGGAGTTTGTGACATTGGAAGAAAATATTTGTATTGCCCATTTTGAGGACAAATAAATTCTTCATTGGCATTTTCACTTTCTTATGGTTATGGTAATGCATTTAATGTATCAGAAACATTACCACTTCTGTCTCTTGGGATCTCCTATTTTTCACGTCTCTCCAGAGGGTCTGTAGTTATCTTTGGAAATTGTATAGATCACAAGAAACCATGATTAACAGGGATTTGCATTGGCAAAAATAATTCTAAGGGTAGCTGAGTGGAGTTGGGAGGGAAGTGAGAGTTCATTTCCTCTAGCTCTAGTTAGATGGCAGATACTCCATGATAGATGAGCATTTTAGTGTTCACTGGTGAATAGTGCATGAAAATGCTGTAGTTTCCAACATTTTTTCCAACCATTACTTTATTTTCCTGGATTACCAAACATTTACCATTTTCATTTGAAGATTTATTGAAAGAAATGATATCAGGTGGTTAAGGTGGTTAAAAAAAAAAAAAAAAAAGGAGTATTTGCAAATAGTAACTGAAAGGGTTCCTCCAGATTTTGGAGTGATGATGTCTTTAATTCAAAGACAACATGAGCTTTCAAAGGTAAGTAGTGGATGAGAGATGTTGTCAGGGAAGTGTGAGGGCTGGCTCCCCCATGAAATGAAGCCACTCCTGAAATATACATTTATTTTATTTTATTTATTTATTTTTCAGAAGAATTGTCTTCTCTGTGTTGGAAATCAGATTTTTTCCTGAGGGCCACAGCAGTGTTCCATGGGTGGGTGCCCACTGCAACCTCTCCCAGTTACCCCTGTCTCTCAACTGCTGCTTTGGCACAGTGCAGGGAAGAGAAATGCATGCATGGGCTACTCATAAGGGGCTTCTGAAGAAATTATTGCTTTTTGCTTTGTTTCAGCAAACTGAAGATAGTGTCCTACAGGCACAGAATTGAAAAGGTGGTATCGGTGTATCTCATTACAAAAAGCATTTACAAGTAGATGAACTTCAGAATGAAAACCTTTACTTCAGCTTAAGGAGGAAGAGCTTCAAAAGCCCATTCAGTCTCTTAGTCCTTTCATGAAACCACAGCTGCTCTCCTTTCCTGACACACTGATTTGGCAAATGACTTTTTTTTTAAAAAACAACAAACAACAACCAAAAAAACCAACCTCCATTGAAGAAAGTTTCAACTGTTCAACTTTGTTATCCTATGAGGCATTCCAAATGTCCTTTGCTGTTGTAATATAGCCTATCACTACTTGTCCTGTCCTCAGTTAACAGGCAGGATAGGTGTCACAGTTTTGGCCTGGATAGAGTTATTTTTAATGTTATTTTAATGCAAATAACAATGATAACACACCAATGTTTAGTTGTTGCAGAGCAGTGCTTAAACAGAGCCGAGGCCTTTCCTGCTCCTTGTGTTCCCTGCCAGTGAGGAGGCTGGGGGTGCACCAGGAGCTGGGAGGGGACATAGCCAGGGGAGCTGGCCCAGGCTGGCCAAAAGAATATCCCACACCATGTGGTGTCATGATGAGCAATAACAGCTGGGGTCAAGAAGGAGGAAGGGGGGGATGTTCAGAGTGATAGCATTTGTCTTTCCAAGAAACCATCACCCATGATGAGTCATGCTTTCCTGGCAGTGGCTGAATTCCTGCCTGCTGTTGGGAAATGATGAATGGATTCCTTGTCCTGCTTTGTTTGCCCCATGGCTGTTGTTTTGCCTAGTAAACTGTCTGTATTTTAGCCCATGAGTTCTCACACTTTTACCTTTCCTTTTCTCTCCCCCATGCCAACTGGGAGAGTGAGCAAGCAGTAGTGTGCTGCTGAGCTGCCTGCTGGGTTAAACCACAACAACAGGGCACTGCTTATCCTATTCTCAGTTTGTTACCTTCTGCCTTGATTCTCTTGTTGGGAAAAAATGGATATTAAAATCTCCTTTACCATGATATCCCTGCAGCACCATCTTGAATGTTGGTTTCATTTGTTTTCATAAATTTATTATATGGAACAATCCTTTTCTGTTAGTTCCTTCCATTATGAGAAGTGCTCATACAAAGCTGGAAAAAAAAAAAATCTATGAAAATAGACGCTGGTTGATTTCCAAGCTAGCTTTTAGGAACCATCCTTTACCCCCATCCTGTTTTTCCTTTGAAACGAAAGTTGTAAAAATCTGTATTGAAGACCATGGGAACAAAGAGGGAGGGAAGAATAAATGTGTTTAAATAGGAATTAAAGCAGAAGACAGATCCCCTCTAATGCCAATAGATTTCCTATAACCATCATATACTCTAAAATCAATCCCAGAAGCAATTGAAACACTTGACTAATATAGCTTAATTGACAGTTTGAAGAAAAAGAAATCATATACGACTGAGTTTATTGAGATCTGCATAAAGTTAAATATGACCAAAAGGGATTTAGACTACTAACACTACAATTAACATAAGACTGAAAAAGGGATTGAAAAAGGCCTTGCTTAAACAAAACTGAAAGTTTATTCAAAGTTAATATTGTTTAAACACACTGGGTTATTCTCTTTATACTTTGCATAACAGGAGGTATTTTCCCATGAGAATATTTGTGTCAATACTTTCCACCACCTAGTTCAATATTTAGCATGAGAATTAATTGATAGATATATCCCTATTTATATGAAGTGTAAGCAGTCCCACACTACTGTTATAGCTACCCCCCTCAAATATTTATTCAGGAAGTACTGCCTTGACACATGGTGATGATAATGTTTGTCTACCACGTTGTTTTCTGTGATGTAGATTTCTATAACAGGAATGTGATGACACAGATTTTGTTATCAGAGGCAGAAGTGAAAACACATTTTTTCTCAGAGTTCCTGTACAGTTAATTAAAAAAAAGGCGGGAGGGGGCGGGGGAAGGGGGAGGGGGAGGAGATGGGGGAATTTAGGTGATGGGTGTTTTGTTCTAAGATGTCAAACAAGAAACAGGTAAAGCATATTACTATTTCTAAATAATTGCGTGAAAAGACTGTGTTCGTTTATATCAATTATAACTACACAACAGCACTTGAAATGGTTGCTTGAGGAGTACTGGTGCTGTTATTCTTCTACATATGATGGAGTCATAAACATTTATAAGACAAAATAGTAACATAATAAAAGTAATTTTGTATGTTTGAAATTTATTTGGATTCAATGGGTGACACATTTAAACTTGAGATATGACTTTTATAACCAGTTGGCAACTGTAGCTAGTTGCCTGCAGAGAATATTCATATTAGAGCTGCAAGGCAAACAGAGTGTAAAAGATAAAAATTGTTTTATTTTTACAAGTAGCTCAGGGTAATTTTTACTTTATTGAGTACAGTTGAAGGAAAATTTCTTGCATGGCAATATTTACTTTGGGCTGTTTCTGTTCAATAGTACACTAATCTTCTATGGAAAATTAGAACTTCTTCAGTGGGAAAATTCAACCCATTATTTGAAATTAATTATTTTTCATATGAATTGATTTGATAACTTCAGTGACTTCATGTTTCACAGATGAGCTCTCCATCTTCAAGAAACATTGACCCACTCATTAATAATCTTGTCTCTGTACAGTTAACAACATAAATTATTGTTTCCAGAATAAAGAAGGAAACAATAGACGTATATTTTCAAAAGCCTTTATATTACTGTTAGTGAGTGTTTTGCCTGTCCTTTAAACAATCTTGAAAATCTTTACATGCAGTAGTTCTTACTCTCTTGTACAGCTTTTCCCTGTGTATAATAAGGCATTTTATGGGAAAAACCTAGCTGTGTAGGTACTAGTGTAAGTACTTTGGTATGTAAGTATGGCTACTAATATCAGATTATCGCATTTCTGGTAGCTTTTATTTCAGTACTGTGCCCATAACAAGCCCAAGAGTGGTGTGCTTGTGGTTTCAGGGAAGCTTTGCCTGATAGAAGTTTCTTTATGAAACCTTTTTTGCTCAGCCTTCCCTCTGGTAGGGGCACCCTTTCTATATATAGCTTTTGGTTCCCCATGAAAATAAAAATAAAAATACTGTTGCTTTCCTTTGGCTGCGGATCTGAAACTTCTGAAGGAAAATCTACTTTGTTTCCTGCAAAATCCCAAAGACACTGTGGCTCTTGTGTTTTTGACCTTATACAGACACCTCAGCAGAGAAAGCAGTAAAGGCACTGAAGCAAAAGTGAGTAAAGGTGAATGGCCTCTGCAAAAGAACAAAAACATTTAAGCTCAGTTAGGTGACAGTGAAATTTTTGGCAGATGATGTGTTCTTTACTAGGAGTTAAACTCAATTTGGAGCTGTGTTACTGCTGGATGGAACGTACCCTTATTGCAGAAGAACTGAATGCATTCCTGGATGTCACTGGCACTGAGTGAAAAAGTAGCAATAGGAGGCTATTTACAACAAACTTTAAATCATAAAAAGTACCACGGAACCTGGTAATAAATTTTATCTAGTGCATTTTCTGCATCTAATAAAAATTATTCAGTTACTGAATATTCTTCAGAAGTCTATTGTTCTTCCTCAGCAGCAGAAAGACAAACTAGTTTTACTCTTGTTGACTGCATACAGGAGCTCTGTTTTGGTTCTTTTAAAAGAGTCTTTTTTTTTTTTCTTTTTGTTTTGTTTTGTTTTGTTTGTTTGTTGTTGTTGTTGTTGTTGCTTCCAGTCTTGCTGATAGTTTCACAAGAACTCACTTCATTTCCATGAGACTGATTCTGTCAAAAGTTTGCACCCACCAATTCTCTACAGTCCTTAGAGATGTCTCTGAGTCATTTTGTTTAAAAAATTAAGCCAATTAATATAGAACTTTATAACTCAGATGTGATTCTGGAACACAGAATTCTTGAAAGAACAGACAAATTCTGGCAACACAATTTAGGTGAGATAAACTTAAGAAATCCAATGATAACATCAGTGTATATCTAGAATACAGATTTTGACAACACCAATGAAAATAGGTAACTCACTGACGAAGCCAAAGGAACACTTCTTAACTGAAAGCCTAAATAGTGATTAAGTTACATATATAACAAGTAACAATGATGTTTTCAGTTTGGAAGTGTGATCATGTCAAATGGAGTTTAAAATAAACGCTGCTCCTGCATGGAAAGAACAGTAAACAAACAGAACACACCAAAGAACTGAACATTACAGTTCTCTTTGCTCACACTCTGCATGGAATTTCTCTCTTCAAAACAAATTAAGAAACTTATTGTCATGAATGGTTCGTAGGAAAATATATGGAGTTTGTCTTCTTGGGACTTCACCTTAAGTGGGGGTTATTTGGGCATGCTTTTTTTCTGCAATGTTTCCTGCAGGGTGAATGGGACTTACCTGGGCATGCATCATGGTTGTCAGCATAGTCCTCCCACTTATGATCTTTTACGTCTTTCTTTTCCCCTTTCACAACTGAGCACATAATTGATATCCCAGGAAACATTTGTCCTTGAGGGCAGGCTTAACAGGAGTGTTAATTTAGGTGTACATAATACGATTGACCTGTGTGATCAATATAAAGAATAGGAAAAAAAAGAATAAGCATGTTTCTACGTGTTCAGATAAAGTTATCGCTGTCTTGGACTCCCTATCAAACTTCCTGCAGAATTTAGTGGAAATCAAGACAGATTCAAAGACCCACCACCCAAAAAAGAAATCAAACTGCACTCAAAAGTCACTTCTGCCACAAAACACTAAACACAAGAAATAATGAAGAGACTGAAAAGTACCAGTTAGTCTGAAGCCCTGAAAAAAAATTTTCTGTGGTTACTACTGTAGTGCTGCTCAGAGATGGTGGCTTGTTGTTTCTCTGTTGTCAACAAATCACTGAAACTTGGTAGCAAAGAGCGCAGCTTCTTCCCATCTAGTGGTTGTCCATATCGAGGAATGTTACAGTCAGCTGTGCGTTGGCTTAAAAGGTGGAAGTAGAGAATCTAAAACTAGACTTGTTGATTTAAGGGAGCTGAACTCAGTTTGTTACTATATGATTCTTCCCTTTCACTTTTGTTTTAAAATGTCAAGAAGCACTGTGGATCTCTCCAGATACATACATGTTGCTAGAAGGGTGTATTTAGTAATGGTCAGGCTTGTTAGCAAAACCCAGGAAACCAGGGTTGTTAGCACAAGTATAATTTAACTGTCTAACTGTGCACTTCTTGATGATTTCTTTATTCAGTGATCACATTTCTTTTTCCAAGACAGTAGGTGAGTTTTACTGCACAGGATACATCTCTCCAGTGCACAGGGATGAATTGAGGTCATGTAGCAGAGGCTCCTGGGTCCATGCCTCATTTGATAACGAAGTTGAGTGTTATGCAGAGAATAAGAGAGATGGCAGAGAGAGAAAAGACACTGAAGCTTATGGAATATAAATGTAAGTTGGGGAAATTGGTTTCTATACCTGTCTCTGCCACAACGTTGATATATGAAAAAGAGCAAATTAAGCAAAAATCTTCTGAAGTGGACATTGAAAGTGCATTATCTAGGGATCCAACTTATGATACCTGAAGACTTTTTAATAATTGCTGAGTAATCACAGCTGCAGGCAGATTTGCCTGTACAAAAATCTGAAAGTTGCTTGGAAATGTGCTATGAATATATAAATTGCTATGAAGATATTTTCTTTATCTTAAAGGCACCAAAGCATTTCAAACCTACTACTTCAAAGTTAATAATAATTAAAATCTCATAGTTTGTTCACTAGCTGTAAAAATAGAATAATAAAATTTAATCTTTAACCATCTTCTTTTTGTATTAAAATCTGTGCCCACAGAGAAAGAGTTGATATTGTATTCACTGTTTGACTAGAGTAGCTGGCAGATCTAATGACTAATATTGATTAAAGAGTTAAGAAGGTTGATCAAGGATATCAAAAACCTTTTAGAAATCATCTTCAATTACAATATCAAAAAAAAAAAAGTCTGCTTATATTCAAATTGACATTTTTCAGTTTTTTGAACAGTTTGGTTCAGACACAAATATTTTTCATTTTTAATGGTCTGGGTATTATATGAAATGGAATAATAAAAGGTCTTGGTTCTGTCAACTTTGACTTGATAATGTCTTATGTTGTCAAGGCTGTGAATCAGCTTACTCTGAATCATGGAATCAATGTATGGGAGCAGTGGGAAGTGACCTCTGGATATGGTCTAGTCCACCCTTTTTATCAAAACAAGCTCAGCCAGAGCAGTTTGCACGGAGCTGCAGTGTCTTTCTCCCTCTCTCATTTTGCCCCACCCCTCTGGGGTCTCTCCATAACCCTCAGCTACATGCTCTCAACTTGCTCATTACCAAGGCAGAGCTCCATTCATTCTTACTTCTTTCTCACATAAATGGTCTTTGCAATCTTTCATAATTGGTATCATTAAAAAAAAAAAAAAAACAAAAAAAACAAAAAAAAAAAACATAATACTTTTGCAATGTTCACATCAGCAGCATGCTTATCAGAGGGTTAGGGTTTTATGCTAAACTGTGGTTTTAAAACACTTTTTCCATTAGAATGACACATTTTCCATTAGAATAATTTTCTTCTCAGTGGTAGTCCCAATTTATGGCTTGTTCTTGCAAGACATGAGAAAGACTTTCATAGTGGAACTAAGAAAACTCATGACAGGGGCTCTCTGGTCTCAAGACCGAATGTCAGATGTTGATACAATTAATCAAGCAAAAAGATAAGGCTACATAGCAACTTTTCATATCAAGTGCAGATGCATATATGCCATATGGCATATTTCTATGGGTGAAGCATGTAGTGACAAAATTATATGGGATATAGAACACAGTACATTGTTAAAAGATCTGGCTTCTATGTATTTTCTGTGTTGGAAGAGATACTCCCTACAATGCATTTCAGCTGGTCTAATTTACTCAGCTAAACAGAAATGCAGACAACGGGTTTATTTAACCATTCATTCATTTATTTATGTCATAATTCCCAGTTTATTTCTCCAGCTCTTTTAGCAGAAGTATAGGAGCTTCAAATCAATCTGGTAGTCTTTCTTTTTCAAGTCTCTTCCATCTAATAAGGGAACCAGGAGCTGTACCATGCAAAATTGCTTTTGGTTTATTCCACACATTCTGGGCAAAAGCAAAACAAAAACAAACAAACAACAACAACAGCAACAACAAAACAACAACCAATTGGAAATATACATAAACGTTAGCAGACATTTTCTAGAATATAAAATTACACTTATAGCCAGATATCCTGGTGATGTGTTCAAGAACAGATGTCATTGTCTACTTACAACCTTTACACAAGCACCAGCAAAGCATGCTGCACAAGTAGATAAAATGGACAACCTTACACAGGATCATAGGAAAAATCAGATTGGAAGAAACCTCAGGTGTCCAGTCCAACATCCCCCTCAAAGCAGGGGTAGGTCTGAGAGCAGACCAGGTTGCTTGTTGCTTTATCCAGTTAAGTCTTGAAAACCTCCTAGGATAGAAACTGCACATTCTTTCTGTGTGATTTGTTCCAGTGCAGGGACATACAAGGAAGAAAAAATCAAAAGTGTTGCTGAATTTTGAATAGCAAATAGGAAAAATTTATATTGGTAACTTTGTGCTAAGCTCAGCCCAGTGTGCCATAGCTACATGCTGTGTTTTTTAGAAATAGGTATTTACACTGAGATTATTGTAGTTTATAAAATGTCAGGTGTTCCAGGCAAGATCAACAGATACATTTACCCCCTAAATTGTACCCACTTTATATGAAACTCCACTTTTTTTAGAAAAATTATGAAGGGCTAAAATCCTAGAATCATAGAATATCCCAAGTTGGAAGGGACCCACAAGGATCATCGAGTCCAACCCCTGGCTCCACACAGGTCTACCCAAAAATTCAGACCATATGACTAAGTGCACATTCCAAATACTTTTTGAATTCTGACAGGCTTGGTGCCATGACTATGTTCCTGGGGAACCTGTTCCAGTGTGTGACAACCTTCTCAGTGAACGTCTTCCTGATATCCAGCCTAAACCTCTTCTGTTGCAGCTTGACTCCATTCCTTTGTGTCTTATCACTGGTCACTAAAGAGAACAGATTGGCACCTGCCCCTCCACTCTTCCCTCATAAGGAAGCTGTAGACCATGATGAGGTCTCCCCTCAGCCTCCTTTTTTCCAGGCTGAACAGGTCAAGTGACCTCAGCTGCTCCTTGTACATCTTCCCCTTTAGGCCCTTCACCATCTTTGTAGCCCTTCTCTGGACACTCTCCAATAGTTTCACATCCTTTTTGTACGGTGGTGCCCAGAACTGCACACAGTACTTGAGGTGAGGCCACACCAGTGCAGAGTAGGGTGCAACAATCACCTCCCTTGACCAAATAGCAATGCTGTGCTTGATGCATCCCAGGATACAGTTCTCCCTCCTGGCTTGCGGGCACACTGCTGGCTCATGTTCTGCTTGCTATCAACCATAACCCCCAGATCCCTCTCTGCTGGGCTGCTCTCCAGTGTCTCGTTGCCCAGTCTGTAAGTAAAGCCAGGGTACGCGACCCGACACTTGCTCTTGTTTCATGTAGTTGGTGATTGCCCAGCTCCAATCTGTCCATATCTTCTCTCTGCAAGGTCTTTCCACCCTCAACAGAGCCAACAACTGCTCCCAGTTTAGTATCATCAACAAATTTGCTCAAAACACCTTCTAGTCCTACATCCAAATTTTAAGAAATATAAGACTTAAAAGCAGGAAGTAAAATCAGCAAGAATATAATCCCGTTTCTCTTGGAGGGAAGCAAGTGTAATTCCAACCACTGTTTCCAATACTGTTTTTTTTTTTTTTTTCAGATATTTTTTCAATATTGTTCAGTTAAAATGCTAAGCAGCAAGGGATGAGACTAGAACCTGTTGTGTCTCTATGAAACAGAGAAAATACATCCTTTTTTGTCCCCTAAATTTTGAGGTTAAATGATGTTCAGCCTCAACTGTAATGATGGCAAGGAGTCCCCATGCAAGTAGCAGAACTGTGCAGTAAAGTTGCAGTACTCTCCTGATATACAAAGTAGTGATTTTCACCCAACAAATAAATAAACAAATAAATCCCCAAAGTAGGTTAGAGTTTAGTGTAGGATTATGAGTTGTATTTCTGGAGTCAGGCCTAAGTATTAGGCATAATGTTGAAGAACAATCCCTTACTTATAAAGCCTACAGAATTGTAGAAGAGGTTAGAAGTGACCTCTAGCGGTCATCTGGACCAACCCTTCTGCTGAAGGCTCAAGCACAGCTACCTAGAGCAGTTTGTCTGGGGCTACTTTCAGAAGTCTTTTGAATATCTCCAAGGAGGGAGACTCCATAAGCTCTCTGGACAACCTATGCCAGTGGTTGGTTACCCTCACAGTGAAGAAGTGTTTCTTGATGTTCAGAGGGAACCTCCTGTGTCTGAGATAGTGCCTGCTGTCTCTTGTCCTGTCACTGGGCACCACTGAAAACACCCTGGTTCTGTCATCCTCGTTGCACCCTCCCTTCACATAATTTAAGACATTGATATGGCCCTCTCCTCCCCCCACCTCTTGTATTCCAAGATAAACAGTTCCAACTCTCTCTCTGCCTTTCCTTGCAAGAGAGGTGCTCCAGTCCCTTCCTCATCTTGGTAGCCCTTTGTTGGGCTCTCTCCAGTCTGTCCATGTCTCTTATGTATGAGGGAGCCCAGAACCAGACACAGCACTCCAGATGTGTCTCACCAGTTCTGAGAGGAAGGATCACTGCCCCAAAACTGCTGCTGACACCATTCCTATTAGTATGGCCCAGACAAGTGATTCAGGTTCTTCTATGGTAAATCTTTGTTCTGTTGTTTTTCAAATTTGGATGATCTTACATTAGAAGATTGAGATCATGATGTGGAAGCAGATGTTTCTAGATTTATTTTTTTTAACCCAATAAACTCTCCAAACACTTTATTGGGAGGGGACTTGTTGGGGAAAATACAAATCCAAAATAATCTGCTCCTCTGTCCTGTTTGGAATTTGCTTTAGTGATATTTAGTGCAGTTGGATTCAAAGAGCATAGTGACTGCCTTGTTGCTTGAATACTTCTATGGTGTCTCTTCAAGTGCAAATGAAATTCGAAAAATATTAGTGTGACTAATGTTCCTTGAATTATTTCAGAAATAGATGTTTTAGATCCCAGTCCTGCAAATATTTAATCATGACTGTAACCTGTTTCCAAGGATTGACCATTTCAATGGCTGTTCTGTGCAAAGGCTTTTCTTTGTAGGTATCTTGGCCCACGCATGAAGCAGTCTCTGATTTACATTTTTGTTCTTCCTTTTTTGAAGATTTACATAAGGATACAGAGCAGCGCCCTCTTGTATTATTCCTATGGTTGTCTTTTTAATCTTTTGTAGAAAAGCAATAATAATTAATTTTAAGATAGTTTTCTGCATCTATCTAATGGTTCCAGTCCTTTAGTCCTCCTGGTATTAAAAAGTGGGAGTCTTAAGCACTTGATGATATAACAAATGTAAAAAATGGAGAAGAGAAGGAAAACTCCTATAAGTTGCTCTTTGATTTTTGATGACTTTGAATCTAGTTCAAATTCTCAGATTACAGCTGAACAACAAGAAGATGGGGAAAATGCATTTGCATTAGTTGTGAATCTAATTGTCAGTTCTCTGTTTTCATTCAAGATAATGGAATTAGTTAATTTAATTAGAAATTGATTGAGAGAACATGATTTGGACACCGTAAGAGACTGGGAGGATAGCACTTTATTGTAAAAGTCTTACTGCTACTAGTTTTGTTGTTGTTGATGTTTGTTGGTGTGTGTGTGTGTGTGTTGGGGGGGGGGGGTTGGTTGTTTTGGTTTTGGTTTTAGTTTGGTTCACTTTTCATCTAACTGAACTTGTTTCAGAAGTTCTTGGTTGACAGCTGTTTGCAAGGCTCAGGATGGAGTGGTTTATCTGTAAATATAAAATGGGCAGAGTTCTGATGTTAAAGCATAACTGAAAAGTAGTATTTCACTTTGTATTAAGGTATGTGTGAAAACATACTTGCAGAGAAAAATGTTCTGGAGAAATGCAACTTAGATTTCCAGAGTCCTCATGATTTCCTTTTCCTTAACAAAATGATACTTCTTCAAATCAACTTCCTTATGAAGTCAGATTGTAACAACAGACCATATTTCTGTGCATAGTTTATGGACAATCCAACTCAAAAAAAGCAAACAGGCTCAGCTTCCTCTCAGTGCTCTTACAATACAATGATTTGTAGGCTCTGGCTTTCTGTAGAACCCTCTGAGTAGTGTCTGCCAAAATACTGTCAGTTTAAGAATGTGCAGCAATTTATGTGGTAGTACTTAAACCCCCTGGGATTCAGCTAATTGTACTCATTCCTTGCCTACACAGTAGAATGGATTTATAATCATTGTAACCTGAGAAAACACTAATTTATTGGTGTTGAGAATGGGTTGTTTCACATTATGTTAAAGTAACTAAAACTAAAGTCAGCAAGAGACCTTTCCCTAAAGGTCCAGTGAATTGAGAACCCCTGGATAAATGTAAGTATTACAGGCACTTTGAACTATCTTTAAATGGTGTAAATTCTCTTGTGATTTGTTTAGGAACACTTACTGCTCTTGTAGAACTCCACCTATTTAATTTCCTCTTTCTATCTGAAAAGAGGGAGTATGATTCTTATGATTTATTTATCTATTGGAACTTTCCATGAGTTTGAAAATAGAAGCATTATTGAATCTGTTTTTAAATTTGGGTCTGGCTGTATTGATCAGGTAATTGTTAGCTGAAACCAGGTCGTTGCTTTCTTACTAGAGAACCTCCAAACACATCCTTCACCCCCACACAGAAGTGACTCACAAGATGTGCACAAATGTTCTATTCTATTCTTACAGATATTTTTGTTTTCTAGACCACACTAGAATAATATCTCCCCTTCCCTCGGGGCTTTCCTCTGTTAAGAAACAAAAGGCACACAATCTTTGCTTGTAGCAGTTTTTTAGCCCTTGTCAGCAATTAGCTCAGGCAAGCTACACTATTTGTTCAATAACTCCTTCATGTATCTTGTGATGTAGAACTTCCTTTACTTTATAGCCAGGTTACAATTTACAGAGTTCAGAATTCTAATACCAAGTTAAATGCAGGGGCACTTTCATCCATCAACAGTTAGGTGACATTTTAGAGCTACTGCGGTTTGCAAATGACCTTTGGGGTGGTAAAAATATCTGTGCAGACACCAATGTTCTGTCAGCTCTGCTGCAGCCCCAAAATTCCATTGCCTTAAAAATATATCCCAAAAGACATTACCTTTTCCAGGAAATAAATTGCTTGAATTTTGTATTCATTTTCTTTCCATTTTCCTTGCAGTTCTCCATTGAAAATGGCTAGGTTGGTGAAACTTTCAAAAGAGAAAAGTTTGACCCTGAATTACACTTCTGCCCAAATGAAATAACTTAGCAATGAATGTCAGTAAAAGCAAAATAAATATCTGGATATCCTTTTAGAAAAGTTAAGTGCTTAAGGCATTTGTAATGCATTTCCACACCTAAAGTGTCCCAGGTGCTTCTCAGAAAGCACAACAAATTTTAAGAGTCTGGTTTCAAGCAAGGAACTTCCCTACAACAGAAAAAAAGAGTACTGTTCCTAAAGCATCAAACCCACCAGACGATTACTGCATAGAAGGTATACAGAAAATTTTATCATATGATGTGATAGAAAGGAAAAAAGTTGAATCTGCCTACAAAGAGAAACCATCTACTGGGTAGTGAGCATGTCTTTCTCTCTCTCTTTCTCTTTTTTTTTTTTCTCCCTTCTGCTTTTGATAGTTTAATGATTGATAGAAAACATAACTTTATTAGAATTTCATGAACAATCTATAGAGACTGAGCAACCATGTCAGTTTTACTAAGTAGGGGTGATGGTGTCTTCTCTTTTCTCGGAGACACTAGTAAGAAAGAGTGCTACACGGGAGGTAGGAAGGACGTCTTCAAATCTCAACTCTAAAGCCATATCTTCTCTAACACAGACCAGGAAAGTTCTTAGATAAGCCTTATTTTTAGGCTTTCCCAATGAAGAGGAACTGCCCATTTTCCTTTAATACACAATGCATGTATGCATAAGTATAATAAAATGTAAAAATGCTTAGCATTTTATTGTGATTCAGAGTATTTACAGAGGTTTCCAGTCAGGACAGAGTTGTGAGTTGAAAATTTAAGTGGAATGAAACTCTAATGTGGAAGTATTTTACAGGAAAACAAACTGCCAACAGTAAGGTTAAGATGGGCTTATGCCTTAGTACTCCAAGAGGCTGGGGGCTCTCCTGTAGGACCCCACCTTAATGATTCAGGAACATTATTTTCATGTCTAGTTGGAGAAAGGAGAAAAAGTGCAAGTCTTTCCCCACACTCTCTTCTGTATGTCTTGTTGCCAGCTTGCCATACTTCTATACTTTAGTCTTCACAGCCCCGTTCCCAACTTTAATCTCACAGGTCTGACCTCCTGATTCTCTCAGGATGTGGCTGAGAGACCCAGGCAAAAAAGTACGGGACAGTCTGACCACATAGTCTTGGTGATGTTAGGCAAAGTTAAAATCAGAGCAATCTCTTTATTTTGGATGGTGAAAAATATTGCAGCTACTAAGAGCACCTAGTGAGTAGAATTTGGGAAATAATGTATTTTTGTAATTTGTCTTTTCCTTCTGTCAATAGCTCATGAAATTTACAAAAATGTACTTAAGCTGTTTTATTTTTATTATTACTATTATTATTACTACTACTATTATTATTAAATTATTAATAAAATTATTTAATAAAATATATTATTATTATTATTATTATTACTAATAATAATAATAATAATAAATGTAATGTATGGTTGTGCCAGCATACACGTAGGTGCTATAAGTACTCTCATCTATCTGTCTAGCAATAGGCTAAACTGACTGCTCTCATTTTTAATTGCTTGAAAGCATCCTTAATTGCTTCTTGATTAGTTCAAGAGAAATGCCAAAAATCACTTCTGGGTTTTGAATCTCTATCTGTCCAAAGAACTCAAAACTCAGTCTTTAACAATACCTCAGACTTATGCAAATTTTGAAAAATAAATGTACTTTATTCTCTTATGGAAATACAGCTGTCCTATAATTTCCCTATAATTTTTAAATTTGAGATTTTTTTTCAACAAAAGCAAATTTTGAGAAATGAAATCAGTCCATGACAGAGGATTTCATGTGAAGGTACATATTTCAGTAGCTGCAATTTAAGTATGTCTCTATGAAGAAAAATTTAGAAATTAAAAGTATGCTTTTTCCCAAAATTGGTAGAAATTAACCATTATATAGCTTCAATAATAAACTGCATTGAATTGGCATATTTATGGAGTTTTAGGGCAGATACTTTGGCATTCCTATCCATTGTGAAAGAATGAATATGTATCTACTGGCCCTGTAAATGTAATGTCTTCTGGCAACAGAAGGCTGATTTTGTTACATATATTGTATTTAACCCATTTAACTTGTTTAAAAAAGATAAAAAGATTAAGTGTTGATATGCAAAGGACATATTTAAGATGCTCTGGGGACTTGCAGACCTCAAGACTGTGACTTATTTGCAAGGCCTCCCTGAGGTTTTACAAAGTTTTTTGGGTAAAATTATGTAAGAACACTTATTATTATTAAAATCATAGAATCATAGAATATCCTGAGTTGGAAGGGACCCTTAAGGATCATCAAGTCCAACTCTTGACACCGCACAGGTCTACCCAAAAGTTCAGACCATGTGACTAAGTGCACAGTCCAATCTCTTCTTAAATTCAGACAGGCTCGGTGCAGTGACCACTTCCCTGGGGAGCCTGTTCCAGTGTGCAACCACCCTCTCTGTGAAGAACCCCCTCCTGATGTCAAGCCTAAATTTCCCCTGCCTCAGCTTAACCCCATTCCCGTGGGTCCTGTCACTGGTGTTAATGGAGAAAAGGTCTCCTACCTCTCGACACCCCCTTACGAGGAAGTTGTAGACTGCGATGAGGTCTCCCCTCAGCCTCCTCTTCTCCAGGCTGAACAGGCCCAGTGCCCTCAGCCGTTCCTCATACGTCTTCCCCTCCAGGCCTTTGACCATCTTCGTAGCCCTCCTCTGGACACTCTCCAACAGTTTCATGTCCTTTTTATACTGTGGTGCCCAGAACTGCACACAGTACTCGAGGTGAGGCCTCACCAGCGCAGAGTAGAGCGGGACAGTCACCTCCCTTGACCTACTAGCGATGCCGTGCTTGATGCACCCCAGGACACGGTTGGCCCTCCTGGCTGCCAGGGCACACTGCTGGCTCATATTCATCTTGCTGTCTACCACGACCTCCAGATCCCTCTCTTCTAGACTGCTCTCCAGAATCTCATCGCCCAGTCTGTACGTGCAGCCAGGGTTTCCCCGTCCCCGGTGCAGGACCCGGCACTTGCTCTTATTGAACTTCATGCAGTTGGTGATCGCCCTGCTATCCAACCTATCCAGATCCCTTATTTTGTTATTTGAAGGCATTTAAGTTTGTTGTTTTTTTTTTTTTTGTTTTTGTTTTTGTTTTTGTTTTTTTTTTTTTCCTGAAAGAAATACTGTTAAGTAATGATATGCAAAAGCTTGCATTCGTATGGTTTCATGATTTTTTTATTTATCTTTTTTTCAGAGCAAATCACCAGAATCTACAAGTTGAAAAGGGAAGATTGTAACTGTAACACTGATTCAGCTTCACTGCTTGGATGTAATATTTTTATTTTGTTTAGCTATGGTATGCAAATCAGGTAACGTGATGCCAAAATATTAGTTTTTTATTTGATTCATGTTAAGGTTGCAGCCTTGATAATGCCATGTGGGGTTGTATTTGAATACCGTGCATGTTCTGTAAATGACTTTAATAGTTTTACAAGGTCAGAGTGATTCAATTAGCTACATGGTCATATTTGTAATCATGTTATTATACCTCAGATAATATGAGGCACTGATGAATAAAAGGTCATATAATCTAATATGCTCTTACACCAGTTGAAAACATCCTCTCTAAACTATGCTACCCTAGGTCTCTTATTCTGGCTTTATTTTAGTACTACCTGTAATGTGATGTACTGAAAGAAAATATCATGCTTTTTTCCTCTTTGTAGTGGGTAGCTAGTTAGTGATAGCTAAACTGAATTTACATTGAAGAATGGTATGCTTACTTTGATTTATAATCTCATATCGATGTAAAATAGATTTTGTCATTGGTGCTAAATGTCACTTATGTACATAGTAGCAAATCTCTGCTGCAGCAAGGTGGGAGTATAAAATAGTCCTTGATTCGTGTGCAAAAAAAGAATATTACAGGTACACAGTGAGACCTAAAATGTACATTTATGCTGAAATGTACAAATTGCCTCTTTGAATAAAACTGAAACTATTTAATGTATGACACAAGAAGGTCTAGATTTCTTATAGCAATTTCCACTGCAGTTTCCAAAAGCATCTTTTGTATTTTTATTTTAAGTATGAAAACTAAAATAAAAAATAAATAAAATTGTGTGAGTTACTCACAGAAATACTAGGTGTACATCAGTACCTTGCCACCTGTATTCATTTTCCACTTCCACAATGACTAATCAATTGCAATTTAACTTAAATATATGACATTGTTCACAGACATTTTTTCTTTATGCTGTTCACTGTTTGGTACACATCTGTCACATTAAGCTGTATACAAATTTGATTGAAAAAATCTAAGTGGATTTTTAGCAGAATATTAAGGAGGTTAATGTAATAAAACACATTGTAAGAAATTATGGAAAGGGAGTTGAAAATTAATTAACACTGATTTCTGTCATTCATGCTCATTTTCTCATGTGTTTCATTCCATATTTCATATATTGTTCTCACAGACCTGTGGAGGTGTATGTCTAAGCAGTCCATCCAGAACGATTTGTCAGATGTAGAAATATCAGGAGTGTCTGCTTGAGATCTCTCACATGATAACAAGGAACAAACTTTTTGGAAAGCCTTTTATACCCTTTAGGAGTCAAAAGATACAATGATCAAAGGATAGTGATCAGTAGTATCAAGTCCAGCTGGAGGTCAGTCTTGAGCGGTGTATGCCAGGGTTCAGTCCTGGCACCAATACTATTCAATACCTTAACATGGTGGGACAAAGTGCTCTTTCAGCAAAACCGTAGATGATGAAACTAAGAGGACCAACAAATACACTAGATGGTTGCACTGCTATTCAGAAGGGTCTCAACAGGCTGAAGAAATGGGCTGACATGACTCTCATGAAGTTCAACAATGGGAAGTGTAGGGTCCTGACCCTGGGGAGGAACAACCCTATGCACCAGTATATACTGGAGAGGAACTTTCTGGGCCGCATATATGGTGTGTTGCCAGCAGATTGAGGGAGGTGATCCCTACCCTCTACATGGCACTGGTGAGACCATACTTGGAATACTCTGTCCAGTTCTGGGTTCCCCAATACAAGAGAGAAATGGACATACTGGAACAAGTCCAGGGAAGGGCCATTAAGACTATTATAGGAATGGAGTATCTTAATATTAGGAAAAGCTGAGACATCTGGAGCTGTTCAGAAGGGTGATCACATTGATGTTTATAAATTACTGATATGTGTGTGTGTGTGGGGGGGGGGGGGGGGGGGGAGGGGGGAGTAAAGAAAACAGAACCAGATTCTTCTTAGTAGAATCCATAGAATTTTAGAATAACAGAATGTTTTGGGTTGAATGGAACCTTAAAGGTCATCTAGTTCCAACTCCCCAGTGCTGGGCAGAGAGAACTTTCAGTTGACCAGGTTGCCCAAAGCTGCATCCAACATGGCTTTAGGCCATCCAGCTACAGGACGAGAGGCATCAGGCACAAACTGAATTTCAGGAAATTCCGTTTAAGCATAGAGCAATCACTGGCACAGGTTGCCCAAAGATGTGGAGTCTCCATCCCTGGAGACATATAAAAGTCAAATGGACATAATTCTGGGCAGCCTGCTCTAGCTCACCGTGCTTTGAGCAGGATAGCTGAACTAAATGAGCTCTTGGTATGCCATCCAACCAATATGATTCTGTCCAATAATGTGATCTTATACTCAAAATCTTGCTTACTCAGCCCCATAAATCTGAAACAATGTTGCTCCTCAGAATTTTATTTTACTTTTTCCTCTTCTTTTTATCTTTCCAGGTAGTCTGTCTTTATGGCAGATAGCAGGAGGAGAAATGGCACATGCAACATGCTGCAATTAATTTGTCTTCCTCGTGTTACCAGAGCACAAGATGTGAAGAACTCACTACTCAGTGTGAACTAGTTTTATTGCAGTCACTTCCCTTGTTATCTGTAATAGTTGTTCTTCTAACCTCATGTATCTACATACAGACTATTCCTTTCAGACTTTATCTATACTAAACTTAATGTTTCTGTCTGTACATGTTTAGCCCTGAGGAGGTACAGTTCATATGTCTCTGCTTCTAAAACTCTCTCATTTTACCAAGACACTAACATGTACTTCAATGGCCCATGCTACCAATCTTGCCTATAATGGAAGACCATTACCTTCCTTGTATGGAAAGGACTTGGGTCCCTCTCTTCTGATGGGGAACTCTGCGTGCACTGATGTAAAGCACTTGTCCATACATTTCCAATGCCTGCTCTTTCTTTCTTCCTTTTTCTGCAGACTTCTTTTTCTGCAGGCTTACTTATAAGGACTTCTGATTCACTGATTCTTTTTTTTTTGGGGGGAAACCAACCAGCTATCATTCTTCTAATTCCTAAGCCCTGCAAACAGGACCTTGTCCTTTGTTGTCCCTCTGCTGTTTTATGAGAGAAAACACTATTACATGACATGGAGTCTATCTTCCTCTATTCCAAATAGAGGATTCCCACCTGGAATTTGGTGGGTTATCTTACCTGTTTGCTTGATCAGAGTAACAGGATGAAAGGGAGATTTCAGGTTAACATCATGAAACCTAAAAGCAGTTATTTCCACTGCAGCTGATGTACAAAATGTTCTATTTGTCCATTTGAAGCTTTCTGGACCATCCTACATAGCCTTCCATTTCTGTGTAAGTGCTCAAAATGTAAGTTCATCAAGTTTATGCTATTTTCCCCCAGATGATGACTGAATGAAGTTAAAATACAAGTTGAAATACAAGTATGCAGGCTGCCAAAAAGAAAACCTTAAACCTAAATGTGACTTTAGAAAAGAGAAAATGATATGTACAGGAACAACTTTTTCCTGGCATTGGTACTATTCTGCTTCTACCACTTCTTGCAACTGTATTCACTATGATGTTGGGGAAGACCCCTTGATACAGATTTGAGAAGAAATTGTGGTACTATCTGCAGCTGGTACTGTCTGTAAGATCATTAGTGACAGAAGTCTAGACTGCTGAGAGGAAAATGGCAAGACCCTAAAGAAATGCAAAATGATACAACCACTTGTTGCACAGTGACTTCAACTTTGTAATGCTAGGGACTTGCCACTCACAAATGTGCAGCCCTTCAGTGGCATCACTGCAGTTTTCTTGTCGCTTGGTAGCCTTCCTGCTCATGCCCCAAGGCTGCTGAAGCAGTATGTCTTTCTTCATGTGTTTGGAACTGCTCACTCTTTTGGTCTTTCTTTCCTCCTTTTCCACCACAACTTCATAACTTTTAGTTTCTAACCTCATGTTAGGGAACAAATACATTTTATCAGATAACATTAGTACATAGCAGTCTTCAGGTCAACTGTAAGAATTTTCTAGTAATGCACATACATCAGGATGATCAGCCAAGTAATCAAAGCATACCCCAATCACTACTGAAAGTATAATGTGCAAAAGCAACCAATAGAGAAGTTGAGTAGGTCTTGGATCTCTATATTTACAGTTGAAAATGTATTGGAGGAAAACAACTGATGCAGTGGAAAATATACGCAGAAGAGGATGCTTACCTGTGGAAACTTTTCCCAGCTACCTACTGAGGAAATTTACCTTCTTTTCTCTTCCCTCCCCACTCCCCAGTCCCCAAAACAACCTGAAAACTTTTGTTTTAGTAGTACTCTTTGCAACTGTCTTTATTAGCAGGTGGAATTCCATCTGCCTGTACTGATAGAAAGCTAAGTTTGCAGAACTGCTTCATCAATCACAATGTGATTTTTGCGCTTATAATTTTTTGCTTAATTTCAAAAGGTTTCCTAAATGATATTAAAAAAAAAAAAAAAAGTGTTCAAAGCCAGATGGTGATCACAACTATAGCGTTTCTCCCAAAGATATAATATAGAATTATACCTGGCCCAGTTCTTTAAGAAGTACTTTAGGATTTGTAGAGAATTTTTGATGCCATAACAGACATATCATTATTGGCAAGTTATTCTCAATATTCATTTGACCATCTAAAGTTTAAAATCTTCCCACACTGTGACAAGGTCTGAAGATTAAATAAGAAGGAGTAAGCAGAAAATTCCTAAGATCAAATTCCTTCACAGGAATTTGCTGATATAGGGATGTAGAAAAAGAAAAGTACTAATACTAGGTATTCTTATTCTTACTAGGTATAAAAAGGTCTAGGTTAGACCTTTAGATTTCCAAATTAAAATAAATAAATAAATAAATAAAAAATCCTGAATGAGGTAGCATAACAGATAAAAGTATAATCAAACAGGCTGTTGATTGCAGTAGAACAAAGTCATTAAAGGTTGAACTTTAGTACTGAAACTAGAATGTTTAGTGAATGTCTTCCAAACTATGTCATTAATAGAGATGTAGATCTTACCTTTGACACTGAAATATTGTGAAGTCCTGAAACAGAAGATGGCCAAAACCTCTCAAAAATAGTATTTTCATGCACTGGATGGAAAAGAAGAAAATATTTGTATTTTACTTGTAAAAAAAATAAACTTATGAGGGGTGTGTCTATGTGGGTTTAGCCTGTGCATTATCATAGAATCATAGAATAGTTTGTGTTGGAAGGCATCTTAACAACTATCTAGCCCAACATCTGGCCATAGACAGGCACATATTTCAGTACATCAGGTTACCCAGCCTGGCCTTGAATACTTCCAGGTAGGAGCTATCCGCAATTTCTCTGGGCAACCTGTTCCACAACCCTCATCATTAAGAATTTTTTCATTATATCTAACTTAAATCTACACTCTTTCAATTGGAAACCACTACCCCTCACCCTGTCTCTTTGAAAAATTTTGACTGAAAGATATTACAGATTTCACAGAATTTCTAGGTTGGAAGAGACCTCAAGATCATCGAGTCCAACCTCTGACCTAAAACTAACAGTCCCCACTAAACCATATCCCTAAGCTCTACATCTAAACGTCTTTTGAAGACCTCCAGGGATGGTGACTCCACCACCTCCCTGGGCAGCCCGTTCCAATGCCTCACAACCCTTTCAGTAAAGAAATTCTTCCTAACATCTAACCTAAAACTCCCCTGGCGTAACTTTAGCCCATTCCCCCTCGTCCTGTCACCAGGCACATGGGAGAACAGGCCAACCCCCACCTCGCTACAGCCTCCTTTAATGTACTTATACAGAGCAATAAGGTCACCCCTGAGCCTCCTCTTCTCTAGGCTGAACAAGCCCAGCTCCTTCAGCCGCTCCTCGTAGGACTTGCTCTCCAGGCCCCTCACCAGCTTCGTCGCCCTTCTTTGGACCCGCTCAAGCACCTCGATGTCCTTCTTGTAGCGAGGGGCCCAAAACTGAACACAGTACTCGAGGTGCGGCCTCACCAGAGCCGAGTACAGGGGGAAATTATATTAGAAGGGAATAATATTAGAAGGGATTGTGTTGCCCTTCAATTACATGGTAGCTCCTTTGTAATAGTCTGTGGGGCACGGAGTCTGTTACAGAGGCAGTTTTCCAGAAGAAAGGCTTTATATGCCCCCTGTTACCATTCTGTAACAAATGAAGTAGGTGTTGTGCATGTGAGATTTCTTTAGGACATAAATGTCACTTATTTCCATAATATTAATCCAGTGGGACAGTGAGTTAGGCAGCATCTTTTTTAAAAAAATAGTATGTGGCTGCAACGTTGGAAGAGGCTGAATGAAAACACTATATAGATATAAATGCCTGGTGGGTTCTAATCTACAAGTATTTATTTCTGCAGTCTTTTAAAAATACGTAATTTACTACTGCAAAAGCTATGCCAGGCTTTTAAAAGACAAGTTGTAGGAAAGGTGAATAGAATTAAAACAAGTTGGAAGCCAGATATAAGTGGTGTCCCACATGGTTCAGTACTGGGGACTGTTCTCCTCAATATCTTTATCAATGATCTGGATGTGGAGATTAAGTGCACCCTCTGTAAGACGACAACAAGTTAGGTAGGAGTGTTGATATGCTTGAAGGCAGGAAGGATCTACAGAAGGATTTGGATAGGCTGGGCTGATGGACCAAGGCCAACTGTATGAGGTTCAACAAGGCTAAGTGCTGGGTCCTGCACTTGGAGTGCAGCAACACTATGCAATGCTACAAGCAGAGGGAAGAGTGGCTGGAAAGCTTTGCAGCAGAAAAGAGCCTGGCGGTATTGGTCAACAGCCAGGTGTGCATGAACCAGCACTGTGCTCAGGAGGCCAACAAGGCCAACAGCATCTTGGCCTGTATCAGAAATAGTGTGGCCAGCAGGACTAGGGAAGTGATTGTCCCTCTGTAAACAGCTCTGGTGAGGCTTCACCTCAAATACTGGGTTCAGTTTGGGGCCCCTCACTACAAGAAAGATGTTGAGGTGCTGGAGTGTGTCCAAAGAAAGGCACTGAAGCTGATGAAGAGTCTAGAGAACAAGTCTTATGAGGAACAGATGTAGGAACTGGGGTTATTTAGCCTAGAGAAAAAGAAGCTCAGGGGAGACCTTATTGCTCTCTACAACTACAACTACAAGTCTCTACTGGGGTGGGTGTCAGTCTCTTTTCCCAAACAACAAACAATAAGACAAGAGTAAATGGCCTCAAGTTGCACCAGGGGAGGTTTAGGTAGGATATTAGGAGAAAAGTCTTCAATGAAAGAATTGTGAAGCATTGGAACAGGCTGCCCAGAAAGTAGAGTCACCATCCTTGGAGGTATTTAAAAGATATGTAGATGTGGTCCTTAGGGACATGGTTTAGTGGTTAACTTGGTAATGCCATGTTAATGGTTGCATTTGATGATCTTACAGGTCTTTTCAAACATAAATGATTCTATGATTCTATAAACAAATACTCAGCTAATTAGAACATACGGTTTTGTTTTGACAAGTTCTGGGTTCACTAGTAGAGCTGGACATTTAGCATCTGAAGATACTTTTCCCACTTGAATTAACACAGTTGCTAATGGAATACAACTGTCATCACCTTGCAGACCTGCTCGAGGGGGCAGGATGATATGTTCCTGGATGGTATTGTATTGAATTACAAAGTCTTCATGCATTGTTTCCTCATGGTCTTACTTGCCAGGGCCCTTCCTTTTTCCATAATCTTTCCACAACTTCTTTCTAATTTTTCAGTGTCTCATCCCTTTCCCAATCTTTTTGTTAAGTTATTTCTGTTCTTATTTCTTCAGGTTTGGAAGCCCCATTTTTTTTTTCTCTCCAATCATTCCTAGATTCTCACTTGCTTAATGCCTTTTATTCTTCTGTGATAGACTTTTTTTCCCAATCCTGGTTTCTCTCTTTCACTATCTATTTCTTACCGAGAGGTCTTGTTCCCTCTCTCACCTCATCAGTTTAGGTTTCACTACATCCTCTCCACATTCAGCACAAATGTCTTTTTCTTCTTGCTTCCACCTTCATCTTGGTTTTCAGGCTTTCTCCTTCTTCCTGAGCCTGCTGCAAAAGTTTCCATTCCTTCTCCTTTCAGTTTTTCTTGCTCTTGCATTTCCAATTTGTTTGCATCATCTCAAAAGCCAGTTTAAGAGAGAGGGTGTAATAATTTGGAGTTAGACTGGAGATACGAGGAAATTAACAACTTCTGTTCAAACAAATATTCATGTGCTCAAACTTCGGATCTAGCAAATCTTGCATAAAAACAGTTGCAGTGACAGAGAAAGTCCCAAGGTATCATAGTTTGCAGAATGCCAAATTCACCTAGTGCCTTCACTGACAGCTGACACTTATAACGAGGAAGATGAAGATATGAACTGTGAATTTATAACTTGAGTGATCTACTGAAGCATTAAAAAAAAATCTTAAACTGTCTAGAAGTGTGTCCTGGTTTCAGTTAGAACAGAGTTAATTTTCTTCTTAGTAGCTGGTAGAATACTATGTTTTGGCTTAGGATGAGAAGAGTGCTGATAACACCCCGATGTTTTAATTGTTGCAGAGCGGTGCTTATCCTAAGCCAAGGACATCTCAGCTTCTTGCTCTGTCCTGCCAACGGGCAGGCTGGGGGTGCAGCAAGAGCTGGGAGGGGACAGACCCAGGACAAAATGGCAAGTGAAATTTTGTCCCAGTTAAAGTCTGGCTCAGTTTTAAGCAGCTAAAAATAAGGTCTTGAAAATAGGGGTCAAAACATATACCCCTACTTTAAAATATTACCACTTTATAGTTTAAATTAGTAAGAAAAAATGCAGTGCATTAAGCTTATACAGTCTTGAGAGAGATGGGGCTCTGATTCAAGGGATTGTAAGCAATAGCAAAATACAGACAATCAGAAGAATAGGAATTGACACACATTAAAAGATAGCAATTCTTAGTAAAATAAGTTTATTCAAGCTGTAAAAAAAAAAAAAATACCAGTACCTGGAGGGAGATGAACAGTTGATCCTGACTTGCAGAACTGTACATCTGAAGAATTTTCTTCAGTCTTTATGAAGATATGTGTTGTATCCTATACATTTAGACAACATATAAAACATATAGGGGTAAGCTAAAGTAGATGAAGAGAAAACACAGGTGAAATACATGTAAATGCATGCAAATTGAGCTGTAAGACCAAGCACTGAAATGGAATGGAGAACAGGAGGTTAGTTCATTATTGTACAGAGAACATAGAGTGCATATGTGTGGAGTATTTTTATAATATATACCATTTCTACTCTATTAAAAAAATGAACCCTTTTCAAATATCTATAATTTTGTCACAAGCAATAAAATAAAACAAAAAATTAAAACACACACACTTCCTGTTTAATTTGTTTACTTAAAGCATGAAAACAAAAACAAACAAACAAAAAACTTTTCACTGACTTTTCAAGGCTAGATGCATTAAACATTCTTTTCTTTCCATATATGCATGCATATGTCCCTGTGGATATTTTGAAGTAACACAGCCAGTTAATGATGCACTTTCTTGTAGACACACCATCTTTTCAAGCTGTTTTATTTTGTATTCATTGAGGTCATCTTCTGTCTCATTTTCGCAAGCAGCTCTCACTCATGTCATAGGCAGTTTAGCATGCTTAAGCTCCATAGCATCTTTTGGTCCCAAATGTCTTCTCAGAAAACACAGTAACCACAAAGTTACTGAGCTCTGCTGCATATAAAATTAGCAATACATAACACAGTAGATAACTCTGTAAAAAGAGATAATAAATACAGACATACAGTCACAGAAGAAATGTGACAAAGGAATTTAGAGCTTGTACTCATGCAGTACTATTTCCTTAACATCTCCTTAAGGGTTCTGTGTTCCTTATGGACAATCTTGCTTTTCTCAAAACACCAGTGTGAAAGCAACTGAATCACAGATGCTCTTGCATGTTTCTTTGCAGACAGAAGGTATCCCCCATTGGGCTTATTGTGTATTAGTTACATATGGTGTTACCTCCACTGCCAAGTACACAAGAAAGGAAACAATAATCATTCTGTGAAGCTCCTTTCCTGTACATTCTACATGATCAAGGCATCCATTAACTTTAATGATAGACTTTAGTATGCAATCATAGAGTCATGGAATAGTTTGGGCTGTAATGGACCTTAACATTAAAGATGTTTTTAAGATGTGTAAAGATGATTTAGTCCACCCACCCTGCCAAGGGAAGGGACACCTTCCACTAGATCAGCTTGCACAAAGCCCATCCAACCTGGCCTGGAATACATGCAGTAGCCCCATCTTTTTGGGCAACCCGTTCCAGTGCCTCACCACCCTCATAGTGAAGAATTTCTTCCTTATACCTAATTTAATTCCATCATTTTTCAGTTTAAAACCATTGCTCTTTGTCCTATCACTACATGTCCGTGTAAAAAGCACTTCCTTGACTTTCCTGTAGGTCCTCTTTAGGTACTGGCAGACTACAAAAAGTTCTCCCTGGAGCTTTCTCTTCCCTAGACTAAAAACCCAAGCTCTCTTCACAATAGAGGTGCTCCTCTCCTTGTGGTCATCTTCACGGTCCTCCCCTGGTCTTGCTCCAATAAGTCCATAACCTTCTTATGTTGGGGGTCCCAGATCTGAACACAGTACTCCAGGTGGAGTCTCACAAGAGCAGAGTAGAGGGGGAGAATCTTGCCCTACTAGCCAAAGGTCAGGTAAAGGTTTGATTCCAGGGTGAAGAATGGGAGCTGTCCTGGCCCTCTGCTTTAGAGTCAGTACTTTTTTCCACTGTAGAGGTATCCTGGGGGATGCAGGCAGGTAAGTCAGTCTGTGGGGACAGGAGATTCTCACAGATTAAATCAGCTGGAATGAGAGATGGAAGGTTAGTGAGAGATGTTAAGGAAGCTCACCTAAACTTCTCCCCAGTCTTTCCTTTTCATGTATTTTTTCTTTATTTCACTAATATATCACTCTCTTGATATAGAGAGTGTCTCTCTGTGTTTTCACACAGACCTCCTCATTACTCACAAAAAGAAAAAAAAAAAAAAAAAGCAAACATCCAAATCTCACTAATAATCTCACTAATACTTTTTGGCTTCCCTCTAAAACCCCTGGCCTTGCTTTGTCCCTTGGCCTCCCCCTCTTCTCTCTTCCACTCATGTCAATTCACAGACACTTCTGTGATAAGTGTTGTGGAAGTTGACAGAATTTGCTTTTATTTTAGGGCAATAAGGGTCTGACTTTATATTTCTGAAAAGCCCTGAGCTGACTACAGGGACAGTATTTAAACTTATAATTGCAAGCTACTTTATTTATTTATTTATTTATTTATTTATATTCTGCTTGGGATCATGCTAACTGTCTACAAGATAAACCGTGCTTTAAAAATAAATCAGGTTTGTGTACTGCATGATGTTCCTATCTACTTCTTTTTAAAAGCATAGAAAACTCAAACAGAAACAATAAATAAATAAATAAATACGAACAAACAAAACAAAACAAAAAGTCCAGCTCTTTCACAGTTGGACACTAACTGAGTTAGTTTTTTATTCTGTGTGCTCAGCATGCTATTTCCAAGAGCAGATTTGCAGAAGCACATACCTGCAGGTGAAATCACCTAAAATTGTGCTTTGAAAATACAAAGTCCTATGAAATGCTAAGTGTTCACAATGATCATGAACATGTGCCCTTTAATAATGCTCTTAAATAGTTCATGTGCTCTTAAATCAGGTGCTTCACATAAGTGGTTACTTTTGACAGTTTTAGCTTTTACATTTTTCGGTCTTATTTTCTAGAGGCTAAAACAAAGATCAGACTGAGTAATTATCAATGCTGTCAAACTCAAATAATTCTCTGAATTAAATCTCTGAAACACTAGGTTTATATTGGAGAAGACTAAGAAAAACCATGACGAGGGCAATATTTTAGTGTTCAAACACTAACACTATCTGGCTAAAACTGCCTTTTTTTTTTTTTTTTTTTCCTTCAGAAAGAGTAACTATTATTTCTCAATTCTAAGGCTCATCCTTTTTAAGAAATGCATGATGTTTTCCTCCCTGAGATCTGTGAATTCTTCCTAAAATTTCTTTGTTGAGATCTGCGTGGTGCAAACACCTGATATAGGAAATTAAAACTAAGTTGATTTAAGTTTAGAAAAATTATAAGAAATGGGAAAGGGTTGGACAGGCAACTGTCAGCTGTTCTTGTGCCACCTGCGTACTAATGGTATTATTAAGGATTATAAAATGTGTGCCTGTGAGCCTATAAACACACTATCCCTATTCGTTCTTTATATTTTGGCTGGAATCTTAGCAGAGGTGGAATATAGGCACTCACAAATGGCTTCATATGGGTGAAATCTACTCTAATGTAGAAGCATGGATTTTGAATCTTTGCTCCTGACAAACTGCTCAGCTGACTCCAGTGACCTTGTGTTAGATCAAATCCCAGGTTACATGCAGCACAAGTTCTCAGCAGATGGAGAGATGAACTCTTCATCCTCTAATTAGCACTACACATTTACTTGCTATGGTCTACGGATACCCCCAGCCCTGACGTTCTCATATTATGACAATCAACTTCCAGTCATTCGATCACAATCAGCACATATGAAGGTGGCTCTGGAATTTTTATTTATCTAATTTTCAAACTCACTTAACTGTGAGTTTCGTTTCTCAGAAACCTGCCATTTGATAACCAAGGTACGATATATAAGCTTTACCTGATATTAGAGAGATTTTAAAAGGGAGGATCTACACTACTATGTTCTATTTCTGGAAGAGATTTCTTTTCATGGATTAGGGTTGCCAGAAGTACATTAGGGACCACTAAAATTTTATGGCTTCGAAATTAAGTGTTAGTCAGCAGTTTTTCTAATCTTAACATCCATTCAAAACCAGATAATAAAACACAATATACTCAGAAAAAATATGAAAAAAACATGCCAACTCGAGGAACAAATTTTGGATAAATCTTAGCACCTGAACTACAATATTTTCAAGTAGATATATTGCTCATTTTCTGTTGATATGTGGAAGCTTGCAGAATTATTCCCAGTATTGTGAAATTGTTCCTGTCAACACTTAATTCTCAGTAAATCCATTGATACTGACAAAAGGGATGACATGTATATCTGTGATAAAATATAAAACTTGCTAGCTGTATGTAAAAAACATTTCTGATGTTTAGCACTATAAAGCTGTAAATGTAGCTAGAGTAAATTAACAAAATGGTCAGTTACAGTCATATCACTTAGGTCTTTCATTTGAAACAGCAACATTTTCAATAGGTGTGTTCTTCAATCAAAATATGTATACATATATATATTCATCGAAATCTAGTTCTGAATGTTGAACAAATTGTCTGACTAAGTATTTCATAAAACAACATCTGACCATCTACTTACTTTAAAAAGCATCCAGTATATAATACTGGATGAATTACAATAAATCAGAAATTGTTTTGAAAAGTACACAGTTAGGCCAGAAATTCTATAACACATATAATGCTCCCTGAATAGGAATTGTTAGCACTTAAACAGTTGTCTGAAAAAACAACAACAAAAAAACAAACAAACAAAAAATATGAAATAATAATAAATATATAAAATAATAAAAAAAATCAGTTGATGGAAAAATACTTTTTTCATGCACTGCTCTTTCATATTATCCATTGTTCCATGTGGCTTATATTGTAAACAGGATTTTAAATAAAGAAAGAGTACTATGACTATGCCTGATAACCTCTTTTTTTTTTTTTTTGTTACTCACAGACAACTTCACCATGGTTTAATGCACTGCAGCTTTGCAAAAGAGCTTCTGAATTAATTTAGAAACCCTGAAGGTAGCTGTGCTGTACTACTTTAAAAACATTTTTAAAGGTTGGTGTGGCTGTACTGTGGGCAGGAGTAAAGTATTATGGGAAAATTCCATTGGACTTTAGGTAGGAATTACTAAGTTTCCTACACGTACCTCTGTCACCCAGGAAAAAGAGTAGCTTAGATACTCCAGGTAAAGGAAGAGAAATAAGGCAGTGCTGTCCTTTTTGATTGGATTTAACCTCTCTTGTGCAGCATTCCCTCTGAGCTCAAGACAGATCTGTAAGCAAAATAATCACATTCATGGGGCATTGTGTTTGAACTAAGTGAGTTTAAACCAGAATGCCTTGTTGACCTATATTCACCTGACTTAAACACATGTAGTTTATCCAGATGCCATAGATACTGCCTTTATGATATGATATGAACCTGATCATGTTTTTGGAGTTCTATCTCCCTTTATTTTAGAAACAAAACAATGCTATTTTGGACTTGGGGAAATTATAAAGATTGCTTTCTAGTGCTTCTATTAAGGAGATACTTTGCATGTCTTTATAGCAAACAATGTTGGCAGATGGTTAGAACCTAAAATTTTAAGACAGACTCATCACAGTGCCTGTCTTAGTAAGAAATTCTTTGTCTTGTTCCAAAGATAAATATGTCCCCCAGCTGTTGTTGCTCTTCCATCTTGGTAAAAACTGTTTTGTTTGTTTTTTTGTTTGTTTGTTTGTTTGTTTTTCTCCTAGAAATTACCAAATTTGAAGAAAAAAAAAAAAAAAAAAAGCAAGCTTACCTCAAAAAGGAGTTTGAGCTGCCCTGTGAAGCTGAATATTCTGAAGCATCTATTTTAAAAGCAGTTTTAATGTTTTATAATAAAAGCTTTATTTGAGATCATTTCCAGGTTGAAATATTAGCTAAAGAGCATGTGTGACTGATCCCCTTTTTAAAAATCTTTCAACATAAATATATTATGCTAACAGAACAAGGACAATATGTAGGAAAACTGATAAAATTGAGTCTGTCTTTTATGATCAAAAAAGCACAGTTTCAATATAAGGAGAAAAACAAACAAACAAACAAACTAACTAACTAACTAACTAACAGTTCTGTAAAAACTGGCTTCTCTAATGCTTTTCTGTATTTTTGTAATTTTTCCAAACTGTGTACAGAATTTTCTCTTCAAGAAAAATTCTAAAAGCCTCTTTGAAACCTGGTGAAATGTTAAATATTAGTCTTGTTAAAACTGCATTTTATTGGCTTTTTAGTGTCAATATATTAACAATTTCAGTTTGTAGCCATTGTTGATTGGACAGGAATTTATACCTTTGCTTTGATGGCAGTTTAGTATGGGTGAAAGAGTACATGACTCTCTTACTTATTTCTAGAGTTGTTGTAAAATGTGACCTTTCCTTTGACTGAGAAAATGTCCTCCAGCAAATTAAATATTTAAAACTGAATTTATATTGAAATTCAGTAAAGTATACACAAAATGTTTTGGAATAGTTATACTGAAAAATTAGTTACATTTGCATTTGAATATATATATATTTTTTTTCTTATTGTGAAAAAAATGCCATTGTTTCCTCTTCATTCTCTCTCTCTCTTATATTGTTATAATTTCTATTTTCCTTGTTCTTGTCTTGTTTCGGAATTCCATGATTCATTTTGAAAAACACAAAAGCTGTTTGTTTTGACTGACAGTGGCTTTTTGTTTTACAGTTGTGTATATTTTTGGACAGAGATGAATATGGCAGATGTATTGTTTTACAATATGTTTGTTTTCACTTTTTATAAAGATCTGCTGTGAGCTCAGAATATGCTACCACAATCAGAGACTTTTAACAGAAGCATAAGTAATATGTTAATAATGTCAAAAGATCTTTTTATTTCTCATCATATTCAGTCATCTCATCCTATGTACTACAGTGCAGGAAAAAAAAAAAAAAAAAAAAAGTGAGCCACTGTTCCAGGAAGCAGGTATCAACTGGATTCTGCGTGATCACATTGCCAGTGATTGCTAGTAAGAGACTGTCTTTGTAAGAGACATAGATATTCTTCTCCAACATATGCATCAACATTTTCTCATTATAATCTTTAACTTTCCTTCCTTCCTTCCTTCCTTCCTTCCTTCCTTCCTTCCTTCCTTCCTTCCTTCCTTCCTTCCTTCCTTCCTTCCTTCCTTCCTTCCTTCCTTCCTTCCTTCCTTTTCTCCCTCACTTCATCTTCTCTTTACTTTTCCTTCTCTCTCTGTCTTTGTCTCTGGAACAATGATAAGAAATTAGCAGACTTCAAGAACTCATTTGTGCACAGTGCTTACCATGGGGGCTACCAGATACATCAAGAAGTAAAGCTCATGTTAATGTGGTGTTATCCTTGATTTTTTTGTTCAAATCAAATAACTGAAGAATGAAGCAAGGGAAGTAGGCTAAAATGTAATAGCATTAATTGTAAGCTTACACACTTACAAATAAGCCTCTGTTTTATAACAGGAGGTGTTATTAATTGAAAATGACAAAGGAGCTGTGAGTGTACTAGTCAGAAAGATGATAACTCACTGATGTTATGCGGGCATGGAAGAAGACAGATTTTAAGAAGTATCAGAAGCACTAAAACATGTTGAGGGTAAATACTATTTGGGTCTGTAAATTGCCCAAATTGTAAAGATCAAAATTTACTCAATTCTTACAGGCATTAAAACAGTTAATCTACTTTCTTGTTTTCTATCACATCACGACATATGACTTATTTGGAAAGCCTGTGCAAATTTGCAATACCACATTCAAGGAAGATGACTTGGTTTAGGACAAATTCAAAAAAGCACTTCTAAATTGACCATATCACCAATTGATCATCCTACTTTAAAAATGTGATATGGTGTATGCTTTTTAGCAAACAATCAAGTCACTGTGGTATATTAAGTTCAAATTCATCATATGATCTATTGAGTGGATCATGAAAGCGCATCCTAAGAAAAAAATTAATGCTCAGCAGATTAAAACAAAGCTTTTCTTTAGTTTGATAACCAAGATGATGTTGAATACAAGGGAAAGGATGAATTCAGATTTTGGTTTCCATTATGTTATGAAAAAGTATCAAGATTTTAGATGAAATATATTTTGTCTTCAAACAAATAAGTTCTTAAAATTAATTTTAGTTAAATTTGACAATGAAACAGCATTTAATAGGGAAAAATATACCTATGATAAGATGAGAAACAAAGCTGGTGAAGGGACTAGGAAAAAAAACATACAAGAAGTTCCTTATGGGATGTTTGGTCTGACGAAAAGGAGGCTGAGGGAAGACCTCATTGCTCTTTATGACTACCTGAAAGGAGGTTGCAGCAGGAGTGATGATGGTCTTTTTTCTCAGGTGGCAGCTGATAGAACATGAAGCAATCGCCTCAAGTGTCATCAGAGGAGGTTTAGATTGGATGTCAGGAAGAATTTTGTCATGGAAAAGGTGATCAAGCTATCCAGGCTATCCAGGGAAGTGGTGGAGTCCCCATCCCTGGAGGTGTGAAGAGACATGTAGAAATGATGCTTAGGGACATGGTTTAGCAGTGAAATCCCAAAGCAATACATATTTTGTACATATTATAGATATATACAGACTAAATTATTTGTGATTGGCACTTGCTTTTCTTCAGCTCAGATGAAGGAGCAATTTTTCAGACAGTTTAGAGATGTGCCTCCTCTTAAATGGAATGATATTTTTGCAATATTGCATTGGTATTTCAGCAGCAGCTTAGAAGCAGATTTTTTTTTATTATTATTATTATTGTCATTATTATGTTTTTAATTCACTTATGAGGCTCATTGTCTTACAACAGCTGCAGGGACACCAACTAAAGATGCAGTCTCTGGAAAGGACCACTGCTATGGATGAAAAACTCTGAAGCAGCAGGAATAAGGGATGAAGCAACGTTGTCTCTACTATAAATCATATTACAGTTAACCATAGTTTCCTCTGGTGAACTCATGGTTTCTAACATCAGTTGTGGGATTTTGATTAAAACATTTTTTTTGTTTTGTTTTGTTTTGTTTTTGTTTTTCTTTCTTTCTTTTTTATTTTATTTTGTGTGGCTGTACAATAAAAAAAATAAAAATACTATTGGTAGGAAATATTCAGGATTTTGAGAAACATTCAGTATCTGATATTCATCATGCTTATTTTATGGTAATTGCAACACAATTACACTAATCACAAGTGAAGTCACAGTTCTTATCAAAGACCGAGATTTCTAGCTGTTTTGTTAGTCCTCACACTCTGGACATGGTATTTTCAGTTGCTTTGATTCATAATATATTTTAATATATTTTCAGTATTTTTGAAAGAATCAAATTCAGAGGAAATATCCAAGATATTAAAATCCCTGTTAAAATCTATATGAAAACCTGTAATAAAAACCTTCATTTTAGTACAATAATTGTTATTGATTTACTGACAGACTCAGCATTTGCTCATCTCTTAGTCAATATTTAAGGTCTTAAACAAATAAACCTACTGATCTCAAGAACTGACAAAGTTCTGAAAATGATACAGGTTTCTGTTGAGAGTAAGAGGTTTGGATAGCTGATGCTGGAAGAACTGTGGTTAGTGCTTTTACAAATGGAACTTTGTAAAAGTTCCATTTGTAAATCCGTGTGATCCGAAATCAGTTTCATTTACCTGAACAAGCTTGAGAACAAGCTTGAACATTTACTTGAACAAGCCTTAGACTTTTTTTTCTGAGCTTTAATACTTGGGATGTGACTTGCAGATACAAGGTTGACAGTGGATGGGTGAGGGCTAGTGCTATGCTAGTTTTATCCCTCAGTCTTGTGCTGCAGCCACTCACTGCCTACCTTGTTGTCTCAGTTCTCCAGCTGCAGAAGCATCAGTACTACATCCTTTTCTGATTTTTGGCATATTTAGATTTTCAGATGTGTCTCCTACTCTTTTTTTTTTCCTTTTTTTTTTTTTTTTATGGCAAATTAAGGGCTCATTTCTTAAACATCTTTTGCTTGAAGCTGAGAAGACAGGATATTTGAGGGAAGTGAAAAGCCATCCACCAAAGGGAGTCATGTAAGTAAGATTCATGTGATGGTCATGTGATAGCCCAAAGGCAAAATCAGGTTTAAGAGGTGGTTTACTCCACTCTTACAAAGTCTACACATGGATCTTGCGTTCAAATCTGCCAGCAGCCTGCAGCAGGCAAGCTCTTCTATTTAAAATATGCATTCTTTTAAAGTCCAAAATTGCTCTTTATGGTTCTGTTTTGGTTTTTGATTTTAAACGGGATGAAGAGCAGTGCTTCATGATTGAGTAGTCAGTTTTTCCTTGTCTTATGCCTCTATTTTGAGTAAGCGTTGGAAAGAAAAGGAGCGACGTAGGTGGGGACTGGGAATGCAGGTTGGTGCACATTAAAGGAAAGCAGAGATGAATAACTTTCACTTGTTCTATGCAACTTGTTCTTTTCTGTTCAGCAGCAAACTGTGGGCATATTTTAAATCAGTTAATAAGATAGCTGTGCTTTATCAAGGAGGTGCAGTGAAAGTAAAGAGAAAAGTGGAGTGGGACAGCAGTTTTAGCAAGGGCAAGTAACTGAGAGAGGTGCAGACAGTTGATTCTCAAGACCTGAGTGATTAGCATGAGCACTGAAGAGTTAATGACTCCTTTGTGAAAACTTTAATTTTTAGCATAGCATGTCCTGAAGCAGAGACAATACCATATGAATAAACCCCATAGGAAATCTTCATTAATAATCTATCAAGCTTGTAAGATTTTCCTCTGTGCATGTGCATGCCTCTGTGTGTTTTTTCAGAGCTTGCTGCCTCTGGAAATTATCAGTGAGTGTAATTAAACATCACAGTGCTATCACCGGAACCCACAGACTCCCTGGTACCATTTATTTTCATGACTCTTCTTCTTGCCCCCAGTCTTTTGTTCATTTAGAAAACATTGACAGGATAGTGGAGGAAAAATATTTGTGTCTTCTGGCTATCTCTGGAATTTATTACATCCCCCTACAGCAGTTCTGAAGGAGCCTTTTGTCAAGTGCTTGACTTTTGAATATCATGCAGCGTAATGCTGTGTATAGCACTAGGAAGGCAAAGACTGTGCCATGAAACTGGACTTTATAAGGAAATGCCAGCATTGAGGGTTAGCATCCTAAGTGCTCCAGATGTATAATAACTAGAATAAGTCCATCATTGAGAAAGGTTATTATAAAAGTAACACTGACTCACTCAAATTTTCTGTAGAAAATTTTGGCTTGTATTGTGAACAAGCCTGACCATCATTAACCTCTTTCAGAGAGTGAGTACTAAAGCTAGAGACTGCATTTCTTAGAAACATGAGGTGGATTGCTTGCATGTTGTTTTTTTGTTTGTTTGTTTGTTTTTATTTTTAATTTGTCTGTTTGTTAGGTTACTTTAAAATTCAACTATTAACATTTATTGATGAATATCACCTAGTAACAGTATAACAGTTACAGAAGGAAAACTAGGACATCACCCAGGTATTGCATAGCATATTAATAATCTTAAATACTTCAGAGAGGAACGTTGCCAAATAATCTTTCTGTTGCCATGTGTGAGAAAGGGCATTTTCTGATTGGAAGAGCACTTCACTGCAGATCTGAACCCTTCCCTGCAAACTCCAGCTGCAAAATGTAGTATCTGTCTTTCTTTGGGGCACAGCCAATTCTGTTAGCAGTGGATGAGAAAAAAGGTGCCCCTGTGGGTAGCTTATGCTATTATAGTAGTCCACTTCAGAGTGCATTATAACAGAGAATGTTCTTCATATACTTCAGAGAATGTTGCTAATTGTATTCCGAGACAGGACAGAGAAAAGAAAGCCTGACTGTGACCTGTACCTATTGAGGCAATTCCGGTTAGTGGGTCATTACTCTGCACTGTAAGTAAAGGGACTGTGTAGTCTCTATACAAAACATGAGGTGAAGCAAGCAGTATTGTTTCTAGGATATTGTATTTGGCAGATGACATGGATGTAAAACAGAAATAATAGAAGACCTGAGTACAGGTATAGATATAAAGCTCAGTGTGATTCATTCTGGTTATTTTTTGGGGGTTATGAAACATACTATGGCTGTCTACAACACTGAATACTGAACTGAGGGTAAGCAGGTCATCTGTTACTCTAAGGGAACATTTTTATCTCTTCAAACTCCCATCTTTTTACTGTGGCATTTCCTGCACACTGTTTTTGTTGCATTCCTCCTTTATTGTCCCCACTTTCCATGCTCCTTAGGGACATGTTGTGTGTGGAACTAGTTATGATGGCTGTAATCTCTAAAGTCTTTGAGTTTTGCAATAGACTCTGGTATCATGAAAGACATCCTTTCACTGGCCTCCTGCCATGCCTTCCAAGGAAGCACAAAGGTGAGAAAGGTTAGTACTTCAGTACGGATAATAGCTAATGTGTGTGAAAGGAATTGAAGGTTTTGTGCCTCAGCACAATGCTTATGTCCTTACTGTGCTAGAGTGGCAGTGTTTGTGCATTCTAATATCCCAAGAGCCTGCAGCAGGCAAGCTTCTCTATTTTATTTATAAATCCTTTCTGAATTCAAGATAGCTGAAATCACAGGATTTGCTTCCTGGAGTTTGAATAATTTGAAGTTGCCCCACAATCACATTTGTCAGTGTCCTCATTTGCTTGCTGCTTTATCTTTACAGCACAATCTATTTCTTTATCTGTTTGAAGAATGAAATATTATCCCTGACATTACCTAGCTTTATTCAGGAGTTCTAATTATGCTGGTTTCTTCAGTCGAGTCAGCCAAAAAGCTGAGACCTTGCCAGAATGCATATGGGCAGATCGCCTTTTTCATAATATGCATTTCCTGAGGTATCCTTGGATTCCTTGAGTCAAGATAATTAGTGCTTTTTATCAACCAAATCCCCATTCTGTTTTGTGGTTCAGAAAAAGAACTAAAAATATTCTATTTGTTTTACTGTTTACAGAGCTGATATTTAACTGTTTCTATTTGGCTGCATTTTATTGTCACATTTGTGACATGCAGTTAGTTGTGCCTTTAATAGAACTTTGAATATGGGAATGTTATTGAAGCGTTCATTAAAATGTTTGTTTCTAGGGACAGAATCTGCCAACTCTACATGACTATGAATCTCTGTAATTCTTCTTTCTTTGGCAAACCCAATTCCACTCTCTCAAAGTAAGCAGAGGTAATGTCTCAGAATGAGGCCAAAGGTTGCTAAAAATTATCAGCAATAAGTTCTTGACCTTTTCTTTCTGCTTCTGGGATAACCTTTGTCATCCACAACCATGAACCTAGATTTTTGACATGCCAGTTTTTAACTTTGTTGTTTCCTTTTTTTTTTTTTTTCTAGGAAGAATCCATATGAAGGAAAGAGTTTTGAATTAATAGAAGACTTCAGTTAAGCTTACCTCCATTGGGAGCTAAATCCTCTACACCAAAGATAAAAGGTCAGCTCTTTGTACAGCAAGGGTTGGGTGAACCTGTATCCTCTACCCACATCATATTACAGGTATTAATACTTTATTGAATGTTCATGCTCTCTGTAGGTGTCCTCAGTTTACAGTGGTTAGTTGGCTCACTTGAAGGCTAATTCCAATGCCTTTGTCAGATTTCTTATATTGCTGAAATTCAAGGGGGAAACATCTCCCATCTGAAATTCAAAGGGTGGAAAAATTTTCCAGTTTTCTGTTTTGGAATAAAACCTTCTTGAAAAATGTTTTTCAGAGGTCCTTTATTGCAGTGATTCCTGATCTAAGAGAGGAAAGGAAAGAATCAAAGTGGAATCAAAGATCTCAAGACCTAGAGAAGTAGAAACTACTGCACAGTGGCAGACTCCTTGTCCTATCTCTATTGAAGTCTGTAATTCTTTCTCTCAGCCAACACTCCTCTCTTCAAGGAGCTCTGCCTGATTAGCCCAAGATCTTGTGGTCCTCAGAGGGAATTGTTTTCATATTTCCTTTCTATGCTGGATGTTTTCCATGAAGTGTTAGCCCTTCTGTATCCTGACCGTGTTGTCATCTCTCCAGTTTCTTTTTCCAATTTATTTCTGAGTTAGCACGGAATGGTTGTATCAGTATCTGTCTGTGGTGGCTGTCTTGTATTTCCTGGCAGAGTTCATTACAAGTGTGATGCCACCTACAGTGTCATGGTTTAACAGTGGTACTGATTGCTTGTGCACTCTAGCAGGCAGTTTTGCCTCAAAAGCCGAAGGCTTTCAAGGAATATTTTTTTTTTCCTTGTCATGTTTGGATAAAGTGTTGTAGTTGTGGGAGAACACCTAAAGGAAATCCCTTCATGGCATTTATGTTTGCTCAGTGGAAATACAAAGTGAGATGACTTCAGCATTGCAGTTTTTCATCTTACAAAAGATGCCATCCAAAAATCATGTTTATTAAGCATTGTGTTACATTGTTACATATGGATCACTGTTAAGATCCTAATAAGGATTCTTAAATTCCTGTACCCTTGCAGCAGAACTATTATTGAAAAAAGAAAACACAAATTCTTCCTGGAATCATCTCTCTGTACTGCTCTTAAAAGTAGATGATATCTTCTCTAATTTACTTTGTACTCCTAAAAACAACTAACAAAAAGAATTTTAGCTTCTGTTGAGCTTCCAAAGTTCCATCTTTTTACATCTTAAGTCCAATATTTCCCATGCAGATAATGAAATGACAGGAGTATTTTCACTTCTTAGATTTATAGTGTCATTAAAATTACTTTGTCTGTACCTTCTGGAATTTGAGGAAAGAAAATAAGTCTTTTTATAAAGACCTTCTTTGAAGGTTCAAAACCTGAGAAAGCACAGCCTTATTTTTTAAGGTTATTGTCAGTGTCTGTTTAGGAAGGCACGATGGAAGACTTGTTCAACTATATGCTTAAGCTGTGAAAGACTTTTTTTCCCATTCTACAAGGTTACCCTCTCCTTCTGCCTATATACAATGCATATTTTATCAAAACTTTTTATTTATTTATTTATTTATTAAACTTAAAGTCTCCTAAAAATTTGGAATTGGAAGACATTCAGTGAAGCTTTTAACATATTACTTCCAGAGGTGCCAGCTAGTAGGCCTTTCCCAGGGTTATGACAAATTAACCTTCTCTGACGTTATCTATTCTTTCTGTTTCCATCCACAACTCTGCATCAATTCCTTGTGTCTACTGTGGTCCAGCTCTGTTCTTCCTTTGCACTTTCTGTGGCAGCAGTGACAGGTCAGGTATAGCTCTTTGAGTTTCAGGGCAAGATATAGATAATCAATCAGCAATCTAATAATGATTGTCATGGCTTTTCACATGTTGTGAGTCCTTATACTCTCTTCCCAACACATAAGTTCTTGTCTCACAGATGAGGGCGATGATACATCCACTCATTGAGTGTATGTCATCTACATTCACCAGATACTCTACTGTGGATATCACCATGGACCTGCAGTGCTCAGGACTCCAGTATGGTCTTCCATTTCAGTGGAAAGGAGAAACCCATGGAGCACCTTTCTTTAAAAAAGGTTGAGAAAAATTATAAGTCAGTCCAACATGATTGCTGTCCTGTTCACAGAGTATCTGGAAGATTATTCCAAGGTGCTATGTGGTGTCTTTGAAAAACTTTTTTCACTAGCTGATATCCTGCTGATTTACCAGCCTCCTGTCATGAAAGTACATTGGCTAAACCATGTAACCAGTGTTGTCGTTCTCATAAGAATGATATTTAAAAATAGTTATTCACCCTTTGGAGATCGTTTCTTTATTTTCTACAGTTTTGTTGTTCTATGTTAATGAAATCAAGCAGTTCCATCTCCATGAAAAAAAATCATCTTTGGCTGAGACTATTTGTTACTTGCAAAGTTGATTCTCCACACATCCGGTTGCCATACAGTTATTTTCTTACTGCTAAACTCTTTCTGGCAAATGGTTAAAGATTTAACTAAAAATAGTGAAGAAATACAGGGTTTCTATATTGACCAAGATAACTTTGTGTTTTTTTCCTTGAAGAGGTCACACAAAAGTAGAAAACTGCCATTGAAACTCAGAAAAATCTCATATTTTATGTGAATATGAATTATGTCAATGAAGAACTAATTAGAACTGAGAGAACACAGGGCAGTGAGTAAATCAAAGATAAATTTGTACATCATTTATTGTCAGATGAGTTCTTTCTCTTTGGGGTTGCTCTTCCAAAGGCTTCCCACGTGCAACAAAATGCACAGATGCCTGTGAATGTGTTTTATGAGTCTTTATTTTCATCATTTCTGGCTGTGGGTTTTCTCTCTGCCAGCAGCCTCTGGCTCTCTCTTTCCCTGGCTTTCTTCTGGCTGCCTGTCTGTCCATGGGAAGCTGTTTGCTCTTGGCATGCTCTGTTTCAGGATAGGCAAACTCTTACACTTTGCCCATGAGGATTGACTTGTTTCAAAGCACAGCTACCAGCACAGGCTTCCTCCTTGCTGTACAGTTTCTGCCTTGAAGAAGACAGAATACAGGACAAAGCAAACGATGAACAAATTAACTAAATGCCATCCATGACAAATCCTGAAGACTCTATCAACTTGATGTACATGGGTTAAAAAAAAAAAAAAGTGTTATGAGTTGCATTACATGGCAGACCGAGACATACCTTATTTTGAAACAGTATCAATCTGGAGAAATATTACATGCATTCCTACCTGCACTGAATGATTGTACAGAAAAAAAAAAGAACAAAACAACCCCCCTGCAAAAAGAAAAATAACAAGCAATTTTCCACTGTGTTGTTACAGCAACTTAAAAACACGTAAGTGTAAAAATATCTATTTGTTACTTATTAAGTAGATAATTTGCTTCTTGAGCTATCAAATGTGAATTAATTTTAAGGATTTTTAAAGCTGTAATCCTCAAGCCATTTAGGTTATACTGCACTGTTCTCAGGCTATCCTTGTTCTGAAAAACAAAAACAAAAACAAAAAAAAGATTCTTCTGCTGCTCACCCATTCAGAGTAATTGGCATCTAAGAGGTTGCTGATAAATCTGAAAGCATGTGTTCATTATAAGATCTTCCTAGCTGACACCATCCAACATAAAATGGGTTTCTATTCTAAAGGGAAATGCAAGGTAGATTGTGTGAGGTTGTTTTTCTCTCTATTTTTCAATGTTTGTTATTGATTTGAATGTGAAAAGAAGCTGTGAATATTTTGAAAATAGTAAATCCTCATCAAAATAGATATTGACAAAATTCTTCAGAAAGCAAACAACTAAAATTCTGAAGATTCAGGCTAGTGTTGTGTCAAAGGTTTAGAGCAAACTAGCTAATGATTTTTCCAAGCCATTGAAGATTTATTAGTGCTTTTTTTTTTTTTTTTTTTAAATTAAGTAATAGCTTGTTAGAGATACACTAAAGCACTGAAACTTTGAGCAACTAATCATACTGACTGCTGAGTTGTATATGCTTGACAACTACCATTCAGTAAATACAGCTTGAAGTTAAATTATATGTTTTGAAAAACAGTGTTTCTTTTCAGGATTTTTTTAATCCGTGAAACCCTCTCTCAGGAAATATCACTGATGCTAAGAGTTTACTAGATATCAAAAATGATTAAGCATTTATGTGGATTGAGAGAACATCCATATTCTCCTTACTCTGGACTAGGATTATTGTTATTATTATTAGGGATGTGATATTTGATCTTCTAGTTAAATCACTGAGAATGATATATTCTCAGGATGATATATGCTTAAGATATGTTTAAGAGAATAAACTAGCCACCAAATTTATGGGCCAGAGGAAAAAAAAATGTAGTTATTTTGCAGATGTTTACTGTAGGATTTCTTGTGACTTCCTGAAAATAATCAACCACTACTCAAGTTTAGGAGATGTTGAATTAGCATTATCTATGAAGTTACTTTGAACATATTCAGGTTTTTCTTACGTGTAGCATGTGAACTTCCTTTTACTTTTTTTTTCTTCTTTATGATTTGCTCAAATATTGTGTTTTCCAAATTCTAAGTATTCATGCTGATATTGCTTACTTTTACATTTTACATATACATTTACAAAATGTCTGAAATATTTGCTAATTATATCTCTTCTGATTTTAGACTCATTCTCCCTATTACTCAGACAATTCATGGTTTTTGTTTTGTTTTGTTTCATTCTGCTTTTCTTTCACTGCTGTAGAAAAGCATTTTATTCAGTCATTAGTTTCGAAAGGATTGAAATCATTTAACAGAAGAGGAAAAATGAAACTGAACATCCTTATTTTTTTCCCCAAAATAATGATATATCTTCTTCTTTTCCCATTGTGTTCTCATGCAGCATCCTTGCATTGACAACGGTAACAATACTTGTTAGTACACAATGTTCCTGTAAGCTTATTATGGTTAATAAGCTGCAGTTTTATGTTTAACACAGAGTGTTTGTATATCTCCTGTGGATTATTTGAGCCTCTTCTTTCACATGCAGAAAGAATGGAGGACATCTGCCTATTTTTCTGATAGATAAAATGTATTTTGCAGTTATCTCTCACAGAATCTCTTCAAAACTGCTGTTTATAAAGCTTTTTTATTATTATTTTTTTATATACAGTACGAAAATGGAAACTTGGGAATTGCAGTGATTCTAGTTCAATTTCCCCCAAAAAGTGAGTTTGAATACTGGGCTTTAGTGCTGAAATTGGAGAGAAGAATCCAAAGCAAAACAGATCTCTTGTATTGGCTTTTTAGCTTGTGTTTTCAAACTGTCATTTTGCCTTGTCTTCTGTGTTCTTTGTAGAACATAAGTGAGGCCTTTCTGCCATGGATACCATGGAGAAGGGTTTATTGATGCTTTTCTCCCACTACAAGAATGAGGAGGTGCCTAATGGCATTCTGGAAACAAGATTATAAGCTTTTAAAAAAGAATGTATTTAGACACACAAGTAACTGTAGTATCACAGGATGCTGCAGAATGGGGGGGGGGGAAGAATTCTCAGTATTAGACATGTTTTTAATAATACAGTTACTGATGAACATTTAAAGGTGGGCCTGAATAAGCCTTCTGGTTCAGGAAGTCCCTAAGCTACTGAAGTATTTATCATATTTATCATTATGAGGATAGCTCTATACTTATGTCTGTTTTTTGGTTCATCTCTGTCTTCTACTAGCTATACTCAAAAGCAGGAGACTGGATGTATGGGCCTTTGGATTAACAGTTGCTAGACCATGTTTTGAAACTTTCATGTTGACCTTCTTTTTGGTCTTCTTCCTTTATCAACACATCCCATGTTCCTGGTTATTCTTTCTCTAAATGCAGTCTATGATTGTAAGTGGAAAATAGTACAGAACAGAATTTTTTTGTTTGGTATCAGTAATCAGGTGCTTCTAAATTGGAAAACCCCACGTACTTGGGAGTATATCATCACTATTTGCATTCATTAAAGGACTTTCTGTTGCTTTCATGTACCTACAGATCTATGTTGCATCACACTGTTCAAACAGCTTCTGAATCTGCTAGTGAAAAAATGCTGTCTATCAAAAATGAATGTATTCTCCTTTTTGCAGAAATTGTGCTCCTTCTATTTTTATGCCCTTGTAATATTACATTTGTAGTTCATTCAACAATTGTTGATCTTCCATATTTACAGTATTTTGAGGTATGTGGAATTATTTATTTCAATTTATTACCATGTATCAAATAATCATAAAGAGTTGTGTTTTTTTTGTTGTTGTTGTTGTTGTTTTGTTTTCAGAAGGCTAAGTATCCTATATGTTTACTACAGGTTACTCTCATGTTAAAACAGTAAAATAATGATACTGACACATAAAAGGCTGATCGAGGCCTAGGGTGAGACTAAGATCTTCTGAGTGAGAATAAGATCTTCAAATATGGAATGCAGCCACTGAATTTATATTCAGTAACTACAGTACATGTTTTTTTTTTCTTTTTTTTTTTTTAAAAAAAAAAGGAGTCAAATTACAAATTTGATTAAAATAATGCAAGGAATGTACCAGAGTGATAGATATTGTTATTTAAATGGCATGTTCCATAAAGAAGCTGTGATGGAAAGACTAGGAAAAGAGAATGGTTTTGGAAAGTAGTTTAAAAATATAGATTGGTCAACTAATCATATACCTATACCATATGCTTCCCAGGGTAGTGGTCATGGAACCAAGCCTGCTGGACTTCAAGAAGCGTTTTGAAAAATTTCTTAGACGTGGTTTAATTTTTAAGTAATTCTGTTTGCAGCCAAGAGTTAGACCCAATGACCCTTGTGGGTCCCTTCCAGCTTGCTATATTCTCTTCTTTTCTACTCTGTTCTGTGGTGTCATGACTACTCCACATGAAGTAGAAATTTAAAGCAGTAATTTGTATGCTTCATAATGTGTTGATGGACAAAGTTAACCCACATTTCAAGCAGCATTTAATCATTGTGGAATTATAAGATGAATAGTTGAACAATTGAAGTGAGGTTCTGAATAGCCACCAAATAAATCTGTGTTATAAGCCCCCATGAAAATTAGGTTTCTTTACTAAAGCTACCACAGAAACAAAGTGATTGTACAACAGGATCAACATGGATTTGATGGTCTGACTTAAAATTAGGTATTTAAATTCAGATTCTTTTTCCAATTGTGTGAAATCACTATGTAATCAATCTGTAGTGACACATTTATCCTAATTGCACTTCTTGAGAGGTTTCCCACCAAATATCCTGTCTACCTTGATCTCAACAGGTCCATAAAATTGCTGACACATGCAGAGCACCCTGCAAAAAATCCATGTCCCAGTTATCACACAAGGAATTTTTTCCACACAGTTTGATTACAGCTAGACCTAGCAACAGCTCTGGGGCAATGTGGTACAAACAGACCCATTCCCTTATACTTGGTCTTGAAATGGCTGAAGTGCTGCCCTGAGGAAAAGCTCTAATGCTTTGTATGAAGGGAGTTCACTCAGAGGGGGTGGCCAAAGGGATGTGGGCTGGTGGAGGCCTCTACTTCCCTGTCTGCTGCCCACCTTTCAGAAGCCACTGGTGTTACTGGGCTGACCTGCACAAACAAAGCTGCTGAACAGGAAACGCTTGACATGCGTCCTTGACCTGCCTTCCCTAGCTGTGTGAACTGGGATCCTGCAAAGTAAGGTGCCCCAAAAGAGCCTGCTGAACCTCTCAGATAGAGACTGGAGGGTGAGTTCTCTCTTTGTGGCATTGGAAGAAAGAATCATCTCTAGCACAACCTGGCACTGTGTTTTGCTCTACAGATTGAAAGAGGCATAAACATGGGTACCTCCTCATCAGCTCACAACAGGGCATGACCAATGTCAGTGCTCAATGGAAGCTAATTTCATGCCAGATGGAGAGGTGAAAGTGTTGGATTTAGCTTCCCAGACAGGCTCTTGACTTCATTATCACAGCTGCTTAACAAAGCATCCTACCAGACAAGATATGTGAATCTAGCATCACTCCTTGGTCTTTCTTGAGCCATATGGCAACACCTGTGTATAAAAAGAATATAAATGTAGGAGGAAAAGACATAGGCTGATTTTAATAATATCTCCAACTTTTAGTTGAAATGCAAATCAAAGGGAGCCAGAAATACAGGAACTGAATGAACAGAAAGTGATCAGTGATGCATGTAAATGTCAGCTTGTCTTTGTCTGCTGCTCTATGAAGTTGTGTTTGTGCAGTGTGAGAACAAAAAAAAAAAAAAGGATCTACATACATTTCCACATACAGTAGATTTGTAAACCGGATTTTTCTTGAATATCTCTAGGTGATTTTCATAGGGTTCAAGAAGATGAATTGAGCCAAGAGCGGAGTCTCTCACCTGTCTTCTATCCATCTGGTATTCAGTAAATTGGTAATATCTGCTTAAGAGAGATGAAGGAAAAAATTGAAGAAACGTTGTCTTCCTCACTTTTCATATGCACTGCACTGCTGAGATCAGGATATACGTTGGAAAAGGCCCACTCAAAACCATGCTTGCAGGATCTCCTGCAGTAAGTGACTTAAAAATGAGTCAGTCCTGCAGCTGCAGGAGATGTGGTTTCTAAATGACTTGAGTGTACAATCATATTTTGTATTAAAGAAAGAAGTGTCTCCTCGTTAATGAGACAACCTGCTTTTTAGGCCTGTTGGTATCTTTCCTAAGACTGTTTTTAAAATGTCACTTAAGATTGACCTCTCATTAAACTCACATTTTACTTGAAGATGTAGTTCAATACAGGCAGATTACTGCCTCTGCAGTAGTAAATACTGCAGGAAATTTGTATTGCATCTCAAATCTTTATTTCCTAGGTTCCACTCCTGTGTAGAATAATTTGATTCATTTCTGCAATGCATCAGATTAAATTCTGACAGGAATTATCTGAAGATATTCCCAGTACTGTCTTTCCCTCAACTCTCTCATGAAAGACTGTATTTTTCTCCTGAAAATTCTCAGCTCTATAGTCCCTGAAACAGTTGCCCTACAGATACAGTTTTAAGTATGATTTGATAATCTGACTAATGGAAAAAAAAAAAAAAAAAAAAAAAAAAAAAAAAAAAAAGCAAAAGTTATCTCCAACAACAAATTAAAGCTTTCTCTATGAGTGTTTGTAAGTTAACTTCCATTCAAGGTTACATTCAGTGCACAGTCACCATTGCCTGATTTTTCTTCTGTGAACTGGGGAAAAGGAAAAAATGTGTTTTTGTTTTTTTTCAAATTTGTTTTGAAGTTGACCTAAAGAGCAAAAGGGCAGTCTCAAGGGACCTGTGGCAGCAGCTTCTCGAAGTACTCAGATGAAAGTCAATATCAGTGCTGAACTTGGAACTGGAAAGGTAAAGTTTGAAGCTGAAATCTTGTACAAGAGGAAGCCAAAGTTTAAACTTGCATGAGTTTAAATTTGGAGGAGGACTGTTCTGAGTCCTAGTAAGTGTATGAACAGTTTGTTAAGATTTGAGGGTAAGCACAGAAGACTGAAAACATAATGACTTTAGGGATTTTTAATCCAGCTTTATGAGTTGTTTTTTTTTTTTTTTTTCATAAAAGAAATTTTAAAATAGCACCCATTAGTCTTTCTAAATACAAAATTTACTGAGGAGATCTATTCTGTGTGAAGAAAAACATTCTAATGTTCACTTTGTATTTATGTATCTGTCTGTCTATGCATGCATAGCTCTCATTAGAAAGATGAGAAAATATTAATACATCTAGATTGCAATTTGTCAGTCAAAGCATTTTAATTATATCATCACTAACAGGATATTTATGGAATGAAAAGATCAGAAGTGGAAAACCTAAAGCAGAAAAATGTATTTTACATTAGTAAGAACACCTTTTGTTACTAGTGTTACATCTTGTGTTCTCATCTTCCATTTTACTTTATATATCACCTGTCTCATGAATGCCCATGTAGGAAGGTTAGTGGTAGGAGGAAGACCATTGTCACAGGGGAACCTCTGGAAGAAAGACAGTTAGAACAAGCCACTTGCTACCACTGATATACCTTTTCTGTTGGCAAGGAAATCTCCCCTTCCTCGTATAAAGTTATTGAATGTACATTAGTAGCATGCTATATAGACAAATTATTAACAGTTAAGCATTTTATAAGTATAATTTGGTGAACTTTAGTTTTATAAACATTGATTAGCCACTTATCAAAACCCTTCCTTGAATTTATTTGTACAAATATGTCAATCTGAATAAAATTCTATCCTTGTCTGAGAAAAGCACAAATTAATTGATAGCTCACCTCTGTCTTCTTTAATTTCATATGCATGAAAAATGTGTGGGAAATGTTATTGAGCTTTTATTTAAAATCAACTTCAGTTTTCATCTACTGTAGGAACCCTTTCTCAGGGGCCATGCTGACCATTGTATAGGTTTGTGTAAAACAGTCTCTAATTGACAATCCATCATTATTCTCAAACAGGGCATGTCATGGAACTGTTTCTCATTTCTCTTTTTTTTTGAAACTTTTCTCACCATATGATTTTCATTCCTTGCTTGACTAAATGTATTCATTTTCTTCAAATATGTGTATATATATTCAGCAAAAATCAATTGTGAAAGTCAGAGATTAATTGCAATTTTGCTACAAATTCATCAGATATTTTTTTGTTGTGGGGATTCTTTTAACTACAAAATAAATATTTCATTTCAACTTTTTTTTTTTTTTCCATTTTCCTTTTAGCACTGACCAAAATTCTGCATAAAACCTGTTTCAGTTCAGGACAAGCCACTCTTTCCTCTGTTGTAAAACCACCATACTGAAGTATTCTGTATTCCCTCAACTCTGTTCACAAACTCCAACAGTTTTCACTTCACTTTTCAGCTTCACTTCATCACTTCATACATTTGAAGACCAACAGGGATTATTAGATCACTTAGTCTGAGCTAAAAATAACACCAGCAGTACAATTTCACTTAGTTAAGCTCTGTAGTAAGCCAAATAACTTGTAATAGCTCAAGCTTATGTCCCAGCACAGCCGTCATTCTTGATTTGAAGATTTGAGAAACTGGAAAAATATCATCACTGTCCTTCATAGTTCTGATAATCACCACTCACTGCAGTTAAAAAATTTGCCTCATTACTATTTTGAATATGTCTAGCTAAAAGCTCCAGCCATTGATTCTTGTTATATCTTTCTCTGCTAGTTGAAAAAGCCCATTGGTGTCTAAGAGTTCTCTCAGTTCTGCACCTTTAGGACAATCTATGCTGCAATAATACAATAAGCCTCAAAAGATGTCCCATTTGAGAACAGTTAGGCATTGACATTTGAATGTTCTCTTTTCTATCTATATTCTGCAAAGACTGCTGAAAACAGACTACTTGGAAGTAGTAGCATCTAGTTAACTAATTTAACTACTTGGTATCTAGTTAGAAACATCATTGCTAGTGATATAAGCAATAAGTATTGATTATATTAACCTTGTTTTGCAAGGAAATGAGACTTTTTAATCATACTGGTTTTCTGTCTCTCTCATCTTCTCTCACCTTGCAGGGAACTTGGGAACATATTGAATATTTTTGTTTGATAGGTCAGTAGAAATCATAATGTTTGTTTTCCTTTATCTTCTTATAAAGACAGGGGAGCATAGAGGCCTCCGTTCAGTTTGTTCCTCTCTGCCCATACCTCACCCACTGAAAGAATAGCTGTTCTTGCCTATTTAATTTGTGCCAGTACCAACAAGCTGAAAAGTGTTTGAATGGTTCAGAACCAGCCATATTAAATGCACTCAGCAAGAAGGAGCTGTGGGAGCAGTTTAAAGGGTGGTTATGGGATGGTAGGTGAGATTCCTGCAAGCAGGAATCACAAGGGTAAATGAAAGAATTGCAGAAATGGGATAGGCTAGAAGAACTTATAGGGTAATATGATATTCCCTGGAGAAAACTGCATTTCTTTAGTTTAGTTACTGACACAAATTGTGGCAGCAATTTTTTTTCTGTAACCACTCAGTGTTCTAGCTCTGAATATAACAACAATCCCTGCGGTATAAGTATCAGAATCACAGTAAACAGTCTTTACATCATATTGTGCAGCTTCTTGTTCTAAAAGGAGTATCAGAATTTTATATGCATAGTTTATAGGCAGAAGACAAGTTTCAATGTCCACTTGATATGCAATAAGGTTGTAATACACTGTTTAAAAACAATTCTCTCAGCTTTAGTCCTGGTTTTGTGGCAGAAGAAAATATCATTTGTCTTGTGCTGTCATCTTCAGAAACTTCTTTTATCTTTTAGGACCAAAATATAACTTCATAAAGCCAAAAATCAGGTTTCTTGCTACTTTTCACCTTTTCTTTAAAAGTCTTTTATCTACTGTCAGGCTTATTTTACAGGCGATAATTCCTCTTCACATCTAAAACATGTGAAAGGAAAAATAACCTTTCAGAACTAATTAATGAAGATTATAACTCAGTAGGTTAAAATATGTTTAAAATAATTAACCATGCCATTTACTGGTTGGAATTCTCACAGCTTTTTATTAAGGGTTTTCAGTAAATGGTTAGCCCACAAGATATGCTAGAGCATAAATAGGTGTCTGCTGTGTTTCTGACAGAAACCTATAATGACCTTATTTTACTTCCAATTCAAAGCAAAGTTTTCTTTCTAAAAGTCTCTCTCGTGCTGGAACTCTGACTGGAAAAATGAATGAAAACTTTAAACATAAAACAAGTTTCTTTACTGAGGGAATCCTCTTTTGTGGGAAGAGGACACTACACAGTATTATCTGATGTGTGTAAGGAAAAACAAAACAAAAGAAAACAAATATGGGAACAGAGAACTGGATTTCTGACAGAATTGCTACATGGACTTTTAGAGAAGATCTCTTAACTTCAGGGCAGTGTTCTGGGGGAACCTGAAGAGAGATAATTTCTCAAGAAGATCTTTTCCTTTTCCTTTTCCTTTTCCTTTTCCTTTTCCTTTTCCTTTTCCTTTTCCTTTTCCTTTTCCTTTTCCTTTTCCTTTTCCTTTTCCTTTTCCTTTTCCTTTTCCTTTTCCTTTTCCTTTTCCTTTTCCTTTTTTCGTTCTCTTTCTCTTCCTTTTTGAACCTCATCATTCTTATCAAAGATTTTCTTCAGCCTGATCCTTCAAAAAATAGTGAACCTTTTAAAACATTTTTTTTCAAGAGATTTAAGAGATTTCAAAATAAACTTGGAAGGAAAATTCATATTTGAACTCTACTGATGAAATTATACATTTCTCAATGGTCAAAACCTGTAAAGGATGACTAAATTTTAAGGAAACTAAGGGGAAAGGCAAACCTCTATCCTTAATATTGTGCATAAATCTATTGAGACATGCATGTGCTTAAAAACACTAAACTGAACAGATTAGCTGAGATGTGTTTTAAACTGGCTTCTATTCCTCTTTCTCAATATTCATAGCAAAAATAAATTCACTGACAGCTATATCAAACTCTAGAGTCTAGCTACTATGAACCAAAATAATTTATATATATATATATATTTTTAAATCACTAGAATCTTTTTTGTTAACTTTATTGCTGATTGGCCTAGTCCTTAATTCAAGTACCTCCTAATTACAGAATACCATTGGCTCAGATAATATGGAATAATGTGTCCCATGTTAATCCTCATTATGCAGCTTTCTCACCCTGTTCAGTGAAGAATAAATAAACAAAACTTTAGTATTCTGTTTGTGAAACAGTGTCTACCTTGAGAAAAAGTCAATTTCACAATTTTAAATAGTTGCTAAAATTCACCCTTCACTTTTCTAAGCCACTCTGTCATTTTTTGCAGCGTGTTTAACTTAACCAATATTTGTATTTCAAAAACTCTTTTTTTCAAGTTTCTTATTTCAAGTTTCTATTTTCAAGTTTCTATTTGTATTAACTTCTCTGCATCACTTATTTCTGATTGCATCCATAGGAGTACTGGAGCCAGACTAAACGATGGCTGATCATGGAGCTTAGTTTAAATGGGACATAAACCCACCACCAAAACAAAGAGTAATTTAAATGTGACACTGGATAAAGTGATGTCATTAAACGGAAAATAAGAGATCAATGAGGAAGACAGAACTATCACTTAAAACAACAATGCAATGCAATTAGTGCCTAATCAAAGATAGGCACTATCTGACAGGCAGTGGTCAGTTAAACACTCCAGCGCATAAAGTATTTGTAAAGTAATGGCAAGACTACAGGCAACAAATTGGAAAAAATAACAGGAGGGGCACACAACGTGAAGTTCAATACAGGGTGGGCTAAAAGAAATGCAACTGGACAAAAATGACTGAAACAACAATAAAATGTATGTTGCTTATGAAGAATGAAATGGTGAGATACATATTCTTTTTTTCTGTTTTCAATTGGCAGTACAAAACTGGATGTTTCCATTGTTAAACTGAACCTCTATGAAGTAGAATAACTTTGAGAAACATAAAATTCTCTTGCAGTAGCCATAGGAGCTTGCTATTGAACAAAACAGATATGGCACAGTACTGGCAAATTTTTCAGCAGAGAGAAATGTTACTGGAAATTTACTAGAAAACTCGCTAGCCTCATATGGCCCTCTGATTATTATCCATTATTATGGATTATTATCCATTATTGTTTTTTCATAGTGCCAGAGATGAAGTAACAAAGAGTGTCACTAGGGCTTTTACAAAACCTGTCATCAATCTGTCAGTTGTTTGGAGCAATCAATGTGAGCAAGCAGAATCCAGTTGATATCTCCTTCTCTGAGTAGTGACTCAAAATAATACTTAAAGAAACTGGAGTTGATAGAGATTATCACTGCATAGATAAATAATTGAGAACTGGAATTGATGGTCAGCTTTTTCAATAAAGCACAATGTACAGATGCCTGCAGTTATTCAGAGAATGAAAAATGAAAACCTGTTGCAGAGTTGTAGAAAAGCTTTGCAATGCTGACTGACTGAAAGAAATAGAATGGCTGGTGGAACATAGCAAAGATATAGGCAAGATATGGAGGGAAAAAAAAAAAAATCGTACCTTTTACATAGATAATGCTGGAATCTGATCTGTCTGTTACCATTCAGGAAAGAGAAATTGAAATTAAAATAAACCATTCTTGTTAAGGATCTCACCTAGTTTCAGCTGGGATAGAGTTAGTTTTCTTTCTAGTAGCTGATGTGGTGTTGTGTTTTGGATTTAGGATGAGAATAATGTTGATAACACGCCAATATTTTTATTGTTGCAGAGCTGTGTTTACACTAAATTAAGGACTTTTCAGCTTCTCATGTTACCTTGCCAGTGAGGAGGTTGGGGCTGCACAAGGAGCTGGGAGGGGACAGAACCATGACAGCTGACCCAAACTAACCAAAGGGATATTCCACACCATGTGACATCATGCTGAATAATAAAAATGGGGGGAGTTGGCCAGGGAGGTGGTCACTGCCTGGGGACAGGCTGAGTATCAGTTGTCAGTTGAGGTGAGCAATTGCATTGTGCATCACTCATTTTGTATATATATTTCTTCATTATTATTATTATTATTATGTATAAATATCTGAGGGGAGGGTGTCAAGAGTGTGGAACCAGTTTCCACACTGTTTTGCCCAGTGACAGGACAAGAGGCAACAGGCACAAACTGAAGCACAGGCGGTTCTGGCTGAATATGAGGGGACACTTCTTTACTGTGAGGGTGGCAGAGCACTGGGACAGCTTTCCTAGAGAGGTTGTGGAGTGTCCTTCTCTGAAAATATTCAAAACCCACCTGGATGTCATCTTGCGCAATGTGCTCTAGGTGATCCTGCTTGGAAGGGGTTTGGACTCAATAATCTTCGGAGGTCCTTTCCAACCTTGGCCTTTCTGTGATTCTTGATTATTACTACTATTATTATTTCATCTTCCTTTTCTGCCCTATTAAACCGTCTTTTTCTCAACCCATGTATTTTACTTTTTTTTTTTTTTTTTTTTTTTCCCCCAGTTATTTCCCCCGTCCCACTGTAGGGGAGCTAGCGAAAGGCTATGTAGAGTTTAGCTGCCTGTTGGGTTAAACCACAAGAGGATATTGTTTAACTGTTGAATGCAGTGGAATCTGGGACCCCAACATCCTCTTTCTCAGCCAATGAAGCCCCTAACTGCACTCTAGACCCAGTCCCCACAGCAAATTTTACATAATCCCACAGTCCCATAATCCCCTATGGAAGTCTATTAGAAATTTCACACAAGTCCCTTGAAAAATTCCATAGTGTTCATGATAATCATGTCTCTCTCCTTATCAGTTACACAGTTCAGGGTGATTCACCTCAAGGCTATGCCTGAGCATTTCTCTTAATGGCCATCAACCACTGGCCAAACAATTTTTCTCTTTGCTATTGCTCACCTTTTTCTCTATATATATTTGTCTGTTTAATTTATTACTTTCCTTGTTATGTGTTATTCTATACTGAATAGACAATAAAACAGATGTGAACTCACAAAGTACCCGTGCACTGAACAATGTTGGTTATCTAAAGGATAAAGATACATAGAAAATTCATATGGATGAGATGAGTCTGTGGAGTGGTATGAGAGGAAACCAGGACTCAGTATCCTGTAAAAGAGCTGCTGATGAAGGTCTACAAAATCACAGAGAAATTGAACAGGGAGATTGTTCATACTTACTGTGGGGCTGAAGTGAATTACTGGTTGAAAGTTTTTAACGAGCAGATGGAGGTACGATTCCAAACCATACATTCTTAAACTCTCTGCTTCATTCAACACACTATGAATGCAAAGTTTGCATAGATCCAAAATGCAATCAGAGAAAGTAGTAGAATAAAAAGCAGAGAGGAACAGCCTTCCATCTTGCTACATTGTACAAGGAAAATTATCACGATATGTTTACATTAATCTTATACCTTCTCTCTACATCTGATGATGTTTATTTTGGGAGTCACCATACCAGGTTAGGGTAACAGCTTGTTGAACCTATTACAGCTATTTTATATTTCTGTGAAAAAATATCTTACTTGTCTAAACTGACACTGGAAAAGATCTCTTATTAGCAGCCTCCAAACCAAACCATGAATCAGTTTAGTGTCTTAGTTATCAAGACACTAGGTTGCTCTAAGTCTCTTCCAGAGTCATCCAAATATTTTAATATTCAGGACTACCCCAGTGGAATAATTTGTTATTTATTACTCATCTGGAAAGTATCCATAACTCAGGCTTGGATAAAGTAGAGGAAAATAAAATTATTCATTTCCAAAATCCAAAATAGAAAATGAAGGTAAAAAGTCATGCAAAGACCACCTGAAAAAAAAAAAGAGGAAAGAATCATGATGAATTTTCTTATTAAGTAACAAAGATGAAATCCAGAATGACTCCCTCTTATGAATCCCTCTTGCTACCCCTCTTGCTATGTATTCAGCTATTCTGTTTGGCATGCAATATAGTCAAGAACTGCATCTTTGCATGCTCCATAACTCTCTGGCTTCCCTCACAGAGATTAATAGAGAATATCGGGACTATGCTTGTTTCTTATTTTCTGGTGGCTAATTTAATGATAAAAGAGTTGTTAACCCAGTGTAAAGAAAATGTTATTTGTCTTCTAAGTTATGCATTTTCATACCCTAGACTTTAAACTTCATTTGAAACTTTTATCTTGCTGCTGAAATATCTTTGGAAAACTTCAATAATATTTAATAGCCTGTCTTTTCCATGTAAATTGTTTCAGCAGTTCAGTTCTGAACAGGATTTGATTTCATTCAATTGTTCTCTAAAATTCAACAAAATAATGTACATTAGTAGAATCTGGGGGTGCTGACCCACAATTTAGAAGGAAAAACAGATAATTTTCCACATGTAATGAAGAATGCCTCATTTGTGATAATATAAAATGTCTGTATGGAAACTGTTGACCATCATACTGAATTGCGTGTGAACTGGCCCTTATTACAATTATGTTTCAGAAAATCTGTCACTGTAAATGAATAATAGGATCCAAACTTTGACATTGCCCTGAAAGTGCCTTTAAGCTTATACTTAAATCAGCAGCAGATTAGATCTCTTCCTGAAACAATTTTTTTTTTTTTTCCTATCAAGCCTGGTCAATATGAACAAAACAGAAGCAGCAGTAACATGATTGGTACAACGATGTGAGGCATAATTCACTGAAAGCAACAAATGCTGATTGCATGCATTAGGAACCAGTGCAGCTGACAAAAAAAAAAAGAGGGGGGGGGGGGGGATTTCGAATCAAGCTTTTCCATCGTACCACAGGAGGTTTCTAGTAATTTGCAGATGTTATTTTTCATCATGAAATATTTCATGTTTAGAAGATATCTTTCCATTTTATTTCACTGATTTTGTGTTTTAAAAGATATATCTCAGAATCAAAGTGGAATGCAGGCAATGAATGTAAAGGGAGAGAACTGCGTGTGGATATGTTTGTGCCTACTTTAGTATCTACTGCTCGCTAAGATCTTTTCATTTAGAGGCACATCAGATATTTGTACTTAGTCAGCGTAAGACTTACGTGTTGCACAATACTGTGAGGACCTGAGTCTGTGCTCTTGGGTGCTGTCTGTCTGCATGGAATAGGGACAAATCATTTAACTGCACATATGAAGCTTTTAGAAAAGCACACAGAAAACAAATTAAGATATAAAAACATTAAAGAAATAATATTAATCCTTTCTTGAAGGTTTAACTTTCTGGACATTTCATTATAACTCTAGGTGGAGTTTACTTAAAACATGGTAATATCCTGAAACAATACACTACAGCCAGACAGAGTGCAGAGCATCTTTCAGAAATATGGTGTGGTCTTTTATGCCTTACCAAATTTTTGCCTGTTTTAGAACCACAGTATGCTCTCTAGAAGCTATAGGCACTTATGAGGGAAAGAATTTTCCTAATACATGGAATATCTTGTAACAAATTAATGCCTCCCAAAAATTAACTGTGTAGACCATATTCTGGCCCTGAACAATGTGATCTAACTTCAAAGTTTGATCTAACTTTGAAGATAGTCCTGCTTTGAGTGGTATGGTACAGCAGATGATCTACAACTGATTAGGTTTCCAGCTTGGTTATTTTGTGATCTTATGTTTTAAATGTATATTTATGTTTTGTTTTTTATGTTATGTTTTTTTTAAATGTGTGTTTATATTTTATATTTATAAATATATATTTAAAGTATAAATACTCATTATTGTGGCTTATGCATTATGACTTAGGACAAAGTACAATTTTCAGTACAAAGATTTCTGTTTTCAATGTTAACTGTCTCACAGTAAGCATAGGAATATGTTTCAGGGTCAGCCATTCTCTTCTCATTGTATTAAACCAGTTAAAAGTTATCTGTATACCTAAAAACTTTGTTATATTTTATGTATTTTGCTAGCTAAGAGGAGAAGATCCCCAAGATATGTTACAATAAGGTTGTTCCAGACTCAGTTTATTGCACTTTGGTTCTTAGAATTTTATTCTTGCAAGGAAAAAAAAAAAAAAAAGATAGTTAAATCACAGAGTCAGCCTAGGACTTTCAGACAAAAGTTAATATTTATATTCATTTACTCTTGAATCTCAGCATGATCAGGACTTCTCAGAAAAATACTTCTAAATCATTCCCTGGGAGGAAGATGGGGATATCTTTTTCTAGACTTTCCTAGATTTCTCTGAGACAAAGGTCAGAGTGGGCGGAGGCTCCTTTTGTGAACTCTTAACATGTTTTCATGGGCTTACTCATGAAAATATTTATTACCCAAAAAAATATTTATTTATGACAAGAGCTAAACCAGAACGAGAGACCACTGTTGATTTCACACAACACATTTATAGTCTAAAAAGCTCTGTGAGGTAAAGCAATTCTATACTTTATTTCATTAATTTCTGATTAAAAATAATTGCTGTAAGAGAATAAGATTTTTTGAATGATGAAAGGATCTTGGAAGAAAGAACAGACAACATTACCATCTGAACCACAACTAAAAAGGCTATTGGTAGGGAGGTTATGATTATTAGGAGAGATTTTAATGTGTATTGATGCCAGTTATGAAACTAATCACAAAGTTGGGTTGCACAGAAAAAAATGAGACTTTGTCCTCCATGTAATTTGAGCTTTTGTTTTATGTCACAGCAGTTCATACTCTTCTCCCACTGTTCCAGTTATAGCACTTTCTCCCATGCTGGTATACTTTTCTGATATTGCATAAAATGAGTTTTTTCTTCCTATATTCACAATAACCATTTGTATAAAACCCACTATGCATTCTTTCTTTTTTCTTTACACCACAATAATAGCCTTTTTTCTCTGTTTTAGTTTACAACTTAGTGTGTTGGTATTGTCCATTATGTTTAAGAATGAGTTCATTATTAATTATTCCAGTGAAAAGCCTTTAATGGATTTATGAAGCTTCCTCCAAACACTCCCAGAAGTTTTGCTCATGTGTTGTTGTGCTGTTACTTTGTTATATTCTGGACAGAAAGGAAGAGAGTTCGGTGCGTATTACGCATTTGTGATTGGTCTTATTACAAAAACATAAAAATAAAAAATCTCTTGTAGAGAATTATATTAACAGCAGAAGTTATAATGACTGATCATTAACAATAGAATATTTACAGTTATGCCATTATTTATCTCCTGATGTAAAAGCTTCACTTTAGAACACGTTCAATTTAAGTTTGATTAATGTTGTTATAAATAAAATCCAAATTTTAGCCAAATATAATTAAATATTTTCACCAAATATGACTAACAGATATACATCAATCACATCTCAATAAACTGCTGCTCAGTAATCTGCTCAAAAGTAATAACTTCAAAGTAATCGGTTGCCTTGATGTGATAGGTTTATTCTTTTAGACATTACTCAGCTAAAAATCCTTCTAAAATTAACATAATGTTCACCTATGTTTTCCTATTTATTTTAAGATTATACGAGGCAAAGCTAACAAGAATGTTAACTGCACAATGACTGAATACTTGGGAACAGAAGTGCTACGTCTTAGAAGCAGAAATACTTAATCCAGCAGTTAATATATATTCTCTGCACAAATGTCTTCCTGTGATCCTGTTCTATTAAACTCAAAGGACTGAAGAAAACAAATTATTAGGGCTAGCTCATGATAATCACTTTACTTCCCACTGGAGTTCCTTAGGACAACAGAAATTGAAATCAATGGGGCTTTTGGAGGTGTAAGTAACTACTCAGAACAAATAGAGATTTCCAAGGTTAGACATCATCTTTTCTGAAATTGCTCCCTTTCCTGGTAGTCCATCTGAATCATTAATTTTCTTAAAGACTTCCTGCTTCTGAAAATATGAAGTCTGTCTTGTATTCTCTCTTGATGTTCTCAGTTACTGTCTTTCAAATTACTATTAATCTTCTAGCTTGGATCTGTTCCTGTCACACTCATTAATGTCATCTTTTTTGTTTTATAAAAGTTGGTTTCTATTTTCTGAAGATTTCTGTCTGACTCTCTAACAACTTGAAAATCATCCTTTATTCTGATTTTTATTTTCCACCGAATTTTCACTTTCCCATTTCATTTCTTTCTCTTTCTCTCTTATGTGTTACATTTTGGTGGGATTCTTCAAGACAGCTGTTGTATTCAGTGTTCATTGTTACAGCTGTCCTTGAATCAATTGTTGTGTTCTATTAGGCCATATATTAATAAAGAAACTGCTTCATGAAATACTTTAACTTTTTCAGCTTGCAAAGTAGAGGTATGTTTTCCATGTAAAGTACTGGCCTATTTTTTTTTTTTTTCTACTTTGAAATATCAATACCTATGGTAGCAGCTGTTGCACTGAATTTCTTCTCATTTTAAATTTATACTTAGTTCTTCCATCACACATAGGGTTCTCATGTGAATAATATGTAAGGAAAGAGAATTGGTTACATAGCTTAATAAGTATCACAAAGAGTATGATACATGAGTATTCATGAAACACAACATTTAGAGTTGGAACCTGAGTCTGAAAGCTGGGAACTCCAGGAAACTCAGATCTGAATATTTACCCTTGTCCCATCTCACATCTGGGTGGGGGAAGTAACAGCTAGTCATGGAAGGGTATCAGGTTCTCTGAACAGGCTGAGAGAAGAGCTGTAAATAAGATTGCAAAACTAAAGAAGTTATCCCACTACCATGGAAAACCACATGGATAATAAATCTAGAACCTTGCAAAAGGGTACAAGCAGCATGAAACAGCATGTGGATCCCTAAGGTCTTATTTTTAATCCTGGAGAGGATGAGCAACTTGTGCCCTGAGAGACACTTGTGCCCTGTGATAGAGAACGGTGTCCCAAGAGCCCTAATTTGACTTAAGCTGTGAAGATGAATAGATACCTGATGAAAGGGATGATTCAGTATGTTTTTTATTAACATGCTAATTTTGGCAGAAATCATCTGCCATTTTTTGTATAGCTGTCATAGGCTGCAGAAATGTCTCTAGTTTTAGTATCTTGACGTTGAAAATGTTTTGCTTGCTGCACTCTTCTGATGGTTTCCTTAAACCACCTGGGCTTTGTCGACAGTTAACAATTTTAGCTTTCCATATATAATCATTCAATGACTAGTTCTATCCCTCTTTTCAAGACACTTTAAAAATAAAATAAAATAAAAATTAACAAACTCTTTCATACAGAAAATAGGTGCAGAAAGAGCACTCTCTGATCACTCTGCCAAGACATAACTGTTTCATAACTCAAGGTGTTGTACAGCCCATACACTGCTCGGTACCGGAGATGTAGGTAATCTCATGGTTACAGCTGCTTTGTTATCTCTCACTGTTTAATTAAGTTTTTTCCCCATTCCATTTATTTTTCATCATATTGTTCATTGTTTCCATGGTTGGTCCATTTTTTTTTCTTGTCCTTGGTGCCTAATATTTATTTATTTATTTATTTATTCATTCATTCATTCATTCATTTATTTCTAAAGGGTTTCATTAAACTAGTGTGTTTTCCTGTTCTCCATCTTTAAAGAAAATGTTTATTCAGGTGACGCCTCTGCCTTCTTTGGACTGTGATCTGTCAGTACCAGCAAGCTCACTAGAAGTTCACCTGATTATTGAAGAACACTTGGTTTTATTGTGATAATACCTCTCTAATTGCCCTTATCAGGACAGGGCATAGAGAATTCCCAATCCACTTGTAACTCACAGATCTTATTATCCTCTGCTCATTCAAATGTAATTTTGTTTTCACTGCCTTTCTCAGGTCACATAAATGAGACAGCAGGTTCTTCTTTTCATTACATTTGATGTTTTGACCTCTGTTGCTTGAGGCAGATCATACGCTAAAACCAATTAAAGCCTCATTAGGCTTGTGGGGGAGCTTCAGCAGAGGATATGGGACTTTTTTTTTCTTTTTTTTTATTTCTTTTTTTTTTTTTTTTGTGCCAGGTAGGTTGCCCTGCTCCCTGCCTTGGCTACCTGGTGCCTAGAGAGCTGCCACGAATGTCTCCTCCTTAAAAGTGCTCATGCCAGTTTCTCTTTATGAACAGCAAAGCAGCAAGCCCTCAAGGCTGGCTGTTGTAGAGCAGAGATGGGACATGCTGTTGCCAAGGTGGCTGGAAAAGGGCAGGCTCCCAGCTGCTCACCTTCCTCCAAGAATTGGGATCAGGGCTGATGGGAAGGTGTCTTTTGGTTAATCACATTTTCTGCCTGTTGCTGGAGGTGGCATTGATTATTCACAAACAGCACTTTAGCCTTTTAAGTCGGTGCTGACAACACGTTGCAGCATGAAGCTAGAGTGCATGGGGAGGCCCTTTGAAAGAGAAAGAAGGCTGAAGCCTAACACAGTGGGAGCATTAAATACCTTTTGATAGAGTTTATAATAGCATCGTCAAAAAGAAAGATTGTTTTCCACAGCAGTTTTGAACAGACTGGGGAGTTGAGGGAAGGAAGTCCCTGCAGAAAACAAAAACAAAACAACTTTCCTGCTTAATTTTCAAATATTATATATTTTAGCTAGTTTTATGTATTCAAAGCCACTTTAAAACTTTGTGATGTTTTAAAAGGATATAGAAGGTTCTTTAGAGCAAAAGGAAATAATATGAGATTATTGTGGAGAAAACTCATTTACATCTTTTACTGTTCTGCTTTTAATGAGGTGGAAAATTGTGAGGATTTTTTTTTTTTCTGCCTCCTGAGACATAGCTTTATCCTACTATATCAAACTTCCTCACGTGTGAGCTGAAAATTGGATTGAAGAATAGTAATTGAAAACTATTATGTCTATTATGTGAATTTTGGAAATATCCTGGAATGTTATTCTGAAACTTTTAAATACTAGCAATTTAGGAGTTATCAAGTGCTGTTCCTTTGGCTTTATGCTTTCTGTGATTGCACCTCTAACATTTTAAAAGATAAAAGGTTCACCCAGCATGATTGAACTTGGAAATATATGAAAAATAATGTGGCACTAGATTTCTAAATGTCAGCAGAATGAGGAGAGTAAATTTCTTTTCACTATGTTGGAAACTATGTAGGAGAGAACAAAACAGACTAAGGAATGGTGACCCACTGCTATGTGTTCTGTGTTTCTACAGATTGAGGAAGTCCAGCACTTGAGAGGAGCACTGTGTTCTACCATCTAGAAACAGGAAAGAAACCTGTATGGTGTGGCAGTAAATGCAATTTGTAAAAGTAAACATCAGAGGAGGAATGTTCCTTTAATCCACTGTATTAGTTTATACAGCATTTTATAAAGTATGTCTTAAAAACATGCTGAGTGAAAAATTTTATTCCAAAATTAAATAAAATCTAATGGATCAGTTCATATAGCTATGTGGGCTTTTGTCTTTATGTGGGAAAAGATCTGTACCTTATAGGTGTATGAAGTATTGTGAAAACGTCATTCAAGCAGATAAGACCACTTTGGCATGTCCATAATAAACTGACTGTTTTCAGATCTCTTTTGATGCATTCTCCCTAGTGAAATCACTGCAGGCAGTACCTCCATCTCCTCCTCTCCACCCTTTTCTCCCCAAGGCACCTGTCAGTCATCCTCCAAATTCTATAAAACACAAGGATTTCTTCCAACATCTGCAGGGCTTCATGTGCCATATCTCCTCCCTAGCAGCAAGTGTCATTTCATGTATTTCCATCCCCAAATCCTTTCTTCCTTCAATCCCTGTGTCTCACTGTGTTTTTTGTGAACTCCTTTCTCTCCCCCATGCTGATATTCTCTTCTCTGCTAGGGCAGTATTAATACCTGAGAGGTGGTGTGTTAGTATCTTTCTTTTTGTGGTGTGGACTGGCTGTATGATATAGGGGTATTGCTATGCAGCAAGGCATTAACAAGATTCAGCAAGTGGTCAGCAAGATTCTCAGACTGTGCTGCTTTGTGAAGCAAAGAGAGGGATGAAATATGTATGCATGCAGGCATGGTGTTTGGGCTGACCAGAAGAACTGTGGGTATTTTCCAGTTCAGTTAGCAATAGTACTCCTTTATCCTGGAGGGTTTACTGTGATCTAAGGGACAGGGAAGAGGTGAGAAATTGTTGTCATCTCCTTTTTATTTTTATTTTTTAATATACTAATTAATTCCCTCCAACACCATCCTAAATCAATACATTTCTAGTGATCTAAGCCTGGAAAATTTCCAGGTTTGAACATATGTGTCTTTCAGAAATTATGGACAAACAGAGCAGTAACATTAAATTTAGCACATGTCCTCATCGATTTACACAGCAGCACACTAAAATTTAAGATTTTTTCTTGAATATTTTTTTTTTTTTGTAAAAATGAAATATTAACTATAATTTTGGGTAGCTTTTTTGTAGGGAGTTGCTGGGGGAATGAACAAGAACATTACATGTCTCTGTGATTGGCACTGATGTTGCTCCTGCTGAAATATCATGGTCTGGTAATGGGGCCTATAGAAATGCCAGTTTTAAAAGATGGTGATAAAATTGTGCAAAGAGTTGAGAGAAGAGCCACTGAACTGGAAAATATGCTTTATTAGTAAGTCTTGGGAGATTTATACACTTCGGTCTGTAGAGAAAAATTTAAGGAGCCTTATTAATACATACATGGGGCATGGAAAAGTTCTACTCTAGAAGATTCTTTAGTTTAGCAGACAGGTAGAAGACACTAGTGGCTACAAACTGAAGCTGAAAAAATTTGGACTAGAAAAACGGAACATGGTTTTAGCAGTTGTGACAATAACTTCTTGGAAACACTATGTGTGCAAAACTTTTTGTTATAATGCGTGTCTTTTTTTTTTTTTTTTTTTTCCCTGAAAGTCAAGTACATCATTGATCAAACAAGTTAAATCAAAGATGTCTTTTTTTTTTTTTTTTTTTTTTTTTTTTTGTGTGTGTGTGTAGAGATTAATTTTCAGTATGCCAACGATTTTATAATATATGGAAACCTGACTGTGGTATTGGGACTTATTTTCTGCTTCTCTGCAGATAATTTTTTTATTTATTTATGTTTTATTTTATTTTTTTAAACCAGCAACTATGTAAATTATGATGACAGGTGTTAACACACTACTCCCTTGTCAGACTTCATATACTTCAATTTCTGTTTGCTGAACCAAAGTGATTTTGAAACTTATCTTGGTCTCCATTGGGCTCCTGAGTTGTCTCCTTCTTTGATCTTTCTGCTGGTACGTCTCATCTCAGATCCCATGTTGGAGTTTTCCAGAAGCGGGTCTTCTTTGTCTTGTGGCACAGGTCCAGGGATATTTGGTAATCTCCCCAAAATAATCCAGTTGCTTAAATACATCCTTTCCCAGAGCTCTCTCTCACAGTTTAATTACTGAAATATATAACATAGTAAATGTACAGAGAGATTCACCAAAATTAGGCTTTACTTTAGCCACCTTTCCAAATTGATTTGTTTCTTCTCTTCTCTTTGTGTTTGGAGGCAGACTTTCTGTCTTTCAAAAATTAAAGAAAGGAAGGTTTATTATGGTACAATATCTTCTGTCATCTAACCATGTAAAATCTCCATCAAACCTTCTATCTGTTAATTAGCTGGCAGTGCCTTCAAGTAGGTTAGTTTCCTTCATTTGGCCACCTTCTTTGTACTTAGAAAACTAAAGACCTTCTAAAATCAGTCCTGTGTCACTGCCATTCCATAGCAGAGCAATACAAGCAAAATTACGTTTGTCTTGTGATGATGTATGTGAAAGAGCACAGAATCTTATACTGGGATTCATTAACCATACATAGGCTCTTCAAACAGTCGCATCTTTGTAGCAGTCATCTTAATTATTTTGAATTAATTATTTCAAGTGAATTAGAATTGAACATTTGAGAAGAGCTGAAATATGTACAACAGCATCAAACTTCTATAGGGGGTATTTTTTCAAAGTAGTGTTTATTATTCAGAAAAATCAAAGTTATAAGATAGGATCAAAGCAGCTGTGCTTCAGAATGACACAGAAGGAGAGCACTAGGAAGAGAATCAAGTATTCTGACCTACTTGAAGGCCCCTGGGCTCTCTTTAAGTTTTGGATGAATGCATCAGCAATGCAATATTACATCTCTAAAAACCAACATCTTTGGGGGGGAGCTTATATCAATGTTAATGTTCATTAAGGTCATGATTTCCTGAAAACAAGTTTTTATGTAGGGCAGTTAGAATCATAGAACCACAGAATAATTTAGGATGTCAGAAGGTCATCTTGCTGGCATACTGCTTAAAGCAAGGCTTTGATGTTTTCTTGGGTTGTTGTTAGGTTAGGGATCTGTAAGGGAGGATCTTAACTCCAAAAGACAAAATCTTGTCCTGTTAAGGCAGAAATCTCATCAACATTAATTTATGTCTATTTCAAATAACTATGTGTATTCTAAATGGTTATGAAAATATTTTCTTTTGCAATCTTCTCTTTATTACAAGCATCATTCTTGATGAATTAATTCATATTAATACTGTCAGTATTAGCCAGTATTCAGGATCCAGTAAATAAAAGAAAAAATCATGCTGTGATCTCTTGTAAATAAGACTGGTATTACCATTTGCTAACTGATATTTTCATTTTTTGGCCCTATTATATCTGTATTACCTGTAAGAATAATGTCATTTTTCATTTATATGTGTAACTAAACAAACAACAACAACAAACTCACAACAAGCAAAGCAGGAATTAATATGATTTTTCAGGAAAAAAAAATAATAAAAAAATCTTACGGAAACTACTCCAAAACCTGCAGAACTAACAAAAATCACTTTTTTATACATTTCAGTCTCCCCAGGATTTTATAGCAAAGATTCAATTCAGCATTCATTTCAGAGTTGTTCTTGAGAGTTATAAGGAAAGTTGTCCTTTTGTTCTTTAATTTTGCTGCATGATGTAAGTATAAGTCATTCATCGTTCTATTTGGGCCCTGTTGATCCTACGTAAATTAGTTTTTGTTTTCAGTGTTGGCTAGAGGTTTTTTGATAGCTGAAGAAAACATCATGAAGTTGTTTAGGGTGAGAAGAGGACAAAAGCAAGTAAATATTTTATAATGGTTGCATTTGATCAGATTGTGTCTTCTCTGTGCTAATGCACATATAATTCCCCTTCCCGGCTACTCAAAATGCAGCTATCAATATTTTCTTGATCTGGCCATAATATTTTTACACTCTGAATCCTCGCATTGATCCCCTTGTTTTGTTGCTGACTGCAGGATCTTATTAAGTTCTAGTGAATGTCTTATTGACAATCTGAATTTTTCACATCCATCTTGAGTCTCCAATCTTTGGTGTATTTTCTGCAGATGGAAAATTCTCCTTTACATAAGGTACTGGCCTGGTAGAACTGTCTGCTCTCCTTTTTCCCTGAAAATGTACTTCTCATAGGGTGTTACAACAGGAAAACTAGCTAAGAGATTCAAAACTAGATAAGAGATTCAACATTTACTTTGCTTTTACTATCTCTTTTTACAAAGTGGAAGCTCTCTTCTCAGAGATCTGGGTCTATAATTTGCCACATTTTAAGAACTGTTCAGATTTAAATTCAATAAACTTAGAGTAGTTATTTGCTATTGGATTCAAACTGGGCAAAACTTGTTTCAGTATTATTTGATTCAGAATATGTTTTGTGTTAAACAGTTTCCTTCTCAGAGTAGAATATAAAGGTTTACTCATCTCCGTTGAGCTATTACGGATGCAGGAGATTTTGATTATTTCCCAGTTAAGATCCAATCCCAGCACCCAAATCAAGGAAATTCAACCTCTTGCTATCAAGTCACACATTTGCCACTTTGATTTCTACAAACTAGTGACACCAAAGCTGAAAATACTCCACATTGTTTTTATGTATATTTTTATTTTTCTTTCCAACAATAAACCACTTTTTAGTCAAGCCATTGAACATTGCCAACAGTAATTATGTATTTTTGTTCTGTCCCCTTTCCTTTTTCTTAACTCTGACTGCAGCCTTAAAAGACAAGGTACCATGGAAACTGCCTGATCTAAGTTTTTCTAGAATACAAGTCACTGCTTTTCAACCAGTTTGCCATGATTCAGATTAATGAAAATTTCCTGGGAAGAAATAGATATTCTTAATCATGTGTATTTGATCATGCCATTTACAAAACAACGTAGCAGTGTGACATTCACCACTGCACCAAAGAAAACTAGGGCATGAACTACATGAATCTATTTTCAGCTGTAGAAATTACCACTTTTTCTTTTACTGGCAATCTTCCCAGTTCAATAATGATTAGCAAATTAGTGTGTAGCAAACAGTTGTGATGCATAAACTTTCTCCAGCTGTTGCCAAGTCAGAAATGAATAAAATCACCAAGAGGCTCACAACTCTTTTATGAGTTTTGCTAGAAGCTAAACTTAATTGGCTAACTTAATTTCTGCATTTACAGTCTTGACTGTCCAATATGAAACAGTGAAAGTCACTGAATACTTGACTAAACGACCACCAAAGCCTTCTCCCACAGCTAGAGCTGCCAAATCAGTGAAATGTCTGTATTGATGCATCACAACCAAAGGGGGTTTACCTGGCCTGTATGTATGTATAGAGAACACAACAGTGGGTTTGAAGGATGCTGTAATATACAAGGACATGGAGGTTCTATTTGTTGAAGATTTCTATTTATTACAGATCACCACAAATCACCACTAGCAAGTATACTAAGTTTAATAAGGCAAATATAGAGAGATATATAATAAATTATTAGAAATATTGCGAGAAAAAAAATAGTAGTAGATATTAAAGGTATAGAAACAATTAATAGTAGCAACAGTTAGAAACAGTAAAATCCTTAATATAGCAACAAATATGAATTAGTATGACAGGTTCAACAAATTTATCAATAATACTGTAGTTGTGAATATATTTGTTAATAACCAAGTTAGCAGTATTTTGAAAATATGCATATCAATACTATACCTATCACAAACATATTTGACACTTCTATACTTATTAAGACTATACTAATATACTTACAGATGTATATGTTCATAAAATCACTGGTACTGATCACATTTAACCAGTCCCAGAAGGGGGCAAGTCAAGGTCATAGTGACCTCAGATGGTCTAATAAAACTGATCTCAGAGACCAATCTTTCCCCTAGAAATTAGCCCAGAAGGGAGACCAAAGCAATGGAGAGAGTCTCACTTTGAAGCTGATCCACACCTATGGGATATGTAGTGCTGCATAGTTTATAGGTCAGTCTGATGTCAGCGTCACCAAGTTAACTTATTCAAGTGAAAGTTCAACCTATTCAAAAATAATATAGAGATTAATATGATATATGATATGATATGATATATGATATGATATGATATGATATGATATAATATAATATAATATAATATAATATAATATAATATAATATAATATAATATAATATAATATAATATAATATAATATATAATATAATATAATATAATATAATATAATATAATATAATATAATATAATATAATATAATATAATATCAAAAAGCACATGCAGTACAAGAAGTGAGAGGAGTTCCATTTGGGGTAAAAATCAAGCCCTTTTTATACCATTGAGACATAAGGGGGGGTTAGGATACCACCACATGCTGTTAATTTTTATCTTCCTTCTGAAATAACTAATAGATGCTGTTGCATCTTATTTTCTCTTGTTTTCTTTAAACAAATTTATATTTCTTACACCAATTCCCACTTTCTCAGGCTTATTTTCCCTTATTTCAGGATATTCTTCTCAGGTGATAAGTTATTCCTCAGTTTCTTGTTTTGTCTTTGTTGATGTAGTCTTCAGGATGTCTCTGCTTCTCAGAGACTGCACCCCTCAAAGATGCTCCCTGGTTCCTACATCCTGTTCCTAGGTAGCAAAGACCAAGTTCCCAGGCAGAGTTCCCAGGCTGGCAGACATTTCCTCCTGTCAGAGTTTAGCAGCCATTTTATGTCAGTAGTTTCTCATCATAGTCAGGTTACCTCTGTAACTGCTCCCATCGTGGTGCTACTTCTAATAGCATTTTAGTACTGGTTGCACCTTATATTTCATAGCTGCCAGAAAGAATTGATAAGTACCAGGAACTCCATCTCACTGCTCTATCTGTGCTCCTTTTCTGATTGCTTTATTTTGAAAACTTCCCACAGAGGTCACATAATCCAGCTCTCAATATGATACTTTCCTTCTCAAATCAGTAGCTCTGTGTGTCCTTCACTGCTTTTTCTGTTTTTACTGTCTCCAAGGATACTTTCATAGCAGACATTTTTTTGTCCTATCCAATGCCTGTTTGTAACACTGGGAAAATAAATAAATAAATAAATAAATGGATTCAAAAAATAAATAAATAAAAATAAAAAAGATCTGTCTTTGGAGAATCTAGACAATCTAGAGATGTTCTCTGGAGAATCTGGAGATATAGCCAGATCGGTTTCTTCACTTGAAATTAGAAGCATAAAAACATGGAAAATTCTGAACTCAGAAAATTCTGAACTCAAAGTTTGAGTTGGAATTTTTTGTCCAACAAAATTCATATGCAGTCTATGTCCCAGTTCCCTTCTTCAGTTGGTCCAATGTATAAATATTCCCTCTAATTCTGAAATTTATTGGATGGGACATGCAAACAGACCATTAATACTGTTTAGTGTCAGTTTCTTGACCAACCTAATAATGTGTTTTCTTCTGACATTGTGCAATATAATTTTCCAGGATAAAGCATAGAAGCAAATATGAAGGGTAAACCACTTTACTTCATAAGTAGATCTAAGTGAAGAAATGATAACAATGCATTTCTTATAATCCAATTTTAGGGAGATGCCAAAACCAGAATTCTGGTGCCAGAGACTTTTTACTTCACACTGAGCTGCTAAGAGTGATATCTTGAATCTCTGACTAGTTAGAAGTCCTGTAAGCAGGTGTGATGCTTTGATAACAACCATAATGCTTGCTTAAATATTCTGTAGATATCCTTTTGCTTGCAGGCCTTGGAGAGGACCAAAAGCTGACATATTTGTCCTGTATAAGCTTCATTACATTTTGTTCTGTATCTTTGTTTATGTGAAATTAAAGGCAAAATGCATTATTGTTGTGAATAAGACTGATGTAGGAGTTACGCATTTGACATACTTCTGTACTGAGCATTATACATTTCTGTATAACATGCAACAAAATCCAATGCAATTTGCAAGTTAGAAATACTACATTAAGCTATGAGGTATATGGAGGGACACTAAATTACCTTGTTACATTGTTATTTTTTAATTTATTAATCTTTGTTTTTATTTATTAATTACCACGTAGATATTGTAGATACATGTAGAAATGAAACTGAAAAAACCATATATTTTGTATAGTTTGACTCATATGGTCTATATATATAAAGTATTATTATTTGGATATGTCCCTAGTGTGTCTCTTTTCTGTGACCTGTGAGGAATTTTATATAATTTAAGGAGTACTGATACAACTCATTGCTAAGTGCTGTCTGCTTTTTTTTTTTTTTTTAATAAAAATATATGTTTTTCACTTTTGATAATGTTAAGGTTTTCCTTTTCTTCTTCTTCTTCTTCTTCTTCTTCTTCTTCTTCTTCTTCTTCTTCTTCTTCCTCTTCTTCTCCATCTGTTCTCCCACTGTTCCTTTATTCCCAACTACTACATCACAACTGCTTTGTGCTGATAAGCACCGAGCTCCCCTTTTCATCAAACTGTTTTAGTCCCAAGACTCCATTCTTGAGAAGTAGCAGCTAGTGCAAGGCCTGTCTTTATGTATGCAAAATCAATTTTTTCTTCCCCATGCAAATGATTTCCCTATACAGACTACAGTACTACTAGCACTGAAGCAGACTGTTTTTTCACTCCTCTATTTATTTTTATTAAAGAATATATCAGTCCCATATAAAGTACCTATGTATGCTGTTGTATTCCCCTCATCAAGATGTTGTTTAGTAAGGAAAAAACAGAACTATGTGAAACTCTGCATATAACAGGTAGCATTATCCTCAGCTATAGCATTGTCTGAAACAGAGCTACCAAAATCCTGCAGATGGGTGTAACACACGTGCCATAACATTATGAACAGTGAGCTATTGAATTCTCTTCTGGAAAGTGTGAGAAAATTTACATGATTGTCATCCACCAGTATTAACTTGTACAAGGAACTGATTAAGCATACCAAAAGGTAGTTGTTTTCTGTTTGTTTGTTTGTTTGTTTTTAATGATAAAACAATCACTCCACTTCCTGATCCTCAGAGGACAGCTAGAAAACATCTCCAGAAAAGCAAGCATAGGAAAGCTTTAACTGTGCAAGACACTAAAAATCCAGGCTGGAGAGGAGTATTAGTCTTAAAGCACATTATAATCTTCCTGTCTTCTCTTGACAGCCCCTCCATTTACCACTGGTGATAAATAACCTGCCTCACTCTTTTATCCATAGGAGATAATCTCTTTCTCACCTTTCCCTGCTATTATTCTTCCCCCAAAGCCAACCTCTGCATTTTACATCTACCTTTTCCCCTTGGTGACTGAACTAACATTATCTAGTTAAATTCAGAGCAGTTTTTCTCAGCTTATATTTGGATTTGAAATTTGCTGTTTCTAAGCATTTCTAACCCAAAGTTTACCTCTTATTTTCTAAATAAACCAGTAAGTTTGGACTTTTCCCATAAACCTTCACCACACCAGTCTTGAGGTCAACTTGTTAATTAGTCTCCTTCCAAATGAGTGATTATTTCATAAGACACTAAAAATTTGTGAGCCCCCAGGTGCTCCTGTTAAGATTCTAGGTAAGAAGAAATGATCACTATAAAGACCAAGATCATTTAACAAATCAGTTACTAGCACTAAGTAATTGAACTGTAGAGTTTCAAGGTGGGGTATACATTATTCCTCATGTATATTTATGAAAAGTAATTTTAAAGGAAACATCCATACACTTTGTTATTTTGTTTTGTTTTGTTTTAATGTAATGTAGCTAATTCTTCATCTTTCTAAAGGTTTCCTCTTAGCTATGACTGAATTTTTTTTGCATACGGGAGCATTTATTTCTATATGAAGGGAATTTGGCTACATGGATGCTCCCTGAGGGCTGCGAGACTGGGAGAAAAGTTTCTTTTCTTCAGGGATGATTATTTCTATTTCTTCCTTCACTTGACATATTTACATCTTAATGAAACACAGTGTTCAAAACAAATTAACCTTATCACCAGCACACCTCTCCCTGCTACTATTACTATAACCTAATTTTAGCACACACTATTAAAAGATATGCACATAGTACTTGTACTCCTTAGGATCAGAGCCAGAAGGCAGAAAATGTGCCTTGAAACATGTTTAGCTTCATAGACTTTTCAATTTCATCAGCTATGACAGCCTTTTGTTTACATAATTTTACAGAGAAATCCAGCTTTGAGTGATATTTTCTGTCTGGGAATATTGAAAATTTTCTTATGTGGACTGACGTTTTGGAAATAGAAGAATGGCTCATAACTACTGGAAGAAATCAGAGAGCAAAGCAGGCTTAGAGAGGGACTTTCCAATACAATCTGGTGGTAAGCCACATTTCATTTTTAGCCCACACTTCAAACTTCAGGTCAGTGCTACTAAACCATGACAAAGACAGTCTTCTGCTACCTTTTCAATGTTAAGGCTGACAGTGCAAAACAAAACCAAACATGGCTAGGAGCATAGCAGAAGGAATGGAAAACAAATTCTGCACTTCCAAAAGTATTCAGATTCCAGCTGAAATTTCAACACTGAGGTGATGAAAATAAAAGCTGAATGTTCAGACATTGTATTGTGAGTTATCCAGTATTTCTAAGTGATTCTGCGAGATTATTACAAAATCATTCAAAACGGCTGCTCCACAACATACCCTTTTAAGGATTATTTTAATCTTGGTTTTTAAACAAAAGTAAACCACTATAAGGGAAATATCTCAAAGAGGTTAGGGCTGATTAAGGTACAGATTCTCAAAGGGCTTTCCATTGCTAGAGACTAAGAGAGTGTGTATAGGAAACATGTCCGGGCTTACTGTGGATGTGTTACTGCTTCAGAGTCTATTGAGGGGAAGGTATGTGTGAAGGTGTGTATGAAGGTGTGTTGGGTCTGTCTGGGCAGGAGTCACCTTTCCCTGCAGCAGCCCACACAGTGCTATGCTCTGCACTCGTAGCTGGAACAGCACTGATATCACTCCAGTGTTGTGTCTATTGCTGCATAGTGCTGGCACAGCATCAGGAGTCCTTCCAAGCCCCCAAGAGCCAGCAGGATGGGGGTGGGCAAGTGATGGGGAGGGGACATCGCCAGGGCAGCTGACTTCAAACAACCAAAAAGATATTCCATAACACCTGATGTCACACTCAGCAATAAAAGGGGGGGGGGAGGTTCGTGAGGGAGGGGGCTGTTCCTCCTGAACAAACCACCACAGTCTTTTTTTTGGTGCCCAACGTGGGGCTTGAGGAATTTGAGATAAGGATGATAGTTGATAGAAGTAATGGGCAATATATGGACTGGATGATTGTTATGAAAGTACATGTTGTAAAGAATTTAAGAAAGTGGTAACTGTGAAAAATATGTTTCATGTTAGTGTGGTGAAGGGACAACGGGTGGTGTGTGTAAAATGTCCACCTTGTCAGTGCTGTGATGATATTATGTTTATTTTGGTGTGGGGAATTCTTTTGATGTAAGTGAAGTTTGTGAAGATTGTGATAATTGTAAAGTAAGAGTATATTGTGATTATTCTTAGAAATGCTTTTAACAGAGGTGAGGGGTCGAATGTAGTGGGTTTACGTGGCAAGGTTTTGATAGCAGGGGGCCATAGGGGTGGCTTCTGTGAGAATGACCTAGAAGCTGCCACATGTTTGGTAAGGGCCCCACTGCTGACCCAAGAGCCGAGCCAATAAACAATGTTGTTTCATGCCTCTGTGAGAGCATATTTAAGACAGGGGGAAAAAACGCTGCACCACACAGCAGCTGGGAGAGTGAGAGGGGTGAGGAACAGCCTTGCAGGCACCAAGGTCAGTGAAGAAGGAGGGGGACAGCCTGCTTCACCATGGTCCTCACCACAGGCCGCAGGGGACTTCTGCTCCGGCGCCTGGAGCACCTCTCCTCCTCCTTCTTCACTGAAAGGAACAGTAGTGGTTTGAGGTAGAAACTGGGAAGAAATGAACAGTAAAAATGACCAGTCACTTGTCTAGTAAAAACCTGATGAGTAATGGGGTCCCTTGAAATATCTAGCAGGAATAATACTGTCAAATATTTGCTTGGTTATATGAAAGAAATAGAAGAGCAAAGCATTGACATTGTTAGAAGAAGCATCTGTTGTGAAGAACAAAAGTGACTGTTTTCCCTGCTTCTTCTCCCTCCTTTCTTCCTGCTTTCTGTTTATGATTTGATAATTTATTGGCCCAAATCATTTATTTCCAGGTAGTTTCTCCTTTCCTTTTTTTTTTTTTTTTTTTGTTCAGTTTGTTTGTTTATTCATTTTTTAACAGTAGATGTAAAATCACAAAGAGGTACACAGTTATTTCACTTCTGACTACACAAAATTGAAGCTCCTTTCTATTTCTGTAGTTACGGGCATTAATAAGCTTCTGTACTGTTTGCAAGTACTTTAACCTACAATCTGGTTCATCTCAAAGGTGAAGACCTTGAAATACCATGCAGTTGGTTGCAACACTGTAAGATTCTTGGTGATGTCTTGCTATCATGCTATCAAAGTGACTGCCAGGAACTTAATTTTATTTAGCAGCTGTAAGTTTTAACAACACAGCTGTTAAGAATGTAATTGCTAGAAAGTGGAAGGAAAACCAACCAACCAAACAAACAAACAAAAACTGCTTTCTGTCTATTTCAAGATAAACTTGTGTTGAAATGTACCTGATGACTCCAAAACCTTACTCCCATTTGATGTGTCAGTCAGTCCTTGAACCTTTTAAGACTTTATATGTCACTGAAAGATATTGGAGAATTGTACAAAAAGATATTGGAAAATCTTAGAACAATTTAGATTGGAAAAGACCTTTAAAATCATCAAGTCCGACCATCCAGCTAACATTAAAAGTTCACTGCTAAGCCATTTCACACATCTCTTAAATACTTCCAGCAATGGGGACTCCGCCACTTCCCTGGACAGCCTGTTCCAATGGTTGACCACCTTTTCTGTGAACCAGTTCTTCCTGATATCCAATCTAAACCTCCCCTGGTGCAGCTTGAGGCCATTGTTTCATCTCCTATCAGTTGTCACCTGAGAAAGAGACCTGCACCCTCCTCCCTGCAACCTCCTGTAAGGTAGATGTAAAGGGCATTGAGATCTTCTCCGAGCCTCCTTTTCTCCAGACTAAACAGCTCCAGTTCCCTCGGAAGCTACTTGTATGTCTTGTTTTCTAGTCCCTTCACCAACTTTGCTAGTCTTCTCTGCACACGCTTGAGCAACTCAATATCCTTCTTGTACTGAGGGAGAGAAAACTGAACACAGTACTCAAGATGTGGTCTCATCAGAGTGAAGTACAGAGGGGCAATCATTTCCCTAGTCCTACTAGCCACCCTGTTTCTGATGCAGTCCAGGATGACATTGACCTGGGCACACTTTTGGCTCATGTTCACCTGGCTAGCATCTAATATCCCCAGGTCCTTTTCTGCTGGGCAGCTTTCTAACCACTCTTCCCCAAGCCTGTATGGGGTTGTTATGACCCGAGTGCACCACCTGACACATAGCCTTGCTGAATGTCATGTGTTTGGACATGGCCCAGTCACCTAGCCTAACCAGATCCCTTTGCAGATCCTTCCTACCCTCAAGCAGATCAACAGTCCCACCTAACTTTGTGTTGTCAGCAGACTTAATGAGGGTGCACTCAATCCCCTTATCAGTATCATTGAAAAAGATATTAAACAAAACTGATCCCAGTACTGAACCCTGGGGAACACCAGTTGTGAACAGCCACAAGAAAACTGAGCTTGCTCAAATCCTCTAGGTGTTCAGATTCCAATAGCTTGTGTCAGATTACATTTTCTCCTGAAACAGCTGTCTTTGGTGACAAGAGCTATTTAGTTTCAGTGGTGTTTAGATAAGAGTTACTGTCCACGTGACAGCACTTACAAATGCAAAGCATGTATTTCAAGTCCACATGACATTTCCAGAACTTAGGAACACAGTGTCTCAGTTTTCATTTTTCTTATCAGAACAACAACATCAGCAAAAAATTTGAATTCTCCCCTCCCTCCTAAGGACATGTGTTTTCCCTTCGGGAAAAAAAAAAAAAAAAAAAAAAAAAAAAGGAAGAGTTAGCAACAAATCTGAAGCAAATTGAGCGAATAGTGCATTATTTTTTGTTTTCATCAAGATCTGCTTATTGATTGTATTTTTCTCAGTACACATTTGACTTGAGATCCACTCCGGCAAAGAAAAATTATTCTTTTTTTTTTTTTTTTTTCCCTAATGTTGTCTTGTATACTTTAGTTTCAAAAAATAGATTTTCTCCTCCAAATCTTGCATAACCAAACCTCCTACAAAGCCATGCAGTCGTTTCTTGAGTCCTGTAAACCAGTGTCCTGGTTTCAGTTAGAACAGAGTTAATTTTCTTCCTAGTAGCTGGTAGAATGCTATGTTTCGGTTTAGGATGAGAAGAGTGCTGATAACACCCCAATGCTTTAATTGTTGCAGAGCAGTGCTTATACTAAGCCAAGGACATCTCAGCTTCTTGCTTTGTCCTGCCAACGGGCAGGCTGGGGGTGCAGCAAGAGCTGGGAGGGGACAGACCCAGGACAGGTGACCCAAACTAGCCAAAGGGGTATTCCATACCATCTGACGTCATGCTAAACAATATATAGGGGTGGCTAGCCGGGGGGGGGGGGGAAGCAGGACTGCTCGGGGTTAGGCTGGGCATCAGTCAGCAGGTGGTGAGCAATTGCATTGTGCATCACTTGTTTGTACACATTATTATTAGTAGTACTATCATCGTTGTACTATTATTATTATTGTTATTATTATTTTCCTGTCTTATTAAACTGTATCTCAACTCACGGGCTTCACTTTCCTTTTCTCTCCCCTGTCCCAGAGAGGGTGGGGGAAGGGTGAGTGAACGGCTGTGTGGGGTTTAGCTGCCGGCCGGGTTAAACCACGACAGTCTTTTTGGCGCCCAACGTGGGGCATGAAAGGTTGAGATAACGGCAGATCTGTGTGTTAAACTAAACCAGAGTGTGTTAAACTAAAATTGGTATAAGTATTAGACCTGCTAACAGTTACTTGTCATAATGCTGATTGCTTTAATCTCAAGTCTGCTACGCCTGTTTTCCAAAATTGAGTATTATAGCGCATTATTTTCTGTATGTGCTCTCTGTCATGTTGTTTATCCTCTCCGGGCCCTGGTTTAAGATCATTATGGTACTGTGTATTGGAACAGTGGCTTATGAGATTTTGAGATATCTGGTCATAACTCTAACTTGGTATTTGTACTCAGTAACATCGTCGACTCTATACTTTGGAAATCGTATCTCAGAAACTATTAGCAATTACACCTGTTGCCTTTTTTCATCAGGGAGTCAATCTGTGGAGGGGAAAGGGGAAGATATTTTTCCTTACTCGATCACTCTCCCTTTCTTCTTCACCACCCCCTTATCCTCCTTGATCACTCTCCCTTTCTCCTTCACCACCCGCAGGAGTGGTGATTACCACTCCATACGATTCCATACGTCGTATTGATATGTCTAAAAGTATGGTGGTGTTTAATACTTCATTCACAGGACTTGATTAGTATTTCCCAACTTACATTAAACCTCTTTTGTCTCTTTTATATTCAGAAGTGATTACATTGCTGACTCAAGACTTAAGTGTTAGCTATTCCAATGGAAACATTATATTCTGAGAAGAGCCCATTAAAATAGCAGTATGTTATACATTCCAAGTGGCACCAGATTGGCAAAAGAAAGGGTGGCAAGGTATATCAAAAAGGCAGGAAGGTTAAATTATATGAATTTAGTTTGGAGACCCTGATGTTTTTTCCAAAATAGTTTTCTAGTATTGTAATCAAAGTATTAAACTTTTCATTTATAATGTAAATAAAAGTACTAGTACACCTTGGCAAATGTCTCTACTGATTTTTTTTTTTTCATTGAAAACTTGAACTTTTTGGTATTTTATTTATTATGTGGATTTATTTTTTTCACTAATTATATCCTTTTATTTATTTATTTATTTATTTAAATGGGAAATAATTTTTCATTTCTCAGATCGAAATATGTTAGGTAACCTGTCAAATAAAAGTGCTGCATACATCTCACTTTACCACGTTTCTGAGCTGCTTAATTTGACTTTTTTTTTTCTTTTTTTTTTTTCCCTGTAGATTTGCATGGACTATTGAGGTACAATCAATAAGGCAGGTAACAGCAGGCCATCAAGAAAGTGGCCCACTGAGAGAGACCAATTTTAAGGAAACTAGAAAGCATGAGTAATCTAAATTTCTATTGAACACTGCAGCGGAAAAAAAAAATCTAATGCAAATTAGCTTTAAACTTTCCTAATGCAAAGTGTTTTTGTTGTCTGACCAAATGGGCTGTTTAGATCTGTTTGGGCCAACCCTGGAGCAACCTTGAAGTCATATTCTCTGATGGACATATTTGGGTGTAGAGCAGATGTTTTTTTTCCTTCCAAGTGTTTCAAAGAGAAATGCAAGTTCTCCTAACTTGATGGGGTGAATTTTAGCATTTTACCGATTCACTGAACCACATTTATTGATTCTTTCATGCTACACTTTTGGTCATTTGATACTCTGATTACCAAGATAGTTTATAGAGATTATTTGGTTTATCCCCTTCACATGTATTGAAGGGAATTGTGGAAATTGGGGTAAGTACCGAATGACTGGAGAAAAGTAAATATTCTACTTGTTTTAGAAAGATGCTAACAGGTCAGCCTGGGAAACTGAAGGTTGATCGGCCTGATGTTTGTTCTTGGGAAAACCAAAGACTGAATTGCCTTGGAACACATTTATGGGATGTGTGTAGAAGGAAAAAATGACTGGAAACAGACAGCATGATTTTACAAAGAGTGTATCATGCCTGACAAGCCTGATTACCTTCTATGTATGATAAAACAACTGTACAGATAAGCAAGGGAAGGGTACTAGTTTTCATTTACGTCAGCATTAGAAAAAATTTAATGCTCTCCAGAACAATCTTGTATCCAAATTAGCGAATTATGTTCTGTATGGATGGACAGCTAGATGGATTGAATAGTTGGATGGTTGGGCTCACAGCATAATGGTTAATGGACCACAGTCCTGTTATCAACCTGGAGGTTGATAACAGGTGGACTACCATGAATGGCTATCGACAGGCATGCCTTTGCTCTGTAAAGAGAGACTTAGAGAACTGACCTTGGTCAGAGTGGGGAAGGGATGGCTTTGAAGGGCACCTAGTGCCTATAAGGAGAATATCAAGAGGATAGAGTCAGGCTCTTCACAGTGGTGCAAGAACACATGCATATGTTGAAGAGACATTCAGACTGAAAATAAGAGAAACTTTTTAATGAGGCCAGACAAGTAGTGAAGCAGTTTGTATTAATCTGCACACCCAATCTCAGGTTGTGCAGTCCCAAGACCTGAAAGCATAAAGCCTGGCTTGAGCTGAGAGATCTTGTTTCTGTGAGCAGGGCATTGATGACCTCCAAAGGTCCCTTCCACCTTGTATTATCTTCTTATTATATGTTTACATGAAAAAGCAATATATGGTAAATGTTTTCTGGCCAAGACATCGTTTCAGAGCTGAATTTCTTGAAAGTGAGAAGACAGATGTGTTTAGTCAATTTACTGGACAACTCAATAGATCCCTTCTAGATGATTTTTGGAAGAATTGAAATGAATATTGGTCAGCTTCGTGAGATACTTTGTACAAGTAGTGTCTCAGTGGTTTTCATAGAAGATACTGAAATACGCGGATTCTGGTTCTGCTGACTCTCTTTCAAGTCCTCTGTGCAAAGGGTATTTATGATTGGCTGAATGAAGAAGGAATATTTTAAACCACGTCTTTCTCAACTTCCCCATCCACAAAGAACATATTAAAATCTTTGCATGGTCAAGAGTCATCGGTATCATAGCTCATATTTCTGAGAGCTGAGCTGATGGGAAGCACTCTAAGTAAATCATAGAAGGGAGATGCCTGTTCTTTAGAGGTTTCCAGATTCTGTGGGATGGAAATGGATGAAGTTGAATCCCCAAGGATTTACATCACTAGTCCTTAACAGCTCATAGTCAAGTGTCTCGACTGTACAGTAGTCGCATCCTGTCCCAGGCCTCATGCTGCTCCTGTGAGGTATAGTAAGTCCTCCTGAGCTGTTTTAGAATTACAGTTTTGTCACTACTGTCTCAGGCAATAGAAATTTTACTATTTGAGTTATGAAGTAAAAACATTAAGGGGGGGGGAGAGGGTCGTGTTGCATGAGGAAGTGTCAATACTGTTAAAAGAAAAACGGATGATTTAATGGTTTACTTACTTATTTACTTATTTATTTATTCCAGATAGATTGGTTTTACATGCTGTAGGCTTAAAGGTGCTGTGAAAGATTATGCCATTCTCTTTTCATTGACTTCTGAAACTTACTGGTGGTTATCATGTCTTTACAGTGTTGTTCTCCCTTTTCTTTCCTCTCAAAAAAGAAAAAAAAAATAATCTACAAATATTTCCATTCCATGTACAAAATGCTACATAAATAGTAAATATGTGAACTCTGTAAATCCCCTCCTTATAATCTGACGATTCTCTATATTCATTTATCATTTACTTTCTAGGAAAAAAACAGGGCTCAGAGTTTAAAAGTGCTCTTAGCATCAGACAATGTCAGAGGAGAGGAGAGTTCTTTCTTTCCAGAGAGCTTAAACTTGGCAAAGGTTCCAGATATATTGAACGCAATATGCTACTTGCTGTGATAATCCTGTTTATGTGTTTCCATACCTTTTTGATATTTATTACAGTGAAAATATGAATATTTCTATGTAAAGACACTTTTACATAGTTTATACATTTGAAATTATGCGAGTGTCTGTAAGACAACTAAATTATTTCCTGTAAATAAGAACTAATGGAATTTTCTTCAAAGCTACAATGGGCCGTGAGAAGGAAGTCCAAGGTTGTGGTGTGGTTTTGTTGTTGTTTGGTTGGTTTTTGTGGTGATTTTCTAACATTTGAGTTCTAAAAACCTTGGAGAGGGTATAAGCTCCTCTTGTAGAGCTGGAAATAGAGAGGGCCAGACTTACATACCTGAGGGAAGGGCCACTTCACATATCAGAAATGGAAGTGGTGTAACGATCTGTTTGAACTCAGAAGATTACTTTCTTAATTGGATATGAAGTAGTAAAGCCTTGTTTCATGTTTATTTGGGAATATAGAAAAGTGATAAAGCATATCCCTGCAAAACATTTTTTATTTTAAAAACTTTTACCCGGTTTGGTTCTTAATGCAGGTATTTTGATGATTTATAAATTCCCTGTGATTTTAATGGTGCCATAAATATAAAAGTGATAAAATATGCAAATTAATGAATGTTTAACCAATTGAACAAAGTACCCCACATGTAAAAATAATTTATGACCCAGCTGAGCTGTAAGTGAATATGTAAATTAAATGGTTTGGGTTATGAAAAGACATGCATAAGAAGTGATTACTTCTTGCTTTCCATAAGCTGACACTTTTAAAATCCCTTGGCTCTCAAAGATTTTTCAAGCCAATATTATGAGAATGAAAGGGATAGCAAACTGCTAGCAAGTTTTTGCTCTGTTAGAGCTCTTCTTTGGATCACTTAGTAAGCAAAGGTAATACTCCTGTTTGAGTTCTGCTCAAAAAGTTTTTTTGTTTTGTTTTGTTCTTTAGTAAATAAAAAATAGTGTGACAGATAAGGAAGGAATCTAACAGAAATTATAAATGCAAACTGGTCTCAACATGAACTTAATTTAAAATGACGGTCAATGTAATAAGTGCTTCCCACAATGCATGTGAAATGTAAATCTTATGTTGTCAAAGTAAACAATTCCTGGATTACAAACACTCTCAACTGGCAAGAGAAGACCTGAGAGGAAATACTATGGATAGTAGTCTAAAAGGGCTTCTCACAAGAGAAGGGGCACATGGACCCCTTGGGGAATTCAAAGTCAAGATTGTGTCTCTCCTACATCAGTCCCCACAAAGGCTAGAAGAGCTGTATTGTGTTACCACGATTCAGTCCTTAATTCAATATTTGTCTTGCTTCTTTACTTCTCTTTCTCATTTCCTTTTTCTTCTCTTTCTTGGAACTGTGAACTTCCTGAAATCAATCAACAGACACCAAACTAAGCTACCAAGGAAACAATCTCCAAATTTAGCCAGTGTTCTTTGTGAAAAAGAGCTGAAAATTTCTGAAGTGGATATAAGCAGAGTTGTGACAACTCTGAACTATGCTCATATATGCTGATTAAGCATTTTTTCGGGCTTTGAACAATGTATATAAAAATAATCTCTCAGCTTGCTTTGATGGGTTCTCAATAGCACACCCTACCTCAGTACACAGCCTCGTTCCCTCAGCTATCCCCACCACGCAAGTTTCCTTTACACCTCTGACTAACTCAGCTTTTCTGCAGGAAGGATTGGCTGAGAAGTCCTGTACACCTACTCTCACGGTCCCATCCAGACTTAGACCTGGCAGGAAATTTAAAGTTCTCCAGGAACCATACGGAGATACTGAAACTTGCCTGAAAATGAGATTGCTGCCTTATGGCTTCAGTCAGAACATTTTTTGAGGGGGTGTGGATTGCAAGAGAGGTTGTGAACAATGCCAAAGCTAGACATAGCAATGAAATGAGAGATAAAAGTCACGCTGCACTAATCAGCAATCCATTCAGATACTTCAAAAATTAAGAAGCTAAGTAGAGCATACTGATTGAGAGAGACAGAGGTAGTTAATAAAGGAAGCTTCCACAGCAGCAAGTTTTTGTGTCTGATTCAGACTTTGTGAGGCCACAGATTCCTTTAAAAAAAAAAAAATAAAATAAATCCTATTTCCCTCAACAGCCCTGGCAATCCCAAAGGCTTCTTAAAACTAAAGAACTGTAAAAGAAACTAGTCTGCTTGCTTAATAGACCCTGTTCATGTTGGATTGTGATTTACCTCCCCAGCAAAGAAAATGACATTCTTTTTGGAGTGTTTGGGTCATTGCTCACTGTGGACTAGAACAGCAGAACACAGAACTGGTTAGCGAGTGCCAACTGTAATTATGTTTCCCATAAGATGCATTTTATATCTGGAGCATATGAGCTCTTCCAGTGCAGATGTATTCTCCCACAAAGCAGAAAGGAATAAATGTATTTAAATATGGAGCTAGCAAAAATGTGGGGGGGAAAAGATAGATTTATTTCACTTGCAATATAGCAGAATTTCATTTTTTAGTATAAATGTAGAGTGCTGTGAGGTTTTACTGTATGTCTTAGTCAACTGCCTTTAGCAGAAAAGCCCTGAGAACTCTAATCTCACCCATACATCTTAATTCTTTTTAATCAAGCAATGGCTTTCCTTGTACTTGAAAATAGATACATGCAACATATTCCTGAGTTGTCAATAATACTAATCTTTTTAACAAATGGGAAATTTTAGTGAGTCCTAAAACAATTACATGATCAAACCTTCACATTTCCATATGAGTATTTGGCTAATTATGAGGCTCTGATCCAAAAAGCAAAATCAAACAAAAAAATTTTCATTGTGTATTTCAACCACAAAGAGAAAGAGAACAAAATTAATGAAATTTCAGGTCCTGAAACCTGTAATTTTGGTTACTGGGTGAGGGGATGGGAATGATCCTGTTTGTTACTTAAGTATTTATTTGCATGTGTGCCTCATGTCCCTAAAAAGGATTATGCCATGGTGCTCACAGCACCATCCAAGACTGAAATCTGTAAATCTGGGATTTAGCTTTAGATGCATACTTTTTAGACATTCAGTGATATTTTGTAGCAGAAATATTTGAGAATAGGGATTAAGATATTTATATTCTCACCTTTAATCTGATACTTTACATTTTGGTGTTGCAGTGAATGTAAAGTACCTCCCTTTCAGATATGAGAAGTCAATCTCTAGTCCTTTTGGTTATTGATATATATAAAAAATACATTCTAAAACTGTTGTTAAAATATCTAAGCATGGCTCCAGTTGAGGAAGGCATAAAATTTGCAAGATTCTTTCAAAGTTCATATATTTAATCTTCACAAGGACTCAGTTCTCTTAAGACTCATCATCCAATTCAGCTCAACAAAATTTTATTTTAACTTCAAGCCAAAATCTGACTTAGCACTTAGCACTTAGGTCAAGCTTCACTGATTTCAAGAGGAAATCTGGCAATTGGAGCTTGACTTCTAAACCTGTCTTTCCTTTTGTCCTCACCAACAACAGTAGGCACAATTTTGTTCTAAGTAATTGCAGACATAAATAATGTCAGTTAGCTCTCTGACTGCTTGACGGCCCAATCAGGATAATGTCTGTCTGACAATATCAACGTCTATACCTCATAATGTGTGAAAGATTGCAGTTAAGTTTATTTGGCCACAAAAATAATAATTAAAAAAAATAAAATTGCCTTTAGTGACTTGTCTCAGTCACTAAGATGGTATCCTATTTCACTCTTTTCTCCTTCCAGCTCTTCATACTATTTATTTTACTTTTCTCTTTGAATTTCATCAGGAGCATCTCTGGAATCTCTTTCCACTTATTCAGATGCTAGTTAATATAGAGAGAATGCAAAATTTAATTTTGAAAATATCCTAATACCTTCCCTATTTTGTTCTTTGTGTTTCTGCAGATAAGTTCAGGCTTATGTTGGTCTTTTTCTTGCTAACATACAGTTTCCAGGTGAAAATAAATAAATAAATAAATAAAACACCTCATATTAAATTCCCTACCTGTACTAAGCTATTAGCTTCCAGGAGAAAAATGTGTTTTGATGAATTACAGTAATACAAAAATAGTAGAAAAACTAAATGAGAATAATACATTAATATATCTACATTTATCTTACAGATCGTGCAGAACAATTATGTTTCTTAAATCTCTGGGGATCAGGGGCACACAATTAAAGGAATAATTCTTCTCTATTTGCTCCACCATCTATTTACAGCTATAGTAATTTGTACACAGCACATCGAGGTCTTTATTACACCTACAGGGCTATTTTCATTCAACGCCACTTAAATAGTAACATTATTAATGCAAAAACTTACTTTGCATTGTTTGATAAACATTTGTGATCTTTAGAAGCACTTAATAACATTTCTGTTTTCCATCTTCAAGATTAAAAGCATATGGATATTACCACTTTAGCATGCATAGGATAATCTAAGAGATAGTAAGTCTTTTTTGGTCAACACTTAGCAATTACTTGAAAAGTTTCTTATATAAAAATAAACAAATAAAGATTGTACATATGTATAATAGCTTGTCACAGTACCCTACCTTATAACCTCATATTCTTTATGAATATTTTTTCACTACTGTTTCTGAGGTAGCACTGTATTGTTTCATCTGTAAAAGAAGTAACATGTTGCCTGTTCATTTGTCCTGCTGTTAATGGATACTAAATACTGTGAGGTACTTAGCTGGGCAATATGCTTGTACTAATGTGTTCATTTTTACCGATTAAGTTAATCATGACCTGAAACTTGGATATCAGATATCATTACTATCAGATAGTAACAAAAGTAGCATCAGGGATCTGGATTCCTGCTTGTGTTGCAGAGATCCATCTCTCTGCCTGTAGTAAGAAGAGAGCTAGAATTTATTTCCTATGTTGATATACTATTGTGGTCCTCAAAGCAGCCTAGGCAGAAGACACTGTTGCAATACTAGTTTAAGAGTTACAGACAGAGACTCAATTCTTTTAGCTTTAATCATCTTATGTTACCTGACAACAAAGGAGTTGGGTCATACTGACCTAACACTGCCTAAATGAAGCTATTTGTAACACCACAGATCAGGTGAGAAAGGCAACTTCTGACAGGCAAGATCTTGTGAATTCCTGAGACTCAACTAGTTTCAGGATTTAAATTTAAACCGCAACCAGTCTCAAAGCTGAGCAGGTCATCAGCTTGGTATCCTTCCAGACTATCTGTATATTGGCATGTAGGATAGTGCAAGGTATTCATAATACCTTGAATTACCTTGTTAAGATAAGATCCAAGTTGCTGTAACCATCACGTGTGATTACTCTTAATCTGACTCATTAATGGGTAAAATACATTAATACATGCCTCAGCTAAACAGTTTTCGGAAGTCCTGTTTTCACCCGGGGCATGCATGGGTTAAGTTGATAAACTCTAATAACTCAAAAATGTTGTCACTGTAACGCAGAAATGTTTAATACTGTGCTTGTGCCCTTTCTACACCAAAGCATTAATTGGATTGATTATTTCAGTTTATCTCCACTTCTAGTTTTCTCTTAATCATTCGCAGAAAAAGAAAAAGAAAAAAAATAAGGATACAACAAGAAGAAATACATTTTCTCAGAGGTAGGCACATGAAATAAATAAAACATCAATAACTACAAATTTGCCTTCTTTAGCTGGGAGTTATTGCTCCACTTGTGCACATTTATAGAGGAGAATGTTGCTGTGGGTGGTGTAGAATGTGAGCCCTGATTCTGGTGCTCCACTCAAAGACCACACAGCAGCACACCAACAGAAAGCTCCTCACCTTGTTCTTCACTATGCTTATGCTAAGGCAGCCTGTCACCTCCTTTGTACATGAAGAAAGAGATCATGGAAGGAGAACAAAGCAGAGTCTTGAAAGAATGTCTTCTTGCTTTCTTGCTTTTCAAAGGCTACACAATTTCTCTTGGAAACAAAGAAATGTAAGTGTTGCTCCTCCCTGTTAGCACTTCTCCCCTGTCTTCCTGAAGAGGGAAAGAAGTAGAAACTAAAGCTGTATTATTTTGACTGCATTTTAAAATAGCTAGTGCAATTAGTCCAAACTACTATTGCAAGAAAACACATACATTAGTCAAATAACATCTGCCATTCAGTGCCTAAGCCTAAACATGAGCTGTGTATCCAAAAGCTCTTCTAGCAATTTCAGTGTAGTTTAATATCACCAGCGCTGAAGTATGCAAACAAAAGCAGACTAGTTCCAAAACAATAGCAGTTCTGATATTTCTGCTGTTTTTATTTAGGATCGTCCGCAACATTTTTGAGAATAAGGTCCCTTGTAGACCCAACATTTTAGGACTCATACTATGGGTTAATTTCACACATCCTGGAAATAATTTACACCAATTCAATTTCATGTATTTTAAGGACATCATATGAAGATTGAAGTTTTTGCTGTGTATTTAGGCTGATTTTCATATTCACTGGATGCTGTCACTCACTGAAGTATTAATCATCAATAAATGGAAGCAAGTATCAGTTAGCTATATGAAATTTCCAGTAACTACAGTAACTATATAAATATATATTTTTTCAACATGGGAAATTATTGGGATGGAGTTACACTTTTTTTTAATCACATTGCATTATTTTGTAAATTCTTTTAAAGCATTTTAATTTAAGACTCACTGATGAGTGCTTCCATGTTGGTAGGCTTATAGGAAATATATTATGTGAAGTAGCCTTGTGTGACAAGTCCATGTTCTAGATAATGGATCTCCATTTTTCTGAGACAGGACCCTTAAAAAGCATTTCAGCTTTAGCATCTGAAAACTGAGATATAAAAACATGTCATATGTCATACCCTGAAGTGCAGTGTATGATTGTTTCCCTATGAGTTCCAACCTCATTTCACAGTGCTAAGGTGTACAGAGAAGGGACTGTTCTTTGCTTTATGCCTGCATGGTGCCATGGTGGGACCCTGAGGTGCTAGAGAAGCACAAACTGTCAGGCAGACTGTGGCAAGTGCATTATTTCAGTGCTCAACAAATATTCCATACTGATACCATTGAGATCATTAGAGAATGGAAGAAGGAAGAATACATGACTTCTTCATGCTTCTAGTCCTTTCCTGGGATGTTCTGGGGTAGCTGTAGAATATTACAAATTATGGACCACAATTCTGTAACACAGGGAAAAGAGAAATAGCTCTCCCATTTTTCTTCTGGAGGGAGATGGGGAAAGAGGTAGGGATCAGAGTACTGACATTTTTTTTTTCCCAATTCTATGATGAAACATTGCATTGTTTCTGAAATGAAATGAAAAGCGTATGGAGACTACTCTTATCACATTGCAAATTAATAGCCTACCTTTCTGTTTCTTTTATCTTTAAACTGTGGATTTAAAGACTTTTTCTGATTCTCTTAAGGTATGCTGGTATAAGATATGTGCTAAATGTACTGCTTCAGTCTTCCCCTCTCCTCCTTCCCCCGCTTTACTTCTCTGTATAAACAGAGCCTTTGAAACCTGACACATCCAGGATATGAGTCACGTGTATAGTGATCTCTCTTTGATATCTATGACAACATGAGGAAGAGAACCAATCTGGCCTTGCTGCTGAGGTGATCTGGAAAGTGGGAGCTCTCTGCTGTCTGAGAGCTCCTCCCCAAAAAGATATATTACTTTCTTCCAAATTCTGCCAAAGTTCTTTTTCTTAATGACTGTTTGCTTACCTCACTACTCAAGAGTGGAAGACTTGTTCGCTAGTGAGACTTACTCAATTTTGTCTGATTGACTTTGTTACTGCTGTATTTCTGGTAGACGTTTTGCAGAAATCATCAGCTGACCCTTAGAAAAGTGGTAGCAAGAAAACATTACTTTGAAGGACTCACTTATTTTATATTGGATTATATCATTTATCATTGATAGTAGATAAAATGTGAACAGAAAGTTATACAGAGAAGGTATGGGAAAACAATGATCAAATAAGAACTCCTAGTAAATGATGCTGAGGTTTAATGCTATTGGCTATTATTTCTGGCTATCAAATCTTTTGCATGCTTGGTGTTATTAACAACCTTTGCTCAGTAGCCACCAAAGACTGAAATAATAGAATATTATGGGTTATGCTGGAAATATTAGCAGAGTCATGCAATCAAATTTATTATACTGTGGTGAGTTCACTCTCCCAGTAAAGTCACTCCCATATTTTATATGAAATAAAAATGGTTCATATGTTAAGTTTTTCAGTTTCTTAGTTGGAGAACACCAAAAATGAAAAACATAAACATGAAGCAGATACTTATAGAAAGTGCCTTTGGAGGGGAGAAGGGGAAGTGGGCAGAGGTAACAGGGGACAGGTGGGTATGTAACTCAGGTACTTTCATTTCATATTACAATACTCCATTCTGGCAGCAGAAATGTGCACTAATTGGACAATATGCACTGGACATTCTACCCTGTCATAACTGTATAGATATATTCATACTTCATTAAAACAGTAGCTCTGTCTAAAAGTACAGTAAACACACTCATATTGGTGGCTCTTTATTGTCCCTCCATGTTGCTCCTGTGGTCAAAAGACACAAATGTTACTTGTATGTAAGTGTATTTATTTATTTATCTTCAGTTCAAAGCTTCTGAAATAATGCTGTAGCCATGTGAAGCCCATCAAACTGGTTTTGGAGGCCTTTTTTCAATAGTTTTGAACTGAAGGATTGCACTGGAGATATGTGGGAGGACCCAAATCCATCTCATCTATACCATATTTATAATGGTGCTTGGCATATAACGGCCCCTGAACTGGGCCCAAGGATTCCTTCAGAGGGTGCTTGTTGCATCGTCTAAATTATGCCTGCTGTGCTCAGTTTTCCTCCACTCCCTGTTTATTTAGCTATGTAAATGTAGTCATAGGAGTCCAGCTGCTGTGTTGTTGCCCCCTTAGTGTAGTCTGCTTCCAGAACTACACAACCTATCTTAGCATCTCCAGAACCTTGTTCTTTTTTTTCCTGTAGAGAGGTCACACACAACCTAGCTTAGCAGCTCCATGACCATTTTTTTTCTGCAGAGAGTTTACACAGATTCATACACTAAGGTGATTATGCCTGTCGTACACCAGTGTCTGATGAGTCTGTATTTGCCACTGGCTTGCTGCTAGTCTGCAGCTGCTTTGGGTAGTTCTTAATTTTTAATACAGTTTGGTAATATAAACAGTCCACACAAAATCCCCGTCACATAAGTAAGATACATTCACATAAGTAAGATATATTTGAAATCATTTATTTCTTCTCAAAAAGCCTGTTTCCCAGGAACTGTGTCATATTAGTAAGGCAGATACAAGTTTTTCTTTAATATGTAAGCTTCCCTCGATGTTTGTCTTAATGCAGTTGTAATTTTATCTTTAAGCATAGTTTTCAATAGAAATCCATCAGAATATTACAAGATCTGAATACTCATTGTGTATACCCTGGCACAAACCCTTAACTTGAGTTGGCTCCATGCTCTCCAGCAGATACCTTTACATGCCCTCAGTCTTCTCATTCTGTCTTCCAAGAGGAGCTGCTTTTCCTATCATTCTTCCTCTCTTGTCTGCACACTACCTAGTTTGTTTATCATACCACCAATTCCTTAAAAAAAGAGTGCACCTCATGTTTTCTGTCAATACCAATTTTCTCTGAGCATAATAGAGTTTTGAGCAAGACACACAATTTAACTGGAACACAAACTAAAAATTCCTGTGGCCTTTCAAAGCTGCAATCAAGTTAAACATAAAGTATTTTATTTTATGAAGAGGGTGAAACATTTCTGATTTTCAAAAATTTTCAAATATTTGCTGTGTTGGGATGGGGCCTACTAGCTCCTATCCACAGCACTGATCAGTGAGGATTACTTGGAAATCTCACCAAGTTCTGCCAATGAGTTTTGTTTTATGGCATCTGACTTCTATAGGCTTGTAAAATCTGCATCGCTCAAACATAAGCATTTGCAAAATCTCCACCCTTAGAAAGCCTGTTTAATTAGCGTGACATTGAAAAAAAAAATAATAACTTGCCAGATTCTGTTATTCACATTTTGGTTTTCCAATAAGGAATGGAGATTTTATACCTGAATCTCAATTTTAATAAGTCAGAAAATGAAGACAGAAAACAGAAGGAATTCCTGAGTACACATGAAATTCTAAATAACAATACAGGCTTGGTATTTTTTGCACTCACTGTTCCTTGAACAGGCTTTCTTTAAAACTTTGAATGGCTCCATGCATTGCAAACATTACACCCCAGCCTTGCTTTTATGTTTCAAATTAGAATTAAAACCATTTATATGAGGCTCAAGCAGCCCTATCATCAAAGCTGAAAAGGCAAACTCTTCATCTCACACTATTTAAAAGAATATTAGAATTTAATTTTGATTGATTTATAACTCCTTTGTAAATTACTGGTTTATGTTAAAGAACAGGTTTTCTATTGAATCTAGGTTTGAACAAAATTAAGATCAGAAAGAATTTGACAAAATGCTTTAGAATTTCATATAATTTATGAATATTTTAGCATGGTCTTTACTGTATAGTTACTCCCTATTATACTGTATTCTAGGTCTTATATTCATTCATTCATTACTAAAGAACAATTTATAGTGAGTTCTTCATGCTCTAAGTATTATACCTTTACCTACGTTCTTGCTAGTTATTTCACATTCTTTTGTTGTTGTCGTCTTTTGTTGGGGCTTTCATTTTATGCTGGGTTTTATTTTTGTTCATTTCTTTTTCAAGGTGATCTTATAGATGTCTGTTGTATTACCGTTGATAGTTGTGATAATTAGGCAAATATAGATAGTTACCACTTGATAGATAAATTAGTAAGAATTGTTCTTGTTTTAAACAAATGAAAATATTAGTAAATCACACATATTTTAAAGGATAAAGGAGGTCTGCTAGGTGATTTAATTTCAGAAAACAAAAATTTCAGCTTAATAAATTGTTTTTCATTTTTAGTGGGTATCTTTCTTTTTATTTTCATTTTAAAGGATAAAAGAAGCCAGTAAACAAAGATCTGAGAATTGATCAAGCTAGGAAAATGTTCTTTTGGTGTTTTTGAGTCAGAAGTTTGAGAATAACCAAAACCAGATGCAGATGTTATTAAACAGATTATACTTAGGCTTGCATGAGCGCACAAAGAGCGATGCCTGTTTGATCCCATGCCTTCTCTCTACACCTGTAGATGGCTACTGTCTCTGTCCCAGTACTCCTGGAGTGAAAGTGGGAAAGAGACCATAGCCAGCAGTGCTGCCTGCTTGAATAGTTGAAGGGTGGGCTATAAGTCTGTCCTAATTAGAATCAGCTGCCAGATTCAAATTGTCATAAGCTCCTATTGTCAGTGTGAGGCAGTTGGCAGTTCAACTCTCCCATTGTCTCAGAGCATATGTGGCATACCCCATAGATGGCTTAAGACTAAGTTAGAGCAGATTGCATGTTAAATTCCTGATAAATATATGTTTTTCACCAGACAGAGTGCCACAGCTTACTGCAGAAGCTTTCAAGCAGAGATTTTATTTTCAGACTTATATTAATGCACATTGAACAAGGTCAAAGGAAATCATTGCATCTCTAGAAAGAGCACTGCTCATTACAATCATATCATAAAAATGAATCATCTGCAAGCTGCCTGCACTTACAGCTGTCTTGCTTAACTTATTGGATGGCACATCATGTGTTGTTTAGATGCAGTATAGGGAATAGGTGTCAGAAAAGATGATTTTACCAGGATAATTTAAATAGAACAACAACTGTTAGCTTGTTAGCAATAATTTCCCTTTTGGTGACTGAACAAGAAAACATTATTCCCCCATGAAGCTTTCCAACCTGCTGGCACCTGCTCCCTGCTTCAGCATCACGAAGCTTTAGTCAGTTGGTCTCCTGGACTGCTTGTCTCTGAGCTCAGGGCTATTCTTGCCAGGGATACCAGAACATCAAGAACATGTTTTCATCTTACTCAAAGTGTAATTCTTGCTTTGATGTCAAAGACTAAGAATGTACAGAAGCGGAAATGTTACCTAGCCAGTTTTTTTTTTTTTTTTCTTTTTTTCCACCTTCCTCTGTCTTGTGCTGGATCTAATTCTCCCCAAAGTGCTTCATCTTTTCAGCTAGAAAAACTGTTCTGAACTTTTCTTATTAAACCTCTTGGATCTACTGGAGAGAGAGAGAGGGGAAAAAAAAAAAAAAAAAAAAAAGAAGAAGATGTATGAGAAAAGACTAAACAAACCTATGGCCTCTGTTTTTAAGCATTCTGTATTCTTATGAGAAAGACACCGATTGTATCCTCCCAGGTGGGTCAAATAATTGCAGGAATTTGAGTTTAATTAGCCTTCCCTGGCTGTTTAATTTTTTTTTTCTTTTTCAACAAAGTCAGAACCATAAACATGAAAATAAACAATTCTTGCTCAGTTTCTCATCATAGTGCAACATAGTCCAAAACACTTCTCAACTCCCACTCAACTTTCAGAAAACAGAGCATCTCACACAGAGCACCTGCCATCTTGCAGGATAGTGCCATATGTGATTATCTAGCAGATTTATGTAGAAATAGCAAACTTAAGACAGAGAAGAATGTTTTCTCTTACTGCAGGCTCTGCTTTACCACTGAATTAACCACTGCAAGTGTCTCTTTGTACCTTTTGTTGTTGTGATCTTTTTTAATAATCAAAAACACATAAGCAAGATATGTCAGAAAAAGTAAGATTGCAATAGTGATAAAAATACTTGAACTTGCAACGTTACTGATGCTTTTTGGTTTTGCCTTCAAAATCCAATCATATATCTTGAAAATGTCATTTATTTAAGGATGTTAAACACAATCTGGCTTCAAAATCATAATGTGTTTTTTTAATTTCTGTATCTCACAAAGTATACTAAAATATTTTAGCAAATTATTTTCCATTTTAATGGGATAATTTATCCATAAAATATTCATGCATTGAAGTTTATGGTCAAATCTCAACCAAGCTATACAAATTATAAAAGAAGATCTGGAGGAAGGGCAGGGTGTATTTCTTTCATAAACAGCAGGAATAAATGTTATAAAAGATGTGTATTTTAAGAGCCAACTGTGTTCTAGTCAGCTGACAGCTCTAGAATCTGTAGAGAGTGTCTATGAAATGCAGGAAAACTCATGACTTTTTTTCCTATGAATCATTTGATTCCCTGTCTTTATGTTGGAGGAAAAAAAAAAGCTTGCTACATATTTTGAACAGCAGCTGTCACCAAAACTGGCTTCTAGGAGAATTCATTAAAGTTTTCCTCTTATTTATTCTAAAGAAAATTCAGGAAATAATGATGCTATACTTAGTGGGGATAATAAGAATGAATAACACTATTCATAATAATCTTCATATCTATCATGCATTAGCATATGAACAATAGACATCTAATATTTTCAGCTGTTTTCTTTATTCCTTCTCCTTTTTGTGTACGAGACATGTCACTCTTCTGTGTTTTTTACTTCTCAGCTGACTACGAGGACTAGAGTATAATAAATCGGAATTATTTTACTCACTGTGGAAACCAGGTGTGCCATCCAACTGCCCAAATGGAGTGTTGCAGAATTCCTTGGAGTGCAGTTGTATAACCTGTAGAAGACTAATTAATTCAAATCATTTAAAAATAAAAGATAGGTTCAGCCTTTGCTATAGTCCCAAAGCTGCAGTAATTTATCAATTGGAACTAGTATTAACAAGGACCTGAGTTAACTGATTGAAATGAACAAGACTCCATGTGCATCTTGAAATTTTAGAATAATTCTCCAGTGCTATTCATCTTAATGACAGAGAAGAACATTCCTTAGTGTATGGCGGCTAGTGACCAATGTTTAATTCAACTAAATAAAGTTGTTAGAATAGGTAGAGTGTTCCATTTCCAAAATTAAACAGATTAAATAGATGTCCCAAACACAAATGAAGATCAGTTCAGATAATCTGTGAGAAGTCTCAGACATGCGACTATGTACATTCCATAGTTTAAGAAGAAAATAATAATAAAACAAGAAGGTTTGGGGAGGACAGAAAAGCAATGTGGCTATTAAAAAAAAAAAAAAAAAAAAAAAACTTTTAATTTTTATGACATATTAGTGATATTCATGTTAACACTGCTTTCATTATGCTTGAGACTTGTCCAGATTCACCTTCCACAAGCAGGCATGAGCAGAGGGCTCATAAAACAAAGAGAAAATTACCAAAATGGAAATCTACAAACTACATCAGAGCCAAATTGTGCTGGTAGGTGGCAACGTAAATCCAGTCTTGCATATTACAGAGGAGGTGAGAAAGGCAGCACTCTTTCTTCAATCTCACGCTTTCTTTTCCTGCTAGCAGGAAGCTCCCAAGTAGTTTTCTCACAAATGCATCCAACTCTCCAACTGGTTTCTATTTTCTCTAGTGAATGAAGGAAGTAGGAGGAAAGAATCTATCATTGACCTGCATGCATCATAATTTTTTCAGCAAACCTCTTTTACTTCATAAAATGGTGCTTCTTCAGGTCTAAAACATTTTGTGAAAATGCACAGGTTTACAGCAAGAGATCTCATAGGATCCCCAGGAAGGAAGTTAATCTTCACAAAAGGTGAATTTCAGAGGAGGTGAATGACTTATATGTTGAAACACTTGGTGCAGTGCTGTGTACCAGCTGCAGGTGGCTTGGTTCCAGATCTGGATGTAGAGTAGCTTCAAGACTGGCATTTGAACCACTGGGTCAGGCACCTACACTTTCCATGTGCTGAACAAAGAGAGCTGGGGATCCTAAAGAGGTAGGAGAGTGCATACCTTAAGTCACTAAATATGCTGGGGGAGGCAAGTTTATGAAGGCATGCATTTTATCTTGCTGAAGTGTCTCACCTTTTTTTTCCCCTAATGTTAAAATGTCAAACTTCTATTTTTCTTAACCAATTGCACCTCCATGAGGATTCAAGAAGAGTAAAAATACCCACCTTGCTTGCACTAGACTTTATCTAACACAAAGTCATTTCCAAACAGATGACTAGCCAGATCTTCAGCAATGCAAAATTACATCTATCATGCCAAAGCTAAAGGAGGAAAGAATGGAGTAGGTAAAAACAAGCAAGCAAACAAGCAAACAATCAAAAACACAACACAAACCAAGATGCATCAAATCTGAGGAATATAAGGACTATTCATATAAATGTGTGTTCCAGCTGATAAAAGGCAGGCAGTTGAAGATTCAGCATGCTTGCAAAAGTTCTCTTGTGTTCCTTCTACCCACTCTACCAGGCTGCTGTATTGGCCTCATGGCTGAAACATGGAAAGGGGGACATGACATGCACAGGAAGGGTTTAGGGAACTGTGGCTGTGCCTATGCCACAGGGTAAATGCACAGTGCTCCCCACAGTCCTGTGCCCTATCTGCCCACAGCACAGGATTTACCAGTGCACACTACAGCTCTCCTCATCATCTTCCTTCCCCATACTTCCTTTCTTAGCCAGCTAGGGGAATGGCTCATACCTTACATTGGTTTGGAGTTAGGTGATGGCTAAGGTCACTTTTCAAGGGACCAAGAAGGCATTATACTGAAATACTGAAATATGTCATATTTGCTGATGACACAACGCTGGGAGGAGTGGTGTGGAATAATTGCCTGAGGTAACTTGGAAATTAAACTGATATTCACATTTTAAAGAAAAGGTACATCATTGAAGAAGCTTCCAGGGTGGAGTTTAGCTGCACTATGTAAATGTTCCCTAGGCGTCCAACCTTAGGAGTTAATCACACTGTGGAAACTTGGTGTGCTGACTCTAAAAGGAAAAATACAGAGTGGAGACACCGTGGCTAGGTTCTGTGATAAGATGGGAACTTGATTGTTCTCATGCACACTGAAACTGATATAATAAGCTGCACATTGGCTACACTGCGCCAATAGCCTCTCATGTTTTTGACAAAATGCTGTACTTTAGTAAACTTTGCTCATTATAATATCATTATAATAGCAAAACACACCTCCATCCCAAAAACTACCCACCTCCAAAGTGCAATCACCTCTCACTGAGCATGCACTCTGAATTTCTGAGTCTATACCTTTAAACAAAAGCAAAGAAAACTTGCACCAATCGTAACCAAGATATGCACGACTAGAGTCACTCAAGCTCCACCTAAAAGACAAAAAATGATATAAATTGGCTTAAGAGAGGGAATGTCAGGGAAGATACCCTCACAAAGGATACCTTCTGACTTCTGGGATCAGTTGACAGGATGAGCCTCTCTTCTCCACCTTTGGGTAACATTTGAACACTTGGTTATGCTGAGTGCCTCCCCAGGTAACTTAGAAATCTCTATAGTGTTGCTTTATACCTTTTAATGCATTTATAGCCAGGCTGAGTTACTCATACTTTTAGTATTTGCATGTGCTTTGAAGACAGTGAATTTATCACTGTCATTCCAAAGAACCTGTGCACCTGTTGCTTTAATAAATTGCACTACTCATTAAATCTAGCTGTGCTAGTTCTTATTGAACATGACCAAACTGCAAGTGTGGCCATGGTATTTCATAGAATGTGACTAGATTGAGGATGTATTAAGTTATTTGTGAATCTGTAATCATGATAGTTCAGTACTCTGAATGCAACCAGACTCATAACTGCTAATTGGACATCATTCACAATTACTTGTGAACTGCTGGAGCGAGTTCAGGGGAGGGCTATGAAGTTGATAAGAGGATCGGAGAACCTTTGGTATGAGGACAGGCTGATAAAGCTGGGCCTGTTTATGCTGGAAAAGAGAAGACTGAAGGGAGACCTCATCAGTGTGTATAAATACCTGAGGGGAGCATGTCAAGAGGATGGAGCCAGCCTCTTTTCAGTTTTGCCCAGCAACAGAGCAAAAGGTAATGGGCACAAACTGAAGCCCAGGAGGTTCTGTCTGAATATGAGAGGGCACTTCTTTACTGTGAGGGTGACAGAGCACTGGGACAGGTTGCCTAGAGAGGCTGTGGAGTCTCCTTCTCTGGAGATATCCAAAACCCACCTGGATGTCATCCTGTGCAATGTGCTCCAGGTGATCCTGCTCAGTAGGGAGGTTAGACTAGGTGATCTTCAGAGGTCCATCCAACCTCAGCCATACTGTTATTTGTCTGAATGTGAATAGGTACTTCTCACTCTGAAGGTGGCTTTATCAACTGGGCCCTGTGCTATGAAGAGAGGGGACAGGTGAATGTTTGTTAGGAATTTGTGGTCACTTGTGTCTGCAAGTTCTACCTGAGCAGCTTGGCATTAAAAACACAGTGGCTTAATTCATGAAAAGCCCGTCAGTCACATTTACTAAATGCACAAGAGGTACTTTTAAATTCTTGCATTCTTGAAACACTTCTGATCTTTTTCGTGTATCTTTTAGCCTGTCTCTCTCTTCTTACTTGAATAAAAGAAGTGGGAGGATGAAAAAGAGAACAGCAAGGGCTGGAGAATCTCATTATAAATATACAGACTATCATCTGTAGGTGGTGATATAAAAATTACAATAAATGTTCCTGTTACTGTATATAGATATGCCTGTTTGGTCAAAGTCTGCTACTACAAACACCAGGAATATAACCACATACGACGTTGCTGAACGTCATTATCCTACTTGCTCCAGTAATCTCATTTGAAGCTCTGCCTTTGAACTCTTTTAGTTTTTGTGAATTGCTCTTGTCTCTAGAACTAATTTGTCAGTTGCTGGTTTTTGCAATCACTTGCTCATCCCAGCAAATGTTACACTGGAAAGGCGTTGCTTGAATTACTTTAGCTCTTCTCTCTGTGTGTCAGTCATACATTACTCTGATTTATGAGCTGTTGTTCATTTTAGATGAAGCCACCTGAATGGTTTGGTCCTTGTTTTTCCCCCTTTCCAGACCACTGTGAAATTTCCACATTCTGGTTTTAATTTTCAGGAATTATTGTCTTGTTTATGTCTCTTTTGCCTCACTAGGTAGGATAACCTTCAGCAACATCCAGTTTTTCCATAAGCTAATCAGAAGTACATACTTAGCCCTCCAAACAGTGTTTCACTAGTAACTCAGGTAAGTACCAGAATAACTCTATTAAAACATTAACAGTGTATATAAATATTCATCTATCAGTTCAAATAAATAAAACTTTTGATTAGTTTCCATTACTTTAAGAATGTCCAGAAGAATATAGGACTGTCTAAAAATATTTGTGCAATGAGATATTGATTTTGAGGAAGTTTTTGCAATAGAAAGGTTTATGAGATCCAGGGTGCTCTAGTCACTTCTGATGGCAGTTAGGAATAGAGATCTGAAATGAAAACCTTGTATTATTGATCTAAAAAATATGGTTTTGACAGAGTGCCATTTTTGAAACCAAGAAGATATGGGGTTTGTTCCAATGTGAAATACGAACCAATTTCAAAACCTTTAGAGCTCACAAAATTGCCAGATAGTCTGGTGCTAATGAGTAACAAGTCAGCAGGGACTCATGCGGTTACAAAGATTAGACTGGTGTTTGCTCATTTTTCATAACAGAATATGCTCTCTGAATAAGGACATCCCTGATTGGCAAGAAGTGTTGGTGTAATCTCAGTTACCATGTTTGCAGACGTCACTTCTTGCTCTGAGGACAATAGTATTCTGAAGGGAGTAGAAGATTACTCCCTATTTTCTTGTTTGTTTTTTTAAATACTGAAATAATCCTGAGGTTTGTGGCTGCCTCTGAGCCCAGGCAAAACATGCTGCTCCCCAGAAGAATGGACTGGAAGGTCTGCTGCCTACATCTATTCCTGAACTGTTTCTAGAAAGCTGGTCTGGCTACTGCTTCTACCCCTGCAAAGGTGTGGGTGAAGGTATATACAAGACAGGTTATTTTTGGAAGATGGTCAAGATGAGAACAGAAACAGGAAATTTGCTGTGCCCACTTCCCTGCAGGCATTTAAAAAAAAAAAAAAAAAAAAAAAGGAAAGGAAAAAAGAGGAAAAAATAAAAAAAAGAAATACTGAGCTGAATTTCTCAGGGTTCTCCCGATTCCTCAGGCTCCCCCAGCTTTTACTGTCAAGTCAGTTCAACCTTATGTGCTCTGCTGGGAAGACATAGGCAGTTCTCATAAAGACCTAACATGACACCAGTCCTTCCTCACTAGAGATACAGCGTGGGTTGTTAGGTTGACTCTGGAGAGCAGCTAAGCTCCCACCCAGTCACTCACTCACTACCTCCCAGTAGAATGGGGGACACAATCACAAGGGCCAAAGTGAGAAAAAAAAAAATCATGTGTTGAGATAAAAATGTTTTCATAAGTGAAGAAAATATGAACAGAAAAAAAACCCTCCTGATTCAAAAGCAATCACTCACTACCTCCCACCAGCAAACCAGTTCCCATCCAGTCTCTGAGCAACAGATACCTCTGAAAAAAAAAATTGCCTGGGCTGAATGAGTGAGCATGACACTATATGGTAAAGAACATCCCTTTGTGCAGTTCGGATCAGCTGTCTCTGCTGTGTTCTGTGCACCTCTATCCTTGTGCAGGGCTACCTCTTGCATTAGCAACTGAGTTTCTTAGTGAGAAATTGAGAAGGTCTTGATGCTGTGCAAGCACTGCTAAGTGGTAGCTAAAAGATCACTGTACTGTTAACACTGCTTTGGTCACATATCAAGCACATAACACCATACAGGCTGCTATAAGCAAATTAACAACCCAATACAGAAAGCGACAGCACTGGGAATTTTCAGGGAGGTGTATCTCAAGGCCAGTATACAGAAAACAGTATTTTAAGACAAAATCTTAAAATGGGGTTAAAATAAACTTGGAACATGATTTTGTATATTGTCTTAGACTCATGCTGCGATGTGTTGTTTATTACATATGGCAATACTGAAAGTTTTATTTTGTTTGGAATATCACTAAACATTTTCTTAAAGCTATTTTTAATTATAATGTTTGAATTAACAGAAATATACTTTTGTTGACAGTTGAGAAGTGGGCTAGCAAAGACTAAAACTTATAAGCTTAGTTTTTTGTTCATATTATTTATGTTTTTGTGTCTGTAGCTATTCATATTTGTTTGCTGAAGAGAAAACTTCTAAAATCATTATTTCCTTATTATTTTTAAAATGAAAATATTCTTACTAATGAAAAGTCACTTGTTTTTATTTTCATATGGTCACTTCCAATTTTTTTCTTTATACGTTTCAGATTTGTATATTCAAATTATTGGAAAATATTTGTCTCACTTCTGGGATTTTTTGTTCTGTGCTTCTCTTCAGGTATATACATGGAAAGACATGCAGTATGGGAAACAAACAGGAAGAGTTGTAAAGTACAGTGCAACTAGAAAACTATGACCTAATCACTATCACCAAAATGTGGTGGGACAAATTGCATCACTGGGACACTGCAATTAATGGCTACAAACTGTTCAGAAGAGACAGGCAAGGAACAAGGGGCAAAGGGATTACCCTCTACGTAAAGAAACAGATTAGTTGTGAAGAGCGCTCTCTGAAAAATAGCCATGAACAGGTCAAGAGTTTATAAAAAAAAAAAAAAAAAAAAAAAAATAGGGACCAAATGAATTCTTGTGGTTGTTTTTACTATGGGCTACCCTATCAAAGGGAGTATGCTGACAAATACTTCTTGCTCCAGCTACAAGAAGCATCACAATTACATACAAGAAGCAGGGAAAGCAGGAAACCAGCGTGGCTAAGTAAGGGCCTGATGGTCAGACTGAAGCATGAGAAGGAAATGCATAGGCAGTGAAAGCAGATACATGTGGCCTGGAAAGAGTATAGAAATTCAACCCACATGTGTAGAGATGGGATCAGGAAAGCCAAGGTACAGTTGGAGCTAAACTTGGCAAGGGATGCAAATAATAATAAAATATTCTACAGGTACATTAGCTGGAAAATGAATACTAAAGGGAATATACCAACTCTGATAAACAAGATGAGAGAACTGGTGAAAACAGACACGGAGAAGGAGGACGAATTCAATGTGTTTTTTTTTTTTTTTTTTTTTTTTGTGGCTCAGTCTTCACTGGCAATCACTCCTAACACATCTCTCAAGTCCCTGAGACACAAGGCAGAAATTGAGTATGGAAATCTCTCCCACTGTGAGAGAAGAAGAGTTCCAAGACCACCTGATGAACCTGAACATACGTAAGTCTATGGTACGTGGTGAGATGCATCCCAGAGTCCTAAGAGAATTGGCTGATGTAGTTACCAGATCATTCTGCATCATATTTGAAAAGTTATGGCAGTTAGGTGAAGTCCCTCATGATTGGGAAAAAAAAAAAAAAAAAAGGAAAGGCCCTGGGAATTACAGACCAGTCACCCTCACCTCTGTGCCTGGGAAGATCATGGAACAGATCCTTCTGGAAGCTATGTTAAGCCATATGGAAAACAGGAAGGTTATCTGAGACATGGCTTCACAAAGGTCAAATCGTACCTGACCAATCTGATGGCCTTTTATGATGGAGAGACTGCATCAGTTGATAAGGGAAGACTGACCAATGTCATCTACCTGGACTCCCGTAAGGCTTTTGACAGGGTCCCACATGACATCCTGATGTCATCTCCATGATGGGAGAGGTATGGATTTGAAGGGTGCACCCTGTCCTGGGACTAGTACTGGTTAATATCTTTATTAATGAGAGACAGTGAAATTGTGTACCCCTCAGCAAGTTTGCAGATGACACTAAGCTGAGTGCTGCAGCTGACATAATAGAAGGAAGGGATGCCATCCAGAGGGACTTTGACAGGCTCAAGTATTGGGCCCATGGGTGACTTGCGGAAAGCTGACTCCACAATCAGTAAGATTGTAAAGTAGGTATGTTTATTCAGCGCTGGGCAGCACAGGGGTAGTCCCACCAAAGTCATGCACACCTAAGGTGGCAACTTGCCCTGGTTATATGCAGTAAAGAGTTACATATGCATGAGGTTTCCCAATACGCCTATACATATGCACAACCTGTTCCTGCTCAGTATTAAAATTAGCTACAATAAGTCATTTCCATAAATTCCTCTTGTCTGCACTTGCTCAGTGCCTTGTGGTAGTGGGCATTGAGGGTTGTGGGGATGAAGTAAGGTGTCTTCAAAAGGGTTGAACTGTTCACCTCATCTCTTTGTGCATGCTCTGTGAGGCCTTGGTCACAATCTGAGCCACAAGGTTGGTTTGATCTGGTTCTTGGTGTCTGAGGGGCTCCTGTTATCTTGAGGTCTTGTATGTTTAATATTTCTCATCTTGTCCCTTTGTCCTTATCTCTGACCCCTTGGTTAAAGTCTGAACCATGAGGGGCTCCTGTTATCTGGAGGTCTAAGTGAATCAATCGCTCTCTAATTTCTAATCCCAATGATTCATGGGAACCTCATGATGTTCAAGAACACCAACTGCAAAGTGCTGCACCAGGGTCAGAGCAATCTCAAACATCAGTACAGTTGAGGTATGAATGGATTGAGAGCAGCCCTGAGGAGAAGGACTTGGGGTGCTGGTTGATGAAAAATTGTACATGAGCTAGCAATGTGTGTTTGCAGCCCAGAAAACCAACTGTATCCTGGGTTGCATAAAAAAAAAAAAAGTGTGGCCAGCAGGTCAAGGAAGGTGATTCTCCCTCTCTGTTCTGCCCTTGTGAGACACAGCTGGAGTACTGCATTCAGTTTTAGGACCCCCAAAACCAAAAATATGTCATGAAAAGATGTCACCGAAAAGAATGGTCATGAAGATGGTTAGAGGGCGAGAGAACTTTTCCTATGAAGAAATGTTGAGAGAGCTGGGGTTGTTCAGGCTGGAGAAGAGAAGGCTCTGGGGAGATGTTATTGCAGTCTTCCAGGTTCTGTGGTAATACACTGTATGAAATAAATGAACAGCCCCTTTTTCTTTTGTTTTCTTCATATATTTCCTTTCTTTCTTTTGCTTTCTTGATGTTCTTCTTCCTCTTCTCTAATATTTCTTGTTCTGCAAAAAGCATTTTTTACTTTATTTCATTTGTTTCACTATTTTTAATTTTACACAAAAAATAAACTCTTTTTTTTCCAGCTTATTCCTTTATCCTGCTCTAGTCTCCTTTTCAGCCCTTTCTTCTGCATCTATTCTAGCAGTAATACTGCTATCTCCCCTTAGCTAATAACTTCATGTTTGTGTCTCTATTGTAGTATTTTCCATATAATTTTTTTCTTATTCTTCTTCTGACTATATTTGGCTGTTCAATTTGACTTTAAAAAACTTGAAAAAGTGCAACAATAAGGTTTCATTTTTACCTTAAACAGCTATAGCAAATTAACTAGAGAATGCAAACACGATTAAGAATAATGCATAAATGAAGCAGATTGTTCTCCCATTTAAGACTTTTTTTTTTTTTTTTTAATGTCAAGAGAAGATTATTGGCAAGTCACTGAGTTGTACATCATTATGTACTGCCATTATTTCACTCTTATGTTTGGTAGCAAACCATGTGTTGGCACTGCTCAACTTTTTATATTTGTAATTAGAATAGTTCTCTTTATATTAATCTCTACCTGTACATATGGAAAGAGACACAGTGCCATGCCAATTAAATATTACAAATAAGTTTATAGCCTAAGAAACTGAATACTCTGGTGTTAATTACCTTTATGAACAAGCAGCTAGCACAAAGACTTTAGGTAATGGTTTTATAATTTCTATTTTAGTCTACACATAGGTTTAAAGAAAGTTTTACTTCGTCTATCTATCTGTTTGTGATTGATTGTTTATGCTACTGAGGCTATAGAAAATCCAGTCTGAAAAAAAATTCTAATACTCTTTGTATCAGACATAGCACAACAACCAATTCACTTCTGTCTTGAAATTCACTAAAGAATCAGTGACATTGTTATTTAATGTTTCCTTTTCACAGTAAATGTTTAAGAAGAGTGCTGAAAAAAAGTAGTGCTTTTCTTACATGAAGGAAAAGTGTTAAAAAATTCCCAAGCTCTTAAGAGCCATTAGACCGCTTTATTTCAAGCTTGTGTAGGTGTCACTGCTCTCAAAGTAAGGCTTTCATTCTTCAGAATTGTTTTAACAGGAGCTGTCTTTGGGGACCACTTTATAGTCAATGAGACCAAGTTAAGATTTGACAGCTTCTTTGCTAAGTATGGATGGGCACATCTCAGGGACTAGGGCAATTCTTTGTAAGGGAAAAGATGTTCAGCCTGTCCTTTGAGGTTCTGTCTTTTCTTCTGGCAATATTCTAGCTCTCTCATTTGAGCAAATCATGCAAGGATTATTTCCCATAACAGAAATAAAACCTCATGTTCTTTAGGAGTGGAGAAATGGTTTGCTGGTAGGCTTCTAGTAGAAGGAAACATTTTCCCTGGCTGTGCTGCACAGGTTTGAAGGATGCTACATTCTCAGGGGCTCTCTGTATAACATCTCCTATGAGCCTTATACTGTTTAAGATCTCTTAAAATGTAATTGCAGAGACTATTCATCTTCTGTTTGAATGTGCAAGCTGAAATAAAACACAGCCTCTGCTGAAGACAGAGTTAAGCTCTTCCTTAGTTTTAAATCCTAACCATTTTGCATGACAGTGCTACATAGAAATATTACTCAAGAGAATTTGTAAAATTATACCCATTTGAGGAATCTGGATCCTTCCAATGACTTAAATGCAGCATAAAACTTTGACTGAGTAACTCTCTGCTTAATCCAGGCCCTGAATTCTTATCCCCTATTACTCTATATCTTACCAGGACATAGCTCTGTAGAAATCCCTTGGGGAAATTCCAGTGTCTCGCCAAGACTATAAGGGCTCATGGGAAATTTTCCTATTAATTCCATTTCTGTCACTGACATTAGCAGAATATTACCTCTCTTCTTATATTCAATAAATAAATATTTTGAAGACAGTTAATATACTTTGCAAATTAAGTTTCAACTGTCTTGGAGTATTAATAACATATATTTATATCTATATTTGTCTTATATGTGTAATAAATGACTGAGTCCCAAATAGGATTGCAATTAAAGTTTACAATTTATTAAATGAATAGAGGCAAGCAAACAGCGCTGGGTGCACTGGGAGTCTCCGCTCCACCAAGACACACACCTATTACATCAGGCAGCTGGTTTTTATGCTACTAGGCTAATACATATTCATCACCACTTTTGGAAAAGGCAGGGTTATTATAATTAGTTTCCCGGGATCCGAACCATCCCACAGATGCATGCGTATCGGTCTCCAGTGATCTCTCTGCAGGGTTGCTCGTACTGAAGGCTCATAGTCTTCCTCCCAGGCTTTGTCCTTCAGTCGTTCTTCAGCTTCCCCCCTCTCCTTATTTGGTAATCTCTTAGCCCAGATATCAGAGACTTGCACAGCATCCCATACAAAAGTCAGCAGTTTTTGGAAACTCCTTTGTTCTCTTATCACCTATACCCAAGTCACAAGGTTTACCCTTCAAACCCTATATTGACATGAAGACCATTCTTTTGCAAGAACATTATACATTATATATAACACTATATATACATTAACTACTCTGTTTTTCTTAGACTTCTGGTTATACAAGGGTATGTAAGACAGAAAGTCACATTTCATATGCCCTAGCATATTGACATGAATAAGATGAACATATTTCACATATCTATAACATATAATTTGTATTGTTATTTGATCTAACAATCAAAGAAAAATTTTGTTGTTCATCATGCAATCCAATGATGTCATTTTTGGTCATCAACAGATGATTCAACAAATGCAACAGATTTAACTGTGAAAAGAATGAATACTTTTAAAAATCCGATGGTGTGTTAGCATAGTAACAGTCTTTAACACTTTGAAGCACACTGAAGACATTGTATTGTGAGAGGTTTTATGCTTTAAAGCAAAGCCAAGATACTACTCATAGAATATGCATTATGGAACAAAGAGCATATTTATGTACTAAGCAAATTCTTCAAATTTAAGGTACTTCATCAAAATGGCTGTTACGAGCAAGGCACTATAGAAAGAAGATATACAAAACGATTTTTTTTTTTTGTCATACCACTGGAAGAATTTTCAAAGAGGTCAAATGCTGATGTTTGTTTTTTTTGGAGATGTGCCTAAGAAGTAGGAGTGGTGAAGGAAACGAACAAATTTGTGCAGTTATGTCTGTGGATACTGGAATATATATACACCAACATACTGGGTAAAGCACTCCAGTAAATTCTTTTCTGAACTTTCCTAATAGGAGAATCTAAGAATTTCAGATGTCTCTCTGAGCCCAAATATCTCTGTATTCTCTAACACATTTGTTTTTCCATTTTTGTTCTGATGCTTGTGTGACCCTGCTCTTGCACTGTGTGATGTTATCCAGTGAAATGTGCAATGTCAATGAAACAGGATGAAGAAAAAGAAATATGTTCTTATTGACAAGAACTTATAATTTAATGAAAGGAATAATAATTCTTAAGGTAAAGTTATTATTAGGGGTAAATTAAGTAATTTAGCTAAAGGAAAAATGGAAAAAACAAAATACAAAAAAAAAAAAAAAAAAAGTCCATGTAGAAGCACAGAGAGAGGAAAGAAATTACTTTCTATTTCCTACCAATGAGTGATGCTTAACCACATCCCTGCCTCAATACACTTAACCGTTGTTCAGGAAGCCAGACATTTTCACAATGAGATACCTCCCCTTCCCTCTCCTTCTCTTTTTCCACCTTTTATTGTTGAGTGCGACACTGCATGGTATGGAATATCCCTTTGGTTGGCATTAGATGTTAACTTATTGAAGTGACATGCAGAACTGAAAACCTTTACAATACACCAAAACTTTAGTGATTTTCAAAGTGGTTATCAAACCTATAATTTGATTTACATTTATTGCAATCATTGATAGACTAGGAGAAAAAAAAATCTCTATTAATGTGTAGAAAAGTTGTGTGGTTTTTTTTTGAATAAATTAATTTTATTATGGAACAGGAGAATATTTTTTAGAGATCCCCCATATTTATGTGGAGAATTATGTAAGTTTAATATTTATCAGACATTGAGAAATTATTAATTTATTTAAGTTACAACCACATCATTTCTATTTAATTTGTAGGTTTTCTATCTATTATCATTTATGTTATTCATGGAATAGGACTATTATTCATGAAGTATTACTATTGGAAATATTATTAATGGAATAGGAACAACTGATATGCAATTGATTTTGCACATTCAGGGAAAACTACTTTTCTGATTAGATCCCAAACTATGCCAATTTTATTGCATAATAGTGCATTACAGGACCACATTAGAGACTTGTTGAAAGTAGTCAGAAGGTAGATGGTCTTGTTTGCTCTAACATTTGGTTCAATTGCAGGTTTAAAATTTTAAGGCTAAGCTGGAAAGATGTATGCAATTATTCCATGATTCTTAACTGAATTCCCTATTTTTATTTTTATTTTTCCTTGTCTTGCTCCAAATCTGGTAAGGTTTTTCATAAAAAACTAGAGGGCCTTCTTTGCAACAAGTTGATCATGAGCCAACAATGTACCCTTGCAGCAAAGAAGGCCAGCAGCATCCTGGGCTATACGAGAGGGAGTGTTACCAGCAGATGGAGGGCAGAGAATGATGATCTCTCCCCTCTACTCAGCACTGGCAAGACATAGCTGGCATACTGGGTCCAGTTCTGAGCTTCCCAGTAAATGAGAGACATAGACATACCAAAGGGAACCGAGCAAAGGGCTACTGAAATGATGCAGGGTTTGAGGCAGGAGAAAGCTGAAAGCTCTGGGACAGTTCAACATTTATGATACTGTGATATAATATCAGTGTAGAGAGAGTGTCTTTGTCTGAACACAATACAGGAATGTGCCCTTGCACCGATGCTTCTTTCTACACCTCTCCCTCCTTTCTTTTCATCCTTCTATTCTCTCCACAAGTAGGATCATATTTACTGAAGCTATGGACACCGATGAATGTGAAGGATATTTTACCAGGGATGCTCCACATTCTTTCTTGAGCATTGAATCTAAACAACAGATGACCTCTGGTTCATTTCCATGGGACTAGAAGCTGCCTTCTTTCAGTATGAAAATGTTTGTTTATGTGGAACATCTTTGTCATTGTGTCCACACCCACAGAAATTCCCTGGTATTCCTTCCGGTTTCCAGACAGTTATCCATGGAACTCCTTTTAACTTCAACTTAAAGAATGCATCATCAGTGTTCTCTGGCCCTAAATACCAGGTTATATAGGCTGGATGTGTCACATTTTTCTCCAGGTCTCCTGTTGGGTTCTTCCAACCCTAAGATGTAATTATGACTTTCTCAGATGAAGTTTTGTTTTGTTTGAACCTAACTTTAAAGTCACTGAAATAATAGGATTCTGTTGCTGCCCTTTGGAGTAAAGTTGGGAGCAGTATTCCCTCAGCCCACGTCTGAAGTGTGCATGAAGTTTGGTGGTGCTAAGCCTCACGGCACAGTGCTGGAAGACTGTAGGGTGGAGGAAGCCAAATCTAGTGGAGTTTCTGGTGCCTAATGGAAATAATTCTTGATCCCCCATGCCCCCAGCCAATGACTAGTATTGCCCTGGACTAAACCTGACATGTTGTAGTATGGAACATGGCAGTTCTGGATAAGTCTTCCAGAGAATCAGTAATCTGGGGTATAAACTCTATAAACCCTGGCCTTGTTTTAACTGGCAGCACAGAAGTGATATCAACAAATGAAGTTTGTATCCCATTATCAGGAAAGGGACTTCTTTAAAACTAGTTCTTTTAAGGTTCCTGCATACTAAGTGGAACTACAAAATTCTCCTGCTGCTTCATAAACACTCCTCAGATCTGTCACTCTTAAGTGCTTCAGATTCGTTTCCTCTTCAACCTGGAAATTGAAACACGCTCAGGTTGTCTTTTAGCTGTAGTCTAGTAGCCCAGGTACAGCACTGTTATCAGCTGCTGTTACTATATATATATATATATATATATATATATATATATATTCTAATCATTTATCAACAGAGTCATTATATGTATATGTATAGGAATACAGAGAAGTAATTCATGGAAAATTAAGTAGCTCTGAATCAAAGTATCAAGAAACAAAGAAAGAAAACATAAATCTAAGCCTGAAATTAGCAAGTCAAGCTATTTCTAATTTAAAGAGTACTGACAGTACTCAGTATTTATTTCTGCTGAATTTGATTTTCTTCTTTAAATTGCTCCACTGAGTTTATAGATTGACTTTCAACCAAAACCTGAAACCATGTCCACACATTTTATTTTATAGATTTTCTTTTCAAATTGTTGTTTCTGGGCAGATTTACTTGTTGATTGTTTGATGGACATGTTCTGCTTCTGAGTTTTTAAAGTAATTTTCATTTCCTTTAGAACATCTTGAGATGTCATCTGATGTATTTACTCTGATAAAAGGTGAAATTAGTTGTCAGCCAAGACTGATTTAAATGCAAAGGAAGAGGCAAATAAGCATTTAACTAGTATACCTAGCTGAACTAAATTGCTTTATCACATTGATTAGCTTCTTTGGAATTCACAGGGGAAAGAAATTTAGAAATTCCATGGGTTATATTTCCAATGACAGCTTAATTTTAAATTATGAAAGACCAAAAATAATGTTCTCTTTTACTCATGCCTTCAAAATGAGTGGACTTTTTTTTTGTGTGTGTGAGAATTTTGTTTATATTTTGATACTCCTGGGAATGAAGCTCTGCTCTTGGAACAGTATTTTAGAGTGTTCCTTCCTACCCATATTTTCTGTGCTGGAGATTGGGTAGTTATAAGTGTGATCACCTCATCACTATTTGTAAATATTAGCTTCTCTTCTTGCAAAGAGGTGTATCTGCACACTCTACTGTTTCAGGAAGGCTGGAGAAAAAACCTTGACTTCTGAGTTTCAGCAGTGATGACCAAATACTGAAATTGGAAGACGTTCCTCTTCTGCTTATAGCTCTGGTAAACAGTCAAAAAAACCTATGGTAAAATCACATCCCAGACACTTCTGTTGTTGCATAGAGGGGAAGAGTTCAGATAAGAGTAAGGGAATAACAGATAAGAAAAAAAAAGGATAAGACTTTTACAGGGTTTAATTTCCTTTTAGCTTTTTTTTTTAAGCTTTTTTTTTTTTTCTTTGTCCAAACTGTTGCTAAATTTAATATTCATTAAAATCCAACACTGAGCAAACAACTGGTAGATTTTCCCACATAGTATTTCTTCAGTCTTTAAAAACTGATCTGGCCCAAGCACTCTACTAGTGAAGTGTAATTTATATTGTTGTGGGGGAGGACTAAGAATGTTTGTACTAACTGTTAAGTCCTTTTAAGTTCCCATGAAGGAGGGAGGGAATGGTTGATAGACTTATGGGATTCTTTCAAAAGATTCAGAGTCAGGATATTTGCTTTAGTAGCATATGGGGGAAAGTAGGGAAGAAATTTCAGGCTCTGTTCTCTTTCTTGCTCTTCCACAGAGAATGGGTTTGTGACCATGCTTAAGTTTCTGGGTTATAGGCTGACTGGCGCATAATGTCTTGTCAGAATCCTAACTATGCCTGCTTCTTCAAGTTCTGTGCATATCTAGTTGCCAGTGTTCATACAAGATTAATTCACACCAAGGCAGATAAATACATTATTATGATGCTTGGGTAAATAGAAAGGCTAATGGAGAAGAGGAAAAGAGTTATGTTTATTCCACCAAGGAAAAGAAAAACATTAAAAGGATATAGTTTCTGTCCATAAACAAACTGAAAAGGGCAGGTAGACACCAGGGAAGTAAAAGAGCTACTTAACTTAAAAGATCAATTCAGCACAAGTACATATACATATAAATGAGCCATAAATATATTTAGGTGAGGAGTTTTATTGGCATTCCTAATTATCAGAGTATTGAGATTCAGGAACAATCTTTCAATTGGAGAAACTGGGCAAAAAGCCTAATCATTTTTAGAGAGGAGTTTGATCAGTGTATGAAAGGGATTGTGCCTGTAGAGCTGGCTTTAGGCACTGGCAACAGTAAGCGTTTACTTAGTTTATCAGAATTATTAATGGGGATAGGGAGAAGAAAATTTGGCTCCAGAACTTATGGGATACTAAAGCTTCCTGTCTTTTCTTTTCATGTACTTAAATACTAAAAGCTCCCTGACTACCAGGAGAAATAAACTAGTGCTTTAAATACCTGACACCAATACTGCTCTCCATTGTCCCTGACAAGGTCTCCAGGGTGGAGCAGTCTCATGTCACTGCTTCACCCACACACCCTCATCATTCCTCACTGCCATGATTTCAGCGTGCATATCAAAAGTGCATGCACCACTAGTCTTGCTTTTGCAAACCTCAGAGGGGACTACTAAAATAAAAGATTATTTGAGTCTGCTTAAAACAAGCTCTGTGCATATGTGTGTGCATCTGTCTTTGGGTCTCTGTATGATCTAAAGTTAAAGTGTATTGTATCTGAGGAATGACATCTGTTCACTTTCTCAGCAAAATAAGGCTATCAGCAAGAGTGCTACAGTTATGGATCCAGTGAAGACCAGATTGAATTTAGTTGACAATGTGGAGGCCCACATGGAGTAGTCTCATTGTAGAATAAAATCAGATAATCTGGCACATTGACTGGACTGCTGAACAATATTGAAGATATCCTTGATCCCATCCCAAAGCATATATATCTTCCACAACTTATGCTCAACAGCTCAAATGTTACCACAAGGAATTTGCTGCCATTGTGACCTGATGACATAAAAAATATTTTCAGTCCTTGATTCTTACAGCCTTATAGAAAAAGCTTTATTCCCTTTGAGTTTCTCTTCTCCTACACAATAGAGTGTGAAATGGAGACCTGTCTCACATAATTTTTTGTTAAGGAAAATTCCATGAAGAATTCCGACATGAAATGTGAATGAAGAATGAGTAGGTGGAGGGTGCATTTTGTTGGACATTTTCTTTGGTAGGAGAGACAGCCTTTAGAAAACCTTGGTTGCTAGTTCTTATTTACATGCTACTTTGGTTTATGTTAGCCCAGCTACTAGAAGGCTGTATAGTAAGCCAAGCCAAGGGGCTAAGTAGAGTTAGAAAAAAAAATGTGGAAAAATGTGAACATGTTTTCTAAAGCACTTCACTGTATGGTTGCACACACACACATAAAAAAAAGGAGTGGGATTAAGTGAAGGAAAGATGTGGAGCAGAAGTTGTTAAATAGACTGCTGCTTAAAGAAATACTTTTTAAGCCACTGTTTGAGGTATAAATGAACTTTGTTGGAAAGAAAATTATCTGGCAACTGAGGGAACAGTGGATCAGGACAAACTGCAGAAAAATCTTTATTTATGGGTAAGTGGGTGTGATAGAGGTCCATTAAGACTTCGTTTGGAAGCAAGTGAAGCAAAATAGTGCTCTTAAGAGTGAATGTATTAGATGCTAATGAAATATTAAATCTTTGACAGAAAAATAGAATATATCAGTGTACACAATATTTATGACAGATAAATTATATATCCTTCTAGAAAACAGAACAAAAAAGTAGCAATTGGAAGAGATGCCTGGAGGATTCCAGATAGTCATAGTGTCAGTAGAAATTGAATAGTATTTTGTGAATGGATAGGCAACATCTGTGCACTTCACAGAAATGTACATTTCCTTCTAATCGTTTAATGAACATTTCTGGTACTTGATTTTTTCTATTTCTTCATCTGCCTTGGATTTATTTATGAAGTACAAGCTGTTGTTTCATGCAGGGACTAAAGATGGCAGGAGTTTCAGGACTGGGCTTGATATGAGCAAGACATGAGGTCTCTTTAAAACACTTATTTAAGAAACCAGCAGTTATCAGATTCTCTGCCTTTTTAAATGAAGAATTGTTTAAATAATACTTAAAATCATTCTTTATAAAATGGTCACTTCTATGGGGTAAACAGTTCTATGAGCCAAATTGTATGTAATTTACCAGTAAATACATTATAACTGTAGCGTTAGGTAAGAGGTTGGACTCGATGATCTTGAGGTCTCTTCCAACCTGGAAATTCTGTGATTCTGTGATTTTAATTAATAAATACATTAAATAGATACTATTCTATAATGTATTAATATTTTATCTTTTTAAGCCAATTTATATGATTAAATATATTCAAAATATATTAAATTATAGCTGAACATCCCACAGAGATTTTCTGTGTTGTAAATGTAATGCAAGGGGGGGGGGGGGGGGGGGGGGAAGAAAAACAAAAAGAAAAACAAGAAATGGAATTATTAGAAATAAAGTGTAACTATAATATCTTAAAATTGCTTTCTGAAATTATGTCTTCTCAATCTGTACATTGCAGGAGTATGACACTCTGGGTTATAACTTTTTGAAAAATGATTTCTAAGTCTCTGTTTTATGTAAATTGTATCCTCCTCTAGTCTCAGTAGCTCCAGCACATTTTATCACCCTAAGTAGGATGGAGTTTGTCAGCTTTTTTTGCCTGAACTAGGGGCTGGAAGTTTTCATGAGTACTGCAGTAGTACATTAGGCCTTTTTTCATCTTCTCATTTGAAAATGACTTTACATAATGCACACTGGACTGTGAGATAGGCCTACAGTAACTGTGCAAGGACTCTTCGGGACTAGTAAATCTTATGAAATAGCTTCTGGCAATCTGGTACATTTTCAATAACAAGCAGCAGGCACCAGCACCCTATTTATATGCTTTAAGGTTTAGAGTATTTAGAGATATTAGCTACTTTGGTGCACTTAAATTCAACTCTTACCACTAGTTCTGGCTATGTGTAGCAGTGTAGAATACCTTACATATCTTAAGGCAGTCAGTGCTTCAGAAAGTGGAAACCAGACACCAGATAATCAGGTCCCAAAGGGCAGTCCTGTTAAAAACAGTACTAAGCTTGTAGGGTGCATTTTTGGAAGTGATATGTATTCCAGTGACAACAGGGAAAGTCTTCAAGAGCAAAAGTTAGGAGTTAACATAAAAGAGTAAACCCTATATGAGGGTTGTGTGATTTTCCAATGCCTTCTTCCCCAGCCTTTCCAGGAAAAGGTTGGTTTTGAGCTCTATTGCAGTAGAAATTGCAGAGACCTTTGTTAAAGATTTAGACCCTTAAGACCCCTATTAGAGATTTAATAGGGTGAGGAATCTGCTCTACCTAGGAAAGACGATAGTTTATACATCCCTCCACATTCCTGGAAGCAGTAAATTTAGATCAATGGAAGGCTAAGACAGTCTGAGACAGTGTTGATATCTTCAGTAGTACTTAAAGCCTGCCAAGGCTCTCTGTCCCTGAGGTCACCTGGCACAGCATATCCACAGGACTGAGTGGTCTTCTGTCCCAGAACGAAGCATCAGCACCCATATCACCTATAGGATATGACATATGATATAGGACACTGGCCCATGTTGAACCTAAAATATCGCCCGAGAGGAAAGCTAGTTGTCCTAGGTCAAAACCATGGAGCATACTAACAGTTTTACAGTGTTAATAAGTACTTGCCAATGCCCAGACATTGCCGAGACCCCCGGTCCTGTTTGTTTATTGATACAGACTTAACCAAAGACTATAGTGGAACAGATGCCTAGAAGTTACAGAATTACAGACAGAAAAATGCACAACTAAGGCAGTGGATGTATTCAGGTTTGGGCTTCCACACTGAGGTTCAGCGGATTAAGCGTAGGTTTAGGATTTGAAAAATATGGTTCAGACCAGAGATGGCTGCTCAAGACACTTTAGAAAAGTACCTAAACTACAAACATTTAGGCATATTCTCCTTTTTAGAAGGAGTGAAGGATTTACTGTAGCATTAATGACATTAAAACTGTCAGATGGTTTCTGCATTTTCTTTCTCAGCTTCTGCTGTATATCTACTGGGATATACGAAGATAATCAGCAAATACCTTTTAAAAGCAAGGCAATATAAAGATATATGTGAATCAACAACCCACATACAATCTTTCAATAAAACAGTGTTTTGTTGGATCATTTTTCAAAAATTGCTGTATTTAACTGATATTAAATATTCATGATATCTTAAGGTAAAAAAATGGTTTGGTCAAGGTTGTGGCCAGTTTCAAATGTTACTTTTGCTCCAAAGGTTGTCTTTTCAAGGTTTAGTTTAGGTAATATCTTTAATATTACTGTACGTTACTGAACATTACTATAAAGTCTATGGAAAGACCACTCTATAAATGGAATCTTGAACTCTTCACTCTGGCAAACACTGATGGGGTTTAGTGGAAATTAGTAATGAAATATTACATTAAAACGATGACCTCTTATGATGTTACTGAAAAATTTTACCAGCCTTTTTAATAAATAATACACAGGAAACTTGACCAAATTAAATAAATAAATAAATAAATAAATATATAAATAAATAAAAATTGGATCACTTGAAAATTTGGCTCCTAGCAGGAACTAAGTCAGCAGCACATACCTAGAATCATAGAATGCTTTGGATTGGAAAGGACCTTAAAGATCATCTCATTCCAGTTCCCCGAGGCAGGGACACCTCCCACCAGACCAGGTTGCCCAAAGCCCCATCCAGCCTGGCCTTGAACACCTCCAGGGATGGGGCATCCAGAGCTTCTCTGGGCAACCTGTGCCAGAGCCTCTGAGTGAAGAATCTACCTGTTTGAGGATATGTTTGAGGTATGTTTGCTCTGCTCACTAGCTGTCCAACACAGGTGAGAGAGTGTAAGGAAGGTGATGAACTGTAGCTTATACATCGCAATATGCTGCTAAAGCACACACTGAAATTTTGCTTCACAGAAGCCTTTTAAAACTAATCCGGTACTGCAACTATTTTGAGTGTTGAAAGATACATTTTCCTTCTGAGATATTTTGATTGTTTTGTGCTTACTATTTTTAATGTATTTGCTCATATCTAGTGAACAAAATGTGCTCTGAATCTTCTGAGGCCATTTGCGCAATATTTATATTTCAATTTTATTTCTAAAATAAATAAATAAATCCAACATGCTGGGAGATAGTTTGGAACGATACACTAGAATTCATGATCAGCTATGATTACGCTATAAAAAAATCGCAGATTTAGAAAAGACTATATTTACATTTTGCTAGCTGTAGTATTGAATTATTATCAACATTACATTTTTTTAATGTATTTTAAAATCAGTGTTTTCAAATAATGCAGAGCACTTACTTGCTTTCCAAACCACTGAAGAATTTGAAAAACTGTCATTGGAAGTGACAAGTTTTTCTGTTTACACATCTCTATTTTCTTTTTAAGAATGAAAAAAAAAAAAATCTAATTTACCTTTACATGAAAAGGATCAGTAGTACTTTCTCATACTCAATATTCAAAATCGTTATTTATGAGAAAGTATGCAAAATATGACAAATATCTAAACAAAACTCAATATCTGGAAACAGATATAGCATATATTTCTTTCAGCACATGAATTGATGATATTCTACTATTCAAGAATGGAAGGTGACTCCCTCCTCAATTGTTAGAGTCTGTGCTGTACAGAAGACTTCCTCACCAAAAATCCTTGAAAGGAAATGAAATTTCTTGGTCTCCCTGAGTCACTGTCTGTGATTCAGTAACCTCCCTTCCCCTCAATGCTAAGGATCAGCATGTGACATTAACACTCTAACTGTGACACAGATATGAAGTCTGGTTTGCAGTCTGGATCAGATTTCAGTCTCATTGTAGTTTTGTGCAGTTGGAGTTCTTCACTTTCTTAATGTCACTAGAAAGCCTCCCCAGATTATACCCGATTATTGCAGGAAGTGAAATCAAATTGTTGGTCAGCTTCTGCTCGCATTTATCATTTTGTGAATCTAGTTTTGGTCTTGTAAGCCTTTGTTTGGTTTACAAGACTGTTCCTGTCATTAATATATCTTTTTCATATATATACATATGAGAGTTATCTTACAGTCTGTGCTGTAGTTAATTTTCTGTCCATCTTTTAATCCTGCTTCTTTTCCATTTTTATGTCTATACTTGTGCAGTTACTAACCTATATCACTGTCATCTCATTCTTTTTTTTTTTTTTATTTTTAATACTCTTTGAATCTTTTAGATTTATTTGATGTTTTGGGATTTATTATAAAGCCCAGAGAATATATATATATACATGTATAATTTATTATGTATTATGAGATTTATTATTTATATTATAAATTAATGCCAGAGACCTTTGCAGGTTACTGGATGATCCAAGACTGGTCCAACAGAATTTAATCTAGGGCTTTGGGTCACCAGTGACATTCTGATCTGCAGGCATCAGAACTAGCCATAAGGTTTGAATTGGTGTGTGGAAATGGTTGTAACAAGCTGCTGCATTTTGACTGAAGGTAGGCTGTATTCTGCTTAGACTAAATGGGTAGAAACTGTCCAGGAGACTGAATGGTGGTTTCTTCCACATATGTTTAGTACAAGAGATTCTCACCAGACATTCTTGCTCTTCTGTGTGCCTCTTAGAGCTTTTATTCTCTAGGAATCTCTGTCTCTTGTATTAATATTTTTTTTTTTTATCCCTGGGAACAGCGATTGTACTGAGAATTAGCAAGAGGAAGTGGCAATATAAATATATTTCAAAGTTGTAACTTAATAAATGAAATGAATATGTGATGAGATGATTCATATATAAGAAACAATACAAACAGCATAACTTGTACAGAGTGGATAGAAAACAGAAAAAGATGTTACCTATGTGTAACCATACATATTGGTGTTACTTGCTCTAAGAATAAAGAGGAATGTCTCATTGCTCCTGAGAAACATTTAAAGGAGAAAAAGTGCTAATTTTCTGATGGCAATCAATAGTGGGACACCGATCAAAGAGATCATGCAATGGGTCTTTTTTTGAGCAGAATTATCTAAAGCCCATTATTTGATGATGTCAGTGTTATGATTACAGAAATTTCTCTGTTGAGAAAAGAACAGAGCTGGCTAATGGCTAAATCTTCAAATATTTTGGTAAAATTTTTGGTACATAAGTTGGAGAAAGCAACAAGAGATGCCAGATTTAATCCTCTGGTAAAGCATGAAGGAAAAAAACAACAGTTAACCTGCGCACTTCATGAATGATCATGAGGCAGAAGAATTCATGATGGAAGGGAAGCAACATGCTTCAGCAGAACAGATTATAGAAATTCATAGAACTAGTAAGTGAGATCTTGTGGGAGACAATTCTGAGAGTTAAGAACAGTAGGCAGTTCTTTAAAGAAACTATGTTAAATGCAAGTTTATGCAAAACTATGCAAAAGAAACTACATAAAATTGTAAGTTGCAGGAGTGTGGAGGAAGGATGGGAGCCGTAGATCACTCACCAAGGACAAGACTTTTAAGATAAATGGGTGAACATTTGAGGGCAAAGTGAACAGACTAAAAACAAGTAATGTACAGGGCCTGTTTATTCTCAGTATTTTAGTGCTCTAAAATACTGAGATACCTAGATGAAGCTAAAACCAGGTCCACTTCTCTGAAAAGTGAAGGCTCCTGTCAAAAAAAGCTTGGAAACCTGGTAGTTTTAGTTCCTTTTTGGTTTACTGTACATGTTAATCATGAGCAGCTGGTATAATAAAACTAGTATCCTTTAACAAAATGGGCAAGAAATATGCTGAGAGGGGAAAAAAGATATCAGAATTTGTGTGGCTAAATTAGATATTTTCTGACCAGCTAGACCAAGATGATATTTGGAAAGTCTAGAAAAGGGAAGTAAGAGTGCCTATCTTTAAAAAGAAATAAAAGAGGGGGGTTAAAATTATAAACCAAACTGTTAATTTCAATTTCTGAAAAAAAATAAAATAATAATAATAATATTGGTTGTGAACATTTAGAAAATTGTACATAAATTGGAGGGAGTTGTCAATAAAAATCATATCAAGCCAAAATAATTCCATTCTGTTATGAGATAACAGTTCATGGGGCTACATAAAGTTGTTGATGCCACATTTTGATTTTAGTGAGTCTTCTGACATGGTCTCCAGAACACTCTCATAAATAAGTTGGGAACATATGGTATATATGAAAATGTTGCAAGTCAACTACAGCAGTACGTTGAGTGGGTTTTTTCAGGAATCTGTCCTTGTTCTGGAATTAGTTGATATTTTCTTCAATGACTTAGCTGACAGAAAAGGGAAGGTGCTTATTATATTTGCAAATGACATGCTTGCAAATGACATCTAGCTAGGAGGAAATGCAGGTAGGGGATTAAAATTCAAAATACTAATGATGATTTAGAGAAAAGATATCAGAAAGAGGAGACTGAAATACAATAAGAAAAAAAGTGTGTGGCTCTCTACTTCACCAATAATCATCACCTACCCAAGCACAGGTGCAAGAGTGCCCATGTCCATGCCATCCAGAGGGACCTTGACAAGACTGAGAGGTGGGCCAATGAACTTCATGAAGTTCAACAAGGTCAGCTGCAAGGTGCTGCACCAGGGTCAGGGCAATTTCAAGCACAAACACAGGGTAGGCAGAGAATGGACTGAGGGCAGCCCTGAAAAGAAGGACCTGGGGTTATTGGTAAATGAGAAAATCAACATAAGCTGGCAATGTGTGTTTGTAGCCAGGAAAGCCAATCCTACCCTGGACTGCATCAAAAGAAGCGTGGCTAGCAGGTTGAGGGAGGTGATTCTCCCATCTACTCTGTTGTAAAGTGACCCCACCTGGACTACTGTGTTCAGCTCTTTTGCTTCTCATCTACTACAGTCCTGAATCATTCATAGAATAGTAGGATCATAGAATCATAGAATCATAGAACCATAGAATGGCTTGGGTTGGAAGGGACATTAAAGATCAGCTACTTCCAACTCTACCCTCTGAGCGAAGAACTTCCTCCCAACCTCTAATCTAAATCTCTTCTTTTTCAGTTTAAAACTATTCCCCCTAGTCCTGTCATCTGACTGAGCAAAGAGTCACTCTCCATCTTTTTTATAAGCCCCTTATAGCTAAAGAGCTACTGAAAAGCTGCAGTGAGGCGTCCCCGAATCCCTCTCTTCTGCAGGCTGAACAGCCCCATCTCTCTCAGCCTTTCTTCACAAGAGAATATGAGGGAGAGAGACTTGGCAGCTACATCAGCTAGCTCCTTCAGGACCCTAGGATGCATGTCATCAGGCCCCATAGACTTGTACCTGTTCAGTTTCATCAGGTGTTCTCAAACCTGCTCTTTACTTACAGTGGGAGGGACTTTGATCCTCCAGCTCTCATCTGCAGGTTCAGGGAAATGAGAGACACGGGAAGCCTGACTGGTAGTGAAAACTGAGACAAAGAAGTTGTTGAGTACTTCAGCCTTCTCCATGTCTGTTGTTACCAGTTCTCATTTATCAGAGGGGGAAGACTCTCCTTGGCCTTTCTTTTCTGACCAACGTACCTATAGAATTCCTTCTTGTTATTTTTTGCATCCCTTGCCAAGCTCAGTTCCGTCCGTGCCTTGACTTTCCTTATCCCATCCCTGCACAACCAAATGATTCATAACTGTTAACTCAATGGAAAAGATACCATCTTATATTTATATAGTCACTTATTCTTCATGTGGAGTGGTAGTATCATGTACTAACAAGCAGCCCCTGCTGAGAAGCAACACGGGATATCTCATGTGTGATTATACTTCTGTAGGACACAGGGTTTTAGAGCTGAATTCAGATTTGCTAAAAATCATACAGCATATTGTAAAAAGTGTATAATTTCATTTTTAGAACCACCTTGAATATTTCATAGGGAATTTATGCTTTTCTGTTTAAGATGTGTCCTTGAGCAGTTGATTACCCTCATCTCCTACAGCCATATTCATTACCCAGAATACCCCATTGTTTCTGGACACAGTTCCTAGCTAGAAGACTATTCTCAGGCATTTCAGTCCCCCCAAACTTCAACTTGGCTGAACATTTTCAGGGAGAGGTGGAAGAACTGATAATAGGGAGTGTCATGGAGCAATTAAGCAACAGATAGGAGAGCTGTCACTGGGGTGGAGTGCTCCAAACAAGCTCCAGCAAAGCCTTTCACCAGGCCTTTCACATTTATGAAGAATGAGAGATTGTGAAGAATTCTGCTACTGTCATTTCCCATCTGTATCATAGTAACAGGAATGATATAAGCTTTCACAGTACTGACAGTAACAGGAGTCTTACTGTACCACACCAGACTAGTACATGTTCTCTATGTGAAACACAAAGTACAGTAAGTGTTTTCAGGAAAATTGTAAAGGTGTTCATGAATTACATTGAAATTATATTGATTCTGTGAGTCTGTGAATTTCTTTCATTTCTCTCAAAAAGACGGTTTAGATGCTGTGCAGCTAAACAAGTCAGTCTCTCAAGGGGAAATATGTTGTAAAGTGTAGTAGTGATAGAAAGGCCCTCTGATACATGACCAGGTTACTGTATAATTCATTACCTTACCCACCCCCAACCTTACAAGTCATCACTAAGGCCTACCACAAAAATGTAACTGACTTCTAATGCTGAGGAATTAAGGCTTTACAAATGGATTTTTCATAAATAAATCACATAAAATCCTCTCTTTCAAGTCCTCAAGCTGATGTCATGTCATTGGGAATAAAGGTACATTTGATAAGACTATGAGAAATACATTTACTGGCAAACTACTCTTCTATACTTGTTGTATTATTATCATTTTGAATCTAAAATATCTAAAAGCAGTTGAAAGCTGCTTAAGAGGTTGGGATGTTAAATTAATCAGAGATGATGGATTACTGTGCAGATGAGATTGAGTGATATCATGAATTCTTGGCATGTGACCCCGAAATTAAAGGTAATGTCAAATTGTGTGATTGGTATGTCTATAAGACATTTATAACCCAGAATTATTATGTAAAGTAGATGATGTGATATTATTTTCCCCTTGGTTTTAATGGCCTGTTTGTCGAAGAAAAATCAGAATAATTAAGTCAGTCTCTGTATGAAAGTCTGCAAGGAATGGTATCAGTTTGACCTGAATGTGAAGACCCTCCATATTGCTTCAGCAGGAGTTTGGAAGCAGTGCACCAGTCATACCTACCCTGGCTTTCAAGCTGGCATTCGTCACTCGAAGGTGGAATCCTAGTGGACTCTTTCCAGGCTGGCATGTAAGGACCCTGCCACTTCGGGCTGACATTAAGAATTGTGTGACAGGCTTGAATCATTGTTCTACTCTTTTCCCAGTGTGTTTCTTTGCACACCCTCAACTAGAAGCATAATTAACAATAGGATGCTGTCTTTAGGACCGAGCTAACTTAAGGGAAAAACTACACTAAGGTATTTTTACATTAAGATAGATTGCCCATAGTCAAAAACAATAAAAAGTAATACACTGCCATTCCAGTGATGATGAAAGTTATAATACCAGTTTCATTTATCAGTGTTGGTCTGAATTTTTGTACTTCAGATACAGATTAATAAGAACTTGAGTTACACATTTTATTAAATAGAAAAACGTAATTGTTTTGTTCTCTGGTTTAGGAGCACAGATGGAGTGTAAAACAGGGCAGGTGAAGGAGACTTAAACACAGATTTGTAACAATTTATAAGTTGGATTACAACTTGTAAGTAAGAGCCATGTGATATAAATAAATCTTTCCTCCATGGCACATTTGAGCTATATATTGGATATAAAATAGCAATTAAATGGCTGGAAAGCAGCTGCTTGCCTGTCTGTAAGACATCTGGCTTTTTTCCTCGGCTCAGGAAGAACTTGCTGCTACAGCCAACTGTTGTGTTTTGGGGACCTGTTTTATTTTTCCAGCACAAAATGTAAGTGTAATGTGACACAAACTGATTTCCTCTTTTGGATTGCTTAGAAATTTTAGTTTCCTTTTTTCTTTCTTTTTTTTTTTTTCTTCTTTTCTTTAAGATCTCTCCTGCAGAGACCTCTGTTGCTTCTACCATTCTTTTCTGCTGCCCTTCCTGCCAGACTTCTGACCTGGTTGATTTAATCGTTATATTCGACATATATATATATATATATATATATATATATATATATATATATATATTCCCTGCCTTTAAAAGGCCCAGCACCTTGTCTCAGTGGTCTCAGTATCTCAGTGGTGTTATTATTTTTTAATACAGGCCAGGGAAAGATCATGATGAAATACTTGTTTTATGAACTAAATACAGCCATCTGAACGCTTTTGAGTCTGGAGGTTGCACCTATGCTTATGGAGGCTGTCAGCATGACTATCAGTGCTGTCTCCTGGTGCTGTCTACTAGCCTGGAGTCATAGGGGATGTTTTCTTTATATCTTTGCTGATTTCTCACCCTCATGAGGAACGCTGAAGTGTTGAAACTGAGTGGAGGCATTCACTTGTTGGAGAGACACACAGTGTAACAGTATGAGCTAAAGCTCACAAACTAAAATTCTCTCTTTTTAAGGAACATAAGAAATACGATTTCCTTTCTAATATGAGATGAATGGAACTTCTGTATTTCTGAAAACCATTGAGCTAACTGAAAAGACAAAAAGCCTTCTGCTTTTATTTTCTATTTTGTATTTCCTGTTTTCAAAAGTTTCATGAAACAATCACTGACAGACAAAGAAGCTAGAGATAAAGATCACTCTTTCCCACTTTTTTGCTCAGGACTGGTTAGTAGTAAAAATATGTTATCTTTTCTGGAGAGATTAAATGCTTATATATTTTTCTTGTGAATTTTGGGGAGTTAATTGAGCTATAATCTGGCATCCTGTTTATCTGTGTAAAAAAACAAATTAGGTATTTTCTGTGGTCTCTCTTTTAGAACAAATTATGGAAAGAGGAACATTACCTATAATTCTAGCAATGTAGAATGGATCACAGAATGCACATCAAAGTTGCTTTCAGCAGTGATAAAATGTAGACCTCTGTAAATTCACTGTTAAAGTTATCACTTTAAAGTTTTCACTAAATTATTACTGCAATTGAATTAACAGGCTGAGACAACAGGGTGAATATTTAAGGAATTATTCAGCGATGTTATGTTCCAGATAAGTTCCTTCAGAAAGAAGGAGAAGCCGTAGCTGTAGTAGAAGAAAGTTTCTCTTTTTACAATGTTTAGTCAGAGGCATGTTTATTTGAAGACTCATCCCTTGTTTGTACTGCATGGGAGGAATCTCACAGTGAACAATTAAATTTAATCAAAACCATCATCAATTTTAGTTAAGAAATATATATGTTCAAGTAGTTTTGAAGAAAGCATGCACTCTTTTGTCCTTTAAAATTACATAATCTGATTTGGGAGGGCACATTTGTGGTGTCTCTGGGGTAGAATTTCTATTAAACTTATGTAAATGCTCCCATTCTTGAGAAAATAAGCCAGATGAGTTGGTTTGAGACATTCATTAAAGCCTACTCCAAAACATGTTTTATATGAAAAATGGTTTTGCTACTGAGAATGATTGGTATGTCAAGAATTTCATTTCAGGCAACATTTTTGTTATTAGAACAAGCTTCTGTTGTCTACTCAGGGGTTTTGTTCAGAAAGATATAACGCAAGATAGGAAAAAAGAATCCTTCCAGTGTTCTTATCTACTATGCAGTACTTCTATTGTAAGCATAGATAATAACAATTCTAATATTTTTTTCATTTCCTTGGGTGCTGCTTCTTATAATGGTCCTTATGATTTTACTGCTGCTTCTCTGGTGGCTAGAAAAATAATCAAAGAGCTTGTTTGTCAGTGAGCAGTGTACTTGTTTATTGATAACTTAGAGCTGGAAGCCTTAAAGGTGATCTTTTAAATCCTTTTTTACCTTTCTGTATTTCTTGTGTAAAATACAAAGACAATCACATTAAAATTTTTCCTTATTAATTTCTGCATCATTAAAACCTGATAGGACCATTTCTCTCCTCTTTACATTTTGAAAGGCTACCAGTTTTTGAGAAGAATAGAAGGAAGGGAGCATAGGGTATGTCTTCTGGTGACATCAGGCTCAAACTGCCCCAAGAGGAAAATTAACTGTAAATGGGGAGGAAAATGAGAACCTGATTAAAGCCAAAAGAAAGGAAAAAAAAAAGAGAGAGAGAGAAAACAAAACAAAACCCACAACAGACTCATAATTTGTGAAGTGGGTTTCTGTGGTTTATGCATTGCTTTGTTTTTGTTTATATCCTGTCCCACCCTTGCCCTTCTGGAGATATTATTAATTCATATTATGGCAGACACCTACTATACTTTTTTACTAGAGTGAGTATTTTCTATTTTTTGCACAACCCTTGTTTCCTGAACAGCAACCACATTTCCAGAGACTGTTTGCATATGCCAGAAGCAGATAAAGTTAACATGTCAAGCAGCCGAGTCAGCTAAGGAATGGGGGTAATGCACTGGATGGTGCTTAATCTCTCTCTCTCTTTTTTTTTTTTTCCCCACATATTCATTTATTTATTTACTTTTTTAAAAACTAGACTAGAGAATGAATGCTTGTAATACTTGTTGGGACATAAAACATCTGAGTAATATATGCTGCCTCTGATCATAGGTTTGCAAGACAATGTTCATCACAAGATCTTCACAACTACTGGACATAAGTCACAGCACAACATCATCACTGGATCACATAAGCTCCCTGGATCTACTGTTAAAATATTACATGGTAGCTAATTGCAACAAGCATTTTCTTAATGCAGTTTTTGTCTTCTCTAATGTGTACAAAGTACAGTGTCATGGCCACTAATCTATATTGCTGGAGCTTCTGAAAACCCAGGAATTGTTTGGACATCATTGGAAAAAGAAAACTAGAAGGAAAGGAAATAAAAAGATCATGAAAAGAGGAACTTGAGATGACCTTGCCACCCAGTGTTTCCTCTCAGGTCAATGTTAAATAAAGAAAGGAATGGAATAAAGGATAACCAGCAGACTTCTGCTTGCCAGCTGAGCAAGCTACACACTGCATCCTGGAAGAGTCCTGGGGCGTGTTTAAAATACTCCTCTACCCTATCGCCAGCCAACAGGATCCTGTTATTTCCAACCACTTCCCTGCTTGCCTGTCTCTGAATGTCAGCCTTAGGTAAAGTCGACAGCAAAGCATTTAAAGGATTTGTAATAATTAGTGGAGGACGTTTATTATCATTTGGAATTGTGCTTGATTATTTAAAGGTCATCTCTCTTCTGCACATAATCAGTTTTCTTTGCTTTTGTTTTTACTTTAACATCTGCCAAACTGAAATAATTAATGGGAAAGTAAATATGAGGGCAAAAATGACTTATGTACAGATCACAGAATGGCTGGTTTAGAAAAGGCTTCTGGAGGTCATCTGGTCCAACCCCCTGCTCAGGCAGGAACACCCAGAGCAGGTTGCCCAGGACCATGTCCAAGTGTTTTTTAAAGGTTTCAAAGGGTGAAGATACCACAGGTTCTCTGGGTGACCTGTGCCAAATCTTGGTCACCCTCACAGTGAAAAAGTGTTTCCTGTTGTTCAAATAGAAACTCCTGTGTTCCAGTTCATGTCCATTGCCTCTTGCCCTGTCAGTTAAGGAGGGGATAATAGCCAGCTGTGAACTAAGTAGATGGAAGTTAATTTATATATTTTGTTCTAATGTCTAACTAAAGTATGCAGCACAGGAAAGTCTCTGGCAAAGTCTTTGGTTCATTTCAGGGAAAGGAAGGTGGAATCTTTCAGTTCATGCTGAAATGCCCTCAGCATTGCCAGCCAATCATGGATGCAGTCATTGGCACTAGATGTGTCTTTAATTCCAAAGGTGTAAAGTATTACCTTCAGTCAACTCCATGAGCATTCATTTTTCTTCCAGAATTTGGGTCTGAAACCCACAAATCTCAGCATAAAGCACCACACAAATCTTTAAAACTGGTGTGCTGCTTTTAATTCCCTTTCAACCTCTGCTGAGCTGCTATGCTTTAAATTGCTGCTACAGCTTCCTAATTGACCTCCCCAGCATTATAAGTTTTGGGGTTGAACTGTTGAATAATACTAACATTATTCAACAGTTTATTCTTGCTTGCAGGGTGGAAGATAATAGCCACATCACAGCAATACAGCACTAATGGCAGACACCAGCCCTGATGATATCATGGCTGTGTCACATCATGCAGAATGCTGCGGGTTGCTGGGTCACAGGGGTGACATGGAAGATTTTTAGGAAACCTTTTGGGACATTTTTCTTTTCAATAAGGATTGCATAAGCCTCAGTTCCTTAGGAAAAAAATTCCTCACAGGCCTTTCCAGGCAGACCAGCTCCTTGAGTGCAATGACTCACCTTCCAATATCCTTCACCCCAGTTCCAAATATCCTTTTGATCACAGCTTTCCATTTGAATGGGGAAACTTTGTCACTGATAGCAAATCTGTTTTTCCTCACATAAGGCTAAAGTCTATACCCTGCCTTTTTCACTAAACAAAGAGCATGAAACAAAAGGGAATGGCAAAAGCATTACAATAGCCCCATCCTTCCCTCTCCACCAATGCATTCACCTACAGCTGCACAAAGGAAAACAGAACAGTATTATTCTGTATTATCTACAGAGAAGAAAATTTAGCCCATCTTTTCTAGTGTCTTGGAGAAAATGTCTGTATTACAAAAAATTCTCAGTCTACCTCTAAGCAACCAGTCCCGGATGCTAGAATTACTTTAATTGTGTTAGCATGGCACTCTCCTAGGTCTATTCATCTGTCTGAGAAGTGCCATCAGCGCAGGGAAAACACTATTAATATAATAGTACTTCTTCAGTGCCTGAGCAAGCTAGCCTGTTCACATCTAACTGATACATTACATTATCTAGACTTAGACTTGTTTTAAGCCTTGTTTCTAAAGCAGCAAGATTACAAGTGTAGAATAACACAGACATTCTTGGACAGTGCTAAAAAACATTTGCCACAGGGTAAATAGGTGAGAAAACAAATTCTGAACTGCTGTTCTAATCAGCTCTCACAGCCAGCTGGCCCACAGTCCTGGCTGGCCATTCCAGAGCATGCATGATCCATCACTACTGAGTACTTTACACTAAGTAAAAAGCCTCTCTGTTCTTAACTATGTACATAAGACTAATCTACACATTCATTTCAAAACCTGCAGGAACAGTTTCTACTAACTATTGTCAGGTATCTTACTGTGTATAGTTTAATCAATTCTGCATTAAGAATCACCTGGTGAGTCTGTGGGATGGTCAGATTTTCCACCCAGGATATTATTCTGCACACTGAAAGGTACAAATGGTGCCGATTATTCTTCCAATTGCAGAAGAAGCTCCCTGGGGCAATCACTGTTCAAAAATCCCAGTTGAATTGTTCCTGTGCCTATTACTCATATGCTTTGTCATGAAGGTGGCTGGGAATTCAGACAGTCACCTTCTATCAGATCAGATCACAGTCTCCAATCAATCCATTGTCTCATCTATGAAGATGTCTAGCAGGAGAGTCTGTATAAAACCTAAGGAAGTGCTCCGTGTGGCCATAACAGCACAGCCCCTGTCCCCAGCTACTCCACAACTACAACTATTGGACAAACCTGAATTTAATTAGTCTGTCTAGGTTTTAGTTTAACTTTCTTATCTCTTGCCAGAGAAGCACATGGTTTTAGTGATTTGAACTTCTAGAGAATGATAGTAGGCTAGTCTGGATTCCCCTTCTCTTCCATATGATCAGACAGCTTACAGAAATCTCTGAAAAGGTCCATCAATAATCTTCATGAATTGAGACAGATTTAAGTAGGAAAAAAAGAAATAAACATAAAAGGAGAAAGCAGACATAAGGCTCTGAGCAGCTATGAAAACAGATATGCACTCCAGGTAGCTGTCAAGACTTAGATGAAGCCATTTTCATCTTTTACTCTGAGTGCAGTGGAGCCATCTCTTCTTTATGCTGAAGATCACAAAGGCCTGGGGATGTAGAAGTAGCAGTTGCAATGTTAAAGGTCATTTCATACAATGTTAAAGGTCATTTCAGCCCTTCTCCTGCTGATCCATGTCATGTTGTTGGCAGCCACAGAGATGGAACTGCAGGGTAAGTTCAATGTCCTGAGGGACTCCCCAGAGTACTACAGACATTTGTATTTGGACTTGCCTTGTTTAACATCTTTATCAATGATCTGGAGGATGTGACAGAGTGTACCCTTATTAAGTCTGCACATGACACCTGAAGTGGGGCCTGGTTCATATACTCAATGTCAGGGCTGTAGTACAGACAGTCTAGAGGACTGGGTTGACAATTTTGTGTAACTGAGCAAGGACAAAATGCAAAGCCCTGTATGTAGGAAGGAATGATACAAGATACAAGCTAGGAGTGTCTGGATGGGGAGCAGCTCTGCAGAAAAGGCCCCTGGGGACCTTGGTGGGCAGTGAGTTGAGTTGAGCCAGCAGTGGCTCTTGCAGCAATAAAGGTCAACAACATTCTTGGGCTCTGTCAGCAGAAACACAACCTGTTGTGAAGTGATTATCCTCCTGTACTCCATACTTATTAGTCCACATCCAGTCTACAGCATCCCGTTCTAGGGGGCCCAGTGCAGGAAAGATGCCAATAAACTGCAGAGAGTTCAGTGGAGGCCAACAAGATAGTCAAGTCTTAACCAGATGCCCTGTGAAGAGATGCTGGAGCTGAGGAAGCTGGGCTTGTTCAGCCTGAAGAAGAGATGGTTTCTCAAGGACATAACAGCCACCCCCAGTGCCTCTGGGGAGGATATCAGTGGAACAGAGCCAGGTTCTTTACATCAGTGTATGGTAGAAGGATACGAATCTGTGAGAATATGTTGAAACAAGATAGGTTTAAGCTGACTCTTAAGAGAGTTTTCCCCATGAAGGTGGTCAAGCAGTGGAGCAGGTTGCCCAGAGAGGTTGACTAGTCTTCCTTGGGGTTTTTCAAGACTCAGATGGATAAATCACAGAGCAACCTGGTCTGATCTCAGAGCTAATCCTGGTCTGAGCAGGACATTAGACTAGAGACCTCATGAGGCTCTTTCCCACCTGAGTTGTCTTATGAGTGTATGATTGTCTTGGAAGGCAAGTGATTGCTGGCTGCTGTCATAAAATAATTTTCAATCTCAGTATTTCAGTTTGCCTATTGATTTCATACTAATTCTAATCTCTTCATATCTTATCAAAAATGTATCTTTGTTTTTCAGGTATTGTCAGAATTTAGTCTCTGCACTTGAAGGATATAAAAGACTCAGTTTTATTACTGTTATTATTTTTAATCTTGAATTTTGTTAGCACTAGGTGTGTGTCTTTAATTTCTATTGAGCTTGACAATTTTATGTAGCAAGCTGTCAATGGGCTTAGTTGTCTATGGCAACAAAGCCTAGACCTCCACATGAAAGTACTTGCTATTCTTTACCCTGATTCCACTGTTCTATCCACCTGAATATGAGCATCTGATTCAGAAAGTTAGCAGCAGTCACTAGTGACTAGTAGTCATGAGAAAGTGGGAAAATGGGTCTCAACACTTCCTTGGCTTGACTGACTGAATAGAGCAACAGGGTATCAAGTTCAGAAATTGCTTGCCTGTCAACTTGCACTGTGTTCTACTTGCACTCTAGTGAGAGGAAATCTGCTCAGTTGCTAACTTTTAATTTGTTATTATTTCTTGGTTTTGATAATAATATAAATTTAATTCTTTATATAACTTGGATATAGGCTTATGTGGCCAACCTTGTAGGATTAATAACTAAAGATCTGAATTTAGATTGAACAGATTATTATTTTTCTTTTAACAATTGATTGATAAATATTGATAGAATTGTATTGATAAGCCATAGTGGTAAACCTACACTAAATTGAAATGGCTTTTGAAATGGTAATGTCCTTCAAAATATGCAAGTACACACTATAAGATTCTCTTTCCCCTATTTCTCTACCTGGGACATACTCATGATATCACTGTAAAGAAAGCACACACGAAACAACATATAATATGCATATGGTGTCACTAATGTAACTGATGGACTTGAACTCACTATCTTTATAAAATGACATTGTTACCAAAGAATTAAATATTTAAATAATCAAAATAATAGAATTCTTTGAGTTGAAAGGAACCTTAAAGACTATGTAAATCCAACCCCCGCGAGACCAGGTTGCTCTAAGCCCCATCCAACCTGGCCTTGAACACTTCCAGGGAGGGGGCATCCACTAACTGAACAACCTGTTCCAGTGCCTCACCACTCTCTGAGTGAAAAATTTCTTCTGAATATCTAATCTAAATTTACCTTCTTTTAGTTTAAAATCATTGCTCCTTGTCCTGTCACTACAGTCCCTGATAAAGAGTCTCTCTCCTAAGGGGGACTCTAGACCCAAGGGACTCTAATAAGCACCATGACTTCTATCCATCTAAACTAGCAGTTACCATTCATTAACTTACCTGTATTGGATCAGTGTTTGGAAGCAGAGGTGATATCCACAGCTCAAAATTCCTGTAATTCCCTATCATTTTTTTTATAGCACTTTCCTGTGGTTCTTGAAGAAGAATGAAATGAGGCATCTAATTGCAATTTAGAATTCATTATCCACTCCTTCTACAGGCTACCACAAATTAGCCAGGAGAGGCCAATATCAAATCATTTGGAGAACCTGGCAGAATACCAAGAGTAAGAACAATTACCTGACTTGGAGAAAATAGTAAGAAGTTTGCTTAATGAATTATATAGTTCCTTAAATTAATTTCAACACTCCTGTCCATAAACAGAATTTTAGGTAGTGCTACTTAATACGTAGAGCCACAAAGGAATGCTTTTTAAATTAATTTCAGTCATAAGAATCTGAGGTTTTGCATTAACAGCCAAGAAAAGAGCATTTTCCTATAGGATTTTTTAAGTTTTCCCCGAAGCGTGAATAAGCTTTAATACATACAAGTACTGCATATAAATTAGCAATCACATCCAAAAGCAATGGACTGAAAAGAGGACCTTTTAAAAGGTGACATTTACTTCATCAGGGAAGTGTTTTTAATTGTCAGTATGTTTATATTTTACTAATAATTTACTATGCTTTTTGCAGAGGAAAATTGCAATGAGTTCTTTCTAAATAGTCAAGATGCATCTAAAATATCCATCTTAAGTAAAAACAAGGCTAAGAGCATTAAATTTCTGCTGAAAGCATGTTTCTGTTTCACTGACTACTGTGCATTTCCAGGTGTCCCAGATGAAGCAGATGTATGAAGACAGATAAGTTGTTATGCATTTTAACCAGGTGTGAGCCATTTCTGGGAAATTAGATGTAACTTGGTGCTTTCACAACTAGCCGGTTGCTTGCTATTTATTTTATTTTATTTTATTTTATTTTATTTTATTTTATTTTATTTTATTTTATTATTTTATTTTATTTTATTTTATTTTATTTTATTTTATTTTATTTTATTTTATTTTATTTTATTTTATTTTATTTTATTTTATTTATTTCCCCCAACAACTGAAGAAACAGAGAAAAGCACCAAGACTGAAACGATGAAAATACATTCTGTACTAAGAGAAGAAATTCACAGTTGTGACTTCCTTGATTGCTCCTTTGGTACATGTTCTTGTTATGGTCAAAATGCTTGGCTACATGGGTGAATATGGACAGATCCTGAGTTCAGTGCTGGCTTGTCATGGGCACCATTATCCAAGTAACAAGTAACAGGATATGAATTTGCCAGTTAGCAGATGCATGGTTTGGATTTTCTGACCATCCCTGTTAAGCACATACTGAATCAGAAACATACCCTAGGATGTGAAGGAGCACTCACGAAAGGCTGAATAAAAGAGCTACATTTATATGTCTACTCTTGTATGCTGTGTGATTCTGTATTTTTCAAGCTGTGCCATTCTATGGGAATCTTATTTTCAGTTCACCTATAAGCAGTATATAAGCAAACAGCCACATTTAGGTATGTAAATCTATTGAAATCTGAATAACACTTTAGAACATTAAAGGAAATAGTACTTCATTAGTAGGTTGTCACCTCTAATGTTTTAAAACAGAACAAACAACAACAGCAACAAAACTCTACAGTGAGATATCTAGTTTGTTTTGCCTTCTCTCATTAGAATACACACATTTTTCATCTTGTAGAGTATCTTGAAGTTAACATGCTAAGAGAGTAAAATGTTACACTTTGAATGCTTTTGTTCCCTATCCAAGAGTCCTCCGGCAGCAACCTGATGCCAGCTACATTTTCAAAAGTCCCCTCTTCTCCTCATTGATGATAATTGGAAGCATCTGCTCCATTATCAAAGTGTACACTACTGTGCTTATAGCTATAGCTGAAAACTGTGAAAAGAAACGGCATCATATCCAAACATCTCTTCATCTTTCCAGCTTCAATATAATTTCCTAGCTCTGATCATGTACTGGAGTAAGGAGATGGTTATTTTAAGTAGTCATTCCTTGATTTATATCAATTTGAAGAAATTGCAGAACTGTAATTTTCAAGTCAGTTCCTTCTCTGCTTGCTACCTGTGAAGTAAAAATTATGCACTTTCCAAAAGAGGTTCAGTGGCTGGTGGTCAGTGATAAATTCCTCTGCCATTCCTGAAATTTTGTAAGTGTTACAGCTTGGCTCACATGGTAGCAGAAATTCTGTGGTATAGAAGACCCTCAGTCTGAGAGGTCTGGTCATTAAAATAATCAATCTGTGCATGTCATTCCCTTTGGTTTGTGAGGATCCAGTCAGGCTGACTGCCCAAAAACAATCAAAGAAAAGAGATTACTACACTTTTAAAGGATCCTGTAGGCTTTTTTCTAGTACCATATTTTGCAGCTGTTGCTGGTCACAAGGGTCAAGAACCTGACAGTGGGGGTTGTCTGCATGGGCATATTTAGTGAGTTTAGTAAGCATAAAGTTTTAGTCACAGACATAAGGGTGAAATAGGATTTGCAGCTCTGCAGCAGAGGCTGCTTTTCTGTCTGCACAGGAGACTGTGCTTGCCTATAGGTGGTAGTTCCTATTCAGAAGAGTTCAGACACAAATATATAGATTGTTGTTGCATGAGAGCATTGCACAAAGAGGGCAGAGTTAATGGAGTTTGAGGGCTAGCTCAACTGTAGCCTTCTTGCTTTTGACAAGTTTTACGGTTGCTGTTCTTGTAACAGATTTCAACATCCCCCAAAACACAGATAACTTTAGTCTAGGTTGATAAAGAATTTTTAACACTGAGAATGATTAAGATACTTTAATTTATGTCTACTAATGAATTAGTTGTCCAGCCTGACATAATAGTTAATGAGACCCATACCAGTGAGTCTAGTAAGCGACTCAGCTAACCTTGGCATAGAGACTAGTAGCTAGTCTGATTCCCTCCCTCTGCTGGCTATGAAGAGACTTCAGACACCTGTCTCTAAGATAGCAACATCTAGTAGATAACTAGAACTGTCTGCCTTCATTTGCAAAATTGCATGCCTGACTGAATCCCCTGTCACTGTTGCCATGAAAGGGACCTGCTTTTGTAGGAGTTAATGGTGCGGTACATGACTGCTTGGGGTGCTACAGTGAGAAGTGGGTGACGCTGGGGGATTTCTAAATACTTCTTCCTACTCCTGGGCACTTATCTATGAAACAAAGAAGATGAAAATATCTTTTCATGCTCTTCTTACAACACAAAAGCCTTTCTATCATCCTCTCTTTCTTTTTAAGTAATTACTGTTTTGAAGCCACTAGCACATGCAGAGTTGTTCCAGACTTGTGAGTGGCAAGCAGCAATTTAAAGGGTGACTGAAAGCAGTGGTGTTTTAGCCTGAACTACACATCTAACCCCTTTTTGGCAAGCCTCCAAGCCATGTCTCCCATCCTTCTACTGTCCTGGAGGTTCTCACTGCTTTCCCATACATACTTCTGTGTTATCTGACTCCTTTTGACTTTTTCCTTCACTTACACACTTCCCTCATGAGTGCCACAACTCATCTTCTAATCCTCCATGCCTTAAAGCCAGCATTTGCTGACATAATTTCTTTTTCTTGAAAATAATATGACCCCATTGTGAACTTCCTCCTGCAGAGGACATTTCTACAAAGTAATATTTGTTAGAAGCTTCAACCAGCTGACAGATTGCAGCAAGTAGCTTCTTACTCTGGATATATTTGCCAACAGTCATGTTCGAGTGACCCTGTTTGGGGCTGGGAAAAGCTGGCTTAGTGAATGATGTACATTCATGTAAATCAATCAGATCAAAATGCTCTGTGGTTAGGAAGGGTATTTCTACACAGGCAGATGCATACAGGTGCAGTCCATCTTTAGTCTTGAAGATGCATACTTCACCTGATGTGTTATGCTTCTTTGGAAAGTCTAACATCATACCAGCTTGGCTATCTGCTGTCTACTAAAGAAGAGGATTTATGTGAAAAGAAACTGCATCAGTCTGCACAATTAATTTTATTATTGTTTTGCTTTGATATTCTTTCAATATTACTGTACTATCCAATAGTCCATCTCCAGCTCTGCTTTCCTTGCTGGACATTCAAAAACATTTCCCATTCTAATGTTTCTCGGCTATTGAATGCTCTTTTGTCAAAAAGACAAGCAGGTCTAGCAGCCACTCTTCTGAGGAGTAGGCTAACACTCAGTTAAGGCACTTTAAGGTTCAGTGCACCAAACTCTCTAATGGCCTCCACAATTTGAATACAAAAGAAGTGGTGAAGACCAGATTCCAGGGCTGCTGGGACCAGGTACCAGATCTGCTCAGAGGTGATAGAGAAAAAGTGAAGAGTCAGAAGATCCAGAACTGCATTCCTCACCTATGTCCAAACCTACTGATTACTCATGATTTCTTTTTCCACAACTCTTGTCTTCATTAATGGTTGGCAGGATCAGACTACTGGTAATATTTTCTTTGTATTGTGGAGAAAAAGTCAGTATAACCCAAGTGCAGCATTTAATAGCTAAATGGCTTTTCTTGCATAACAACTCATTCTTGTAAATTAATCATGTTCCAACAGCCTCACTCTAGGCTAACTCAACTTAACATCTTAACTCATTTTCCATGTTCTGAATGTGGAAACATTAAATCTAGGTCAATATTTTCAGTAAATTCAATAAATTATTCACAGAGTCAATTATTTTCTCAGGATCTTTTGTACCACAAATTTTCTACTTCATACCACAAAACCATTTTAATATTCAAGGAAAGAAAGCATTCCTATCTGCAAAGGAATTGCACAGGCATGCATCCGAATTTAACATCACTGGGTATAACACAGCAGGGAGTAAGTGAATTTCACCCCATCACACATTTGATTATCATCAGAATGAGATGTACTTGTGTCTATATCATCTTATTCACAAAGTCAAGAAGGTGAAAATACTCCATTAATGCAATAAGATTTGTATATTCCTAGAAGCAAGAAGTTGTTAAGTTATTTGCCTAACATTGGCTAGAAATTGAATATAGCTTCTGATTACTTGTCTGGTCTTGTATATCAAAATGTGCTCATTTTGATTTAGCAAATTGTATTTTTTTACTTATTTCCATTTTGATGGTTGCAGCTTTTATGTAGAATTATCAAAATCAAAACAAAGGAAAAATTAAAAATAAAAAAATGATAATATTTTCTTTTCTTCATTAGATTTATGGGCTTTTTACAGAGATGAGTTGTAAGAAAAAGTTGAATGAAAGGTATGGAAATCTGACATGCAAAGATGAATAAGTGGTTCTAAGAATAAGGGCTGGGCAAACCAGAGGAAGGCAAGAACACAAATAGGATGCAAAGAGATGGTATGGAGGGCACACTGGAAGGCTTGACATCATGGGGAGGGGCAGATTTAGACAAAATGTCATAAAAAATTCACAGAGCTCAACCACATTAGATCAAAAGGTAAAAGGAAATCTTCCAGTAAAATCCCATCAAAGTTGACATGCTCAACATGCTGTTCTTTGCAAAGCTATCCCCAGCAGCTGTACTGGTAATGAATGACTTGAACTGAGATGCTGCTGTAGAAGTTTCTGTCGTATTGGCAAGCTGATGCTCATTGGCCGTGGCAGGTGTTGTTGAAACTGGCAAATGTGTCCTACTCTGCCTGTCAAATTTACCTTTCCTTTTCCCTTAAGTGTTCCATTTGCTTTCATCACTGTCACATCCATCTTCCAAATCAGGTCCTCTTCCTCAGCTGCACTCTTAGCAAAAACTCAGGCACATAGGGCCATGCAATCAGAACCTCTGATCCCACTCACTTCCAAAAATTAAATATTTTCCTCCTCTGCAGCCTTGACCTGTTAATGGTGGTGATGGGAGGAGTAAACTGTTAGTGCTGCTCCACTGAGTTTGGATTTGAAATGTTCAGCATGCCATTTGTTAGAGCTGTAATTATTAATGGGGTTTTTAAAAAAAAAAAAAAAAAAATCATTGCTGACGTGCGTTATTTTTTTCACAGCTTTAGTTCTGATGACTAAGGAACTGCCAGAAAGAACAGATACTGTTTTCGCAGTGTTACACTTGGACATGTTTAACCAGCAGTTTTTATTTCTGAGTTGAACAAACTCAAGAGCCCTGCTTTTAACCAGTTTTCCAGTTATACTAACTAATGTACAGAGAAAAGAGATGAAGTACCAACTAAGTCCTAATAAAATTAGATGCTTCTGAAATCAGAATATATGATTTCCTTAGTTCTGAGTCTTTTCTACAAGCCATTCTGTCAGGGCTTATCTAATTACATAATATTTTACACAATAAATGCAAGCATTGTACTTTGTTGGCATATCTTACATCTCTATTAGAAGAAACTAATTAGACCATATTTTCCATGTAGAGAATGAGTATGTGCTAGCTGATCTGACATACAAGGAGTTGAATGTTATAGCAATTAACAATGATTCGGTGTACAATTTTACATTTGGGATTTGAACTTCAGTGGTAACAACACTAACGATGTACATACAATGTCTTCCACTTAAACCACTGAGTTTTGGGGATAGTGAGCCTTAAGATTAAAGGTGCTTCCCTTCCTCAGACCTAAGGTGATGAGACCATATACTAACTGTAGCATGGCTTCATTCTCAATTGTCACCCAAGTGCTTCCATAATGCAAATATTAATCTCTAAAACAAATTAGGAGATGCATCATGTGCCAATTCTATCCAAAGTGCGGACACATCATGAACAACATGGCAAATCTTAGCATGGCTTCAAGTACATTTGCAAAGCAGGCTATTAGAAGCAGTTCATTTTGCTTAAATGGCATAAAAGGTTGAGTTTATTCTAAGCTCTATATTATGGTTGACATTTGGAATTTAGTACAAAACAACAGGAACAAACTAGAAGATAGCTCTGGTGCCTATTTATAGCTGGAAAAAGTCCTCAACACACTACAGACAGGGACATTTCCTGTCACAGGACACTCCCACCAAGAGAGAGAGATTGGGAAAGTCAGGGATGACAAATTAAATCCCTGAAACACTTCTTTTTGAGAGCAGGACAGGAAGTGGTGAGAACAGCCGTTTGCTTTTACTTTTAGCATCTCAGCTCTAGGGAAATGAACAAATATAGCGTGAGTTGTATTGGTAAGAAGTGAGTCATTGATCCATTTTGTTGATTAAAGCTTAGAAGTACCCCTCAAGAAGGAAATAAACTCTTGAATCTGGAGCTTCATCCCCAGGTGGGGCAAAATATGAAGCACACAATTCTTTTCCTGCAGCTCTATCATTGTACCCGACCATGTGAACCACTGTAAAATTGCGAATTGAAATATGTAATGGAAAAGAAATAGTCAAGGAATGACAGATAATCAACTCCAATTACCAACTACCCCTTTTACTTTATCTTTGTGATGTCTGATTTGGTGTTATTACTATGGTCTCTTGATTTCACTGACTCAGTCTGCCGAGTGCTGCAAATCCTTGCTGAATGCTTTATCTTTTAGAAATGCAAGGAAGCTATAGGCACATTTCCCTTATGGCATAACTTGCATGTAAAAATGCCTCTTGTGTGTTTTCCTTGCTATTGACTTGATGCAGAATGAATAAATGCCTCTGCAGCATCCTATTTGCCCAAGGCAGTGCTTGCTTCAGGCAGAAATGAGGAGCTAAGTGGTGAGCCTGCTAAAACCAAGGTTAGGGCCAAAAGAGAGGACATGAGGGTCAGAGAACACAACATGCCATTGCTTGACAAGTTGCCCAGTGTGGCTGCGTGTCAGCTGCAGGTTCACGATGGCAGCAGTGTATTCCTTATCCTGCTCCTTAGTACCCTGAGTAGGCACCAAAGAGCCCCAGCAAGGAAGAGGGACTGCTGTAGCTGTATCATTCCCATTCATTAATCTTTAATTAATTTAATTAATGAACCTAGTTGTGCCAGGGAAGTTTTAGGTTGGAAATTAGGAGAAATTTCTTCTCAGAGAGAGGAGATAGGCATTGGAACAGGTTGCCCAGGGAGGCGGTGGAGCCACCGTCCCTGGGGATGTTTAAGGAAAGGTTGGACATGGTGCTTAGTGGGTGACATTGGTGGTAGGGGGATGGTTGGACCAGATGATCTTGGAGGTCTTTTCCAACCTTAATTATCCTGTGATTTTATGATCATTTTTGCAGCTTTGAAATCCAAAGCAGACCAGATTACTATCTTTGAACTTTCTCAGGCTATTGAACAAAAAAAAAAAAAAAAAAGTTTCTGGTCCAACTCAGGCTGAGTGGGAGTGGGGTGGTATTTTTCTGTGATTTCAGAGCTGTCTAAGTAAAATGGGTTCAGTGTTTGACATGGGGTTTATTTCTTCCTCAAAAGAGTGTTTAATGTTTCTGGGTTTTTGAGCCTTCCTTTATGATAGAAAAATAGTGAAAAGTAACAAGAAATAGGCAAAGAGAAAAACACATCTTTGAGAGAGGAGGGGGGAGAGAATGAAGGAGGAAAGGGAAATGTCAATATAATCAGCACGGCAGAGATGGAGCTGTTCCAAGCCTGTATGAGAGTGACTGGTCAGTCAACTTGATCTCTGACTTGTCAGGAGTGCAGAACCTAAGCCATCATTCAGTAAGAATACACTGTTCTTCTTACACTGACTGCATTTTTAGAAAAGTCAGCATTTTACTTAAGAAAACTTTTACAGATTCTCTTGGGTATTGAAGAATATCTGCCTCGCCAAAAGAGTAGCCTTAGGTTTCTTGTTATTCTCAGCCTCTGACTCCTTGCAATGTCATCTATCATCTTTCAAATTCTTCTTTTTTTTTTTCTTAGAATGTGACTTCACGATTAGTTTTTTTTTTTTTTTCATTTGTTTTTTCTTTTTTTTTCCCCTCTTCCGTCCAGAAGCTTTCAGATTTTTCTCCTTCATATTGAAGCAAAAAGTTTTCTCTTGTTGTTTCAGTACAGCAGCCTTTATGTTTCACTTTCTATTTCAGCAGTGTGTTGTATTTAATAGGAGACATTTCCAGAAGGGCTGAGGGTCAGACTTTCAAGTTTGCAGCACTTAACAGCTGCATATGATTGAGCTGAACATCCATTCAGACAACTATAAAGATTCCCTGCTTCACAGCATGCTAAACTTGACCATGCAACACAATGCATTGCTGTGTTATGGATTCCTGAGGCTAAAATCAAGATTTCTGTGTTAGAGCTTCTGTTCCACATGATTTTGCCCCTCCAAAATTGATTCGGGTCAATATTGCCCTGACACTGTAATATTGTCCCTTGTCCCTTCCATGTGGGGAACATATATTAAACCTTACTTTAAAGCTGAGATGCAAGAAGCACTTTTTCTTCTCAGTTTGCTGCACATTTTCAAATAGTCTGTCTTCTGTAACAATGTTCACTTCCCAGTCTCTCCTTCTGGTCTTGAAGGTTGCACAGAAATTGTGTGTCACTGTAATCATCAACTGCCTGACTCTACATACCTGGCTTGTAGTTCTTGACTAATGTGGTTACCATTTTGCTTAAGACTGAAAATAAAAATTCTATTGAATCAGAATCAAAGTCATCGCCTTTAAAACAGAAAGAGATTTTCAGTTCCAAATTGAAAGCCTGACTGAATTCCAGTTTTGAGAAGTTTTCCTTATCATTTTCTGAAAAAATACACCAAGTATTTGGAAGGTTTTGCAGTGGACCTTCCGTTCATGACAGTTTTGTTATCACATATTCTGAATTTTGCTGCATTTTTGCTGCTACCCATGCAAAATGATCAACTAATTTTGCATAATGTGTCCACAAATAAAAGCAAAAAAATAAGCATTTTATAAATCATCTGACATTCTATCAGCGTGCTGTTTTCTGACTTCAGATGACTCATTGTCATATTCATTTGTTAGCTTGTTCATCTATTAAATAGAACATGCTCTATAGCAAGTGACCCATTTCATTTTCAATTCTAATTTTGCTTTTTTGGAACATCCTAGTCTGATTTTTTTTTTTTTTTTTTTCTAGTGTGAGTGCCAAAGGTTAATACCATACATTTAGACATCTAAACAAAAGAGGGCCACAGTAACTTCTAAATAAACAAAGCAATTATAATTTTGCAGCTACAAACATTTATTCTCTTAACTTTCTATAAATAAATCTTTCCTTAAAGATTTTGATGCATTTCTGTCCTGGGCTAATACTATTTATAAAAAGTTACTCACAAATTCAAATAATTCCAAAGTTATGAGTAAACAGATAATTAGATAATTTTCATAGAAGTCTTTAAATTTTTAAAATTTGTAGGTATTTTGTTCAAATTAGAACACCTGATTACACACTGACACATAATATAAGTACAAAACACAATTTATATTAGATATTCTTGCAGAATAAATAGATCTTGATTAGCACACATAGATGTAATGTGGTTATCAATGCCATTACAAAACATACACTTTAATAGTGTTCAAAATTGTTGATGTTGGGCAACCTCTGCAACAGCTTTAATATTTTATAGTAATAGTATTGCATTGATTTCCTTTAGGTATTTTTCTCCTCTTTATTGAGCTTATGAATCTGCTACAGGTTCTTTGCTGTTTGTGTCCAATGCCTTCTCAAGATTGGTGTGTCTTCTCTCTCATTCCACATATTGTTTTTTCAGCTCTCTCCCTTCTCTTCCAAGAAGGCCAGCATAAATAAACAATTTCTGAGGCCATAAAGGCTGTGTAAAATGTCTGAATGACAAAGTAATGAACACTCTTTGTGACTGGAGTCAGCACAAGTATTTATTGCTAAGCAACAAAGACTGATGTCAATGAGTTTTGCCAAATGCAGATGGTGAGTAGGTTTGTTGAAAAAATGAAATCACTCTAACATAACTCTTTACAGCAGATTATAATATAATAGAAATAAAATGCACTCAGCTGGTCAGAATGAAGGGCTCCATAGAAAGGGAGGAGGTTAATTTAATAACAGTTTCTGCTGGCTTTGCTGTATTTTAGGGAGTTGTTCATATGTGAGAGTACTCCTAACTAACTCCTCTGAAATCTCAACAAGAAAAGACTTAAGGAATGAAAGACTTCTGCAGAGCTTCCTTAAAGTGCCAGCCTTCTCAAAAGCTGCCATTCCAAATGTTATTGAGAATAATGGAAAGAAACAATATATGGTACCAGGTTGTTGGGCAGGTGGTGTTTGGAACATGCAAGTACGTTACTGGTCAGTTTAGCTTCTTACAGTGTAAATGACTTTTAGTCCTACTTAGTGAATGCCTTTATGTTATTTCTCTGAACAACTCACCAGGTGTGACTGGTGGGCTGGGATTGATGATTGTCACTGCAAAGCTGAATGCATGCACTTCAGGGAATGTCCACCAAACTCCTTTTATCCCTGTGTGAGACCAAATCTGCTGCAGTGAAGAACATGCTCATTTATCTGCTTTGAGCACAGAGATGAAACATGGTAATCTTTATGCATATTCTTTAGGCAGAGCTCACTGTCAAAATCAGATGCAAATTTTCCTTATTCCCAGAGAGAGTGGACAAAAGCATACCTTAGTCCCAAACTGTGAGAAGTCTTGCCTCTCACAGTGGTATGCCTAATCTGAAGAAGATGAAACCAAATGACTGTTACCTAGCATTTAAGTACAGTGCTGGAAGCAATATAATCTGATTCAGTAAAAAAAAAGGCTAAAATCATTTGCTGTAACTCACCTTGACTGCAACTCGCTTCAGGAAGCAGCTACCTCCTTAGCTGGAAGCCATCTCACCCATATACTTTTCTCATCCTCCCAGAAACAAGCTGCTCATACTCAGTTTGACAGATCAGTTCTGCTGCCCAGCTCCAATCATCCCTTGTCTTCTTTGCACAGAGGATCAATGGCTGGCCCAGACTTTTTGGTCTTTGGCCCTGAGCTGATGTTCTCAGTCTCTACAGTGAGTCAATCTTGCTGGCCTACACCAATAATAATATTGGTGCAAAGGCTGGAATAGTAGCCCATATATGATTAGTATATTAAATGGCTTGGTGATTGCCATAAAGTAAAACACACACACACAGACCCAACAACCCTACATCTTGTTATAGAAGGTGGACTAACTTGCTTCGAAGCAAAGATCCTGTACCTTGGGTAACTCATTATACAAGTCTCTTGTCTGTGAATGAAAAATTAAATGTGTATGAAAATTACTATCTTAGCTTGACTGAAAGAAAATTCACTCATGCCTCATGGCACTTCACTTAGCTGGGGAAAAAAAAAAAAAATTACTTGAAGTTATTTTTATTTCTGTTAGTTGTGTTAGGCAACCAGCCATATCATGTCATCCAGCCACAGTAGAAAGACATGAGGGACTGTTAAATTGGAATTAGGCAAATTCACTTGATAAAAATAATAATCAATTTTGACTAGTAATTCCATTTGGGAAAGGTTTTGGGAAAGGTTGTATTTTTTTTGCCATTTGTTTTGCTGCTTGATATGCTGTTGGTATTTTGGGCTTTTTCTAGTTTGGATCTATTTGTTCAGATTCAGTTTTACTTTTTGTGAATGTTCATGTGCTATTATGTTTAAATGACTTTTTCAGAACTTGAGGTATTCAAGGATTGTTTACTTCTGCAGTTAAATGATAGATATTTGCTGACCTGGTATGTTTCTGGTGTCCCATCAGGCAAACAAAACTCCTAAACTGCAAAAAAAGGGAACTGGTGAGAGTGAGAGTGACTGATACATACTAAATGATATAACCTGATGATTGTTCCTGAAAATATATTTAAATCCAAGAAAAATTCAAGAAATCAAGTCTCAATTCAAATATTTATGATATGATATAAAATAACATCTGGGTAATGCAAATTTAGTTTTAATTTTAGCTATCTAATAACAAACTCCTTTATGAATGTTTGGATAGGTGGAAATCCCTAACTTTACAAACAGTCCTATTAAAACTGGATCACCAGGCATGTACACAAAGCCACAAAGTTCTGTTTTCTCCATCTCTAATGCGCTGCTGAGATATCTAGCACTTATGCCATTTAATCTTAAAAGCTATTAATGCAGTTGGTAAAGATGGAAAGCAAAATCTGAAATATTGTCAAGCCTACTGAAAGCTGTAGTCAGTCTTTTTAATAAATGTTTTTCAGAAGAAATGTTTTTCAGAAACTCTGTTTTGTTCATGATAAATGCACTTTTCCAAGTGTAGCACAGTAGCTTTAGTACATAGAAAAATCTCCCATTGACAATAGCTTTATTCTGAACTTTTTATTTATTTGTGAAACAGCCAGAGTGGACAGAGAGGTAGAATAAACTTTTCAATCCCATCAAAGTTCTTTACCCTTGAATTGGTCAGACCATCTGTAGATATAAGAGGACACTTCCTTTTCCATGTCTGTTCAGCTGTCAGCTTTTCTGCTGAGCCTGGCAACAAAGGCTTAAAATATGATGGTGGAAATTAAATATTTAGCAGAGGATGGACTTGGCTCTTGAGTTCCCACATGCCACATGAGTTGCTAGACTGTAGGCCCTACACATAGGTGCTGATTGTTTAAAGAAAAGGAAGGAGTCCTCCAAGCCAGGTCTGGAGACACTGCCATTGGCAGCCCTGGGTGTCCCCACTTGGCTGTGAGGTCAGAGAACTTCCTCAGCTTAAGCCTCCATGTCCTAAATCACAGGCAATTACTGTAGTCACAGGGCTCTTTGCAATGTTTTGGTTTCTCACCCGGTTTGTCCAGTGAGTTCTCTGGTTTTAGATCCACCTGACTACAGGAGAACTGCAGACAGAAGGAATGCCCAGCATGAGACGAATTCTTAGCAGCCAAGGACTTACAGTACCAGTTATGACACAAGGTGCCTTATAATATCCCATTGAGCATAATCCTTCTCTAAAATAAGTGTATTACAGCAAGCAGAGAGGGCCAAACTGACACCATGAGTACTTCTACCTTTCTTCTGAGGCATATTCTGTTATGATTTGAAGCCTGCACCTGATGTTTCTTGATTATGAAATTCATAGAATCATAGTTAGAAGAACATTATCTAACACTTTATACATAGTCTGCCCCTTAATTTTCATGACAATAAACTTTGAATTAAAATATCATAGGACCTTAACAGCTTTATGGAATATATATATTTCTTGTCATTATGGTCTGAATTCTGAAATAGTAGACCTCATTTTGATTTTGTCAAGAGATTTTTAAAAGGAAAACTCTTTAGACCTTGGGAAAAAAAAAAAAAAAACTCCAATTATTATTACCATTAAACAGATATCAGCAATCAAGAGACAAGTAGAAATGGATAACAAGTCTCAATTTAATAGCTTTCATATGGTTATCCAAACCATGGAATCAAGATCTTTTAAACTGCATCTATCTATAATGTTCCTTGCAATTTGAATTATGTCATATATTAGGAAACTCTTGTCTAATCAGCTCCCTCTGTATTCATGTGATAATATTGCCCAACATGTATTGATCTCTGAGCAGATACTATAGATCACTTTCAACTAAAAGCACACATAACAAAGGTCCTTTAAAAGTCAAATTTTCCCCTTGAATTAAGGCATAGTCGGAAAAATTACACCGAGTAAAAGAGCCAGTTGCAGTGAATATATTTCTTACTTTTTAATAGAGAACAATGTTAGTATATTATAGTACCCTTAGAATAACTCAATATATTTAAAAATATTAAAGTATTATGAGCTATTAAAGCCCTGATGCTGATTTCATGTATGTATTTTTTGGATGCCAGATGGTATTGTTGAAATGTTATGAAATGATACAGTTCTGGTGTGAAGATGAAGAATTTTGAAAGTCTTATTTTATTCTGATTCCTCTTGTTCAGGATGTGTGTAGTTACCCCATATCACATTAATAAGAGGGATGCAATGCATACCGTAGTGTTATGGAATTTGAGTACATTTCTCTTAGAGAAAACAGGGAAGATTACTTGAGAATATGACTGTCAGCTACTTCTGAATGTGGCCCCAGAAGTCTTCTGGTAAATCTGATTTCAAAATTCAAACTTTCAGCTATGTCAAGATGTGTCAAATGAAAGTGCTTTTATTTGGCTCCTTTGATGTGCTGTATATTGAATTGTCTGATAACTCTCTAACAAATTCATATCTTGTCTTTTTAGAGAGATGGAAGAAAATAATGGGCCTCAAGGGGAGCACCTTTCAGAATAAGCATGTTTTCTTGGTGTACTCTTTGAAAAGAAAACAAGGAAAAGTAAGTAGAAGCAGATGACATTTTATTTCAGAAATCCACCTCTCAGAATTACTTCACCTAAAACCTCAATAATTCAGGTAACTTGTCTGCAAAAGAATTTATGTATGCTATTAGGCTGTGAGCTTCCATATCTATTGCAGTGAAATGTTTCAGAGAAGTTAAATCATGATTTTCAACTAAAATCAGTGATATTTAATAATAATAAGTCACAACAAATATTTTCCATTGTTTCATATTGAAATCTGGCTCTTAACTGAGATCTTTGACAATCGAGTGATTAGCTTATGAAGGGAAAAAAAAAAAAAAAAAAAAAAACAACAAACAAACATAAACAGAGATGGATGCTGGTATTGATATTTGTGCTGATGAAAATTAGGATACAGAAATGCCAGATATACTGAAATGCCAGAATTTTGATTGACTTAAAAAAAATAAATAAATTCTGAAGCTTTAAAACTTTCTAATTCAATAACTTATAAAGGTCAACAGTTTAGCTGCTTTTTTTTTTTTTTTTTTTTTTTTTTTTTTTTTTTTTTTAATGTCAATACATTTTATACCTCTGCAAGATTCAGCCTTTACAAATATGTATCTTGCTTAAAAACTAGGCAGCTATAGCATACTTATTAACTTGTTTGCATGTTGATATGCACAAAGCAGGTTAGGAGCTGATCTCTATGTATGTGTATATGATTTTTGTGTGCATCTTCTCTACTTTCTTAGCATTCTGAACTTCCATCTGAAGCTGCAGCACAAGGGTGCCCTTGCTGCAAGAAGCAGAGCTGGAGGAACTGGGTTTGCGGCTCCTGCTGTCACAACAGGATGAAGGGAGAGTAACTGCTGCTGCAGGAAAGGAGGTCACTTGAAACTACCTATAAGTCTTTTTCAGAGGTAGCAGCCAGCTAGTTTTGCAAAACTTAAGAGCAGATGAAACAAGCAGATGTGCCACAGTTGTTTGGCTACCCTGGCCTTGTTTGCCTAGGCCGAAATGGTCCCTGTTACCAAACTCTGCTATTCCAGGTAGCTTGTGGCATGGTTCTGCTAGTTCATGCAGGAACTGATTTAGTACTTCATGAAGAGCAAAGACAAATCTTCCACTTTCTTTATGATTTCTACTGCTGTGTTGTTTACATTGCGAGAATGGTAAGACTATAAAAAAATAAGCAAAGAATCTTCAGCTCAGGAAACATCCAGAGAAACATGAGGTGATGGTAATTTTTTATCCAAAAATATCATGTGAATACTGATGCACTAAGGTACACAAATTTTTTGAGATAAATCCTACTTTGTCCACTAATGTTTGGAAAAAAAAAATCTAAAGGAAAAAAAAAAGTATCTTAATACTCCTTTAGTAATCTGAATTTACTATAACAACACCACACAGTCAGAAACAACAAAAAAAATGATGGTAGAAAGCTCTTAATAATGTCTCTAAACTCCCAGAGGGTAGGGGAATGGGGTGGGACAATGACAAAAAAAACAACCACCTTGTTAACAATGAGCTCTATTCAGTGTGATAGTTCCAGTAACACATTTACTGAATCATATCTGCTAATTCTGAAAAACACCTTCATGTGAGACAAGAATAAAAGACATGACATAAAGTACACAGTTTACACCATAGCTTTTATAGAGGAGTAGCTGCTTCTATACTCTCTTGAAAATGGCTCAGCTAATCAAAGCTTGGTAAGATGTTCTAATGTTGTTTGTTGAGACCAGTTAAGTTTTACATAATGATCACAACATTATTTCCAAAATTTCCACTCTCTTTATGGCACTACAACAATAGCTAATTGTCTGACTCCACAGAGTCACTGAAATATCAAAATCTCTTGAGTCCATCACTACTCTCTATCTTCCTTTGACAAAAATATGTAACGGGACACTGCTATACATGCTTTTGGGGATCCCATCACCCCAAAGGGATTAATCATTATTGTGTCTGCTTTCAGTCAAGAGCCTACTTATTTTTGTCATGGTTAGATATTTTTACCAGACATATTTCTTATACACCAACTGTTAGAGAACATGACCATGAAGTACAGTTTAAGATATATTTCACCACATCCAAGTCAAGAAGAGAGGAGAAATGTGGAGACCTTTCCCTACTCATAGATGTAAAGGGCTATTAATTAGCTAGTTAAGGACTTTGGTTTAGCAAGAGCCATTTACATCTCCAAGGAGCTGAAATAAAAACACTTATTTTAATTAAGAAGAATGATCAAATAGTCTCTTAGATAAGAAAGCAAAAGAATAAGTTTCAGGAAGAAAGATTAGATCTGTCAGGGTTTCCTAGAATATTTCAAAGGAGAAATGTCTTATAAGAGGTAAGATATTGTTCCAAGGGAAGAAAAATAAGTATAAGGACTATCTCACTCCTCAGGACATGCCACAAGCCTGCTCTGATTGATATGCTCTGGCCATGTTCCATCTCTGTACATACATACTACACTGGTCCCATTTCGACCTGTGGAGTTGTACTCTAGGACTCAGCCAGACTCACCAAAAAGACAACGTCATCACAGACATTAGCATTTGCATGGCTAGGACCATGCAGACCCAACAAGCTTCTGCCTCTCCTAAGAAAAGGAATAATCTGTGGAATAACAACATGTTGCTGTGGTGAGAAAAAGACCCTTTTCAGAGTGTCAGTCATCAGACTTATTCCTCCTGTCCCCCAAGATTAGGAGAAACAGCATTCCCAAATCTCCACATCAGTCTTGTTACTGGTGCTCAGGCTCCACCTAACTTCCATGATATAGGAAAGAAGGCCTTAATTGCTCGGCTTTGAGATGTCAAAATTAATATCTACCTACTCAAATAATGATACTTGAGCTGGTGATTGAAAATGTATCAAGCATGCATAGTTTTTCATTGGAAAGCCTGTTTTTGCAGATCTCAGGCCATTTGTGCAACTCTTGTCTGAATGTTCTTCAGTTCCTCGCAGTGCTTTTGAAGGGCAGGCAGTCTTCCAGTGGCAGCATCACTAATTCCGCAGACAGGGATATTACTACCCCTTTGTTCCCCCTCTGCTTGTATAACCACAAGCCTTTGCCTTAAACTCTTTTTCTTTGGGTTTGACTCAGCAGTCTTGCTTACCTTGGTAATTTATTGATACCTCACGTTCTTAGGTGTTATCTCACTGTGGGATATGGATATATCCTATCTAAAAAGCCTTTTTTTTTTTTTTTTTTTTCTCCTTTTTGTAGTTCTTCTGGTGAAGGCAATGCTGCTAATCCCTTCCACCAGGGAGATAAAGAAGCATCTCACAATCTTGCAGATGGCAGAACAAAGGACTGTAAAGGCTCAGAAGCTTCGAAGTGGGACTAGTTAGGTTCATAACAGCTATACTTGTCATGGAGGCAGCTACAGAATCCACTAGAACAGCAGTTCAGCCACTGTGCTGCTGCTTGCTGATAACAATATGGTCAGAATTACATTCCACTTAAACAAAAAATACAACCATTTAGAGTGGAAGCAAAAATAGGAACCATAACAGGAATCTTCTTTATTTGTAGTTATATAAAGAGCTAAGAGAGAAGATACCAGGAGGTAGAGCTTGAGAGTACATAGCTCAGTTCTTCAGGGTAAGATAAACACAGCATGTACACTGCCAATATTGTTCTCTGTGGAGATCTTTGTATCAGCCCCAGTGCTTCCTCTGAGGGGTGAGAGGCTCTTCAGAATATCTCAGGAATCAAAAGCAGAGAAAAGGTAACAAAGCAGGAGGGAGGAAGGAGACAGTTAAAAGCAATTAGGTACTTCCCCACTATTCAGGAACTCAATAAAAGTTTCTTGGAGCACAGCAAAACTCCCACTAGGAACTGCTCTTTTCTACCTGGGAATGGATTTCTGAAATCTTGAATAGCTCTGTAAAGGTGTCTTTTCAAGGTCAGAGGAATAAGAGAGATGTATAAGCAGAGCCCTGATGTTCTGTCTTATCTTTACTTACTGTACTTTCTGCTTAGTGTCTTCCCAAAACACTGCATGACAACCCCAGAAAAGCAGCTCTGAAGAATACAGAAAGGATTTTCCTTTGGAGCTCTATTGAGACATGCTGAATTCAGCATCAGCAGATAGCTTCCCCCCAGGGTAATTATCCATGAATCCTAAATTTAATCAACATCAAATATTTTGAGATTCTGATTAGCTCTCCTTCAAAACAATTTAAATTAAAAAATGAGCCTAAGCATATACCCCTGGGGCCTGGACAGGTGTCCTCCTAAAGATCTGCTTTAAGAATAACCTTTCTTGTCAATTTAAGTTGACCCAGATGGCTTTCTACTGAAATAGGCAATCGTATCAACCATTGTGGCATTTTAACTTTGGGGGAGTTAACTTTAGCTGAGGGCAGTAATTTCCTACAGTGCTTCAAACAGATCCCCAAGAGAAATGTCTCACTGAGTGCTCTGACACAAATCATAGCCTCTTCACAATCAGCTACTGTTTAAATGAAAAATTACAGTTTAAAAACAAACAAAAGCAAAGCCACTGAAAAGTTCTGTGCTGAGATCCAAAAACACAGAGACTGAGTGCCAGAAGCACACATAGGAACAGACAAACCAGTAATTCAAAATCTGTACTTTGAAAATCTTTGGTCTGAAAGGTATGTTCCTCAAAACCAGAATTTTAATCTCTCTAAATCTCTTATAGACCTATTGTTTTTGTTAATGATTTTTTAAATATGAACTAAAGCTATAAAATGGGTTTGTTCCTGTGGCACAGACACACAAAAGCTCCTGCTCATTTAAATCAGCAACAGGACTGGGCCATTTATATCTCTATAGATGTGTTTCTATAGAGATGTGCAGGAAACTTGTTATTAATAAGGGAACAAACTGATGTAGGGTGCCAGCTGGTCTTTGTAGTTCAGTTTGGGTCAAAGGACTTAAGGTAGCATAAAGAATCATAAAATCACAGAATGGCTTGGGTTGGAAGGGACCTTAAAGACCATCTAGTTCAAACCCCCCTGCCATGGGCAGGGACACCTCCCACCAGACCAGGTTCCTCAAAGCCCCATCCAGCCTGGCCTTGAACACCTCCAGGGATGAGGTACACACAAATTCTCTGGGCAACCTGTGCCAGTTCCTTACCACCCTTAAAATTAAGAGTTTCTTCCTAATGTCTAATCTAAATCTATTCTATTTTAGTTTAAGACCATTCCCCCTTGTCTTATCATTATCTACCATAGAAAAGAGTCCTTCTTTATCCTTTTTATAACACCTCTTTAAGTATTGAAAGGCCGCAATGAGGTGTCCCCGAAACCTTCTCTTCTCTAGGCTGAACATGCCCAGCTCTCTCAGCCTTTCTTCATAGGAGAGGTGCTCCTGATCATCTTTGTAGCCCTCCTCTGGACCTGCTCTAACAGGTTCATGTCCTTCCTGTGCTGGGGACTCCAGATCTGGATGCAGCACTCCAGGTACAACAAGTGGGACCTCATAAGGGCAGAGCAGAGGGGGACAATCCCTTCCCTTGACCAGTTGATGCAGCCCAGAATGCAGGTGGCCTTCTGGGCTGTAAGCACACACAGCTGGCTCATGTCAAGCTTTTTGTCCACCAGAACCCCCAAGTCCTTCTCTGCAGGGCTGCTCTCAATGAGTTCTTCTCCCAGGCTGTCTTTATGTCTGGGATTGCCCCCGGCCCAGGTGTGGCACCTTGCACTTGGACTTGTTGAACCTCATTAGGTTCACGTGGGCCCACTTCTCCAGCCTGTCCAGGTCCCATTGAATGGCCTCCCTTCCTTCTGTTGCATCAACTGCACCACTCAGCTTGGTGTTGTCTGCAAACTTGCTGAGGATGCACTCAGTCCCATTTTCTATGTCATTGATGAGGATATTGAGAAGCACCAGTCTCAAGACAGATCCCTGAGGTACACTGCTCATTACTGTCCTCCACCTGGACGTAGAACCATTGACCGCTACTCTCTGGATGTGGTCATCGAGCTAATTCCTTATCCACTGGATGGTCCCACCCTTCAAATCTCTCTCTCTCCAATTTAGAAATTGGAATGTCATGTGGAACTGTGTCAAAAGCCTTACAGAAGTCTAAGTATATGACATTAGTTGATCTTCCTTTGTCAACTGATGCAGTCACTCCATCATAGAAAGCCACCAGATTGGTCAGGCAAGATTGTGATTGGTGAAGCCATGCTTGTTGTCTCAGATCACTTCCTTGTCTTTCATGTGCCTTAACATTGTCTCCAGAAGGATCTGTTCCATGATCTTTTCGGGCACAGAGGTGAGGCTCACCAGCCTGTTGTTCCCCAGATCTTCCTTTCTACCCTTTTAAAAAATGGGAGAGATATTTTCTTTTTTCCAGTCACCAAGGACTTCACCTTACTGCCATGATTTTTCAAACACGTGTATCATGGAGAGTGACCTGGTGACTACATCAGCCAATTCCCTCAGGACCCTGGGATGCATGTCATTAGGACCCAGAGACTTGTAGTTTTTAAGTTGCATCAGGAGGTCCTGAACTTGCTCTTTACTTAGAGTGGGAGGGACTCAGCTCCACCAAGGAACATCGTTGCTCTTCTTCATGCACTAGCAGCACATTTGGATGTCAGATGGGATGCCAGATTGTGTTTAGAAACTCTAGTGAAGAGTATAAGTAGGGAATCCTGCTCTCACCTCTGTGAACTGTCAGCTACAACAGTTGTCCAGGTTACAGTTCTCCCTAGCGACTTTACTGGAATTGCACCATGTTCTCTTTCCACTTTCCTTCAGTCCCCTGATACTGTGGTCCAGGTGACCATGCTGTAGCCATCCCCAGTAACGTACAGCTGGCAGGCATTGCATGTTATTCACAAAGGTAAAGCACAAAGGTACATTTGCCTCCTCTGTAGGCAGGAGCTGCAAGAACAACACCACCGTTTTGTCTACGCTAGAGGTTCTGAGCCTCCAAGCTGTAAATCCTTGAAGCTGCAGTGATAACTTCTAAGGGTTTCACAAAAAGTAATTAAGAAAGGGAAGCTTGTTTCCAATAGGTTTACACAAAATAGGGAAGGAAGAAAAAATAAAAATAAAAATAAAAATAAAAATAAAATAAAAATAAAAATAAAAATAAAAATAAAAATAAATAAAAATAAAAATAAAAATAAAAATAAAAATAAAAATAAAAATAAAAATAAAAATAAAAATAAAAATAAAAATAAAAATAAAAATAAATCAGTGAGGTAGGACCCTTCTGATGGTCAAAAAGCACTTAATTCTTTATTTCATGATATCAATAGAAAAAAGGAGAAAATGGTATTTCAACTTTCCTGATGTTATTGAACTTTCTGAACAAGCAATCAATAGGATTTCAGGCAGCTTTCCTGCCAAACTTAACTCTCTGTGGAAGGAGGAGTAGTTATTCTTCCTTTGACCCTCCATTGAAGGCCATGAGCAAGAGGATTGGCTCTAATTTTTCCATGCCCATAGGATTCCTTGTCCCATCAAAAGCTGCTGCCCTTCTGTTCTGCAATGTTCTGCAATGCCTCTGGCTCTCTGGAGAGCAGATGTAGGTGCACTGAGACAGGGAGCATTGCCAGATTGCAGCCCTGCTCCTCATGGACCTGAGGCCTTGCTAATACAGCTGGCCTATCTGTGACAAGGCAGTAGAGTGGCAAAGATAGGAAAGAGTTATTTCTGTGCAGAACAGGTGACAGGACCATCACTGCAGATACCCAAATCCATGGTAATATTGCTTTACAACTTCAGTATCCTTTGAAGTTCCATGCTTTTGATGATGTGATATTGGTATGATACATCCATCACACATCACCAAGGTCACATCTAGAAGATGTCACTGATGAAATGATATAACAGAACTTGAGGGCTGAAATATTAATTTTTAATAAACAATGAAATATCTTTTTTTTTTTTTTCCCTCAGGGGCTATGGGTGGTGGTGGTGGCAGCAGCGGTGCTACTGTGCAAATGGCAGCAGGTATGAATATAAAGTTTGTTATAAAGTATGAGTATAAAGTATGAAACATCATCAACAGCTAAACCATTAGGTGTATGGGAGCACTATTTAGGATCTCCAACAAGACCCAAATGTGTAAGAAACTTTTGTTTCTTACACATACACAAAGTATACATGCAAAACAGACAAGATAGATTAAAAAAAAAAAAAAAAAAAGTGCTGTTGCTGCTATGTTTTAGTCTCATCTTAGGAAAAACTCAGTTTTTATTCCAATATTTTAATCACTAATTATCCGTTTTCCAGTGCTTTCTACAATATCTATCTGAGATTTTTCTTCCCTACAACTTAATTTGTAGCTTTTTTTCTCTTCTCAAAATTTTCTCAAGACAGCCTCAAATCATTTTATTTGTTGAAGGGCAAAATTGATATTTAACACATACTATTATTGTTTTCTCATCGGCAGCAGAAGTATTCTCACTTGATCTTCTCTCAGTTAACTTCCTCCCTCTGCAGTTGCTCCTGTAGTAGAGGTTTGAAAACGCTTATTAATTTTCTCCATGACCCAGCATTCAGCAGGGTCTTCACAGTCTTATTCTCTCTATGCTTTTTGCCTGTGAATAAGCCATACTGGTAAATAGAAATTCACCTACCCTCCTGAGGTCAGCAACCAACAGATTTGTTACCCATCTACAGGTTTCTCATTTACTCCTAACTAAACAGTCTGTTGAGATGACATTCCCTCTTAGTGCTTTGACTTAACACTTTAAACTTAAGTACAACATGTCTAAAGAAGAATCCTGTCTTTCTCTTCATTACCACTAGCTTTGTGGTAAAAACTGTGGAAAATGCCACAAAGACTTACAATCAGGAATGGTCTTAGATTTGACCTCCTTCTCCTTTTCTACCTTGCAATTCTGTCTGCATAGCACTTCTTCACAGCTGAGACTTATACCCACATCATTCACTATCTCATTACTTACTTCCCACAATATTCTTTTCTCTGGCTTTGACAAATACCATCTTGCATTGCTTCTAGCCTGTCAGCTGCAAACTTAGTTTTCTTAGCTCATTGTTTTGACTATGTCATTCTTCTCCTTGCATCCTATAACAACAAACATAAGCTACTCTGAGTACTTTCAAGATTTTGATTCCTCCCCACACTCCACCTAAATATATCAATTTCAAATATCCAGTCATATCTGCAGCCAGACTGTTAGCAATTGAACATTAAAATCTAACTATTTTGGTCATTCTTTTCTGTAGGCTGAGCTGTGGACCAGTCTTTTCCACCTCAGCCAGGAACCATGTGTTATCAGATAGCCCAAGTTAGGCTGTGATAGGGATTATTAATGAATGGCTCAAATGCTTCAGTAAGCCAGTCACAGTATGAATTTTCTGATCCAATCTAAAAAATAACAACAAGAAAACAAAACAAAAACCTATATTCCCAATAATTCCAGGTCAGAAATCCTCTTAGCTGAGTAGTCTGCTTTCTACCACGCAAATATGTGAGAGTTTCTCCATTGATCTCAACAGGACTACGATGGATTTATATATTTAAAATTTGGGTTTGAATTAAAATCTGCACCCTAGAACACTGTTCAAGAAGGGTAGCCTTTCTGCTAGAATCAGGACTTCCTGACAGTGACAAATCTCTTGATCATGCCTTTATTTCCTCTTTTGGTTTTGGAATATCTCTAGTCTGACTGCAATATTGTTCAAGAAATTATTTTCAGATAACATACTGAATGTGTCTTTAAGAAGAAAAACTGTCATTTATTTTTTTCTATCCCACAAGAAAAAATAATGTTTTCTTTTATATTTCTTTCAACCTTCATATTCCCCTCAGATGGTTACTCTAACTACTGTTCTATCAATGAGAAGGGAAAGTTCTTTCAACTTTTACATGGCTCTAGATTCATAACTTTGGCTCTTCCCAAGCATTGACACTGTACAGCCAGCTGACAACAGGTATGTGACCATGCAGGGTGTGGAGTCAGGAGGATCTAAATATGATTCTGGTATAGCTCTTTCTTGCCATCATTGGCTGCAAAACTGGTACACCAGGTCAACAATGCTTCAACAGATGGACCTTTCACCTTATGTTATTGCAGCCCTTAAAATCTCCAGTTGAGATTTGGTCCCAGATTCTAGTCCCCTCGATCTCTATGAGAATGTGCAGAATAGGAATGGACAGGTGAAAAGATTTTGCAGTCATAAATAATTTGGAGAGAAGGAAGAAATATAGACATCAAGGGTAACAATTCAAATCTTACGGTGTTCCTCAAAAACTCGGTGCACAGTTAACTCCAAATACACCATTACTGCAGAATTACAGATTACTATCAAGTCTGGTCTCAGTTAAAAGTCAATAATGGCTCTACAAGTCATACTCCCAAATTTTTGACCACAGGTCACAGAATTTGACAGTCATCACTGGTCACAAGCAAACATTTCTTCCTCTCCTTGCTCTCCTGATACTTTGTCGTACAATATTTATGCGGATTTATCCTACTTCTTTTCAGATAACAGAAATGTAATCTACTGGATAACTTGGCACTTTTTCAAGGTGTCCAATGTTACATTTTTAAGATTTGTAACAAATTAGGGTAAGGGATATCTTGCCAAATTTCAGATGACTGACCAGATTTATTACTAGGTAAGATTACAGATTAAAAGAAACTTATTTTAAAAACAGAAGTTTTCAGTCATGGGATAAAGTTATGAAAGATAAAATGACAATGGCATAATTAAGATTGCATTTAACTGTGCATGTTCTCCCTGAATGAATTCAAACAACAGCTATGTTCTACCCCATTCTCTCTTAGATTTAGTTGGAATCTTATCTTCTACTGTTGAGTTAAAATGAGTTCATTTTGTTGTGATGATTTCTTCATTTGCCACAGGCCTTCCTTTCTCACACTCATCCTCCGCACTCACCCCCCTTTGGACATGGAAAAGCACAATACAAAAGCTTAGGACCTCTTTCTGAGTCATCTCAATGCAGAACATCTCATCTTTGTAAGGATGCTTTCTTCCTCTTTTCATGTGAGTGATACCACACAATACTGAGGAACAAGATATTTTCTCCCCCCTCTCCTCGCTACGTTTCCATGAGGCAGATTGCTACTGTTTTTCTTAATTAGCACATTCAGCCTGCTTGTTTAACAACCATCATAAAGCATACACAAACCAATTAAAACTAGGTAACAATTTACATAATGTAGATCCAACTGCTTTTGGTTGTGTTGATTTTCTTCTATTTACATTGCTTTGTACAGTATATTGTTTAACGTATACCTGTGAAAAGAAAGGATCAATGGATGAAGAGGTTTCCCTCTGAAGACTACACTATTTAATGGGAGAATTCTTAGTGGACTCATGATTTGCTAATGGTTTACTCAAGCACAGAAATGCAAGTGAACTACCTTTATTTGCTAAACAACCCAGAGAACTACAACAGCTCAAAGCCCAAAAGAGAACAGCATTTCCCAAGCTGGAGGAAACAGATAACAGTTTTGGTCGGGAAGTAAAAAGGGAGTGAGAAGTCTTTCCTGTCTGAGTGACAGATGAAGCAATTGCTTGGAGTAATGGCCTGACTCAGAAGAGTTAGATCTGACTGCAAGGTCCAAATCCATGCCTGGAGTGCAAGAAAATATGGGACCTGACACTTCTGGAGTCTGACAAAATGTAGATCCAAGCACACAGCAAGAATGGATGTGAGTCTCTTGGCCAATCTGTAAGGACATGGTAAGGAAGAAATGTAAAGTTAATCTAAATAACAGGTAAGTGTAGAGCTATTTCCTTGCACTTCCGCACTCCCAAACGTTTGGAAGACTTTTTCCACTGTTCTGTCTAATGTTGACATATGTATAAAAATACTTTTGTTTGCTTAACTTAACTGGACTTAAAGGGTTTAAAGGTAGCTCTTTAACAGCAACAGATTTTATCCCTCTGGCTCTGATGTTCCTCATAATCTGGATTCAGGGGTACTCTACGGCTGATTTGAGAGCTGAAATCAGAGAAGTAGGACTGGAAAACTTGGTTAAGAAAGCACTGTGGCACACAACAAGGTAGAGGAGAGTATGCATGGAACCTGGGAGTCCTGAGAGAGTACATAGCACTCACACCTGTAAGTGGTACTGCCATGCAGTAGTAAGCTAGATGACTAGTTAGTGGTCTAATTAGTAGATTGCTCTGCCCAATAATGAACCAGGCCTGAATTTTACATCATTTTGTACAGTAAAGCTATGGACTGTTGTGCAAGTTTTTGTTCTGATATCACCTACATTCTGCTGTTTCTCTGTCAAAAATGTAGGTAAATCACCAGCTATCAACATCATTTTGCATTGAAACATGTTAAAATGCAGCTCATGGCAGGTAATTCACTTTGAGGTATACTGAAGAGGAATGGTGACAGGAAAAGAGCACTGTGATTACTGAACGTTTAGGTCTGGTCTGCAACAGGCCAGACAACAACAGCATCTGAAAGCAAAAAGGATTGACAATCCTGTTTGTCATCCCGTATCATGTTTTCTGCAACTGTGGATGGGGTGGGAGGCTGCAACTGTCATTATTTTTGTTTCTGAAGCATTAAGGGCCAAATCATGTGAGTACTCTGATGAATTCCTACTCCCTTGGAGATCAGCCCTTTATAGGGCTGACATAAACATGTTCTGAAAAGTATGTGATGATAAAACCTACTTCCACAAAGGAAGAAGATTGGTCTTACTTATTAGGGAGGCACTGAGGCACAGAATTACTCAGGGTCACTTAGCAGATCAAACCCTGCTCTGCCTTTCTTCTGCTCCCAGATCCAGTTGATAGTTGGGCCCCCAGATCAAGAAGGATGTGGACCTGTTAGAGCATGTCCAGAGGAGGGCCACAAAGATGATCAGAGGGCTTGAGCACTTCTCCTATGATTCCGTGATAGGCCCTCTTGGGTAGCATTCTCCCCAGGGCATCTGAGGCACGGAGCAGCAGCACATGAGAAGGGTGCAGTGGTGGGTCATGTGGATGTGGTGCAGGACAGGAGAAATAAAACTCTGGTTGTCACTGGGACTAGCAAAGCCTCAGGTCTCCTTGTGAAGGTGAGGAATGGTAAAACATGGGGAGTAGAGCAAAAATACTTGTCCCCAATCAATAAGTCTTACAAGTTTTACTGAGAGCTTCTCTTGCATTGAATTTCAGCATTTTGAGGAGGGAAAAAATGTTATGAGACATCTTCTTATATGTAGTGAGGGAGGGGAGCTGCTAAACTGCTCACAGAGGTTTGGCAGTTAACAAGTATTTCTCCATCTATTGTTTGTTTTGATCACAAGATCCCTGACAGAGATGAGGAGCCATTTCACCTGTCCCTCAGCATTGTGCAGAGCCTGACTAGCCTGTTGGACCTGGTGCATGGAGCAGCGAGAGGTAGGTGCCAGCTAGATCCCCGTAGGGAAGCATACTATAGTTGGTTGACATGTAGGACTGGATTTACTCCTGAAAATGCACAAGTGTCTGCACAGGTCTAGAAGACAGAAAGCTGACTGATTTACAGCTGTAATATCACTGTCTACTGGCCATCAATGCTCTAAAATCATTCCCAGCTAGTGAGTTTTGGTCTCTAATGGAGGATATTCTCCCTCAGTCAAAGGTAGTAGTATTGCCTCCACCATCTCCAGCAGTCTTTTATGCATTATATGAATGGTAAATTGCAGTCATCACAGATATTAAAGGAAATCAATAGTTGCCAACATGTACTATGCAACAGGATTGAAAAACTACTTCTTTTACTAATCCGGTGCACCACAGAACATGAAGTCTTGAGCTAGATGAGACTTTTAGCCCTGAAAGTTTTCCTTGGGACCTAGAAGTGTTCATGTAAATAAATGCAGGTTTCCTAGGAAAATAAATAAATAAATAAATAAAATGCTACTATTACATTTAGGCAATTTTTTAAACAATATATTGTTTTCCTTCCAATATTGATGATGTTTTTTGATATTCATTTCTCATATTTTTCAGTTTCGTAGTTTGTTGTTGTCTTAAGAATTTAGGAGACATATGGAAAGGGAAGGACATGTAGTTTGATTTTCAAAAGGGTGGGTTTGAAAACAGCAAAAGAGTATTCTGAAAGCATTAAAAATATATATTTTTTTTTTCCTTATGCAACTAACTTACAACTATACAAACCCCAGTGCTGCTCTCTGCTTAGGAACAATGGCCTCATTAAATACAATGGGAACAAGTATCACACTTCTTACTATCTTTTGAAATGATGGGTCTGAATTTGGAATGTTCTGTCTAGCCAATTCAAGGATTTAGTCCACATACATTACTTAGTAAAAAATGCCATATGTAAAGGAAGTTGAAAGAATGTAAAGATCCTCATTCTATATAATGAACTAGTAACTATCCTGCTTGGGAAAAGTGTGGTGGAATCCCTTTAGGATCCTACCCCAAGCCTGATTAAAGGAACTCAATTATTTCTGCTGACAAAATTCTCAGAATATTTTGTATGCTTTAACTGAAGTGTGACTGAAACCTGTCATTCAGACAGAAATCAATTCGCTGTTCCTATAGTGAAATGTAAAATTCCCAGTACTACTAACTCTTATTTAATTGAAACAAATGCTGCAGTTTAAAAGTTGGGCAAGAGTATCCTACAGGGTGTTTACATCCAGCTGTTTTCTGTAGGAGCTGAGTTACAGCAGTGCCTATTTATGAACTAGTGAGAAGGTCTGTGATTTAATTAAAGAGAGAAGAGATAAAATCCTTCCTTTATAAATGAAAGCTAATGCCCTCTAATTGTATATAGATGAGGAACAATATAGAGAATCACGTGTGAGCCTTCTTTCCTCATAATACCCTGGAGTCCCCAGTTCTGGGAAACTGCAGGATGATTACTTTTTCAAATATTCAGTTCTGCTGTACAAGTAGAGACACACTTAATAATGTAGAACATCAGGAACTGGGCCCTGGAATTTCGAAGCAGTCTGCTAGCTCCACAAACAAATGTGAAAAAAAAATCTTTGCATGCCCACTCTGAATGGCCCAAGGCAATATTTCCTTGGAATACAGACTTTACTATTCCATTCAGAATCCATTTTATCTGCAATTTAACATCTACTAGAGGAGTCACAGTGGGAAATGTGGCAGAATATTCAAGGGTCTTAATTCCTCTTTGCCTAAAGCAGAAGTAGGGCAGGCTGGGGAATCAGCATTCCTCTGTACAACTAGAGACAAGAAAAGTGTCAGAAATGCTTCCTCAGGATTTTCAGGCATGGTAGAATGAGAGTAAGCCAGACAGCATTTAGAAATGTGTCATTTTGTATAACAATCGTTTTCCTCTGAATATGCCTGCCTTCTCTTGACTTACTGTTGTCTTTGCGTGATACCAAGGAGAAAACCTTAAGCACTGGCTCATCTGTCTTCGTAGTGAAAGTGCAGGATTGCTTGTGTCCAAAAGAGGTTTCAAGTACACCCTGATGATCTTTTTTTTTTTTTTTTCTTCTTTTTTTTTTTCTTTGCATGTTTCGTAGTTCTGCTATATCCTTTCTAAGGCACGCACTTATAGTGCACAGGATACAGGACATAGTGATTTACAAGGTAGAACAATGTTGTCTTCTGTTTTTTCTCTATGCAATATTGTTTGTTCTTTTGACTACTGCTATTTTTTTTTGGGGGGGGGGGAGAGGAAGAAGGAATGTGTGTGATTTTTATTGTGCATTCATAAGCAGGATTTTATTTTTCCTTCTTATATTATTTTGCCCTTCTCCGCATCAATCCCTTTTGCTTGTTGAATTTCCAGTCCCTGTAGTTAAAATATTGAATAATGTATGTCTTATGCACATCTGTGGGACTTGGCTATTGTCCAAAAGGAGGATGATACCTCTCCCCAAGATTTCTATGAGGCCCAGACTGCAGACTTTAGAGGCCAACTCTTATATTTGAAAGTAAGGAAGTGATTGGTTTGTGTCAACCTGTATGTAAATACACTGCTCATAAGTATATTTAAATATGTGAATACATTGCCCGGGTATCAGTACCTGTCCTGTGCCTTACTGGCAATCTTGTAAGGAACTAATTCAGTTCCTGTTAGAATTTTAACCAAAGCACAAGCATATAAATGAAAGAGACTGATTAACTTATGAGGACTCTTTCAACCACCTTTTCCATTAGCGTGCAATTCATCAAAGTTCAAAAAGCTTATGCAAAGGTACTTGAGTTCTGCCTGGTACGTATCTCAACTTCTGATATGCAAGATCTAGTTCTGGCCTGACACGTTAGGACATGTTAGGTTATTCTTCAGGGTCTCAAAGCTGGTATTCAGCTCAATAGATCTGAATACTCATTGGTGAGCTGTTGAAGATTATTTAGCAGACACCTAAATAACCATACTTTGCCTATTGTGTCTATACATTCACTCAGCATGAAGATTTCACAACAGAATATTTTCTTTCCTTACTATACAGCATTTCTGACATCCTGATTAATTCAATCTATATTACTTGTATCAGTGACACTTTTGTGATGACAGGCAAAGTGGTAGCCAGCTATATCCCTTCTCATTTTCTCTTGATAGAGTCTGTTTGGTTACCTGTTAAAAAGCTCCTCTGCCCCTCAGAAGAGAGCACAAAGAGACACCGGCAGGTAGAGAAAGCTGAGTAATACCCTGCCCCAGTTCTTCCCAGGCCCGTTGCACAGAACACCACTTATGGTGGGATAACTGTAAGGAGAAGAACTGAAAGTGGGGAAAGGGAGGTTTCAAAGTGGTTTGGGGAGGAACAAGTGTGGGAATGAGTGATAAAGGGGTAAAAGGGGCTGGCCCTGTGTTGGCTGCTTGGTATTGCTGTCTGGCCATGCCCTGTGCCTGATCAGTGCAATCTGTCATGTCTTCTTGTTAAATTCCATTTCTAACTCCTTTTCTGGGTAAGGAAATGCATGCATCTGTGTGGCTAGAGGTCCAAACAACTGCAGCAGCACTATTGTACCCCATGGGTGCAGCAACTGGAGAGACCAGAACGACTGTGTGTGATCTCCCACAAAGATGAAGCCAGGGTTGCTCTAAAGTAGGTGAAGTGCTCTGGGAGCCAGGCACATGTGTCTTGAAGGGTGAGACCACAGGAAGCAGTGGTTACCAGTGGGACCAGAGGAGTCCCATCCAGCTGCCAGCAAGCCCTCTGTGCCTGGGTGGGTCTTGGAGTGGGATATCAGAGAAGAGCTGGGATCCAGAACCAGCTGCTGGATGGACTTGTTATTCAGGCCAGTTACAGCATTGGGTGGGTGGGTGGGTGTGCATACGGTGGTCTATATCAGCAGCTAGAATGGGGCTGTGGCTGCTGATGGAGTTACCTGCTCGACCCACCCACCTGCCACAACAGGTTTCTTTCAGCATCTCTCACCTATAAATCTCTTACCTATATATCTCATCACTCCTGAAGCTCTCCCTGATCTTTGCTCCCTGCTGAATCTTTTTGGATCTTTTTGTATCCAAACAAATGCAGACCTTTTGGTCTGTCTCTCGTGGGTCATAGAGACCTATCCCAGTATGAGATTAGAACAGATACTTTCCCTCTTCTACCTCCAAAATAGCTGTTTGTGTGAGGTCTGACCTATTGTATAGGTCAGACCTGTATTGTTCTTGTTTATATCATATCTGTGTCCTTCAATTCTAAAACATTTTTTTTTTCTATGAACAGGGTTCAAGGAAGGACAACCTCCTTCTGTAAATAAGAGACAGGAGCCTTGCTTGCTTTTTCTCTATTTCTCTTAAATGTTCCAAATTCTCTAAATATGAGAAAGTGTTTCTCATAATTTCAGGGACTGGATTTTAGAGGGCTGGATCCAAACAAGATCCTAAAGATGTTCTAAGCCCAACACACAAGTAGAAAATAGCACAACGAAATTGAAATCTGAATTCTATAGGAAAAGGTGAGTGAGCTTGCAAAGTGTATGGCTTAATATAAAAACAGGTATGAACGTATTATAAATGTTAATTTGATCATATCTGGGAATAGCAAGATTTTAGAAATAATATTATGAAACTAATATTAGGAAAGAGGGACCCCTGAGGTATCTGAATGGAAGGAGAAGTCTAATTTAATTTCCATTTTACTGAATTCTGGAAATGTGTTTATTATTTTTGCCCCATTCAACCCTAAACACGTTCCTGAAATCTAATGCAACCTCATAAATGCCTAAATTGACCAGATATTGTTTTTTCCCTTTTATTCTAGCTTTTGCCTTAGTTCTGTATAGTGAAAGAAATGCAGAAAGGGATTATTTTACATAATAATCCCCTGTTCCTGTCTTTCCTATTTTTCTACAACCGTTCAACCTAAAAGACAGAATGTATGATTACTTGGTGAAAGCTTTGTAGCCATGACCTCTGTCTGTATTGTAGCCTTCAAAGCATTATTTGTATAAAGACAATAAGAAAGTCTTGTTCCTTTATAAGGATGACTGCAAGGAGTTTGATCTCTGAGAAGAACAGCAAAGAATGTCTTTCTCCAGCTCCCGAAAATGACTCAGTAAGAGATTTTGATCTCTGTATTGTAAATTTGATATCCTGTAGATCTCCTCTTCACCTCACCTATTGAGTTGCCTGTTATATTACATCTTTCAAGCTTAATACGTGATTGATTAAAAAGCTTCATTTTCAGCCTGCTTTTCTATATTACCATTTTCAGCTTAAATGTTTCATGATTATTTTTATCAACCAAACCCATTGCTATAGGATAGTTCACTTAAACTATGGATGTATTTTGTTTTAGATACTAATTGTTGGAATACGAAAAAAAAAAAAAATAAAAAAAAATCTGTCAAAGTAATATGAACCTTTCTGTCCTCATACATCCAGGCTGTTAATCATAAAAAAAAAAAAAAAAAAAAATCCTAATACACAAAAAGAAGTCAGAGACTACTTCATTAAATAAATGAACACGTATAATTTTTCTACATATCCTTGGGTACTGTTCTTCTCTCTGGAAGTCTTTGCTCACCTGTCTGCTGGAGTCCTGAGACGTTACAGTAATAACCCCTTTTTTCTCCATACACACAGATCAAGGCTTGTAAATTTGCAATGACTTCTTTGTGCCCTCTCTTTGCTACAGGCTGTGTTGTTGCTGGAGAAACCCGCTCTTCATCATCCGGTACACTTTTAATTTGAATGGGATTTCATGATTTGAATGCTGGATTGCCCTTTGCCATGCTGCTCAGTCCTATTTGTGACTGCAAACCACAGAGCTTGTTCTCCAATATGATAACCTCTTTCAGGTATTACAACCCTGTAAGAACTCCTTTAGACAGATGTGAATGTGCTTCTGACAATATCCACCCCTTTCTGACCAAGTGTGACCCACAGGGCTCTGCTCATGGAAAGCAGGTTGGCCTTTTGCAGGCCTGAGGAGAGGAGAGCAGCAAGCTGCTGCTCCAAATGGAGCATTACATCTCATCTCCACTCCATGCATCCCCGCTGGAGGCTGAAGACCAGCCCTGCTTTATCAGGTGCTGGGCAGTGGATATGGCATAGATTTCCAAAGAATAAGTAGCAGGTCCTTCTGTCCCACGGAGCCTTGGCACAGTAGGCCTTTTCTTACACATGCTGAAATGGTAGAATGATTTGGCTGCTGCAGAGGAATATGAAGGTTCATTATGAAGGATTTCCTCTCTCAATTTCTATATTCTGTGGCTGTGTTTTATTAATAGGAAGAAAACGAAATGAATCTTAAGAAAATTGTGAAATACTAGGAAAACAGCACAGCTAGGGGGCTGCAGGCAGCTGATCCCTTGACTGCAGCTACTCTTGAGCAGTCACACGGCTCACAGTGCTTGCAGTCAGCAACGCTATCACACACATACCCCTTTACCATTAAATGTGGGAAGCACAAGGCTTGCAAATGTGTGATCGGCTTAAAACCTCAGTGCCTGGCAGACTTTTTTTCACTGCAACATCATTTGGCAATGTTTGAATCTAACACCACAAAGAAATACACAAATAAGAGTGAGGCACGATGTTTCTGGAATGAAAGGCCAAAACAACACAGGCTTAAGCACCTTTGAAGTTCACCTGTAGGATCATGAAGAGGTCCTCATGCCAAAATAACACAGAGGCAGACTCCTCTGAACCCCGCTGAGATGGAAGGATAAAAGGATTAAAAGGACAGCCTCTCCCACTGAGGATTTCAGCCACTCCATCTTTCCCAAGGCTTAGCCCAGTGGCCAGGCACAGCAAAGAGTGGAGAGGCAAGAGGACAACATCCTCAAATCCCAAGTGCTCCCTAGGATCTCCAGAGAGAGCCAAAGCTTCACCACTGCTCCCTGAACCCTGGCATGTTTTAAAACCTAGCCAGGACACACTCTGCTAATCATAGATTAGGGAATAGCTCATATGGTCCACCCTTCCTGTCCTAAAACGTGCTAATGAATCCTTTCATCTCGGGATGTTTTTCACATATTTATATTTGCCTGCACCATGCGATGTTTGCCCTACATTTCTTCCCTCTCACTGTGAACTGATGCACATCCTCACTCCACCTATCTCTCTGCAGGAATGGTTTTCTGAACTAGATGAGACTGCTCAGCCAGCACGAGGCCTTTAGCCAGAGTATTTCAGCAGGGCTCCAGTTCACTTCCCATCTCTGGCCCCAGGTCGCTCAGCAGCTTTCACACCGATGTCTTCCCAGCAGTGAGCATCAGGTTATCTGAAATGTTTGTGCAGAAAGCTCAGAGCCTCAGCATAAATTGGGAAGGAAAATTTCTTGATAAATTAGCTTCACTGCTTCTCAGTAAAATCCTCACATCACGAAAGGGAGCCAGGAGTTTTTGCTGTCTGTTGTTGAAGATAAATGTATGCTTCAGCAGCAGGAGGACCGGGAAAGTCCAACCCCTGAACTCCATGCTTTGCAAGTTATGTAACTTTGTAAAACTCTTAAAAGACTTAACTGCCTGCACAAGAAGTCTCATTGAGAATTTGGGGTAAGCAAAAGTCATTCAGTTATTACAGCCTTGGAAAATGACTAATTATGAAATAGGTTGAGAATTGTTGAATGCTCTCCTTCTTGCTCTCTTCACCCCATGTATGCAAATCAATAAATAAATTTAAAAGCAACTTAAGCACCTCAATAAATTAAGCTGCTGTTTTAGAAGATTTCTCTAATTAGATTTATCTTTAATAATATGAGGGTACTTTCTAGAAGTCTATCATAGTACTTCTCTATGGTAGAAGTATGCAGTTTTGAGGCAAGTCTCCTGTATTTATTAAAGTTACTAGAAACGTTTATTTTCCACTACTTGAATTTATGTCTTGCAGGTGTCTTTCCTGCCCATGAACACTTCTTCCTCTTTACAGTTAATGGGAGTTGCAGAGGCACAGAGGCTCAGGTTCTTTTTCACTTTTCAATTGAGTAAATAAATCCTTATTACTTGAATAACTCTCTGAAGAATAATAGGTAGATAAATCATGTAAAGTTTTTGCAATCTTTACAACAGCCCCCAACTGGAATTTCTATTTCTGATATATACAGTTTTAAGAGAACATCAAGTACAGTATCCACCAAGTACAAAAAAAGTTTTGCTTCATTTAATGGATTAAGAAAAATATTTGTCAAGAAAAAAAATAAAATAAAATTTAATCTTGGATTATATAAAAATAATGTTTTCTCTAACAGCACTGGTTAGGAAAGTTGCCTATTAAAAATCTGACCACTGATCGAAGCTTGCAATTTCAGCCTTCATCAGTTGCTTTCTTGAGTGACTCATCAAATCAGTTACCTAAAAAGTCAATATTGAGAAACCAGGTAAACCAATAAATACTCCTTCCAGTCACACACTTGCTACCAAACACTCTTGAGAACACAGTAAAGCATTTTATTGTTTATACTCATTTTCATTTACACATAGGAGGAACAATCAATGCAGTTCTATCACAGCAGGTGGACCATATCCTGAAACTCTAACTTTGACTGCTGAATGTACATAGACCTTTCTTAAGGTCTGATAAGATCAAAAAAAAAAAAAAAAAAAAAAAAAAAAAAGTTGGGGGAAATAGGGAGGAGACCAATTTCAATAACATTATTTTATTCATGATTCATGGGCATTTATTTTGCAGGTGATACAGCTCTTCTGAAAGAGCAAACTGCTTCACTTCTTACAAAATAGACAATAATGTAATTACTTAGAGAGTTCTAAATTTTGCAGTGGTTCATGCAGTAAGGGTGTGCAACTGACACAAAATGGAAAACATGGTTACAACAGCAAATTGCTACTTCTATTCCCAGCTGGTTTATGGAAAAGGTCATTGGACTTCTTGTTTTCTGCTCTCAAGTTATGGAGTAGAAGCAAGAAGTATTTACATTATGAAGGCAACGATGAGGACAGGCTATAGATATGCAGTGCAGTTGAACAGGTCTACAACTCGTTTCTACAGTACTTGCATTTGCTATTGTTTGGAAATACAAATATAACTTTTGCACACTGCCACTTCTCACACACGTTCAGCTGAAGGAGTCATTTACAGAGTTTACTGTGATGCTCCTAATTTTTTTAAGCCTCCGTCTTTCCTTCTTCTGTGGCTCATGATGAGTGAGCAACTCTTTCCACTGAAAGAAATTACAGGTGTGCAGAAGTACAACTATGCTACCGACACAGACAGAGACAACTGTGCTCTGGTGCACACCCCTACAACCGGCTGGAGAACAAATTAAGAAGTTAAGCCTGCAAAATAAATTGAGTTTACTCTCAAACTTTTTCTTCAGTCCAGATGAATTATAGACCTTGATTCGAGGCTGCCCTCTTTTTTTTTATTATTATTTTTTTTTTTTTTTGCAACAGATCTGCGTGACTATTGGAACAGCATCTCTGCCAGAGTCATTACACTGAAATGCAGAGCTGAGCAGTTTGGTGGCAGTATGTATTGACGTTTTTGCAGCATCATGAGTCTGGCAACTGGCTTGGGGAAGTTTCAAGCAGTGGGTCTTTACAATAGCAACTTGATTCTGCAGACAAAAAGCAAAAGATTGGCAGAATTATTAAAGTATCACAATAAAGGCGAGCGTGTCTTCTGCAGACCGTGGCACCGGGTAGAGCTATTAGCTGGCAGCCACTTTTGTCAGAGGCGCAGAAAGGCACGGCTTTTCAGCGAGTGACGAGGAACATGAAGGTGTGGAGCCTTTCCCGGTGGCTGGAGGGCAGCTTTCTTCTAAGGATCCCTGCTCCCGGCTCAGGCCGGGACTCCGACTCCATTCCCAGCCCAAGTCGGAGCCGTAAGGAGGCCAGAAAGTAGGCTGAACTTTACAAGCAGCCTTAATCTAGGGCCTGCCCTACCTTCCTCCCTTTCCTAATAATAAATAAATAAAGAAGGAAACCGACGCCGGCAGCGGGGCTGCCCCCGGCCCCCGGCTTCTGCTCCCGGGGGGGGTCGGGAGGCGGCGGCGGGGGGCAGCGGCAGCCGGGCACGAGTGCGCCCTTCGGCATGCGCTAATTAGCCTACACCGGGCATTAGCATACGAAATGGCGGCACGGGGGTTTAATGAGTGGGGGGGGGGGGGGGGGGGGGGAGCCGATTGCCGAGAGGCACCCCCCGGCAGCCGTGCGACACGCACAAGCACACGCACGAACACACGCGTGCACACTCGCATGCACGGGCACACGCAAGAACACACGTGCACACGCACAAGCACACGCGCACATACATGCACGCGCACACGCATGCACACACACGCACACACACTCACGCACCCATACACACCCTCACATGCACACTCACACACACACACGCACTCTCTTGCCTCGGGGCTCGCCCCCACCCCTCCGGGCGGGCACAGAGCACCCCTGCCCAGCCGGGACCGCTCCTCTCCCCGCCGCCGTTCCCGACCCCCGCCCCTTTCGCCCCTTCCCACCCCGAGCACCGCCGCTGGGGGGGCCGGGGGACACCCACCTGTGGCGTCGGGCACGGGCGTGCATGGGGGCAGCCCCGGCGAACACATCGCATTCAACATTTTCAGCTTGTGCATCGGAAACGTATGAGTTTGTGGAAAGCTTGTTTGAAGTCTTCGTTCGACATCGTATAGATGATGGGGTTGATGAGGGAGTTGAGATATCCGAGCCACGTGAAAAAGTCAAAGATGGCCATGTGGAACCAGCAAGCGTCCTTGCAAATAGGCAACACCAGGCTGATGATGAAAAAGGGCAGCCAACAGACGATGAAGGCTCCTAAAATAATCCCTAAAGTCTTTGTAGCTTTCCGCTCTCTAGCGGCCGTGAGCTTCTTCTTCTCCAGCAGGGCGTCCGAAACCTTCACCTTCACCTGGTTCATGTACACGGGCGAGCCCGTTTCGCTGGATCCCTCGGGGGCCTTGGAGTTTATGGACGTGACGGAGGAGGACGACCCCGGGGAGTCCGTGATCAGCTGAGCCCGAGTTAGTCTTTTACCCGCTTTCTTTGGCGTCTGCTTCAAAATCCTCGATCTGGCTTCCACGTAGATTCTCCCGTAGAGGGCTATCAGCAGCAAAGTGGGGAAGTAGAAGGCTCCCACCGTGGAGTACACGGTGTAGAGGACGTGGTCCGTGTTCACCACACAGTGAGAGACTTCCTCGGCCTTCGCCTGCCGCCAAAACAAGGGGGGCATGGAGATGCAGATGGAGAAGACCCACACCAGGGCGATCATGCCCGCTGCCCGCTTGGGAGTCCTTTTCGTGGAGTACTCGACGGCGTCGGTGATCGCCCAGTAGCGGTCCAGGGCGATGACACAGAGGTGCAGGATGGACGCCGTGCAACAGGTGATGTCCGAGGACAGCCAGATATCGCAGACGATCTGGCCCAGCGTCCACTTGCCGGTCACAGTGTACACGGTGCTGATGGGCATGACGAGGATGGAGACGAGGAGGTCGGTGACGGCCAGCGAGGCGATGAGATAGTTGGCCGGCGTGTGGAGTTTCCTCGTCTGGTAGACCGTGGCGATGACAAAGGCGTTGGAGAGCACCGTGGCCAGGGTGACGAGCGCCAGGACGACGGCGAGCACGATCTTCCCGGAGAGGGGGGTGGCATCTTGGTAGATCCCTTCCTCGGCGCTGCAGTTTCGCCCGTGGTAAGAGTCGTTGGCGGGGAGCAGCGGCGCCCGGCAGGGGCTCGCCGGCTCCATCCCTCCGCGGCCGCCGCCCCCGCAGACGGCGGAGCTCGGCGCGGCACGGCTGGGCTCGGCACGGCACGGCACGGCTCGGCGGGGCTCTACCCCGGCAGGACCCCGTGGGCGCCGGGGGAGGGCTGCAGCATCCCCGCTCCGGCACCACCTCCCCGCCCGCCCTTCCGGGAGCGCGGAGCTGCCTCACTCCCCGCGGGCCGGGGAGCGGGGGGCAGCGGGGGCCGGCTGAGCCCGCTGTCCCCGCCGCCTCATCGCCCCGCCGCCTCCCCGCCGAGCCCCGGGCATGGGGCTCCGGCCGCCCCTAGGCGCAGCCCCGCCGCCCGCCGCCCCGCTCCGCGTCTCGACGGCCGCAGAGGCAGCGGGGCCGCCGCATGCCCGCGGGCGGCGGCTGCGGCCCCCCCCGGGCTCCGGGCGCGACGGCTGCGAGGGGAGCGGAGCCGCCCCCCCGGGCCCGGCCTTTACGCGCAGCCCGCGGCGGCCAGCGGGCAGCAGCGGCAGCCGCGGGTGCGGGAGGAGCGGGAGGAGGAGGAGGAGGAGGAAGAGGAGGGTCCGCGGGAGGCACGGGGGGAGACCACCTCCCATGGCGCCCCGCCGCGGGCCATGCTGTCGGGGCACCGGCCCGGCCGGTGTGAGGGAGCGCCGAGCGGCCGCCGCCCTTTATATAGCCCGCGGCGCGGCGCCGCTCCGCCGGCACCGAGCAACCGGTGCGGCTCCGGGCGGGCTGCCCGCCTGCCCGCGGAGGAGGAGCCGCCGCCTCCCAGCGCCCTCCCTCCCGCCCCCCATCCACCGCCCGACGGGGGGGTCCGGCCCGCCCCGGCCCCTCGCACCGCCCCGGTCCCCTCCGGTTCCCCCGTCTCTGCCTTTGCAGGCGTCGGGAAGGGGATGGGGATGGCGAGCGGCACCCCTCCGCCGCCTCCCCCCGCAGCCCGGTGGGGCTGGGGAGATGCTCGGCTCCCCACGGATGCCTCCGGTCCCTGCTGGAGCGTGGGGAAGGGCAGCCCGGAGGGTCCCGGTGCCGCCGGGGCCGGGCGTCCCGCCGGGGCACAGCGCCCGCTTTGCGCTTAAGCCTCGTAGCAATCCAGCGCCTCCCGGGCTGGAGCTTCCGTGCCCTTCTTTTTATTTCACTTCTTTGTAACGTGCTTGGGAACAGCACAGCCGCGAGCGAACCGCCCCGAAGTGCCCTGCAGGATCCCCGAGTGCTCGGGAAAGGCGCTGCGGGGACAGGAGGTGCACGGGGATCGCGTGTGTCCGTGTCCCCGAGCTCCTGCCGGCGTCTCTTCTCTGCGGCCGCCAGAAAGTTTGGCACGCAAAAGGAGAGGCGAGCCGGCTTTTTGCTGGGTCAGTGTACTTCCAAGCTCAGTGAAATGCCTGCTCCAACCCTCTAGTGAATCTCCCAAAGAAGCCACGACAAAACGTCCAAAAGAGAGGCAAGGCTTTGAGCCTGAAGGCATGTCTGTGCACACCTGCACACACCGCTGCCTCCCCAAACTCCCTGTAAACTCAGCGCTCCTGCCTCGCTGGTTTGCCCTGTGGCAGCAAGGCAGCCTGTCTCTGTCTGTGTCCCCTGCCCATCCTGGGCACCACGTCTGCCCTCAGCACCGCGCAGGGCAAGGCACCTCTTTGTTCTGCCTGGGACGCTGAGTTTATGGGTGAGAAAACTCATCACCCTGTTGGAAATCCTTAGGGAAGACGGACCTGAGAAGATGCAGGTCAAGGACGGATCGCAAGAAGAGGCTGAAGAGGAAGGATCGGGGTGCAGAGGGGTGAGGAAAATCCAGGAAAAGAAGCACAAAACTGAGGGAGAACCGAGGCTGCACGGCAGTGTGGGAAAACCAGAGCCCTCAGGGACGATCCTTCCCCTCCCCATCGCAGCGCTGGGCAGCGTGCCCTGATCTTGGGATGTGCTCAGTATCTACATGTCCCCTGAGATCAAAAGGCGGGGACACAAGCTTGACATTTTGCAGAATTTGTCCCAGATCTGCTCTTTTAAGAGCTCTCTCTCAGGTAGGGAGAGGATTGCCTTGGATTAATCAGTGTGGTAGTCGAGGTTTGCCTATGTTCACCAAACTATCAAAAAGGTGAAGTACCAACAAGCCTTTCTGTTTTCCCAGGAGGTCTTGGGATAAGGTTTAGTCTGTTACCATGCTTTTATTTTATGGTGTCTCCTTGTGCTCAATGGAGCCTAGTAATTGGTTGGAGCCCCTAGGCTTTACCACGTTACAAATAATAATACAGTGCTATCTACATCCTTCTGGTCTCTTTGCTGGGCAAAGATTCTATAATCCTAGTTTCTAATACACTCTGCTGTTCCTTCCAGTTTAGCTGAGCATTTCTGGCTGAATTTAGTTGTGCTTAAGTTGGCAGCTGCCCTCTAGCCTCCATAGCTCAATATGTTTCCCAAAAAGGGCTACATATGTGAGCCTGATTTAAATGTAAAACACCAGCAATAACAAGACCAAATCCTATCCCCTTCATTCAGTTTTGGAACTGTTTTCCACTTGCAGGAAGGCTCTTCTGATAAAATTACATAGCCTCCAAGCGTAATTTTCTAACCTGGTCACTGCCTTCAGCTAAGCCATATAATGCAAATACTGTGTGAATGGGTGATGAGTTCTGCACACCCTCTTGATGTTGTCGTTCACCATTGCTATAAAATGTTTGTGTTCCTCTAAGCAGTGCTTTTGCTGTTCTTCTTCATTAATTCTGGGTTATTTTCTATCGGTAATCATCATTCATTGCTTCCCTCTTTGTCTTGGCAGGAAGATGCTTTTCTTCTTCCTTGTTTGATTTCTTCTGCAATGTTGCCTTGTTTTTACTCAGTTATGGAGTACTCCTGCCAGCGGCCAGGAACATGCTCATCCAGGTTGTCCCAGGTCTAGCTCTGGTGACTTCAGTTGACTTCCCATGGGAAGCTGGTCCCCCTGCCAGGCTCAGCAGTCATTCCCTATCCTTCCCCCTGGGGCTTCAGTTTGGGGTTTGAAATAGTTGCAGCTACAATGTAAAGGCAGCTTCATAACAGTGCTTCATGTCATGGGCCTGGTGCTGTGCAGGGGGGTGGTGAGGATGTGTCCCCACCCAGGTACTTCAGGCAGTGTGTGGTGGTTCCCAGAATTCGTGTCACAGCAGGCGGTGCTCAGCTTTTCAGAAGTTACCCTTTCTCTGTGCCCAGCCAGGCTGCCCACAGCCCCATGCCGTGGCTGGGCTCCCACAGGGCAAGGCTTGACAGAAGCAGGAGCCAGCTGGATCGTCAATAAAAAGTACCAGAGTCTTGGAGCACCAGTCGGAAACATATTGTGAATCATATGTATTATCACATGAATGATCGTATCTCACTGCTGTGCTGCCACTGCAAAGCTTGTATTTCAAAGCTGAAGCCATGCCCGTTGTTTACCTTCCCCTCTCCTAACTGGATCTGAAAAGATGCTTATGGGAAGAGACTCTATTTCCTGAAGCTTTTGGCTTCTGTGCAGAGGCATGCATAAAATTAATTTCTTTCTGCTGGCGTACAACTATTAATACTTCTTATATGCAGGTTTTCATGTACTAAAATACCAAAGTACAGAAATTGCAATGAAAACCAGGCATGTTACTGGTTTATTGCATCACAAACCACCCGTGAATAATTACTGATATGGCATAAATATCGTCAATGACTTATGAATAAATTAGAGAGAGGGAGAGCAGACATGCAGAAAGAAGCCCACGTATCAGAACTGGAAAGCTTTCATCCTACATCCAGATCTGGGCTGACCACAGATAATTTTGTGTCAGTTTTGGCTTTGGGGTCTTTTAGGTATATTTGAACATGGGGCTAAGTGCGCAATATAAACTTCACCTCTGCCCTTGCCTCAGGTGGCAAGTTGTGTGCAATGCCATCTGTAGCCTCCTGCACTGTGATGAGATTCATCCTCATATTTTAAATAATGAAATTCTGAGTCCTTCTGTTAGCAAAGATAACCTTCACTATGTAAATCAACGCAGTGCTATTTTGTTGAGTTTGCCAACAGACAAATAACGCTAATATATGTTATGTGAAGTTTCTCAATGTTAACTCTGCAATATAGCTGAGGCCATTTAAATGCCAACACTTTTAAGTCACTAGTCAAAATAAAAACACCCAGCTTGAGTTACTGAAATTTAATTATAAGGAACAGCTGGGGCTGGTTTTGATTTTGACTCAAAGGACCCTTTCTCATCCCAAAGGAATGAAGCCAGATTGAGTTATCTCCTTATTCTTCATACTGGTCTGATACAGGTGCTGAAATATGCACTCAAATACCCTGCAAGAAGTATTCAATTACTCTTTAAGTAGACAAGTGGGGTCAAACAAAAAAGAAACTCCAGTTCCCCCTTACACCATCTCTATATTTCATCTCCAGATACGGCTTCCACCCTGACAAACTTCATTTTATGGAGGAAGTAGTAGAGCTTGGCAGCTGTTCCTCATTCAGTTACGGGGTTTGCTCGTTAATGATGTTCTTGGAGATGCTCCACAGGAAACCATTTCAATCCTGCCCCATCGCCTCTCCTTCCACGCTGTCCATTATTCTCCTGCTCTGCTACAGAGCAGAAGAAAAGACTGGTTGTGTGAAAAGGGCTGTTGCCACCTCGTTATTGTGGTTTCCATCTGAGGTTGCTGGAGCTTCTAATTTGCAGGGAGATCAGTGCAAATGCCTGTTTTGTAGCAAGAGAGTCTGGCTGAACCATCCCTACGGTTCAGGCAGTGTTTCGTTGTACACCTGAGGGACTTTAAACACACCAGGATCTGTTTGCGATGAAATTCATGCAGATCTGCTGGGGAACGAGCCATAGGAAACAGTCGTGATACCACAATAAAAAGGCACAGCTGCCTACCAAGACTGAAAGTGGATGGCATAATATTAAACTCCAGTCTGTCATGTAAGGGAAAAAAAAAAAAAAAAAAAGAAGAAAAAAAAAAAAGGCATCTGTTCAGCATGAAGGGAAAGGACCCTTCATTTAGACTCTGTAGGGATTCAAATGAAAAACGTGTTATGTTGTATGCTCAGCCCTGGCAGAAGATAAATCACCCACTTTCAGGTATGGACTTGGATTGGGTTTAAAGCTTTGGCCCACTTCAGTATGTTCAGATCTTTCTGCAACAGAGGGTGAAATCTGTAAGGGTTTCCTTCCAGGATCCATGGTTGATTTCAAATGGTTCCCAAATAACAAGTTTTCAGAAATGAAATGTTGAACTCTCTGTAAAAATAAATAAATAAATAAACAAAATAAAGTCTGCATGCACACATTTTAAGGCAACAAGCTACTAATGCAGAAAGCTTGTGCAATGAAGTGAATCACAGTGAAGAAGTAAAATTACAGAAAATTAGGAATCAGATCTTTTCTATGTGAAATAAACACGTCAATGCTGACTTAAGGGGAACTGCAAATATTTATTCCTACTAGAAATCTGGTTCTTCTGCATGGTTAATTAATATTTATCTAGGAAAGAATGTAACATGTGCTAAGCCCACTGCCACTACATGTAAGCATACTCTAGTCTTCTTTTTTCCCGGAGGTAATCAGAAAGAAGGGGCTTTTGCTGATATGCAGATATGGGCTGCTAATTTAATAAAAAATTTTATCCATTAATCCGAGTCCTTTTAGAATGTCAGTGTTGTTTACTAGTTGGCATTTTCTTCTGCAGTATGAGACTCAGTTGCAAAATTTAGTTGACTATTGTGCTTCACCAGAGGCTTAGAGAGAGGGTCTTACAACATGAAAAAATTCAGAGAAGAAAGAAATTCTGAAGACCACAAAAATATTATAGGCTCGGTTTAATTAGCAAACGTTGGCAGCAGGATTAAAGCAATAGCAAATGGCTATGGCACTATTCGGGTGCCAGAGCTTGATGAGGTCAGGAAGTCCTTCATGAGAGTTGGGGTATGCACTCTTACTCTCAGAAGTGCTTTGCAAAGTAGCGTGCAGCTGAAGGTCTCATTCTGGTAATGAGTGAGAGTTTCTGCAAACCTATGAGGTCCAGCATAATCTGGTCTTGGTGTGAAGCTGTTATGAAACTTTAGGTCTGGATGCTGTACTGTGTGAAATTAATTCCACCAAAGAATAATCTAGCCAGCAAAGGTCATAGTCTGTGCATCTCTCTCTTTGAGGAGGAGAACAAAGACTCTGAGACTCAAAAGCCTCAGAAGAGATAGATAAATAAAATTGTGTCACTCAGAAGCTGTGGATGCCCCATCCCTTGAAGTGTTTGAAGGAAAGTTGGATTTGGCTTTGAGCACCCTGGTCTAGTGGGAGATGCCCCTGCCCATGGCGGGGGGTGAGGGTGGGGGAGTTGGGGGGGGAAGAGTGGAACTGGGTGTTCTTTAAGGTCCCTTCCAACCCAAACCATTCTGTGATTCTATGATTCTGCCAAATTTGAGACAATGGTACTTGTCACTGACTGGAAGCAGACCTGTGTCTCACTTTATCTTGAGAAAAATAACCAGGTAAAACTGCAGATCCAGCAGCCTCACCCCAGTGATTTAATGAGGCTGCTGTACAGAGTGCCACCTAATATGTGGCCTGTTATTTTCCAATCTTTTCATTATCCAGATTGTTTAACTAACAGCTGTCATAGATGTCTGTAAAACTGTATTTCTTTATGTCTAGTGGATTTCTGTGTTTACTGGGGAAGGGAATGCTTAACTGTAAAATATAGATGTGATCTCTGTTTAGAACAGTATCTTTTATTTTTCTTTACAGGAAGAAGTCAGTGTTCAAGGATTGAGGTCTCAGGTCAAAACATACCCAGATAAAGGTTTGCACTGGTCTCAAAAATACCTTGCTTCTGTGTGCAGCCTTTAAAATGTTAAAGGATTTTAAAAACTTGAAACCTGGTCTTGTCATCCTTTGCAAGTTTGATTCCATGACTATGCAAGCAGAATCAGACAAATTTATTTTTTGTTTTTTATATTTCAGTTGGGAATTTCATGGGTTTCCCTCTCCTTCCTTGGGAAAATCTTGTTACTTACCTTACACAGACAAAGCTATAAAATACAGCTCTTTTCTGTCTGGTTATTTGTCATACATCTGTTTTTTTGTCTGTCTGCCTCTTTCTTTCTCTCTAATGAACACTAGTTCTATGCAACCAATGGCATTTAGATTTTTCTGTAAGTAGCTGGAATTAAGAAGTTAAGCTACTCATGATTCAGGACAAATTAGCAGAAATATAAATCATCACACTTTAAGAAAAAAACTCACCTACTACCTAAAAAGTACTTGGGAAGAAACGTTCTCTCTACACACATGGTTCACTGTTCACTAAAGGCATGCCGAGTATATAGTTCACCTCTTTAAGAACAAAACAAGGCTTCCAAGGCCAGTCTTCTTACTCAGCACAAGAAAAATACACATCAAAAAAAAAAAAAAAAAAAGCAACCTGGAGCTCCCTTTGGGCTTCTCTCTCTTGGCTTTTTGATTGTCCTTGAACATTCTCTGGGCTTGGATACTAAAACTTGGGGATTTCTACGCTCCAAAACCCCAAGCCCTGTGTAAGGTGCTGGTAAAACCTAGGGTGAAGTTATTTCATTGGCCAAGCTGCCTCTCTTTAGGTTGAGGTAAAGAACTTTAGCAGCTGGCTCCCTATCATGTTAAATTTCAGCTACATTTTTTCTAGCCTCAGAAACGACACTATACCTGCCTAAACGCTACCATTTCCATTGCCTGCTGTTGTGACCAAGACCCCCTCTTCTCTTCATCCCTTCTTTGTGCATCCTCTCAGACTGCAGTTCATAAGACCAGGTACTACCTCTGTGCTCTGTGTTTGCAGTGCCTTGAAAATAGATTTGAGTTTCCCAATCCTGGATTTTGAGTGGCCTACTATAAATTTCTTTTATATCAATAGTTGCTACTTAACAGCATTTTTCCAATGAAGACAAGCTGAGAGAGTTCAGCCTGGAGAAGAAAAGGCTTTGGGGAGACCTTATAGCAGCTTTCAGTACCTAAAGGGGGCCTACAGGAAAGCTGGAGAGGGACTCCTTGTCAGGGAGTATAGACACAGGGCAAGGGGGAATGGCTATAAACTAAAAGAGGGTAGATTTAGAATAGACATCAGTATAAATTCTTTACTCAGAGGTGGAGAGGTACTGGCACAAATTGTCCAAAGAAGCTGTGGATGTCATCTCCCTTGAAGTGGTCAAGACTAGGTTGGATGGGGCTTTGCGCAAATAGATTTAGTGGAATATTTTCCTACTGTGGCGGGGGAGTTGGAATTAGATGGTCTTTAAGGTCACTTCCAACCCAAACCATTCTGTGACTCTATGATTTCTTTTCTGCTCTTTTATATCTGTACAGTTCAGAAATCACTTTTTTAAGTGATCCAAGGCTGATACTAGGCATACCCTTACCAATGCATGACTGATCTACATCAGATGGCATGGTCAGTGCATCAGCGAGTTCAAAATAAGATCAACTAGAACCTACAAATTCCTCTTTTTCTTTAAGAAAAAATGGAATGCTTTGCTATTTAAAAAAGGTAATAAGAAATGTCCCTTATCACTCTTATGCAACTATTCAAAAATAAAAGAAAGTAGGAGAACAGACTATTAACATGCAGTGTGTTCCAATTCAATATTCACCATCGCTTCTATGGCAGCTCTGAATTCTGAGCTGTAGAGATAAAAGGGGGAATAATACAGGAAAAAATATTCCCAAAAGCCAGGGTTTGTGAAGCAAAGAGAGTGATTGCCCTTCCCATTCTGCACTTGCACTTAATCTGTCCAAAGAGATCAAATTCTCCAAAGTGTCCCCAACTGAGAATTTCTCACTTAACTTTTGATTATAAGAGTTGCTGGTTTCATCTTAAGTAATTCTGCCTAACCTCTGCCTTAAGTGGATAAACTTAGAATAAAACTTCAGGCACCTGGGCAGGACAGACAGGACCTCTATTCACAGCAGCCTTCCTGGTCTTTTTCTCTCTCCTTCAGCTGTAGTGCAAATATTGGCATTTATTCTAAGTAAGCTGTTTCGTTGCCTCGGCAAGGCAGGCTGTCTTACTGGCTTAGTACTGTATGCAATATCAGTTGTTGATTCACTCTTTTCTTTCACTGTGCTGGTTGGTTAATGGTCTTTGGACCAGTGATGGCAAACCTGGTGATGTGAGGTGCTTCTTTACTTGCTTCAATATAAACCTGATGAGATCTCAGCAGAGCTCATTTCCTACATCAGAGACAGTTCATAGCTTCCTACAAAAAAAGATTTTAGTTTCACACTCTCAAGGAGACCAGTTAGAGTTTAGTAATTCCCGTTAAAAAAAAGGAAAAAAAAGAGTGTTTTGATAGTACTGTTCTGTCTTTGCCATCATTTTGATTGCCATTAAGTAAAGTTTCCTGAGACATCACCTTCAAAGGAGAAGTACAATTGGTCAGTCAGATGTTGGCAGCCTAAATTACCTAGCTGAAACAGCATAAGGAGAGATACTCCTGGGAAGCAATGGTCAGGTGCATTCTCTCTCTTAGATTTGTTACATGAAAATTATTAAAGCATGTGTCTCCAGGAAGTTTAGATATCCCTCATTCCTTCTTAAGCTTGTTACGGAGATTTTAGGCATACTTTAAAATCATCTGCTGTTTTCTTCATACTTCAGTCCTTTTTTTGGACACAATACTACTTTCAGTTACTAAAGTCAGACTGCTGCTTTTGACTTTCATTTATATATCAGCAGTTTCCATTGAATCATCAAATATCATCAAATTTACCAAAGACACAAAACCAGTGAAATGAAAAAAAACAAATTACTTGGATATCTAATCATGGTCACACTTAATGTGACCTTGAAAAGGGAAGACTGAATGAAATGGTCCTAGGGTGCTTTTGGTGAAGTTTCAACATTTTGATATATGTCAAGCTAAAGGGCACAATTTTAATCTCTCTAATTTAAAAATGCTAAGAGCACTTAGTGGGCACAGCCAGATGTGAGGAAAGTACTAGATGAATTTGAGGATATTTATTCAAGTATTTGAGATAATTTAAGTCTTTGCATCTTTACAATAGTAGATTATGCAAGCAATAGCCTCGCTAAATTATACAATATTCAGATAGAGGTGATTTGCAAATGGATGTATCTCGACAAGAATGTGAAAGGAAAATGAACAGCAAATGATCTGAGACCAAAAAAACAATTGTGACAAAATAAGGACCAAACTCTGCTATCATTTAAGCAATATAACTATGTACGTTTGCAGTTAAATTCCACCTACGTTACTTACACACTAGGTAGATTTTTTTTTAATATTTGAAACTTGTTAAAGAATTTGAGCATCTACCTATTGCAAACAGAAGAAAAAAAAAAAGATAATGGCAATATCATGACAGAAAATTTTTAGGCTGCAGCCAAATCAAACAATCAAACTTGGACCAACACAAGATGAGATTGTTAGGAATTGATACAATAACTGAAAAGAAAAAATGACAACAGTAACATAAACTGATAGTCATACATAACAAGGCCATTGGAAATTATGCTTGAAAAGATTTGGACAGAGACCAAGGCCTTGATCTAGACATCTAATGTTTATCTATAACCATAATTCATATTCAGGAGAAATAAAATGATTAGTTACTCTTACAATACCACCCTTCCCTATTTATCCACAGTCAAAAATGAGAAAATAAGGGGACTGCTGTGGATATAAGTTCCTTCACTCTGATAATACAAAGGTCACCATAGTTAAATGTTGTCATGACTACATAGCAGAAATTAAAGCATAGGTAAACATTATTCTTCAAGGAGACAATTCTTCTTTTGATTTTGAAAAAAAAATCAGATCAATGTGGATGATATTAATAAAGTAAGCATTATATGTAGTTTGTTGAGTAGTGAACAGAGTGGCAGAGTTCAGGGAAAGGCAACATAGCATTACTATAGGAGGATAGAATAACAGTGTGGCAGACTGCACATGTCTAGAACCAGTTCTAAGAAACAGAATCTGTCTATATACAGAAGCAATGTAAAAGATGAGGAAATACATCTACCTGTCTGAAGCTTCTTGCAATCCATAGACAAGTAAAAGTTTTTTTAAAAACACAAGGAGTATTAGGGGTTTATTCAATAACTACAGGCCACAAAATTCACCAGCCCTGCTCTGACTCAAAAGTTGTTGACTAGAGTGAGAATCAGACCATAGAGTAGGAAGACAGGCAATATATTTTATCAGCCTAGCTGAGACAGCTGGAAGAAAAGCAGACAGGTTCTAAGGGACACAAGAGAGAGGTCTTCAGCAGGTCACACATGTGAATGCTGACCCATCCCAACTCACTCTCTCACATTCCTTTTTAATTTACTCCTCCAGTAAATTGCTTCCCTTGATAAAAATTTCCATCTTTTTTTAGCATGAGCTGCAGTGACTTCAGTGTTCAGCATTTGATTCTTGCATGCTTTTGTGTGTTAAATTAAAGAATACCTGGTATCAAATGACTTGTGCTACTATAGCTCTCTTTAGCCTGCAGTCAAGCTTCCTTCTTAACCTCTTTACACAGGTAAGAGACTTGCCATCTTCAACTCTCTACCCCCATTTCTCCTTTTTGTGCTATTTGGCTCTTCAGTCTCATTATTTCTTCCTACACTTTTCTGCAAAGTTGTTTGTCTTACTTTACTTCGTTAGTATAAGAAGACTGAAATACATAGATATAGGTAGATAGCATATATATAATATATACAATATACACATATGCCATTATATAGATGTGAGATATATGATATGAAATATAGTATAAATATGTACATATATGTATGTGTATTTGTGATATATATAAATATATGCAAAAGATGATCACAAAGAGGAAGGGAAGAATCTATTATTCACGACTATGGTGATTTGTGTAAGAAGTAATGGGAAATAGCTGTGAGGAGGTTCTACAACACATTTGGAAAACTTTCGTTTTACCCTGAGAATAGTGAGGTTTTCAAGCTGACTTATTTCTAGAAGAAACTCAAAATAGAACTAGTAGAAAAGCAGGGCTGCATATTTTCATTTTAAAACATGCATACGTAACAGAACCCTTCTGTAGTAGATTATAGACATACACCACCATTACATAAACCAATCAGTGAAAGCAATGCAGGGGGACATTTCAAAGAGGAGCTGCCTCTGCCATCCAGTGCTCACACAGGTCAGGTTGGATGACTTCCAGATGATTCTTCTCTTGCCAGCTTTTCTATTTTTCTTTACATTAATGCAGCAGGACTTGTAAACATAGCTATGAGGGATTAATAAATATTAATGACTGAATTTTGGGAAGGTAGCTTTAGCTCTCAAGGCAATGAAGATTTTTTGGCCATGATACAGGCTCACCACATTAAGTATTGTACATAGATGGGAGTGGGAAGGATCATCACTTGGTTTAAAATCCAGGCAGGATTTGCGTCCTGCCTTGTCTTGCCACTGGCCAGCACCATGTGAAAGCAGAGTGAGGGTGACCTGATTTTGCAAGTGGACTTTTTAGCTTTCAGAATAAATTGCTTTGAAATCACAGGAGTTAGAGAAAATAAGGATCAGACTAATGAAGTAAGAGTTATGAGGGGTTGCCAGAAATGTGGAAGAGCCCAGGGAAGAAAAGGAAATAACACCATTTCATTGGTCCCAGCATGATTGAAGGGGGACTATAATGTGCTACAAAGCAGAGTTGATGGACTAAAGCAAATCTGTTTAGATTATTGATTGAAGCAAAGTTTTATGTTAGCACATATGAAAGCAAACTGTTAAAATTTTGTTGTTATTATTACTGTGATTCCTATTAGATATCTAGTGCAACTCAATAACGATTGCTTTTGTGCTAGGCAAACCCCGTGGATCCTATGCTCTTCATATTAATTTTCATTTAGAAGGAGCATTCAGTGGCTTCTTTTCTAACATTTGTTTCATGCTAATAGAGTATTTGTATGGCAGGACAGCTCTTACTAACGTAAGGATTTAATGAGGGGTTCAGTTGCAGAGGCAGTTTTCTGAAAAGCAGAAAGGTATTTATTTGTTCCTCATAAAGCTAAGAAGAATACTAAGTGAAGAGGTTTCTCGTTGGAGATTAATACTGGGTTTAAAGGACACCCGACCACTTCAGTGGAAGGGGTTTTATAACAATCAGAGCGATGAAGTAGAGAATAGGGAATTACTTCATTTGCTGCAGACAAGTCAGATATGTGAGTCTTTGGTAAGCCTGGAAATCAGCCCGTTGTTACACGTCTGAGTTTAGCTTCTTGCTGATAACACTTCTGATAGGTGACGTGACTGGATGGTGCAAGATGCAGTTTTGTGGAATGGGAACCTAAGCCAAATCCCATTCCTGTTCACCCTGTCTAGTTCCTCATTAGAGAGAATAAAAGACTTACAATCTCTCTCTGATAAGAGGAATGCTGGGGTCAACATTCAGCCACCAGTACAGGTGGAGAGCCTGGCCTGTGCTGACAAGTGCTGTTAAACACATCATAGCCTGTGCTAGGGCAGCCTCTGCCAGGGCAGGAAATACACGTGCTGCATGTGTGTCTCTTCTGCAGCCAAAACCAGGGAGGCTGCTTAGCTGACTTGTTTCCACAACCAAATATTTGCAAAGTGCATTACATTTTTCCTATATAAATGTCTCTTTTCCAGAACGGTATAAAGGATCCTAACACAAATGAGATTCAAACCCATATTGCACTCTACAGTAATGCTAATTTGTTATAAAAGGAAGCACTGCTGTTCAACACTGTGTTAATGAAATGCTGAGACATACCCATCTTGAAAGCACCGTGGGGAAAGAAAGCTGAAGCAATTGATTAGGTAACAAGGAAAATTGGTAAGATTTTTTTTTTTTTTAATATATATAAACCAGTGTTAAGCATGGGCAGAAGGCATTGGTTACAGCTCTACAAAATTCAGATTTACTTCTCACTAAGGAAAAGAATATATTCTATTTGTAATAGCTTAAGCTGACACCAAAACTGTCATTTAATGAATTATAATTAATTTTCCTAAATCTAAACTGGAAAGGAAAACATGACTTCAGAACCTTACTCGTATGGGCCATAGAAACCTGATATTTAGCCTTGCAAACCCTCAAGATTTTTTGTTTGCCATTTGCCATCCTGTTCTCCATTGTTTTTGTGACATCAGTTGCAAAATCCAGCCTGATTTTTACTTATATAATACTTTTCTGTGGCAGTGGCATTCATGGATTTTGCCTGGCCAGAACTCCTCCTGTAAGACCAGCCAAGAGTAGGAAGCCATACTGCACAGAACTTGGAATTTATACAACTGATAATAGTTACTTGCAAAACAGAGAGTGGAAATAAAAGCATTGCTTACTGTGTTTTGTTTTGCTTTTCTTGACAAGAAATTCAGTAATAAAGCCAGCTACCAACAGCTACCAATAGGGTGGTAGCAGATTTGAGGATCCAGGTATTTCTCTTCATTTGAAACAGTCAAAAATACTTCCTATCTCTGAAATAATCATAGAAATCAGAATTCCTCTTACAAGGAGAATTGCAGGCATTACAAGTTTTTTTTTTCTTAATGAAATTACTAATTTGTTTCTTTAGAAACTTTTTTAAGAAGAAGGAACTGGCACATGTCTCAGGCTTCTAGTGTTTTGTCAATATGTGCTGCTTTGGATCTTTATCTCTCAGAACAGAAAACTGAGCAGATTTCTTTCCACGTGATTAGACACTTCTGCAAATCTGCACCCTCATCTCCTTCATCTCCTCCATTTAACCATGTGCTGTTTTGCTGAAAACACCTCCCTCCCCCAGTCATTGCACCGACGGTCTCCTCTGTTCTGTACTCTCCTAGTTTCACCCTTCAGCTGTTTTTCTCTCTCTCTTTTTTTTTTTTTTTCCTCACTTGCTTTTTGTAGTCACTGGGCTGCTTTTATGGAAGTGCTGTTTGGTATGTGCCCACCACGTTCTTGAACTTTGCATCCTCTCCTACCACCACATAATTTCTCTCCCTGCTCTTCCATCCACATGCTCAGAAATCAATCAGCACTGATTACCCACTACATCTACAGGGGGGAAGAGCTGCAGTTTTTAAAGGAAAATTGTGGAGGAATTCAAACTTCAAAGGGGGTCTCATTCTGTTGGATCAATTTGGGCTGGGAACGTCGGAGTAACTTACTGTTCTGTGAAATGAATGCTCCCACCAGTCGATAGCTGACTAGCTCAGACCTTGCAGAACACATTTCATTTCAAACCAGTGAAACGCCTGCTTTGTCCTCTCTGGAAAAACTAAATGATATCAACAAAAGCAAGGGAGGGCTATTGTTACTTCAATTATTGTTATTGCTGGCAAATAAAGCACTGGAGAAATCTAAAGGCTTGTATTCACAATCTGGCATATTCAAATAATGCAGATGCTATCCCGGAACATTATTTAAATGCCTAATCAGCTGGTAGCCACAAAATAATAAGATGTTAGGCCAAGGAATCTTTGGGGTCACATTGATTTATTCAACAGTTGATGCATTTCATATGATCACAGCAAGCAAACAGAATTGATTTAGAGCTGCTATTTATGGAGATCAGCTCACCAGGAGCTGTAACTATTCAGGCTCCTGGAAGAGTCTCACACCGCACTACTAGCAGGCAGTACAGACCAACAAACTTCTGGGAGTATTTATCTGCTCATGGCATGAACAGTCAACCCGTTTCTTTGCTCAATGTCAATGTATCATAGAAGAGTTTCTTCTTGTAGGGAGTCCAGCTTGATTCAGGAGAAATCAAAATGCAGGGGGGTGAGAGAACCGAGGAAAGCAAAGTTAGAGAAGAGTGAAAATTAAAGTCTGGAGGAGGTGAAAGCTGAGCACTGGAGCATGGTGGTTTTGGCACATACTTAATGCTTAGGAATTCACACATCATTAACAGGAGATATATTTAAAAAGCAAATAAACCTTTCAGTGCTTGGATCTCTCAGATTATTTTGGAGGTTTATCAAAACTTTTAAAAATTGGCTTGTTATTAAAACATGCAAATCTGAAAAAAAAAAAAAAGTATTCTACAAACAACAGGAAAGGTGTGCCTGGTAAAGCATGTTATGCTTGTTGCCTCTGAAACCTAGCCAGAGGGATATTATAATGGGATATGCTGCTTGTCTGCCTTGGGAAAAAGATCATGTTCATGTAAGTTGTGTTCTACACCACAAAATGTGATAACATTCAGTAGAGGCATTTCAAAAATGTATGCTTTGAATTGCAGTTTGCAAAAACAACAGTTGGTGGCACTTTGAAACAATTTTTATTTCTAAATGCGCATTTGCTGATTGTAGGTGTGTAGAGGATGACATTAAAATATTAAATTACTGGTCTACAGTGATTCAAATTACAGTAACAATACAGAAGTTATCAACTGTCTTCTGCATGGTTCACAGATAGCTTGCTTACACAGAATTTGAAGACATGCATTTATAAAAACAAGGGAAGGTGATCAGGGTCAAATTCTTCTTAAAAAAATATCAGAAAGAAATTACTGGAAAAGACAGTAATGACAGAGAAGGGGAAATCACTGCTAACTCTGTAGCTTACTCCAGCTCTTAGAGGCACCGAGGCCTGCACTAGCACAGCACATTTCTGTGCACAGCTTGTCGTCATCCAGTTTACATTTTGAAGGTTGTTTGTTTGTTTATTTATTTATTTATTGTCACAGCATTGATGTGCATGGTATATAATACGCACGTAGATTTCTTTTTTAAACAGCACACACTGGATAAACAGATATTTACCAGGATCTTAACCCTCAAGAAATGTGAGGGAAAAGAGCAAGGAGAGATAGCAGTGGCTACTGAGTAAGAATCAAGCCTTTGTCCACGGTGTTTCTACCAATAAAGCACAATTACACTGTGTGCACAGAAACTGCAGCACATCTGATGGGGTGGGAAACCTGGGCTTTACTGGAGAAATCAGAGGGTTTGAAATATATTCTCTCTATGTTTTTACATACCTTGTCTGAATACACGAGATCTGACAAGCAAAACCTCTTTTGCTAGAGATTACATATGATCATTCCTCCCACAGACTGGTGGCTTCGGTGCCACTTTGTTTCTAGAAGAGACACATCACCACATCATCACAGAGACAGCCCTGAATACCAGGGCAACCTGCTGAGTTGTCTGTGACCGTTTGCTCAAAGGACTGGAAGATCAGCTCACAGCTGGTGCTTGGCAATCTTTACCGCTTGGCCAAAGGAGCTTCAGCACCTTCTGTTCTGCCTCTAATTCTCACTTATTGGAACTGAAAAGTCTATGTCAACAGAGGATAATAAATTTGGAACCATTGCTGCGTTCTGCCCCTCCCCTTCGTCCTGCGGATCAGTTGCAAATGAATCCTGTTTGCTGCATTGGCCCTGAATATGTTGGTCTTGACAGTATAATCCAGAAGGGATTTTTATTTGGCTTTCTAAATGACATGTTTTGCAGTTATTAATAGTTCTTTATATTGGCCAGTTTGGATTCCATGGCAAAATGTTTCATTTAGCTTCAGACAAATGCTGCTTGATGCATTTACAAATATGGTCTTGCCTGGGAATATTTTGCTGCTTTCCTATTTGATTCTATTGGGTTGTTGGCACTGAGGGGAAAGCTTGACATATCCAGTACGATAAAGCAAACTTCCTTCTTCTGAACAGTAATGCTGCCTGGCACTCTGGATTTTCTACAATGTAGAAAAGACTTGGTGCAACCATGCTAGATTTGGTGCAACCATGAGCTAAATGCCAATTTGACGTTTTCTGGCTTTCATATACTTCCATTTATCTCAGACTTTTGTAATGTTCTTGCTTCAGCTCCATTCATGTGATGCCTAGGCAGCCCAGCAATGCCCATGAGTTTCATGCCTGAGCATCTTTCTGAGCACTCCACACCTCTGCATGCTGCCCTGCAGCAGAAAGCTTCTTTCAGTCTGAGAGCTCCTGCTGTAGACTGAGATGTTTTGTTTTGGGCTTCTCATGTCAGTACTCTCCAGTATCTAGTTCAGTAATTTGTACCTTTGCTCACAGGAGATGGTTTGCAGACGATCATGTTGTTCTCCTGCGTGTCTGATCTTGTGCTTGCACAGTGCTTGGGAATGCTTTGTTTAGGCATATTGTATATCTGCCTGGGTATCATATCAGTTTTCACACACAGGTGCTTTCAGTTCAGGTGCAAATTCAGAAACACTTATTTCCTACCTGGCTTTTACTGTGCCTGCATGTGGGCTTATGAGCCACCCTTTATATTGGCCACCATCCAAGGCAGTCACTTCTGGCTCAGCAAATACTGTCCTTCATTACATTTCCAACCTGCAGGCTCGATTGTTTCCGTCATGTTAGACATAAGCCCTTTGACCACATTCTGTCTCAGAGCAGCTGTGCCAGTTGCACAACCAGCTCCCTGCTCCCTGTGTGGCAGCAGCATTGCTGCTTCAGCTGGGAGCTTGGGGCTGCAGCTTGGTACCCACAGATGCTGTTCTGCCCTGTTGGCAAATGCCAATACCCACAATTTCAAACCTGCAAACCAGAACCGCAGACTGGTTGTTTTGAATAATTTACCCTGCTAACAATTCAGTCTCTGATGTGGTTGTTCCAAGCAGGTGTAAATCTGTGTCCCCTCCAGCACACTCTTGTGACTGAGGTTTACAGTCAATTTCTTCCTCCCATCACTTAAGCAAATTTTTGAGCCCTCAACAGTATCATCTGCTCCAGCAGGTGCCTGTTCTCAGAAATGCATCAGGTAGACCGTACTTCAAGTGAGTGAAAGTACCTGATGTTTTCCACTCTCAGAGGAGAAGAGGCAATGCATTTCCGTGGGTTTCATCATTCCGTGAGAACACCCGAGACCCCTCCACTGTCAGTGAAGGGACAGACATGCTACTGTTTGGTGGATGAGAATAGCCTCTGCAGCATTTGAAAAACACATTTCTCTTGTCACTGACTATAAAGTTTCCTTTATAGGCAATATATGGCATTATATTAGGTGGACTGGATCACTCTCATCCTCCTTTATTCCTTTTTTCTGTTTGTCCCTTCCCTCCCTCTCTTTACTTCCTCCCTAGGCCAAGTGCCAAAAATGCTTAGCGAGGCAGGATCTCAGCTATCAGCTTAAATTGTCAAACTGGCTTCCACCTCTTTCATTTCAGAGAGCACTGTAATTGAAACTCCTCTTATTTTAGGTGGTGGTAGTATTTTAAACTCAGAACTATGTAAAGAACTGGAGATAATGCTAAACTGCTTAGCTGCGAAGGGGTGGCTACAGACCCAGTGAGGAAATGTTTGCATAAATCCTATGTAGGCAGATTCTCACCTAGAAAAAGCCTGCATTTCTGCCAAAATATTCAGAATCTTTCTGGCATCCACCGCAAGACAATTGTCAGGCTTGATTGGTCCGGCAGGGAAAGGCTTTTGCTTTCATTTTTGAGTGTTTGGTGCCAGCGTATTTCCCTGACAAGTGATGTGAGAGGTGACTGGAAGAGTTCATTGACTGTGGAGATGCCGATGCAGGAAACCTCCTTCCTTCTTCCACAGAGGTGAGTGCAAGCCTGCAGTTGTTCCTGAGGAGGATGTGTTGCCAGTGTTCTCAGTTTTTAAACAGTCCCTAGGTTGCATGGGCTGATGCTCTTCAAACATTGCAAGTGGAAGGATGGGTGAGTCCAGGCTTCGCTTTGCAGCCAGAGCTCTGAATTAAGAAACCTGGGAGGTATCCTGGTGGGGAATGCTCAGCTGAAATGTGCTTTGCACCACTTTTTATATATTTATTTTTCATTATTATTCCTGTGGCTAGAAATCAGGGACTTCATGGACAAAGGAGTCCCAAAACACTGTTTAATGCTTTGGTAACTAGGTGATAAGTAAAAATGTAAACATTTACTAAACCAGAGAAACTTGATTAAGTTGCTGATTGCTTCTGTTGTGCCTATTCTGTCAGGCATTAGGGGGCAATAGCAGGAGAGGAAAGCATATATAGGTTATGCCAATTCTACATGGAGCTGGCTGGGCTTCTTAGTGGCTTATTTCCAGACACTTGAAAGTTCGAGTGACAGGACTGGAGTGGGAGGCTTGTTTGGTTTTCATGTGAAGGTGGCAAATTATAAAGATAGTAGCATTCCAGTGAGGTGTGCCTCAGCCCTTAAAATGCTTTCATTTATCAGTTGTTATCAGCTAATCAAGAATAATCCTGAGCAAGGAGCCTAAGGATGAGGTTAGAGGGGACTGGGCACAAGGACGGGACTGTATTGCCTCAGGTAGCCTCAGCAATGCTTTGCAGTCTGAGGTATTGACAGTGGGAGCAATGAGACGCAGCTTTATCCAAGAAGGCTAGGAGAAGTGTTTTACAAAGGCTGACTGTAAGGTTGCTGACCTTAACAAAGAAAGATTTCTTATACTATATGCAAATGAATCTTCTATGGGAAAAAAAAAAAAAAAAAGTGTTATATTTTGATTTGTTGATGGAAAAATGCTGCACAGCATGTCTCATAAGCAATATAGCAAGTGTCACTAAACACTAGGGATGAGAGGAAAAACAGAGTATCTTTTGGGAGATGGACGTACTGGGACAATTGAGCATCGGCACTGCAAGACTCTTGCACAGAATCAGTATTTTGTGGTTCATTCTGCTTCAGTTTGAAAACATTTTCTCAACATTCACATTTTATGCAGAACTGGTACTTAAATTTCAGCAATCTCCTAAACTGATCTGCTTTCCATCTGAAAATTTCTATTTAAATTCTGTTGTATCCTCTCAAAAATATAAGATGCTCTGCTCAAAGCCATTCTGACACGAATCTCCCTTCCCAAGTGATACTGGATATCTGTTTGGCATCACAGATCTAAGAATGTAATAGAGCTATTTTTCCATTTCAACATGAATTCAGTTGCCAAGGCCAGCATCTTCACTACCCCACTTTAGCATGTGTGCATGCTAAATCCATTATTCATACTGTCTGTATGTCATCAGCAGAAATTTGCCTACGTGCTCCTTCAGAAATGGGCTGCCACTGCATAGCCTCACCTAACCAGCTGTGGGTACGTAAGAGCTTGCTTTTATTTTCAGATAATATCGTATTTTACAATTGTGAGTCTGAAAGTATTAAAAGTGGACTTGTGAGGTGATATGTTTTTTATCACTTGCTGTTTGAGAGCCAGTCTTAGCTGTCTGGTTTAAGATAGAACAAGCCAGTAATGATGTCCCCATAAAGTAACAGAAAGAAATAATAGTTGTTTCTTCTAGGCAGTTACTCATTTAAAAAATAGAAAAGCTTCTTCCAAAACAGGAAAGCATATATGTAATGTGTGGACCTAGCAAATGTTCTCACAGGTCCTGTGTCTTGTCTGCAAAATGTTCCTACCTGAGGGAGCAGTGGTCCTGTAACCGAGGGTTGTGCACACAAGTAAAGTGTTGTATAATATCCATTTGTCTCTTGTCTATTCAAAAATCAGACAACAACAACAAGGAGTTATTTTCATAGAAGAAGGCTCTTCTAAAAAACAGGCAAACAATTATATGATATCTGTTAACACTGTTCAGGCCGAAAGGTCAGCAAAAAAATAAAAAAGCTTTTGAAGTTTCTGATCAGGCACAGGCTTTTGCAGACACCATCAGACTTTTTATTTCACTTGTCTTCCCGGGTGAGACAGTCACTCAAAAATGGGATCAATGGCTCTGATCAATACCTCGCCCAATATTGTGAAAGGTCATATATCATTGTCTCCTAGCGCTAGGGTAATTTGCAAACAGACGTTACTTTTATTGGAGCAGTGCCCAGAGGATTCAAGCAAGATGCTCAAACGCCACTCTGCTAGGCAGGCACAAAACAAAATAGTCCATACTTATCTCTGAAAGAGGAAGGAGCTGTGACAGATGTAAAATGCAGGCACGGAAGGTTTGTGAGGGAAGGGGTAAGTGAAAATAATGGCAGAGGAATGGCAGAGCAAGGCAGTGCCTTCGAGCCACTGTTCTGTAAGGTTGAGGAAAGTCTGTAAGGGGCAGCTCATTAGGAGATTGCAACTGTCTCCAGCACCTAAAGCAATAAGTAGATTTTTCAGAAGAGCGGTGCCTGCATATTTCTGAAAATCTCCTCATAGCCTCACTGTGGGAGCTACAAGTTTCTGAGTGCTACTGAAAGCTTGGCATTTGCTTAGCAGTTGACGTGGAAGCAAAACCTATCCGAAAGTCTGTCTCAGTGTGCCTGCTTGCAGTGTGAGTCAGTGCGTGCTCCTCCTCTGTGCCCATGACCAGGCACTGTTGTGTCCTAGATGTGGGAATTACTGATGTCATCAAAGGTTAATTGTGAAAGAAATAATTTCATTTGTAAGTACCCCCAGCTGAGAAGCTGTTAATCACACCCCAGGCAAGCTTGCCAGTTTGCATTTCTGAAGATTCAAGAAAACAATGTTATGGCCTGGTATTTGTTTTATAGCACTGTATAATGAAAGTGGGAGTCTTGCTATTTTATGTAGATATGAAATGTAACAGTGGCTGCATTTTTGTACACTTTTTTTTCTTTCTGTAAAATGGCATAAATTTATTGTATTTCATATATAGAGAAAGCTCTAATCTCTGATTAGATTATTAGATTAACTCATGCTTAAAGGGAAAAATAAAATATTTACTTGCAAGTAAATTTAAAAATGTAGTGAAATTGAGCTTCATAGACTGTCAGATTTCAGGGGCTGTGAAATCAGAGTTTCCTTAAAAGGAAACACTGCATCCTAAATATTTCATTAATAATTATAATTGCTTTAAGTATACCATAACTGCGTTAAATTTGTTGTTTTGCTTTATAAACCCATTTAATTTTTCAATTGTCTACTGGCAAACATTGCCTTCAGTGAAGTCAACATGAGAATAACATCAGGGAGGAATCTAAGATAATACAATCCCTTTCATCGAGTGCCATGAAAAGTTTATTAGCTGTCTCAACCACTGTGTGCAAGTACATTCATCTGACTGTCACTGGGATGTAGATACACAACAGGACAGATAATGAAACTATTTGGTTTGCCTTGTTTCCAAATTCCAGGTAAACACTTCTCTAAAACTGGAGAAGTCACGCACCTTCTGTGATAGTACATGATCTAAATTCAGAACGTACATTTTTAAATTATTGACCATTCTGAATATTAAGTTATATCTCATAATTATACATGTGACCAATTTTCTTCAATTAGGGTGACTGGCTTTCAAAGCAACACTAACTCTTCCACACAAATTGCAATAATTATATATTTCTTTACATTCATTGCAGATATATAGAGCCATGATGTATAAAATAAAAATATGAATATAAAGAAGTATTTCGGTCTTATGAAATAAAGAAGTATGGTGGCAAATACACCAGCTGAATCCTTGGCTCACCAGAATGACAATATTCTAAAAATAATATAAGGTGAGATGGACTTTGTACTTGCGATGATTTTATATCACTTTGTACTTGTGATGGTGGGCGGCCGAGCTCCACCACAACCACTCTCTCACTCCCCCTCCTCAAAGAGGAACAGGGAGAAAATACGATGGAAAGGGCTCAAGGGTTGATATAAGGACAGGGAGATCGCACAGTGATTATTGTGATGGGCAAAACAGACGCGGCATAGGGAGATAGTAAGATTTATCGCTACTTTCTAACAAGCTAGAAAAATGAGAAACAAAGGAACATCCACCCTCTTCCACCTCCTTCCCCGAGTGGTGCAGGAGAACAGGGCAATGGGGGTTATGGTCAGTCTATAGCACTTCTCTGCCGCTCCTTCTTGGTCACTCTCGTCCCCTGTGCTGTGGGGTCCCACCCACGGGATACAGTCCTTGGTGAACTGATCCGGCGTGGGCTTCCCACAGGCAGCAGCTCTTCCAGAGCTGCTCCAGATATGGGTCCGTACCACAGGGCCCATCCCTCAGGAGAAAACTGCTCCAACCTGGGTCCCCCACGGGCAGCAGCTCCTGCCAGGTCACCTGCTCCTGCGTGGTCTCCTCTCCACGGGCTGCAGGTCCGGCCTGGAATCTGTTCGGGCAAGGATCTTCCACAGACTGCAGCCTCCATCTGTGTCCACCTGCTCCAGCAGGGGCTCCTCCACAGGCTGCAGCGTGGAACCCTGCTCCACCGTGGTACTCCATGGGCTGCAGGGGGACATCCTGCTTCACCATGGTCCTCACCACAGGCCGCAGGGGACTTCTGCTCCAGCACCTGGATCACCTCTCCCCCTCCTTCTTCACTGACCTTGTCGCCTGCAAGGCTGTTCCTCACTCTTCTTACTCTCCCAGCTTCTGTGTGTGACGCGGCTTTTCTTTTTTTTTTTTTTTTTTTTTTCCTGTCTTAAATATGCTCTCACAGAGGCGCAAACAACATCACTTATTGGCTCAGCTCTGGTCAGCAGTGGGGTCCTTACCAAACATGGGGCAGCTTCTAGATTCTTCTCACAGAAGCCATCCCTATGACCCCCTGCTACCGAAACTTTGCCACATAAACCCACTACAATACTTGAAAGATACAAATAAAAAATAAACTTAAAAGAAAGCTGATATGGGAAACAGCTTGTTCAAGTTGAGTATTGCACTACTAAAATTATCCAAATAACCCTAATTCAAATCTTATTAATATTCTTGAGATCGAAAACCTTGTCATGACTAATTTTTACACAGTACAAATCTGACATTAAGACACATTCTAAGAAAAACATTTATTAATTATACTAGACTAGATTGTGATTCTGGTATTCACATGGAGTATCCTTTCCTAAATGAAAATACATTGGACTCATGCTGTTATTTGAAGAGCACAGTACTTAATGCAATTACAGCCCACCTGACTGACAATGTGGAGATCTTGGTACACCTGAGGGTGAAACTCTACCAGGTTCGTTATTCCAGAGAAACTCTTCACAGTTGATACACTGATGGTGAAGGTGTTATTGCCACATAAACACACAAACCAGACCTTGACAATATTCGTAGAATATTTAGCTGGCAGAGTAGAAGAAAATTGTCAGTAACTGTTGTGACTAAATGCTTAATTATTTCCTAAGAAGTGAGCTGACCTCATCTTATGCCAAATGGTTCATATTTTTATGTAACACCTAAGAGGTCTCGAAATTCCATATTGTCCTCTAAAATACAAGTTCGTTACAATGCAGCCATTACTAAAGTCTTTAAGGTCTTGCTTTCAGAGTAAACCTATGAAAGCCCGAATTTACATCCCAGTCCTACTCCAAAAATTTATGTACCATAAATCCAAATTCCATAAGCAAATTTGCCACAAATATAGCATATATTTCTTGAGAGAATTTTTCACCATTGCACCAACATGTTGTCTGTGTGGGTTTTGTTTGAGGAGATCAGAGGTAGCAACTTCATATTTAATAATGAAAAATTTATTGTAATGTTAACTACAAAGAACCCACTCCTACTCCATAACCATTAAAATGCAGAACGTCATCTTTTCAATAATGCAGAATTGTTGCATATTAAAAATTTAAATTTATAAATATTAAAAAAGCACAGGTCAGTGCTTTAACCAACAGAGGTAGTTGTACACACAGCTATCATTGTAAGTCTTAAGGGTCATGCATTTGTTATGGTGTAGAGCAAAAAAGATAGGATAAAAAGTAGCCATATGATAAAGTAAATTTTGATTCATTTTTTTCAGATGAGCGACAAGGACAAGAAATGTTGGATTAACTCAGGGGTCTGTGGTTGTCCTTTGATAAGGACATATTCCTATTTCAATCTATCAAGCCAATGTGCTGGAGTCAGCTTTGTAAGGGCATGGCATGAAGATGCTTACAAAAGTGACTGCAGCCAAAATTACCTTTGCCAGCCTCACTCCTTTACATCACTTTGACAGAGTCAAGAGGCCAGAAACATAATATTGTTTTTCACTTCCTTGGTCTGGAAATGCCTGGACAGTCTATGCCAAATGTATCCACTATGACCAGAGAAGTGATTGCCATGCAGGAGATGAGAAGGAAACTCCTGGGTTATTGCAGTCCAGGTGTTCACCATGCCCAGGAAGGGGGAAGCTGAGCGGGCTTTGAGAGTCCTTCAAGTGATCCTGTCAGAACAAAGCAAACTTGAAGCACTGGAAGGCTACAGCTAGCTCCTCAGCAGTGATTCTTCTTAGATGTGTCAGCAGTTTCTGCATGCAGGTAGCATCAGCCTTATTCTGACAAAGAAAAAAACAGACTCATGGCAGCAAAGGTAAGAGGCTCTTTGCAGTCTGAACTAAGTCCACATTCCTTGAGCACTCAGCCAGAGTAGCTGGTTACTACATCCATGAGTTGTGACCTATGTGAAAGACATGTGACTCAACAACAGAAAGGAGCTTGGATAGTCTGTGCAGCACAGGTCTGCCAGGGCTGTGTTGAGGGAAACCTTTCCTTCTTCACTCAGTGGTGTCCCAGTCAGACACACTGGGGAACAACTGGAGCATGACCATCCTGTTGTATAGTCTTATCTGAGTTAGCCATGCTGATGGCTGATTAACCTCAGCTTACAAACACCAAATAATACTGCATGTGGAGGTGGAAACAGAAGTCTCTGGCATGAAGCAGAAAGGTAAGTAGTGGACATCTGGCTCTCCTCTCTAGCTCCATGTGACAGCTCTGCTGCCACAACATGCAGGGAGGATGCAGCATGTGTCTCCTTCATCTGCCTGGGTCTTATGGTTGTAAATGAGGCAGCAGCAGCTGCTTTAGGCAGTATTTTTCCCTTTTGTAGAATTGGTTATGCTCGTTTAGAAGAAATATTTATTGATAATGGGCTCAGGGGGGTAGGGCAGGATGTATCACTGTCATGGTGACAGATGGGAATTTATGGGCGAGGCTACTTATCCATGCTGTAATGGACAGGGAACACTGAGACCTTGGGGAAGAAGGAAGGACACCAGCCCTGTGATATCCTGGTTTGTGAAGGGTACGAAGATGACAGGGACCTCCTGGAGAGATCATAGAATCATAGAATCATAGAATATCCTGAGTTGGAAGGGACCCTTAAGGATCATCAAGTCCAACTCTTGACACCGCACAGGTCTACCCAAAAGTTCAGACCATGTGACTAAGTACACAGTCCAATCTCTTCTTAAATTCAGACAGGCTCGGTGCAGTGACCACTTCCCTGGGGAGCCTGTTCCAGTGTGCAACCACCCTCTCTGTGAAGAACCCCCTTCTGATGTCAAGCCTAAATTTCCCCTGCCTCAGCTTAACCCTGTTCCCGCGGGTCTTGTCACTGGTGTTAATGGAGAAAAGGTCTCCTGCCTCTCGACACCCCCTTACAAGGAAGTTGTAGACTGTGATGAGGTCTCCCCTCAGCCTCCTCTTCTCCAGGCTGAACAGGCCCAGTGCCCTCAGCCATTCTCGAGTGGCCATTCTGAGCCCAGAGAGATCTGGGCACAGCATCACTCAGGCTCAGAGGACCTAAGACATAGCCTCTCTGGGCCCTCTGAGAAATGCAGTAGCCAAAATCACTTCATACATATTCAGCAACTTTAGTCATGCTGACACTGTTTTCTACTACACTTGATAGCTCACATGGGGCCTTCAAATCTCCAGGCTTTGAGAAGAACTCTCCAATGTTTGCCCTAACAGAATTTGCTGAACTGGCTTGAAACAAACCTGGTCCATTTAACACATTTAGCAGTAACTCCGAAGCAGCTGCATGTTTTTTTCTGACTGATATTTTCCTGGTTCCCATCTTCATTTTAATCTGTCTTTCTTGTTCCTTATCTGTGCCTGTAGCTGGTATATTTTAGAGTCATCTTTTCCACATCTATTGAAAGCTTAAACTTCATTGGAAAAATAGGAGAAGGGAAAATGGGTAAGGGAAAAGTTCTTTCCTTTCTTTCTTTTTGTTTATTTATTTTATTTTTTATTCTTACAAGTTCCAAAGCTGGTTATGAAGAGTTAGAGAGAAACTAGACCATGCAGGAAAAAGAGCAGAGAATCCTCAGGGAATCACCAGAGTTTCCTCATCTAGCTGTACAGGTAAGCAATAAATCATGTTGAAAATTAATAGTTAGATGCATTCACTGCTGTTTTTGCAAAACTGTTATTCCAAAGTGAGGAGCCCCTATGTCATCCATCCGTGTGCTTAAAAACATGATTATATATATATATATATATATATATATATTAGGGCTTAATTCCATTTTAGGTTAATGAAAGTCATAAATAGTTTCACAAGTCCAGTGGAAGGAGAAAAAGATAAACTTGATGGAAACAACATTCATTTAACATGATGTTTTGAAATTAGAAACATTGCTTTGAAATTGAATGGTCGTTAGGCAATCTTGGCCTGTTTAGCAAGGTTGTATTTAGTCATCTGACTTTGAAATTAAAAATCAATTTCATAGTCATGTGTTTGTCCTAAACTTGTTTCTAAGGAGTCTTGATATGCTACCTTGTGTAATACTCCCTTGTTTTAATAGTGTGACAACTCTGCAAAAGATTGATGGCTGCTATTACCAGTGGAGAGCATACAGGTCTCATCTCATGCTGCATATTTGACTGTGCTTCAGAACAGAAGCCACAGCCAATGCCAGATCTCTGGTCTCCTGAAATTTTGTCCTTCTTAGGATGACCATTTTTATCCCATTGTAATATTTATCTAATTTGTGATTATAATTTGCTGAATTCTGCAACTCTAAAGCCAAATGTGGTGCATCAGTTGATCTAACTTGGACCTTGCCAGGAGGAGGAAGTCAGGATGTAGAAGCAGTTAATTATTTTCCAGTATGAAGTTAAGTAGTCTGAGGTTAGAGAGAAAAAGATTAGTAAAGCAATTCTAATTGATTTGATATGGACAAGTCAACGGTATTCACTTGTGATCAGCACCTATGCAATAAAGGAAATTAAAACAGCAGGATACCCCATTCTTTTGTATGTTTTACTAGCCCCTGGGTACAATCCCATGGTTCCTGCATGAATCTCTAATTTTCTCTTGCACAGCTCTGTCCAGCTTCATACAATTATGATTCTATGGATCTCACAAAACTGCACATGATTAACACCAGTGCCATTTTTTATTCTTTGTCATCACTTTAATTTACTGCAAGACTTTTTGTTTTTTGATCCACTAATTGGATCCTTTCTTCATTCTCAGTTTAGAATCTGATCTTTTAGGAACATTGAACTTGGCTACTCCTTGTGCCCAGTTCCTTGCCCTCTCTTTTTTATTATTTGTTTCCTTCCTTCTCCTGCTCATGGCACATTCTGTTTTTTACAGATGAAGAAGTTTGACACATGTCTATTTTTAGGCAATTGCCATTAATAAATTAAACCTTATCCATGTACATTCACAGATTATTATTAATAAATTAAACCTTATCTGTGTACCCTCACAGAAGGAGCGTGGGCTGGGAAGCTAGGAAGATGTGGCTTTCCATGCATGGTGCCACTTGAAGTGTCAGTGCCAGAGATTCTCTCATCTCCAGAAAGCAGACAGGTATGGTTAGTGTCCTTTCTTCTATTTGGGGAACCAAACTCCCCACAAGGAAAACTAATGAGATTACTCCAGGGCAAAATGTGACCTACTGTCTGTGTGATATTTTGTAAGTGTATATTTTTGCCTCCTCCCTTAGTATATTTCCTTTCACAATAATAAAGGGCATCTAACAAATACCAGACTGTCATCCAATCAGTGCTACTTCATGGTTTATGTGCTGCAAATATAAAATTTGTGATGGATCTGAGGAATTAACATTTCTGTGTGGCTTTTGCTTCTGAGCTGGCATGGCCTCTCCTCCATACCGGCCCTCTCTTCCAGAGCTGGACATGGTTAAACCATGCTTTGGTTTAACAAACTCCAGTTGTCTTTCCCCCTTGAAAGTAAAATCCTCATTAAAAAGACTGGACTTACAGTGACAAAAAGATACAAAATGAACACATATTTTTATATTGGGTTATAAATACTGAGACATTTTCTCTGGGAGAAGACAAGAGAAGAATGCATTTACATACCTGTCCTAGATATTGACGGATAAATGCTGAAACTTTTGCATTTGAACATGTATCACAGCAACAACTAGAGACTCTGTGTGGGAAACATCAGTAGGTTTACTGTATAATAGCTTTTATTTAAATTTATCGACAGTCTTCCATAGCATTCACAGTGAATTAAAAGATTCCATTTAAATGCTTTTTACAATTTACAGTATTTACTGTAAGCACTGAAGGTTGACTGGGAACTATTAACACCTATTTATCAGAGTGTTATGTTCAACAGTCTTCAGACTTGGAATATGCATAATGCTTTTGGAAGAGTTTTGCAGAGACAAAAATCTGCTGTGTGTTTCAACATTAACAAAGGACACAAGGAAGGCAGAGTTGCTATAGTACCTATATACATAGCAGTTCCTCAAGCCATATTCAGAGTCAACTCAAATATGAGAGAGAGTTGAATTCTTCTCTTTGCTGTTTACTATGAACAGAAGAGTCAATTGTGTAAGATGCAGCTACTTAAGCACAAGAGAGGATGGCTGAGAGGTGCCCAGAAATGGAATTTGGTCAACACAGTCTTCATTACTGGTGATAATACATGAGAAGAAAAGAAAGAATCCAGGTTGCCACCCAGCTATAAAAGCATTTTATAATGCTTAAATATAAAGCCCTTAGAAAATGCTCTGAACAATTTTGGCATTAGAAAAAGTACCATGGAGACAACAAGAAAAAAAAAAAAGACATCACAGAAGAAAAAATAATGCAAAGCTTCATAATATAGATTGCTCCTTCTCTTAAATATCTGAAAGTAATATTCCAGACATATATCTGTAATGTCTAGGAGAGATGTGACTTTTCCAGAAAACATGCAAATCCTCAAGTTCTTCATTCTTTTTTAATACCTTGGACAGAGACAAAGTAATATTACACTTCAGTAAGCCAAATGTTACAATTTTCTAATATCATATACAATACAGTATTTGAGTTTTTCTAAATAATATAAGCTCACAAATTAGAGAAGCTGTAACTATTAGATGGTGGATTTGTTAAGCGAGTGTATGATCTTGCAGCAATGCCAGTGATCTTCAAGCAAATAATCTGGAAGACAACAGATCTGCAAAGAGGTGTCCATGGCACATATTTTTTGCATGTGCATATGTGCATGTGTTGTGCCCCAGTGGGCAGCCAAGAAGCACACAGCCATTTCCTCACTCATCCACAGTACAAAAACAAACAAACAAACAAAAACCTTACAGATTAAGATAAATATAGTTTAATAGGACAGAGAAGGAAGGAAATTTAATTACATTAAAAAAAAAAAGTGATGCACAGTGTGATTACTCACTACCTGTTGACCAATACACAGACCACTGGCCCAACAGCCCCCCTCAGTGAATTCCCCCAGGTCTTATTGTTCAGCACAACACCACCAGGTGTGGGCATCCCTTTGGCCAGCCAGGGCCAGCTGGCCTGGCTGTGTCCACTCCCAGCTCCTGGTGCACCTCCAGCCTCCTCGCTGGCAGGGCAACATGAGGAGCAGTAAAGGCCTTGGCTCTGTGTAAACAGTGCTCTGCAACAACTAAATATATTAGTGTGCTGTCAAGACTATTTTTCTCCTCAGTCCAAAACACAGTGACATACCAGCCACTATGAAGAAAATTGTCTCACCCAAAACCAGGATAACATGCATGTACTCTTACATACATCATTTCTTCAAGCGATAAAGTAGGTTTCTTTATTATTACTAATTATTATTATTATTATTATGTTTATTTTATTTGTTTATTTATTTATTTATTTTCAGATGCAGTGTTTCAGATTGTCTGATGAATGATACAAGATTTCTCCCATTACAGAAATCTCCTATACTCCTGCTCCCACGAGGAAATCCAGACTCTGGTCCACACTGTTGCAAGGAACAACTGCGCTGACTTTTAGAACTCTTTGGATCGTACCTTTACTAAGCCAGGCACTGACTGATTTTGAATTTGGCTGGAATATATTTTGATATTTAGTTGTCTGAGACTAGCATAAAATTGTGCTTCCTGGGTTTCCTGTAAAACACACATTCAACAGGCTAGTAAAGTATACTTTAACCTGATGCAAAACTGTCTTCATTGCCCAGTATTTCTTTCAGCTGTACTACATCACTTGCAATATTAGTGTGATCTGACATAATATGTGATGGTATTTTAACTGTCTTGTTTTCTATGTCTTGCTATGGACAAATTTAATAAATAATTGTATGTTAGATTTTATGCCTTCTGTTCATGTAATTCTGTGACTCTGGTTCAGCCCCAAATACACCTAAAATTAAGTCTCTGTGTTTTATCATAGATTAAAATGTCACTGTGAACAGTTCTACCATTGTCTCAATTAGATCTAATAAATGTATTCTTGTTAGCCAATTAAATAATTCTATTTTATGAGAGATTGCATTAATAACAATTGGTATACATTAATTCAATTTTTAGGAAGGTATTGCCATGAATACAACTCATCAGGAGCATATCTCCCTGCTGTTGTTTTCAGGCTTCTATCATTTAAATGACTTATTATCTCAAAATTCAGAACAAAAGGACTTGACTGAAGCTCTTTTAAGTTGATTGAAAGTCAAACAAATTTCAAAATGCTTAGAACTAGCCTTGCTAGTTACTGCTATCTTTCTATCATAGATTAATAGAAAATCAGAGCAGGAAAGTCCTTTACAGGGTCATTTAGTTATATAACCAGAAACAGGAGCTGTTAGAAAGTTCAGTGACTGCATAATTCCTGGTGATGAAAATTTACTTATTTTGAATGTTTTTAGTTCTTTCTTATTCTATAAAAGCATGTCTTTTCCCACTGATCATTTTTTTCTCTTTCCTGGGCTGCACTGAGGATACAATTTATTTCAAGATGCTATTTTTTCCTGTCAAAATGACTTTTTTTCAGCCAATTGTTTTCCTTCAGCTCAGAGTCACAGCAGAGCTCTGCTCCTCAGAGGACCCCTATACCCCTCCCCCCCCCCCCCCAATTGAACCCATCCTGTGAATGACCCCTTTTGCTCATACCTATGTCCATGTGAGGAGTCGTTCCACTTAACAGATGTAACAATGATGAAAAAATGAAAATATGTGGACTGTGAAAAGAATAGCAGGTTTGAGTATTTACTGTTTTCTCTTGCTTTTTCTGTGTAATTTCTTCAGAGAACAAAACAAGTTTTATTCCTAGTTGCTTAAACTACCCTGGAGTTTAAACATTCTGTAAAGCAGATTGGCCTCAATGTGTACGGTGTTACTCATTTATCTCCCCCTTAGCATTCCACTGACATAAGTTTACTCTCAAGTAAAGGCCTCTCAAGTGTCATTGCTAGCTCTCTGCAAGAGTTTTGCTAAGCTTGCATAAGCACTCTACTTATTTTGTTGCTATTCCTTGCTCCAGAGTGCACTTTTCATGCCATAGCTGCTGCTGTTGTTTGCTTTGAATGTCTCTGGGCTTTCCAAAATTCCACTGACTCTTCCAGCCTTCAGGGGAGACTGAAGAGGAGCAACTGATGCAACATGGAGATCACTGTAATACTGCAATACCATTCTGTAATAGGATGGGATGCCCTGTTGAAGTTTGCAAAAACATATGAAGTATATGAACAACTGTATTCATATTTAATTTTTAAGTTTCTTTAATCCTTAGTTAAGTTAGCAAAGAAAGCAGAGACTTTTCCATAGAAAAGCTTGACTCAGGATACAGAAGACATGAGTTACAACAGTGCTGTTCTCTTCTTATGAGATCTTTTGCCCAGCATCGGTGGCAATTTCTCTACTTATGCTGGATTTATCGCCAGCCAGTAATCCATCAGGAAGGCTGTGCTGGTAGCTGCTAATTGCACAGTGGTTTCAGGTTGTCACTGCTGCCATTTTGATGGATAGTGTACACAGAAGTTTCTTACACCTCGTCTTCCAATCTAACTTAAGTCTCCTCACAGCCAAACCTGGTTGGAATGTTTTTTGTGTCCTCTGTGTTAAATTTTAGAGTTTTTATTATCTATAGAAACATGGGATGACTTGTGATTAACTGCAGAGCTTTGAGGGTTTTTGAAAGCAGTGTTTCTCCTTTCACATAGGACCCACTGCTTTGGCAAGAAAACGATGACCACCTATAGTTGACCAGTCAGTACTTTGTTCTTGCTTCATGAGTTGCACTTTTGCAGTTTCTCCAGGTTATTCTTGGTCTTGCTTCACTAAATTCAGGAGTTCACTAGCTCATAATGTCTTCCATAAGAAAATGTACAGAAAACATTGTTCTGTCATTTCCATTCCATGATTGCTAAATATGCATCTTCCACTGATACCTTGGAAAAGCTATATACTGATTTACTGATTCAAAATTACATAACAGTGAATATAGAAAATTATATTTGTCTTGCAATAAATTATTTGTTATAGTCATCCAGATCCCACACATTTTTTACTCATATTGCAATTGTTGACATTGTTACTAGCTTCTAAACATTTGTCTCCAAGTATAGCCTTATCTGAAGTATGTAGCTCGATAGCAATAAAAAAATATACATCTGTTAACCACATTGTGCACTGAAGAGTGATACATTTAGAAAACGATAACCAGCATATTTGTCACTCTGCAGATTTGAAAGAAAATACCTGTGCAAGCATTTAGCAGTAAAAGATGCCACTTTCATTAGAGCACTAAGTGGAAGGATTTGTGAGGTTTAAGGTGTTTTTAGAGGGAAAAAGTTAGGTGCTGTTGCATATAATGGTTGCTTGGTAACACACCTAGGATTACAAGATAGCAGGGTCATTGATGTGGTTTATTTCATCACTAATACAGAGGAAAGGAAAGGAAAGGAAAGGAAAGGAAAGAAAGGAAAGGAAAGGAAAGGAAAGAAAGGAAAGGAAAGGAAAGGAAAGGAAAGGAAGGAAAAGGAAGAAGGAAAGGAAAGGAAAGGAAAGGAAAGGAAAGGAAAGGAAAGGAAAGGAAAGGAAAGGAAAGGAAAGGAAAGGAAAGGAAAGGAAAGGAAAGGAAAGGAAGGGAAGGAAGGGAAGGGAAGGGAAGGGAAGGGAAGGAAGGGAAGGGAAGGGAAGGGAAGGGAAGGAAGGGAAGAAGGGAAGGGAAGGGAAGGGAAGGGAAGGGAAGGGAAGGAAGGGAAGGGAAGGGAAAGGGAAGGGAAGGGAAGGAAGGGAAGGGAAGGGAAGGGAAGGGAAGGGAAGGGAAGGAAGGGAAGGGAAGGGAAAAGGGAAGGGAAGGGAAGGAAGGGAAGGGAAGGGAAGGGAAGGGAAGGGAAGGGAAGGGAAGGGAAGAGGAAGGGAAGGAAGGGAAGGAAGGGAAGGAAGGAAGGGAAGGGAAGGAAGGGAAGGGAAGGGAAGGGAAGGGAAGGGAAGGGAAGGGAAGGGAAGGGAAGGGAGAATAAGAAAAAGAAAAAGAAAGAAAGAAAGAAAGAAAGAAAGAAAGAAAGAAAGAAAGAAAGAAAGAAAGAAAGAAAGAAAGAAAGAAAGAAAGAAGAAAGAAAGAAAGAAAGAAAGAAAGAAAGAAAGAAAACTGTGTTGCTTGTCAAGTTCTGTATTTTAGTATTTTGTGAGCAATTCAGTGATGCCAAGCTTTTGGAAATATATGTTCTAGAAATGCAAAAGGAGAGTAGAGGGTTGTTAGTCACTGCTTTTGTTGCAGCAAAGAGAAAGCCAGTTTCGCCTTTGGGCTTGGTTTAGATTTATTTTCATTCGCCTTGCCTGTCGGTTTTCAAATATACAATGCACCTTGGATGCTCTTCTGTATGCTCCACTGCTTTAATAAATATTTGTTGATGCAGCTTTTGTAATATCTTTGGACCTGGTCCTAAAAGTCTAATTCATATTGAAAGCACAATTTATTTAATAAAATCACTCATATTCAGCTACTACTCATCACTGAGTGGCAGAATTATATTCTACATAAATGTACAGTGGTGAGATTTTCTAAGCATGTGTACTTAAACCTATACCTAGGTTATTGTTGGACTTGATGATCTTAGAGGTCTTTTCCAAACTAAATGATTCTGTGACTCTGTGATTCTGTATTAGGTTGCTGAAAACATATCCTAATTTTCACTGACATTGAGTGCATACAACGAACGTTGCTTGCCATAGGCATTTTGATTCTCAGAATGTCTTGATTTAGGCAGCATTCAACAATTTTTGGCATCAAAATATGCTCAAAATTGATGGTTATCAAATACAGTTGTCACTGCCATATTCTTAAGACCATTTTTTTCCTCCTCCAACATGTCCTACCTTTCTGGCAAGTCTTCTTCAACCAAACTGGAACCAGCTACAGAAGTAATTTTGCAGCTGGTTTCTGAAAGCATTTACCTGGTCCCTTGAAGAGTTTTATTTAACTGTCCCAAAATCTCACTGTTAGGGACCAGGAATTCATCCTGCTTCATATCTTGTTTATTAAGTTTCTCTTTAAAGTCATGGCATCAACAGGAACCAATAGTAATTGATGATGAATCACAGTGGTCCTTGAGTTTCTTCTGCAGTAAAATCAATCTTCCTGACTTTTGCATAGATGTACTCAGTCTGTGACCTCACAGCTAGTGACCTGTGCTGAAGCATGGTACAATGAATCATAAATGACCTTATTATAGACTTGGTTGGGAAAATTCTCTTTTTGCAGCCCCCTGGAATCTCTTCATAAGGAACAGAAGGACTGTCAAGTTGGCCTGCATTACCCACTAGTGCAACTTACTCAAACAGCCAAAAGGCTCAGACAGAAAAAGAAAGGTATTCTTTCCTATGCAAAAATGTTACAATACTTGTGATCTGGGTCAGAGGGGGTGAAGGAGGGGTTTTTTTGTTTGTTTTCTGATTTTTATTTATTTATTTATTTCGTCTTGTTCAATAAATGCTTGTGTTTTTCATCCTTCACTCCTGTGTTCCTTCATTCCGCTGGAAAAATAGAATCATATAATCATAGAATCATTTAGGTTGGAAAAGACCTCAGAGTTCATCAAGTCCAATTATCAACTTGACCTACTGAGTCCCATCACTAACCCATGTCCCTTTGTGTCACTTCTGCACGTCTCTTAAATACCTCCAGGGATGAGGACAACACCACTTCCTGGGCAGCCTGTTCCAATGCTTGGCCATCCTCTCTGTGAAGAAATTCTTTCCAGTGTCCAGTCTGAACTTCCACTGGCACAACTAGAGACCATTTCCTTGCATCCTATTGCTTGTCATCTGAGAAAAGAGACTGAGGCTCTCCTTGCTGCAACCTCCTTTCAGGTAGGTGTAGAGAGAGAGAGGATCTCCCCTCAGTCTCCTTTTCTCCAGACCAAACAACCCCAGTTCCCTCAGCCACTCCTCATAGGCCTTGCTTTCTAGTCCCTTCAACAGCTTCATTACTCCCCTGCTCACACCTGAGCATCTCAGTAACCTCCTTGAAGTGAGGGGCCCAAAACTGAACACACCGTGCAAGGTGCAGCCTCACCAGTGCTGCATACAAGGGGACAATCACTTCCCTGCTCCTGCTGGCCACACTATTCCTGGTACAGGCCAGAATGCCATTGACCTTCTTGCCCAGCTGGGCACACTAATGGCTCATATTCGTCCTGCTATGGACCAGCACCACCAAGTCCTTTCTTGCTTGGCAACTTTCCAGCCACTCTTCCCCAAGCCTATACACTTCATGGGGTTGTTGCGATCCAAGGGCAGAACCCAGCAGTTAGCCTTGTTGAATGTCATGCAATTGTACTTGTCCCATCAAATAAATCTATTCAGATCCTACAATGTGATACTTGGATCATCAGTCGTTTGCCACATTTGCTAAGGTGATTTTAACATCAGGTGTGGAATGTAAGCACTGGCACTTGTGGACAGGGAAGGAAAAAATGGGAGAATCACTGCACCAGCTTTTTTCAGACACCTGAGCCATACTTTTGTGCATGTGGTGACCTGCATTGTCCAGAGCAGCAGAATCTCTTCCTATTCACACTTTCCTCACAAAACAAACCTTAATCCCTTACACACCTCTCATGTTTGTGCCATGCTTTTGTCTATAAGAAACTGCAGCTTTTGATGTGCAGTATTTTCTCAGTATGTTTTAACCATTTCTACTATTGATAAATATGAAAGACGTATGTTCATTACAAATATGAAGCAGTTACACATTGTTTTCTCTAGGTATCCTTACTCTGTCAGGCCATCTTTTCTGCAATGAAAGTCTTGTATTTAGTAGTTTTGAATTCTGCTAAGCAGAAGCCTTTACTTTTTTTTTTTTTTAATTATATATATATTTATATATATCAGTACCCTTTAAGGTCTCCTTTCTAGCATCATTTTATAATTAAAATATGTTAGAAAATCTCCTTCTTACTTTTTATCTCCAGAAGAAAAAAAATAAATAAATAAAATGTTTTCTCTAGAGTATTCTTCTCTTTTAACTACCCTCTTAAATTTTATTTTACTTTGTCTTTACTCAAAGTAATTTTGCTTTCCAGAAATTAGTGATGACAGCGTGTTGTACAACAAACTGTTCCAAACACTGGGGGAAACCTCAGAAAAATAGTTTCCATGGTGTTGCCAGACCAGCATAACTGTTGCTTAGTGAGGAAAACAAGACTAAGGCTCAACAGCAGCAAACCAGACAGGACTTGATGTTCTGGGCTTCAGACTGCCTGTTCAGTCACACTGGCCAGCACGTGGGATCTTCCAGCCAGCCTGCTGATGTGCTGTGCCACAGCATTCGTGGGGTATTTTACCAAGGTGAATTTGCTCAAGATTCTCAGTCTGAAGGCCAAATCATTATGTTTCTCTTTCCTTTTCACTTGGACAGTTATAATGAATAAAAGATGATGCTAGCATCTTTTATGAAGGGATAGATCTACAGAACTCCCTCCTTCAAAGGCCACTGTTCTTCCCTTAGCTCACCACTCATGTGCAGGAGGATTTCACTGTTCCCTAAAAAAAAAATAAAAATAATCCTTGAGCTTTTTAGGCATTGCTCCAAAACTGCACAAATTCACCATGAAGTTGGAGGCTGGCTACTGACTATCCTGGAGCAACAGTTCACGCAGTCACAGTAGAAATCTGTGAATTGTGTTGCAACTCAGGGAAGAATGTATGGAGAAAATCTCTCTGCAGGGCAATCTGCAAGTGGGACAGGCTCAGGTGTAGAACAATATAAGAACATGTTTAGAACTTCCCACAAGACATCCTGTCATTTCCCTCAGAAATTAAGTCAGCCCTCTCCCTTCCCCCTCCCCCCCCCTTTTTATTTTTTAATTTCCTGATGAAAAGGGAGTCATGTGTTGCTCCTGTCTTGATCACAAGCAAGATCTGGCAGATCCAGGGGCCTTTCCTTCATTTGTATGGGACCATACAATGCCTGAGAGCACTGAAAACACCTGAGCACTTCAGAAGACCCAGAATGCTAGACTGAGGAATGAAAGGCTCACCCTGACACCATGGGTATCCCCTGTCCCTTCCTGCTGTGGCTAACAGAAAAGCAAATGACTTCTACACCACACATGTGAGGCAGTCAATTTAAGGGACAGGGGACGGATAGCTCGGTCCTGTTATGTCCCATGTTCCAGAGGGGATCAAAGTGCACATTTTGGTGGCTGCTTATAGGCACAATTTTCTTTACCCATTTTATCACCCTCCCTAAGCCAAGTACCACCAGCAGTGCTGCCCAAGTGGCATGCAGCCCTGGCTCTCTCTGGGCTCTTTCCCATGTAGCTGTGTTTTTAGCTATTGCATTACACTGATTTATCAGTCCCTGTTAAATCCATCCCCTGTAGATACAGCCCTGCATTTCATTGTCAAGCTAGGAAAAAAAAAAAAAATCTTTAATGTGTTAAGCCAACTCCTGCCCACAAGTGCTCCATTAATTCCATCAAATCTATTTTTGTCTTATTTCTGCCATCAGTTCTGCCACATTTTGTGCCAGCTCAAACCAATAAGCTAAATTATTAAGCCTCAGAGCCTCACTCAGATAATATGGGCACTTTCTGAACAGCACAGGACAAAGGTTAACAGCAGACCGCAGCAGCAAAAAATGAAGTACAGAAGGGATGTAGCATAAAGATGTCACTACTTTTCTAGCTAGTTGTGGCATTAATGCACTTACAGATTTTCCATGTCATTTACACCATCCTTTTCATAGTTAATTTTGTAATCCGAATCTGAGAACTGGGGCTTGGGGAGGAGAACTCTTCTGGAAAAGGAGAGGCTATTTCAACTATTTGAGAATTTAAGCAGAAATAGTAGAAATGGTGAGACAGAAAGATGGGAAATTTTGTCTGGGAAAATGTGTTTCATTTGACTTTCATTGTGCTATAAAATGAGTGTAAATGAATTAGATTGTGGTAAGCAGCCTTAGTTTAGAAAGATCTCAAAGCTCTCCAAAAATGCAGGTGAATTTATTTTTAGAAGAAATTTCATTTTCCACTGAAGTGGAAATTATGCTTGACGGAGAAAATAAGGACTAGATAAGCCTAGTTTTGTTCCTCCTAAATTGAGGATTTAGGTTTCCAGATAACATAAAATACCATCAGCAGAGATTCTCAGGTGTTAGTGTGGCTTTCCAGCTCATGATATCCAGGATAGGGACCCTAATCCCTTCTGCATAGTTCACCCTCTTCACCTTCAGGGCATTCACCAAATAGGCAACTACTTTATAAGCAAGCATCTTTGTAGCAGGTCTTGTTCCTTGGGCTGCTCTTCTGCCTTAACAAATGGCAGAAGTAGTGAGCTAATGCCCTTCACACATTCCATCTTGCCATTTGAACAAATAGTGCAGGTTGAAATGGAAGAATCATCACATTTCCCATTTCAGAGTTCAAGACCCCAAAACTGTCACTACTTATCTTTGCCTACTTTCTGGATATCTGCCACTTGTTTGAGATGGCGTTGCAGTCACTGGAGACATATTATCAGTCCCTGAACTGAAGAGGGATATTGGGCACATCTATTTCATAAGAAGAATCACTGCTAAAGTGCAGATACATAGATTCTGAAGCAGTCAGGCTTTGGAACTTAAATTAGAAGAAATGTAACCTAAACAGAGCATGCATTTTACACATGCATCAACAACTGTGAACTTCATTCATGTTAAATTATGTTTCCTTCACTGGATTTCCTCATTAACTCAAGGTTTTTCTTTCCTGGGCATCAGGGCTGAATCACAATCTAAGACTGTTGAATCTGCAGGAGGACGCCTGACAGGTGCCTGAACAGGACAGCTCTGATTGTCTGAATTTCCACTAGGTTAAACATTATTCTTAAACTGGAACAAATCATCTGAGATTAGCATGTTGCAGCTGGGTGGGAATAAGATAGTTCCCCAATTTTTTTATTTTTTTATTTTTTTTTACGTAATTGACTCTAACAGATTCTTAGTACAGGCTATTCAGTCTCTTCCTAAACTTTCTTAATACTCTCATCTGCACCTTTAGAAAGAATATTTTGAGATAGTTTAACCTGAGTACAGTATCCTTATTGCAACAGTTATATCTTGATTTATAAATGGGGTTATGACCTTTCTCTTTTTATTCTTCATACCAGCCTTTTGAAGCCTAATATTCCATTTGCTTTCTGATTTTCCTTCACCTTCCATCATCATTAGTTTGGCTTGTGTTTTTTATTATTGTTGTTTGGTTGGTTAGTTTGTGTCTTAAACAGTTTCTAGTCCATGGCAATAAATTCCCTTGATCCTACTGAATTTCTTTATTAGTTCAATGTGAGGGATTTTGTCAAAAAGCAGTTACAAAATCTAAATAAATTATCATTTATTAATTTATTCTATCAATGTTCTTCTTATTATAAAAAAAAAAAACAAAAAAACATCCTGGCATTTTGAGAGCGCTAAATGGGTAAGACATAATCTTCCTTCTGGTATACTCATCCTCACTGAACCTTATGTTCATGAGTCTTTAGAGGATGTATAATTATGGTTATAATTATCCCCATAACCAATTCACAAAGGAAAAAAATCATGAGATTAGATTTTTTTTCTAGTATGAATAAAGATATTTATCAGAGTTTAACACTGTATTTGAATAAGAACAAATGCTTCTGAAAATATAGTTTTTCAGCAGCAAAAGATTATGCATCATGGAAACTTACTGCATTCAAAGGGTAAACTTCCCCTTGCAATCATTCATGCAGCCATTAAAAAGGGAGGTCATATGGTATTATGCTAATCTTTTAAGAACAAGACAACCATGTAAGAGATCTCAATACTTCTGATGTTTTCAATTACAGAAATCTTGTTTGGTAGAAAAATACTTCTACCATTTTGGTGAACTGTTCTTCAGGACCCCTCACTTATCACATAGGCCTCTCATTGTTATTAATCTATTGTTAAATATGTCATAGCACACTGGCGTACATCAAATGCCCTATAAAAAAGGAGTTTTTATGCTTTAGTGTTGGTTTGGTACTAAAGTACTTTGACATATTTGTTCATTTAAACAAACAGCTTCATTAAGGATTATAAGACATTGGTTTGAACAGTCTTAAAAATAGTAATAGACTGGGTTGTCTGATTAAATAAAATTCAAATTTGTTAAGTAGGTAATTAAAATGTTAGATCACACTTTTCCTTCGGGTTCCCTCTAGAATCCTAAATCACTTTTACAAGGGGTAATAATTGTCAATTATCCCCTGATTTAACTGGTCTGAATGTATCATCCCAATATGCACATCTCCATAGATTTCTGTTGTGTTTCTGTCGAATCACCATTTCTTCCCCATTTTGAATTGCCAGACCATGTTATTATTATTACTAATAAAAAGCAATAAGTAATTTTCTGCACATCATTTCCCTTCTTTTCAACTGGGATAAAAAATACTTTCCTAAGCTCTGGAAAGGTCCTGGAGGACTGAGCATGAAACACAACCGTTCAGAGTGTGAATGAACTTACTTATCTTGCAATAGACATCAAGACAGTAACATGCATTGCTTTAGAGAAGTACCTATCTCTTCTCATTGACTGTGGAAAATAAATGATACAACTACATGTCCCAGCAGTGCTACACCAAGACACTTGTGTTTATTCTGTAGCCAGAAGCATGGTGGGCACTCCACCCTCATGAACTAGTCCTGAAAAAGCAGTACTGGGGCTGAAGGAGCACCTCTGCTTGACACTGGTATTTACACATGTCTAGGAAACTTTACACGCAATATACTGCATTAAGTAGGTGTGCCATTACAGGTTAGGCAAATATCATGTGGAGATGGCAAGTCCAGGCTCAAAAGCTTCTGGAAACATGCATCTATTTTACTCTTGACACCATCCACAAAAATATCAGGCAAGTCTATATATCTAATATCAGGCAAAATAGGTCTCCCATAAAACCGGGGAGGGGAGATATTCTAATGCTAGAAAGCCTGATGAGAACCTTGTGGCCTTCAAATTATTAAAAAGGGATACATGGAGAACATAAAGTGTCTCTGATTCTTTAAAGATTTTGAGTTTTTAACTGATTATAAAGGATGTTTTTAAATCTTCATTTCTCATATTGTAAATAAATTCCTTTCCACTTGAATATGTAGATTTTCTCTGTGTGTACAGAATGCAATTTAAATCAACTTTCATTTTTTATTTTATCAGACTATTGATCTGAATAAATATTTAATCTGAGACTTCCTGAATAAAAATAAATTTTCATGATGGAAGACTATTAGAAGAAAATCAAGTAAAGAACATTACTTCTAATAAATTAAGACTGATCTTTGTATATTAAACATTATTTTCATCATGGATATCTTGACAGGATTAAGTGAAAAAAAAATGTGGAAGCTTCTCCAACCTGTTCCCATGTACTGTTTTACTCCATTACCAGGTACTTGCCTCATTTTCTCTCTAGTGCATAGGTTACATGTTCACTCAAGATGATATTGGATGCAGTCTAAATATGACTAATGTTTTTAACCAGATGGCTGTACAGATACCTCTTTTTCAATTATGTTTTCTTTTTTTTTTTTTTTTCTTCTTCTACATTTTCTTCCTGGATCTCTTATCTGTATTTATTTTTAGGTTTTAGCACCTTACATCCATCTTCTATACCTCTTAATTACTTGGAATTGTTATTCAACATTTTCATTATGAAAGACTCCACAGAACAGGGAAATAATCAAACTGTTACAATTTATTATCAATTTCATACTCTAAACTCTTTCATATTTTATTTAAAATAATTATTGTATCTTCTGCAACTAATGCTGTGTCCTGTGATGTTGTCCAAAGAGACATCTTCAGAAGACATGAAAGGTTTACCTGTTCATTGAGCAATATGTTTGTGAAGACTAAGTTCAGCATCTATCATATCCCCACTTTTGGATATGCAAATTTCATTATTGGATGACATATTTGCAAGAAGTGAGATTGTTTCTATAGAGAAATACCAGATTTTTCTCTTTATAATGGAAATAGGTGTGAATGAACACTCGATTTTGCAAGTACGTTTGGTGACTGCATTGACATCTTCCTAATTTGGAACCATATTTTCCACTCAGAAATTTAAATTTATTGATGTGAATAATACCATGGAAATTTGTTTTATTTATTTTATTGAAAATATTTCACATACAATGTCTGACTAAGGATGTCTATATGAAGGTGTTGTTTCTCTCTATGTATGGAACAAGAGTTACAGATAACTGCTGAAGTAATCTACAACAGGAAGAAAACAGAAGCATTTTAAGATGTGTAACCATTTTTTCACAAAAAAAAAATAAAAAATGCAGATTTTATTGCAAGTAACTGTTTGCAGTCAAACAGTTAAACTGAACTGGGCAGAGATCTTACTGGTTTACATCATCTTCCTGGATGTAGCAAGTGGGGAGTCACTGTTTCACTGAGAACCCTCAGCTTATGTTTGAATTTCTGTTCTGTCTTCTTCTATTAGCAGAATATTGGCACAAAATTTGCTCTCATCACCTTCAAGCTGCCTGTATATCATCAATATACATCTATATTATTTTGCTTGGTGGTTTAAGCAATTTTCTTTGTGCTCTTTTGAATAATGTTGGAATTGTTTCTCCTTTGGAGGTGACATATCTTAAATATTTTCCTTAATTTGTTATTATAAAAAAGGTACATTCTAAAAAGTCAAAAATTATCATGCTGATGTAAAAGCTGTTAAGTATGTTGAACATAGAATCATAGAATCATTAAGGCTGAAAAGCTTAAATAAAGCTTTAAACTTATGAAATACTTTATCAGAAGAGTTTCTTAGAGAGAAAAAAATCTCATACAGAGATAAAGTTAATTAATATTGGCAATGGATTCACTATGAGGAAACAACATTCCTCTCATATAGTCAACTAAATGATGCTTTTATACTGACTAAATCAGAAAAGCTGTCATCTTGACAAACAGTACAGTTCTGTGGTCCAAATACCAGATTTTAAAACTAAATAAAAACAGATTTTGTCACAGGTGTTGGACAGTTTGTTCTCATTTTGCCTGCAATGTGGTATCTCTTTTGGCAAAGTATGGTGCGCTCAAGTGGTGCCTCCAGAGATCTGAGAGATGGCCACTGGCCTGAGGGAAGCAGAAGGGTTCTGAGAATGGGAGAGCCATGGCAAGAAGGCAGCTGCTAGAGCCCTTAGATATAACGCTGAAAGGAGCAGGGACTGACCCCTAACAAAGCCCACACAGTGGCAGAGAGAATTCTCCGATTCATTTTAGGAATCGGAGGGAGCTGGCCAAAATCAAAATCAAATTAGAATCGAAAGCCACTGTGATTGTAGTAACCAAGCAGAGAAGCAAGAACTTGTCTGCAAGGACGTAATGGATAGTCTTAAACCTAAAGCAAGGGCCAAGACACCCACCCCAGAGCTTTACCTGGCTGTCCTCTCGCACCACGGTGCACTCACATCTTTTGATTAACGGTATGCAGGCTTTGAAGTTACCAGAATTGGTGACAAATCAAGAATTCCATCCTGTGAAAATGGTAAGGTTTCAAAATTTGTTCAGTGTCAAACAAAATATGGATAATCTTTAACACGCAAATCAAATTTAATGGCATCCAATTTTTTTGTTAGGTTTTGTCATTCCAAGCTAAACAACATATCTTAACATTTCCAGATACTGAGTTCTTTCTGAGATCAACCAAAAGCCTTAGATTCATCTTCACCCAATTTACGCTGAAACTTGAGTAATAAATCCTGAAGGCTCGGTCTTTGCACCTCCATTTAATTCTAACTCTATTTATGAAACTGTTTATGAAATGTCCTAGTGGCATGCTGAAATATTTCATCCTCTACTTTTGAGTTTGGGACTGTATTTTGGTTTTTAATTTAGGAAAATTCCCAATCAACTCTACTTTTCATTTATAAAAATACTAAGATTAATTTGAGGAAGAAGATTTTATGGCATTCCCATGGAAGGAAACTCTTAAGTTATTTAATAGTCACTATATTTTTTTTTATGTTGGCACTATAAGGCTCTTTGGTTGGCACTGATCTACTTCTTTCACTGGCCGCTTTCCCCATTTGGACTTAGTCCCAGATCATCCAGAAACTTGGGAAAACACTACAAACATCCTAAGAATGTGGTTTATACTTACAAGATTTTTTTTTTTTTTCAATTATTTGTGAAGTATTAAGTTATAAGTATGGAATGGAAACCTTACATTTCAATACTGCACTATTATTAGGAGTACCCTTTTTGTGGCTAGAGCCTTAATTTAATTCCTAGAATAACTGCTATTTTCAGACTCTGACTCCCTGCTTCCCTGTTGGTGCTCTCTACTTATCTCCTCCTTCACAGCATTTCCTTTCTCTCATGCTGGCTTCGTATGATCTCTTACATTTACCACAAATACCATTCCTGAGAGACAGGCAGGGTCATCCACAAAGCTCCTTAGTTCTGTGGGAAAGGCACAAATGATCTAGGGCCATCAGGATTTGTTATTTGTTTATTTATTTGCAGGCAGAGAGCCTAATTCTTTAGTCTGAATTAATTCAAGGTATGTTAGGGGTAATACTAATTTTGGCTGAGTAGCTGAGATAATTTATTTTTTGTGTTTCTCCAGTTTTAACCAGGGTTAAATACTGAGATATTAAACAGCTTCCTTATCTAAGTACAAGGGAATATTTTTGGTATCCATTCTTGTTGCTTTTTTATTGTTTGTTTGTTTGTTTGTTTTTTTTAATAAAATTGGAATTCATAACAAGGAGTACCTAGGAAATTCTTAGAGAAAATCTTTTTCTGTTTACTTTCATTCTGCCTTTATTTTTGTAATTGAAATTGACATTGTGTAAAACCTGTCTTTATTTTTAGTATGCTGTTTTACTTTACTAATTTACTTGTTTCTGTAATTATGGTGAGATTCTGGCATGTGGAAACATATTTCTAGGTGACAATTTGATGAGTATTGTACCACCTTCTTACTGTGTGTGCACACTGTTTTCTTCAAACACTAATAATTTCTATGAGTCTACATGAATTGTGTTCCTGTTTAGTTCTGACTAAACGGTAAATGAGAACACCCTAAAGAACATTGCATTTCCTCATTCACACACACTTACATGGGTATATATCTATATGTGTGTGTATGTGTACACACACAGACACATATGTATATATCCATTCTAAGCACAAGCAAAGGATATAATAACTGCCATTTAGCCATGTGAGAATATCCTGAATCTATTAGACAGTATATATTTTTACACTGACATTATGTCAAATAGTCATAGTATTTGTGACATTTTCCATTTTAGGCGTTTAGAACTCTATAATTACTATCCAATTACACTATTATTTTTGCTTAAATTGTTCTGAATTTTATGTTGTCCACAATAATTCTGCTTAGAACTGGGGAAATGCAGTCATATAATTAAAAAGTATTTTGCCTTATCTATTTGTTTCAAAGTGTTAACAATTTCATTTTAGATAATATTACCTTCTGCTTTCTCAATATAAAGATATGTTAGATGTTAATTTATTGTATGTAGAACTACTTTATTGGAACTTTTGTTACCAAATTGCACAGTAAAATAATGTATTTTCAATCTTTCAATAGAGAAGAAATAGTATAGTTCAGAAGGCGAAGGTCTGGAAATAATTCTAATGCATAAAGGGCCTTTCAGTGGACAGGTGCTTCAAATATAATAACATCTGTAATGCGACAGGCATGCAATAACTGGCTTCTTTGCCTATTGTGATTTGAACACTACTGAAACCCACAGGATATGAGGATTAATTTGAATATGTAACCTAGTGCCTTGTTCTAGATTTGTGATGTTATGGTTTTTGAAACCCTAACCCCACTTGCTTAAAAGCCACCCTGTAATACACACCCAGTAAACAATATCTCTGCCTCAATATACTTATTTTTATTTTGAAGTAGGAGACAGCTATGGAGATAAAGAAGGAAAACTAACAAGTAAATAAATAAAAATAAAGTAAATGTGCAATGAGAGAGGAAATAGCAAACAAGTGGTCACGCTACCCAGGTGGTTTATCCTGCTTTAATAACAATTCATGACAATTCATAACTGCTGCATACATCCCATTTAAATGCAGAATAACTATCAGCACTGACTATGTTTTGTAATGCTATCTAAGAACAGTTTTCACAGTTTTACAAAGTAGTCTCCTTCGTATTTCTTATTTCAAAGGAATAGATCTATTGCCTCACAAACAAGATTTCTGTTCTATTTCTAATCTAGTGCTAAGAATTTTAATATACTTAATCTTCACTTGATTTATTCATCTGCTTGATTGTTTAAACAGTGATCGTACATGTAGGTGTCTCTGGGATGTGCCTTCTCTTGTATTTTCTATAAACTTGCCATCCTTTTTGCTGAATGCTTATCAGAAGAAGTCATCTTAGTTAGCACTCTATTCAATTATAGGACTGCTGTGTTTCACCTTTCCTATTTGTGTAACATGATTTCATCCAGAATGTTATTTGGCTTGTCAATTATTATGCAAAAATAGTATTTCCAAATAACTTTCTTTCTTATCTATAATTTGCTCTCTCATAGCTCTTTCTGACTGCTTCAAAATTTCCTTATTTGAATTCCCATGGTCAGACTCTCTTTTCAGCATGAGTACAGGACATCTTGGACAATATATCAAAGTATTTTGAAGCTGCTGGCATTGCTGATACTAGTTTTCTTTCCTCCAAGCTCAGCTTTCTCCTACCTCCCATTTTGCCCATCACTTTAGCAATCTCCTTTCCTTTGAACATCTTGCAGAGCAAGCATCCTTAAAGTAATATGAAACATAGTACTTCTCTAACGTTACTTCTCTTATCCTATTTCTTATCCTATTCCTTCAGTCTGAAAGACTTCCAGTAACACAGCTTTGCCTCTAGCAGTGCAGTTGTCATGATAATTAAAGAGTAGCAAAGTTACTTTTTAGCTTTTTACACTGAAATGAGGAGATCTTTCTTAAATGTCTTTGTAGGTTTTTGAAATATGAGGAGATCTTCCTTAAACATCTTTGTAAGTTTTTGAAATACAGGGAAGCTTTTCTAGGTTCTGGAAATCATAATACAAAGGGACAGACCCCACAGGTTTCTGTACCACAAGCAAGTTGCCTCATCTGGAGACACAACAATGCTCATTACTAGGCATAAATCTCCGTACTTCAAGGGCTATAATCTTAGAAGTTCTTGGGCTTCCAGACCTTCTGATAGCTGTAAATAGAGATTTTGGTATTACTTCTAAAATCAAATCCTTAGAAGGGTTATTCTTAGGAGCACAAATGAAAATATGTGCATATGGGTGCTGTAACTGAAATAGTGAGAGTATGAGCAATTTTGTGGCTGTCTTCAATGGTAATTTAAACCGATTCAGTCAAATGCCTGCCCTGATGAATTGCTAATATTGACCTGACAAATGACAGACTGTCGAATATCTCTGTAGCATAGGCTAACCATGCCTGGGTCTATTCCCAGCAGGTAAGTTGGAAGTGGCTACCCCATTGAGGAGGCTGAGAGAATTAAACAGGGTGGGCACAGTCAAACAATGCCAGCTGGCTGGGGATTCATGAATGGACCATGGGATGAGTTAGTTCCCTGGTACGGATACCACCATCTTGTCCACTGGGTGCTTGGCTATGCATTGAGCACATTGCAGAATTGCAAGTGGACAAAAACCTTTCTGCACCAGGGAGGAGGAATGGGGCAGGAGGTGGGAGTCTGACAGCCTCATCAAATCTGATTTAGTTATTTCACACTAGAGGTGAAAATCCAGAGCCTGAAATAGGTATGAGGGAACAGTGTTTGAAACCCAGGGCTTATGCAAAGTTGGAATCCATATACAATTCACAAATTGTGTCTGCATTTATAAAGAGTGGATTTTATAGAGAGTATCTGTATTTGGGCCACAAGCACTGGAAACTCAAGGACAAAAGCTCCATGCAGGCTCTGATGACCTTTGTAGCGCTACCCAGAGAGGGAGCTCTTGCATTAAGTGCCAGCTGGTAATAGGCCCTGAGCTGAAAATTTGCTTGCACCATAAGATTTTTGCTGTGCTTATGAAAATAAATGGACTACTGTAAATAGACATTTTATCAATTTCCCCTGGTAACAGATAAGGATATAGCAAAGACAAGTAATAAGGTGTGTCATGTTGGCTAACTCTAAAAACCAATAGGGGAAGTGCTATCATTGTAGGCATTATACCTTTTACATTGTTATTTCACTTTCATAACACTTGTATCTGTGCAGAACAAGATTTGCTTTTATTTTATGCTATAAACTTAATGTTCATAATCCTCCATTGACGTTCACTCCCTGTTTCCTTCTATGATCTTGGCAATATGTGTAAAATACTACTGATCTGTCTGGATTTCTTTAGATCACTTTATTATTTCCTATACAGAAATAAGAAGCATAATGGAAAATAGGTGTGTGTCATCCAGGAAAGCTAATATGAAGTTGGTGGGGCTGAGAATCAGCATAGTGTTAATCAGCAGTAAAACAATGGATGAATTATGGGTGGATGGATGATGGGTGGATGAAAACAGAAAGGTCAGTTGCCTTCTGGAAGGGTTGCAAAAGATTTCACTGAGGCAGCCTTTGATGTACAGCCACAGATCCTGGAAGAGGTGAATGCAGGTCTATATTTCTAGTAAATTCTTATTACTGATACTAAAATTTTCCAAGGTTATGTTGGAGGACAAATATAAATAACTGCATAGGCACTTACACAGGAAAAGCAAATATAATAGAATAACAGCCATATGTTTGTGCACCATATTGAGTTGATAACTGAGTTATTAGAAATGGGACAACATTTAGCGGCAAAAAAACAGAAAGCTAAGGATTGAGGAGTAGTTTCTAGAGCTTTTGCAATGAGTTAGGAGCTTCCCTAGTTGGAAAAACAGACAAGAAAAAAAGCAATTAGAAAAAAAAAAATAATCTGGTAATGATCCTGTGACAGACTGATGCGGTGCAGCCATATAAAAAGAAAAATCATCCTCAGGGACAGGGAAGTAGTAAATGGTACTCCAGCAAGAGTTTACCTGGAATGTAATGTAAAATTATAGCCAGTCATGCAAATTAATTAAGCATGATGAAAGGCAGAGAAAGACTTTAAGATAATTAGGTGAAAGAAAGGTTATCTTCTGAGAGGAACTTGGCTTTCACAGTCTAACAAAAAGGAGGTCTATAATGTTGCATGCTAGTACACCAGAGAAAAGCTATTTGAACTAATGGCCACTGTTGGCACAAGAACAAATGGGTGTAAACTGGCCATTAATAAATTCATCCTGAAAAGAAGGTTTCTAAGCATCAGAGCAGCAATGTTTTGGAACAGCTTTCCTAATTGCAGCAAAAAAAAAATGTTGTTGTTAAACAGCATGATCACAACCAAGAGTAAATGATGTGATTGACCAAAATAGCAGAACTCTGATGCCTTTTTATGGCCTATATTACTAGAGGGAAGCATTATACAAGGTTTTGGGCAATGGAAGTTAAGATCCTAGATACGTTTCTGAATCCAGTGCGCACTTATATTCATTGTTGTTTTTTTTTTGTTTTTTTTTTTTTTCTTGCCACACTTAATTCTTATTTTTTTTTTGTCTGTTATTTGTAAACAAGAGTTTGTGCACTTGATTGTACATTGATTTTCTTTTTTTTAGGTACTTAGGTACTTTAGGTACTTAGACATTAAATGTGTTTTAATTCTTTTAATAATATGTATAAATACCATTTTATTATTTCAGCACTACTTTAGACTTCTGCAAGATATTGGTAATTTTCTGGTTGTATTGTTATGTTTCAATTTGGCATGCTGATGTGTAATGTCCATTCTCCTCTCCTCTTAGGTTTCTATTGGTTGCTATAGTTACCAGCCATTCCTCCTCTCATGTTATTTATATAGGCTAAATTCTTAATGACCTTAAATGTGTTATCATATACATCTTGTTGTTCCTATTTTGTAGAAAGGCAAGGCAGTCGGCTTGATAGATGAGGGAGACTTCCAAAGAAATGAATATAGCTCATCTGCATGACAACCTTGACCCACAGTATGCATTGCCATATTTTTGAAATCCACGTTAATAATAACCAAGCAAGGTGTTGCACATGCTGTAAAAGAATCTATCTTGACATTTAGTATTTAATCTATTTAAAAAAATGGCTCTCTTAACACACAGTTAGGGGACCAATTAAAAGTCTAGAAAAACTATACAAAGTTCCTCATGTAATTAGATGTTTCAGGGCATGCTATTAAGGGCCATCTGTTCTCCTGGTTGACTAAAACTGAGAAACGAGATGTTTGCTTTTGCACTTGGGGTTCCTCTGTCTGGAGTCTGTATTTGATTAGTGCTTTAAGGGGGTAGGGGCTGGATTTATTTATAATGGTCTTGATTTGCATTGTCTGTTAAAGTATGCTTGATTGGGTAGGATGTTGAACTGTGTAGCATGTTAGATGCTCTTTATTGTTTCAGTGAAAATAACTCTCTAAAACATTTTTTCAGTGAGAATCTCCCTCATTTTTCTTTTGATTATTTTCCTCTATCACCTGGTGTTTTTGTTTTTTTTTGTTTGGTTGTTTGGTTTTCTCTACCAATGATGCAATTTTTCCATGGAGTACATGGTTACAACTAGAGAGAAACCACTGACATTTCATGCATTTTGAATTTAGCTAGTAAAATCAAGCAGATCTCAATATGAAAGCAAAACATATGCTGTAAAGTTAAGAGAATGGGCTTACTGTCCCTTCTGTAACACCTGTGCAGTCCCACTGAAGCTAATGTAGAGAATATCTCAGACAGTAACACAGTGTAGAGGTACCCAAAATAACTTTTAATTTAGGCACTTCTGCTATTCTGCTAGCCTAGGCATGTCAATACCTTTAAGAGGAGAGCTCAGTCCCTTTGTATCAGTGCAGATTGTTCTCTACATTTTTCCTAAAGCAACACTAAATCCTACCAGAACAATGACACGTAGCAGTACTTCCATTTAATGTTTCTAACAACTAATTGTTTCATCTAGATTCTTGCACTAGCAAGACTTAAAGCCTACACCTGGCTCTAGAGATTACTTTCAAATATATAAGTTCATGTAAATAAGATCAAGGGTCTCATATGCTCTACCTATAGGAAAATATTCTCAAATCTGTGCTGAGCCATCTGGTCATTCTGCTTTGGTTGGAGTATTGTGTTTCATTATATCTACTGGGCTTAAATATTTCATCCACTATATGTACAGCAACAGGTACTGTTATAGCACTATTCAGGCAATACATTTGTTTATTCAGTTACTGAAGTGCTATATTATATGAGGAATTAAAACTGAAAAATGAGTTTACAATAGAGATTGTTGCTGCATACTTGTCACTGCTCTAGCATCACCCTTAGATATGTTAGATACCCCTACAGCTTGCCCAGGTTGGAAGGCTTCCTGTCAGTTTTAGGAATGGTTATCAAAATCCATAAACAATTTAAAAACAGTATTTAAAGATCACTATAGGCCCTTAGGGTAGGATCATTTCACCAAAATTTACAGAAAGTTAGCTATCAAGCAGTGAGTTACTTACCTTTGGCTCCCTTTAGAGTCAGTTGAGAATAATGGGTATTTCCAAATGGCAATTATTTCCCCCAGCTTAGGAAAGGTATGTAATTAGGTAGCTAATTTGTAGTGAGAAGAATCACATAGGAGCCTGCATCTCTTATTGCTAAGAAAAGCTTGACTTTGACTTGTCTAACTTTTAGCCCCCCCTCCCTGAAGTTAACTTCATCCCCCCTAACAGCACATATGTCTCCCTGGCCCACAATGAGAAAAACTTAGCGTTATTCTTCTATTAATAGCTGACTCTAGAGATGTTCCTCCTCTCTCTTGAGGAAAAAGGGCATGCATTTTTCTGCGAGGATGATATAAGTGCAGCCACTATGACCATGAAACTACAGCCATTTGTGATGCACACCATAATGAACATAGTAAAGTCATTTGAAATTTATTATCCATTGAGAAAGAGAAGTGGATACTTCCAGATGTAATTGGAAAGAGAATTTAAACTCCTTTTTAAAGAATGCTCCCTTAAATAAAAAGTTCTAATTTTTTATTTGAAATGAGTGAAGTTGCTTAAAGAACACAACAAAAGCTATTAAAACTTTGACAGATGTTCTGCTCTAGTGAAATGTAAAACTGTGTTAATTTTAACACAAATAACATAGAGATAGGTTGAGTATGTCAGAACTTTTTGTTACAATGCTTTTTCTGACTGAAATATTTCTTCATATTATTAATATATTCATACTTTTCCCTCAGAAATTACTTTGTTTTAAAATTGAAATTACTCTATAATCAGAAAAGTGGTGAAAAAAATTAACTTTTTCTGGAATTTTTATTTCAGAAAGTATTTGAAAGCATCAAGATTTGGGGAGAACTGAAATCATTCAAGAACTGGAATTTTCATCATCTCAGGCACCCTACTTAGCAGGTCATTTCACAAAGGTCTTTTCATCTCAAAAATGGTCATGTCTGCTCCCTGGTGATAATGGACAGCACTTCCAGAGTGGCTGGAAATTCAGTGAAGCTTCTGTTATTCAATGTCAAGTGAATAACATGGCAAGTGAATTTTCATTTCAATATTTTACCTAGAGACACAGCATATCCTTTGACCCTCAACATCTAAACTGAGACCAGGTTTTTATCTTAAATCTGTTGCAGATCTGGTGCAAAAATTCCTTGGTGATATCTGCAGCTCTCCATGCCACACAGTAGGCCACAGGAGATCAACACCCCCTGATCCAGCTGCAAGAATCTGTGAAAACTTGAGAGGTGTTTTCAGTGACTGACATGTAGGTGACTCCCTCTTCATGACACTGCTCTTCCTGCCTGTCCCAAGTAGAGGGAATTGCCTATGAATTCATCTGTACCCCTCTGGCAGACACCTTAAGCCCCATGTCCAATGTCCCTCAGCATGACAAGCCCTAGAAGTCTGTGTCCACATCCCTGCTGTGTGTCCCCATGGGATAGGTCTGGGCTGAAGCAGCAATGTGGGTAAAAACACAGCACCCAACCTTCAGGGAGCAGTTGTCTAAAAGACACTGGGGGAGCTTCTGCATCCGTGGGGTTCATAGCTTTCATTATTTAAATTTTGTTTTAGTAGAGATACAAATGGGTATGCATACGGGAAAGCTCTCCTGTTATCAGAATATTTTAGATTCCACGTTTGATCTTTATTTTAATCATGGATATCAAAAATACAGACTGAATGTTAAAGATGTTCTAACAGGCAGAAAGAAGGATGAGTGAGAGCTTAGCAAAGTAATACAGGTCTGGAAAATAAGATTCAATGACCTTTTAATCGCTGGCTTTCTTGGTATGTAAAGGAAGATAATTTATTTTCCTCTTGCTTCATTTTCTTTTGGTACAGTGGGGATAATACAACTTACTTTAAACCAGCCTTGTGGGAAGAAATGTTAAATATTGGCAGTTTATTACAGGTTTTGATCAAAGGATCACACTAGCTATTTACTTTGGGCAAGTAAATTATATGTGTGGAAGCAGAATTTCAATTTAAAATAGGTCATGAAATGATGATGTGGTAAGGCACTCCTCTCTGACTCTGACCAGAGAGTACCAGAGGACCTGTGGTACTCTATGAGACATCTGTACCATGAGCTAAAAAAACAATTGGACGTTAGAGAGCCTTTGACAGCCTTCAGAGGAAAAGACGAGTTATCACCTTTAAATCTGAAATTATACATAATTACGTTCTCCTCCCTCAGTCCCCCTGTAGTTCCAATTAGAGTTGCTATTTCTCACTTCCTCTCCCAAAGCGTGGCACGGTGCCGCTATGCATTATTGAGCAGCTGCCTCATTTGACCCCAGAGGTGACTGTTTTTTGGGCTGGAAGAAACCAGCCATACAAATTCCTTGACTACATCACAGAGATATTGTGACTGGCTTAATTAGATAATGCTCGAGAAGTGTTGCGAGATACTTGGATTAAAAGCATTATATAAGGCCAAATTAATTATGAGTATTAATACAATCTTGATCTAAAGAGTAATTTGAATAAAGGATAAAATAATAATGAGATCTTTGTGAGTCACATACAAGAGTGCTTTGCCTCTCCATATAAAATATCTCCCACATCATTTAAAATGTTTCTGCGGAGCTGAGTAGGGCAGTGCCGCTCAGAAGTGACAGGAATATGTGCTGCCGAATGTGAGTCATAGTTGAACTCCAACATTCACTCCTTTGTTTGCATTTCAGGCACAAGACACCCTGTTCCCTACTACAGAATTGCCTGCAGCTACCTTGATAGAAGGGGAAATGAAGAACCTGACAGGCAAAGGGGGGTTATTGGGTTTTGTTGTGAGATGTGGGGGATTGTCTTCACTCCCTGTGCAGATCCGTGGTAACATGGCACAGCCATTCTTGGCCTGGGGTGAAACTCTGACATTTTTGAATTCAAGGAAATCTTTCCATTGACCTCAGCAGAACCAGGTTTTCAACCACTTACATATTTTATTGTCATGTTCTTTCATGGAAGGAAATGTGGAAAGGCTGGTAATTATCTGAATTTATGTAGCCATGTAGACAATTTCCCTACAAAAATGGTAAGTGGAAAAATCAGACTGAACTGATCTGAGTAGTCTTCAAATCTCTCTTGATAGCTGGGTGGCCAGTACAGCTTTCCTCTAAAGCTCTTTGCTTGGTAAGGTTTATACATTTTGGGTACACCTAGAAAGTTTGGTATCAGATTTATTTTAATGAAATCTGAATGTATGGAGATCGGATTTCTAGCTCTAAAGTTTTTATATTTCTTAGGGTAGATTCTTTTGATTAAATATACATATCTACATTATATTTAAGATATCTGCTTTAGGCTGAACTGAGTTTCTCATAGATCTGCACTGACTCTAACCAGAGTCTGCAGTAACTAACTACATTCAGTCACGTGGATTTTTTAGTTTTACACTTACATTTCAGTAAGTATTTTAGTGTTTTAATGAAATAGGGCTGAAATACTGAATTATTTAATGTTACTAAGCTAGTTAGCACAGAAATGTGAGCAAAAAATTATATTTTAACTTTAAAAGCAGTGTATCTCTGCAGATTTCTTCCTTTGTTTACTACCTAACAGAATATTGGAATTGAATAACTATTGTCTTTTCAGGTATTGGACAAATACATCTAATGAATAGTCTTCACACAAACTTCACTTATAATACCAGATTTTCACTTCCAGTATTCCTTGTCATGTAAAACTGGAGTTGACTGAGTACAGCAGAGCATAGAAATGACATTCTGAACATTTAGTTCTAGTCCTTTTATTTTTGTTTACTTCTCTGCTTCATTATAATGAGATAAACATTTCTGTGTGCAGAGGATTATAATTACTCATGTCCATGGAGCAGCTCACTAGAGAGTATAATTATTGCTCACATTTTGGCTCAAGGCAAGAATTAGACTAGCTAGCCTGACACGGTCATGACTCTTACATTTTAATTTGTTCACCTCCTGGTAGCACCCAACAGATCACCTATGCCTCTCCTAATTTTTGAATACAGAGATGAAACTCCTACCTCTTTTCCTTTTTTTGTGAGGATGCTCCTCATTTCTCAGAATGAAGTTCACCTTATGGATAAATAAAAATGCAGAGCTGTCTGAATGGTCACCTGGTGCAGAGATGGGGGTGGCACACAGTGCATTTGGTCATGCATGCGGCACAACCAATGTCACAGAAATGTCCAAAACCACAAAGACATGTCTGACATTGCGAGGTGCACAGGGAATTCTCTTTTATGAATTCAGCAAGGACTTAGGACAAGCTACCAACCTAGTAGGGCTGGAGAGATCTATTCAGGTTAGAGATTACGTATTGCTCATGAGCTATGTGTCGATTGAGAATCAGTTTGAGGTAGCTGCTGGGGCTGCTGATAACTCCTTGAAGACAGAGGGCATGGCCAAAGAGTCACCACCTAGAACAGGCAGCTGTTCCTTTACTATTATATGGTGCATTATATGCCTGTGCATGACTGACACTTCTGGTTTCTTTTATTTTGCCTCTGGTACATGTTGTCATTTCCTGAGAACTCTAATACTTCAGTCCAACAAGTCTTCAGGGTTTAACATCGTGTATCTGGAAAAGTAAGTGTATCAGTTTGTACTACCCCTTGGGCTAAACTAAACAAGTTAAGCTTTATCAACCAACAAAAACAGGCAGTGCCCGTTCTTTGTCTATTAGCGGTGAATCCTGAGCCTTTAAAACACCAGGGACTCAGACTTTGCCAGGGCTGAATGACTCTGAGTTTGTGGGAAGATTTTTCTCCAGACAAGGGAGCCCTGACCATCTCCTCAGATCTTTATTGTGGGAGAATAATTTGGGAACTACAGCCCTAGCTATAATGCTAATGTCAGCCATGATATCTCCATGAAACCTTGGTAAGGTAGATGAGTGCATGTAGAAATGGCTTTTCTACTCTGCTTGCTGTGACAGAGAGAACAGAGCAGCCACATCTTCTTCTATACCCTTGTTTGAGATCTTTCCTTTCACTGTCACCATTTACAGATGCCTGCCCTGACTCCAGAAAATAAAAAATAATTAAAACAAAACCAAAAACAAAAAACAAACACACATCCACCTTGAAGGCAGGCTAAGGAAGTACAGATTTTCTTACTTCCATTCTTTTTCCTATGTGTGGTTTATATTTTATTGCAACACTTTTAGTATTAGTTGCCACATATGGCCATTAGGAGCTTTTCTGAATGTGACATCTCACTTTTTTGCTAAAGTGAAACAGGATTATAGTTTTTAAATTCAACCTAGGTTCAAAACTCATGAGAATTCCACACAAATGCAATTTTAATGACTTAAATGTACCACTTATCTCATGCCTAAATGTAGCCTCAAACGAGTCATTTTAAAACAATAATAATTTTTCAGATAATTGTCTGCATTACAAAAATGCTGGAAGTGGTAAGAGTAGATTGAGCAAGCAAGTTGCAAATATCCCGCATTCTGTTTCAATAACTCTTTGTAGCAAATATTTACAGAAAGTGTAAATTAAGAAGTTTATTCTGCATACTTTAAGTGCATTTTACCCATTTCTTTTATAAGACATCTCACTCTAGAATTTCAGGTGGTTTTACAACATTGCTTCAAAAGCAATGATTCTGTAGTGTTTGCATACACTTGATATATATCTTTTCAATTATTTGTTCTTGTGCATCCTTTTAGTTACAGAATAAAGACTGTTTAAACTTTTACTAAGTCCACTTGTAGTTTCTTTATAACAAATAATGAAAGCATTCAAAGAAGATTTAAAGGTAAGAAAAGAAAGCTTTTTTCATGAGTGCACTACTGTTGAACAATAACATCATCTCTGACACTGAAATCTTCGTTATTTAATGAAATCCTGGTAAGCAGTAGTTTATCCCATATGTGTCACGATTTTTCAGTGCAAGGAAATGAACTTCAGTCCTAATGTGTGCTTTGGGAGAGTGAGGCACTGCAAAAATATTACAGCAGGGCATTTCAAAGATTGTTAGCTCAGCTGTCTGATGGTATCTTAGTGCTGATAACAGCAGTTCCCAGTTCTCTGTCAGGCCATATATGTGTGCAGGAAAAAGATGTCCCTGTTCTTCCCTTCCCCTCCCACCAGTTATGTTCATTCAAGCTGATACTTAACTCATCTGCCCAGCTCTCTGCCCTGCATCACTAACCATGACCCAGCTGCAATTCTTCACCCACCTACCATGCTCACCACAAGCTTTTCTTTGCCATCACACCAGACCCACGCTCAGCCAGCAAGCCTGAGTCTGGAGCTGTGCTGCCAGCTGTGTTTAGAAGGCCCTTGGAGAGCCCTGGTTTCCAAAGCATTGACATGTCAGTGGTCACTACCTGCCACCTCCATGAACATGTTCAGTTTGGCGCCTTGGCAGCACGCAGGAGCTGCTGTTCTGAGGTAGCACCACACAGTGAGTGGTGCTTGCACCCCAGTAATGCATTAAGCCTCGGACTGTGATTCCTCTCACCTAGCATCAGCTTTCTGAGCTTAGGGATATAGATGCTGATCTGCTCCATTTCTAGCTAATGGAAGGAGACAGGAACAGCTGCACTCAGAGCCAAAGCTCCATGTGGACCTCACCACTCTCTGAAGGTGTCAGTCCTCCATCTACAGGAATGACAGCTGACTAACAGTAACTGCATGGGGCACTGCTAGCTCTCAAGAGATACCAGAGCTTGCCCTTAATGTGCACCAAACTCATTTTAGCGTTAGCAGAACTCCCTTATCTCAGTAAGCAAGTTGCTCTGCATAAGGGAAGACATGCACAGGGTCAAATTTCTTTTGAAACTATTAAAATGCAAGAGCAATAACAACAAATAGTATAACTTTCCACATCTTCCTACACTGGTTTGCCAGTAGCCCAAACATTTTCTGAGTTGATTGAAAAGGATTAAAATGTCTGACTTTTGAAAATTAATGAAACAAATAAAATCACAATAACTTTATCTGAGCAAAATTAAAGGTGTAACCAAGAAAAGTGGAAGCAGGTTATATGCACTTCTCAAGGATTATTGCTGAAGTATATTTGTGTATATAAATGGAAAGGGAAAAAATAATTTTACTGGGGCAGATAATGGTAACATAAGGGGGAATGGATTTAAACTAAAAGTGGGTAGGTTTAGATTTGATGTTAGGAATAAATTTTTGACTCAGAGGGTGGTGAGGCACTGGCACAGGTTGCCCAGAGAAGCTGTGGATGCCCCATCCCTGGAGGTGTTCAAGGCCAGGCTGGATGGAGCTTTGGGCAACCTAGTCTAGTGGGAGATGTCCCTGCCCATGGCGAGAGAGTTGGAACTGGATGGTTTTAAGATCCCTTCCAACTCAAGCTATTTTGTGATTCTATGATGAGTAAGCTGGTACTATCCATAAATCAGCAAATTTAAAGTAATACTTCTTAAGTAAATTCATTGAGTATTGATCCACTTAAAAGCCATATAACATAAAATAATAGTGTTCTCATTATGTGAAGTGCTTCATAAATGAAGTGAATAAGTAAACCACTGAGTAAATTCAAGTCATTCAAAACCCACATGAAAGAAGATAAATGTAATCAGCAGGACAAAAAACATCTGCTAAGTCTGTTTCCGTTCAATATGAATTTCTTGTTTACTGCCAACTTAAAATTTCTCAGACTTCTTACACCACTAGTGTTTGATTCTTTATATTAAAGATGTATGTGAATAGAAAACCAAAGTTGTTTTTTTTTATTTGCAAATAGGAAATAACTTGAATTTTGATTAAACACATTTGATTAAATGTCAAGTCTGGCACCAGGATGTAATTGGAAAGCCCTTCCAATATAGGAAATGAATTTTAAGCTCTTTTTGAAGGAAACGTGTTTGCTTTCTAGCACTATCATTTACTTTTTACAAATAACACTTGCTGTGCCTTTTTTTTTTTTTTTTTTTTTTTTTTTTTTTGTAATGGAGCTGTTTTGTCTGATCTCATAGTTTTATAAGTCAGTGAAAAAAACAATGTTTCACTGAAGTGGAAGCCTTGATCGGGCATTGAATTTTCTTCTTAAAGGCAGAAATAAATACAGTAGCATGGTTCTCAGTACCTTTAGATTGACCTTCCCTTCTACTCATGAACAAAGAACACACGAGTGGGGGGAGAAAATACGGGTTTTATCTGGGCCTCAGGAGAAAAACAGGAAAAAAAAAAGCCACCATAATATCTCAATAAATTCCTTAAAAGACCATCTCTACCTTCCCCTGTGTGTTTTGTGGGTGGAGGGTTTTGAGCTGGTTGGTGGTAAACACGAGTTAACATAATCTCCAGGAGTGTAGGAGTGGGGGGTTGTTAATGCTTCTCCCAGCATGACCTGATAAATAGACCTGCTCTGCCAGACAGCCCAAATACATATATATGGAGATTTGGAAATTTTTGTAAATATTTACTTGATCTTGCAAAATACAGGGTTTTCCAGGTCTAGCTCAGCAAACTGTTACCCAGCTCAACTCTACGAAGTCTACCAGTTGCATGTATGATACTAAAAGTCTTTCAAGGTCTGTCTGTTCTCGTACCTTTATTTTTTTTTTATTGAGAGAGGTATTGTTAGTTGATACAAAACTCCTTTCTTAAGCTGCATCCATCCCAGAAGTTGGAAAATGAATTGTCTGAGTATGAATGTGTATACACACACACATACAACATCAGTCAGACATCCCACATCTGCACCAAAAATTAAAGAGGGACTGTTTGATGTCAGAACATGTCAATCCCATACTGAACTGAAAAGGTCAATATATCTTTTTTTAAAAAGGTTCTTTATACTGAGACTGCCAACTTAACTAACATCAGTCACCTATTTATCATCACTTAATTTTCTAATTGTTGTAGGTGAAAACTAGATTTAAACCAAAGTCTCAGAAGCATGAGATTCCATAGTTACATAGCACTTCACTAAACAAACAACTTCATCAATTCAGATTTCAGATTTCAGATTTGATCTGCTTATAATGCTTTTAAGATCTCTGGCAAGATTCAAGGTAGAGTAATGTTACTGGTTGATAGAAACAAGTTTAATGTCAGAGAAGAAAGTCATTGAAACATCTGAAACAACTGAAAGCATTTGAAAACTGTATTTCTTCTACAAGATGTTTTTGCTTAGTCTACTGACTTATGAGTGCCCAATAAAATTGAAAAACTGAAAAGTTTAATAGCTTTTCAGATAAGTTAATAATAAGCTAAGTTAATAAAATCAACAAATATTAGAAACTATCTATCTTTTTGTTAGCCAGCTTATCAGCCCTGGTGTCTGATTGGGAGAATTCTTGGCTCTAGATTGATTGTTTGAGGAGAATTTACAACATCAAAATAAAAAAAATGGTTTTCATGCAGCTTTAACTTTTCATTTTGTTTCCCTAAATTATATAAGGAGATTGATTTTTTTTTTCTCTTACATACTAACAAGAGGCTAGGAAAATTTGACAACAACCAAGTAGATGGTAACAGATAGCATATTGAGTATTGCAATAACATGTGACATGCTGCATATTGCAAATGACATAAATTATTAAAAACATTAATGTTAAAAGCTCTTAAGTAATTTATGCAATTTCTTGGCTAGTCTGCAAGTCAGTGTTTCAAGACTAATATTATATTCATGGGTTGTTGAACAATGTCAGTGGTCAGTTCCCTTCTTTTCCTACCACCTTATTTTGTGGTTATTGGTGTTATCATTTAACACTTTATTGAACTTACATTTGTCTGTTTTCTCACTACGTACATATATTTCTGCTCCCTGCAGCCAAATATCAAGAGAATAATATGAGTAATATCCTAATTAAAATGTAGTGCCATTATGAATACATGTTTAAGCACACAAAAATTGCTCAAAGACCAGTAAGTAAAGTCAACATCTCAGACAGTATTGCTAAATTCTTCTCACTTTTCTACTGAAATTTGTATACTTATTGAATTGTAGGATCATATAGTTTATAACAAATACTAAGATCCCACCCTGACTTTGTCCTTCTACTGATTTTGTAACAGTACACACTACACTTCATCATTTTAGAAAAATAGGAAGGAAAAGAATGACAATTGTATTTTTCTATTCATTATTGATCAGCATATAAAATTCTACTCTAAGCTATTTGAAGTTCCACCTGAAAATTTTAGCAGAAAATGGTTATTGAAATACACACATAACACAAAGGAATTCCATTAACTCAATTAAAATGGAAAGACAGATGTCAAGCACAAAGAATTCCACAAATATTCGTTTAACATCATCCTTTGCTATAAGGTAGCTGTGGAAACAGATTACCTCTTTGTTGGAGGAAATACCAAGCCAAATGCTATTACTGCAGCCTAAAAGAAGTGGCACAATGCCAAAATGTTTTATTCCTATAATTTATTTGACATTTAATGGTTCAGTATGCCTTTTTGTATGTGTAAAAGATTTGTTTTCAAGAAATTAAAGGAAAGGAAGGACAATAAGAATGAAAAATGGAAGACAGGGATAAAATTAACTATCTATAGCCATGTATCTCTCCATTGAAATGCTAAATATCTTTGACATTTGGATAGTTGCCTGCTTTGTGTGGCAAAGGGTGTAGACGAGGCACTATCTTTCTCAGAAACTGCACCAGCTTTAATTGGTGACTCCCAGGTTTATCAGCTCTTTGCAGCAGTAAATCTAGCTGAAGATGAGCTGTGGTTCAGACCACATCTCCTTGTCCCCTGGCCTGGTCACTCTTGTCACATGGAATCTCGGTGGTGTTGACCACCATGGTATGACTTGTCCTGCTTGTTTGGAGAGGTAGGACTGGAACAACCTGTCCTAACCTGGGCTGGTGCAAGCAGTGTTTGTTTCTTTTTTAGCATGATTCCCATGCGTCACCTACTGATCCAAAACATGCATTTAGACTCACCCTAAATGAGAAATCACTCTACAGTGCAACCATGAAAAATGTTATTGCAGTGTAAATTACAGTTAGTGAACAAAGGATGGATAAACCGGGGCCTTTTTTTTTTTTTTATTTTTTTTCTGGAGTGCATTCTTCTTTTGTTAATAATATCAATAAGCAAAATCACTTGCCTTCTTAGGCAGGCTAGGAAATACAGTCAACTGGGACTTTCATTAGCTTGTTTTTTACACAGGTACTTTTTGCTAAATAGGCATATATTCTTGCATTCTTACTACACGGACACAACAAATTTGATAGAGCTCAAAAGAAACAAAGGCAACTCCATGGAGACTGCAGATACTTATTTAATCACAGGACTGTTTACCTGATTTTCTTAAGCATTTTTTGCATTCTGCTCCCTTGATTTCAAGCCCATCTATAACAAAGACTAAGCAATTCACCAAACTTTGAGATTCAGACATCAAAACAAGCCTATTTTAGCTGATCAAGTACATTGAAAAGAAAATTTCTCAGTATTTAGCACATTAAAAGATAAACATCTTCTCCTGCCTTGCCCTCCCCCACAAACTTACACCTTGTCTCCAGCAACAGTCATTTAGGAAGAAGCCTGTCAATTACCAAAACTTTTGGCACTAAGACTGGGATTAGACAGAATATAGATGCATGTTTCAAAATTAATGCAGTAAAGAAATATGGCAATAGTAAAGGCTGCCTTTTGCTTCATTTTAATATTTCCTCATTTTGGTTATTGGTTTGCAATATTGACATTTTGTTCAAGCCCAAGCTACAAAGAAGGCTTCAGGATAATAGATCTTGTTTTAGGCACTAGCGTTTGAAGGGAAAGGGACAATTTAATATTTTAAAGTCAGTGGATCTGTGTGTGGGCAGTAAGGAAGAGGGTCTTATCTGTAGATTTACTGTGAAACAATTACGCTTCTGCAAGCTCTAAATCCCTTTCCTACTCACAATTAAAGGCATAGATAACTTCTTAATGCACAGCAGCTGACAGTTCAGATGATTGAAAGCCAATATCTATCAGTCTCTGTTTACTTCTTATTCCGTATGGGGAAAACCAGCCATACACAGAATCCATGGGGGACAAAAAGAGCTTGACTAGCAGTGTAGAGATCATTTCTAGTGTAAAACAGATTCATCCATCAACTCTCGAGCACAGCACGACAGGGTGCTTCATTTGCAAACCAATGGAACAAACAAACAGTTCCACGAGAAAGGGAGAACTCTCTTCAGACAGAATTTCAAGCTCCTTCTGACTTTCTGAAAGTCTCTGCATGGTTACTTGATGGTTCTTTTGTTTGCTTGTCTGTCCTCAGAATGGTAATTGCCACAAAAGTTGACTTGAACTAGCAAGTGTTCATTGGGAGAGAGCAGAAAAGGAAAGGTTGTGGAATATTGACAGGTACAATGAATCAAATCCTAGTCTTTCTTTGGTTTGTTTTAGAGTTTATACAAATCTCTAACCAAATCTGTCAGAAACTTCAGCACTTCCATGCCTTATTGGGACCTTTCAATACTTAAAGAGGGTTGGTAGAAAGCTGGAGAAAGACTTTTTACTTGTTATGATAGGACAAATGGTAACAGTTTTAAACTAAACAAGAGTAGATTTAGATTAGATGTTATAAGGAAATTTTTCACTCAGAGGGTGGTGAGGCACTGGCACAGGTTGCCCAGAGAAGCTGTGGATGCCCCATCCCTGGAAGTGTTCAAGGTCAGGCTGGATGGGGCTTTAGGCACTGGTCTGGTAGGAGGTGTCCCTGCCCTTGGCAGTGGGGGTGGAACTGGATGATCTTTAAGGTCCCTTCCAATCCATACTGTTCTGTGATTCTGTGGTGAGTAAGCTGGTACTATTCATATATGAGCAAACAGTTCTATGAATCAGGAATCCCAGAATTTGGCCTGCTGTGTTTGGCTCTGAAGCTTTTAGATCCATCTATTAAACATTATGTTTCATTACTTGGATCTCTAAACTCAGCTTATTTCATTAGTAACATTTATCCAATCCGCCAGCAAAAGTTACTTTTAATGCACATTACTGCTGTTTTCTAGCAGAGAAAGCTACGAAACAGATCCTGCTGGATCCAAAGCATTCTGTGGCTCTCCTTGAGCTCTTTGTAGGCAGAGTAGGCCACGCATTTCAGGATTATTACAGCATCAGAGAATTATTGCCCAGGGGACTTGACCTCCATGATACTTGGATTGTCAGTTTAAGCACACTCGTAACTATGTTCTATGTTCCTGTTTTTCCTATTAATCTCTTATCTGAAAGGATGCAAAAGGAAGACTGACAAACTAATCCATGTAAATAGGGATCCAAATGAAAAGTTCAGATTGCCTCCAAAATATCAGTAAAAACATCCCAATTTTAATATTACTTTTCAGATTTCTGTATCCTTCCTCCTCCTGTTCTCTGTTAATATCACGGGAGATTCTAGGCTGATCCTTGCTTGTCATGGATTTTTTTCAATGAATTTGTTTAAAGGGAGTTTAATGAAGGTGCCTAGTAATATCCCACTTATCCTGTGGAGTAACCAAGGAGACCTAAGACTTGACTTCTATCTACCTACACTGGTGTGTCCAAACCCATAAGTCTGATTCTTCTAACTACTTTCTGTATATGCAAAGGTGCATGAATCAGCTTGCGTGTACAGTTTTCATTTGCCTAGGTTGCCTACCAGCCTGGCCTAGCAACTTCTATGGAAGTCTGGTAGATTACTGCTAAAAGCTGAAAAGCAGCAATTCCTTCTTTTGACTTCAGAAGGAAACACACCAGCTTCCTGGCCCTGATCCAAAGGCCCACCACTCAAAGGGATGTGTGGAAGGAGCTGAATGAAATCCATGATCAGCCGTCCTTGGAAAAAAAATGAGTCTATTCTGCCCACCTACTGATAATTCAAGCAATTCCTTGATCTGCAAAACATTTACCAGAAGAGACACATAATCTAAAGTCTTTGGAATATATGGGTACCTTGTATAGTGTTAAATCTCAATGATATAACATTGAGAAATTAAATCAAAACCACTCTGTGTCACTTCTGCTCCTTCACAATTGCATTTCAGCCTCAGGGAGACTGGCAGCAGACTAGGACAAAGCAAAGATAGCAGGTACTGGTCTACAGTGAAATGATTTACTTCCTTATCATTCATTGACCCAAGTGATTGAAGATCACCTTCCTAGAAACTGGCACCAAAAAAGCACAATCAGCTGTTTTTCACCTCACTGGTTATTTTAGTGTATGTCTGCAGCAGCATTTTTATATTTGGAAAGGAAAGAGAGGATTCTTGCTTTGATCTTAAAAATTTATACCAATATTTTTTTTATGGGTTCAGTCATACCTGAGACATATCAAGAAAGCCAAAGAAAGGATTTATATTGATTCTTGGTTCTTTCCTGTTTCTATGCAGAAAGTTCCTACAGTTCCTTCTATCCTCTTTCCAAATCTAGGTGTTTCTGTTGTTACCATTATTAGTGACTAAACAAGAAGACATTATACTGTGAGTTTGTTTGTTTGTTTGTTTGTTTTCCACTTTAGACATAAGAAGATGACCTCTTCAAAAAGATTCAAAAACATACTTTAAAATGAGATGTTACCAAATATTTCTCATACCTTTCAGACTCAAAGAATTTATCCCTATGCGTTTTGTAACTACATCAGTTTTGCAGCACCATCTAATCACCATATAAAACACGTTAGCTTCTAAGAAGCGATCCTAGAAATTAAAAATGGACTCTATCCATTGGCCTTATCCATTAAATGGCCTTTATTATATGGGGAAAAATAATGAAGAAGATGGAAATAATATACCATTATTTTGTAGAGGATCAACACTATTTTAAAGCTTTTGATTTTTTTTTAATTTTATTTTTAAATTTGAAATATAAATCTACATTATTTTTTTCTTTTTAGCTTGAACTGTTTTAGTCACCTAACAATCCATTGTTCATGATTTTCTGATATAAATGCTCAAAAAGTTCCCATTCAAAGATCTTTGAAAACTTAGTAAGCCCTTTCAAAAGTCTGATTTGAGTTGCATTTATGATTTTATAGTTAAGAACATGTTATTTTTCTGTTATGAAGTTTTATTTTCAAGGTCGTTCATATAATCTTCGAATTCATTCAAGGACATCTGAATGATCCTTTCAGAATTCCCTGTACTTACCAAGAGCTTGAAAGGTTTTTATGAGCTACTTAGATATCTCACATGGACTTTCTTAGCTCTGCGGTGCAAGCTTACTGCATTTAAATCATGGAAATGTAACTTAATGATAGAAAATTGGTATGGAATGACATTTGACACAATATTCAAAATATTTTTTTTTCAGTTACAAATTCTGTAGTATCTTTATTTGGGTGTTCTTACACAAAAACATAAATATTCTGTCCTGCAAATTTGCAGAGAATTTAGGATGTGTTTGGAATAGTGGCTTGAGCACACACTAAAACCTAGTCTATTGAATTTATAATCAATTTATTTAAGCACCCAGTTTTTGAAAACTGCATTAGCATCTCTGTTGCACGAGTGTCTTCAAAAAATATATAGTGATCTTTTATATGGGTATATCCTGGCTTACAGCTGCCATTTCATGAAAGAAGGAGGAAAAAAATATAAATTAAAAAAAAAAAAAAAAAAAGGCAAAACCAAACTCTTTTGTCCAAGTTAGTTGTTGGTTACTATTTTGTTAATCACATGGTTCAAATGTGAGATAACTGACTCTATTAGATACGGTTCTAGTAAGGATACTGAAGACAGAATTTAATTTCTCACACTGTGTTTGATTGCCTGTTACACTCTGTTTAAAAAAAAAAAAAAAAAAGTTTAAGCAATGGCACTTTTCTGACATGAATTTGGTCAAGGAAATAGCAAGATGCTCAGTTATAACACTAATGAAGGGCTCAAAATTGCCTGAGAGCTGAAGCAAAGCACAGAGGAAAAACAGATGCCAGCTAGTAATCTCCAAATAATATTCTAACAGACTTTTTACTGTTGCTATAGGATAAAAAAATGGGTTAGATGAACCCACTGGGGCATTTCTTATGCTTTCAACTGATGTGCACTTCCATGCTTGGTGTCCCTTCTGCTGGATTTACCAGATATGAAGACCCAGGTGGAATCATATTGACTGCCAGGCTAAGGAATGATCTATGGGACACTGGGATCATCTCTTTGGCTCAGTATCAACTTTAAACTGGAGTAAACTCCCAGAGCATTCAGACAGTTTATCTTTACTTTTTTCCACAAGGGAAATAAAAATAGTGAGGACACACTGATCTTCATGAAAATTGACAGAACAATCTCTACCCTTGAAAATAAGTACATAAGTAATCACTTCAGAGGAGGAGCATATGGGGAAACACCAGTGGCAATATAGGCTTCTTTGAACTTTGACAGTGCTTCACAAATTATGAACAGTCTGGAGCATTTTAAGTATTAATTCTTAAAGATATTTAATAGCAAGGAACCATGTTCTGAGGACTACCTAAGCAAACATTTCAAATGAAGAAACAAAGAGGAAAGCATCTTTTTTACTTTTTATAGTATCTCACTTGCAATGGCTTTAACTGTGTTTGAGAAGGTATTTCTATCATGGCATTCATAGGTTTAAGAACATAATATGTTGTGCTGACATTTTTCATGTTTGTTCACTACCCAAATATGAATTATTATGAAAGTGTGCTAAAAATCCAATTTGGCTGGTTCTGAGTTATGGAAAATGAGGAAATAGATTCTGCATCATTTGAAAAATGTTTAGGGTGCCCTTTTATACTCCAATTCAAGAAGCATTTAGTATGACATATACCTGCCTTTGGCGTGTCTGAAGAAATCTGGTTTTGAAATCATCAAGCTATGCATCTTAAAACTACCTACCTCAATCACAACTGTGCCTCATTGCATATTTATTAAAGGCCACATTTTCCCTTGAGATGACTCTCAATGAAGTCATGCACATATCTGTGTGTAGAATTTGGTGATAAAGCATAAATAAAATAGCAGAGTTGAAGAAGGAATGAAAATTATAAAAGCTTTTGGAAAATAACTCCCCTCCAAATGCAAGGTGCATGGGAATACAAGAGGATTATCTCCATGAATACTTTACTTGGTCCAATTTCACCTCAGGTTCTCACAGATTGATGCCGAGTAAAACTTTTGATTAAACTTCAGTTTAACTCTTACAAACCTAAAGGAACTTACATATATAGTACATATATCAAGTGTCATATATACTCCACAGAACTTCACAGAGAAAGATTTCTTTGTTCTCAGATATGAATTACCCAAGTAACCTGCATAAGGATTTAACTCTGCTGACTTGTTTTTTCTTTCATCTTCCCCCAAATAGTTGAGAACTCAGGTTATACAACAAATCAAGCTTATAGTAAAGGACATTTAATAAAATGTTGCAGCTGAAATGATAAAAACATACATTGGTTTTACATATAACTCAAAAATTAAATAGTGAATTATTTCATCAAAGGGCTAGAATCAAAGCCAGAGCTGAATTAGTTTAGTTAATTTTATGAACAACCTTTATGCAACAGCTTTCGTGGATTTAAATGAAGCATCTTCCCCTCTCACAGGTGTCTCAGTGATGTTGTAAGTCACAACCACTCAGTCTAGTTCCAAAATTACACATATCATAAAATTTATATTCACATTCATTGCATATTCTTTCCTCTTAATCATTTGTCTTGGACAAATTTCTTAATAAGTAATTGAGAAATACAGTCGACCATCTTGTATACTTTTCCTTTAAAGTTCTTTCTGATGTTTTTACTTCATTCTGCAGAAACATGATTAAAGACAGCATGCATATTTTGGCAGATGGGTGATTGTCTCTTAAATCCTTCTACAAAATAGATATTAGTGGAGTCTTACAGACACGTGCATTTTTTTCCCCTTAAAATATGCACAGCCCAGCCTTTGTGGTTCTTACCCATAGCCTGCAGCCCACTTGCAGAGCTGCAGATTTCTGGACAGCTGCACCAGGACTTGTAATGATTTTATTTGAATTTGAAATTGTTTCACTTGAGCCATGCCATGCACGTTTTAAATGGCATCTTCATTTGTATCTACTGATGTTCACATTTGTGTTTCACCACCATTTTATTTCAGGCATGGGAACCACAGTAACTAGTCCCTCTCATGCTCTCAGCAGATGCTCTTCTTCTCCACAGCAACAGCTCAGTGCCTGGAAGAAAGGATTTGTTAGGTCCATTACCCTTCCCTGATGGGCTCCAGGAGCCCCAGGAAGCACAGGATTAGAGTTTCAAAACAGATACAGTATTGACTGCAGCTCTCTTGATCTCTTAAAATTATGTTCAGCCCTTCAGCTGTAAAGTTCAGTAGCCACTGAACTAGGACAAGTGATGGCACTTTTTTAAGGGAAAGAAAATTGCATATAGAGGGGACAAAGTGTTTATCTTTGGAAGCCAGTTGCTATAGTTGGAACATAATAGACAGATAACAAAAATTATTTTCTTTGCCTCTGTCTACAGCTTGTTTCACTTTAGTATCTATCTCTCTGCCTTCCTATGTATGTATGTATGTATCTATCTAAATGCATGTGTATATGCATCAGTAGAAGTACATACCTCTGTATATGACCTGTATATTTATGGCATATACTGCATTACAAATTAATTTTACCAGTCTAAAAAAATTTAGTTTTTCTGAGGAATGTTTCTTCTTTCTCCAACCTCCTTTCCTTGTTTGCTAGATACAACTAATTCTCAGCTTCATGAATGTACATTTTTAATAATTTATTATGAAGCCTACATTTCACACTAGGAAAAACAAATGAATTAACTGTTTTATCTTGTTAAACACAGTGGGACGCATTTAGAATTACAGCAGACTGACAAAACACCTTTTGACTGAATGAAATGGTGACATGGCTGAGTAGCTTGCCCTGCCCCTCCTCACCTGCAAGAGCAATACATGTCTTTTGAGGGAAGAAGTTGCCCTAATTTTGGAGACTAAACAGGACTGCTTAGCCCATAGAACTAGGTCTGTCAACTACTATCTACATGTGCACATGAGTATATATAAATATATGCTTCCACAAAATGAGAAAATGTTGTCTTTTGTGAACTGCAGGAAGAAGAGTACTTTGGCCCATATACAGTTCACAGACTCTGAAAGTTCCCCTGATCTGGAATAGTCATGTCTTTCCCAAATTTAGATAGTATGTACCTTAACATGTTTCTGTCTGGTAACACCATCTTGCTTACAGGTTGCAGTGCTCCTATGGGAGCCAAGGTGTAAATTTCCCCCAATTAAAAAAAATATTCTCTATCTCTCAATCCCTGAACAATAAGCTACTGCCTAGACAGCTGCTAGCAACACTAACACTACTGCTCTGTATTAAATGAGGTAGCATGTGACTTTTTTTTGTGTGTGTGAATTGCAATTAAGCGGGTATGTTCCAAAGACGAATTTGATCAAAACTTATGCCAGACCCGTTCAGGTCAATTGGAAGAAATCACAGAATCACAGAATGGTTTGGGTTAGAAGGGACCTTAATGATCATCTAATTCCAACCCCCCTGCCATGGGCAGGGACACCTATCAGGTTACCCAAAGCCCCATCCAACCTGGCCCTGAACACCTCCAGGAATGGGGCATCCACAGCTTCTCTGGGCAACCTGTGCCAGGGCCTCACCAGCCTCTGAGTAAAGAATTTCTGCTGAGTATCTAATCTAAGCCTACCCTCTTTTAGTTTAAAGCCGTTACCCCTTGTCCTATCACTCCACTCCCTGACAAAGAGTCCCTCCCTAGCTTTTCTGTAGGCCCCCTTTAGGTAGTGGAAGGCTGCTACAGGGTTTCCCTGAAGCCTTCTGTTCTCCAGGCTAAACAATCCCAGCTCTCTCAGCCTGTCTTCATAGAAGAGGTGCTCCAGCCCTCTGATCAACTCCTCTGGACTTGTTATAATAGGTCCATGAACCTGGAAATTAATAGGAAATTAACATTGTAGCCCGTAATTCATCTAACACCCAATGTTTTCACAGAGGAATGCCAATCAATATGTCTCAGCATAAATCCAAATAATGTAGATATTTTAAGTCACTTAATTTTCTGTATTCTCAGGTAGTTAGGGAGGACTTACATGCCTTAGAAGCTCTTTGATTCTAGCCCCATGTGTGGAAATGTAATCTGAATTTTCTTTGTCATAGGATAGATATTTCACAACTCTAATATTCAAAAAGAAAAGCTCATGGAATCATGAAGTAATAAATTAATTGAAAAATTTTTATATGTACTTACATTATTTTTTCTTTCTTTCCAGTTGTCTGTTGTCCTGTAAAATGGAAACGAAGAATAAACTCACAAAATTGTTTGGTTAGTCTGAGATCAATGATGAAATGCAAATTCAGAAAAGTGTCTGTTACATTGTCACATCATTTTTAAACATGTCTACATTAAAATATGACCATCATTTGGATTACTTGCCAGGATGTTTTTGCCCTTTTTTCCTTACCTGATTTCACTGGGATCTTTTTGTATTGGTTTCTAGACAGTGAAATCCTTGAAGGGAAAGGTTTTCTCTTTGTTTAGTAGAAGAGAAGAGAATGGATTCTGCTGTCATATCGTGTGTGTGCATCTAATTTTACAGTGTTATGTAAGTGCTAACATTTAAATAAAGCACTGTAAAGTATTTCTTCATAACAAAGCATACCATGATAACTGATGGTATGTCGCATCCAATTAGTAGTGAGTGTTGTTTGTTTCCCTGTTCTTCTCAAATTGTGCCTAAGTTTTTACATTGCTTTTGGAGAAGCGAGATTTTCATTTCTTCAGCTGCTGAAGTGTTATCTTTCCTTCCTGATGGTGATGCTTTATTTCTGAACAGTAACAAAGAAGTCATTGCATAACTTCATGAACATCCTAAATCAGATGATTTGTTAAGAATTGCAGATTATGATCAAAGAGGCTAATAATGTACTTGAACCATATTTATGTCATCGTAATTACATACAGAATAGAGCCATCACAAACATATTACAATCCATTTTGAAGAGCGTGATGCTGAGTAATGAAGATGCATGATGCCAAAATTTTTATCTTTAATTATATATAGCACTGTAACATAGAAGAATGAAAGCTCATATGAGAAGACACTGACATTCCTGTAAGTGATTTTCACTCACTCTTCTCAAACTGGCACATCTCTTACTCCACATAAACTACACAAAACTGCAAACTACATCTGTTGAGACAACATATTTCCTATGTGTTTTTAGACACTTCCAGCCCGTGGGTAAATTGAGATGTGCTAAAACATGAAGATGTCTAATGAATTCTGACAAATTGTAGTTCTCCAAAAGAAAAGTTATACTTTCATGTTTGTTCTAATTGTTGATACTGCAGGCATCCAGTAAGAGCAGGGCCTGCATGTTCTACAGTGATATAATTCATTTACACTTAACAATTGATTGAAGGTTGTGTTTTTGTGTTGACCACTGACTTGTCTGTAATTATTCAGTGTATGGATTGGTTAAATACCGAGAATGCACGATCTCTAATGCAATTAAACACCTGCACCGCTTTTATGTTTAATTATTAATAAAAGCAGCTAATTATTTTGTATGACCTTGTGCCATGAGTATATCCTTTGACTATTTTTCAGATCAAAAGGCATCTTCAGAAACAGAGATCAAAAGAATTTATCAGCAGCTAGTAGAGTCAGTTCCCTTCATGATATACAAACTCCTTATTTGAAATCAAAGCTTGGTTTTAATGTTGCTTCACTTGAGATTACATGCAGTAATAATCACCCAGTGTTTGGGTATTAAAATGGAAATTGTATCTTATTTTTTATTTATTGGATGTAACTAGCTTGCACACACATTGTTCCTTGATTGCGAAGCTAATCTATTAGATTATGTAATCACTGGAAGTGTTAAGAACACAAAGTTAATGCAAGTTTAAAAAAAGCTACATGTTATTTTTGAGAAGTGTTCTTCAATACACCAAAATTATGTTTCTCAAAGTGAGTCTACAGCCGAATGTGCCCTTATTTGCTGCTTTCTGATGAACAGCAAAGAGATATTCTGTTTAAATGGGAGGTGAGTGGGGGGTAGAGAGAGAGAAAGTTTTTTCCACCTTAAAATATTGGGATGCTTCATTTAATTTAAAATAAAAAACTAAAAACTGTAAAGTGTACATGGCTTGCATTCTGAAAGTGCATACAATGAGTTTAGAAGTTTGAGACACATTGCTTTTATCTACCATTAGTTTCTAATCCCCCCCAAAAGAGTTGTGAATCTAAAATTAAATTTATGCAGATCTTGAATGTTTAAGTACAAAATAATCAAGTCTAAAACATTCTAACTGGCAGCTATTTAGTGGTAAAAGGTCTCAGACTTGGTAGATGTCTCTCAACAAGCCTACCCTTGTGGGTACCACTGGTACTTTAAAACAAAACCAAAAAAAAAAAAAATACACAAACAACAAGCAAACAAACAAACAACAACAACAACAAAAACAGTCAGAGCCACTTCCTAGTTTTAGACAGTAATAACAATGCTTCTGCCTAATTCTGCCTTTTACATTCAGCTTTCTGTATATAAAACCCAGAATTGCAGGTAAAAGCACTAATGTCATGGTTGGACTTGATGATCTTGGAGGTCTTTTCCAACCTAAATGATTCTATGTTTCTATGTCTCTCAATTTTTTCTTTCAGTCACAACTGAAAAGATTATGTGAAAACATGGACATTTTGTTCTACATAATGAGTGTCCACTTTGAGAAGTATCTGCATCACTTTTATGCACAGCAGATGCACAGAGATACACAGGAAAGGATAAACAAAGTATGGCTGCTGGTAAGTTGTTGTGAAGTAAAATAGTAATATAAAAAGTCTGGAGAATATTTTGTTATTTTTTCCCCTGGGCTTCACTGAAAAATAAGTAGCACCGTCAGAAAGAAAATACTCTCTAAATTATTCAGTTTAATTTATTTTTATCATTTGGAGTATAAAATGAAAGTTGCAATGTGTTAAGTTTTCTGTAGTGAGAATGGTGAATTTATTTTTCAAGGAAAAAAAAAAAGGATCAGAAATCTGACACTATGTATCTTGATAAAAGCATTAGGATTTTTTTAATAAATTAGCTTAAGGTGTTGAAAACAAAGCTGTTTAAATTATCCAAGAAAAAAAGGGGGGGTGAGAATTTTAAAAATACATATTACTTGTCATAGCTGAATACTTCTGTGTTTATAAAGATCAGTCCTCCTATACTGAGGAGTTTTATATATTTTGATAAACTCCAATGCAACCGACTCCCTTACTGATTTCTTATCTTGCCTCCTGCCCTCCTTCCCCTCCTTCATCAACTGCTGAGAGACCATTTCTGGCCAAGAAGGACTTAACGCAAACTTTTCAGCATAGCTTTTGTAAAGAATTTAATTATACATACAATAATAACTTCTTCAGCTGATTGGCAAGCTTTGATCACAGTGTATAAGCCAAAAGGGAGCATACATCTCCGATGTACTGTTAAAGAAATACTGTTTCAAAGTTTTTAAGATTTCATGGATATCCAAACAAGAAAAGAGAACCTAATTAATCAAGAAGTTTATGAGACAGGTGATGATGATGAGCTCTAAATGAAAACACCACCTCAACAGCCAACATGAAAAGTAAAATTAAGAGCCTTATTGACTAGCAGCTCCAGCCCATGAACCAAGCCATTGCCTCTGCACCTCTCAGAGCCTTGCATGCCCACTTTCCTCATGCAGGGGGACTCCCTTTCTGAAACCAGGGAGGTAGTTGTTAATTTGGCCATCTTCTACAAGGCTTCCATGCTTCCCCAGCCTTGTTTTTCCCTCAGCCTAAGTAAGGGCCTGGCAGGGCCCAGGCAGGCTTGGAGCCAGGAGCTTGCCTACCCCAGTGCAGCCCCTTAGCCCTGGGGCTGGGCTGCCACCTGTGAGGGGGCAGCGTGGATCTGAGTGTGCCGCCTGTGAGGGCTTGCCATGGAGCTCCGGAGCGTCCCCCAAAGCAGGGGTCCTGCTGCAGGTGGGTTGAGGCTTCCTGAAAGCCTTTTCCATAGGGCCAGGGAAATGCTAAGGGTGGCTGGGTGAAGGTGCTGGGCACCGGCCTGAGGAGATGCCCCCACCCAGACGCCATTTTGTTGGTGTGAGTGCATGGCCTGCCACTGCTGTTGCTGTGTGGGGAGACAGTGTGTTTGTAAATATCATGTTTTGGGTGGAGATCTGGTAATTATCTGGTGCACCAGTGAATCCAGTGACAGAAACAGACATCTTAGTTTCAGCATGTGAGCAGTTGATCACTGGCTGCCTGCATGGGCCTGGTGAACCTGGAGCCATTTTGTCCTGGGCAAGCTGTGTGAGGGGCTGCTTTGGGCTGCCATGGCTCGGCTTGTTGGGACGGGGTCTTCAGGGTGAGCTGTGAATAAAGTAGTAATTGAACAGAACTGAAGTGTAAGAAGTAATTTATTTCCTATAGACTTAGTTGTGAATGCGTGACAAGTCACTTTCACTGTGACTATCTTTTACAACTTCAAGTGCTTCACAAAACGATATTCAAGAACTATGCATTTAATTGTGGTTATTGTTATGTTATCATCTATAATAAATATAAAGCTTTGTTCTTCATCAGATACTGTATGCTTTTTAGAGTACTAAATTCCTAGTAGCCTGCTATTCTTCTCTTTGTCTCAAAAAACATTTGGCTTCTCTTGAACAAACTCATCTTTCATTCTGCCAGTATAAAATTTGTGTGAGGAAGCCAAGCTTTCTGCTAAGTTACCTACAAGTTGCTTGTTCACTGAAAGCTACTGATTTTGCAGATATAAAAAACTTGTGAGAATGGAACTGTTCAGATAAAGGTTGGAAATGTGAAATTGAAAAGTATGGTAATGTTTTATTCAGTATATTTTTTAACGTGGGAAGTAGAAAGAAGCCAAATAATCCCTGTATAATCTCCCAAACCGTTTATGATTGCCTTTTTAAAATTCTTCTCTGAAATTCTAAATTCAGGAACTAATGCAGTAGATAAAGCTTGGAGGTACAGCGACTTTTTTGTTGCAACTTGGCAGTATATAAAGACTAAAGATAGTCTTTATGTATCTTTATGTAAAGATACATATATTCATAGTCCAAAATGTCAACTGTAAATTTATCCCTTATGTGACTAAGTACTATTAGCAACATGTGAATTTTTGTAAACGACTAAAGATCTGACTTTCACAGTGTATTTTGTAAAGCAGTAATGAGAAGTATATTCTCAATTTCCAACTAACTACAGTTTTGTTTCTGTAGGGGAAAAAATTACATGCTAAAATAAGAGCAGAAAGATGTCCACCCCGATTATACTTTAATTTCTGAGCAGTGGGCTTTGTAGAATAAATACCCTTTTACATCCATACGTACATGTCTTCATTGCTGAGAATAGTAAAGAAAAACATGGTAGTGGTACTTGTAATGTGTGTCAGATTCACTAAATAGCATTGTAAGAGCCACAGCCAAAAAAAAAATGTTGGTGGAGAAAAAAGTGCAAAAGGAAGAACTCTCAGCTTCAAGGGAGAACATACACATAATTTAAAATGATCAGAAATCTCAGGCTTACATTAGGGTTTTCTACTTGGCCTATTCTGATGGGTATAGAACAAAAGTAGAATCCTTTTATTTCTTTAAGGCTCCTGTAGTGCATAAGCTGTCCTTGCTGCCAATACTTTGTAATGTTTCTTTAATAAGATTGACAGGGTTGAACTTTTGAGTGACTTCGGATTCTTCTATGTTTGTTTCACTGCAACAGCATGTTAGGGGAAAAGAAAAAAAACAACAGTCAGCTGGTTCTGTTCAGAAACCAAAATGCCAAAACAGTTCAAACCTTGAAAGAGTTAATCTAAGCATGTAATACAGTTATGGAAATATATATGTATTATATATAAATTGCCTTCTCAGCCACAAATGTGTGTGTATATATATATATATATACACACTATATATATGTATATATGTGTATATATATGCAGAAGGAAGTTTTCTTTAATATCTAAAAATGGGAGTTTACACATTTTAAAATGGGAGGAAATAAAGTATAATTTTCTAATGTGATCTTGCGTAAGAGTAATGCGGAGAAACTTTATGAAGGGCCAATCTAGTTGTTTCATGTTTATTTAATTCTGGACTTCTAGATACTTGATGCCTCTCGTGTTTTACTTGGCATCTGTATGCCAAGATTTTTTGTGCATGAACACTATTGAAATGTTCAAGGTTCTCAAAGTTTTTCCATGATTTCTGTGTTTTATTCTAGAAAACTTAATTCCTTCTGAGGTGTTCAGAAAACCTAGAATTACAAACTTACTTTAAAAAGTATTTATTTTAACCCTGCATAATTTCACTTGTTAGCTAGACATCTAAATATTTTTTGCATGTCTGAGCTTTAGGTGCCTGTGGTGCACTCATCTCATAGTGCACAATATGTGTATGTGCATCTGATCCCATCATTTGAGCTCCGTTTGTAGTCCAAGGAGGGAAACAAACGTTTCTGGGCCATGAATAATGTCATCATAAGGCGGAGGTACAAATCACTTGACAAAGTGTTATTAGAAATCCCTGTTTCTGCCCATTGATCTCTAAAGGAAGTTTAGACAGTTAACTCAGCTGTAGCCGTCTGCACTGTAGATTTCTGTAGTTAAGAGCAGATAAATCCTGACTCTTCAGTTTTACCAAAATCCTGAGGGGTTATGCTTGCTTATGTTCTTAACGCTAGGCAATGTTTACAGGTGGTGAATGTTAAAAAGCTCTAACATATTTTTCAAATCGTTCTTCTTAATTGTTTTTGGAGAATTTATGACTCCATTTTAGAAGCTAAAATGATTTAAGAGTTAAATGGTTTGAAGAAATAAATCTCATGGTGCGTTTTAATCAAGTTTCCTTGTGCTTTTGATATAACATCTTTTAAATATTTATTATTTTCAATATCACTTTAGCATCTTGAATCCATAAACAACAACAACAAAAGAATATGCTGGAGGTATTGTTTCAGATTATGGTAGTAAAATTGAATGTTTCCCTCAGTAACTATATCTACATTACATATGTTTGTATATTATGTTGTTTAAAAATGACACCATCAAGCAGCTTTGGTTTAATATGCATTTTATACATTTTTACAATAAAAGCTGCTTAATTGGAACACAAGGCATACTTTAGTTCATCTTGATTATGCAGCTGTCCCATTATCATTATTTATTATATGCATAAAAGACAGTATTATGTTTGGCATACTAATTAAATCAAGTTTATTTTATCGTTGCTTAATGTTATAGCCATATGTGTCTGCAGCTCAGCTCAGTTCCGCTAGAGCACTCACATCATTTTGTGACCTGTTTTGTGTGCCATTATAATAGGTCAGTGTCTTGGTTGCTGTCATGTAACGCACAATGAGGTTACACAGATACTGGCAATATTTTCACCTTTGTCTTCAGCGTGAAATTGACAGACCAGTCCTTTAATGTGTATCATCTATTTCACATATGAAGAGAACTAAGCCCTTGATGCCCTGGAAGTTAATTGAGTTATAGTCTATTTTGTGTCTTACTGTATTAATTTTTAGAGCTTTCAGTCTTAGATGATGATGTTCTGAATAAGAAATAAATGTCCTGTAAACAGTAAGGTTTTGCCAATGGAATTTGAAGAAGTTTCTTCCACTATTAGCCATGAATTACATGGGCAAATTTAGGGATCAGGCCTAAGGTGTGCAGTCCTGTGACGTGAGTATTCCTCTAATACTGAATTATTTCAAACAAATTCAGGTTTTGGTTGTATTTTGAGGTGCCTTATTTTAAATCACAGTATAACCGCATTTTTATAAAAGCACTCATTTAACCTCCTTCTCCATCCTGTCACCCCCATCCTGTAACTTCCATGTCTTCGAGGTCAGTCAGGGAATTATAGGTAGAGTTCAAGAAGATTATTTATTTAAAACTCATGTCCCTTACCCATAAATAACTTCCAAAATACTTTTTAAAAGCTCTTGAGCTGAGGATTTGCTTGTGTGAACCAATTAGCTAATCCCTCTGTGTCTGGCAGGCACTTTCTGTGGTCGGTGCCCAGTAGAGGAACCCAGAACTGGGTGAGGGAGAATGAAGTACGTCTGGTTCGGCCCAGGGGTATCATTTTGGTGATGTTAGAGGATCTTTCTGGGTTAATTGAGATTCAGACTGGATGTCAGGAAAAAGTTCTTCACCGAGAGGGTGGACAGGTGCTGGAACAGGTTTCCTGGGACAGTGTTCAAATAGAAAATTGGTATCCCTATCAGCCTGTGGTTGATGCTATTGCAATTTCTGCATGAGGAAAAAAAAAAAGCCAGGTAGCATCCATAAGAATATATATATATATATATATATATATATTACTCTAGAGACTTAATTTGGTGTTGTGTGCTGCAAAGAAAGCAACAGCTATGCATTCAGGAGGTGAGGTTGAACTGCACTGTTTAGTTGTGTATTTAACAGTGAAAAAAGAAACAGTAAGAAACAGGTAAGAGATAGAAAGGCATCTGCTAACAGCCAAGGGAGTGCTGGGGTGGAAGGGATGCTTTTGTGCCAGTAGCAGACTTTGGAAGTTCTTTGTTTCATGTCTTGTAAAAGAGCTCAACTTTCATTTTTTGAGAACTTCATAGAGGGAGGCAAGTGGGGACCACTAACTAGCGAGGTGCACAATCAGCCACTTGTGGTAGTGCTGTTCAGCAGCCAGCTGATACGAGCAGGGATGCTTGAACTGCTGACAGACTTGTACTGAGCTTCAGAGCTCCTGCCTCTGTTTCCAATTCACGTGAATGTGTATTTCTTTCAAGTACTGGTATTCATGGTCAGAGTTGATACTTTTAAATTAGGCTGCTTTAATTTCGCATGTAAAAGAAATCTGAAGCAAACGATAGTGTACTCTCTAGTTACTTAAACGATTTTAAGGAATGATTTAAATTTAGGTGCAAGTTTCATGGCTTTAATAGGTGTTTTGAGTTTGTGTTTGTTTTTTAACTAATGAATAATTTTAGCTTGTTACCAATAATGGGAAATCTTTGACCTTTAGAGTAGTCCTAAATACATGAAGTTTCTCAATGGGAAGAAAGCAGACTTCAGTGATCACCTGAAAACAGTTTTTTGTTTGTTTTTTTTTTTTTGAGAATTCTTTCCTCTTCATGTGTAGCAGACAGTGTTAAAACTGAGGTGAGACTTGCCATAAAGGTATCTTGCTGTAGCTGATGGTGTAATATGAAATGCTGTATCACATGCAGCTGCACAACAGCAGGACTGGCGAATCGGTGTAGTAAGATTTAGCTCGTTTCTGTTTTTCTGTTTATATCTAAGGTCCTCAAAGGATCTTACACTACCTCTTAGTTCCCCTTGGTTATCTAACACACAGCTGTATAGGATGGTTGATGACTTCTTTTGGAATTATTTCAGCAGCTGAAGGATTTCTCAGCTGGGACCTCAACAGGGTTGAGTTAGAGGGCTGGAGAAAGGGTTCTTTATTTGGGTCAAGAAACTGGAGACCCAGTCCTGTTTGACAGCAGTTTTAGCTGATCCCATCCTCTGATTGCACTTCCAGGATCAGTCTGTGGATCAAGGCTTTGCACAGGGAACTTATCAGTTGATATCTGTTGTTGGGGTACTGCTTCCCACTTCTAGCTCTCGTTGTGTTATCCCCAACCAAGGAAAATTTCTGGTTTGGTTTTGAACCTTTTTTTTTTTTTTTTTTTCTTTTTGTGCCTAACCACTGGTGTCACTTTTATGCTGATATGAGCGAAAATAGCATTGATACAGCTCTGTAGCTGCCAATATGCTTTTAGTGGAATGCATTCGCATTTGGTGGTCTTTGGTGCAGCACTTCCCGAGAGCAACAGATTGCTGTGCACTTTTTGCTAATGCACAATTGGCAAGGACCCCTGTATCTAACAGCATCAACCACTGAGTTATTTCCTAGGATATTTTTGCAGTGGTTAGTGAGAGAGTGGCTTTCTGTTTAGGGAGTTGTGGAAAACTTGAATCCATTCTTACAGCTGCTGCTTTTTCTCCTAGAGCCTTCTCTTTCCATGATCATAAAAAAGGAAAAAAGGAGAGAGATGGTGATGGGAGAGTAATAGGAAGAAGGTAAACAAGCTGTGTTCCCAATAAAATTTGTATGAAATACATTGGTACCAGAAATACATGCAGGTATATCATCATTTCTTATAAACTACTTGATTTAAAATGAGATTTTGAGATTCCAGCAGAATTTTCTCCAACTTTGTAATCAGTACTGCTTTTTTTTTTTTTTTTTAACAACATCTTTACAAGGATTTTTTCCACAAAAGAAGCAGTTCTTTTTTCAGAGTAAGAGCACATCATTAAGCTCATTCAGTATAAGGTACTCCTACTGTAGAAGTGGGTATATTGAAGATGTTAAAGAGGAAAAGGCTTAACTCTATGTCCAAAGTATTAAGGTGGAACGCTGCTCAGTGTTTTGAAGCAAAACTAGCATGGTTTATGTGTTTTATTAGTCATATATTGCCTTTAGTAAGTAACATTTCAGTGTGGTGAGAGTGAAAGAGCCTTTTGCTTATCTGTGTCTGGGTTGTATATGTCCACTAAAAGTTATGCTCTGATTAAAATATAGTAGTGCCCTCTAAAAAGGAAAACAAAGTGACTCAATAATGCCCTAAGCAGGGAAAAATCTTACTAAAGCAGCATTTCATCCTCTTTCTTGAGCTGCAGAAATTCAGTCTCAACTATTCCCACTCCAGTTGCTTATAATACTTGTCTAGTTATTGGGGGGTGTGAGGGAGGGCACTTTTTTCTTGACTGTGAATCATTGGATATTTCAATTACAAAGGCTGAAAACTTGAAATAGTCAGAACTTCCAGAATTCTTGGGTTTTACTTCAAGTAACGTAGACATGTTCTGTCAATAGTGGATTTTTAGAGGCTATGTGGATTTATTTACTTCCTTTGCCGGTGCAGAGTTATGGGCTGAGACACATGAAGCACATGGCGATGAATTATCAGTGGTCAAACAGCAGGCTTTGGCTCTTTGTCTGGTGCATGAGTAGAAATAAACTGCATGAAAAGAAGGTGTTGATGTTGATTCTCTAATGATAAAAGGTATATAAACAGTCACAAAGAGCTGAAATCGTATCCTCTCCTCGTATCCTGACCCATACCGAAATATTTATCCTTCTGCAGCTTTCCAGAATGTAATTTATGGGAAGATGCTCGTACTGGCTCGTACATGTTATAGAGTGGAAAGTGAGCCTGTATATTTTTTTTAAAAGGAGGTGAATCAGAAAGCTTTTGCAAAGAAGTCTCCGGAGATATCAAAATGATAAATCAGAAATGAAAGCAATTTGTAAGAAGAGTTTCTGGCTGCCTGAGTTTTTGGCTTTGCTCTGCAAGGGAACTTAACAAGAATAGAGCTTGACATGCAGTTTGAGTGATACCTAGGTGAAACTTCTATTTAAGAAGATGAGATAATCTGGGGACCACATCAGTTCAGAACCAAAAATGCTGGATCCCCAATTGTTACTTTTTTTTTTTTTTTTTTTTCCTGTGTGGTCCTATGTATTTCATTTTAGTCACAGCTTTGACAGTAGCTTAGTTGCTTGTGCGGTTCTGCATTTGCAAAACATTTCCTTTGATATATAAGGCGAAAGGGTGTCTTAAATCAATTAGTTGTTCCACAGAGATGTTGATTCTTTAGGGCTGAGGGAATTAACTTGCAGTTTTTCAGTGGAGTTCCTAGCTATGAATGGAAAAGTTGAGTGAAATAGATTTTACAAGGAAGAAATTATATATGAAGTATCATTTATTTAATGTTCGACTGCTTTAGGCAGTGGGTATAGATAGTATTGTGCAGTTTCTAAGGGCTTACTCTTTCATTAATCTTTATCAGTGCCCTGGTGGCTTAGACTAATTGTTTTTGCACTGTCAGAGCAGGAATGTCGTGTTTCAAGTGGAGAAAAATAATTTAGAGAATGGCTGTGGTAGATCCTCAGGAATCCTTGTGGTCTTATCCTCTGCTCACACTTCAAAATGTGACTGGTGTATCTGAATGGATAACATGCAAGGAATGCACAGGAATTGTTTGTGCGTTTTATAGGATAGGTAAAGGAAGTATTTGAAAGGCAACTCTTCTCTAAGTGCATGTGCTGGATAAATAAATGAATGGTGTTATATGCCTTACTGTCTGAAGCAGAGGAGAACCAAAGGAAGAAATCAGCTTAATGGTATCAGATGATCTGGTGAAAGGGTGATATAAAGTCCCTTACTGAAACCTGTGCTATTACTAATTTTCACAGTTATTTGACACAATTTATTATAGTACTTGTTATCTAATAATCGTGCAAAATGAGAGGGAAAAAAATAGTATTATGGATAATTTTTGTGTTAATGCCAGGATGAAAGCATAAGAAGGCTTTTTTTCTTCTGGAAATAATGTGTTTTTTTTGTTGTTGTTTTTTTAAGTAAACATGGTGTGAAATACTGAATGAAAATAGTGCAGAATTAGAAAAAAAAAGTAATCATAAAATATTGCTAGTTAGCCTGGATTTTACTTGATGTTTTTCATTTATTTTTTTCCCTTTTTGTTCCTAAGTCCTGTGCTATTGCCCATAACATAATCATCTAGATAAGCCTTTTCTTTCTCTGACCCCAGTAATTCCATTTGCCTCATCCTTGCGGTTTGTAAAAGAGCTTATAAAAATGTCCTTGCTTGTCTTACTAGCCACTTATGTCACTTTGAAGTTCTTTTTCTTGTCTGCTGTTCTCTTCTAGCCATATTTTGTTTTCACCTCAGTCTCCTCTTTACTTTTCATTTGTTTGTTCCTCTAATCCATAAAATTAGAAAACTTCAGGATGTGTTTTTTGTCAATGCAGTCATTTTACACTTACAAAATTACACTTGCCTGTGTTCATGCATATATTATAAGTTCTTGTTTCAAAGCTTACTTGACTGCTGCGAAGAACCTTACTTATAAGTGAAGTTGTGTGAGCTATGAGTGAAGATGTGTATTCTTATTTTGAAGGGAGGAGATTAAATTTATGGATGTTGATGGCAAGAATAGGAAAGAAAAGACACCTTTATTCCAGCTTTAGTCTGCTTTTTGTAACAGTACTTCTCAGCAAAGACTTTCTGCAGGCCTGAGATATAATGTAGATTTAGGACCAGAAGTGCAGCATTACCAGGTGTCCAAAGCTGGAAACTACCAACATCCTCAGGTGTTTACTTTTTATTTTTTTGAGAATTGGGTCTTTTTGGTACACTATGAAGAAATAGTATGTGTTGGGTTTAAGCTAGTATAGCCCCATTCTTCACTCATGCTGTTAGGTTTTTAGTAGTTTTGTTTGTTTGTTTTTTAGGATTCTTAATGTTTTCATTTTTGTTTTAGTGGAGACAACGTTTACATTTAACATTTTGCCAGAATAAGCCTATTTGAAGTGCTTGTTAATTTACATAATTATTCTCAAACACTGAGTTTTATTGTTATAGCTGGGGCGCAGCTCATGTATGTATGCTTTGTTTTCACATTGTGGACAACTCTTTATGGTTCTTCTCTTTGATTGATTTTAGGAATGCACTAGAAATAAAATAATTGGTCTCACTGTTGAACAGTTTTCAAAGCCAAAAAAAGAGTGTGCATAATTTGCTTTGATAAAGTCATGGTGATGTTATTTTCTGTTTTTGTTTTTTCCTAATGTAATAGAAGACAAAGGCAGAAGAGAAAATCAAGTCTGGTATTTGAAAATATCAAAACTGGCTCTGGCTTTTGCAATTATCCACTCAAAGCCACCAGGGAAAAGCTGCAAAGAATACACTGAGCACCTAGCCAAAATTGTATCTGAACAAGATTTTGGCTGGAGATCGAAAGTTGAAGTACTAGAAGCTGAAGTTTTTCGATTACGTCAAGAACTTCTTTTGAACAAGATCTGTCGGAGAGTCTGCTTGGAAAGTGGTAAGTTTCTGAAATCATTTCTGGCTATTTCTATGTTGCAGTAGCAAAAGACAAAACAGCTTTCATGTTGGCTGCACCATTTCTTGTACCTAGGTACTGTAGTCTTTAGTGTACAGCTTCCTGTTTTTCCAAAAACCTGAAGTAGTAGGGCAGTTACACCAGTTGCAATGGGATTTAGCTAGAGAATTTAATACATATTTAGAATATATATTTCAACCTTCAAAATCAACGTGTATCATATGGAATAATGGCAGATGTACAGGTATTACTGTATGTATGTTATACAAAATCTTACTCTATAATCTGGGAAACATTAGGGTCTTATATATGTAATATGACATTAATTTTAAGCATGTTTAAAGTGGTAGAATTTAGGCCTAATCTGTTGAAAGCATAACTTTAATACATGTGAGAGAAAAAGCTAGGAATGGCTAATGGGCCATATGTATGCTGTGTCTGTTAATGTGGATAGACTGTGGATACTATGAATATTTATTCTGATGTGATAAAATTGTGAGCCTGATATTGTAGGATTCAGGAAAGCTTTTAATTGAAGACTGTAAAAAAACCACTATTTTGGAGAAGAGCAAGTTTGTTTGTTTTAAACAACCGTGTTAATAAAGGTAGATAAAAGGAGTCACTAAATCAGAAGCCTGGAACTGGTCTCATGTCTCCTAGTTCCCCTCTACCTGCAAGTAAATTTTGAGAGATTTTTCTTAAGCTCCATGATCATTTCTGACAGTTTGTTCCAGTACCTCATTAGCTTAATATGATTTTGTTTACGTTAGTGTCTAAATGGAGCTTTCTTACTACAATTCAACCTCTTTACTACTTTTGCCATTTTCTTTCTCTGTATAGCACACTTGAATGTAATTGAAGATTTGCTAGATCTTCCATCTCTGCTTCCTTTTTCCTAGTTCCTAGACAATTCCACTTTTTTCATTCTTTCACTCACAGTTAATTATTCTGTATCTCCAATCATACTCAGCAATGGCCACTTTCCAGATGGCCCTCATCTTTCTTGAAATGTAGTGTGCTCTTCAAGGGTGGTGGATATCATGGTCAGCTGGGGTCTGATTGCCATCTATAAGTAGAGTGAAAGTATTGCTTTGTGTTGTAGTGTCTCTTCCTTTGTGGTTACACTTAGTCAACATAAATGGGTCACAATGGTGGGACATACAAAGTTCTTTTCTGTGGAAGTTTTATCAAGTTATCAGGTTGGCCTGGACCCCATCCTACCTGGCCTTTAACACCTCCAAGGATAGGGCATCCACAACCTCTCTGGGCAATCTGTCCCTGTGGCTCACCGCCCTCTGAAGAATTTCCTCTTAACGTCTAATCTAAATCTTCCCTCTTTTAGCTTAAAACTGTTTCCCCTTGTCCTGTCAGTATCTGCCCTTGTAAAGACCCCTTAAAGACTTAAAGACCCCTTTAAGTACTGAAAGGCTGAAATGAGGTCTCCCTATGGCATTTTCTTCTCCAGGCTGAACATCCCCAGCTCTCGCCTTTCTTCATAGCAGAGGTGCTCCAGCCCTTTCATCTTTGTGGCCCTCCTCTGGACCCGCTCTAACAGCCCCACATCCTTCTTGTGCTGGGGCCCCAGCCCTGGACACAGCACTCCAGGTGGGGCCTCATGAGGGCAGAGCAGAAGAGGACAATCCCTTGCCCTGCTGGCCACTCCTCTGTTGATGCAGCCCATGAAGCAGTTGGCCTTCTGGGCTGAAAGTGCATACTGCTGGTTCATGTTGAGATGTTTTTCCACAAGAACCCCCCATGGCCTTCTCCACAGGGCTGATCTCAATGACTTCCTCTCCCATCCTGTCCTCCTGCCTGGGATTGCTCTGATCCAGGTGCAGCACCTTGCAGTTGGACTTGTTGGACCTCAATTTGGTTCATGTGGGCCCAATTATCAAGCTTGTCTAGGTCCCTTTGGATATCATCCCTTCCTTCTGTTGTATCAACTGCACCACACAGCTTGGTGTCATCTGCAAATCTGCTGAGGGTGCACTCAATCCCACTGTCTATGTCGTTGATGAAGATATTGAAGAGTTTTGGTTCCAGGAGAGACCCCTGAGGGACACCACTCATCACTGGCCTCCACCTGGACATCGAGCCCTTGACCACCACTTTCTGGGTGTGGCCTTAAGGTCAATTTCTTACATACTGAGTGGTCCACCCTTCAAATGCATATCTTCCCAACTTGAAGATTAGGATGTTGTGTGGGACTGTGTCAAAGACCTCACTGAAGTCCAGGTAGATGACTTATGTGTAAGATACCATGTTTAGTATGTTGTTTCAGGCTGATAAGGAGCCACTGATTTATGGTTTTTCATTGTCATTCGATCATGAGAACTTTTAGAGCATGTTTTTCTAAATGGCTTGGTACCCATGTTGAAGAAGGTTCCTCTATCATGCTTCCTGCATTTGTATATGAGAGCATTATGTGAAACTGCCATGATAACAATGTTTACTGTTTTTCTGTAGTCAGAAAACCTGTTACACTCTCATAAAGAAAATTTTAGATTGACTTGACATGTTTTTTTTACTAAAAAAATCCACACCAACTGTTACTATTCTTGCTTTGTTCTGGGTGTTTATGTATCGGTTGCTTGATGATTTATTCCAGAAACAGGTGTTACAGTGACTGCTTTTTGATTCTCCTTTTTGAAACAGATTCTACATAAACCTTATATATAAAAAATATATATTTACTTCACCTGTGTTTCACAAATTCTGAAACATAACATCTTTTCATTGTGAATTTGTTTTGTTTTCTTTCAGTATTATAAACTGATGATTAGTGATAAATGTCTAAATTGCCCATGCATTCTCTCAAGGGTTCTCCTTTATCTGAGGATGATGTCCTGCCCCATTTTCACATAACATTTTACTATTTGGTGTTCTAATAATCTAATTTAGTTGCCCTTTTCAGTGAAAGCTACTACAAAAAAGACAAACAAAACAAAACCACCGTTTTCTCATATCAAAATCTATTGATAATATCTATTGTTCTGTTTATAATAATGTGGTATGATCTCACCTAGTCCTTGGTTTCCCTTCACAGTTGCATCTTGCTTAGTGTTTTGCTTTTTCACACTTTGATCCCTAGTAAGTTTTATAATTGTTTTTGTTTGTGTTTTTGGTTTTTTTTTTTTCTTACTTGGGAACCTTGACATGACTTCCATTTTGTAAATCTTCAATCTTTGTACTTCAACATTGTTTGAAAAGGGTTTCAAGTATTTTTCTCCTGATTTTTTTTCTTCTTGTGTTCCCGAGATCAAGTACACCATTGTTTCACAGCCACAGTTGTTCAAGTTAATAAATCTTACCCATAACCCTGGCATTATTAACTTGTATCCCACACTTTAAGAGTGGAATGGAGATCATCACTGTCTGCTTTTTCCACCTCAGTATCAATTTTCATTTTCTAGCACATTTTAGCGATTTTGGGAAGAGTCTGTGTTGTATATTTCTTTTTCTGAAATGTCTGGATAATTGAAATCTGATAACGCTGTTAGATCCTGGGCTCTGATGATTAGGTCAGTCACTCATGAAAGGAAGATCATTTATTTGATCTTCCTGATTGGACTGACTGTACCATGTCTTTCATGGGCAATTATATCCTTCTCTCCTTTAATCATTTACAAAATCTTTAGGTGTATGTCTCTTTCAGTGTTCTGCATTTCAGAAGATTCAGGCAGTCTTGATACACTAGGAAGGGTTTTTCATAAAAACATAATAAACTTAATACATAAACATAATAAAAAATAAGACAGCAACTGTCTTTTGCAATCAAGAGCTTAACTGTCTGGTTTGCTAATATGAACTTTGATAATTATTCCATCTTCAATACTTTCAGAGTTAAGTAGTGAAATTGGTTTTAAAAAGAAAAGTGAAACATGTTCTGTCTGAGTTAATTTGACTTGTACGTGGAGTGAGCTGTTCTTTCTCTACTCCCTGTGAGATCAGTGGCACAAGATGATCCTGGAAATTGGGCAGTGGAGGATGTCTCCAGGCTCTGGGGAGACATTGCCTCTGGGAGATGGTAGTCAAAATGCTATGGGCTGAAGTTCACAGAATTTCTAGGTTGGAAGAGACCTCAAGATCATCGAGTCCAACCTCTGACCTAACACTAACAAGTCCTCCACTAAACCATATCCCTAAGCTCTACATCTAAACATCTTTTAAAGACTTCCAGAGATGGTGACTCCACCACCTCCCTGGGCAGCCTGTTCCAGTGTCTAACAACCCTTTCAGTAAAGAAGTTCTTCCTAACATCTAACCTAAAACTCCCCTGGCGCAACTTCAGCCCATTCCCCCTCATCCTGTCACCAGTCACGTGGGAGAACAGGCCAACCCCCACCTCTCTACAGCCTCCTTTAAGGTATCTGTAGAGAGCGATAAGGTCGCCCCTGAGCCTCCTCTTCTCCAGGCTGAACAAGCCCAGCTCCTTCAGCCACTCCTCGTAGGACTTGTTCTCCAGGCCCCTCACCAGCTTTGTCGCCCTTCTCTGAACTCGCTTAAGCACCTCCATGTCCTTGTAGCGAGGGGCCCAAAACTGAACACAGCACTCGAGGTGCGGCCTCACCAGAGCCGAGTACAGGGGGACGATCACCTCCCTAGCCCTCCTGGCCACACTGCTTCTTATGCAAGCCAGGATGCTGTTGGCCTTCTTGGCCACCTGAGCACACTGCTGGCTCATATTCAGCTGACTATCCACCAGTACTCCCAGGACAGTTCACAGCTGAGAGGAGTTTCTGGAATCAAAATGTCTAGCTAGTTGCATCTGAATATGATTTTTTTTAGAAAGTTCCCTAAAAGAAAACTTGATGATGCTTTACTTTTACTAGAATGCTTTTATACTGAAACTGTACCTTCTTTGTTGCCTTGTGAAAAGATTTCTTTGACTGGGAGGGGAAAATGCAATGTATTAGACTTTACCTAGAAGTTGAAACATTTTTTATTTTTCTTTTTTAACAGTAGGTCTTTCTCTTAAGAGATTTAGTAACTGTTCATATTTAGCTACTGTTTGTGTACATCTCTTCTGTAACCTGTTCCAAACACAAAGCTTGCTTAAGAGTAAAAATAACTTTCAAACTGAGAAAGCCTCATTCCTCAATGAAGCCAAACTTTAATTTCAGTCTGTGTTTAGCAGTCTGTGTTTAAGTAATGGAATAATAGATAGTACAAATGAGGATATGCTGTCTATACTTCTAAATTCCTTCAATTTCCCAAGAGAACAAAACCCCAGCACCCAAATAAAATGAAAGACCAGTGATTTTTCCCTTCAAGTTTTTATTATTATTATTATTTATTTATTTGTACTGATGTTAAACCTGTTAGCACGACAACCTTCTGAAATTTTAAATATTTATGAAAGTTTACTTTAGCCCCTTCTACCTCACATGCTGTCCAAGACAAGTAGGATGTATTCTTTCCTTTCAGTTTCCTTTCAGGGTGAAAGGAAGCAAAAAGATGTGGAAAATATAGTATCATCATTTGTTTCTTCATACATGCTTTCCTTAAAGGAAAGGACACTTTCCAGCTCTTGGAGTTTAACTTTGACACGGCTGAGTTTTGTGGAATTTCTTTTGACTGTCTTGTCTTTCTTGTTCCCCTTAAATCCTGGCATGGTATGTAAATTCTCCTGATAATGAAACTGAGCCATCTGTTATTTTGGAAGGAAGATACTCTTCATCAGACGTGTAACTGCTGAGTGAGCATTCATGGTTATGCTTACACTGGAGATGTGATCAGTCTGTTGCTTTTGAGTAAAGAAAGATCATTGCTGGTATTTGTTAGTGAGGTCTGTGAACTCTTCTGTTGATTCAGTCGAAGATTTATGTTAAGAGAAGAACACCTGAGACTAAAATTAAATGGATGGTTGAAGAGGCAAAGTCTGCCTGAAGTATGGGATGCTCTAGCACTGAAATCTTCTGGCCTGGAAAAAAAAATCTCCTGAGTTGTGCCTGTTTTGAGACTTTCAAATTTGTGGATAAAGTTATGTGTGCCTACTGCTGAGAGGCTTGAAGGAAGTTAAAAGGAAGGTGAGGCAAGTGGTGTTCCATCCTGCTCACCTGAAGGGTGATATTCACTACATTTTCTACCTAATATTGCACTAACAAAGTTCTCTTTAGGGATGAGAGTAAACTGGGTTGTTTTTATGGGCCAAGTAATGTACAGTTACCATGGATCCTTTGTCCTGCCTAAACCAATGAAAACTCTGAAAAAATTAAAATCTTTGTCTTTTCTTTGGCTTTCTTATGTCCTATTTAACAGTTCTATAAATGCAAAATAGCAGTGGTTCCACAAAATCCGTCACCAGAAAATCTCATGCTGTAAGCATCAGATGGTGAATTTGTGTCTCGTGCTGCATATTGAGAGCTGAAGAGTTTGAGTCTTTCAGCCGAGGTTCACTTTGCAGCTGTCTTCCCCGCTCTGCATTCTGAACGTGAGAGCTGTCCTAGCTCACCTGCTGTTTGTAATAATTGTAGTAGGTTTTTCAGAGGCTTCAGGAATGATTAGAGACTGCCTATGAAGTTTTATTTCCCTGATGTGGAAAATTTGTGAGCTCTTTGAAACTGTGATGACTGTTTTCCTTCTTCACATAAAGATAAACACAGTATGGATGTAAAAGCACGTGAAGAAAGCACAAAGTACCCATTTCTAAAGCTGTGTTGTCTAAATTGTTTGAATTCAATCTTATTAATCCATTGTCGTCAATGGCACTAAAATATTTGGGCATTGTCAGTGAGGGGGAGAAGCATGTTTTGCTACAGGTAAACGATTTGTTTTCCAGCGTGGGTTGTTATAGTTTAATGTGCTGTTCATAAAGTTGCCACAGTATGTATTCACTGGCTCTGGATGGAAACTCCGTATTTAACTTTATGTGCAGTTGTCTTTCTGAATACAAGGACACCGGTATCCTTTTCACATGGTGATACTTTTGGTTGTTTATCAGTCTTTCAAGGAGGAGAAACAAATTTTTTTGTAGACGGACCATGACAGGCTGGAGAAATGGTCTGAAAGGAACCTCATGGAGTTCAGTAAGGAGAAATGCAAAGTCCTCCACCTGAGGAGGAACAACCCCAGGCACCAGTTCTTGCTGGAGGCCACCCGGCTGGAAAGCAGACTGGCAGAAAAGGACCTGGGAGTCCTGGTGGACACCAATTTGACCATGAGCCAACAGTGTGCCTTTGCTAAAAAAGAAGGCTGCTGGTTTCCTGCACTGCATTAGACAAACTATTGCCAGAGGCTGAGAGAGGTGATCTTTCTGCTCTTCTCAACACAGGGGAGGGCCCACCTGGAGTACTGCATCCAGTCCCAGGCTCCTTGGTACAAAAGAGACATGGACAGGCTGGAGAGAGCCCAACATAGGGCTGTGAAGATGATTTAAGGGACTGGAGCATCTCACATCGAAAGAAAAGCTGAGAGAGCTGAAAATCTTTAGCCTAGAGTAGGCAAGGCTCAGGGTGGGTTATTATCAATATATGTTGATAAGGGAGGGCGCAAGGAGGATGGAGCCAGGCTCTTTTCAGTGGTTCCCAGTGCCAGGACAAGAGGCAGTGGGCACAAACTGAAACATGGGAGGATTCCTCTGAACATCAGGAAGCACTTCTTTACTGTGCAGGCGATGGAACACTTGCACAGGTTGCAGTCTCCCTCCCTGGAGATCTTCAAAAGCCACCTGAACATGGTCCTGAGCAACCCGCTCTAGGTGGCTCTGCAAGAGCAGAGGGTTGGACCAGATGGCCTCCAGAGGTTTTTTCCAGCGTGAACTGCTCTGTGATTCTTTGTAATCATTCATTATTTTTCACCTTGCCAGTATTGTCCTGACAGCTATGCCTGTGGATAGAAAAAAAAAAATCAGTTTCTTGCCTTTTTTGATAAGTTCATGGATTAAAGTGCCTGTCCTCTAAGGCAAAATTCCTTAACCATGATCAGTTCATTAAATCAAGTCATATTGTTTCTTGGCAGCCTCAGCTAAAGAGTTGTGAAAAGCTTGCAGCTGTTACTCCAACTCAAGAAGGCATAAATGGAATACTCTACCAATTTTTGTCCAGCATGTATTTGGGGAACGATGATTTAGAGGATAGATGTTTATTGCCTTAGTACTTTAGGCTGACAGACTTGAAAAGTCCTGAGTCAGTTATCCAGGGTATATTCTTAGCAAAACTTGTATTTAGCATGTTTTTGTTTTCTCTCTTTCTTAGCTTCACCTTCAGTCTTGGTTCATATTTTTCTCATCTTATGCAGTGGGTAGGAACTTACTGAACTGGTTGCTCCTCTAATACAAAGAAAAAATCACTGTGTTTTTTTCCTCTGCTTTTTTCCTTTATAATTAGTTTATTCTTCCTTTTAAGGATCATTTACAGTAGAACTTCATCTCCCACGTGCTGACGGCCCCTCCCATGTTCTTGTTCTTAGCTTCCACAGTAGCGTATGGCTGCCAGCACATCCTTCCATAGCATGTCCGTGTGTTAAGGGAGAAGCTGAACTCTGATTCAGAACATGTGAGTAATGTGACTGGTTGACTTGCAGCTGGGTCTTGAGGCTGCATTTGACTTTTCAGGACATTGTCCCCTAAATTCTGCCTCCTGTGCCAAGACATTTTCATCAACTTTTACCTCTTTGGGGAGGTAAGGGAGAGCCAGAGACAAAAAGCATTTTGTATCTCCTGCTTCATGCCTTAACTTAGTGCATTTCTTGAGGCAGTTAGCTGTACATCGGGAAAAAGGGAGCAATTTCCTTTGTACATTAGTATGAATTAAGACACTTCAGCCTCATTTTTTCTTGCTGAAAGTTCAGAGTTTCTGTATACTTCTGCTTTTGCAGGATTAGAACCAACCAGCTCATCATCTGAAATAAAACTGATTTTTAACTGTACAGACCTCCACTGAAGTGTACCAGTAGCTGCCTTTTCCCTTTCCACTTCCCTGTATGTAAGTCGTGGCCTGGGTGTTTCTGGCTCAGCAGAGAGAGGCAGAACCTCTGGGTGCTCAGTTTAGAGCCCCAACTCTTCCTTTGGAGGCAGAGAAGGAGTCAGAGAAGTCCTGCCTTGTTGTGAGCGGCAAGAGTGCTAGCCAGCCAAAATCTTTTCTGAATAATTTGATTCCAGACATCTGAAAGGCTGAAACTCTGACTCAAATAACTTAGCTTGCAATGTTTCCTCTGCCTGCTCATGTTGATAGGAGCAGTGGAAGAACACTGATAATATTTTTTTTTTTTTTCAGCTCTTTTTGAGAAAGAAACCAACTAGGTGAATCCAGAAAGAACAGACCAAAACATATGCAGATTCCTCAGTGAATATATAAGCTGCAGCCTCGTAAAGGAATATTCCTCCTTAGTGGAGGGAGCAGCAGTCCAAATCAGACTAAACAGTAATGATAAAAACTTATTAGTCTATTAGGAGAAATGACTTCCTTCCCTTGAAAGTAGAAAATGGTGTGAAATGTTTACAGCTGTCTTGAACAGCACATAACAAATAGCTCCTACACCATGGTATAGGTAAGATGGGAATATAAACTTACCCTGGTAACTTGGAACTTCTAGTCTATGTACAGACTATTTCTTCAGATCAGTATGTTTGAATAAGCTGCTGTTAGAGATTGCTATGTCCTGTCACTGCTGCTTTTCCCCTGGTGTTTGTCAGGGAGCAAGGAATGCAACAGGACAGGAGCAGAAGAGTTGTCAGGCTCCAAGGGACATCTTTGGCTTCTTTATTTCCCTAGCTTCCTTTTTCCAAGGTGAGAAAATTTCATATTGGGCAGAAGTTAATGGTTTGTTGCTACGGAAAAGAGATCTGATTATTTTTGTCTGATGGCTAGGGCTGATGGCTTCTTCTATGTGAAGAAATTCTTCTCTCTACTGAGCAAAGGTGGCTGGCCAGTGTTTTCTTTAGGCATGGTGGGGTCAGACAGATAGTACTTCAAAAATGAACAGTCCTTTAACACCTGAAGTGTACTAGTAGTGCTCCCCACAGTACTGATGTGATTAGGCAGCATTGGAAGTAGTTCTTACAATCTGAAAGGTATTTTATTTTTTTTTTTAGGAGGGGAACAGGGAATTAAGGACAGATATGAGGTGACAAAAATGGGGTTAAAATGCATTCAGCATAGAAAATGTCTCTTGGAATAAGATGGTGAGATAAATCTGTTCCCTGTAATTGTAGTGACACAATGAGGGAACTTTATGAAAGTTGAGGCCTTTTCAGAATAATTAAATAAGTGATTCTGCTCTCTGGAAAATGCACCAGTTGGAGCATAATCAGTCACTGAAATTTCAGAATACTGCTCCTTCCATGGATAACAGGTCTGGTTTGGTTCTGGAAACTTTCTCCCTTTGAAAGCAGGCGCTGTCTGTCTTATCAGCCGACATTGCTAAGCTCTCCTAGGTACATACTTGGGGCAAAGGGACCCAAGCAACATCTATTTCTTTCCAGGTTTCTTTATAACAAACCCATTCAGAGATGAAAACAACCCAATTATCCTAGCAAAGGAAAGGGTTTGTGATTTTCTTGTATATTCCCTGTATATATTGAGTCCCTGATGAGATGTGCAGTGATTTTCAGGAATAAGGTTCATAAAAGCAACTGGGACCCATAATTTTGTTGTATGTTGTTCCCTTTCTTTTGGTAAACAGAATGATAATTTGGGGAAAAACTGAATGCATGTTGGAAAAAAAAATAGTTTAAAAGTGTGGCCATGGCAATTGGGATCTTCTTGCCTTTAAGTCTACGCTGGGGAGCTAAGGATCAATCAAATTTTCCTCTGCAAAGGCAAAATCCCAGAATGGCTGATGCTGGCAGGGACCTCTGGACCAACCCCTTCTCAGTGCAGGGCCTCCCAGAGCCTCTTGCTCAGGACCACATCCAGACAGCTCTTAAATATCTTCAGGGAGTGAAGCTCTACAGCCTGTTGGGGCAACCTTAGCTTAACTCAAACTTAACTGTGAGTTCCTTAAGTAGATATTTTATGTGTTTTTTTGTGGGCTTCTGGGTATACAAACACACAAAAGAAAAAATGAAACATTTTTATGGTATCATTTTCAAGAAAATAGATGGTTTTTAGGAATGCATAACGTAGCTGATTCCTTATGGAGTCTACCTCATTTCAACTTGTAAAATCAGGAAGAATATCTGGAACTATATTCTTATTAATACACTAGCATCCAGATGATTGCTGTGTGCTCTGGCTGATACTTCCCATCCCTTCGAGCAGCTGAGTTTTTGTTTTAGTAAGACCTAATATTGTGCTCCCAGTTCAGACAGGTAGTCTTCAGAGGTAACATTAATTCACACAATATCTTGCAATATCCCCTCTCCAGCGTAACTCAGATTTCAGTCATGTCATTGAGATGGTCAGTATCGCAAAGCATATGTTACATCATTTGCATTAAGAGCTACTTGATGAACGTTAATTGCGCCAAGTCTCAATTGATTTAATCACCTGATGATAAATCCTTCCTTGTCATTGTCACAAGTATTCTGTTTGACTTGAACTGCAGAAGATCTATGCGTCTTCCACGGATATCTCCTAAAATTAACATTTATATCCTCAAAATCCTTCTCAATTATTACTGAGTTCTAAATGTTCTGATTCTTTGTGTAAGTAAAAAACCATAACAAATTGAAATACGTGCTTCTTGGCTTTCTGAGAAACATTTAAATCCTGGTACCAAATTAATTTTGGAATTTTACTCAGGCCTGTATTCAATTCAGTGAAATTATTCCTACAAGGGACAAAGCGTGCAGCAAGAAGTACTTTAGCCTTTAAAAGAAGAGCTTTCTTTTCCAAGCTGGTTATAAAAATCCACAGAAATGCAGAAGTAAGGTGTTGGATGCAGACCTAATAATTTGGAGAAAGGAAGCTCTTTATTATTTTTAATTTTGATTTCAAAATGTTCAAATAATAACCTGAATATGTGAGAAACCTGGGCAAAATTTGTTTGCTTTGGTACATACAGAAGTATGCCTTCATTCTAGATAAGGACAGCAATAGTGTGCTAAACAGACTTTTAAGAGGGAGAACAGACAGGTGTTTTTCTCAAACAGCTTTGTTATTGATGAAAACAGCAGAATAGAGACAGGCTCACACAAACAAGGTTATGAAGAAAAAGTGAAGAAAACCATTAATACGTGTGAGAAGAGGAACTCAGACTTGATTCATTGTTCATGGAAGGTGCACCTACAACAAATCTATCGATTAAGATTAAAGGAAAAACAACAGAGTCCTGAAAAATGTAGAGGTGGAGAGGTGAACAGAATTGGAAGAAACACGAATCATTTCATGTATGTTTTCCTCTCCTTTTAGAACTTACTGACTGAATATCTACTTGGAAAGTAGTATCACTGAAGAAGTTTCCTAAGATTGTGAATATTATTGTCTCATTTTTAATTGACTTTCTTTTGTTTAAAAAAAAAAAGTGGAACTGAGCCCATCAATGGTAATTGAGCTTTAAGAGACCTTTGTGTTAATCTGCGTGGGCTCACAAAGTGGGGGAATACAAACAATGCCAAATGATTGAAAATGGACTACTTTTTTTTTTTTTTCTTCAAATAGTATCTTAATTTTGTTTCTTACATCTGCCACCTCTAAGACTGTTTTCTGTATTGGAATCCTTGTCGATAGTATAACTGCAGGTACATTAAGTTTTGCAAAAGGCTTGCAGGCGCTCTTGTGAATCCACAGCAATCTCATCAGCTGGGGACCTGTCTTCATTTCTTAAATTTTGAACCACATGTACAGCAGCATGTTGCCTTCCTTATTCAAACTCTGTCCAGTCTGCAGCAGCTAGTGCAAGTGTCTGAGAAAGTATCTTCCATCACCACCCCTCCCACTCATGTATGCTACAGGTACTGCCTCACTTATTTTGCGTTGGTAGGACCATGAACATTTGTTCCGTTGTCTTTTCACAGCTCTGAGAATCCTTATGTTCATAGTGCTGACACTATGGAGACAAATGATTTTCCTGTACTGGTGAAGCAACAGGCTGCTCCTCCTCCTTTTCTTGTCCGTGAACTGAGCTTTGGTGTTTGTGTTAAGGTGACTAGTCAGAAGTGACAGAATTCATTTTAGAAGCGGGGTGGGCTATGATTGTCAGAGCTCTCCTGCATCAAGACTACCTGAAGACTCAATTTTCTGTAATTGATTAGCATCTCACTCCCATAATAGAAGTCTTTCACTACTTACACTTACACCTGTGCCCTGTGGTCTGGCAGTGACATGTTTCACAACGGCACCTACAACCTTGTTTACGTACTGTGTGCAGTATACAAGTCACTCCCTTGTTCCTCAAGCAACTGCTGATGTTTCAGGCCAGGCTCTTTCCACAGTGGTAGATTTGTGTAGAGGGATGCCAGTGCTTCAGACTTTGCACCCCAATAATTTTTTTGTGACTGCCTCTTGCTTTGTTTGGTGAGCACGGAGTTGTGATTTTCAGCTCAGAATCTTAATATGCTGAGAAGCTGAAGTCCTAAATGGGAATTAAGAGTTTAAATGTTTAATGAATCCAATTTTTACAGAGCAACATTTTTACAGAGCCTGTAAGATTACTCATGAACAAATATCATTACCTTTATAAAGGTATTGTAAAAAGTTGATATTAGTGTATAACATGCAATCTTTTTTTATTTCTTGTTTTAGTATTTTTATATTCAATTTTACTTGAAATTGCCATTGAAGTTAGTGTAAGACAGGCTTAATACTGTTCCTTCTTTTTGTATTTGATAACCATATGGTGTGAACATCAAGACGTTCTCATTTAAATAATAGGTATGTACATAGTGATTAGTTTACATCCTTTCAAGAAGTAAATAACAAGCTAGTTTCAGATATTTTGAGAGAAGTCATGAATATTTCCTGTTGGGTGAATTGTTTATTTATTAAAAGATAGCTTTTCCTTCCTCTCCATGTGACTAGAACATATAAATCATTGAACATTTTAAAAGCATTTTGTATTACAAATTCAACTGGAAATATTTTGCTATTGGGGAATAACTGTAACAGGGTTTTCTGGAAGCTGATCCTGGGAGAGGTGTTTGGTATCTTGGCAAAGAGGAACCTAAGCACAAATGCAATACTGTCTCCTGCTGGTAGGAGTATTTTGTCTACTACCTCTGATTTTGGGATGGTTTTGAGTTTGGTTCTTATAGATATTTATGTACCATTCTTTTCTTCCCCTTTTCTTCTCTTTTCTCTTCCTTTCTTCTGTTTTATTTTTATTTTTTTTCCCAAAATCACAGAATGGTTGAGGTTGGGAGGGACCTCTGGAGATCAAGTGGTCCAACTCTTGCTGCTCAAGCAGGGACACGTAGAACAAGCTGCCCATGCAGTTTTTGAATATCTTTATGGTGGGAGTTTCGAGATAATCAACAAATACGCACATGGGATTTGTACATACTTCTGTGCTTTACTTCTTTTGACTCCCGGAGTTACTTCCATCCCCATGAGCAATTTTCACACCGTCCCATGGGGTGAAGAACTAACAAAGTATCCATGTAGTGATACAGGAGTAGATGGATTCCCTAAAAGTACTTATTTTTCTTAAGTAATAGCAAAAGCAATTTTCGGTTGTTACTTTTTTTTTTTTTTTTTTAGCGTCTTTTGCTCAAAGCACTAGGGAGAGAAGATATGAAAGATTGATGCCTGTTTTTGTTAGTCAGACCAAGGCAAATGTGCTTTTCTTGTTTGTTTGCTTTCCAGGTTTGATTTGCAGGGCATCTGGGAACTGTGTTAATATCTAAAATGCTAGGTTGGCCTTAGAAGCCCTGCTTCTCCTACTTCCTGGAAATACCAGTTGATTTCCCTGCAGTTAGCTCTTTCATTGTGATTCAGTTGGTACCAGTCCTGCTCAATTTTTATTGTGTCTGAATGTTAAAGTCATGAAACTAACTAAAAACATTCAGGCTGGATATAAGAAAAAAAAAAAATCTATACTCTGAGGGGGGTCAAACACTGGAACAGGCTTCCTAGAGAGGTGGTTGACGCCCCATGCCTGTTAGTGTTCAAGACATTTGGCAATGCCCTCAATAATATGCTTTAACTTCTGGTTGATCCTGAAGTGGACAGGGAGTTGGACTAGATGATCTTTTGAAGGTCCCTTCCAGCTGAACTACTCTATTCTATAAAATAAAAATAAATCATGCTTCCATCCAGTGAGGTTAGTGCAACTGAGATTAAAACTCAGTACCAGAGTATGTTTTCAGTGACTGAAGTAATGGTCAGAATTCAACATGAAAATGTGTATTTAATGGAATCTGTATGAACTTTTAAAAATAGTCTTAAATTGCTGTCATTGTTTTAGCTTGCATAGAATATAGTGTTTATGACATTTATTTGCCATTACGCCAAACCGTCTATATTTTTTCTTATTCACTTGCGAACAGACACTGAGGTGTATTGTATTGCTTTGGGTCCTTATGGAAAATATGATTGTTATATACATGTTTTTTTAAGAATGAGTGGGCAAGCAGTGTGTGACTGTGGCACACTAAGTGGGGCACAGCCTGGGGTTGAGCTCATGGGGCTCTAACCTTGCTTCATGGCACTGAGATGTGTTGATCTTCCACTGTCTTTTGACTGTTTTGACCATAATCTTTTGCCACAGGCAGTATGTAACACATGGGAGTCTGTTGTCATCTGTTCTTATGCCCTGAGGCACTAACTTAAATGTATCTACCATGAAACAGGATGATGGAGCTTGTGTGCTGTTACATGAAAATAATCTCGTAATAGTGCAAATATAAAATGTACCACCTGTAATATAGTTTGTGTATTTCTGTAGTAGGTAGCATAAGATAGGCAATGACTCAAGAGATTTTTGATTTTTGAATATTTTTCTTCATTAAATAATAAAAAGCTCAAATGTAATGCTCTGTTCAACTTTGGCTCTGTTAGAATTCCTTACCTGGCCTGGGGAAAAAGAGTATGGATAGAGGAGAAAATCGTATTTGATGCAGTTACAATAACAGACCTTTACAGTTTCCTAAAAGCAATCTGAGTTCTCGATAATGAAAGTGGTGAGAATTGTTTTAGGAGGCAGAAATTTACATACATTTCCTTCCCTGTGAATTAATGGTAGTACAGATGCTCACTAAATTGTGTGATGTCCACTTAAATTGTCCATGTGAAAACTTTAAACCAGCAGGAAATTTTAAAATAAATGCTGATCATACTACTATCTGCGTAAAACATCTGGTCCACAAATATGTTACCTTCTAAAAGTTTTGACTTTACTTTAAAAACATCACCTTCCACAGCAGCTAAACTCCAGTCATGGGAAGCTCTCAGCAGCAAGAACATCCTGTGTATGATGTGATTTTTGCATGGAAGCAAAAGGAGGAAGGAAGTAAGACATTTTTTTGTAAACAAGTATCACATAGATGTAACGTGCACATTTGTATTTCAGGTAAACAAGGTGCCTTTGCTGAAACTCTTCTGGATCAGGAATGTATAAATCCTGTGAGTTACTCAAGCCAGTTAGAAGACTCTGGATGTGATGTGTCTAATGACTGCGCATTCGATTCTTTAGGCACTGTTTCTGATTTTCACCAATCTGAGCATAATATTGACGCATCTAAAAGTTGGTTGGAAATAGTTCCCCCATTGAATCTTTGCTGTGCTAGCAAGGATGAATCGCTGACTGCTCCAGTACAGTTTTTTCAACATCTGCTTGAAATAAGAAAACTGTCAGAAGGAGGAATTCTGCAAGCAGACTTTACGGAGCTTGAGAATGATTCTTTTACCATATGCAATTCAGTGTCTCAGTTGCTTGATGGACTGACTGCTTTTTACAACAGTCCTAAATTTCCTGTTTCAAATGTTCTTACTGAGGCAGTTTGTGTTTTGATCAGATTAATAACTGATACTAAATTATCTAATCATGTTCTGAAGAAATGTTTCAAGAAGCTGGAAGAATTTAAGAAAAATCTAATTCAGATTATTTTAAGAAACAGCAGTGTCAATAGGGTAAGTTTAAAACATCTTCCATCTTTTATGTACCATTTCAGTATAATGTAATACTGTTCTGCTTTTATGCTTTTTAAAATATTGTCTTATTGGGTTCTGAAAGGTACTTCTTACAAATTATTCTTGTAGTTGTTCTTTTTTTGTGTGTGTGTGATATGGCCGATGAATGCATTTGAATAATTCTTGCTCATGCATGCAATTTCTTCTAGTCTACTCCTGAGTACAGGACTTTTTAAGAACTGTTAAGAAGGCAGATTAAGACAAATTTAGAGAAGGTATGAGAGAAAAATGTTCTGTCTTTCTTGCTACATGAGGATGTAATGTAGATATTCAGAAAGTAATGATTATAATTCTTAAAATTTTTTAGTACACCTAGATTACATATGTTGGTTTGCTTCAGATCATCTCTGTCACTCGGTAGATATTTAAAAATTTGTATTTTAAAAATAAAGCAGAAAATGAGTAAAGAAGAGAGGAGTGGTATGTCCCTGGCATACCCAGCAAGTAGGACCAAGTTGTATTTTGTGTGTATTCATCACTTTGCTTTGTTCATAGAATCACAGAATGGTTTGAGTTTGATGGGACCTTAAAAACCATCTAATTCCACCCCCCCACCATGGGCAGGGACACCTCCCACTGGATAAGATTGCTCAGTGGTTGTTCTATGCATCATCTTGTTGGTATCCACATCCAGTCGAAATATCTCTAATCTCTCTTCACAGAACTTCCCATAAGTAATTAATTTCATTGTCTGTCTTAGGTTTTTGGAGTTTCGGTCCATCTTTTAGAGTAATTTGAAGTAGACATGGTGGTGGAATTTTTAGTTTGAGTCTCTGATACCGCAGTGCAGTGTCTGCACGTACGTAACTACACTCACATAACAGTACATGAGGATTGTATACATATAATCCATGGAGCCTGTGGAATGCTGCCTGTTTGTTAGGTGCCTGTTCTAGGATGAGCTTTCAAGTTGTTTTGAGCAAAATGGGAACTTAGACATTTGCTATGCCTGTAGACACAAGTATGTATTGGTCTTAATTTAGAATGAATCCCACTCACTGTGTGTTAAGTATTCCCATCGGAATGTAAACGTAAAAAATAAATAAATTTAAGGGGTTGGAGGGGACAAGGATGTCCCTGGATTTTGTTAGAGGTAGGGAAACTAAAGTATTCAGAAGGAAACCATTAATAAATACAGAAGCTTTTCCAGCACTAGAGCCTTGTGTCTCCCATAGGAGGGTGCTTTATATTTTGGTATTGCCATAGTGTGATACTTATTTTTTTCTTAGAACTGTCCCTGAATGTGAGCATACAGCATGTTTGTGTGATATGAATAAAGGAGTCGTGCAGGTGTGACTGCTGTTATTTTTTGTGTGATCACAGGATAGACAACAAAGAAAACTTGAGTAGATATTCAATGAGGACTTCTTCACAGCTGGTGATCTCCATTGTTTCCACCTGTTCCCTTCCTCTACTCACACTGGAATTTTATAAATAATATAAAGTAATGCTAATTGTAGGAGCTAAGAGGCTATCCGGAGAGGGATTACTGGTAGATTGGAGTAATCTAGGGAGAGGATGGAAGGAAAAGAGAAGTGAGAGATGTTGCAGCTTAAATGCGAGAAAATATCCTCAAAGATATTTCAAGTTTGCAGAGGGCTTTTAGAAATCATTCAGGAAGCGTGGAGTACGTCCACATAATTTGCAAGTGCCGTCTTTTCTCTGAATGACTTTACTGAAGCAGATGGCTTTTTATGAGATGCTTTGTATCTTGCTTCTACCACGGTATTGACTGAGCAGTCATTCATACCAGCAGCTAATGCTTCAATCAAACAGCTTTAAGAATTTAAAAATTGGAAAAAACAAACAAACAAACAAAAAAAAAAAAAACAAAAAACAACTGTTAAGGGTTAATCCTGGTAGTTTCCAGATTTCTAGGGAAAAGGGAAAGTGTGTGTGGTAAATACAGTGTTTATAAAGATTTATTGAAAAAAATAACTATTTTTCCCACAGGCTTGGTTTTCTTAAACTGGGGTGAAAATGGAGATAAATATGTAGAATTCCAAATTAGTGGAAACTGTGCGACTAATTTTTCATGTGCTATGTAGCAGATATCTCCCACAGACACTTTATGCTTCAGTTCTAATCATCACTGTTTACTCAAGTGGTGATTGAAATATCAAGATTATAGGTTTAAAATAAAATTGCCATTAATTATAAGGCTGTCATCTGAAAAGAGTGGCAAACTATGAATTTTGGTTCTAGGAGGATGCTTAAATTCCTGCAGTATAAAAACATTAGGAACTTTGTTGAATCTAACCCTACTAACTGTCAAAAAGCATTTGTATAGCCAGCCACCAGTGCAGCTATAGCATTTGACACTAGTTTCCTTTTGCCATCCTCACCTATAAAACTGTCAGGATCTGTCGAGGAGGACAAAGGGCTGTGAGAAACACCTTCAAAAAGTGAACAAAGAACAAAATGGTTACACTGAATGCCTCATCTTCAAAAGCAATCCCAGCATTTTGCAGAGCAAATTAAATAACTTTAAAAACCTTTGAGAATTGGAGAAGAGATAATTATCTCTACATTAGATGTAAAGAAAGAAAAACAGCAGTAGAATTACTTGCTGTAACTGCTGAGTCCCATTGTTTGAGATGTTTCTAATTATAAAGCACTGGAAGTACTGTAGGAACCAGAAAGACATTTACTGAGAGCTTCTCTGCCTGGATTCTGTTACCTAAAACTGTGCACTTTGGATAGAATTTTTGACCTGAAACTCCAAATTGACATGAGTAGCAAATATATATATATATATATAAAAGATATATATATATAAAAGATATATATATATAAAAGATATATATATATATATATATATCTTTTAAGATAGAGAGGTAGAATAAAAATAAGTATTACTTAAAATATAAAACTATTTAAAATCAAAGAACTACAAATAAAAAACACCTTTTGATTCTTCCTCATTTATTTTTCTCTTCTCCCACCATATTTGAAGAGCAGCTCAAAAGTCTGCACGCAGCTGGCAAACAATCTTTTGGAAGGATCCTTCTGGAAGTATCTAGAAGGGGTCTTAAGTCACTGCTGCTAAGGGCAAACCATGAATGCACTGAAGATAAATCCATCTGCTAGAAGACCTGTCTCTGCACCTTCTGCTGGAGTGATCTTGAAGCCCTGCTTTCTGACACATAAAAGCTTGTGAGGATCGCATGTGCAATTCTGGTACAGATGGGCTCTCATGTTGCAAAATCTGTGATAGTCACTACTATCTTCAGAGCAAGCACTTTGCTTGTTACCAGTTTTTGAATCCTCGACACTGAGACTCTTGGAGGTTCATAAGGGTCTGTTGCTGTTGGTGCGTTACTCTCGATGTGCAAATTGTTCATTCAGGTTAAGAGTCATTACATTGTCAGTAGAACCACTATCATGCTTGTACAGGTTCTTTCAAATCCTGCTTTGAAGCAAAGAGAGAAATTCATTCCTGTTACACGAAACCTCTGTGTGACTGGGTTCAGTTTCTGGAGCCACCCACTCTGCTTTTCAAACGGGCTGTTCTCTGGCACCTGGCAAAGCAACTATCAGTGGTTTAAATGCACACTAGTTTACATGCATCTTGACAGAAGTTCAGTTCAGTTGTTGTGTACTTCTAGGTGCAGCTGATAGTGTGATTTGGAGTGTAGCTAATGCGTAGAATGGTTTGGGTTGGAAGGGACCTTAAAGGTCATCCAGTTCCAACCCCCCTGCCATGTGCAGGGATGCCGCCCACTAGATCAGATTGCCCAGGGCCTCATCCGCCCTGGTCCTGAACAGCTCAAGGGATGGGGCATCCACAACTCTGGGCAATTTTGTACGAGAAGACTGGCTTTCACTATGGGTTTGTCACGGAGACCTGTGTCTGTCTGTTGGACCTCTTGTTTTAGGGAGGGAATCAAAACACTGAAATAGAAGGCAATGCTACAGTGCTTTAAGGATTATAGACTAAAGCTGAGCCATGTAGCTCAGGCAATACTGCTCTCCTGTGCCTGGTTTCTGTTCAACAAATACCTCATCCACCTGTCCCCCCGTTCTTCTAATTATGTTCAAACATGTCTTGTCCAGAAGGAAAAGAGCCTGTTTCAGTGAACCACAATTGCTTTCTTCTTATTTGCTGTATTTAACACATCAATACTGACTTCAGAACATGATGCCAAGACTCACAAATTGCCTGCACCATTTAACAAAACAAAAGACATTGTTCTATTTCCTTTCTTCCTTTTTTCTTTTTTTTTTTTTCTCACTTGCACCTAGGAAGTTGGCTATCCTGCCTGTAGGGTAGTTGTTCTGAGTTGTTTTGAAGTTTTTTTGTGTTAAGAATATCTAAACTGATGCTGAGACAGGAACAATTTCTAGAAAGTTTATCCTGTTTGGGACTTCACTGCCTTCACTGCCCGGTTTAATTTTCTCTGTTCCATCTTAAAGTCTTCATGAACAATTTAGCTAAAAACTCAAATATTACTAATGGCACATTTAGTAGAAACACAAATGCAAGAATTCCTGTTAGTAGCTTAATGTTTTTTATGAGAAAGGAGTCACAAACCTTGATGAAAATGTCAAGTTGAAGTATAGTACGGTGAAAAGCAGAAGAAGGGATTTGTATGAAACTTATTGGCAATTATGTTATGAAATATATGGAAGTGTGTTTGTGCATTTGAAAAAGTACAAATTAACCAGAACCAGGGTTTCAAATCTTTTCTTCTCTAGGATACATCTTGTGTGATTCATTAATGACTGAAATTGCCCAGAAGAGAGTAATCTTAGATTTACTCTGATGGTTTTAATGCATGCAGCAGTGTTCCAACTAGCTGTGGCTGACAGCAAGTTCCCCCAGACATGTACGGTTTGCAGCGTGTTTTGTCAGCAACTGCCAGGACAATACTTGAGTCAACAGTTTACAAGAGCCTTGCCTGCTCAGGGACAAATAATATTTAAAAATAGTTACTCCTGTCACCAGTGGCTCTCAAGTAAAAAAGACTAGTGAGCTTCAATTTTCTGAAATTAATTGAGTTCAAAGGGGAATTTCATGGCTCTTGAGACACGGTGCGTTTTGGTTGGCCAAAGAATTTTGCGTACGTAGTGGAACAGCAGTTCATTCGTATGAATATTAAAATGTGTTGCCAGGATTTTATGGTCTAGTAAAAGTCAATGTTTGAATCCCGTGATTGTTGGATTAAATTTTCTCAGCAATCTGTTGTCCTGTGTGGAGTGCTATTTAAGTCAAATGGTAATCAGAATCTATTGTCTTGTAAATCACTACAGTCTAAAGCAATCACCAAATTGACTGACTCTCATTTGCTTCAGTGAAGTGGATCATAGGAATAACTAGTCAGAAATGAAGTAAATAAAATTTTGTCTGCCTCTGAGACTTCTGTCCACCTTCCCTCCTCAGCCATCCTTAGTTGATGTACATCATGAGCTAAAGCGACAATTACTGAAGATTTACAGGATGAAGTTAGCTGGATTTTTATTTCTACTGTTAGGGAAAAAATATATTTTGTTTTGTTGGTTTCCAACCCTGTAACAATGGTTTCCTGATGTACATTTACATTGGGTTTTTGATAGTAGTCTTTGCTTAAAGTGTTAATAACAAGGACCTTAGAGTTTCTCTGTTCTTTTGCCTGTTTACTAATGAATTTAGTGAAGATCTCATTGCTTAAATTTGTCAAGCTTCTGTAGGAAATAGTTTTGTGTGCCCAGATAGAGGGTGTGTGTTTGTGTTATGGTGATAGGATAGAAATGAAAAATAACCTCTGTAGAGCCTGTTCGCTACAGCTGGTTGCAAAGACAACCCTTGCATAACTTTTCAGTGCTCAACGTCTGCATGCAATCCACAACCCTAAACAAGCTATCTGTTATCTCTCTTCAAGGCATGCTGGATACTTGGCACTTTTAAGTGGTATTCCAAGTTGCTTGCTTATTGTGGGGAAGGAGAAGGAAGGAAACTGATGGATCAAGAAGTAAACATCTGAAATCCATTTTCATTTCCAGGGACTGCCTGTGAGTCATAGTCACTTAAATGAGATTTCGATTTGCATCACTAAAATTCCTTGAGGATGACCAGCACGCTCTTCAGCATTAAAAACCTAAAAACTTTAAAATACCTGTCTTAAGTAATTTATCCAGTGACTTTTTCTAAGCGGTCATGAGATTAAAAATTTGAATCCATAACTCTTCTGCTCTGGCTGAGCCCACGCTTGTTGCTCAGTGTATTCTGCATCCCTTAACATGGGCTAGGTGCTCAGCATCCTCAGGCAGATAGCGGTTCTGCCTGCTTCTGCCTCCTTGCAGGCTTCTGACCAGCACTAGTTCAGAAGGGAGAATCAAGAGAAGTATTAATTTGAATCTCACAGGCAGGACTGTGAGACTTTGCATTAGAGCTACTTCTTAATAATCAGTAGAATATTTGCACTAGGTCTTAAAGAAAATAGAGAGCAGCAGCAGCAAACAGTCTCAGAGCAGGAGCTCTTGTGAATGTCGTTTGATTGGGGCTGATGCTATTCCTGTTAACAGTGTTTACTAGTCCCAGACTCTTGGATGATTTAGGTATCTAGATGATTGCTTCCTGAACCCCAAGGAGGTGCAGACATTCAAATATTGACCTCTGCCAATGTAGCGTTCCTTAAAGTAAATTTACCGGGGAAAACTCAGGTGCCAGCAGGATCCCAAGTGTCTTAAGTAGTTAGCTGGATTTCTTTGTAGATCAATTGGTTGTATTCAGTCTTCAGATGAACTGATGGCTTGTGTGTTTGTGTGCCCTGACAGAAGATATATTTTCTGTAGAGGTGATTGGGCTGAGGTGCTGTAAGCAAGATGCTTGGTTATAATATCATCTTGAAGTAGAAGCAGAATTAAATTTAACTCTGATTTACAGCCCACAATTCTTTTAAGGCTATCCAGTTCACACTTTAGTTTTGTAGTGCTTTGTTTTGTTTGCCTTAAAAAACAAACAAAACAACAAGAATAAAAGCACACATCCACAACAGCATCTCATATTTATTTTATCTGATCACTGAGGTGAGTTTTACTTTATATGCATTATCTAACTCAAGAATATAAGGCATTCAAAATGGGAAAGACAAGATAAATCTTTATCCCATTAAACTGGAGGGGGAAAAATTGTAATTATAAGTTTAGAATAAAAGACTTGGAGACAGTGTTATTGTGAATGTAGGATTTCTAATATAGCATGCTCTATAATCGAGAGTGAAAGTTAAAAGGAAGTTATCTGGTAGCAGTTTATCTCAATAGCATACAAAGCTGTAGAGCAAAGTTAAAAGAATAATTAAAGATTTAGAGATAAAAGATATAAAATGCAATGCAAGTTTACCGGAGTTGAGTTGTGGCAGAACAACCTAAGAGCATCCTTTGTAAAATAAACTGGGTTTGCAGATGGTAATTTTGTAGTTTCTATCTGTTCTGTTCTGTTCAATAAAGGATTTGTTATGTAGCTCATGCTAGAAAATAGTAATGAAACTGAAAAAGGTGTTCTTTACTGCATTAATCTTTTGGAACTGGATGAGAAGCAGCAGCAAGTTATGCTGTGTACTGCTTATCCTTGACAGGAGCGGGAGAGGAGCGGGAGAAAGGTTTGCTTATGTCAGTCAGTCAGAGGACATACTAATATTGGTGGCTAGTCCTGGCTCTGCATGTCTAGCATGAGTCTGTCCTTACCTTACTTCAGCAGTAACAGCCATCCGCTCTGCAGGGAAGGAAAAGAAAAAACCCTAGTATGTAGTCTGGAAAATTTGCTTTTGCCAGAGTGGTGTGAACAAGCAGTAAGGGGGAGTAATAGGGAGGTAGCTGCAAGTCTGTCCTTCACAGCAATTGCTGCGCTCTCTCTGTTCTCTCTCTCCTTGCTGATGTGGCGGCAGCAGCTGGATTGACGTAGTTTAGGCTGCGGACAGGAGCAGGCAGATGCACTAATCACTGCCTTATTCCTTAGGGAACTGGCATTGGGATGACTGAAGCATTTATGGATCCAGAGGGATCATGCTGATCAGTGCATCAGAGTGACTGTTAGGCAACCTTGAAGAAATAACACTAAGAAAGATGTGTTCAATCCATGGGTGGAAAAAATTGCACCTTCATACTTCCAGTCTGGCATACGAGTCTCATGGCCAGCAAAGAAAAGTGGGAAGAGTTCGTGTAGCACTCTTCCTTGGAGGTCTTCACTCCCCACACCACAAACCCAACACACCTGCACTGGAGCTAGTAGGTTGCATGTTTCTTTCAGTGAGTACCATGTTATACACTGCAGGCATTTGGGGCTTTTCTGGCATCATCCACTGAAGTGTTCTGGTTCTCTGGACACCTCATGGGCTAACAGCAGTTTGTTGCTTTCTCTATCGCCATCCTCTGCACTGCATGTGGGTGCTGTACTGCAATCATTCTTTCCCAGAATCTGAAATACCTTGGTTTTGTTTTCTTCTTTTTTTTTTTTTTTTTTTTTTTTTTTTAAGGCATCTTTTTCACATTTTCTTTGATTTTGTAAACATTTGTGGTGCAGTCAGACGTGGTGCAAATAGTCCCAGCTCTGTCCATCAGAATGTTTTTCAGCCAAAGCTCTTCAAAACAGTACTGAAATACTGCAGAGTAGAAAGAAACCTGCTGCAAGGAAGGTAGCTGGTAGTCCTAGTAGAGAAAATAAGGTTTAGAAGAGCAGAAAGAAGCCTGAACAAGATTATGAAGGGGTAAGGGCAGAGCAGGGGCCTGAGATGAGGTTTACAGAGCCAAGAATTGGAGTAGCATCTAACAAATTCCTCAGACTTGAAATAGGATAAATACTGCAGCATAAGCAGGAGAAGAGAGATAAATAACAACCATCAAATTAACAAATGAAGCAACGTGACAGTAAGATAAGAAAAGGGATATTAATGCTCTCTGTATATAAGTGAACATTTTTGATTGACGTTGGTGACTTAGTGGAAGTTGGGTGGACTAAATGGGCAAAGCGCAAGCATGACGTGATTCACAGGCAGAAACACCACTTATTTTTAATACCTCATAGTTTGAGGGTACCTGTTTAATTATTTGCCTTTGTCCCCTGTTGCCAAATATACCAGTTGCTAGGGGAAAAGAGCAGTTAATTGGCATGGAAATTTTAAACTGGTGAAAAAGAAACTAAGGTTCAATTCTCATAGTCACAGGGTGTACTGAATCATGCAACTCATGAAGGAATTACTTTGTTTGTATAAGAATTAGTAATTTTAAAACTCACATGTTTTGGAAAACCATTATTAAAGGAAAGTCTAATGTTCGGGTAAATGAAATCTAAACAAATAATTCATATACAAAGATTTGTATCCTGGTTTCCTGCAGAAACAAGGCTTTTAAGAGTGTGCTGTTTGTCTTGCTGCTCAGCCTTTTCCAAACTAATAGCTTTTGAAAATGATAGCCAGTTTGAAATTATGTGGAAGGAGAAGTGGAAGGTCAAAAATACCTTCCAGTAGGTTTTAAAATTGATGGCTGGTTGGAGGCGAAACTGTATTAGTATGCTTGAGGCAAGCAGAACGCTGACGTTATATATTCATTTTGGCGACAGGCAGATGGACAGTTCACACGTCCTTCCCAGCCACGGGCACGGCTTTGCTGTCTCTTGTTCCGCATCATCAGGAACATGGGAAGAGGACAGAAAGTGGGGTGTGGGATGAGGGCTAGGGGCAAATGCTGAAGCTCCCAAACACTGTACCAGGCACAATTCTTTTCTTGTGTCTAGTATGTTTTTTCACAATTTAATTTTCTGATTTCTTTTAACTGGGAATCCCTGAACAGCATAAGTTTTATTTCATCTGTACCATTAAGCAAGCTCAAGGGATTAAAAGATTTCTGTTCCTTTTCTAACATTTGGCTGATAGACTTGAGAGCTGAAGATATGCTTTATTTTTAATGAAACTGCATAGTGTTTGAACTATTATCGGTCTGAATGTTTCCAGAACTTAATTAGAAATATATGAGTGTCACTCTGAAAGACAGGCTTGTTTTTCTTCTCCGCTTACAGATTTATTGCTTGTATGTTATAAAGTCTGTGTGCATTTAATACATACAGCCTGTGAGGGTTATTTCAACCCTAATTCTTTGTCATTTTATTTTCATAAAATACACTAAGAGATGCGCCATAATGCAACATTAAATCCATACTCTTTAATAAATTACTTAGCAGGTGGGATTTTTCAGTCATTGATACCCATATCTCATGTTTCCTAAGTCTATCGTTACAAAATCTCTATGTCCCTCGCTTAGTGGAGGCTCGTGCTTTAAATTGGAAGATTTCCTGTGATCCATTCCTACAAAATTCTGACTAGAAAATGGTAATGCTTGACAAAATAGAAAGAATAGTGTTTTTTTAAAGATCATTTAGGCAAATTTCAGTTGCCAGTGTTAATTACTACAAAAATAATAAATATTTGTTTCTCCATCTGTCTAAAAAATCTTGAAACCACATAGAAGAGAGACTAAAAAAGAACAATCATAATTATATACCTACTTTGCGTGTGTTCTTTGGGAAGAGTAGCACTGAAAAATTACTTTATTGCACCTAAAGCAGATTGTATTCCTGTCTAATTTCTGGCTCTGAATCATGGCTGAATTAGTGAGTTTTGCCTGTTTGAGAAGCATGTAATACTGACTGATATCTAATGAAGTCTCATTAGTTTGTAAAGTTGTTAAATACATTATATACAAGCGTTATTTGTTTCATCCTAACAGAAGACTTGTTCATGCTCCTTATATAGTAGAGCTCAATGTAGGGTAGAACTATCTGTGATAAGAAGTAAGCAAAATTTTATTAGTATGCACAGAAAATTAGTAATAATTGTTTAACATTAGCTCAAGATAGAGTGAATTAAGCTGTTTTTAATGTAATCTGTTCAAAAGGCATCTGCAGAATTGTCACGTACTAATGTCCTCTGCCTTGCTACCAGAAAAAAAATATATATTTTTTTTCTTTGAATGCTCATGAATGTTACTTGCTATCTCGAGTTACTAAGGGTAGAGCAGTGTCTTCAGAGCACATTTCATCTTTTTAATTCTTTTACTTGGCACCATTTTGTATTTTTTTTGTTGTTCTTTTAGCGATGGCTTTTATTGTTGATAGAACTCTTGAGAGTTCCAGAATATAATAGGTAAGTTATACTTACCAAGACAATAGTGAACTAATATGCTAAAATGCATAGGAGTAGATTTCCATAGGCTTAAGTATCTAATTGTAAATTTACATTTGAGTTAAAACTGATGCTTATTTTACTTCTACTTAAGAATATGAAGGTATGCATGGATTTTTTTTTTTTGTGTGTGTGTTAGCCTCTTGTACTCAAGCCATTGCATTGCAACTGCAGGACAGAAAGGATTGTGGAAGGCTGCTTTATATTCTGCAATCTGTCCACTGTAGTGGATCCCAGGAATATCCAGACCAATTGTCTCCTCTTTAGTGGAATGGCACAAGAGGCTAGGAAAGAGGTGGCACAGGAGCAGCAAAGTGGCACTCTGTACGGGACACATACAAAAGATTTTCTGTTCATTTTTGTTGCATGCTGAAGTCAAACATTTCTGGAGCATATTATTTTGGACAGAAGACAATTGCGAGGGGAAGGGAAGGACAGTAATGCTAGAATACAAATAGGCTGCCAACTAGAGCATTTGAATGAGTATTGATTCTCTTTGCTTATTGCAGATACTTTAATCTGAGTTCAGTGCTGTGACTTGAGACAGCATAAGTTTGAACAGAAATCTCTCACATCTGTTTCTCAACAAAGAGAAATTCAGGGATCTCTTACTCTTTCAGACTTTGGAAAGAAACACTGTTCTGGATTTTTGTCTAGTTCTCTTGCTTGCCAAAGGCAAGTTAGTGAGTATACTCAATGGTATGTCCTAAAATATGTATCCATCTTAATTTATAAAGTGAAATGAGTAAAAATGAATAGCAACCAAAATGAGAAATGTGCTATTCTTTTAGCATTGTTTAAACCTCTGAGTAATGACTTCAAGCAGTCTTGCCCTTTTGGCACACATATACTGTCAAGAAGGCATAACTATCCAGTTGTTGCAAACTTTGTTTCTGCTATACAATTTTAGTAGATAGTAGGGAAGATCTTCCAAAACTGTAAACATCTGGATTATTTTTATCAAGAAGAATCATTGTTTTATTTGGAAGGGTATATGTTTCCAATATACGAAGGTCTGATTTAATTCATATATCCTCATTGCACATGTAGGTGTGTGTGTTGTGCTATCCTTTCACAAGATTTTAATTGTTCAGAACCCTATTTTTGTCTTACCTTCATTCATGTTTCATCTTTGTAGAATCTTTGGTGTAATCAACTGTGAATCATTTTAATCTCTCAGATTTTCAAAGCTACACATACACCATTTCTGAATTTTCTTTAATAACAGGAGTTTATAGTGTATCTGTGTCAGCAAGCAGATTTGATGCTGATAGTAAGAGTTGTCTGTCTTTTCTAGTTTTCTTGTATTTGTTTTGGGATTACATGCTACAGTGAGGTGATTAATGGCAAAGATTCATTAAGGTTTAATCATTATGATTATGAATAGGAGATTGTCTCATAATGGTCGAATGATAGCCAGGCTGATCAAAGTCATCAGTTGTAATAAGCTAGTAAATAGGCATTGCATCAACTAGCACTTTGACCATCTTGACAGCAACTGTAAATGTGAAGCTACAAAATTAATTACATTTCTACAGAAAAAGAAGGAAAGAGATGAGAGGAGGAAGAACCTGCATTTGTCAAGCAGGGTGTATCCACGTGATCTGTAGTCATGGAGAAATTAAGACAGAGTGATTATATATTACTGTTTTCCTTGGGTATGTATACTTCCAGTAGAATTGAAAGCTAAATAACTTCCAAGATGTATTTCTGAGATCTCTACCTGTACAAATAGCGCATACTCTTGAAAAGCTGACATGTAAACTACAAGGTCCTTGAGGTTGCAGCCCTATGGAGAAGGGATCTTGAACGACAGGATAATTGGGAACCAGAACAAGTTTCATAGTGGAATGAATAGTCTCAGCTCCCAAAGCTGGTGGGATATAGTCAAAAGATCTGCAGCATAAGTGTTCTTGAAGTTATTGAGCCAGTGTTGTGGGTGTTTCTCTGCTTCCATAAGCTTAAAGAAATCAAGTGTATTGTTTAGGACTCAAACAAAATAGCCACCTAAGTGTCCAGCAAAGTAAGTTTCATTAAAGTTATAACTCTTAGAAGCCTTAGCTAATAAATGCCAGTTAATCCATTTAAGACCTGAAAATATGTAAATTAATCTGTAAATTATGTTTTTTTGAACTGTGGAAACCTGTATGAAGTAAACAAAAGAGCACTTCATTGCGTCTTAAATGCCATCTTATCACTTCAGAAATGCAATAGATTTCATGCTCATGGAAGCATTGTTAACTATGTTTTGGTAGTAGCAGAGATTTGATAGAAACTGGTACTAGTTTCTATTAATAATAGAAATAAATACCTACCACTTGTAGGTATTGTATCAAAGCAAGGCAAAAATGTAAATATTGATTCACAAATTCAACTAAAAGGTACCCCTGGAGATTTAATTCCCTTCTCAAGCAGGTTCAGCTTGAGCAGGTTGCAGCAGGTTGTGTCCAGTCATGCATTGAATATCCTTAGGGATGGGGACTCCACAGCCTCTATGGGAAACCTGTACTGCTGTTTGATCACTCTCATGGTAAACAATTTTTTTTTATCACATTTAAATGAAAATTCTTGTGTTTCATGCCTGTTGCCTCTTGTCATTTCACTGGGTATCACTGAGAAGAGCCTGACTGCATCTTCTTTACTTCTCCACATCAGATATTTATATACATTGTTGAGACCCCACTGAGCCTTTTATTCTAAAGCTGAATAGCTGAAGCTACTCCTTGTGTTTCAGATGCTCCACTCCCAGCATCACCATCTTGGCCCTTTGTTGGCCTCACCCCAGCATGTCCGTGTCTTCTGTGCCAGGCAAAGCAGAATAGGACCCAGCATTGCAAAAGCCTTTCACCAGCAGTGAGCAGAAGGGAGGAATCACCTCCCTTGACCTGCTGGCAATGCTTCCCTTCCTGGGGACCAGGATGGTGGCCTTCTTTGTCACAAGGACACATTGCTGGCTCATTCAGCTTGTTAGTTACTAGGAGCCTCACCACTCCTCCCACTGTTTTGTTATCTTCAAATTTGCTGAGGGAGTGCTCTGTCCCATCATCCAGGTCATTCATGAAGATGTTGAGCAGTACCAGTGCCAGCATTATGCCCTGGGTGAGCAGCCTCCAGATGGACTTTGAGCCTCTGATAACAACCCCCAGGGTGGGGCAGCTTGGGTAGTTTTCCGTTGCCCTCACTATCCACTTACCTAACCCATACTTCAAAATTTTGTCAGTAGTGGTTTTGTGGGGGAGTGAGAGAGTCTTGAAAGCCCTGTACACTGTTTGACCTTCAGACAGTCATTTTATCACAGAAGACTATCAGGTTGGCTGAGCTTGAATTCTCCTTTGTAGATCCACTCTGACTACTCCTGATCACCTTCCTACCTCTTGTCTGTTTGGAAATGCTTTCCAGGAAGATTTGTCCTATGCAAATTTGTTAAATGGTGGGTTCGTTCAAAATGCAAGTATGCACCTGTCAGCCAAACAACATAGGCAGGAAACAGCGGGTGGTCTAGGTGAAGATGTGTATGAGATGGCTAGAGGAATAAACTGGATTGTTCATAAAATGCAATAGTCTGCTTTTGAGTGGCTAAGACATTGCTTTTGTTAGAGATACAAATTGGGGTCAGAGCATCCTTTTGTCAGTCAAAATCATTCATCTGCGGTGCATTAGCTGTTTCAACAGACACTGTGCAAGAGATACTGAATATTAATGCTGTAAGGGTATAGAAGTTTAGTAGTCATTTAATGTGTATTTTTTCTTTGAAAGAACTCTGGTACATTTATATATAGAAAAAATTCTAGTAGTATTTTATGAAATAACGTCTTGTTTACTGTGTAAAGTAGTGTGTTACATAAAGTAAAGCAATGGCTGTACATTTCCATTTCAAGGAACTAAGAAAATAATATATACGTTATTTTTTGATAGAAAAGAATGTGGGCAAAAAAATTGCAAATATAATTCTTGTGTAAGTTCACATCACTCTTACGGTTCGAAAGAACCACAGGCTGTGACCTTGGCTACAGCTCATTAACCAACAAATAGAAACTGACTTGTTTGAACTTGAAAATTCAGTGCACTTTCTATTAGTTATCAGGAATAAATGCTATTAAATGCTAACTCCATTGACTGGGAAATCCAGTATAGCTCTAAGCTTGCTTATGCATTTGAATTTCAAAGAATTTGTTTATCATAGAATCATAGAATATCCTGAATTGGAAGGGACCCATACAGATCATCAAGTCCAACTCCTCATTCCTTGGCCCACCTGTGACAAAAAGAAATACTATCTGTGCAGGATGGTCGCCTGCTTCCTATGGCAGCAGAATGGGCACGAGCACTGCTCATGCCAAAGAGCTGCCTCATAGGGATTTCCCACCCTTGGAGACTTGTTCATATGGCTATGCAGTGCTGAATGCAAGGTTTCTGGGCAAGGGATGTGCATTTCTCATATATGTATGTAAGACTATATATATACTTTAAAACTGCATTAACTATATATATAAACTATTAAAAAACTCGACTTTATTCTTTAAAAAAGTATAAATTCTGTTACTGTTGAAGGAAATCATTTGGGGTAAAAAAAAAAAGACACAGATCTTGAAAGCTTAAATTTACTGATATTTCTGTTTAGTTTCAGGCACTGGATGCTGTATCACACACACTGGTTTTGCTAGGAAGGAACAAGATACTAAGGAATTCTTTAATATCCTTTCTACTGTCAGAACTACGACAGTTTGCTGAGCAGCTGTTGCAAGCTTACCAGGTACTGCTGCCTTGTCTTTTGGAAAAAATCCAGGGAGTGTTTTGGGGAGTGTTTTATCTACATCTATTTCATAAAATGTAATAAGTAGTAAGTAACATTATGTTCTACTGTGTCTGGATGGGATGGAGTTAACTTCCACAGAGCATCCCATATAGTGCTGTGCTCTGCAGTTGTAGCTAGAATGGCATAGATTCTCAGCAACGTTTTGGCTATTGCTGAGCAGTGCTGGCACAGCATTTTGTTTCATGAAATGTGGTAAGTTGATGATTCTATAGAATGTGCAGGTTTAAGAACCCAGCAAAAGCTAGCATCTAACTTCAACAGCATATTTAAAAAAAAAAAAAAGTCAAATAAAAGTTGGACAAAAGTAAAATTATAAGAATGAAGAATGTATAATAAATACATAGACTGTATAGGTTTTAAGATCATGCTATGTAATCTGGAAAATACTTGCATTAGTATGAGGAGTTAGTTAAAATATTTCTCAAAAGCTGTAAATTGTGGTCTACACAGGCATACAAATTCGGTATCCAGCTGGACCCACAAAGAATTATGGCCATCTCCAGTTGTATATGAGATAGAGTAGTAGTATTTTCCTTCAGAATTAGATTTAATGCTTCGCATTATAATATTAATTTATATGATACGGAAGTTTTCAAGCACTTAAAAATGTATGTAGTTTGTTGTAATGAGCAGGAGATGAAAAGCAAAATGGAGAGGAGATAATATATTTGGCAAAACTAATTTATTACATTTTTATTTTGGAAGTATGCAGAGCTTATGTATGTGGAATGAACACAGTTTTTTTTTCCAGTAAACTTAACAGGGAAAAAGAAAGAGACTAATTAAATGTCCCTTTAAAACTTGGAGAAGACGTGTGACATCAATTGTTTTTCATATATTTTCAATATATTTGTGTGTAATGGTTTGTGTACATAATCAAATAACTTGATTATGTAGTGTCCTAGAAGGGTCAATAAAAAGAAAGCATTCAGCTTTTGATTATGTGGAAAAGAAAGTTACTGAGGTATACAGAAAATATTCACCTAGATATATCAACTCTGGTCCAGTTTAAAAAAAAAAAAAAAATAGCTGTTGCTCAAGCAGGTGTTGTTTGTGTGTTTTTTTGTTTTGTTTTTTTTCCCTGTAAGGAATAATACGTGAGTAAATTTTGACTGATGGAGAGGGAACTTGTAATTTCTAACCTTAACTCGTAACATGTTTGAACGATATTCTGAAAAGGCTTCAAAAAGACCACTTTTGAAAAAAGTAGACAGTAAACTGTGTTTTATTTTAAGTCACTAGTAGCATACCTGAGTTAATCATAGCAGACAAAAGCAAACTGGCTTTAAATAAACATAAAGACAGGGAAATGTGTAATTAGAAATGATTTTGTTGTTTTTAGTTTAAACAAGTTTCTCATTTTTAACATGATTAAATCTCACCTGTTTAATAGAAATAGTCATCCCTCCTTTCAGTACAGTTTTCACCAACAGCAGGATAGAACCCAAGCTGTTTGGTGCAAACCTTATCCTCTGTGTTCCACATTCGTGAAAAGCTTGCGTCAAACATTGGGCTTTGCTGAATTAGTTACTCTAGTAATATTTGTCCTTACCGTACCATAATTGTTTTAAATATAGCTTTTGTATTTGGTACATAAAATTTATTTCTAAAAATTTAAGTCTGACTCCTCTTTGGCTTTGCTTATTGTTCAAGGAATAATATATTTTGATTTTAATCATAAAAATGGAGATTTTAAAACTATATAACTTGAATTTCAGAAAACTAAATTAAATTGGTATCCTGTGATTTTAATCATAAAAGATTCTCTTTAACTGCACAGGTGTGATTTGGATTTTCCTATGGCAGTTCTTTTATTATGTGCAGTATAAATTGTTTATTTATGGGAAGATGGCAGAAGATTGGATTCATAAATAAATATTTTAAAAATCATAATTTAATCCTTAAATAGTTCCTATACAGCAGCTAGCATAATAAATGTTTTAAATGTCAGTTTCTCATGGATGGCTTCATACCCTTCGTTGATATGTACAATAGTTTTTCAGTTTTCCTTTTTTTTTTTTTCTTTAACCAACCTACGCAGGAAGAAATGGTGAAAGTGCTTAAAACCTGTGCCAGGAATTTTGGTAGAATCAGCACAGTGCAAAGTCTAAGAGATGTCATTTTTCTTCCTTAATAAGTTATTTTCCTATGTAACTCTTCCTTACTGTCTTTCCTACCCTTCCTCAAGAGAATCTTCATGTGAAAATTCTTCGTGTAGAGAGCTGACCTAGGTTCAGAGCTCAGGAGAATTTCTAGGGGGGCAGGAATATACACACCTTTCATCTAAAAAATAAAACAAAGATATTTTTGATCTTGTACATTTATTCTGTTTCTTCATATTTAATCTATGTGGACTGAAATTCAGTAAAATGCATTTGTTAGTTGACCTGTTTAGCCTCAGGACCAAGTCCTTTTTCAGATTAAGGCTTTTCTAACTATTGCTCTTTATCTGCCTCATTTTCATTTTAACTTGTATTTGGGCTTGCTGCAAATCTCTTCTGTTATCAAGAAGTGGTACTGAATTTCAGATTTGGTACTGGGAAGAACCTTCACAAAATGCCTCCCACTTTTAAAATGAGATGTATTATTACTATAGTGCAAAAGGAAGGGTGGAAGATTTTCTGACAAAACACTTGATGAGGTTCCCTTTCACCCTGTTTTTAAACAGCATTTTCTCTTCACCCCAAGAAATAATTTAGTTCTCTTACATTCAAGAGTTTAGAAACATATTCACGCAAGGAGACTTTCCTGCTCTGCTTCTACTTCCTCCCACAGACTGCCTTCTGCTGCTGACACATGATACACCTTTTCCCTGTCCCTTTTCCCGCAGGGTCGCGTGAGGGTAGTGAAGGCATATTGCCTTCTGATAAATGCATTTATTTATTTATATTTTCCTCATCCAGCACTGTCAGTGTTTCTTGGAAGGTTGGTCATCGTTATCAACCGAACAAAAACCCTGGCCTGGAACAGGACTTTCATATAATCTTACCAAATTTATGGTGCTTTCTTTTGTCTCCTTTTAAAACACATTGTTTTAAGTATGCATCAGGAAGGTAAGTGAACTTAGGACACTTAGGTAGTCTCCAATGTTTTACAGTAGCAGTCTGGAAATGTTCAGCCCCAGCACACTTTTCTGGGGACTGTGGAAGGTTCAAGGTGGCTGAAGGTGTAGCTACAGGAGCTTTATGCATGTATATCTGTAGGTGGCCCCTTATAAGAGTATAAAATCTTGAAAAGCTGCAGTTCATATAGAGAAAGTAACTGAAGTTTTGGTTTGCTGAGAAGTTTATTGTTTGTTTGTTTTAAGTTCTTTTATTTAGTTCTACTAGATGTTTTATGTTCATTTACAAACCCTTACACATTCTGTATGTGACAATTATTGCTGGAAATAGTGACTTCGAGGAGCACTACCTTTGGTAAAAGTGATTCTGAAAGTAATTCAAGCTTTTTTTTTCTTGTTTTATAATCAAAACTAACAATACCAGTTAGAAATATTGCAAATGACAGCTTTAACAAATCTAAGTTTTTAAATTAGAATTTACAGAAGAGCAATATTTTTATATAATCCAGTTACATTAGCTGACAAGTATCCTAATCCTGTTCTGTTACTTAAATGAAACTACTGTTAGTAACAGAGGTGTTTCATGTCTTCCTTTTCAGATAGTCAAATTAAGAACCTACAGTGTTAGTTATGATCAAAGGTGTGCAAATACTTTTTTTTCTCTCTTTTGGTAGATGGGACGAGTAAAGAAATTGTTCGGGGATGTGTATATGTTAGCCTGCAATTAACTCCTAAACAGTTTGTGAGTTTTATTTTTTAAAAAAGGCTTTTTCATCCAAGCAAATTTCTGTCTTTGATTTTGTACAATTATAATGATTTTCTGAAAGTTGAAAGTGTTTTATAATATTGACTTGGTTTGAAAACAAAATTCTTTTTAACTTTACTAAAAGAATCCTCTAGATAGTGTTTTTTTAATTATTATTTTAATTTTATCACTAGAACTTGAGCAGAGTTACAATTAATTTGTAAAATGCTGACATTCCAGAATATGTAGCTTCATAGCTTTGCATTAAATCATTTCTGCAGTAGGAAGTGTGTGCAGCTCAGCTTACGTAGGTTTGTGGATATATTCTTTGATAAATATTGAAAGTTTTTGACTTTAAAATTCTGACTGATTAAGAAGTCTGTATCTGCATCCCCTTGGAACACGTCTATCTGTCTATGACCCACAATTTTAAAGAGCTACCTATAACCCTAGCTTTAAAAATTTAAAAATAGGTTGACTGTAGTAGTCAACTGAATGAATAAAGACAGAAAGGCATAGGAAATGTGCTTTGTGTTTTTATATTGTTCCCTAATTGGCTAAATCTGTTAATCTTGCAATACAAAAAAAAAAAAAAAAAAACTGAAATACATGAATAATAAACTTTTGTTTAGTATTTTTGACCAATATTCCCATATGTTAATACAGAAAATAAAAGTTACTAGGGAACATGTTAAGCCAGGTAATTATCCTGTTTTTTCATCCATTTAAGATGACTTATGGTAGTAAACCCTCAAGCATGTTCTTAGTTTGCTTTAATGCGTGTAAGTACTTCATCATGTACTTAAAGTAAAACTCGTACTTCAGAACTTTGCTGACTCCAGGATGTTCACTTCTCAGCCATAGTATATCAATATAAACTCAGTTGACTCCTTTAATTTCAATTGATGTTGCATATGTACTTTTCATTTTTATCTGTAATAGGTACCTTCCCTGCTTCATAAATGTGGTTTTATCAAAATGCAGCAACTGAACCTTATCCTCCTGTGAAATAGGAATCCATGAAATAGAAATCTTTTGATATCCAATAGGATTCCTTTGGCAGAGCAGATACAATTTTAAGATACTGAGATTTCAGAATGATACTATGGAAGATGGATTATTTTTCAAATGTTGAGCTTCTCACCATGATAGCAGATCGTAAGATATGATAACTGTTTCAAATGTTTATAACTGTTTCAAAGGCAGAGAACCGTAAATGGTAAACACATATTAGTTCAGTAGTCATTTCTAACCCCCTAGGTGTTAATTCCAAGAACTTCAAAAAATAATAATAAATATTAAAAAACAAAACCAAAAGAAAATAGCTTCAAATGTAGAAAAAGGGGAGACATACTGTGTTTTTGTAAAGCCCTTGCTATTGCTGGTACATAGTGATACATATCGCATTCCTTCCTGTACACTATTACTCTTTTTTTAAAACCTTAAAATGTTTGTCACAAAAAATTTACACTGAATAGGACATCTAAACTGAAATATTAAGATACTTGTAATTCTTAATACTGTATATAAACATTAAATTTAAATCCACATCCAAATGTAGGCACTAACTTTTACCCTGAAAGTAATAGTATGGTTAGACTTGGACACAGAATACAGGGTAGGATTCATTCTATATTCTTTAAATGTGTCCAGTAAAGACTGCTGTCATTCTCACAGAAGTCAATTAAGTACTAAAGTTAACTAAAAAATTGCCACTATTAAGACAAATAGATGCATAAGGCATTGCTGAATATTACATAAATTCTTGAGAATATGGTTTATTGAGACAGCATAGCTTTGACTCAACGAGTTAGAGATATACATGATGGGATTTGTTTCACTTCAGGTTTCTGAGATGTTTCCATTGGAGTTGCTTCATTTATTATAGCCAAGATAGGGAAAGAGGCGTTTCTTTGGGAGCATGTATTTTGAATGTACATCATCATAATATTTTTCTCTATAGACCTCTTCCTTCTGGCCATGAGGAAGGAAACTTAAGTGGAACAGCTCAGAGGTAGACATGTATGTTGTAGACATCTAAAGCTAAGTGAGGAGAATCCCATCAGATCTCTCTGAATATCTCTTTCTGGATCATCTGTGCCAGAACTGTTATGCCAGGGAAGGGCTCATCCTTCAAAACAGTGGTAACAGGTAACCGTGCAAAGTGTACTTCTGTCTGGACACTGATGAACTTACATAAATAACCACATCAGGTATCTGACTTTGAGAATAATAAAATGATACATTTTAGTTAAGATTATTAACAAGTGAACTCAGTTCCCAAATCCTGGAAGTTCTTAAGTGCAGACCACATTGGAAGAGATTAATGAAGAATTGGGGTGAAGGATACATATATTGGAGCTTCCTGTAACTTCTGTTCAGCCATGATCTGTCAATGCATGTGCCTCTAAATAGGAAGCTCTTTTAATCTCACAGTCTACACAGGCTTTTTTTTTTTGGAAGGAAAAGAACAAGGAGTAGAAAGGATGTAGTAGAATGATGAGCATTTTCATAGATTTTTTTTTGTTGCAGTTCAGCTCTGCACAACAAACAGTCATATCACTGAAATGCCAGACTACATGGCATTGCATGGAAGCATATGGAAACGCTCCTGTAGCTGTACAGCCATTTTTTGTGGTAGGTCTGCGTAGAAGGGACTTTGCGACTATTGGACTAGCTCTACTGGTGATCAGTCCATCAGGGAAAATAGGATTTGCCTAAAACAATGTTCAGTTAGATTCAAACAGAAAGGTTTGAAGTTCTAAGAACTGCACTATTAATGCCAGGGTTTGTCTTCATAAGCCTTTCTCCGTGGAGCCGTCCTATACCCACTGGATGTTGTGGGTGGGTATGGTACTCAACAGTGCTTTATTCCAAATGCAAGTTTGTCTGATGTGATGTGGAGAATTCTTCAAATAAGCAATTCTTTCCAAGAATTCTGCTTTGTCTTCTGAATTCTGCAATGTCTTATCTCTTCAGCCATGCATTTATATTTGTTGTAGTAGAGCTTTAACACAGGATATAAAAATTCCTTGCTACTTTTCCCAAATATTAATTTTTTAAATTAGAAAAAAATAAATTGCTGGCTTAAATTGGCTTTAATCGTTAATTAGAAAAAAATAGCTGAGAACATTATGCAGCTAGAAAAAAATCTTAAAATGACTTTTCAGCCTGTTTGGCTTCTTTTGCAGTTTCTGCTGTTGACTTTCAGATGCACAGGTAAAAGGAAAGAGATTTATGGTATGTAGAGCTCATGAAAATAATTAAACTTGCATCTGGACATCCGTTCATCCTTTTTAAGATGGCATTTCTTTCCTTAATCTTGTAAGCACAAATTGTAACATACTTCAGATTGTTGTTGGTGAAAGGTGCTGCAAAATAGTGCTGTAGGTAAATATAGGATTACTTTTTTATTCCATGTGACTGCTGATGCCACTGGTAACAAATGAATTAATGGTTTTGTAGAATAATCTATATTTTGTCTGCATTTTGTCTCATAGATATGTACCTAGTTTGGAGGCACATACTTGTGAAATAATAAATCTCTCCCCTAAAAGAAATCAGTGAAAGGATCAGTCAAGACTCAATACATGTCAGAAGAGGGCCATATATCTTTGAAGTGTACGCCTACTTCTGCTGCATATGTCATTCCCTATTAAAGATTAGATTTTAAGATGCATACAAGATACTGTGGCATGTCAGAGCTGGAAAATGAAAAATGGTTCATGCAGTTTCTCTCTTCCCTCTCGTACCATCATAAAATGGTAGCACTAAGGAGAAAGGGGTAGAGAAGTGTTCTTACAGAGCTAAAAGATAGTTGGGCTCTGACTGTTCTTAGGTGGTTTGCAAAACTGAGGGTGATATAATCAGAAAATGTTAGGTGTGCTTGGGAATAGAAGCAGTATCTATTACACGAAGAGATCTCTGTATAGCTGTTGACCAAAGAATTACCAGTCTTAATATTGGTGATGCATCTCATTCATGGAAATGTAAGTACTGGAAAAGGACAAATGCCTAATTTCAGACATCAGAATATACCTTAACAAGTAAAAAGGTAATATTCCTAGAAACCTTTGTGTTTAAAATAATTTACAAAATTGAGGATTTATAAAAAGTCTGTTCAGAAAGTAAAAATAACATGCTTAAAAATCAAAATTTACCTCTGAATTCCTTTTGGTCTTTAATTCATCTGATCCTCGTGGCACACATGGTACACCCACTAGTCTGGAAGACCACTTGATTATTACTTAATCTGTGTCTCTAAATAGGTATGCTCCTGTTAACCTGCTTTCTTCACGGGGCATTTCTGCTTAATGGCAACGATCTGCAGAACAGAATGATGTTACAGAGAATTAAGCACAGCTTCCTTAATGCTTTTGGATATTGCAGTTATCTATGTGAATTAGCATATACACCATATGTGCTCTTAAAAGTTCAATTTATAGGCAAGGTAACTTTTCCTTACAATTTTCCAATTATTTTAGAGACTTGTTTAAAGTCTTCGTTATGATGTACTTTTAACACTAAATGCTTTCCAGGAAACAGTGTAAATGCGTAGTTCCTGTGTCAATGGCTTGCAGTTTATTTGCTGCTTTAGTATTTTGTATCCCCATATAATAGAAATGGGAAGCATACTAGCCCTAACTGGAAGTTACTGACATAATGGATATCTGTTTAAAAAAGTAATTACAGTCGATGGTTAAGCTGTCTTTAAATAATAACCTAGTTAAATATAGTAAACTGTAAGTGGAACCTATGGAAGGATAGTGACTTACTAATGAAATCATTACTTCAGCTATTTTTCAAGATGATCTTTTCATTTTGCAGGACACATTAATATCTTTGGATTTATTATTTTCATGCCTACTTATGTCTCTCTAAGCATCTGGGACAGTCAGGACCATAATGACTTAGAACATTGGCCTGATCCATTGGGAACTTGCAGATTTATTTTATTTCATTTTTTTTTCTAAAAATACCTTTGAAACTGTGCCTGTTGACCTATTGTGTTTATGTATAACCATCACTACTTAAACCACAATATCAGGAGGATTAGCTGATGTTTGTTCAGTGCTTTCTAAAATACTAAAGTGCTTTTAAAAAACTATTGGTGTAGCTGTGAGATATTATAAACATGAGGCATAAGGCACAGTGGTATATCTTCTGCTGTGGTACTCCATCAAGCATAGAAAAACTGCTTCTGTTCCTCACATATTCTTTGATAAGCAACGCTTTTGCTTTGCAATCTGTTTATCTGTGTGGTTGAGCTGATCCCTGGATTTTCAAGAAACCATATGGCTTAGTTTAGGTTGTTAGGTGGTAGGGGTGGCTGTAGTGGGCTTAAAAGTGGGTTTAGACTTAGAACCAGATTTAGATTTAGGATGGGACAATAAGATTGTCAACACAGTGGATAAAGTTTGAAAGGCAGTGCTTGTCATGACCTACCAAGCTGTGGTCATTCTGCTGCCCAGGTTTTAATCAGGCTAAAGCTGGTGTTTGAACATACTGAACATGTCCTCAGCTAACTATCACAGACTACAGTTGTGGCAGTGCTGGGGATTTGGGTCCGCTCATGCTGATGATCTGCAGTGAATGCCACATCCAGAAGGAGCTGCAGTCCCCAGTTTGGCTCCAACAGCAGAACTCATGCTGCTAGGTTTTGAGTGGGTAATGTACAAATGATTACTAGGATAGTTTTATGTATGGGCTGAAAGGGTTGGATACAGATTTAGAGTTCTAGTCTAGGTTTTGTAGCTAAGGGTGGCATTATGGTTTGCGTGGCTGAGAAGCACGCAGTAGGTTGAATCTGGTTCTGCAGTTGGTCTAGACTTGTAATTGGTCTAGACTAAGGCTTGATCTGGCAGGGCAGCAAAATAGTGCTAATGCTATGCCCAGAGAGGGAAGTAGGAGTTGCTGCTGACATCAGTCTGAAACCTATTCAGGTTGTTAGATTCAAAGGATTTCTGGCATGGATTTAATTTAGGGAGATAGGATGCGATGAGATAAAGCTGAACATGGTTACCAAAGGGATCACAGAGCTAGACTTGCATTGTTGAGCCAAGGGCTTAGGAATTTGGGGTTTCATTTTTAATTAGACACAGTTAATTCTGCGGGTGTAATGTATGACTGGGATTGGGTGAGTGCAAGAATGAGAAACAAGTTTAATAATGTCTTTGGGACTCATAAAAGTTTGGGAGATACAGAAAGGGGATGCTGTGCTAGGTTTATGGAGATGGAGAAAAGCAGCAGCAGTGGGCAGTGTCTAGATATGAGTGTCAGTGACGTGAGTTGCTGGGTTGGCGTTAAGGTACACAGCAAGGTTTGGATGTCCAGGATTTGTGCAGCAGAGAATGCTTCACTAACGTTGGAGGTATTGCAGGAAGAGGTGTGCTCGGGCAACAAATAATTTAAGTGGCTTGATTAGATTTAGGATTAAGACATTTTTTGGTTGCATTCTTGAACTTGGATGAAATATGTGCAACCAGATATATTTATTCAACTGAACCATAGCTCTGAGTGTATACACACATGTACACATTCTCAAAATAATTTACAGCAGCACACTCTTTATTGCATGTCTTCTAGAATTATTTCTTCCCTGCTGAAAGACGTTTGAAATGCATGTAGCACTAACAAAATTAAAATTAGATTTAGTAAATAATATTCGTGAATCTACTCAAGTTTAATTTCCTGTTGGTTCAGAATGGTTTATTTTCACTTGGTTCCAGTAACAATTCACATAGGCAGAAATAAATTGAGTCAAATTTGTAGAGCAAGGAAATGGGAAAAATAGAAGAAAAACAGAAGAAAAAATAGTTTGTTGATATTTGTTCTTTTTTTTTTTTGTAAATGTTGGCATCCCACGTTACATGATTACAGTGCAACGTTTGAAGACTTAGCTTGTGTACTTTGTATTTGCTCGTGTCTGTCAATCCCTTAATTGAGCTGGCAAAGCACAATTAAACCTCTAGGTGTTTTATCTTGAAACAAGATACTTTTGGCTTCATTTCATCCTTAAAATTAGCTCTTTCATTAAAAGTTACTCTTAGTTTCTCTGAGTTTTCAGAATATCAAACTTCTAGCTGAAGTTGCTGTTTTAAAGAACTCTTTTTCATGTAACCTTATCATTTATTCAAAGCTCTTTTACTAAGCCCAGCTATTACATTTAATATAGGATACTGCAGGGAATTGTATATGAATGAGAGAGAGAGAGGTTACACATAGAGATTAAAATCTGAGTAGTAGTTCTGCCTATAGGAATAAATTATAAACAGAGTTTAGTTTAGGTTAACATATTCAGTTACTCAGTTTGAGGCCTTCCTACACAATTCTATTATGTGAACTGCAGTTTAGTCCTCATAATTAACTTAAATAAAGTGTGTTCGTCAAATGTTCATGGAATTACACAATAGCTAAGAATGGAAAGGACCTCTGAAGGTGAAGGTGTGCAGTCTCCCTGCTCAAAGCAGGCTCAGCTACAGCAGGTTGCTCAGGGCTGTGTCCAATCAAGTTTTGAATTTCTCCAACTAAGGAGGCTGCAACAGCCTCTTTGGGCAGCCTGTTCCATTGTTTGATCACCTTTACCATCTCATTGTAGAAGGCTATCAGGTTCATTAAGTATGACTTTCCCCTTTGTAAATATATGCAGACTGAAGTCATACTGTCTGTCACCATTTTCCCTATCATGCTCAGAAATTCCTTTTGGGATTATTTGCTCTATCACCTGCCCGAGAGTCGAGGTGAGGCAGTATAACCAAGTTCCGTCTCAGATTCAGCTCCAGACAGGCTTTTGCTTTCCTAACTCTGTCTCTACAAATTTGGACAGTGTCTTTGTATTCCTCCAAAGTCACCTGGACTTGCTTACACCTAATGTATGCTTCCTTTTTATGTTTGAATATTGTCAGGAGCAATTTGTTCATTTAGGCCCCATGCCATTTCACTTTGACGGGTAGACCATTTTTGAGCTTGATCCTTGAAAATCAGCTAACTCTGCCAGGTCTCTTTTTTTTTCTCCTGAGTCATATCACATTGAATTTTTCCTAAATACATTCCTGAAGGAGCTGAAATCTGCTCTCCTGACACCTAGGGTGGTGATCCCACTTCTTGCTTTTCTTAAGTTTTCCAGCAGTAGGTGAGATTATAGTTGCAAATCAGTTGAGCTCCAAGGGAAAGTGTTCAGTCATATAAAGAAAAGTCACTTTTCCAGCTGTCAAGAAGTAATCTTCAGGAAAGTTTATAGATGCTTCAGTAACACTCTCAAAGTCAGCAACCAATTATATGTAGGTAATAATTCATAATGAAGCCTACTGAATTTGTGGTAATTTAAGGTGACTAGTGAGACATGCTCTGAAACTCCTCCTTTTCATCAAATTCCCTTCAGAAAACCTTAGAGAAGGTAAAAACAGCGTGGGATCTGTACTGGAGGACACTTTATCCACTAAGTTAACCCCTATTCTTCCACGGCCAAAACATTTTTCAGAGAAACCTTAGGTAACAGCTAGAACAAAATATATTCAAGTATGTTCCATGCCTTGATGTTGTTTTATTTTTTAATTCTGTTGTTTGTTTCTTTGTTTTTCTGTTTTAAACAAGGGAATTGAGAAACTAATGTTATTAGTTTAGTTAAAATAAATATACTGTTATAATTTAGAATTTGATTGTAGGAAGGGTCTTGCTTTGGTTTACATCATGCTGTAGAACAATTTGCAAGCTTGCAGCTGAAATTACAAGCTTGACAAAGCTACGTCTGTTCATGTTACAGAACTTTCTTTCTGCCTTATTATTAAAAAATTAGAATCATAGGATCACAGAATGGTTTGGGTTGGAAGGGACCTTAAAGATCATCTAATTCCAAGCCACCTGTCATGGGCAGGGACACCTCCCACTCAACCCAGTTACCCAAAGCCCCATCCAACCTGGCTTTGAACACCTCCAGGGATGAGGTATCCACAGCTTCTCTGGGCAACCTACTCCAGTGCCTCACCACCCTCATTGTGAAGAATTTCCTCCTAATATCTAATCTAAACCTACTCTTAGCTTAAAACCTTTACCCCATGTCCTGTCACTACACCCTCTGACAAAGAGTCCCTCCCCAGCTTTCCTGTAGGCCCCCTTTAGGTACTGGGAGGCTGCTGTAAGGTTTCCCCAGAGACTTCTCCAGGCTGACTAACTCCAACCCCCTCAGCCCATCAACCCCAACTCTCTCAGGAATAAGACATTCAGTAGACTATTTCTCTGGCTCCACATCTAGAGAGTGTGTATGTATGAGCAGAGATCCCTGAGCTCTTTAGAATCTGAATCATTCAGGTTGGAAAAAACCTCCAAGATCATCAGATCCAACCATCACCCTACCACCAATGTCACCTACTAAACCATGTCCCCAAGCACCACGTCCAACCTTTCCTTAAACACCCCCGGGGACGGTGACTCCACCACCTCCCTGGGCAACCCCTTCCAATGCCTAACCACTTTTTCTAAGAAGTTTCTCCTAATCAGCACCATCTCCCACAGCAAGGTAGACCGTTTGTTGAGCCATGTAAGACAGATCAATTGGAGATGAAATGGAGAAGACCGCTTCTTAGATCTGTGGTAAGGATGAGCCAAATGATGCTGGGTGTACTCAGTATCTGCCTCCTTTGCCACAAAGGGGCCTCCCGTGATGCCAGCTGCCACCTACTGTGATGTCACCTCAGTGGTGACCTCTGGCCCCACCCTATAAAAAGGGCTGCCCCGTGCCTGGCAACATCTTGCCAACATTCTTGCCCAGGCAGTTCAAGGCGACTTGAAGCCAGGGTGCTGAGAAAGCAGACAGGAACTGCCAGCCTTTGAGCGATGCATTGCGAAAGCCAAAGGATGGCTGTAATGTTCCGTCTGGGAAGGAAGAGAAAGTCTCAAGAACTGGATGAACTCAGTGGCCAACCCCCCTCTAAGCGATTGAGGCTGGATGAAACGGTGCAGATGGGGAGAAAGAGGAAATTCACAAAAGAAATGGATGACCTCGATGGCCAACCCCCCTCTAAGCGATTGAGGCTGGATGAAACGGTGCGCATGGGGAGAAAGAGGAAATTCACGAAAGAAATGGATGACCTCGATGGCCAACCTCCCTCTAAGTGTCAAAAGGTAGATGACACGGAAATGGATCTAGACCCACTGACAAAGTTTTTGCGGACCATTAGGGCGTGGATCGACATCAACAAAATGCTGGCAGTTAGAGCCAGATAGCCACCACCAGCCTTAGCGCAAAGCATCAGAGAACAACAGCCTGAGAACAACATCCAAGCCACAAACAGACAACCACCAGCCAAGCCGGTACAGACCACCATGGTGAGGTGTGAGGCTGATGTCCAGCCCAAGAACAATCACCCACAAAGAAAAGGGGCAGACCATCAAGGCACAGCCTGAAGAGGACAATGTTTAGCCAGGGATGGACTGGGGGAATGACTGTGGATTTACTGTAGGTGGGAAGCGGGAGGGGGGTACATTAGTACAGCTGGCCTCTGCTTGCCTGTCACTTTCCATCACTAAAGATCTGTTATGTTTTAAACTATCTTTTTCATCACATATCCTGAAGTCCTATCCACATGTTAATTGATGCTTGTTTGTTTCTTTGATCAAGCCTCTAACCTAGCCATAGCTGTATGAGAGGGAAATACCTTTAAAGGGTGCAGGCACTACATAATGTGACTGTAAAAAGTGACTCAGACGTAAACTCTTGCATTTTGTTATTCATCTGTACCTAGAAAAGATCAGCAACTAGTCATCACTGCTGTCAATGATGTCAGCGATGCCTGTTCTGGTACCAGAGCACACATGCAACCACTTCCTTCACAGCCAGCCAACGCTCCAAAGTCGATGCAGGACCCTGCTTTATACCAGTGCAAGTCTGTGCAGCCAATTTCCTTTTCAGAAGTCCTTCACACTCACAGCTGCCATCTCCTTTCCAGGCACGTTGTCCTGAGCTCTGGCCTTGAAGCGTTAACCTCACGTGGTGCAGCACAATTGAGCACATCTGTTAATACCTCCATGCCAGAGGAGAATGACTAAGTGGTGCGGGAAGGGAAGGTGTTCAGCTCAAGGTTGTCTAATCCTGCCATTATGTAAAACCTCATCTCAAAATGATATTTAGCCAAGTTCTAGGCTAAATAACCCAAACTCTCAACCTTTCTTTACAGGTAGTGTGCTCTAGCCCTCTGATCATTTTTGTGGCCCTCCTCTGAACCTGCTTTAACAGGGCCATGTCCTCATTGTGCTGCCAGCCCCAGAGCTGAATGCAGTACTCCAGGTGAGGACCACAAGAGTGGTCCCTTGACCTGCTTCACAGAATCACAGAATCACAGAATTTCTAGGTTGGAAGAGACCTCAAGATCATCAAGTCCAACCTCTAACCTAACACTAACAGTCCCCACTAAACCATATCCCTAAGCTCTACATCTAAACGTCTTTTGAAGACTTCCAGGGATGGTGACTCCACCACCTCCCTGGGCAGCCTGTTCCAATGCCTCATAACCCTTTCAGTAAAGAAGCTCTTCCTAACATCTAACCTAAAACTCCCCTGGCGTAACTTTAGCCCATTCCCCTTCGTCCTGTCACCAGGCACGTGGGAGAACAGGCCAACCCCCACCTCTCTACAGCCTCCTTTAAGGTATCTGTAGAGAGCGATAAGGTCGCCCCTGAGCCTCCTCTTCTCCAGGCTGAACAAGCCCAGCTCCCTCAGCCGTTCCTCGTAGGACTTGTTCTCCAGACCCCTCACCAGCTTCGTCGCCCTTCTTTGGACCCGCTCAAGCACCTCGATGTCCTTCTTGTAGCGAGGGGCCCAAAACTGAACACAGTACTCGAGGTGCGGCCTCACCAGAGCCGAGTACAGGGGGACGATCACCTCCCTAGCCCTGCTGGTCACAGTGTTTCTGATACAAGCCAGGATGCCGTTGGCCTTCTTGGCCACCTGAGCACACTGCTGGCTCATATTCAGCCGACTATCAACCATCACTCCCAGGTCCTTCTCAGCCTGGCAGCTCTCCAACCACTCATCTCCCAGCCTGTAGCTCTGCTTGGGGTTGTTGCGCCCCAGGTGCAGGACCCGGCACTTGGCCTTGTTGAACTTCATACAGTTGACCTCAGCCCATTGTGTGTAGCCTATCCAGATCCTCCTGCAGAGCCTTCCTACCCTCGAGCAGATCGACACACGCACCTAACTTGGTGTCATCTGCAAACTTACTGAGGGTGCACTCAATGCCCTCGTCCAGATCATCGATGAAGATGTTGAAGAGGACCGGCCCCAGCACCGAGCCCTGGGGGACGCCACTAGTGACTGTCCTCCAACTGGACTTGACTCCATTTACCACGACTCTTTGGGCCCGGCTATCCAGCCAGTTTTTAACCCAACGAAGCGGTGTCAAAAGCCTTGCTGAAGTCAAGGTAGACCACATCCACAGCCTTTCCCTCGTCCACCCAGCGCGTCACTTTGTCATAGAAGGAGATCAGGTTCGTCAAGCAGGATCTGCCTTCCATAAACCCATGCTGACTGGGCCTGATCGCCTGCTTGCCCTTCAAGTGCCGCGTAATGACTCCCAAGAGGATCTGCTCCATGAGCTTCCCTGGCACTGAGGTCAAACTGACAGACCTGTAGTTCCCCGGGTCAGCCTTCCGGCCCTTCTTGTAGATGGGCGTCACATTCGCTAGCCGCCAGTCAGCTGGGACCTCCCCCGATAGCCAGGACTGCTGATAAATGATGGATAGGGGCTTGGCCAGCTCCTCTGCCAGTTCTCTCAGTACCCTTGGGTGGATCCCATCCGGCCCCATCGACTTGTGGACATCCAAGTGCCGTAGCAGGTCACCAACCAGTTCTTCGTGGATGGTGAGGGCCACATCCTGCTCCCCATCCCCTTCCACCAGCTCAGGGTACTGGGTATCCAGAGAACAACCGGTATTGCCGCTAAAGACTGAGGCAAAGAAGGCATTGCTTGCTGCAGTTTGATGGATTCCAGGATACAGTTGGCTTTCTGGCCTGTGAACACACTGATGGCTTATGTTGAACTTTTCATCTACCACTACCCCCAAGTCCTCTGCAGGGCTGCTTCTATCGTCTTGTCACCCAGCTTGTGTTTGTGTTTGGGACAGCCCCAACCTAGAGGGTTGCCCTTTGTCCTTGTTGAACATGTTGTTTGCATGGACCCACCTCTTGAGCCTGTCCAAGTCACTCTGTATGGCGTCCCTTCCATCCAGTATATCAACTACACCACACAGTTTGGTGTCATCTGCAAAGTTGCTGTGGGTCCACTCAATCCCTCTTTCCATGTCACCAACAAAGATGTTAAACAGCACCGGTCCCAATACAGACATCTGAGGAACGGCACTCAGCACCAGTTTCCACTTGGACATCAAGCTCTTGATCACAACCAAAGCTGAGTGTGACTAAAGTAAACCTAGATAGTCACCAAGCTCTTTTTTTTTTTTTTTTCTGAAAAATAAATGGCATGTGATTCCATTTGGTGTTTTCAAAATGGATGGCAGAATTCAAGCAGCTAGTGCTCTTCTGTCAGGTAAATGCTTTATGACTGAAAGGCATTGTATCATCTCTTGAAAACAGAATAAATTTTAGTTACAACACATGGATAGAACACTTCTGACTCTTACTAAACAGAAAAAAGACACAACTTTGCACAACAAAATTAATCCACACTGTAGACCTGGTAAATGTTAAATGTCAGTGTTTCCTGTCATAAGACCTTGTTTTCGCTTTTGGCAAATGTTAACCATTCGGGCTGATTCTTTTTTCTATAGATATCTACCTCAGACCATTTTTATATGCGTTTGTTTTATTTTTGTTTCTGCGGGTGCACATGTACAACTTTGATGTACAAGGTGTAAGAGCTCACAGCTTTGACAGGAGCCAGTAGGAGCCGTGCTTTGAATTCATTCAGTTCTGTATGATGCCAGGCATTGTAAAATCACATCCTAGTCAGCTAGCAGACTAGGCATTAACAGCTACTGTATTTCAAAGATTCTGTTGTAATAAGATAAAAGCACCACCTCTTTCTAAAGGTGGTGATGAAGTTAAAGTTATATATGTGCTATGTGTGGAATTATAGCAGTGATTGCCATTAAAAAAAATCTGTATTCAAAGCAGAAAGCGAATGCTGCACATTTTACATCCATGCATGTAACAAGGATAGGAAAAGTACTGAATAGTATGCCTTCTAAGTCAGCATCATCAGGAACAGAAGTAGGTACCTTTGCAAAAAATAAAATAAAATACAGGAACTGATCATGTTATTAAAACTATAGGCATAAGAGTCAAATTAGGCTTACAGTTTCATTGTATTGATTTAAAATTGCTATTCCTAATTAAAAGCAGGTAGCTAGTAGTACATTAAGAAACCATAAAAAATAAATGAGATAATTAATTTGCAATATTAAAGAACATAGTCTGAATCATAGACCTTAATTTCCTCAGTGTTTTATGACTGCACTAATGAGTTCTTTGACCAACCTTTGGAGTACATCCTGCTAGCTCATTTCTGCATGGCGGTTGCTCAAGAATCATTTGGAGTTAAGTACTTTGAGGAAGGTATGCCCTGATTAGTGTCCAAATTTAATGAATCAGCAGTTTACCTTTCTATTGTCTGTAACATGAGAGCTAATTCCAGTTTGTGTTTCCAGAAGCTTTTAAGCTAGTTTTCCATGGTAACAGATTCTTAAAATGTATTAATTATCATGTGGACAACTGCTTCTTCTACACTGTCTGTCCATTTTTCTCACTGAGGGATACCACTGTAGAAAGAGCAGAAGTTAACTTTCAGGTACAGTATAAGGTTTCTGAGACTTCCTTTTGCATGATTTAAGACTAATGAAAAGGAAGAAGGTTTTAGCTCCCTCAATGGTTTTAGAAGATGCACATGGAGATTAAACTGCTTATAGAAGTCTTTTCTTTATATAATACTATTGGGCTACTTGCCATACAACACTACTAGTCAACTTTAAAGTGTGACTTCTTAAATCATGGAAGACTTACTAATATGGGGGGGAGAGAAGGAGTAAGGTTGCCTAACATTCATTACAATTATGCTAATATATAAGTAGGTAAGTTGCGATATAAAGAACTGGTTGATCTAGATGTCACAACATATTTCTGTTTACTGAAACAACAATTCTTGGCAATTTTTGTTGGGTTTTGTTTGTTTTGCAGTTTTTGATCTATTTGAAAATACCGTAAATAGTGGAATAGATCAATTTTGCATTTGATTTTTTATGCGTATTGACATTTTCATGGGTTTCTTTGAGGGCATGTTTAATGTACATTAAGATACCATTGTCAAAATGTGAACATCCATAAAATGTTGAAGGAGCAGGAATCATTCAATCTAGCAGAAAGAGGGCTGAGGGGAAGAGCAGCTGTAATGTGGAATAGTCTTTCAGAGTGGGAAAAGGTGCTGCACAAGGAGTATGTACAGCAAATTTTTGGCTCCTGAAGTGAACAGGAAGAAATGTATTTGGTCATTAAGATTATGTATTATAATAAGCATTTTAGTTGTTAAAATGCTTAAGCACTTGAAGCAGAGTAAGCAGTTAGCTGCTTCTTAGGATGGATGGCTAGAGTGCGCAGGAACAGCCAACACAGAAGTTTCTTCTCCTTTACTGAAGGTCTTCAAGTACATAGGTGTACTTGAACCAGTCTCAGAGTGGAAGCATTGTACTAGAAATTGGTCACTTGGGGATCCTTTCAGTTATAAATCTGAACTCTGTGCCCTCATTTATTCATTATGTTAACGTTTATAATTATGGTTAAAATCTGAATCTGTTGGAGGGAGGGAAGAAGGGAAAAGTCCACTGCATATGTGTTCTGCTTCTCAGTTCTGGAAAATATGGAAGTACTACTCTGATTAATTGTGTGGATGATAGTCTGGGGGGGATTGGGGTATAATGAGGATTTAATAATTAATGCTCATAGCTCAGGAAAGAGGTTTTGCAGAAAATTTACAAAATTGGACCGATAGTTTAGAAGAGTTCTAATCCGTTCCATGACTGGGTTTTCAAACTGCAGGAGGTTAAAACTCTCCTCTTTGGGCATCAGTGCAATTCAGGCTGTAGGTAAGATGTGTCCTGGCATGGGGTTTAAATGGGTGATTTTTGAACAGAATTGACTGTTTTGTGTCATAGTTGGAGTCCAGTGAATACTGTATTTCCCAGGCAGATTACTTTTGATGTTTCAGCTTATATTCAGCTTTCACTGTAACACCTGTGTATAATATTTTTAATCTACAGAGATGGAGAAAACAGTGATTTTAAGTGAGGTCTCACAAATAGGAAGAAAAATGTAATGAAGACAGTACTGGATTGAGATGTTATAGAGTTGTGCTCAGTTACAGTGGTGCTATATGTATGTATAAGTATCTGAATAATGAGTAGCTTACAGCTGTGCTCGCTTGAATAGCGTTTCAAATAATATGTACTGTTCTGGGTTGTTTTATGCTAATGACAAAATTAATATTATTCAAGAGGTTTTTGCTGCTTATTGCTCATTTTAAAATATTTCTATTTATCATAAGAGCTGTTCTTCAAAATGTATTTTAGCATACATTTCAATTTCAGAACATACAGCTTAACTTCCTTGCAAACAATTTTAAATGCATTTGAAAGTTAAATTATATTATTGATTCATGGATTCTGAGGTCAGAGGGAGTAATTTAATCCAATCTCCTTTCTGTACAAGTGAATGAATTTTCCAGAAGATGAATTTAAGATAGTTTTATTAATATATCTGATCTGAAGTCTGTATTGATTCTGTTAATTGTTACAATTTTTATTCCTCTTCTAGTTTAATAATAGCTTATAATTTGTCTTTTTTTTTCTGAATTTTGTTGCCTAGAATTTAGTTACAATCTTAAAAACAAAACAAAACAAAACAAAACAAAACAAAAAAGAGCCCTGAACAGGATTGATAGAATATGCTAGAATACTATAACAACTACATAATGCTGTATAGTACAATACATGAAGTTACACAGAAAAATAAATTATGAACAAAGCCTAATTGCCAATTGTCCAATCAATTAGTTTTACGTTGAATCAACTTGGATCAATAGTATTAACTAAGTATTGATCTTTTTTGCTATTTATTATATATTTGTAAAAATGCTTATTGGAGAAAAAATACAGCTGATGGAAACAATGTGTTTACTAAAACTCAATTCAAAAAAGTGTTAGCTATGCTTAGACTATTCCCCAGATTTCTGTATCAGGTAAGACAGTTGTGAATGATCCAATCCTGGCTGTGCTGTGGTCTGCTAACAGTCTGTATGCTGCTAATTCTGCAGTATCTCAGAAGTTAAAGACCAGATCTAGAGCCTGCAGGAATCACTAGAGGACTCAATTTTTCACTTGGATAAATCCTTTGGATGTATATGATAGTATGAACACAGTTGCTGAGAGTAGCTACCTTGAAAATAATAGAATAAGAATTTAAAACAAGAATTGAGAGCTTGTTTACATATATAATTGGGTTTCCTTTTATCTGGAAGTTTATTGTTTTCCTTCTACTTCAGACAGTAGGTATTTTGTATCAGTAATTTTTATTATGACCTTATGTAAAACATAATTTAATCTTTTTTTCTTTTTTTAAATGAAAATACTCTTTAATAATGTTAACTGCATGTATCAGTGATGTTTACCTTGCTTGTCTCTCCTACCAGATGCTCTAAAATAGGTTTATCTCCCTCTCTCCCTCTGTGCAGAGTACCATGTCTAGCAAAACTGAACTACTGTATTTGCATTTGCAAACATCTTGCCGGCCACTTCTGTTATGATCCTTGTAAGATTACAACAGTGACAATAATATATACTCAATAATAAATTTAAATATCAGGTTTAAGGAGAAAACAATTGTGCAAACCATTTCGTGATTGTGATCACTTTCATGTCACCCATATTTTATTTCTTTTTTGTTTTAAATTACGGTGTAAGATATTCAAAGAAGACGTTGAGTGAGATTTTGAGTGACTACCAGGTACAAAAAAATAAGATATTAGAAACTGTTCCAGCAGTTCAGTCTTACTTCTTCTTCATGGTGTTGGAATGAGGAAGAGGTTTTAAGTGCATTTGCTCTTTCTGATGCCAGGCTGAGCTTTTAGGCTCTTGCTTTTCCCTGTGACCTTGGCACCACATCAGCCTCAGGTCCTGTGGCACAGTGCCACAGCCAGCCAGCCCTGTTAGTAGCGGATTCTCCCTTTAGAGCTGCAGGACCATTTGTAACAGCATGGCACATCTTTTACCATCCTCAGGTGCTTCCTAATTGAGTCTCCCACCTGAAAAGTGAGGGCAGAGGAACCAAAACAGGGCATTTTAAATACCCTTGCTGTTAACCTTTAAGAGACTTTAGGAAAAGTCTGAGAAACTGTCACACTTGCAGGTGTGAGAAATTGGGTCAGAATAGTATATAGCATGCGACATGACTTTTAATTTTACATGCAGTACCCCCAACAGAAAAGATCAACTTCTCATTTGTTATATTGTCTTTTAAAATGCATTTTTAAATCAATGCATGCTTTCTTCTTCTAATAGGCAATGTAGTACTAGGAGAGGAAAGAAAATAACATTTTTTTCTTCCCTTATCAGTATTGGTATGCATGTGTGGATTCACTGTGGGTGACTGGGGCTGGTTTATGTGCTCAGAAGTGGTGTCACCCAATGAATTTCTGCTCGAGCAGGTAGTGGTATATATACACATGGCAAGTTTTATTGAAATCTGTACACAAAACACTGATTTCTATTACATTTGGCTCTTCAGGAGGCAGATTTCTGGAATTTCACTCACAAAGATGCCTGTAGTCATTTGGGTAGCAGGGGTAGCAGTATCTTATTTGTAAAATATGAGCCCTTGCTAAGTTCCAAATTCCAAAGAAGACATAAATAAATTATATATATTACATATTTGATATATATAGCTTTCTATACACTATATATAAAAATATATAAAATATATATAAACATATCTTATATATATAAATATATATAAAAAGTAGCTTTATATATACTATATATAAACGTCGGAAAAAAAGAAAAAAACTTGCTTCTACGGAACTTTTTTCTTTAGTTAGAAGCTTAAGAAGAGTCAGAGTTGCTATTTCACATGATGCATTTGCAAGATTTTGAAGAATTTCTGTCTATCAATGTAGTTATAGAACATTGACAGTACAGTCTCTGGAATTTATTTATTTATGAATTGAGACATTGATTTAGTTGCTCGTGTGGTATATTAATGAGCAGCAGTGAACAATTATTTGTCACATTATAACTGTTTCTACCATTGACAAAACAAATAAACAAACTGTTTTCCAGAAACCTGAACTGTTAAGTTTAAAACAATTTTATCTGGAGAACAAACTCAGATATAGGCAACCAGTTGAAACTGGCGTATTACTAACAAAACCTTCAAAGCTCTGTTGCTGTAGTGGAATACTAACAATTAATGTGAAATCTAGTAAGTGCACTTCTGCTAAGTTAATAAATAAAACATAGGCTGGTTTTATTAGCTGCCAGTTGTATCCAGAAACACAAGCAGTGAACTGTGATACTTAAAATAAATTGGCATCTTACAAATACTATTTTAGAACTAATTATAATCCCTGAAATGATTAGCCATAATAATAAATTTTGCTCTTCTACTTCTTCATGCTCTTTTAAAATTAATTAACTATATAAAAGTAAATTATGATTTTATGATTTAATAAAATATCTGTTAGTGTCAGCATCTTTCTGAGGCAGAAGAAAGGTCTGTCTGATTTGATACTCCTAATTTGCAGTCCAAACAATGAAATATTCTGTTTGTGTTGAACATAGCATTTTTTATTTTTTTGCACAGGAAACATCATGGTTTGTTTGTTTGGTTGGTTGGTTGGTTGTTGTTGTTTTTTTATTATTCAGAGTGACCATAGGGGGCAGAACTGTGTTAGAGTTCATTAGTAATTGTACAAAGGAAATCTGCTTAGCAGAAAGCCCTACTGCCTTATTAGAAAATGCTTTATCCTATTGAGTTAGATCCTCCATACAGTGATCTAGGGCTTAATGTACAGACATTTGATGCTTTAACATGAATCTTGATGCTGTGGAAAAAAATACTGGAAAGGTGCTCTGGAAAGAACATTGAGAGCATCCCTTAGCAAAGTACTAGGCTGTTGCAGATGCTGTTTTATATCCTCTATTTTCAATTCTGTCTAGAATATCAAATGATATCCTTTTCTTCCACTCCAACATCAGAGGAAAAACTTGTTTATTTTCTGCTTTTTCTGCATAGCTACTTCTAATTTTCATGCCTTCATTTAGTAGGGTATTGTAGTTTCTCTATGGATTTATTCTTATTCCTGATATGCTTTAAACTTCTTAATTTTTCTTTAATCTAATATTTATTGATATTCTGTGATCCGTTTAGATTCTCTTGTTAGTCACTTGCATTTTTTTCTTACCTTCAGTACTATTCATTGCATCCTCTTCTGTTTTCTGTGCAGAGATTATTTAATGCTGTATCAGTGTTTTCATGTTTTCTTTTAATGGGTTTGTTTTCACATCAGCATACTTTTCTATCTCTAATATTAACACTTGGAAAATTCAGGTTATATGTGAAAGATAACAAGGAGAATAGCAACTTCCATGGCTTATCTTTAATAGAAATCTAAGTGCCTTTCTGAAAGATGATTAACTGCAATTTCTAGTAAAAAAAAAAAAAAAGTTTTTTTTTTTTCTTTGAGAACCTTTATGATCGAACAATATAATCTTTGTGGCTCCTTCTAGATACAAAATTAAAGATTATATAAAAACATCACACTACATTATGTAATATTGTTTCAGATACATGATCACCAAGAACTTGTAGTTATTTTACAAAATGGAGTAGACTTACTGCTCTGTTTTTGTGTTTCTTTGATGTAAATCAAGATATTTGTTCTGAAAAATATGAATTTGTTTATTTAGTTTCTTTTTACACTCTCTTCCCTTCGAGGCCAGTTGTGCTGTAGAAATGCCACTGAATTAATACAGACTTAGAATTAGGAAGGGGAAAGAAACTGTCATAAGATCTGAAAACAGCAACATAAAGAAAAACCTTTTGAGAATTGATTTGTAAGTAAGCAAAGTAACAGCAAAGGAGGATTTTTTTTATTTATTTTGATTTTACGGACTGTGTAGAATTACTGCCTTCTGCAGTCCCACATACACACACAAAATAGAATGTCACAGACTAAGGAAAAGCTACAAATAATATACAAACAAGGACTGTCTGGTTGTAAATCCTGAAATAACTGATTTCTTATCCCAGCTCACTGTTGTTTCTGGTTCTTATATTGTGTGCCTGCTTGAAGCTAATATTTAAGACTGAGCAGTAGATGTGATTTTCTGGTTAGGGTGCACTTCTCAAAGTGGGCTAGTGAGTCACCATCACTGTCTGTTCAGCTTTTTGCTGTCAGTCAGTTTTTGCTTCTTTTTTTCACAACTTTTTGCTTTTCATTTTTAATAATTGATCCCTGTCATTTCACCACATAGTTTACTCCAAGGTTGTTGATATTTCTAGTTTCAGAACTTTTTAATTGGTTCACTATGTTTAGAAGCTGAACTGCTATTCATCTTATTTTTATTAAATATTTATATTTTTATCTTGTTTCTTTCTTGATTTAGAAAACAAACAACAAAAATACTTTGTACTGTAAGACTGCAAGTGTCCCATCACAGTGGGACGTAACTGAAGAAGTACCACAGTGCTTCCACTTGTATGTGTCTGTTTCTCAGTGTGAAATCTTTCAGTAAACTCCTGATACAGTGCTCAGAAAGAAGTGAACACTTAAGGATAGGCTTGACAGCAGTAGATACAATGAGTGGGAGACAGCTATTCTGCAAAGTAGGAAAAGTTAAAGAAATGCATATTTCTTAAATTTTGTTTTTCTGTGCAACTCACCTTAGAGATTCAGTTTGTAAATTGCAAAGTGGTTTCCTTAGTTGAGGAATCTAAATCTTTTATTTCAAGTGGGAAGTGGGAAGGAAGAGATTTGCATATATTCATTTAAATAAAGTCAATCAGTACCGGTGCTTTTGATGTCCCATTTTCTTACAGTGTTACTTTCTGCAGAAATGATAGATTTGTACACTTTCATCTCTGATTTATGCTAACAGATTGCACTGTTATTTGCAGTTTACTAAGTTCTATACCATACCACTTAAAATACTGCTTATATAATATTCACATTTGATTAACTAATGAAGCACAGCAAAACCAGTCCAGCACTAAACAGGGCATGTAACTAATACAAAATACTTGTTTCTTACATCACTTTCCGTAACGAGAGGACAAAGTAGAAGGGTTAGCAGAACTAGGAAGACACCCATCAAACACATTTTCCCAGTCTTGCTAACTCAGTTTCACATTGAAAATACCTTAAACAGTGCATTTTGCTAATCTTACAGGTCATTCATATTTGTATTGCACTGATTCTTCTTTTATTTACGTACACAGCCTGTTAAAATCCAGAGTTCCTTCTTAAAATAGATTACCAAAAGTCTGTGGCAATATGTTCTAATGGTGTTACTACTGTGCTGTAGCTTTCTAAAGCAATTCAGAACTCAGTTGTCTGTCTCTTTAGTGAATACTGCAGGTACTGGAATAATCACTAAATGCTCAAACTACTTTTTTTTAAACAAAGAAAAAAAATACTTCCAGACTAGAGCAAAGTCAAATTAAAGCTAAAAGATGTATCTATGTTCCTGCAAAAATTATTAATGCCAGTCAGTGACTGTCTTCTCAAAGGTTCTTAATGTAAATGTAAGGGGAGCATTCCAATAGAATAAGTAATTGACTGCTATTCAAAACTGCTTACAAATATGAATATTATAAAACCAGTAGAATGGCAATTACAGTCTGTGTGGAATATTAAATGTGCTTCTTTGCATGAAGTAGGCCTTTGTTATGAGCTCGTTTTATAGGTGAGCCAGTGTAGATTGTTTTCAATATGAAATATGACAGGCAGTTGTATTAATAAAATCTTTTTGCACATATTGTCATCTCTTAATATGCAATTAAGCACAGTTTTAAATCATAAGATAAATCATACTGCAGTGCAAGAGAAGAAAATTAAAAAGCACTCCAAGTATTTTGTAATTTTTTCATAAGTTAGTGTAGCAAGGTGGTGCTAGCTATTTTAGATTCAAATTTGGAATACTTCAGTTAGTGTTATTTTTCATTCTCGGCCATAATGAATGAATATTTTGTTTCACCCTTAAGAATGAATTTTTGAAATTTAATTTCATATCATTTAACAAGTGCAGAAAATAGGTTGCTAGCTGTTATTTCCAGGCAGAGCAACTGTTTTCAACTGTTACCAAGACTATGAAGTAAACCAGTAATGATATAGACTATGAGTTGCTGTGAGCATGTGATAATGTCTTCTCAGAAAAATATGTAACAGAACAGAAAGGTTTCAGATAAGAGCAGCAGATTTAGAGACATGTAAGGTCATCTATTCTGAGAGAAAGGAAGATTGTGATTTAAAGAGGAAACAAATGAGGGATTACAACACACGCATACAATGCAGAGAAGATAACTTTGTTCAAAGGTAACACCTGGTATATTTTCTTTCCAGTCTTCAGATCCTGTGCCAGAAATTTCTTTCTACTTTTTCCATGTGGACATTTCATGAAAGAGTTAGCTCAGTCCATTCTGTGAGCTAATTCTATGCAACCTTTTTGTCCTTCTCAGCTTTAACTTTTATCTTTGGGCTATTGATAACACTTCAGATGTGTTTCTCTCTAAGGCATTAACTTTCAGCCAGTATTTTGTGATTCTCAGAGGATCTAGGTCTGATGGATCCTAAACAGTGAATAGGAATAGCAGGTTCAAAAAATACTGTGTTCTAACCTTTATCATGTTCTTAGAAAATGTCATTAGAAGATACTGCAAGTTATGCAAGAAACCCTGAATGTACTAAAGAATTGGAAAGCTGTTACTGTTCCTTGAAAGATCTTGCTCGGTGTTTCTAAATCTTTCCAAAACTCTTCTAAGTTTGTCAGGAGGAAAAGGTGACACCTGGACAGACGGGAAGACCAGGTATAAATGGAATAACTTGTCTTGTCACAGTAGTATTCCACCTTCAAGTGTTGATTGCTCTTAGGAACAATGCATGTGGATTACATCGATAAAAAATATTTCAAATGCTACATGCCCGATCTGTTGAGCTTGTTTTCTGGTACAACTGACTGTGAGGCAAGAAACAGCATCGGTTCAGGAAGTATGTGCTGCTGACTGTCTGACTCTCCATATTATTACAGCAGATAGGTAGCAGGGCACTATCTGTCCTGCTAATGGTCAAATGTATTTCTTCTTTTTTGCTGTTGTGCACATTTGCTTGACAGTAAAATGTGTCTTAGGACAGAAAACATGAACTTAGTGCTCAAACAGAGCTCTGAAATAAAAGATGTTTGTCCCAAATGATGATGATTTACAACTGCTGAGTGAAAAAGGCAGCAAACTGTCTTTTCAAGTTCTACTACCCTTTTTCAGCATTAAGAAGAAACGCACAAAACTTTGTGTGATTTCTGTTGTTGGTAACTTTGTCAGTTATCTCTAATAAAGCAGCAAGAGCCATTGACTTTATCCAGAGAAAGTCTTGTGTCGCATGCTTAAGCACTAGCATAAGATGAATATACAGTTTGCCACCGCTTTCATTCTTGCTGTTGGAGAAATATGGTATATTGGGAGAATTACTCTTGGAACTGCTTTAATTCTTTTAGTCCAACTCATTTGAGACTATCTGTCTTGGGAATTTGGCAGTATTGAGAAGTCACCTGGGAACATGGTGGATTGGAACAGATACCAAGACATATTTTATTCCGAAAAGAGTTTACAGCTATCCTAGAAAGCTTCATGGGAAGGTAAAACCACATACAGAGTGGTAATGGCCCCAGTCTGACCTTGAACAGTTCTGAACACTAGTCTGACATCCCACTGAGGGAACAGTAGGTGGAAAATGTCTAATCCTTTATGATTAGGGAATTCTTTCAATTCTTATTGGCCAGAGGACTGAGGACTGAAAAGAGCGTTAAATGAACCAGAGTTTATATGTGGTGTTAATCACTCCATCTTCTGTAGGGATCTAACATACATAATATTAAGGAAAAGAGACGGACCTGTGACACAACCAAACAAGAAAACGTTAAGAATTTGCAGACTGGAAAGCTTAAAACCATTTCTAAGTCAATGGCTGTATGCCAATATAGTATAAGAGGACCTGAATTAGATTTAAATGAGTTAGGTCAGGTAGCAAAAACAGTCACAGCATGAGTTCCTTATGGGCTAATGTGCTGATATCAGAGAAGCTTGAGGGGATGTATTGTATAGCTATCTGAAAGCCATTAAAATGCAGCAGTAGTCTCTCTCTTACTTGTTCATAGTCTGAAAATTGCGGTATTGTCCCAGGATTTTTCTCTCTGCTATATGAGTGCTCTTGCAGAGAATATGGATGGTAGCAATAGAATGTAAAAAAGCCCAGATTCAGATAGTGACTTTTGTCTAATGACATAAGTTTGACCATTAAAAATATTTTACTAATATTGTAGCTGACGTCTTTCACTGGTTAGTAGATTACTAGTCCATGTAGCCTACATCTTCTAATAGCTAAAAATTTGCTAGGTGTCTAGTACAGCATAACAAAGATGATCTGTGCAGTTTAATTTTGATAGCATTTGATTTTGTTTCTTTTCTCCTCTTTTAATGAGTCAGTCCATAATGATTTCCTGTCATATTTTTCTTAATGTAATTTGTGCAGTCATCTGAAATCGTTTTGAAGATTTATGTGGCCTGTCTTCAGTGCAAGTTGTTAATATTATCTTTTAATACCTTGCACTGTAGTTTTAATCCTTACTAATAAATTAAGCAATTATGTTAAATTGCATTAAATGTACAACATTATATCTGTTTAAAGTAACACAATTCTATAGCTGAGAAAAGAGGAATGCCATTGTGTTGCTAATGGCCCTTAGAGAAGTATTGCTACATTCCTGTATGCATTGCCTACCGGTAGTCATTAAACAGAATTAACTGATAGTAAATAGATTTTTATGCAAAATAAAGTAGCAGGTATTTTGAATTGTGACATCTGGTTCACAGTTAGAAGGGAGTAATTGTTTATTTCTTGTTCCAGACCAATCTAATTAAAAGAAATCTGCCTCAAAATGAAGCTTAGCTATCATTTTGGAAAGTTAATTCTCCTTCGAATTGCTGGAATTTTTCTAATCTTTTCGGTACACATTCATAATAAATATTGTGCCATGTCTAGCATTGCATTCTGATTGCACAGTAAACCTGACATTAGCATTGCATCTAGTGTGCTGTGTGCTCATTTAATAATTGGCAGGCACTGTGGCACTGGCAGAAAGAACAGAATGATCTTTGAGAATGTCAGTTACCTTAGTTCTTCTAGTATGATGTGATTTGTTCTCTTACACCAAAGGTCATGTGCTGCCTTAATGGTGGTGAGGACTAGGGACTGTTTTCTGCAACCTCCTTGAAATCGTGTTAAGCTCCACAATTGTTTGGTAATTGTATGTGCCACGTTCTAATTGCATTTTAAACTCTGCTTTTCATACAAGCAGCATGCAGTGTTTCAGAATTCTTAAATAATGCCTTGATCCTGTGGGAAGATCAAATCAAATTTTAAAAAGAAAATAAATCTATTTTGTTCAGATTCAGAATTCAGAGACGCGAAAGAGTCTCTGGTGATGAAAAACAGCTTATGTGTTTCAGATTAGTGTGGTTCTGTTCTTGGCCAAGAATATGGTCGTGACAATGGGACACTTTATTTTGCCTCCTATTTTTCTCAGATGGGGGAGGGAAAAGATGGAGAAGAGCTTAAAGGGTGGAGATTGGGGTACTGTGGGAAAAGGAATGGCAGGGACATCATGAGGACACTACAGCCTCAGGTGAAAGGTGGGTTTGAACTTTTTCTACAAAGTGTAGTTCCACCAAGTAGAAGTATGTTCTTGACTTCCAGCGGTGTCACGGAATGATACACTGTTCTGTTCAGTTTGTTTTATGCTACTGTGATGTACATTTTATGCAACTATCATAACACATCCCCATAAATGACAATTTTCTTACTGGAAAATTCGGTTTGCTAACATTCATCAGTGTCCCGTACAGGCCCCAGTAGGTATGTTTATGTCAACATTCCATAATAGCTCCAACAGGCACCTCAGTCATTTGTCTAAAATGCTGTCTTTTAGGTTTCTCAGTGCAAATGCTGTTTCACTGGGCTTTGTTTAATTTATTTTTTTATTTTGACTTCAGCCATACAGTTTCTGGTTGGGCGGTTGTTTCTAATGGCTGCTGAAATTGGTGCTTCTGCTTTAAACTATTGTGATATCTCTCTGCACTTTACCTGCAACAGTCTGCTTTTGGGTGACTCAGTGAAATGCAGTACACTTCTGGTTGTTTTTAGCATTATCGTTCTTAGGTCTTTGGCGTAGCGTGGACAAGATAAAATTGACTGTCTTTTTCTTAGGGCACTCAGCTGTAAGATGCCCAACTCAGCAGCACTGCATTGTCCTTCAAATTAGTTCTGAGAAGGACAGAGGGGCCTGTACCTCTCTGCGAGCTGTCAGTTCTAGGTAGTGTTATTGATCTGTACTGGTATGTCATAAAAGTTATGCCACAGATTGAAAAATCATATGCTTCTCCTGCCATGTGTAAATCTTTTGAATTTTCTTTAACTTCCTTCTAGATCATTTCAAATCCTGACATTCCCAGATCCATCATTTCTAAATGGCATCCTGCTAGCACAATGAATGACTGTTGCTGTAAATGGCCGTGTGCTTGCTGAAAATGTCATTATACATCCAAATTTTGACCTAATTTTATACTCTCTAGCATCTTTTCCTTTAGTTAAGGCCAGTTGTGCCCTTCTCAAGTGACACAGGAAAGATGCTTGGAACAATCCAGATTGAAGATTTGTCCATGCACAAAGTATGACTTGCACAGCAGAGAATGTGCCCCAAGGCTAACATCTGACATTCCAGATTTGAGTATAGGAAGCCTTTGGAGTTTGTTTGGTTTGGTATGGTCTAGTATATTTCAGTAATAATAATAAGGCTCACAGATCTCAGATGTTTTCTAAGAATTCTTCCATGATTGTTTCTGATGATACTGTAACTTAAAATTGTAAGCAATGTTTTGTACACAATCCTCTCTGTAAAGTTTTTGCATTATTTTCTCCTTCAGAAATAGAAGCCAACTTGGTTTTCTTTCAAACCATTTGTTGTCTAATCCCTTTCAAGTTTACTTTTTTTGTGTGTGTGCGCGTATATGTTCTGTCAGGATGCTACAATTTTCACACAGCTGTAGAAGTTTGTTGGTTTCAAAAGAATATCTCTAAATGTAGCTGGCTTTAGAGGTACCCCAGCTTGCTGAGGGCCAGTCTTGAACTGCATATCATTGCTTTCCAGCGCTGGTTCTGCTGTGACATTGAAAGTTCCAAACTGCTGCTCTGAAGCTCTTAAAAACCTGTCTTTTTACATTTCGGTACAGCTGTAGCACTTAAAAATAAACAAACAAATAAAATACGTGAAAACTTCTAGAAAACTACTGGTCTGGAGTTTTGCAGGAGAGTATAATGTGAAATTAATGGAAAAGCAAATTTGAAGGAGAAACCATATTTACTCACAGCCATACCATTTCGCTTCTGTAAAGCCTAAAAAGATTGTGGGAAGCAATCTGTTCAATTCTCTATTTTGTCGTGTTTTAGGCAAAGGAGTAATTGCTCCTAAAATGAAGCTTTACAGCGTGTATATAATCGCTCAGATACACTGTGGTGTGCTCTTTCATAAAATTTTATATTTTGCATGATTTTCAAGTAGATATCATGTTTCTATAATTTCTCACAAATTTCAGCTGAATAAGCAACATCATTTTCATGTGATTGAATTCTGATAATCTATTCAAGATTTATTCTACACACATATTCCACATAATTTGTATACATTAAGTAAGTAAGTATCACTGCTTGTCTGTCCTATCTAATTTTCATGAAATCACAATACCCTAACTTGCCTCTCAAGGCTTCCTGTTAAAATTCTGCCTTTGATGGTATTCTCTGAAAGCTGAGAGGAGGTTATGGGTTTTGTTGACATAATTCTAGTGGAAAGCTGGTGTTTTATGCAGATACTAGCGTTGCTGAAAAAACATGTTTTGTCCCTTATCTAAGGGAAATACCCATTTTCAGCAGCTACTTTTTGGAAATGTTTTATTTATATGAAATGTATATTGTATTAATTTACTTGAAATATAAATATTTTCCTAAAGATTTTTTCTGTACAACAAAATGCAAGATTTATGCCAAAACAAGAGGAATAAAAAGTAGGTAAATAAAATGCTTTGTCCTAAACCAAAGACAAAGGTTGATTAAGATAACACTGTCTTGAACAGTCATTCAGTATTCAGCCTCTGTCCATGGAAGAGGAAGAATAACTGCTGAATTGGAAGGAAGCCTATCATCTTTAGCATTCCTTTAGCACATCCTTTTTTTTATTTATGAAAAGAATACATAGACTTTGATTCATTGGATAAAAGTGAAAGCAGATGTCATTTTCTTCTTAAAAATCTTAGGCTTGTGTCCCAACCAGCTTTGTGCTTTTCTTCATATAGGACAATGTCTAGAATCACTCTTCTTGCTATTTGGTAGGTTTTTTCTCTTGTTTTTCGTGGTTTTCCTATTCTGTTTTGCTGCAGCTAGATACGAGTTTTGAATAGGTATTGTGCTTTCAGTTAGTCTGAAAACTCCTATTTTTATTTATTTTTTTTTTTCTGTTCAGACTTTGTGATTGGGAACCTGTAGTGGTTCTCTTTGGCTTTGGAGGAAGCTGACTCACTGTAGCTGATGAAGTTTGTTCTGCATAGACAGCAATTGTTTGGTGGCTTCCTGAGCTGAAAATAATCTTTACTTTCCCCCAGAAAGGGAGGAGAAGTAACATGGTGTTGGTAGTATGTAGGGCAGTAAAGAAGACGGGAAAAGAGGCAGGGGAACACAAGAGTGGTTATGCTGTCAGACCAGAGGCCAAATATTCTGCTTCTGACAGCTGTTAAAGTATAGGTTTAGGGAAGGGTCTGAAGATCTTTACAGGAATATTTCCCCAGTATCCAACAATCCGGACTATCTAAGGTGGAGTTTGTCTGTTTGTACATGCATTTGTGTACATAACCTTTCACGCCATGCAGACTTCCAGCATTCACAGTGTTCTGTGGCAAGCAATTTAAATACACATTGTGGGTTTAAACTACTACTTTGATTTCTTGTCAGACAGCCATCTGTCACTTGCTAGTTTTATTTAATGCTTTTCATCCCTCATATTGGAAGAGGTGATTTTTTTAGTAAGTCAAGCTGAATGAGAGGCAAGTGTATCATGCTTGTAGAAAAACAAAAAAGCCCTGCGAGATGAAAAGCATGTTCAAAAGACTTCTTTTCAAAATGAATGAATTACGATAAAGTGCTAATGAGCATATATCTGACATTACTCTCAGAATTGTGTTTGTTAGAACCACTAAAGCAAAGTGACTTTTATTTTCAGTACTTTTGTGCATTCTCCAAAGATATATACATTTGTGTTAACAAAAATTATGAAACCAATACAGAATCAGAGACTGGCTGAGGTGGGCAGGGCCCTCTGGAGGCCATCTGCTCCAACCCCTGTTCAAGCAGAGCCAACCAGAGCAGGCTGCCCAGGACCATGTCCAGGTGACTTTTGAAGGTCTTGGAGGAGGGAGACCCCACGACCTCTCTGGGCAGCCTGTGCCAGGGCTCCGTCACCCACACAGCACAGAAGTGCTGCCTGAGTCTCAGAGGGAACCTGCTGTGTTAGCAACCACACAGTGGTTGCCTGCCGTATTCATACACTTGGTAAATGAAAGAAACGTATGCTAGAGTATGAAGTGATGTTGTGCGTGCATTATCTCTCACATTTTTGCTAAAACAAACCTGTCATCTTTAAGGCTGACCTAGGGAATTGAGTGGAAACTTAATAGACAATTGAGGCCATGAATGTGGTTCTGCCTGGGAAGACAGAAGGGACAGTCCATTCAAACATCAGCTGTAATCAAAGCACAGTAGGGTTTATGGACAGGAAGAACTTCCTTCCCATTGTTGAGAACATTTGAAGAAAGAATATGAGAGCCCTCTCCTGTCCTACTTCTTTCTTTCCTCATGAGCACTACCTAATAAATGGGGAAACTGATGGGATGACAGCTTATATGCTTCCTGATCTTTAGGTTACTTTTTTTGTTATGTTCTTCTAACTTGATACATGGCTTTACCTTCTAGTTGTAAAATCTGGATGCTCATGTGCTGAGGCCTCTGTCTTTTCTTGGTTTCCACTTGTAGTTAGTACCTCATTCATAATAATCATCATCCATTGACTCCCTGAAAGCTAAACAGAACATAGGAGAAAGAAAAACAAATCCCAAATAGAACCTTAAAGGTGGGGTAGCAGGTAAGGCAAAACAAAATGTGTTACAGTCTGTTATCTCAGATTTTTATGATTTTGATGGAAGTTGAAAGTCAACATAAATTGTGTTAAGGCTCCCTTTTGGAGAGAAGCGTATGTCTGAATATCTGAAGAAGACAGAAGAACTTATTATGTTTTATAGATGAATTGATAGGCCTATTTTCTCCCCTTTCCCTTTATTTTTTATTTTATATTTTTAGTCACAGTGCTTTTTCCTAAGAGTTTACAGGTATAGAGGCTTTTTTTTTCTCTTCATCCAGGAAAAAAAAAAAAAAGAAAAAAGAAAACCTGCATATTTTATTTATTTTATTGCTGGTATGTTTAATTTCTTACAATCTTTTGCAGAAATCATAATACTAGATAAGAATAATTGCTTAAGAAGGCCTGAGTATTTCTTGAAATTCAGTTTTCAAGGACTAGTACCAGTGACCCTGGTAAATGATGCATGGAAGAGGCACGATGTTTCTGGGATAAACATCTTCCCCTTGGGTGATAGAATTTAAAGGGCTTGTTCCCTTTGCTATCAGAAGTGTTTTCCATGGTATGCCAAATTACCATTTCTGGACAGACAATTTTCAGAGGATTCTTACAGCTGCTTCTCAGACATCTCACAAAAAAGCCCAGGGTGAGTCTGGCTGGGATGTGCAAGATGATGTTGACAGAATGTTGCTCAGAACTGTAGTCACAGCACGCACTGTAGCAGCAGATTCATTTATTCTGAGAGTTTAACTGACATTCTCCCCTCTTCAATTGAACTTTCACAAACATTAGTTATTCCTTGAGCCTTTCTGCAGGCAAGTTTTGTCTTAATCTGTAAGTGGAATGTTTGAATCTCACTGAGCTACTTGAGGAGAAAGTGATAGCATCCATAAAGACATGAAAAACTAGAATTTCAGATCCCACTGAACAAAAGATCAAAAATGCTTTGAAAAGACTTTTTTTTTGCTATAAATTTAAATAAGGAATTGTAGGGTGTGTGAATTTTGCTTTAAATACTAAAAGAGGGTGTAAATCAGTTTGAACTTCCTTGGCAGGTGAATATTGATGTGGGTAATGGAGATTATGATTACTGGGAGTGATGTTAGGGAACTATGCATTTCAAAAACACAAAACAAAAAGCAATTAAAGAGAAATGCTAATCAGCTAAAGACTGTATCCTGAGGCATGGCAATTTGTAAGGTAATTACCTTTTAACAAGAGACAATGGTATTAAATTCAGAACAAAAAGATTTCCTGTGAAGTCTTTCATGTGTGCCTGCCTTTAATACTTCAGAGATGCTTATCAGCATGTTATTTAAACACTAAACAGCAATTAGGGATACCCTCAGTTACCCTAGTGTGTGCTTTCTTATATGATGGGTGCTGTTGGTTGTGTGCCAACTAAAGAGGGGAAGAATCACCTCCCTTTCCCTGCTGTCCACGCTGCTTTTGATGCAGCCCAGGATACGTTTAGCTTTCTGGGCTGCAAACACTCATTGCTGGCTCATGTTGAGCTTCTTGTCAACCAACACCCCCAGGTCCTTCTCATTCTCCTCTCAGCCTCTATTACCCAGCTTGTATTTGTGCTTGGGATTGCCCCAGCCCAGATGTAGTATGCAAATGCATGAGCTAGTTGTGGCTCAAAGTAGGGAGCACGTGGCCAGCAGTATAGCAGGCTGCTGGACCTCCCTGCTCCAGGGCACCACTGGGCTCCTGCTCACTTATATTGCTCCTTGGAGCAACCTCTGTGTGACCTGGAAGAGTGGCATGGGCTGTTTTACTAATAGCATGAGATTCCTTATATAAATGCATGAATGCTGATTAGCAGATCATTTAATGCAGCCAGGAGATCCACACAGTCCTTTGTTTTTATCTTATGTAAATCTCAGTCTTATATAATTATTAATTTTTTAAGTTACTTTACTTTGAAAAAAAAATGGATTGAGAAATCAGAACAAAAAAGTAATTTCAAAAGTTAAATTAAAAAAATGAAGTGTTTGCAAAATATGTTTTATTGTTAATAAACGTATTTCCAAATACCTCATGAGGAAAAATCAGCAAGGACTGATCCCATCAAAAAAAAAAAAAAAAAAGTGTCCAAAACCCACAGTGCATACCAATCTGATCTGTAAAAAGTATGTTTATTTTTTTCTTTAAATTCTTTCTGAAAAAAATGGAGTTCATGTAAGACTTAATTAAAATTAGTATAAATATATCTTGAAATTAGAGTCTATATAGAAGGTTTGCTTTATGAACATACCTCTGAACTTTCTGGATGGACTAGCTTAGTGCAAGGGTATGTATGGACGTGCACATGTGCATATTCTGCTACTCACTTAAACACATTGGTAAGCAAGAAGAATAGGTTTGTTATCTAACTAACCATTGGTAGCAGTAAAGATACTCCTCTACTAATTCTGTGGCATAGATTTACATTGGTAGTAATTGCATCAATTAGCGCTACACAAAAACATCTGGGAAAAGAACTGGAGACATGTTTTGTTCAGATTATTAAATGGGTTGGAAAGGTTAATAAGCCTTGAGCCAGCAAATGTTCTAGACTGATATTTTTCTCCTGGTATTATAAAACTATTTTGAAGTGCATTTGTCCCCTGAAAAGCAATTACCTCAATAAATGCTTCCTCCGTGCCATCAGACTTACCCTTTCTGTGCGGCTAAACCCATTTTATTTTAGTGCAGTAGTATTTGCAGATGAAAGGTAATTAGCTAGCTTGTGGTTTCTATTATCCATAATCAATTAGATAGTTTACTAAGTCGCAATTAGTTGCACTTTTTGAGACCCAATGAAAGTAACACAGTTGCTTAACTGCTTGGAAGAGCCTGAGGTTATAGGGATAAGTGAAGTGACATAATTTCCTTTCTAAAACCTTTTCTATTGATTACTCATGTGAAAGGAGGACCTGAGTGAATTTGTAAGGCCAACGCTTACAAATCAAACAAAGGTTTTTCCTTGTAAAATTGTACTTCTAATACACAAGTTACAGCAGCTAGAAGCATAGAACTTCAAATTATGTTTCTGCATAGTCATTTTTCTCATCAGAATCATACTTTACCATTGTATGTTGTTTCTTTTTCTATAATATTTAATGAGGGACTAACACAAATTAATAAACCGTGAATACACTATTACTGAGGGAAAGAAAATGTAATTTCAGAGTGCTAGCCAAATGGTGATGACATGATAGCGTGCAACAGAAGGAAAGAACCCTTTAAACCATGCAGGTTACGGTGTCAAGTTATAAAAAGGATTTTCCTAATTGTACAGTTGGGTTTAATTGGACTTCACAAATACTTAATATTCTGCTTTTAATTTTTTTGTTATCTGTTGTGATAAGAATGTCAGTTTTGAATGGGGGTGGCTTTTGGACTGCGGGTTTTTTCTTACCAAGTTATAGAGAGACGTAACTGGAAGTTGCAAGGCTAGGGATAATATTTTCATCAATTATCCTAATTTTTATAATGTCTGGAAAACTCAGCAAAATGACTTTGCCCCATCAAGGCTTTGCAATCAGATGGCTGTGGTGTCTTAGTGTTGTCCTTGACATAGGAGGTCAATACCTGGAAGACATTACACTGGGGAGCCTCAAACACAGATTTTAGGTTTAAGAGAAACACAAAGTAAACATTCCCCTGAACCACCATCTACTGAAGGGGCCTTATCAGGAGAAGGCAAAATGCTGTCTTTTTATTAGATTCTAGTGGGATCAAGAATCGCTTGCCTCATCTATAAAAGCAATTGTTATGTAATAAATGTTATACACTGGAAAATCTAGCAGTATATAGTTTAGGGTGGTAAAATGATTTCATACTGATTTCATAGACCTACGTCAAAGCCTAGACCTTAGCTTTGTACTCTAGGCCTAAATAGTTGTTTAGGTTTGCTAGAGCTATTGGTCCATTTTCTAAAGTACATAATTGATTTTCTAGCAGGTATGATTAACCTCTGAGTTCTGATCAACCAGCTACCATAATTGCAGTCTTTTTCAGAACAAGGTCATCTAATGTTATTGATAGATTTTACTGTTAAGCAGGACGTAGAATTTCATTCCAAAAAGATAATTCCCCAAGGTTTAAGGTTTTATCTTATCAGTTATTCTGCGTGTACAGCAGAGATTATAAAATATCAGATTGAAACTGTGGTTTCCAAATACAGGACAGTTGCATTTACATCAGATAGCACTGATGTTTATAATAAATTCTAAGTTTGGTCAGCAAGCTTATTTGACAAACTGGCACTTCCCCTTTGTAATTGAGTAAGATATGGATACTGATTTGGACGTTTTCTACTGAGAGCAAGAACCCTGACTTTTTATTTGCTTTCTAGAAGCATCATTTGCATAGATGAGAATTGAGAGAATTTTTTACGCTTTTCATTTCTCAGAAAATGAAAATCCACCAACTTTAATTAAATGCCTAAAACAAAGCTGTTGCTGTTGATTTGTAGATCATTATTATATGTCACCGCATGTGAATAATTAGGTAGAGAAAACCTTCTTTGACTCCAGGACAGGAGGTTGTGCTGACCTTCGATATGGCACTTTGATTGAGTTAGTTGTTTGGCAGTTACCACATAGAGGAAAACATTTCTTAGAAGTAATTGTGTCTGAATATGTAGCCATTCTAATTATATAAATACTATGTATTACTGCAAATTTTAACATTATTCTTTAAACTGTCATCTGAGATGCTGGGCTTTAGAAACGTTTTCACACTGTGCTTATGGATTGATTTTCCTTTATTCCCAGATCCATGAAATGTATGACATTACTCAGTATGAAAATATTTTTTCTTTGTTCATGATTCTGGAACAACTTCTTCAATATCAGACAGAAGAAAGTAATATTTCAAGCTTGGACTATGATGGAGAAGAAAAAATCAAATTTCTGAAGAATCTTGATCAAATTATTCTTCACCTTTCAGATGAATTCCCTTTGTTTTCTTTATATTTATGGAGAGTGAGTGTTCTTTTGAACTCAGCTCAAATACAAATTGATTAAAACAACCAACCTGCTTCTTAACAGTGCTTTGTTGTGGGACTGCATTGGAAAATGTTTGAGCCAGACAGGAAAATTGTAGTTATTGGAAAACATTTACTTTAAACTGCAGCAGTTTCGGAGATAATACAATTTATTTCCACTTTTAAATATACAAGAAATGTAATAATCCAGATGCTGTTTTGAATAAAAGCTATTTATTGTAATGGAAAACAATATGTTGGTGTTTGCATACACAGTGAAAATGGTACCAAAGAAAATTGTTTCAGGTGATGCTCAATATGCACTATGAACTTTAAAGCCAGGAAATAATGGGTGTGTAGAGCTAGGCTTCCACATTAGGAAACAAAGAGTTCTGTAGCTTCTGTGTGCATGGGAGACATTCAATGGTTGGGCATATTGATAATACGAAATAAAAGACTGAACATCTGGAAAAAAAATGGCAATGACATGCTCAGTATGATGGAGCAAAGATTGCTATCTGATAATGGAATCAGAAAAAAAAAATGTTTATTTTTAAACTTGGTAACTTATCAATACCTATTCTTCTAGGACAGTCTTAGTTTCTGATTTAATCAAAATAATTATTATCTGAGCAAAATAAAATCTGATGCTTAGTTTTACAACTTTCTTACTCTCATTGTATATTGCTTGGCTTTCCTCTGTGTGTGTAAACAGTAGGCCGAATTTACTCTGAGTTGACTAATGATTTCAAAGATTGTCTGATTAAATTTAACTCCTTTTATGATTGCTTTAAATCTTTCTGTTCAAAATTAGTGAACATTGATAAAATCTCATTTGTATGGTTACTTGTTTATTGTCCTTTTTTACATTTCATTTTTGTGCAATACAATTGTATTCATAGTAATAATTAACATCACATGTTAATAGAAACATAAAAGGCCTGTAAAATGAGTTCAACAATAGCTTAACTGATCCAGAGAAGATTTAATAAATTGAGGGTGGAGGTGGTGGTAATTTTTATAATGACAGCATTTATTCTAGTAGATAAACAACATTTGAGTTTCATTATGTCTCCTTGTAGTGTATAGTCACCAAAAATCTAAAACATTTTTAGCATTTGTCCTTATCCTTCCCCTTTTTAAAGACCAATTTTTATGTCCAAAAATATCTGAAACATGGCATTTTCAGTACTGTAAATAATTTATCTTGTTAACTTGGATGCACTTGAGATAATAAACCTATTTTTTCTACATAGGTAAAAGATTTTTTTTTGTATTTGCAAATCCAGTTATTTTGATGTTGAATTGGCTCGTGAAAGATATTCGTATAATTGTTTATATACTGTCCAACATTGTTATGTTTTTTAAACTTAGTATTTGGTATGTCATAGTGTAACATTTGTTTAATCCTTTCTTTTAGCAAACTTTCTTTCAACAGAAGTCTATTTGCAAAGCAAGTGTTCCAGAATATTCACATTAGAAAATTAGAAAATCAGATAAGTTTAGCCAAATTAAAGAAAATAAAGGTAAGTAAATAAGGACATATGTTTGGCAGCCACTCAGGAACTACTGTGCTTTTTTTTTTTTTTTTTTTTTACTGTTCTATTAATTCTTGTTTGGTCAAGGTAAAGGATCAGTTCTTCCACATTCTTACATCATTCCTGTAACAGCACTGAAAGCATGTTTACAACAAGATCAAGGAAAGGGGAATAAGCAAATGGGAACTGGTATACAATTGATGTAATAATTTAAGCAATATTCAGTCATTTTAGCATTAAAAAAAAAAAAAAAAGTCAGAAGTGTTTTGCAAAGAAATGATATCACAGGAGGATACTGGAATCTGAAAAACAGCAAAATGAGTTTTGCTTCAAGACTCCTGTTCTGAAAGAGAAAGGTTTCAAAAACAGGTTGCACACCACTGCGTATTTCCTGATCTGTTGTTGGTCAATTAATATTTTTTTGATTGATGTCTTTGCTTTCTTCCTTGCATATTGTACCATTTTCTCACCAGCAAACTCTCAAGGCCACTGGAAGAGCAATGGTTGTTTGGGGAAATATACGCATCTTTCATCAGTTCTGAAAAAACTGCTGAATTGAGACATGGCTTACGAAATCTGACAAGAATGTGGATATTTGGTTTGCAGTTTTGAAAATGCTGGGGCAGGGTGAGAGTCCCCCTTGTAATACCATTGTAGCAGTTTAGACAATTACTAACAAAAGTACTATTAACTGTTCTCTGGAGCTCAGTCTTCTGTTTCAGTGCAAAATTAAATAGTGTGGTTAATCCATGCTAGCAAACCCATCTTACCTGTGGTGGGAGCAACAGCCTCTGCAACCAGGATAGTTATTAGTTTGTCATCTTGTGTTTCTTGAAGAGATTTTTCACCAAGATGGGACTTCCCTCAAGATGAAGATGCACAGATGTAGATGTTTAGATGTCTCCATGTGGTTGAGATGTCTAATTAAGAAAAACTTTAAAAGTACCCTATTATTTTGCGCTGGATCTTCAGCTGCTACCGTGAAGGTGTGTAGATCTTAATTGCTGTGTCACATTCATTGTCTTTGTGTAAGTGCCTCTGATACCCTGGAGCATCTTTAGTGGCATTGTCACTAAATGCTTCTTGTTTAGTCAACTGAGTTGCGCAGGTAATACAGACTTAGATATGTAGCTCCTTACAACAAGAACATGCACTTAAGTGTCTTAATGTGAGAACTAAGTCCTATCCTTGATATATCTTTGTTTTTAGGAGTAGGATGTCTTAGAGTTAAGTCCAGGCTTTTCAAACAATTTCTGCTTTTGTCCAGGAACTGTTAGATGTGATTCATGTGAACCATCACTATATTTAGTTTTGAAATAAATTGTGATGATAGAGCCAGTCCTCAGAGTTAGAAATTACAGGCATATATTCTGATGTGAGGTTTTGCATCACAGTTGGAGGAAACCTTCCGGCAGCTTGAACTTCCTCCAGGTCTTACAGTATGTACTAAATAGGGACGTCAACATCCAGCTTTTAAACATCTAGCCTCCAGAGAGGATTCCCAAGGAGAAATTACATATGGGCTTTGCTGAATGGAGAAAGATGACTCAAAAGAACAGTTTAGAAGCCCCATGTGCTGAGCATAGTCCTAGACCTAAAGACTAGGACACTCTAGAAGAACTCTGAAAGAAGTCTGACTTGTTGCTCCCTGGAATGTTTGACCTGGGTTAGCCATATGGGTTTACAATTAACAGTTCAGGGATGTTTCTTTTGTCTTGCTTATTTTCTTTTTGTGAATATATGAATATATATTTTCTTTTTGTGAATATGTTAGAATTTGGCAAAATGCTAATGTTCTGAAAATGCAAAGTATTTAGGGTTTTATATAGATGTATATATATATATACACACACACGGCTTTATATAGATGTATATGTGTGTATACACACACACACTGACAAATTATATATTTATATGGTCAAATTAGCAGTGCTTGTTAATTAGTAGCCAGACAGCTGTTTATGATTTTGTAATTTGTTACTTTGCCACATTCATAGGTTCCCCCGTGACAATATTTTGTACCAGTCTGCATCTGTTTTAAAAAGAATTTTTATGGTAGAGTGTCTCGTTTTATGAGAGTAGAAAAATTATGGTACAAGAAAAGTAAATTTTTATTCTATTGCTGCTCCATTGACTGTTCTATTAACTAAAAAATCTTACATACCTGCTAATGACAGCAATGGTTGGGAGTTTGAAGTGAACTGTCTGAAGATGTTTTTCTAAAATTTTATTTGGAATCTTTTTATAATCTATACGTGGTTTACTGATTTGAGATAATTATTGCTTGTATATGTTGGTAGTAGTGGAAATTAAATTTTACCTCTTTTTTATGCTGTAATAATCTTCATTATTTTTTGTTCCAGTTATCTGTGCATTACTAGGTGATACAGAGTAACACTTACTAGTTTACTGTGGCACAACATTCAGCTGACATTCGTATGATCATCGGATAATTCGTGTTGGAGACCTCAAAAGGTCTCCAGTCCAACCTCCTGCTTGAAACAGGGTTAGCTGTGGGGTCAGACCAAGTTGCTTGTTGCTAGTTCAGTATCCAGTAAGGTGTTTAAAACTCCAAAGACAGAGACTGCACTGCCTCTCTGGATAACTTACTCTTCTTGACCGCTTTCATGGTGGAAAATGTTTTGAACTGTCTGAACCTCTGTTGTTTGTTTTATGCTCGGAGTCCTTAGTCTTCCCACCACACAGAGCCTGGCTTTGTCCCCTTTCTACCTTCCCCATTGGCACTGGAGACTGCTTTCAAGTCCTCCTGGAAATATTTCTGTCCCAGGCTGAACAAGCCCAGCTCCTTTAAGCCACCTCACAGGGCAGGTGCTCCAATTTTGGCCATCCTGGTGGCCCTCCACTGAATTCACTTCAATTAATCCTTTAGGAGTAGCATCCTAATTTGGATACAAGAAGGCTGTGAGAGGCAGTGTTGAAATGTTGCTGAAGTCATCCCCAAATCCAGTCATTTTATCCTAAAACGTAAACAGGTTGGCATGGCATGATTTACTTTTAGTGAATCCATTCCACTTAACTTTTTCTCCTCCACATGTCCAGAAAAGTGCTCTGAGAAGGACTCTCTCGGTGATTTTTCTGAGGAAGTAAAGTGAGGCTGACTAGATTGTAGTTACTCAGGTTGACCTTTTTTTTCAAGACAGATAGGTGTGACATTGTCTTCCATTGCCAGGGACCTCACCTGATCTCTGCCCATCTTTCCAAGACGATGCAAAGCAGCCCTGCAAGGACACTGGCAAGTTCTTTCAGCAGTCATGGATGTAGACCCCTTAATCCCATGGACTTGTATGAGCTGACATCTTGCAAATAAAACCCTAACTTGATCTTCATACACTTCTGATGGTTCCTCTCCTTGAATGCTTTCACTAAGCAGAAAGTTCTGGGAGACCTCACAGTTGAAGAATAAGGTAAAGAAGGCATTGAGATCCTCAGCCTTATGTGGTGCCCTCAGTTTGATTGAAAGCCATCTGTGAAGTACCATGATATAAATCACTTTGAAAGTCATTGGTAGTGTAATTAAGATTACATCTGCATTTCAGAAGGATCTAGCCTTGAAAATTCAGAATCGACATCACAGTTGTTTAAAAGGATTTACTTCAAAACTCAGTTTACCTCAGGCTTTTTAAAAGCTGTAGATTTGGGGTGGACTAATATATAGTCATATTTTATTGATCTAGGCAAACGAATCTAGGTCTTTTGCTGGTAATGAGAACAGAAGACTCAGTGACTGTTTCACCAGACCAAAATAAATGTTACAACTTCTGCTTTTCTAGTAGTTCCACAACTCATGAGCATATGTGGCCTGGAGGGACAACTGAGTGGAGTAAAACAAAACTTACTTCTCAGAAGTGAAAAGCCCAACCCATAATTTGTTATACAAAGCAGAAGTGCAGAGCAAGGACAAGGGGAAAAGTAGCTCAAACAAAAAATAGACTGGAAAGAAGAATGAGAAGTAAAGGAGGTTTCAGAAGAGCAGGAGATTTTGATATTGCTGGCAGTGCTAGGTGACATGAGGAATATGGGAATATCAGATGGCTGGGGCACAAAATGAGGTGCAATGGGCAGAGGGATTGGTACTGTAAAAAATAATAATATATATATATTAATCACTTACCCTTCTTTTCATACAGGAGAGAGGAAAGACAAGGACAAAATTAGATTGATATTTAGCTAAGTATCAATTTGATTGATATTTAGTGTCATCTCACTCCCTCACTGACAAATCTGGCTCCACTTTCAGCTTCTTCCAGTCTTACCCCATAAATAAACTCCACCTTAGTGACCCTGCACAGAACTCAATGATCTGCTTGAGAGAGAAGTAGATGAAAACTACATTTGGGTTATAATCGAAGAATTAGAATCTTACATTTTTTCAGTTTAATAAAGAAAAAAAGGGCAAGTTTTAAAATGTTTTTAATTATTCATGATGCTAAAACTAAAAATAGGAAAAGCAAAAGTTTTGGATGAAGTTTTGAGGTTTTCTTTCTTTGTTTGTTTTCGTTCTCTGAGCAGCTTTCCATGTATGTACATTTTTCTTTAGAGCTCAGAAAAGCTTTGCTCAGCTTTATGCCCATAGCTTTTCTGGTTTGTGCTTTTTCTTCTGTTGCATGACAGAAAGGGTCTTTTCCTGTTCTGCAGTTCTTGATCAGCTTGATTTCAAATAAGAGTTACTGCAACTTGATCCAGATGGTATGTTTCACCTAGAGCTACCTTTAATCACCTCCCCTTGTATAAATTGTTTCACCCTCCTTAATTGTGTTTATTTTTAGTTTTCCCATTTTTCTTTTAAGCACATTTATTTAGTCTGCACCTGCTTATCTAGGTAAAGTTGTTTTTTATCCCTGATTTAACTAGCCATTTCTTCAACATGATTTTTTGTAAACTTGCTGATTTCAAATTCATCCCAAATTTTTTGGGGCTATCACCACAGTTGTTATTGCTATAACACTAATACTAAAGAGAAGCCTATCTTTGAGAAGAGCACTGTTTGCAAGTCACCTGCTTACCAGTCTTGAAAATACTGTGAGGTTAGGCATCTGGTTGGAGACATCTCTGTCAAAATATGCTTCAAGGAACAATCTTTGCTAGCCAGGAAAATCCTCCAGTGAACAGAGTTCCAAGAAAAATCTGGTTGGGGTTCTTAAAAAAGGCAATCTTCTGTCTTTGCACATTTCTGTAGTTGTCAGAGACACACGTGAATGCTAATTCTGGTACCATACAGAATCCACCAATTCAGCATGTGGGGTTTAAAAAGAAGTGTACATACATTTATCAGCAATTTTGCCATCACAACACCATTAGAAACCCAACAGTGCAGATTATAGCCCTGGTGTTGGTTAGTTTTCCGAGAAGTTTCCAAGGTTTCTTGCTGTCTTTTGTCAGCTACTGTTTCTGGTATTTCTCCTGTCAAAGCATAAATTTTTGCAGTTATTATTATTGAATTTAGTTATGGTTTTTGAAGACCTTTCTAGTTTATGATGTTTGAAGCCTGATTCTCTCTTCCAGAATAACTGTGTCCTCCCTGACCCCTGCATGGTGACACCTGCAGATTTCATAAGTACACTTTGTGATACATTCATGCAAGTTTGTACAAATAGAATATTATTGAGTAAAAACTCAGGAGAAAACTACAAAGTTGAAACTCTTGTAAATTACTATTACATACTGTAAGAAGATAAAACATTGAAAGCAAAGGTATTTTTATAAAGGAAATACAGAGCATAATCTGTTTTTACATAAATGAGCTACATGGATTTAGTGAAGCATTTTCTTTGTGTTTCTGCTGAATGCAAGTAAAAACTGTGTCAACCTAATTTTCTGTTACCTTTTCAATGTACAGAATTAACAAAAATGGTTTGCATCCACAAAAGGCTTTGAACACACATATTACTTCTTTTGTTACCTGAAGAAGATAGTGGGGCATCTCTGACCTTCACAACCCTGCACTGGTGTCTTCCTCTGGAAAGTCGTTATTTCTGGCCATTGGGTATTCTGGGTTTTGTCTTTCGTACCAAAGATGAAGAAATATGTACTGAGCCAAAAGAAAGAGAAAGAATTAAAGAATAATTTTGTAGCTGTATTGGGTTTACATGGCAAGGTTTTGGTAGTGAGGGGGCTGCAGGGGTGGCCTCTGTGAGCAGAGCCCAGCAGCTGCCCCATGTCACAGCAGAGCCATCTCCAGCTGGCTCCAAAAGGGACCCACTGCTGGCCAGAGCTGAGCCAGGGACAGATACTGGGTGGGCCTTTGGGAGAGTAGATTTAAGGAAGGGAAAAATCTGCTGTGCTACAGCAGCTGTGAGAGAGAAGAAAGAAACAGTACTGCGACGAGTGAGACCCAGCCCTGCAGCCCCCCGGGTCAGTGCAGCAGGAGGGCAGGAGGTGCTCCAGGCAGGCAGCAGCAGTTCCCCTGCGGCCTGTGCAGGGAGAGGCCCCTGGTGGAGCAGGCTGTCCCCCTGCAGCCCATGGGCCCCACATGGAGCAGATCTCCACGCTGCAGCCCCCCCATGGGTGGAGGAGCCCCCGGGGGAGCAGGTGGATGTGGCCTGGAGGAGGCTGCGGCCCATGGAGAGCCCCTGCAGGAGCAGGCCCCGGGCCGGAGCTGCAGCCCGTGGAGAGGAGCCCACGCAGGAGCAGGGGGTCTGGGGGGAGCTGCCCCCACCTGTAGGGACCCTGTGCTGGAGCAGTTTGCTCCTGGGGGATGAGGGAGGAGGTGGAAAAGGGTTTTCTTAATAGAACTAAGCACAGGCTGCTTCCTCAATAGAGAGCCAGTTCAAGCTTTTCTTATTAAAAAAATAAAAAATAAAAAAAAAATCCGTCATGAGTGGGCAATGAAGACTGCTAAACTCCTATTCAGTGTTAATTTTTCCAGTTAATTATCACTTGCTTTCTAAGGCAAACAAACAAATCCTTTATTTCAAAGGAGTCTTTGTTTTTTTTTCTCTTTTTGTGTTTGTCTAAAGGCTCTTTTGAATAGAAAGACTTTGTACAAAATTATGCAACATTTTAAATGTTAGTCTGCTACCATTAGAATATAATGGAATAGATTCTTATATAGATTTTTGGTGCAGCAATTTGTTCTGCTTTTCAGAAAACAGTTTGTACCATTTGTTCCTTTGAAAGTACACTCATATATTAGAAGCTAATAGAAGCACAAAGGAAGCCTGTTCCACATGGATACCACTGAAGTCCAAGTTCCTTGTTGCACTAAGGTATTGTTACAGGCATTTCTGTGTAATATTAATGTAAGTTTCTTGAGCAACATGCTCAACTTCATGTTTTTCAGTCCTAATGATTACATAAAACAAAGTTGACATCCCAAACTGTAAGAATTAAACTGACTGTGAACTTCAGCATTATGTTTGGCACTTCAAGCTTTTTGCTCCAAATGAGAAGGAAAGTTTCCTTAAAATAATTTATGTTGCAGTATGACAATCACTTAAGGCAATAATTGAACCAAGTGAGTCAAAGGAATACATGTCAGCCAAGTATATCACTGGAATTATTTTTCATACGTTTTGTTGTTGTTTTTTTGCTACCTACTAGTTTATAGTAAAGTTAGAGAGGGTACTAGAGGCAGCATACACTCAATTCATTTCTCTGTGAAGTTAATGATCCTGTTCCACACAAAGTGCCTTTGTGGTTATTTTGAAATAAAATAAGGTTTCTCATTTTTAACAGGGGAAAACATTGCCAGTTGAAGTACTTCGTTGCGTTTTGTGACTGGACTGCATGCAAATATCACGTTTAGCATTACTATTAACACCTTCCCTCCCTTCCTCAGCTTTGGTTAAGCATACCAATACACTGAGAGTTTATCTGCACCTGGTAGGCCATTAACAGAAAGGATGAAATATTGAAATGGTGTGATCATCTTTATAATGAAACATTCAAGAGATTTTCTTACCTATTTTATTTTTGCTAGATGTTTCACCTTTATTTTGGTTGCTGCAAGCACAGAAACATAACTAAGTCTTAGACTTTACATTCCTTATTCAGGGTAACAGTGCAAGTGGATATTTTTGTTCCTGCTTCTGGTTTATTTCTTAATTAATCTATTTTAACTTATGGATGCACACATGGTGCAAGAATTATAGAAGAACAGGGTCATGAAGCCTCTTTTCCCATAACATTCCTGCCCCAAGGAGCAGAAAAGACAAAAACCTTATAGATGACACTGGTGAAGAAGCCTGTGCATCTTTCCTTTCCTTTTGTATTTTTTCCTCTGGATGTACGTTTTCAAAAAAAAATTGAAAAAAGTGCTTATCATAACCAAACCATCAAATCCGCTTTTAAGCTGAGTGACAGAATTCTTTTCAGCACCAATTTAAGTGAAGATTAGAATTTATAAGTGAACAAATATCTTACTAATTTCCAGACTGATGAACAGCAGATCATTTTATGTGTTGTCTTGGCAATGTGCTACCAAATGTTGATAGACAGGAATACATCCATTTAATATTCTGTGCCCCTGGTCTTATATTCTTTATTTGCTTTCATTTAACCCTCTCGACTTTCCCCCATGATTCAGTCTTTGCAGCCAGCCTTAATAGTGTTGATATCCTGTGAGATGTTTTGATCATATCTTAATATTATTATGCTTGGAGAGTAATTATTTTAAATGTGACTGAATTGATTCTGTTTTGTATGCTTGTAGCCTTCCTTGTCCATGTTGCAGGTGCTTATGTAAAACCACTGTACGTTTGCTGAATTCATTTTTAACTTTAGTCCACTAACAGTACCATTTATTCTTGCAGTTGTATTTAAACATGCATGCTTTTTTCAGAGAAAGAAGTGACTAGACACTTTTGATTCTTCTCTGAAGACAATGAAACAGGTATTTTAGTTAAAAAATGTTAGTCTACCATGGATGTTCTCTTTATGGTAGCTCATTTCAACTGAGGTGGGTATTGGATGTTAGCACAAGAGCAATTCAGCTGGAAGGTTGTAGGCTGTCATGATGCCAGTCATTAGCAGCTGGAAATAATTTTGAAAAGTGACTTTTCCAGCTACAATCAGGAGAAAAAAAAAAAAAAAGAAAAAAAAGGCAGGTGTGTCTGCAGCCTTACTGATTCCTGAGTTTACTAGTTTGCTCTTTGTACATCTAATTCTTCCCTTTCAGACATACCTGTTGTCAGAAATTTGGGTATATGTGTTATGCTTTGCCTAGAGTCTAATTACATGTGTATTTACAAATTCCAGTGCAAGGTTTTTCTGCCCTTTGCTTTAAATGTCATCCTACCAGAAAGAAATATCAAGTTCTCAGGAGTCTGAGGAGGGTGTCCACAGAAGTCCTAGAGAAAGCAGGAAAACAGAGCTTCAGGCAGGTGATAGGCCATGATGCCTGAACTCCCAGGAAAGGGATAAAGGGAACTTGGGATAAAAGCATTCCTGAAAGGTAGTAGTAGTGACTGTGCTTCCAAAGTACATGGGACGTAAGAGCTGGATCACAGTTCAGCAGTCTGATCTGGGAGATTATCCTGGGTTAAAATCTCAAGTACATTTGAGATTGTTTTCTTCCTGGAGGCATTAATTTTAATTTTTCTGTTAAATGAAAAATTCTGTGTGTTATTTATGTCTCTGAATACTCATTCCTGTTGATTTCTTTGCCTCATTTGTGATTTGTAAGTTCTCTCTATATACTCTGCTTACATTTCAGAGGGTCACTAATGCAATCCTTACTCCTTCTTGCACATTACTTACAACAGCATCAGCCAAAGTCAGTCTTTACACCATATTCTGCAATACACCCCAGGATAACTGCCTGCAGTCAATTCACTATCATTGGACATTTCTGTTTGTTAATGCTTCTTTGGGCAGTTTTAATTCACTCAGCTTGTGGCAAGTGTGAGCCCAGGGGAAGCTTCCAAGGGGAAATTGGAATGATAGTCAGTATAAGGTCCCTGAGATGGAGGAAAATGAGTTGGGCTTGGAAAGGGAAAGATCAAAGCTAAAAGTCCTGTTATTTATTCAGATTCCATCTCCAGAACTGGTTTAAATCTTTGATAGCTCCACTGATCTTATCCTTACATCAACTCTGGTGTTTATCATCCTAAAGGAAATAGTAACTGTAGGTGGGAGCAGCTGACAGTAAAAGAATTAAGACTCAGGGGAATGGAAATCACTCAGAAAAATAAGAGAATCTTGTTTTGACCTTCAAAAGGACAACGTTAGTTGAAATACAGCCTCCAAATATACTCTGTGAAAAAGAAACTTTTACAAAAATCTGTGATAATTTTTAAAAGTGCAATAGCAAATATCTACTTCTAAGCGAAGACTTTTTCCTGAAGTGGCTGTAGCTGGAATACTGCAGAAGAAAAACAGTGACAATAAGGATGGATTCACTGAATAGTGTGAAAAAAAATCAGAAACTATATTAACATAATACAATCAGAGTAAGTAGTGGCAAGTAATATTGACTTCTTTAGCCTTCATAAGCTGATTAGTGACTGTGTTAAAACTGAATTGTATGTTAGTGGAGATTTCTGTTCACAGCACTTTAAACTTTATCTTTTACAGCATTGATAGATTAAGTTAGGAGAAGGAATTTTGTTTTACATTTGAGAGTAAGGTTGATACATTGGGGTTATGAATTTATGTTTCTTGTAATTAGGCTATTAGTTATTTTTATTACAACTTCACTGGTTCTCCAACTGTCATTGGTTCTCAATTTTTCATATGTTCTTTTCATAAGATATTTTGCTTTGTTTTTGTCAGAAAACACTAGTTACATGACTTAATATTTGGAAATAGATTTTGAAACTTACAGTTTAATTAAAAAAAAAAAAAAAGCCATTTATACTCAGTACCAACTTTTACATCCTGGGAGCTTCAGGTTGATCAGAAGACTAGGGCGAATCCCCCACTAGCACAGAAGATCTGTAACTTATAAAGACAAGAAATATGAACACATGAATTTAGTATGTGAATCATTTCAAAGAAAATATGGAAAGTATAAGGTGAATATAGAGCATAATGAAAGTACTGACATAACAAAATTTTATTTAATTCAGAATTGTAATGAAATTCTGATTATACTTATTTTGCATGAAATACAACATCTGCAAATTTACAGTTTCATATTTCTTTTCTGAATCGTATCTCAGAATTTCACCTTTATATTTTGTATTTATTTCTATTTGAATAAATATAGTTATATGTTTACACGTATACAGCTTACATATATGTTATTTATGGTTTATTCATATTTTAGAATTATTTCTTACTTTTACATGCCATAATTTGGTAGTGGTATATAAATTTTGCAGACTTCACTATTGATATGCCATATTAAGTGAAAATTTTATTATTTGAATTGTTACTTTATCTTCATTTTAAATCTTAAATGCAGCTGTTGTTCAGTTCTGCTTGAAATGTGCTGTAATTTTTTCTGTAGTGCCTCCAGTTTGAAACTACAGGAATCCCTGAACAGTGAGGTGTGTGGCACAGAGCAGCAAAGGCTATCTGTCAAAAAGTTACAAAGTTTGTATGTGTGTGTGTGTATATCTCTCTCTATATATGAACAAATAAATGAAGGAAAATGCATCTTCTCAGGTGTCATTCACTAATTCCTACTCAGGGAAAACATATCAAAAGCTGCTCTTGACTTTAACTTAATTTCTGGCAAATGACAAAAACAAGTATCAGGAGATTGTAAAGAGAAAAGAACAGAATTATTTTTTAATTTTCCACTTAAATCTTCCCTTCTTCAGTTTTGTTTTGCATTAAAAATTGAAATTAACTGTTTTGTCTGAGCTAATACTCAAAAAAAAAAAGAGAGAAAAGAAAAATGGAAATTGAATCGCTTACTTGAACTACTAGACTTCCATATGTACATTATCACATTAAATGGTTTCTTTGGTCTTAGCTTTTGTATATTTTTGCAACTTAAACCCTCTAGGTGTTGTTTATATTACAGTCAATTTGTCTGATAAAAAAAAAAAAATCTGCAACTTAAATATAGGGCAAAATTGTATTCAAGAAAGCTTTAGACTACAAGTGGCTGAGTAAGGTCCTAATATTTCAGGATTTCATTCAGCAGATCGGATTCCATTAAGTACAGCTCAAAGTTGTTTAGAAAAATGTCAACATTGAATTCTGTAGAAACAAATGTTATTCATTAATGAGTTGGAGCACGTTAATATACAACTCTTTGAATAAATAAACTGTAATTATATTGGAATATAATCCTCTGATGGAACAGCTACAAAGTTTGTCTGTTCCTAGAAGCCTTTTCTAATGCCTCAATGATTTCTATTTCCTACTCAATAAATTATGGGCTAATTAGTGTAGTGCTTTGTTGTAGACAAACAGCTTTCACTTTCTAAAATGCCGATCTTATCATATTTCTTCTTTCAGCAACAGTCTGTCTAAAAATGATGCTCTTCTGTATCAAAGTTACCACTTCATTTATGGTTGTAAAATGCTGAGGAGATGAGGGGTGTGGAAATTGCTATGATTATGCAAGCATATGGGTTTACTTGTTTCACAGCTGCCTAAATATTATTTAAATATAGGACTAGCCAGGAAACAATTTCATTTAGTGATTTATTATTATTAGTTACATAAGTCTTTTACATTGCAGTCTCTTCCAGTGCAGTAGAAAAGTTAAAGCTTGAACCAGGATAAATCTCTTGCCTAGATCTAAATATAAGCTTCTGACTCTGCTGCAACATGGTTAAAACAAGAGATTGAACCTGTTTTTATCATGCTGTATGCCTTAGCTTACCAATTTGCTATCATTCCGTCTGTCACAACTCCGGTATTCTTATGATGATTAAGATCTGATTAATCCGGTATTTTAAATCTGATTAAAATTTTTACTGAATCTAAGAAACCTTTCCAAGTAAAATTTATTTTCTTAATTATGTCTTTCCTGTAAAAAGACATGCCTTTAACAGGTGGATATTTTTCCCCCCTAAAAAAAGTATGTTCCCTTGAATGTTCCCAGTGAACTCTATTTGGCTGTTGGGGAGGGAGGAGGAGCTGTTTGCTACTATAAATCAAGCACAGCACTTACAGATAATTTGTGGAGCAATTAAAATAGCTACTAAGATTTTATGGTGTGTAATTATGTTTCTTCCATCAGAACATCATTAGGAGGAAACTTGTTTACCCTTGCAAGTAGAGCTTGTTAAATGTAAAGAAAAATGCAACTTGCAAGCAATAAAGGGCAGATTAAGGGACAAATAAGATGTCCAAAGATTCTTTATGAGTGGAGCTTTTTTGTGTGCTCAGCTTTTGTTTTTCTAGTCTTCCCTGGAATAAGAGTAAGAGCTCAGCAGAGCTATCGAAGCCCATATAGTTGGCTGACAGTTTCCAATGCAAATTCATGCATAAATAATGAAATATAGCAGGCTATATTTAAATAAAAAAGCAATATGTGCTGAACTTGTGTGTTCAATACTATGTTGTGACATTTTCCTGTTCTTTCAGATTTTTAATGAATCTCCAAAAGGTTTCTGTATGGCTCTTAGGTTTATAGGAAAAATCAGGCTGGAAAGGATTTGAAAAGATGTAGTCCAATCCCCTACTTGAAACAGGATTGGCTGGAAAATCAAGTTTCTTAGTGATTTATTTGGTCAAGTTTTGGAAACTCTGAAGGATGGAGACTGGAAGGAGAACTTTTTTGCCCTTTTTGGGCAACTGGTTCTAGAAAAGTTTCTCCTTACTTAGTCTTATGCCTGGTGTCTCATCTTCCTTTCATGCATCACTGTGAAAAGCCTGGCTCTGACTCCTTGGGAACCTCCCTATGGGCACTGGGAGATGCTGTTAAGTCCCCCAGAAGCCAACTCTTTTCCAGGCTGAACAAGCCTCTCCTCACAGGGTGGGTGCTCCAGCACTGTCCGTCTTTCACAACTCACTGCAGTTTATCAGTATCTTTCCTGCACCGGGTGGGAATGGGATCAATATTCTTGCAGACCTTTTAGATCCTTCTGAACTGTGGATAGTTCTCATGATCAACTGTCACAAGGGAATGGCATTTCTTATATATTTTATTGCTTAAGTGAAGTTATGTTTTGACAGATGCATCAGGGAACTGCCTGAATAAGGGATACAAATACATGCATAATTTTAAGCCTATATGCATGAGTAATTCTACCCTAATTCAAGAGTAATCCTTGTATAAAAATGTACACTTAAGCCTTGTAACTGTGGAATGTAAGTACACTTAAAGTAACATAAGCTGAAGATAATACTATACTGTTGCACAGTTGCTAAACATCACACTCTAAATGTAAGAATGCACCTTTCAAAACCTTGAAATCATTCTTCTCTATATCCTAGTAGTGATAAGGCCTCAAGAAGGAGGAGGAACGATAGCAGACAGGTGTAGGGTGGTGTTGAAGGAAGTAGAGACTTAAGGGAGTCATAGTAGCAGCTTTCAAATATATAACATAAGTAAAATTGTATTTTGAATTTCTGTGTAACACTTTGACATTCACAAGGCTACCTGCATGAATCAGCATGGAAGAACAGAGTTGTCAGATTGTGCGTCTTCTAGGTGAACCACCGCTGAAAAATAATTGATTGAAAATACAGACAGAACTAAGTCATGCTTTGTTCTGTGTCAGAAACTTGAACTTTCAGCTGAAAAACAAATAAACAAACAAACAAAAAAAAACGACTCAGACTCAAATTAGTTTAAGGTGTTCATTCTATTTAAACCATTTGTGTGGGAATAGTTAAAAATTGAGTGAGAATGAGGTCTGTTCAGCTAAGAGAAAGTGTCCAAATCACTTGTTCATGTAAAGCATTCTCATGTTTTTGGGAAGAAGTGAAGGAAGGAAGAAAGAAGGAAAAAAAGGTTTCTCTGCTTAAAGGAAAGGAGAGAAAGCTTCTCTGTTTCCTTGGTAGGCTGTTTAAAAGTGGTAGAATTTATCCCTTTTAAAAATTTTATTTATTTATCTTTCCCCAGCCAATGCTCCTGGAGAGAAATAGAAGTCATTCATTTCTACAACAGCGTGCTGGATTCCCAAGCATCCGCAGTGAAGGTGAAATTTCTCATTTCGGGCTTCAACTGAGAAGTCTACTATTAGGGCTGATATTGCTTACTTTCTGAGGTAAGGTAGTTCACTTACTGCTTTAACCTCTGCAGACAGAAGTAGAAGAGGAAAAAATAAATTGTTAGATATTAATATATTGAGTAATACTTCTACATAAGAAGTATTGAATACAAGAAGTATTCAAAATTCCTTTTCATTCTCCTCAATTGTATCAGCATCTTTTACTAGACTGCACTACAGGAGATCATAGAATTTATAGAATAATAAAAAGATAAGTTTCTGCCATAAATAATTCTGACTCTAAATTAAATGTAACACAGCAGTAAGCCAGAGTTGGAAAAATAGTTATAACAGCAGCTACCAGAATAATAAAGTAGCTTATTTTTGCAGATTTTTAAACTTAAAAATGCTCTGATTTTAGGACGTAATGTCCAGAGGACAGCTGTGATGGATCAATCCATGTTAAGACTCAAAAATTCATGGAGTTTTCTGGTATTAAAACCATGCAAAGCAGAATTGTAGGTTCTTCAGGATGAAACACCCACACATTTTGAATTTCTGGATATGCATATGACAACTGATTCCAGACTAAAGGCTTGCCGCATTTGCAATATTTGTGGGTTATTTCCCTGCTTTTGATGCTCTGTGGAGGAACGTCATACAAAAACCTATGATGGTTATCACCTCATTTTCTCACCATTGTCTCGAGATAAATACAATAATTTATCTGTTCTGCTGTTGTCAGTATAGCTTCCCTTTTATCACTTGTTTTCTTTGGCCAGAAAAGTTTGATTGATTATCTTCTTCACTTTTTTTCTTTTCTTTTTCCATGTTATTTTCAACCACCAATGACTGTCTATCAATTGGCTGAACATAGTGACCACATTAGATGTCTACATTGCCAAAAATTACAGCACAAGCAGGTGCTGGAGTTGTCCCGAGTCATGCTAGAGACTGGAAGCTTTTCATTCAGCTCCTTGTCTGGAATGTGTCATGCCTTTGGACACTAGCAAAGTTCTCTGATCCCAGGTCTTTGAAGCCCCTGAGAGATCATTCCCTTAGTGACCTTGCACCAGGAGGTCCTGGTCCCCTCTGTTTCTCTGGGTAGCCTGGTAGCAAAGACTTTTCTACATGCTCCCATCAATTCATGAACCTCTGGCCTGAGGCTGCATTACGAATGCTTTGCCTTTGCTGTCTCACAGACTTCTCCTTTCTGGGGATCTTTTATAGAGATAAGGGAGAGACATTTTTTCAAGCTCCTGACAATGTCAACATTGCATCTGTTTAAACTGTTTAAGTATTTTTTCTAGTTTTGATAACATCACTAGGAAAGTAAAAAAAGATTTGACTTCTGTGTATGATAATCTGCAAAGACAGAGATTATATACCTGTGGTTTTTGAGATATATCTAATTCAGAGGACTAGTCTACCTGTGTTCTACCCAGCACTTCATATCCCAGATTGGAATAATTCTTTAACACTTTCAAAGGAGCTTTGCGTTTCTCTTCAGGAAGCAGTCTCCAACGTTATTTCTGCTGGTAACTAGGAAACCTAAATATGTGATTATCTCCTGCTAGAAACTCTTAAGATAGATAAATGAGTTGTGCAAAGGTCCACTATGAGACCACAATGATGGAGATTATCCTCAGCACTCACTAGATTTCAACGAAAGCTCTGCCCCTATCAATAGGTAGTAGCTATAGGTAGTAATTATACTACTAAAGGTCAGTAGTGTTTCCATTACTGACAGATATCAAACTGCTACCTTCACTCAAATGCAATTTATCAAGCATCATAATACCTCAGTGCTTTGGGCAACTTATAAGCACTGGATAGTTTGGGCCTGTACTTTCTGTTTTTTTTTTGAGGCGGGTGGCAATGACTCAAAGATGTAACAAAAAATGCTATTCAGCACGTTCACATTCACATGGACTACTGTGTTCTTTCTTACAAAAACTCTAAAATTAAAATCTGAATTGCTCTTCAACAAGTATCAGTGCAGTGGGGTCAAAGGCACATGCATCTCCACAAAACTGCCCAACTGGTAATGTACTTTTTGAGTCTGATTTAAGGAAGTAATACTTTTGATAGACTGATGGAATATTATTTGAATTAGGTCTTCTGCAGTGCTAATTCTTAAGCAATAATCTCCATAAATTTCTCAGAAAATTTACTTCCCACATCTATGTCTGTCTGATATTGTTTTTGACAGTTTATTCTTATGTCCTGCTCCAGCAGCCATCTCTATTTTTAAGTTTAAGCCTTTCCTGGCCACATGTAGACTGGTAGGAAGTTGTCCAGTCTTCATCTCAGCCTCTGAGTACTTTCTTGTTCTTGAGTCTGGTTCCTTCTTTTCTCTTTTACTTGTCCTTGGCTTATTGTTGACCATGCAGCTCCTGTGTTCACTGCTTATTCTGCCTCCTCTCCTGTCTTGGCCTCAGTCTTCTCCTCATCTGTCCCTAACTGGTGGACCTGAAAATCCCCACCAAAACAGCACTGCTCAAATGGGCTCTTAGACCTCAAACATCTACTTGTTTCAGGCTTCCTCCTCCCTCTTTTATTTTCAAATTTAGTCCTTTCTATAAAGAAGTTAAAATATGCTGCTGGAGCTGTTACTATTAATTTTTCAATACTTGCCTTATCTGTTCCTAAGTAATGTTTAATTTCTGTGAGAGAAACATGAGGAAAAACTCATTTTAACAATCATTAGATTTTAGGATTTGAATTCAGGGAAAGTTAGTTAATCTCATTATTTCTCAACAATTAGCAAAATTTATTGCACTGCCTTTTAGGTGAACTCCCTGAATCAAAGAGCTAAATCAAGAATGCACATTCAGGTTTTTCAGCTGTTAATTCAAGGCCCAGTGGCAGACTGGGCATTAGTTATTGGGCAAGACGGTAATGGATAAATGGGTTTTCATTTTTTGTGGATTTGGAAGTAATAGATATAATACATCTTCCATCAGTCTATATGCATGAGTGGAAAACAAACAAATGATATTGTTTTCAACGTGAGTTTTATGATTTATTCTCTACTAATTCAGTGACTTGATAATTTCAAATATCGGGAGAAAATTATCTTTGATTCATTGGTTGCTTGATTCAGTTTTTGATTTGATGTATTCATTGTGTTTTTTTTTAAGAAACTGAAAAGTTGACAGTAATTTAGCCCTAGTCCTTTTTATATTTGTATTCACTTATTCCTTCAACTCAAAATCCATACACAGCAAAAAGAATTTCTGTTCTTTGCAGAGAAAGTCTCTCAAATTACATCATTAACGCCAAAATTGTGAATAACTTAGCAAATAACTTTAGCTGAAGTTATTCTTCTGAATTGCTACTTTTGGCTGCCTAAAATCTACTAGAAAGACAGTTAAAAGTGAAAGGCAAATGTGAAAAAGTAATGTGTTTTGAGGGGATGATAGTCAGTGGTATAATGTGGACCAGACAGAGCATGGCTCATAGTGTTAGTCAGGGTGTCAGTCAGTGCCCTATAAGTAGTATAGGACAACAAGAGGTCTCCTAAGGAAGCTATGAAAATAAGACACTCAATATTTGGACTGTCTTCCAAATTTAGAATGAAAGCCATCACCTATGAATGTCCTCAGTTCAACCTGTCTAAATACCATCTTGAGCCTCTGAGCAGTCCTGTGTCTAGTTTTAAGCAGCACAAAACACTCAGTGTGCCAGAAACAGGGCTTTCTCAGAGGATCATTTTAGAGCAATTCATTCAACAGAGCTAATGACCAGTAGAACGTGTCACTGCCCTTTGATCCAAGTGCTTTTATTGATACTTTGATGTAAGCCTACAAAACAGACACAGCTCTTGCAGAAAACCTCTCTTTCCTTCTGTCCCTCTAACAGCCTTTATTTTATTTCACTGGAGTTCATGTTTCTTGAGCATACATTTTCTGATATGTACACAGGACTAGAAATTTGGTTCCTCCAGATTACTTCCTGGTGATTAATATTGCTCTATTCTGTTAGCAACACTTTACCTAGTACGTTTGCTGCAGCATCTCACTAATGGTTTATTTATCCTATGATGGATTCAACTCCTTTAACTTACTCCTTTGTGGTTTTCAGCTGGTTAGCTGCATTTTTAACATTATTTTCATTAGGGACATGGTTTAGTGGGTGACATTATTTTCTCCTCTGTTCTGCTCATTTTGATACATTACTCTGTTATGATAATGTTTCCCCACTTTGTGTCTTTCCACTATTTTCATCATTGTATGCCTTTATTTAATTAAATACTGATATTCTTAAATAAGATTAGAAATCCTCCTCTGTCCTTTTAGTCTAAACTGCTATAATTTTCCTTTACCCAACTGCTGATGGCTTATTTAGGTTGAACATAGCCATGCTTCATTTGCTATATTTGATTTAAAAAATAAATAAATAAATAAAATAATGCTGTTCCTAGTCACCCTTCTATAACAGTGCTGATTGGAAGGTGCAACTGTCAGTAGACATGTTTTTTACTTTAGAGAAACCCATGGAAGCCCAAACTGATGCATATGCTAACTACATTTTACTTATTATTATGCAAACACATAATAATAAGTTGTTTATAAAGTTTATATTTTTAGAGAAACCCTGAACTATATGTATATTTTTTTCTAAGGGAAAAAAAACAAAAAACAAAAAACATACAGAACATTGGAGACAATTCCATGATGTTCTGAAGACATATAATTCCTGACTTCATATGACAAGTTTATAGGAAGCATTCATAGTGAAATGTTCTGATTTATTGCCTTTCCATGGTAGATTTACTGAATGCATAAGAATGCGATGTAATTAAATAGGATTTCCATGAAATTATACACACAATAACATTCTGTTATGAGATACAATTTTATTTTTATTTTAATGTGTGCTTTGATCCTTTGCTTTTCTATCAGTTACATGGTGTTTTGCAGCCCTCATATTTTCTTGTTAGTACTTCAATCGTGCTCCAACGTATTTATGAAAAAACATGGGAATTTAAAGTACTAGGACTTTCTTTAGGAGTTTCATTTGGTGGGTTGTAAACCTGTTATAGAAGGGCATGCATGTGTGAAATAAGAAATGAGAAACGCGTCTTGTCTTCTCTGAACATGGTGACTGGTCATGACATATTTTAAGCAGATCTCTGGCCAATGACATGAAGAAGAAGCATCCCTTTCTCACTAGCAGTCAGTGAGGTGTGCATACAGTGGGAATGCAGCATTACTGCTCCTCGAGGGCCAGTTTTAAGAGTGAGAGAAGTATACGAGAGCTTGCCTTAAAAACAAACAAACCAATATCTAAATGCGTTTGGCACTCTCTTAAAGTACAAAACATAAAAACAATAGTAATAGTAAAGAGCACAAATGCCCATATAATTAAATACAAAGACCTTCAGAAGACTGAGACTAAAAATCATCCCCTTGGAAAGAAAGAAGTCCAGGGTATTCCATAAGAATAAGTATAGCAATTTACATGAAGGCAATAATCAAGTGTTCCCTGGAAACAGTGTTTCCCTAACAGTGTAATAGTTGAGGGATTTGGAATAACAGATAGATATACGTATAATATTGCTTCAAAAGCTTGCAATAGATTTTATGGTTTCAGCTATATTAAAATTGCATACATTAATTCTAACTAGGCTGGGTTTGAAATAACTTTATGTGGTATTAACCCACAAAACAAAAATAATTTGAAGTTTTTACTTCAGATCCCCAAATTAATATCTACATTTAAAGATAGGATCAAAATGCAACTTTTAAAGATTATTAATATAGAAGTGGTAATCAATCCATATATTTATTTCTAAATTCTAAGTCTCCCTTTTTGTCATTGCTGGTAAACAGACCCTGCATTGGTTAAAAAGTTGGCATTTTTCTTGATAACATTGAAATATGTTCCAAAAAATCAGTCTGAAGTAAGAAAACTTTTTCGCTCAAAGACCTTTTTGTTCCTAGTCTTAGAAAATACACTTATCAATAACATCTTTCTTCTTAATCTTTTATGCTGTAAACCTAGGGAAAATAATAATCTTAAAAAGGTTTGGGTAATTTTGGGGTTTGAACATTTTCAGCTTGTGCCACCTGGGATGTGTTGTGATTATTGGAGCAAAACTCATTCTCATTGCAAGACTGACATATTTTATTTAGCAGACTTTGATAGGAACAAGTTTAATGGCAGAAATCACAAAAGCTTAACCAATTTGCCTTCTTTCTATAGTAAAAAATGTTTTGTAGTAGAACAAATAGTCTCTTTTAATTGTTCTGTACAAAGTTACGCATGAAATGCTTTAAAACGATTGCCAAATTGGTTTTAGTATTTTACAAGGAAACCATTCTCTTGGTGAATGAATTGAAATTAGAGACAAAAGCACAAAACCCTTAAATTACACTTTGTGTAAATGTGAACATTAGGAAACATTGCAAAACAAAAATATTGATAAAGCTTTTATTCATGTCCCCTGCAAAAGCCACAGAGCTTTGGTGACTGATGTGTTTAAATTGCAGTAACCCAGGAGTTCAGGATTTGGCAGGCTCATAACTGAGGAATAGCTTAATAGGTTTTATTACTTCAGAAATGAATTTGCAACTAATGACAATACAATCTGCACGATTATAATAAGTGTGTACCTAGTACAAGTTGTTCCCTGGAAAACTGCTTTACTGTTGAGCAAATAGCTTGAATGCCACGGGAGCAGAGGGAAAGTTTAAAAATATATGTATATCTTTCCATGCAATGCAGAATCTCAGCAACACTCCTACGTATTTCTCCCTTTGTTAAATTTCAACAGTGTGCTATATTTGAAAAACAATCCATGTACTTCATGATTTCCATTAAGAATAGATTTTCAATAGTAAAACTCATTTATTGATTTAATTTCTTTTAATATTTGTACCTTATCACAGGGAATTGCATCAGTTTGCCTTTCTGATATACATGTAAGACAAATGATAAAAAAGGTTAAGATAAAATATGATCAGTCTTACAAAGGAAATATTTAGCAAATAAGCATTATATCTTTGTTTCAAAACTTCTGGTAAGATTCTTTAAAACTTCATAGTTATTGACGCCCTACTTCAATAATCTCGGTCTTCCACTGGTCGTATGCATAGGATACCTGCATTCTCAAGTTTTGAATACTGACATTTAGATAAGCCTATGTTTTGTCTGTCACTTAGGGACATTGTGACTGCACATATCTCCTTTTCTGTTTTTCTATCACCTTCAATTCCTCTATGGAAATTGTGTTTCAGAAATTCAAGAGGTGGGATGATTTTGGTACTAGTGGAGAAAGTAGTGCTGCAGCAGATTTGGAGGAACACCAAAGGTTCCCCAAAAGGCAGTGGACTTCTTGGATCTGACTGCAAACTCCTCTTCAAGCACCAGAAACTGCAGCAAACCGTGAGAATGAGCTTCTGCTTCTGCAGGTTGTTACCTAAAGTAGTTGAGTTATAAGTGGCTCAGATGAGACCAATGCTTCTCTGAGCTGGGGAAATTTTTTACTGCGTGACATGACAGTGAGTTGACACCAAAGACAGAAATCAGGTAAAAATTTCACAGAGGCAAAACAATTGGTAAGTAATTGTCTCTCTCAATTCCTACTTTTATTTTTTTTTTTCTTAAAACAAAGTACAATAAACAGACAAACAAACAAAAACTTCCCTGTCCCACAACATAAAAAATATATTTTTAAAGTTGTTGCTAAAGTATATTTGTTCTTTTAAAATGTAGATTTAAAAAACAGAATACTTTCCCCAACAGGATTATTTTACAACTCAGTTTCCTGGCATAACATTTTCACTGCTTTTTATCCTAATTGCGTCTGCACAGAAGTCAATAAATATATAAATGATACTTATTTTGTATTCTAAATCATAAAAAAGCAATAGTTTAATGACAGAAATATTGCCCTATGTGGTAATGAAAACTCTGAGATTTGATAATGAAGCATGCATTCAAGTTACAGTGAAATACATGCACAAAACCTTACCTAATTATGTTTACTGTCTGATTTTTAAGGTGTAAAATCACTGTACTGTTAAAGACCCAGTTTATGTTTATTGTGTATTCCAAACTCCCACTAAAACTCTCAATAAAGGGGGTAGTGGATTAAGAAATAAACACAGGACCCAATGGACTTTTGCATTGGCTCTTTGGTGAGTTTTAGAATAATACTGAGCACACCAGTATTATATATCATGGAGGTTTAATAAAGTAAACAGAGATTTCATTTCTGTAAAATTGAAGGGCTGCTGCAGAAAAACACATTTTACCTGGTCTGTAAACATTATAGCATTTTTTTCTTCAGAAGTATATGAAATTTGTGCAAGTATACTATGTAAATGTCTCCTGTTCCAGCATGATGGAATGATTTATATCATTCACCTCATTCTGGTGACTGTAGGAGAAGGATTTGCTATCCTATGTTATGATTTTCACCCAGGCTAATGAGGAAGAGAAAGTAAGACAAAATTATCTGAGCAATAGAAAAAAAAGTGTTTCTCATTTTGTTATGGGAATATTTATATCATGCCCTTGTGTTGTATGCATACAGCAACATACATTAGGGTTTCTCATAGGAGTCTTACACCATCAGAAAAGTTCTGCATGGCAGAGCATAGGTATGACAAAGAGCAGAATAGCAGGGTAAAATTTAACATCTTCAGAGTTAGCTTTGGAAACTTCCAGGAGCAAACTAGTGAAAGGGACTTGCATGATGAGAGAGAAGGAGAAAGTAAAATGCGTTTCAGTGTCAAAGGCTAAATTGTAAAGCAAGTTTTTATTATAAACCAGAGGTCTAGATAGGGAGAAAATCTTCGGGATAATACAGCGTGGTGCAAATAGAGCAGATGGGAGGAGGGCAAGATGAGAGGTGTTGAATGAGCATGGAGGAGAGTGTACAAAAGAGGTCAGAGAGTCTACTGGGGATCCTTAAGAGAAGGAGGAATAGTTTTAATTTGATTTAAAAATACCACAAAAGCTAAGGAAAGTGACTGATAAGATGCAGCTTCCAGATTAGCAAATACACCCCACTTGACATGCAGTGTACTTACTGGGAAGGTTTTAAGAGAGGATGAGCAACAGCCAAGATGAAAAGGACTTTAAGTCTGAAAGTTTTTAAGGAGACAGTTAAAGCAGACACTGGAAATGCAAGGATGAATTGCATTAAGGTTTCAAGGATGGGGATAGGCTTCATTACCGTAAAAATGATATGAAGGAAAAACATTTGTTAACTATGAAAACCTTGTAAGCTTTTCCTAATAATTGGGCCCAAGGAACAAAGTCAAGGTCTGAGATTCAGAGCCTTACCAAGATGTTCAGCAGAAAAAAATAACAGTACCCTGAGTCTGACTTACCCAGCTGAGATGCACAAAGAAGAGCAAAGCTGTGTGGGGAGGAGAAACAACTGAGTAGAATCATAGAATCATAGAAAGGTTAGAAAAGACCTCCAAGATCATCTGGTCTAACCATCCCCCTACCACCAATGTCACCCACTAAACCATGTCCCTAAGCACCAGGTCCAACCTTTCCTTGAACACCCCCAGGGACACTCCACCACCTCCCTGGGCAACCCATCCTGACCACTTTTTCTGAGAATAAGTTATTACAAGATAAAATTAATACATTTTTTATTTCTGTAAGTTCTAGGCACTCAAAATAAGCAATCTAGACACTCTGGGCCTAGATTTAGATAGGTAGATCCCATATGCAGAACAAGGAGAAAATTTTTTAAATTGAAGCAAGCGGATTGTGGAGTCACTAAGAGTTAGAGGACTGCAGAGCTGCATAAAACTATCCTCACAGGGAAGTTGTGCAGATGATCTGGGAGCCCAGCCTTCAAGACATTTTCATTTGAGTGCACCCTCAGCAAGTTTGCAGGTGACACCAAGCTGAGTGGTGCAGTTGATACAACAGAAGGAAGGGACGCCATCCAAAGGGACCTGGGCAGGCTGGAGAAGTGTGCCCACATGAACTGCATGAGGTTCAGCAAGTCCAAGTGCAAGGTGTTGCACCTGGGTCAGGGCAATCCCAGACACGATCACAGACTGGGAGAAGAACTGATTGAGAGGAGCTCTGCAGAGAAGGACTTGGGGCTGCTGGTGGACAAAAAGCTTGACATAAGCCCGCAGTGTGTGCTTGCAGCCCAGAAGGCCACCTGCATCCTGGGCTGTATCAACAGAGGAGTGGCCAGCAGGGGAGGGAGGGGATTGTCCCCCTCTGCTCTGCCCTCGTGAGGCCCCACATGGAGTGCTGCATCCAGGCCTGGGGCCCCCAGCACAAGAAGGATGTGGGGCTGTTGGAGCAGGTCCAGAGGAGGGCCACAAAGATGATCAATGGGCTGGAGCACCTCAGCTATGAAGAAAGGCTTAGAGAGCTAGAGATGTTCAGGCTGGAGGCACCTCATTGTGGCCTGTTATGGCCTGTTATGTTAAAGGGGTATTATAAAAAAAAAAAAGAAAAAAAAAAAAAAGGAGAAGGATTCTTTACTCAGGTAGATAATGATAGGACAAGGAGGAATGGTCTTAAACTAAAAGAGGATAGATTTAGACTAGACATTAGGAGGAAATTCTTCATTGTAAGTGTGGTGAGGCACTGAAGCAGGTTGCCCAGAGAGGCTGTGGATGCCCCATCCCTGGAGGTGTTCAGGTCTAGGCTGGATGAGGCCTTGGCCAACCTGACCTAGTGGGTGGCATCCCTGCCTATGGCAGGGTGGTTGGAGTTAGATCATCTTTAAGGTCCCTTCCAACCCAAGCCATTCTATGATTCTCTGTTTCATTGCTTTAGGACTCGCAGCTTGAACACTATCTTGAACCAGCATTAACATTTTTTTAAAGAGTTGAAAAGGTGCCCTTCTCGTGTGTGATGGCTGTTCTGCACTAGAGCTTGCAAGAAGCCAGACAAACTTGCCATGCTAGAGAACTTCTGTCTTGACTGAATGTGGCTTTTGATGGTTCCTTTTGCTTCTCTTTGAGTTTCATGCAGAATAGTTGGGACAGAGCAGAAATCTAGGTTTTCCCAGAAGATTTTTAATTTGTCCAATCCGTTTTACCACCGCACTCTGGTGTGCTAATTGCTAACAGTTTCTGCAGCCTCAGCAGCACTAGTAATTTGTATTATCTTTTGCCTTGCATGTTAAAGAGGGTATTTTCTGCACGTGTGTGGAGTAGGTGCTAATGAAAAAGGCACAGAGCTATCACAGCTGTTTCTTCATTTACCAACATCTGAGATGATATGACAAAAGGATCTAGGAATTAGATAGCTATTTAGGAAAAATTTGAAGATGACTGGAGTAAAATGAAACATCTGCTGTATGTAGAAGCCAATAGCATTATACCAAAAGTAAAATCAGCTCCCTTTAAGCCAGATGTCTCTAAATTAGGAAGAGATCAATAAAGGACTTAAATATTGATGTGCTATATTGAGCTACAATAACGCCGTAATTTGAATTTTGTTCCTGACAAAGGAATCCAAAACACAGTTAGGTACACAGTCATAATAATCATTGTGTGAGAACTGTCTGGCATGTCAGGGTGATATCCAAACAGCTAAAGCACTGAGCAAGGTGTTGTGCAAAACTGGCTTTCCAGAAGGGTAGAGAAGAGGGATGTGTTTTAAAATCCTGCCTTCTAGTGCTTTTACAGGTAGATAGCAAAAGAGTGGGGTTTTCAGAACTGTGAACATTGTGTTGTAGGCACAGCTTTTTTATTTTTATTTTGTGTATGGATTGGATACATACATTGGATACATATTGGATTTTGTGCTTAGGCAACATGCCAACAGATTTTGCAATACACAATTAAAATCTTCTTGAAAGTGAAATCTGGAGATAACAGGTGTTTCTTTTTTCCTTAAAGAAAAAAATAAAAGGTGTATCATAGAAGATTAAGTCAAAATGGCAGGTACAAATTGGTGGTAACAAGCTAATTTATGAGATGTTAATTGGCATATGGTGTATTTAAAAAAAAAAAAAAAAAGAGAGAGAGAGAAATAATAGAAAGAATACCAGCTGTGAATGTTAATTTTGATAGAATACATGCAACACCTCATCATGTCACCATGATCTTGTACCAGCTACAGCTGGGTAACTCTAAAAGAGCACCTGCACTATGCAGCTCCAACGAGTCTGGGCAAATGAAAAACAGTCCATGCTGCCTGCACTGATTATAAGTTCTCATCAGTTATTCACATTAGCAGAGATGAGTTGATAGAAAAAAAAAATTATATTCTTTGTACAAGACCTTTTCTCTAACAAATTGGATGAACTAACAGGCAAGTCAATATTTATATGGCAGGAGTGGACACTAGTAAAAAGACTAATTTACTTGATGAAATCAGAATGATTATGTTGTGTCTACTGGTATAAGTGTTGCATAGTGCTAATTAAAAATGCACATGCTTCAGGTTTTTAGGACATAAATCTTTGTTTTTGAAATAGGTTGGTCACTTCCTTGATTAAAGTGATCAAACACCGCCTTTAGTCTGTCTTTGACAGTTTAATCGATAATACTTGAATCAGCATTTTTGGGCAACACATTGTAATGAAGCTAGAATAATATCAGCGGTTCATTATCCTTAGAAGTCTTTTTAAGGAGGAATTAAAGAATATGTAATAAAAAAGGAGACACATTGTTAGAAGTGGGAACTTCTGGGAAGCAGAGCTATACATTGCTTTTTACCTTGAATCTCATCTTTCCAATAAGCTAACATATGTATTATCAAGAGGGAAAAGATGATAAAATATCAGCAAGATTTTTTTAATTTTTATTATTATTATTATTATTATTTATTTTTTAATGTTGAATGACAGCCTCTGTTATAGATATACACAAAAGTATTAGAAGTGCTTTCTCATCATTAGGGTTTTCAACTAAAGTGAGCCAGTAAAAAAGAATATGGCTTATTAAAATCTGTACATTAGAAAATGGTGTACCTTTTATATGCACATGTGCACTGTCTGCTTATATTGTTGCAGAGATTAGTACACCATATTCTAGGGCTTGTTATCCATGGACCAGATGGCACTATGACTTGTGCCAGGTGAGGAGCCAATTCAGTGTCCTTTTAAATGAAGCAATCAATGTAATATTGAAATGCCTTGTTTGGAAGTGTTTGTCTTCAAAATTCAACAAAAGAGCTATGGCACCGAGTGCAGATAGTTCTGATTGTCTGTTTGTATTGAAAAAGGTGAGTGTATGCTGTGTAGCAGCAGATATACCCCACTTCCTGCTTGTGCAGGTATTATCAGGGCTGCTAAAACTTCCTTGCACACAGAGTTTATACAGATTATAAAGGCTACTGTGGACTAAAAATCAACTAACAGGACTTGAAAAACATGAGCCTTATACAAATATTTAATGTTCCAACATGAAGAGGAATGAAGCAATGATGAGGGAGATGTAAGGATTATTGGCCTTACACATGGCAGAGAGCATCCAAGGACAGTCTAGTTCAAACCAGCCATATGAAGAATTGTCACTGAGACATGTTGTCTTTCCCTTTTCCTTCCCTTATTCTCTCTTCCTCCCCCCCCCCCCGGTAACCTTTATTGACTTATTTATTGTTTTAATTAATAAAATAATTAGTAATTGACTGTCAGTTGCTCATTCTGATTCTGATTTTTACTACCAAAGAACGTACAAGATGCTTGATTCTTATCTTCACCAAAAGGGACAATCAGACTCTTTCACTTAGCCCCTTATAACCAGTTGACATGGACTTATTTTAAAGCATGTTACTGTTAATTCGTCATATGCAAGAGGGAATAAATGGCAATATAGAGGTGATTTCATATTGAAAGATTACAATGAAAGTATCATACAGAGGATGTCTTTTCTAGCTTTATGTAAAAAGGGATATTATTTATGTCTGTCACCAGACAGTGATTAGTGCATCAGCTTTAAAGTTATTCATCAAGAAGCTCTACATAAATAATAATTCAAAATTCATCTAATTGAAACTTGCATTGTAGACACGCTCAGGGTCTGGACCAGAAGTAGTACTGATATATGGGTTTCTTGACCTGAAGACCTGAGATAAGGTTCAGAAGATCTGGCAGGGACCCAGGGAAATGCAATAAAGGAGCCTGAGTCCTTCTTGGAGGGGTGTATCCATGAAGCAGAGGTGAATTAAAATACAACTTAAAAGGAACGTTGTAAGACAAACAAGAAAGAACTGCAGGACTGCAGTCTGTATGTAGATTATGAAGGCTATAGTATCTTCTTAGAAACTCCGTGGTTTTTTTGTTTGTTTTGTTTTTTGTTTTGTTCTTTTTCACCCTCTTACTTTCTAATATATTTAATATGCTAGGTAGTCATCTTACTGTATCCTTCATAAGGGCTAGAGAAATTGCAATGTGCCAAATGCAGTAGTACATTCATAAGAAGATGTAATTTTAAAAGGACTCCCCATGAGTCATCTGATTCTGCTGGGGCAAGTTCAGCAGATACCTTGTGATAAGAATTTCTCTAACTTGTTTGATCTCAAACTCAGTTTGAGGTTGGACATGGGATGGACTTCTTGGCTAAATGGAAACTGCATGATATTTCCTGAAAATTCATTAGATTGCTTTGGGATGCATAACTAGTTGGTCTTGTAGCAGAGCTACTGCTATAGAGGCAAAGTTGCATTAAATGGCCAATGTGATTTGCACATCAGAGTAGAACTGCAGCAGTTCAGTATTCCTACTGCTCAAAATGGTTTACAGTTTTGTTTCAGACTTTGGTTTCTGATCTAAGATCATATTGCCTTTAGTAGCCAGTTTTGCGTTGGCACAAGTGGACTCATCCATGTTCTGTTAAAAACAAGTAAGTAAGCAAAAATCTGGAAATGCTCAACGTTTTTAACAGGAAGCAAGAGACTAGGGGAGGATTAATGTGATTTCTGCAAAACAGAACAAAACAATCATCCCTTCTAACTTCTGATGTAAATTTAACCTCAAGCTTTAAGACATCTATTTTGAATACTATTTAAAATGTTTGCTTTAAAATTAACACTGTAAACATCTTAATGGCCTCATCTAGACACAAAAGTGTCACAGGTTCAAATACAAAATTTCTTAGCAAGGTGCATTCTTGTAAACAAATGAGTGTGTAAAGCTTTAGGATTTATTTGGAAACATTTTAAGAAATAAGTGTTTTCTTATTCTCACCTAACAATTTTTGTATTTTACATGTTATAACAAACACACCAATAATTTTTATATATGTGTGTATAGTATCTTTTTCATGGACTAATTTATTTAATTTGTATGTGATTCAGACGGTGTGAAAGAACAGCTTTTAAATGGTAATTTTGTGATAAATTAATATGCTTAATAGCAAAAGAGCATACAAAAAGAATGTGTTATCACTGTCCATTGAGAATTGTTAACGTTTTTGTATGGACCATGTTAACTAGCTTTGTTTCTAAATTACAGTCCACTGACAACTGAAACCATCCTTTGCTTCCGCTGTTACAGCCTAATCAAACAGCACTAATCTTGTCAGCACTCTGCAGAGGGAAATATCATCCAGAGCAAGCTGGGAGGGAGATGAGGCAGGAGGAAACCACAGAGCTCAGGGAAATGAGTTCTGTAATAATGGCTGCTGAAGCTGCTGTCCCATTAGAGTACCATTTTATATAATATTTGCAGAATTGTCCCTTTACCAAGAGGGATCGAGCACAATTTGTTGTCTGTGTGCTAATTCTGGGGATGGTATGCAGCTAAGCATCCACTGGGTTCTGGGCATGAAGTTGAATGCATAAAATCATCAGTGCTCACCAGGGTTTAAATTACAGTGGAAAAGACCAGCAGCCTGTCTCTTCCTGTGGATAGTTTTCAGTCAAGGCTCAGTCTGAAGAATAATTTGACCCTCAAAGGCTCTCTGGTGTGTGGAATAGCTTGCTCCTAAATGTCATCCCTCACCAGCCAGGGCCAGCAGGCTTAGAAAAGGGCGCTCTGAGCCCATGGCTTGTCATCCTGCCCAGGCCTTTTTGAAAATAAGGAGGAGGAATGTGCAAGTTTAAAAAGTGCCTTCTCCTTGATGAACATCTCATCTTCTGCATCGTAAATTGTACCCATGAGAAATGTCCCCTCCACGTTTCCTTCCGATGCAGTTCAGTGTACCTGCAGTGGTGCTGCCCTACTCCTGGCTTGATCAACATGCAGGGTAAGACCTCATGGGCCTCTCAGCTGCTGTCCCTACTCCCTCTCATAAAGGTAATTTCCCTAGCCACTGCATCTCTCTAAGTGAGATTTCTTGTCTTCCAGCACAAATTCTTTGTCTTCAGGGACCTTTTTTCTTTTTTCTTTTGCTTGACAAACTTGTACAACAGGCAGGCTGTAGTCAGGGGAACATGCCTGCTGCTGGACAGCAGCGAAGACCAAAATTTTGGCTTCCAAAAAAAGCACCGATGAAGGGCAAGATGTCTTCCGTGTTTTACAGGTATTCTCACTTGTTATTTTTTCCCATTAACTACAAAGGATGGAAATGCTGACATAGCCTTATATAACTACTAATTTAAATGTGTAGGTAAAATGGGTTCTACCTGAGATGTTTGCCTAAGGGATTTATGCCTGTGTGGATGGGAACACAGGTTTCTCTTCACCTGTCAGGAGATCTGTGGCACAGAACAATGGCCTTGTGATGAACGAACAGTCACTTCTGTTGAAAATTTTATATAGCAAGATTCACTGATAGTATATAAGAATTTTAACTCTTGGGGAAAAAAATAAATTCTGTAGCAGACTTATTTTTGCTGAAATAATGTGCACTCATGAGCTCTTAATGTGCTAAGAAAAATTGACGTGTTTGTATCTGACAATAGATTTTAAAAAGAGACAAAGAGACAATAATAAGTGGAAAATAATATGTGTTTACTTGTGAAAGGTATAAGAAAGTCAATATTGGTCATGCTGCCAAACCAACTTCTTGAAGTATTGAAGGCTGCCAGAGCTCTCATGTCGGAACAATAGTAGACTACTCAAATTTTTTTCTCAGACGTTGAAGGGAAATCAAAAACATTCCTTCTGCAGACAGCTTTTTGGTTCTATGTCACTAAAAACTTCATTCTAATACTTAATCTTCAAAAGTGCACTTTCCTCTCTACTTCCACTGCCAGCTCTTGCTCTCTTGCTCTCCAACTTGCTTGTTTGTCAATACTGTCGCTGCAGTTCTTCCCTCTGCCCTGAGGGAGTTTGCGGGAGGAAAAAAAAAAAAAAAAAAAAAATGCTTGCAGAGGAGAAAGAGGAAAGAAAGAAACAGTTATGAGAATACATGAGAGAGATGAGCAAATGAGTGAAAGAACAAGCCAAAAGCAGAGAGACAAGTTTTGGGGAAAGGAACTGGAGAGGTGAACTACTTAGTGTTAACAAGAGGAAAGTTTCAACCCAGCTTTGAATGCTTCCAGGAATGGGGCATCCACAGCTTCTATGGGTAACCTGTTCCAGTGCCTCATCACACTCATTGTGAAGAATATCTTCCTAATATCTAAATGAACCTACCTTTTTTTTTTTTTTTTTTTACCTTAAAACCTTTACACCTCGTCCTGTCACTACACCCTCTGACAAAGAGTCCCTCCCCAGCTTTCCTGTAGGCCCCCTTTAGGTACTGGGAGGCTGCTGTAAGGTTTCCCCAGAGACTTCTCCAGGCTGACTAACTCCAACCCCCTCAGCCCATCAACCCCAACTCTCTCAGGAATAAGACATTCAGTAGACTATTTCTCTGGCTCCACATCTAGAGAGTGTGTATGTATGAGCAGAGATCCCTGAGCTCTTTAGAATCTGAATCATTCAGGTTGGAAAAAACCTCCAAGATCATCAGATCCAACCATCACCCTACCACCAATGTCACCTACTAAACCATGTCCCCAAGCACCACGTCCAACCTTTCCTTAAACACCCCCGGGGACGGTGACTCCACCACCTCCCTGGGCAACCCCTTCCAATGCCTAACCACTTTTTCTAAGAAGTTTCTCCTAACAGCACCATCTCCCACAGCAAGGTAGACCGTTTGTTGAGCCATGTAAGACAGATCAATTGGAGATGAAATGGAGAAGACTGCTTCTTAGATCTGTGGTAAGGATGAGCCAAATGATGCTGGGTGTACTCAGTATGTGCCTCCTCTGCCATAAAGGGGCCTCCCGTGATGCCAGCTGCCACCTACTGTGATGTCACCTCAGTGGTGACCTCTGGCCCCACCCTATAAAAAGGGCTGCCCCGTGCCTGGCAACATCTTGCCAACATTCTTGCCCAGGCAGTTCAAGGCGACTTGGAGCCAGGGTGCTGAGAAAGCAGACAGGAACTGCCAGCCTTTGAGCGATGCATTGCGAAAGCCAAAGGATGGCTGTAATGTTCCGTCTGGGATGGAAGAGAAAGTCTCAAGAACTGGATGAACTCAGTGGCCAACCCCCCTCTAAGTGATTGAGGCTGGATGAAACTGTGCAGATGGGGAGAAAGAGGAAATTCACGAAAGAAATGGATGACCTCGATGGCCAACCTCCCTTTAAGCGATTAAGGCTGGATGAAATGGTGCGCATGAGGAGAAAGAGGAAATCCACGAAAGAAATGGATGACCTCGATGGCCAACCTCCCTGTAAGTGTCAAAAGGTAGATGACACGGAAATGGATCTAGACCCACTGAGAAAGTTTTTGCGGACCATTAGGGTGTGGGTCGACATCAACAAAATGCTGGCAATTTGAGACAGATAGCCACCACCAGCCTTAGCGCAAAGCATCAGAGAACAACAGCCTGAGAACAACATCCAAGCCACAAACAGACAACCACCAGCCAAGCCGGTACAGACCACCATGGTGAGGTGTGAGGCTGATGTCCAGCCCAAGAACAAGCACCCACAAAGAAAAGGGGCAGACCATCAAGGCACAGCCTGAAGAGGACAATGTTTAGCCAGGGATGGACTGGGGGAATGACTGTGGATTTACTGCAGGTGGGAAGTGGGGGGGGGGTACATTAGTACAGCTGGCCTCTGCTTGCCTGGCACTTTCCATCAATAAAGACCTGTTATGTTTTAAACTATCTTTTTCATCACATATCCTGAAGTCCTATCCACATGTTAATTGATGCTTGTTTGTTTCTTTGATCAAGCCTCTAACCTAGCCATAGCTGTATGAGAGGGAAATACCTTTAAAGGGTGCAGGCACTACATAATGTGACTGTAAAAAGTGACTCAGACGTAAACTCTTGCATTTTGTTATTCATCTGTACCTAGAAAAGATCAGCAACTAGTCATCACTGCTGTCAATAATGTCAGCGATGCCTGTTCTGGTACCAGAGCACACATGCAACCACTTCCTTCACAGCCAGCCAATGCTCCAAAGTCGATGCAGGACCCTGCTTTATACCAGTGCAAGTCTGTGCAGCCAATTTCCTTTTCAGAAGTCCTTCACACTCACAGCTGCCATCTCCTTTCCAGGCACGTTGTCCTGAGCTCTGGCCTTGAAGCGTTAACCTCACGTGGTGCAGCACAATTGAGCACATCTGTTAATACCTCCATGCCAGAGGAGAATGACTAAGTGGTGCGGGAAGGGAAGGTGTTCAGCTCAAGGTTGTCTAATCCTGCCATTATGTAAAACCTCATCGCAAAATGATATTTTGACTCACGTAAAACTATTCAGATCAACAAAAAGCCAGCAGTCTACTCAAAAGAAATACTGAAGTAGATCAAATGCAGCCTACTTCAGCTCTTCTCTGCAGTCTCTGAGAGCTGAAATGTGAATCTTAGACTGCAAATACATTCAGAGAAAATCAGTACAGCTCTAAAATAGTTCTTCCCAAATGTTTTTGAGTAACCAATGTTAATGAACTAGCAAGGAGGCTGCATACCTGTGAAATGTCAGGGATGGTTAAACACTCAGGAAATTTCTTTCTAGTATATTGCAACCGAAGGATGAGTGTTAAAGCAGCACGATTAATCTAATAAGTGATACTGTAACCACATCAAGTTTATCTCTGCATAAAAGTTCCAAAATTGCTTTGATTTTTTAACTAAAACTGCAGAAATTCATAGTGGCAGTGTTTTTCACCTTCCCCTTGCAGCTGTTTGAGGAAGAGCTGCTTTAAGGAGACAATCTGTAGCCTTGAACAAACCATAGCACAGTGTTCTTGTGGCTTCTGTCATGCTTTAAACCCTGCTTATACAGCTAGTTAATGTTGAGCACATAAAAAGTCCTCTTTCCTTGAAATGGTTGCTAATTAAGAGAGGGGGGCCTAAATCATCCGGTCTCTATGTAGTGCTTTTGAGCTTGACACTCTTTATCCTTCTAATTAGGAGTGAATATTTCAATGAAGTATTGATATTCTGGGTGTACTTATTAACTCATAGGGGGCTGAGGGTTAAAAGCATCAGATTGACTGCTCTGGTGTGCTGAGGAGCTGAAGTACGTGTTGGTGGTGCTCAAAAAACAAAATAAGAGATGGGCGCTGACTATGAGTAAATACTATTAAAAACTAGCAAAATATTTTATTGAAGTTGTCAGTAATCGGAAACAAGGTAAATCATTCACTGTCCTCCATCTGAGTGTCTTGGTTATTATATTAATACAGCATAAAAATAAGTTGTTAGAGGAAAGCTTTTCCCTGCACATCCTGAGGCTCGTGTTCATGACGACACATGCACACACACACAGAGGACAGGGCATAGTAATTCTTTCTGTATGGCTTCTTTCTGAATACTTCAAAATTATTACAGAATCAAAGAGTGGTTGTGGTTGGCAGGGCCCTCTGTAGGCCATCTGCTCCAACCCCTGCTCAAGCAGGGACATCCAGAGCAGGCTGCCCAGGACCATGCCCAGGTGGCTTTTGAAGATCACCAAGGAGGGAGGCTCCACAACCCATCAGTCCTGTCATCTTTGTTCATTCTCTCACTTACCAATAAAATTCCTCCTCTCATGCTCAGTCTAACAGTGGGACTTTTTGTGCAACTTGGCCGTAAACAGGTTTTGAAATGTCAAAAGCTGAATGTGTCCAAGGCATTTTTAATGACAAAGATAGAAACTATCTGCAATTCTTCATTAAGGCCTTTACTACTGCCCACAGAAGCAGTGGATGAAACCACAGTTATGATAAATGTGCTTCTTCACTGCTTTCAGAAATACTGGAACTTGAAGCAGTATCCCCTTAAACCAGAGAATTGTTTAGGTAATGGCATTAAAGTTCCTTTTCTTTTTTTTTTTTTTTTTTTTTTTTTTTTTTTTTTCACTCCTATATTCCATATTCAACCTCTTGACTGATACACTCAGAATATTCTGGTTTGTTTGTGGCCTTTTTTTATTCTTCTTGGGATGGTTTCAATTTCTGCATGCTATGCCTAAGGAGAAATTTATCCTTTCAGCTAGTTTGGGCATCTCTGGAATCACACAAATGAAATCTAGAATGGGCCTGGGGGTGAGAGTGGAGTTATCCAGTCTATTACACAGCCCAAAGGAGGCCCTTTCTTATTCCTGATCTTAAAAGGGGGACAGCACCAACTTATAACATTATCTGCTCCAATGTTTTGGTCTCCTTAGCAATTTAAAGTTCATCCTAATACTTAACTCCAACTGTTATTGCTACCCATTAAGTCAGTACTTCTTGTCTGGCCATCATAGACAGAAGAATCAAATTGTTCTTTTGTACTTTGCATAACCTTCAAAAACTGCCCCACCTTGGTATTCTTGCAGTAATACATCCTTCAGACCTTCCCATGTATTTTCTTTACCAGTTGTATATTCAAGCAGGTGATTTTTTCACCTAAATAGATTATTGCTATGGAATTTTATAATTTTTTTCCAGCTCCCCCTTGCCCTTTTTTTATCAGTTGGCCAATATCACTCATGGGTTTTGCTTGTTTCTTTGTGTGTTACCTCCTTCCAAATATCAGAACTTTTGAATATTATCCTCTGTTTCTGTGTAGACCTCACAGGAATTTATAGTGAGAAATTAGAAACCAAGAACAGATCTAAGTGGAAAAGGATGAAGAGGATGACAAGACAAGCTCTCTTACATATTAATGTATTGAAGTGACTGCCTGTCTGCAGTTCTCTTGTAAAACTGTGCAGCAGCAGAACAGAAATCCAGAAAAAGGTTGGAACAGTCTGTAGTACATATTATGTAGTGTAATAATTGTACAATATTTTATCTGGCTTAATTACTTCTTAGAATTAAATTTTTTAAACAGCCACAGCTGGGCTGTTCTTGTGGGGAAGGAATTGTGATGGTTGTGTGGATATTACTTGGTTGATCCTGCAAGGCCCTTTCATTACCTGAGCAACAGTTCCAGATATCCTGTGTGAGCATTGCAAAAAGTACAAGACTGGGACAGACCCTTGCCTTTACATTTCCTTGCAAAATTATCTTTATCCTGACCCATGGGTCCCCATCCAATATGTGGCTAGAATTCTTGTCTCTTTTCTTTCCCTTGACCAGCCTCTGTGTCTGCTCTTACGAAGTTCAGTTTCTGTGTCCTTTCTTGAAGTCATTGCAGTGATGCTAGGTATCACTGTCTTGCTCATAATAAAATGTCTTTCAGTAATAGGTGCTCTCCTTCTGGTTTAAAAGGCTCATCCTTACATTCCTTGAAAGCCTTTTCAGATTTCACTAGGTTAATAAAGGATAAAACTGTTTTCAGTGAGCTTTGTGTACACTGTTCAGTGAAGTGCTGCATTGCTTGCTCATCTCCTTAAAGAGAGAATCTCTATTGATTTTAAACATATAAAGCTGTGGGTAACCCTGAGATAAATTAACAGATGACACAGTATTAAAGCATTTAATCAACCTCCAAAGCTATTTAGGGTGCTATGTTATAAAGTGATTTCTGTTATTCTGTAGCAAGTCTTATAAGAAGAAGGAAAAAAATAATGAATGCCATTTGCATGTAACATCAAAATGCCAGGGCGAACAAGGTGTTTCAATCTGTTCAATTTGTGACTTGATCGTTCAATACCCACAATGTTTATTGCACCCATGTTTGACAGTCTGGACCCAGGTCAGATTTATAGGTTGGCATTCCCCTCAGAGAGCAGAAGACTGACATCTGTTAATCCTGGGTCAACTTTTCTCAATGATATGTTTGTCCTTTCACAAGACTGACTTGATTGTTGATTTGACTTGGACTTCTCTTCCATCAAGCTCATTGTCTCCACTGTTATTCTTTCCACAACAGCTGAATTCCTTTTCTGTTTTGAGAAAGTGTTTAAGAACTGGTTTTTTTTTTTAGGCTGTGCTGACTTCATTCTGCTTCAGAGAAGAAGGGAACCTGGACGATCAGGCAAATGAATTAGCTTGTGTTACTGGGTAATGATCTTTGTCTAACTCAGAACAGAATGTGAGGTTGTTCTTCAGTGCACTTCAGCCCCCATGCCTAAGGGGTGGTTGTGTGCATCAGCCTGATCTGCTGAGCCAGCCTTTTCCCAAGCTTGTCCTCAGAAAGACTGTATTTTCTGGCAGAAGTTTTGCTGGCATGTGCACAGGAATGGGGAGGTGTTTTCTTGACCTGAAAGACTTCAGTGTACCTTGAAAGTCACATCTATAAGGAGAGAATTTCCCTTCAGCTAACAACAGATGCAGTCCTCTATAGTCCTTCCACATTCTGCTTGGGAAATTGAACTCTCTGTGTGTAATGAGGAAATGAGATGTTTTACTTATTAGCTTCCAAGTTATCACCTCTCTGAATGTTAAATTAGTCCACAAATTCCTTCTTTGTATTTTAAATAAGGAAAAACAAAGAAACAAGAAGAAAAAAAAAAAAAAAAACACAAAAAAATAAAACTGATGTCAGACCTGTAGTTCTCTATGTTCTCCTTACTCTTCCTCTTCCTGTAGGATGGGCATCATGAAGTTGTGGATGCCCCATCATGGAAGTATTCAAGGCCAGGTTGAATGGGGCTTTGAGAAACCTGATCTCATTGAAGTTGTCCCTGCCTATGGCAGGGGAGTTGAAATTACGTGATCTTTAAGGTCCCTTCTAACCCAAACCATTCTGCAGCTCTATGATGTTAGTCTCCAGTCAACTGGGACCCCAGCAGAGTATGGTTAGGACAATTTTCCCACTTGACATATGAACTCAGTTCTAGATGGATAGAGGTAGATCACTTGTTTCTAAATTGGTAACTCCTAACTGATACTTGGCCTTGTATATTCCTGCTCTCTGTTTATTTTTTACCACTACATGTTCCTTGTCCAGTGTGAAGTCTTAGTAATTTCCTTTTGATGATGATGGGGCTAATGTCCAGACTTCTCAGAGCTCTGGTGCACAGCATAACCAAAGAGTTGTGGGAACAGAGATGAACCTGTCTATGAATGTCTTTCATGTCTGTTAAAAATGGAGGTATCAGACCTTGCAGAGTCCCTTTCTCAAAGGATGTCAGACAGATGTTACAGAGGGGAGTTAAGCTGGGAGGTCCTTTTCATCTACGGAAGAAAAAAAAAAAGGTGACTGAAGAAGTCAGTAAGATGTATTTGTTTGTTTGTTCTATGGAAAAAAAAATACATGTCAGCAGTGGGAAAGGAAGAAAGTTTTAAAGTCCATCCACGTTCTCATGAAGGTTTTCTGTCTTTCCTAATGTCCCATCATCAGTAGTATCCATGCTGGTTTTTCCTGTCTCCTGAAGATCCTCAGCAGAGTTGCCAGTGAGAGTTTTTGAATGGCAGCCTTGAGTCTTCCTGCTCAGAGCATTTCTTTGTGGGTGTGTTTTGAAATGTTTCTGTTAGAGCTGCAGCTGATAGAAAATTCTCTCTAGCTGAACTATGTTTGCATTCTGGTTACGTTCTCTAAAATTTCATTCTCACAGGACAAGGTAAAAATTACCACTAGAGATTCACAGGACGTTTTAATGTCTGTAAAGCACATCTGCCTCTTGGTTTTATTGGTTTTCTTGCAAGGACTTGTGTCACCTGTTAATTTGGTAATTTAGGGTATTGTGTCTCTTCAACAGCAGTGCATATCTCTTCAGCTTTCTCCAAATCATTGCCACTAAGAATACTGTCTACTTCTTCCTGATGTGTTTCATAGTCACTGACTAATGTCCAATCTGTAGCGATGCCTCACCTCATTTTCATTTAAGTTAGCCATGGAGTTACCTTGGGTATAAATGGGCACATGAGAACACCTCAGTGTACTGTGAAGATTCATGCAGTCCATCTACATCCCCACCTCCTGCTTCAGTCTGAGGCCCTGGTTAACTCAACTCAGAACTGAGTGTCTGAACTGTCTCTTGACTGAGCTCTACCAAAAAGACAATTTTGTCTAATTTGGAGGAAAAAAAAAAAAAAAAAAAAGCAAGTTTAACCTGCCTCTATTAATATTCATTTTTTCCTTCCTGTCTTTCTTCTTCAGCACAAGTCTATCAAGCTTCTTTTTTAGCCCTGGTGCACACCATTGTAGGGTTTAGCTGAGGTGGGGACATTTTTTGTTACAAAATGATGTGTTAGTAGCTGCAGGAAGCTGCTGTTCTGATATCAGCCCACAGAGATGTTCCATCTTAGAGCAAGATCTCTGCAAATCTTTGGCTCATCTCCACATCCTTAAAAAAAAAAGGGGGGGTGGGGGGGGATGAAGAAGGCAAGGGGATCTCAAATGATATTTTGAGGACACTACTGTAAGCAAATCAAGAAGCTGCCCTGCAGAATCCTTGTCCTCATTTGACCCTCCACAGGGGAAGAGAGTACAGTTCAGGTTGGAAAGTGAGTAGTACTGAATGAAAGGTTAGATAAAAGCTGTAGAGATAAACTAGGTGTGTAAACACTGAGGATACAATTATTGACACAAACTGACACAAATGCACCTCCCAAGAAATTGTCCTTGCCCTGCCTTCCCTGTCCAATATTTCAGACCTTACCCTTGCTAATCATCCATGACTATCTAATCAGAAACTACCATCATAGTAAAGTCATCTTGCAGCTCACATTAGCTGAAGCACACTATTAATTTCATTGTAGCAAAAAATGAGCAACTGCAGTTGTGAGGACATATCTTAGACTACATTTCATTGCATTTTTACTGAGTAAAACCAAAAACCGTTCTGTAATTTGTGCTGGTGACAACAACAGCACAAGCCAGAAGGCAACAAACCTGAACCAACTGCAGAATTACCCTGGGCTGGTTCATTCAGGGGCCTAGAGAATACCTAGATAAAGTTAAAAATAAGCATCTAATTTTATTTTCTGTCTTTCATATTATCTTTGCAAGAGGTTTGCAGATGTTGAAGATGTATCTTTTTGAATTCTGGTTTATAGCCACCTTTGCTGCTTTTGTAATACACCTAACTTCCCCAACCACGTTGATTACTTTTAACCACAGACCAAACAGCTAAAGCACAGTTCTCATTTCCTTTTTCTTGGCAGTATTTTATCCTCATTTTCTTGGATGAAACTAGCTTGATTCAATATAGCAACTGCAGCCAACAGCCTATCTCAGAACAGTCCAGCTTTGCACTGATAATGGAGTTTCACACAGTTTCTGTTGCACTTACAGCTTTTAAAGCCTTTCTATGAAAATGGAATTGACAAAATGTCTCTACATTAAAAAATAAAGCTCCAAAACCCTTTTGCTTGGAAGAGGTAGACTGGACATGATGATAATTAAAGGATTTCCTGGGAATTTAAGAAAAAGGCTGCAAGTCCTGAACAGAATACTGTCACTTTAAACACAGATGACTCAAATTTAGCTAATCAGATCACAAAATATAGGGGGAGAATACTCCCACCTAATATGGGGCACTAAGGCATACTTTTTTGAGGTCTATTTATATTTGCTGTGTAGGAGACTGTTAACATGGTGACAACTAAGAAGTCCACAACTATTCAATAATTTTATTTTTCACCCTGTTATTCATGTATCTCTAGCACAGCAGCACTGACATGCAATATTTGGAGTGTTTGCTCTTTGGAAATTACTGTGAAAATCTGAGTTGTAAAAATAATAGGTCCAAGCCTAGCCCAAATGTGAAAGCTGAGAAATGAACTATATACTTTTTTTTTTTTTTTTTTTTTTCTCTGGTTCAGCTTAGTTTCTCTTAGGTAATCCTTGAAAAATAAGTTGCTGGGAGTACATATCACTGCCTCACTGTCATCATGCTGTGAAAGGTTGAAGCTGTAGCTTCCAGTCATTACTCTAGATAAACAAGAGGACTGAGAAATGAATGCTGACTTAATAGCAATCAAATAATACATTAACTTGCATGTCTCGGCTTTATCACCTCATCACCGCTCTAAAGAAGTTAGCCAGAAGGGATACATGTCTTTCTGAACTGCTAGATATTTTCAAGGTTTGAAGTAAATGCATTCCTTTAAAAAAGGAATGTGAAATGGCTTTTCATTCTTTCGAAGACAAAAAATGGAAACTAATACTTCTTATCAGTGCTTACCAGGTTTATGGTATCAGTAGGGTATGTAGTGTATTTTTCCTACATATAACATAATATCTAATAGTTGAAAGATACAGAAATGATTACATATCACCAAAGGGCGGAGTGCTAGTTCTTTTCTTTGATCCAAGATAAATTAATGGGTACAAAAAAAATATGAATTCAACACACTTGTACTGCCCTTAAGATGCAGAAAGGCATCATGTAGCTTCCAAGTTAAGGCACCATCCTATTAAATTTCTTATGCTTGTATCTGCTTTCTTAAAAGCAATTCTTTCAAGGAACTTGGCAATCCTGATACGTAGTTAGAAAAGCTTCACATTGCAAATGGGGAAGCTAAAAATTGCCTCTTAATCTTGCATTTCCATTAAAAAAAAAGTCTTTTTCTGTCCTCCCACACATGGTGCTAGAATAAGTATATTGTGATGCCAATTTTTTATATAACAAACCTGTGTCTGGAGTGCTTACCATGGAAAAGGTTGGACTCCATTTGATTTGACTTCTTCAGTCCTGAAGAATTCGCTCCTTCCAGGGAAGCGCCTGCCTGTGAGCAGCACCAGCTCTTGGGTGAGAGTACATCTCCTGTTGTAGATGGACCAATGCTGAAAATAAAATTTGCTCCATGCATGTGAATACATGTAAGAGAGAGAAGCAGAGGCAATATGGTGGCTGGCTGCAGTGCACTGATGTAGGTTTTCAAACAAGAGTGGGAAATTCCCATGACTGTAGCTCCTTGGACCCTCTCTGTATTGTAGCCAGTGACTACTGAGAAGTGATTTAGAAGTCCCTCTCTAAATATTAGGTTACTAAAAAGGCAGGCACTGCTTAGCCTTGTTGTCTGTGTACATTAAGCATCCTAAGGATGCATCTCTTTGGTTGTGCCTTTGGATTAATTTGTATCATAAATGGGATAAGGGCAGTGAAACATCTTTACATATTCTGGGGTGGCCATTGCACTTTCATGCTTCTAGGGCATAGTTATAACACCGGTATTCTTTCTAGATCTCTTATGTCCAACCTTTCCTAAATATCTGTTCCTCATGATCAAAGTCCATTTACAAATTGAGGACAATGGTTACTATCTTGCTCTGCAGAGTGCTTTACACAAGTCCACAGGTATATATAAAAGCTCGAGTCAACATATGATGCTTTCATTTTGCCACACAGTGACAGTATTCCACTGAACATTTACACACTGGGGTGCCAGGAACAGCAAAACACATGCAGGTTTATGTATTTCTTTAAATGATGCACCTTTGTTCCTGTCAGAGTCACATTGCTGCAAGTTGCATGCAGGAAGGTTCTGCCAGCAGAACGCCTGTCAGAGAGCAAATGTGAAACTTTACACTGCAGTCCTTGTGGGATCTGCATTTTCAATTCACTTTCTATGAGCACTGGCACCTGCACATTAAGCACATCCTTCAGCCTAGCCCTCATCAACAAAACACTTAAGGATTTGGCTAAGTGCTCTCCTCAACTGGGGCCTTCAACTCCAATTCTGAGCTCGCTGCAGTCAGTGTGAGCTCTGACAAGAGCTAAAAGTGGAGCAGCCCCAGCCCTCCAGCTTCAATGAATACGTGAAGGGTCCTTAAAAGTTTCTATTTTACTTTGCTAACCTTGACTGTCAATATCTCCTCCTACTGCAACTCTCTTGAAAGTGCTGCACTTTTGCTGTGCCTTATTGTTTCTGCCTCTTGACATATTAAGCGCAGGACTAATGTAATGTTGCTGTGTAGTGTTTTTCTTTATTTTCCCGGGAGAGCAATTCCCATCCAGATGGATGCAGAGGCCCTGCAGGTGCCTCAGCAGAGGCCTGTGCAACCCTGCAGTCATCACACATTCATACCTGCAGCGAAATCCATTCGGTGCCATTTTGTGTGGCACCTCTGTGCTGCCCCACCCAAGCGGCGAGGAACATGGGCCTCTCTTTCCCCCTCAGCTATTTTGTAAAGTTTTCTGCAAGGTTTTGCCCACTGCTATCTCCAGTCACCCCAAATCTTCACAGATGGCACTTTAATACAACCACAGTCTGCTTCTTCTATCTCTGTTAAATAAGAAATAGTTACTTCTAGTGTTATTTTATTATTGAAGGCTGAAAGATACTCAAGAAATGAGTAAATTCAGGCTGTCCCTAACTATAGCACTCAATCCTCATTTATTTAAATGAGAATTGGACACATGCTTAAAAGTCTTTATTAATTAAGGCTAAAATGAAGTTCCAGCAATTTAGCTAAACTTTTCCTCTGGACCCACAAGCAAGGGATCTTGGGAGAAAATAGAGGTGGAGGGTACCATAGCCTGATGTATTAAAGCTGACAGCATTTTCAACTTGTATAGTTCTAAAATCACTTCTTGATTTACTTCTGAAGTGCTAGTGCTTTCAAAAATATGAATTTAAAAGCAATTACTCTTTGAGTTAATCATCTACTGTATTTAATATGTAAGTCAGATCAAGTGCAAATTGCCTTTTAGAAGCTGCCAGATCAAAAAGTTTGTTTTTTCTAGGTCTGGCTTTTCCCCTCAGGTTTAATACCTTTCTACTCACCAAACGGTGTGCAAATTCTCCTTTTCTAGTTCAAATATGGCAAGAAAGCATCATTTTCTCTCTCTCTGTTTATTGCCATTGAAATGGAATCTACATAACAGTACTTTCTTTTCTGGGTACAATTAATGATTTACATAATACTTAATAACAGTATATTTAATAACAGTTTAAGAAGATGAAAGTTCTTGACCATTATTGAATTAATCTCTCATTTTCAATTCTGTATCACAACTTAAATGTTCATTTTAACATGCAAGTTGCATCCTCAGCAAAATATTTCAATCAATTTATATTGATGTTCTGAGGTTGTGTTCTCTCATTGTGTATGTCTCCGCTTTTATTCTAATACAGGAGCAGTGTGAGATTAACCAGGATTTAAAGGAAATACAATAGACAATTATGAATTCCACTGCATGCCTGAACCATTTGCAATTATGAGTTATATTGAATTTTGGTGAACTGAATTTCTAATTGAACTTCAGGAAATATTTTGCCGTACTACATTACGTAAAAGATAAAAAGTGTTGTAGAAGGTTCAATTTTTTATTAACTATTAGCAAGGCATCCACTTACCTTTCACCCTTTAGTAGAAGTCAAGTACAAGTAGAGATTAGTGCAGTTAATACAAGCAGTAAGCTCTCTGCCTTAGTTAGAAGTAAATAAGAGACATGGATAAGTAGGATATTTTTAGCTTTTCTTAATGAACTTTGTTCTAAGACAGAAAAAGCACTGGCTAAAAAGGTCTCAGAGCCAGCAGCAGTCACCTCTGGGAATCCTCAAAGGATTGAAGTGCCATAAATTGACAACATCATTGCTCTTTTTTTGTTGTTGTTTTGTTTGTTTGTTTCCTTAGGGGTAACAAGGGTGAGAAGATGAGCAAGGGAGCAGCATACCACTCAGCTGACTTTAATGCTCAGAAAAAAAAAATTGGAACAAATAATTCAGCAACCTATTCATAAGTAACTGGAAAATTATATTGACATGAGTTGCCACCAACACTCTTGTCATGTAAATTGTTCTTGGCAAATGCAAACTAATTCTCTTCATATTGGGAAAATGGTCTTTGTGGATAAAATATGAGCTGTGAATATTTTGTGCCTTGGTTCTTAGTGAGACCTTTCACTATGTTTAACATGATACTCACAGCTTATAACTAAATTATAGTTTAGTTGAAAAAACTCTTGCCTGCAACTAAAATCATGAACAATAAATACTTTTTAGTAGTTTTTTTTAACAAAAGAGAAATATATATTTATGTAGCTCTACAGGAATTTGTCTTCACTCTAGTCTCATCTATGTTTTCACTAGCATTCAGGGTGAAGGGCTAGATAAGGTACTTATATTAAGAAAAAATGAACAAACAAACAAAAAACAAAACAAAAGAACTATAGTTATGCTGCAGGGCAGAAAAGAGTTGATACTAGAGTTGATATAATCAGAAAAAAAAAATCTATATGCAGTAAGAAGAACTGCAAAGTGTGATATGTAAACAGCAATAATCAAATGCACTAATAGGGAATGGGGAGCACCTGATTAAAGAGCAGCTCTCCAAGGAACATCTAGGCAGTATAATGGATTTTGAGCTGAGCATGAGACTGAAGAAAGGGAAATACTATTCTGGGATGAATAAATCTGCAAGCACAATCAGCATGCGAAGCAATCCTTTGGTTCTGCTCAGTAATGCTGAAGTCCCTGCTGCAGTCCTCAGTCAGGTCTTCAGCAGCCATTCCAGGAAAGATTCAGACTAACCACTGTTCAAATAAAAGTGGTGAGAGGAGTGAGAAATTTAGGAAATGTATCTGTAGGGAAAGATAAGAAATTCCAACAGGTTTGAGCATAATTCTCTATCTGATATGACACCCATTTGCTATGGGGCAGAAAATTATTGCTTTATTTTGTTTACAAAAATTAGTTGTGAAAATTTCTCTTGCACTTTTTATACAAATGTTGTTTCTGGAAGGAGAATTAATTCCTATTGCATACACTGACGACTTCAAAAATATTTTTGTTTTACTGAAGTATTTTCCAGTTCCAATTCTAATTAAATTAGGTTCCAGCTTAATGCCTGAAGGAAAGAGTAGATATGTGTCTGTTTTGTCCACATATGTAATTTATTTGTAATTTTCTCTCACGTTAGTTTCAATGAGCCCTATTTCTGCAGAATGCTAAAATTGATCTCTTTTAGCACTAAAAGTATAAACATTCTTTCTATGGTGTTTGAGATTGTACAGAAAGTACTATTCCTTAGGTTTTCAGTTTCTCATGTGGTTAGCCATGTATTTATGAGCCTTCTTTTATATCTCTTCTCAAATGAGACATAGTATTTAGACTATTGCAGATGGCAGCAACATCTGAATCAGCCATGCAAACCACTAGCTGTTTTCTCATATAGGGCATGGATACAAGACCTTTGGAAATACTCTATCACAAGTTAACAAATTGGCCTTTAAAGTGGTGATGAGGAAAGGAAGAGAGTTCAAAAATAGCCAAAAACCAGCAAGTAACCAGTGGTGTCATTTCTGCATGATTCCTAGGTCTCCTAGGTACTCATGCCCAGGATGGACTGCAAGTCAGTGCTGCTGATCACCCCTGTCAAGGAAAAAGGGTCAAGAGCTCTTCTGAAAGGAGAATTTAGGGGGTCCTTTCTTCAAAAAGAAAGGTTTGGATCTCACATCTCGACAAGTATTTGAACATGTAAGGAAACATAGTGGTTTATCCAGGGCACCTGGGCATTTCTCTGGATCCTAACAGCACAGCCTGACCCCTAGAACAAACCACTGAACTTAGGATGGGATATCTATGTATTATATATAGCTCAGAGGCAAATTAATTACCTCAGTTGGGACCCCTCTCACACAACTGTTCTAGCTGGATTTTCAGGGGACTCACAAAATCTCAGCAGCTTGATGTGTTGTGTTGTCAGTCTGAAGCTCTCTGGTGGGAGCCGTGAGGCCATGTGAGCCCCACTCAGGAGGCTGTGTAAGTCCAGCCTCCAAGCTTAGCCTGTGGCAAGGTGTCCTGCTTCCTGGGAAGAGGTGCATGGTAAGAAGGATTTATTGATACTCGTGGCCATGCAGCAATGAGCAGCACCATATTAAACTGGTATGGGCATGCAGGTCATGTCAGTCCAGGTCAAAGCTTTGAACGAAATGCTTGGGTATCTCTGTATGGCTGTTCAGAGATGGGCTCATAGTCTGTAACTCCTTCCTACAGAACAACACCTCCTACCCAAACCAGCCCCTCTCTGAGACCTGCATTACTGACATCAATGACTAGAAATATTCGTCATCAGAAGAGTGGGACCATGATTCAGATTTTTTACTCATTAGTTGAGGATCTGGTTGCCAACTGTTGGGAACCTTATCAGCTTTCTCTCTCACTCACGCAGCCCACTTGTGTCAAAATGAAGGCTTTAATAGGGTGTTTTGCATTAAAATGGAGATAAACAGGGTGTTTGCTGGAAGCAGAACAAGGCAGAATAAGCCAGATCTTCAGCTGATATACATTTGTCACAGCTTTATAAAGATAATGAAACTAGCACTAATTTACATTAGCTAAGAACCGGAGCTGCTGTATTTCATACAGACTCCTCTGCAGATCTTCTTCCTGCAGATAAGCAGAGACACTGCTGACAACATGCAGTCCTGCTTCCAGCACATGGCTTGGGTACGTCTGAATCATGTTTCTACTGAAGATCACTGATAGACAAAATTTAGTTGTAAGTGAAATGGCTGATTTTTCATACTTTCCCCTGGTCTGGCTTTTGGTACTCTAGGACAAACATGATCTACATTTGCTTTGTCTGTAAGACATAGGTTTTGCCTTCTTATTTGTTCATGACTGCTTGGAATTTCCCATGTGTGCTTAAGATTCATCCATTTACTTCAAATTTGCCTGGGACCCATCACACCCTCCCTGGCATTACCTTTTCCCTGTCATCTCATGGCTTTTGATTTTTTGGTGCTTGGGAAGGTTTTCTTGTGTGTTTTTTGGTTTTGTTTTTTTCTCTGACTCTTTTAATACTTTCTCTCCTGCTGCCTTTTAACGTGGCAAAAGAAGTTTTTTTGTTTGTTTGTTTTGGTTTGTTTTGTTTTCAGTAAGTAATAAAGGTTGAAGGGATTCCTTATTGTTCTATTCCTTATTATTCTTTAAACATGGGCAGCCATTGGCCTTCAGGATCCTAAGAGGTGAATCTGGAGCACTGTGGATTCACACTTTGGGATGCAAGTATGCAAGCCCCACTTCAATACCAACTGAGGTGCTCAAGTATTTTTGCAGGCATCGCTGGTTATTTATTGCAAACCGGAAGCAAAAGTGACAATAACCAAAGAGAAGTGTACTTGCCTGTACTATTTCCTTTCGTTGGAGAGTTCATACATGTTTAATGTCTTGTGACATTAGCTTGTGTTCACACGGATGGCTGCATAACCAACAGCCCGACAGCTGGGGCAGTGAGAGCAGAGACACCCGAAGCCCCATGACTGTGAGGCTCTGGGACAAGGCAAAACAGCCAATGAAAAATGTAGCAGAAACAAAGCTTTTCTATTCCATACAAGAGATTAAATTGCATCCCTCCCAGACATAAATTCTTTTTAAGAAGGAATTTTAAGAAGAAAACAGCATTTTATTTCTTTTGTTTTAACAGATATTTTCTGTGGATTTGTGTATGAATGCATTAGCTGTATGAACTTATTTTTCTTTCAAAATTCAGTGTGGAAAATTCCTGTAGCTGCAGGTACTTTTCTGCCTCTGAGTCAGAGGATCCACTGAGATGTAATATTCGTTTCATTAGACTCATCAGTGTTAATGCTGTTCAGCTCCATTTAATGAAAACAGTAAATTAGCATGTGCACCAGCTCTCTCTCACTAACTAATTGATATATGATGAAAGTTCCCATGTTACCAGCTAGTACATCTTCAAGGAGAGTAACTAGAAGCAGTGGCTTAAGGGTTTTCAAAAATGTATGTGTTTAATGAAAGCACTAGCCAGCATATGTTATTTAAGAGATAAAGGCAAAATAAACAATTGGTACTGTTTGATGACAAAAACCTGTCCGTTTCATTTTCTACTCTGGGATTTTGAGTAGTTATTGTTGAGTCAGAGGAAGAATGTAGAAAAAAAGCATCATATCTTAAAAGAAAGAAAAGGATTGGTATGAACAGAAAGCAGCTTTACTAACTTTGTAGCTAAACCGATCTGCTCAAATTGCAAGATATCTCTGACCAGATCTTGCAGCATGTGAGGCACCAACACCATAGAAACTATTCAAAGCACCAAGTTACTGACAAGTCACATTTTCTTTGTCTAGTAGTTCTGCAGCTATGAGATGCTGCCAACCTGCAAGAGATACAAAGCTAGGAGTTGTAATAATTGTGTTTTCTGAATTCACATGTGCTGGGAAACACACTGCTTTTTCAAGACAAACTGGAAAAACTGTACTGGACTGTCACAGTGCTGTGCACAAATAGTCCTAGCAATGACTTGCAGGAACTAAACAGTATGGTAGATAGTTTTTACTGAAGTATGAGATAACTTAATAAATTCAAAGTTTTCATTTTATTTACCCAAAACTGATTTTCTCCCAATTATTTTTTAACAAGCATTTCAGTGTTGCTGCTCTCCATATGGGCAAGGCAAAAATCCTGTCCCATACACAGATGGACCAAATTGAGAAATTATTATAAAGGCAAAGAAAATTATTGAAATGGAGACTTTATTGTGTTTTTTGTTTCTTGATTATCTACGTTGACAAAGTGTTTTTCTCTTATGTGATAGCAATTAACGTAAGACAGTAGTGTCCTATTTTGTTTCTTAGTTCTTCCTTATTATGTATTTTTGAATGAATGTTATGTACTTTTGAACTAAATGTGAGAGGATTGTATGAAAACAAATAAACAACAAAAAAAAATGGAGGTATCTTTAAATGACTTGCATATATTTTAAGTCTTTTCATGAGGTGTATCACTTCACTACCAAGGTGGGCTGGTACAGTGTGTGCTGCTGCTCTCCAGATATTCTATTTTGTTCTCTTCATTTTCGATCATTCCAGAAGAATTTTATGTTGTGGAGGACTATATTGATTCTACTTTAAGATGTAGGCTTTTTGAGTACTACATCATATTTATCTATATCATATTTACTTGTTGAGCCATAAACTAGATATTTGAGTGGTATTTCCCATTGCTGAAATTTAAAAGGTCTATTTGTGAAGACTAATGAAAGTGGCACAGTGCATGACTGCTTCAGGTCTTACATTGGCTTCTCTTCATAGACTTCATGCTGAATTACCACTGAGCAAAAAGCCACTGCAATGATATTTTAAAAGACTCATATTCTTCTATACTTTGAGAGAGATCAATGATGTGGTGGTAAAAGATATGAAGGAAGACATTTTCTTATCTATGTCCTCCTTTAACCACTAAGCCCAGTGATAACTTTTCCTTTTATCTAAAACACTACTCATGTAATGGTTGTGGATTGTGGCTTTTTTCTCACAATTAGAATCTCTAAATATGTTAGACTCTGTCAGCAACAATATTTTTTTCTTTTTTCTTTTTTTTTTTTTAGCTGACTTTTTATGGAACTGCTGGGACAAAATATAACATAGGCTTGCTTTTATTTTTCTCTGCTTTATATTTTAAGTTTGCAGAGGCTTAGGAAATACCCAAAGACTTTCTAGATAAGATGAAAACTCCAGGATCTAGAGCTTCCTTGGAAGGATTTTGAGTATTTCATCCCTGCCCTGGCCCTAGCCATCATTGATGCCCTAGCTTTGAAATAAATGATTAGTTACTTCTTTGTTGCCCTGGGCCCAGGCAGGAGGTGTGTAACTGATGTTGCAGCTTGCTAATGATAAACAAGACCTTACCTCTGATTATTTTTCTTCTTAGCCCACAAGTAGCATTATAAATTGTGAGATTCCCAGTTATAATTGAACCACAACAAAGTCTGCTAGAGGAAAAAATGGATTTCCAAGAGAGACCCCTTTCCTCATCCTGATCCAGAGATGCATTCCTGTGTAATGCAACATCTTCTGTATTAGAGAATTTAACAGCTGAATAAACAGTTGATATTTGTCTCAAGGACAAGAAAACAGTCTCTTAAGACTTTCTTCTTCTGTACTTAGTCAGATAACAGTACATCCAGTCCAGTACTGTCCAAGGACAGTGTCTCCACCACCTCCCTGGGCAACCTGTGCTGTCTGAAGAGAGGATGCTTTTCCTTGTCTGCTAGCTGTGAGCCTGAGCTGCTGAGTGGAGTCCCTGCAGAGAGCCTGCATTTACAGATCATGTATAGCTTGCACATCCCCCTTTTTAAGAACGTCCAGGTGCCTTTCTGATAACTTCTTCACTTAATATAACCTGTTTTCAAGCAACCTTTAATAATAAAACTACAGAGATAGAACTCTTTTACTTATCTTTTTACTAACTTATGTTTATGTAAATTATTCAAGAACTCTATAATCCTATGCATTTTTATAAATATTTTAAACTGTTACATTCTATTTAAAATTTTCCCACATGTTAGAAATGCAACAGACTATAAACTAAGTTTACACTACATGTTTGAGTATTGTATGTTCATAAATGTCATGGGTTTGGCTGGGATAGAGTTAATTTTCCGTATAGAGGCTCATATGATGCTGTGTTTGGGATTTGTGATGAAAATAGTGGTGATAACACACCGATGGTTTTAGCTGCTGCAGAGCAGACCTTACTTCGTCCTGCCCTGCTTGTGAGGAGGCTAGGAGTGCACCAGGAGCTGGGAGGGGACACAGCCAGGGCAGCTGGACCAGGCTGGCCAAAGGGATGTCCCACACCAGGAAGTGTCGTGTTCAGCAATAAAACTGTGGTAAAGAAGGAGGGGAGGGGGGACCATTGTGTGTGATGGCATTTGTCTTCCCAAGGACCTGTGATGAGTCCTGCTGTCCTGGAAGTGGCTGAACATCTGCTTGCTGGTGGGAAATGACAAATCATTTCCTTGTTTTGCCTTGCTCGTGTATCCAGCTTTTGCTTGGCCTAGTAAGCTGCCTGTATCTCAGTCCATGTGTTCTTGCACTGATTGCACCTTTCTGATTCTCTCATCTGTCCCACTTGGAGAAAGTGAGCAAGTGGCTGTGTGGTGCTGAGCTGCCTGCTAGGGCTAAACCACAACGAAGTTCTTTGGATTAAAGTGGGTGAAATAAACTACCTAATACAAATGCCGTGATTTGCCTTGACATACCTTCCTGATTCACTGGCATTTTACACAAGTGCAGGAAAACAATGACACACATTGCAGATTGTTCATGAAGGTTAACAATCATCGGGTCAAAGCTGTAGTTTTTAAAGCTAAATAAACTTTGGTGGTAGATAGGGAATAATATCAGATTTTAAGGTTATTTCTTTTTATCTTTTCGGGTCATGTTTTTTATTTCTTTGTGTTATGGATCTCTCTCCTGTATCTTGTAATGCAACCTGGTCAGATAGGCACTAGGAATGGAGTATGGGTTTATTTTCATCCACACTCACTCCTGTACAAATCATATTTAACTTCAATTTTCTGTACATGGTAACAAAAATTAAAAGATCCCCTAAATAGTCTTCAATTAGTGTCCTGTCTGCTGCTATCTCACATTAAATAAATAAATAAATAGCTGTAGTTAATGCAAAGAGGAAAGAAAAACAAAGCACAAAAACAAGATCTGAAGTGCTTAAACTATGTCTTTTGTTTTGGTTTGTTTCTTACTGATTTTATTGCTGTCCTCAGAATAATTCTGCTTTCCATTATGCAGTTTCCTTATGCCAGTTTTTCACAATTAATAACCAGGTAAGAAACTGGCAATTTTGTTTATTTGTTGTTGTCACTACCAGTTTCTTTTAAACAAAATGCCTCTTTTTGGCCAAGCAGTGTACAGGATGGATACCCAATACTGTATACACAATATACAATACACAATACCCAAAACTTTAAACAAAGATTCTGTTAAAAAAAAAAAAAAGCTAGGACTGTAGATAATATATGTAAGTTTGAGAATTTAAGAAAGAAGCAGTCATTAGCCTGGGCTAGCTTCTTGTATTGCAGAAAATCAGACCATTTCACACACTTTGCCTCATACTGAGCCATAGTTTTAATCTGATTTAAAGTAGACTTTTAGAAGGCGTCCAGTCATGACGTGGAGGCATCTGGAGATAGAGAACCTGCATGTTCTGTAAGCTGTTTAAACATTTACATTGAATTTCAATCACTTTTTTTTTTATTTTTCTTTTTTGAGTTTGGCTATTGCTTTTTTGCTGTGTTGTTCTCTTTCTTTATGAGATTAGCACATTTAATATAATATTTTATTTCTTTGATAGTAATCAAGTTATGTCTCGTTCTTCTTTCTTAGAGACCGAACAAACTGCACTCTGAAGCATGACAAAGGGGATGAAATATACGGTGTGAAGATGACACAGAGGTATCCAGTACTGAGAAGGAGAGGGAGAGCCATGTGGTGCGTGTGGGGGGTGCTGGTGGTGGGGGAAAGATGTGACAAAAACTTCACAAGGTAATCGTGGGTGTTGGGAACAGAAAGACAACTGCCTATACCCCTGCGAGGTGCATACACAGTGTTTGGTTCACAATGGTTTCTCTGTGGAAGAGCAAGAAGCATAGCTCTGGGGAGATGCCCAGTGTTATAGATTAATTAACCCTGGGTGGAAGTCTTAATGGCAGGTATCAAGGGCCTTCGGTCTTGCTTTACTACAGTGGTAAATAATGGAAAAAGAGAATGAACAAAATGGGAGAGATTAAGATAAAGCACTGAAGAATGTAAAAGACAAGTCACTGAAGCATTTCAGAAGCCCAGCTCCCTGACAGGTGCTAATAATTATGGGATGAGAGAGGCTAACAGTGATCTTTAATCACCAGTCGGACCACTGATGGCTATTAAACAAATGACCCCAGTTAGTAAGGGAAACACCACGTCTGGGAGTCAATGGAGTCAAAAAGAGGGTTTAAATTTATTTAGCTCTCAGTAGCATGACTGGAGAAAGGTAGTTAAGTATGACTTATGGCTTCTTTCCACGTACTGCTGCCTGTAGCAGCAGATATTTTAATAAACTTCACTAGGAAGAAAATAAAATGGATTTTGTGAAAATACCTGAGGTGTTTTGAAGATACTGGAATCCAAGGAAATATATTTTATGGCAAACATCCCTGTAATGCAAAGAAGCAGGGGACTTGTGAGTATGTAATGAATATAGAACAGGCTTGAGGAAATAAGGTTGGTGAATCTAAGCAAACTGTGTGCCTTGAAATGTAAAACAAGCGAAGTATATTTCTTCCATACAACAGCAAGCTGTAGTATGCATTTATTAGCTGTAGAATAACTGAACTCCCCATCATGTTAAGTGCCAACCCCCTGAAGGAATGAAACGTTTTGATTGAAAAGAAATGGGCCCTTCACACAGCACAACCAAACCCATTAACAGCCAGTTTGCTCTCCTGCGGGCAGTTCTTCAGCTCTTGGTCAGGGCAGCAGGGACTTTAACTCCTGGAAGTTGTAGAAAAGAGCACTCTCAGTCTGCTGTTCTCCCAGCCAAATCTGTATCGACGTAACTGGGATTTTTCTAGGAAAGCTCAACATTTAAACATCTCTGTGTTGTTCTCAGGGAGAGAAATTCTCAGCTAACTACTGCTGTCTTTACCCATTTCTTCCCTTGGTAAACTTGAGCGGCTTCAGTGACAAGTGTTGCTGTTGTTTTTATGATGGACCTCATCTTACTGCTCTGGGGACCTGGAAGATCACCTGGCCTGGGCAGGAGGAAATAAAGTTAGACTGTTGCTACAAGCTCCACCGGAGCCCTTATGGGAGGAAAATGTCCCTTTCTCTTAACAGAAATCTAACATAAGCACCTGAACAGGTGCTTGTGACGACACCAGCTCTCTGAGTCTTCACTGTGCTTTCTGGGCTCTTACTGGGCCGGGGAGTGAGGCTGGTCTTGTAAATGCCCTTTGTGTCCTCGAGGAACTGCCTGGGATTTTTGCCTTTCTATTCGATCCCAACATTATGAGTCATTAGGATTTCCTCACTGTCTTTTCTTACCTTCTCTGAGTGGCCAAGCCAGTTCTTTATCTCCCCACCCTGACGGTAGCCCTTACTGATTTGAGTCTTTTAGTCAGGTGCACATAGCTGTGTTGGGATCTCCATGACCTGCTAATCAGGCTGCCATCACTACACTCTGCTCCTACAGCCCTTCTGTTCCTGCTGCCCCACATCCAGACCTGTCTCTGTTCATGCTGTTAACATTTCTGTTGCAATTCTCTAAAATACTGGGCAGAGATATTCAGTGACCTGTGTCCTCACCGCTACTGTCCTGGATTATTATGAAGTGAAATGAAAGTTCAGATCCAATCTTACCCAGCCGTGCAATTTCTAACAACTCACAATGTATCATTCAGTGTCTGTCTTTGAAAAAATCAAGTTGTTAATGATTTGAAATGAAGAATACTTCAGGAAAAATGTTAAGCTGCAATGAATGCATATAGTGGGAGGAAGCAGAAAATGTCTGGGTTCAGTGAACCACTTCATTTACATGTTTGCTCTGTTACATGTTATGGTGATAATGCAAAATAGCTTGGGCTTGATATTTTCCATGATTATTCTTATCTCAGGCAGATGGATGCATCTTTTCAGGGTATTTAGAGCTGTTTGGTTTTGTTGTTTTTCAGATTTTGAAACAGAGATTAATGTAGTTTTCTCTAAGTTTTCTCAGCCAGAAAAAAAATGCACTGCAGTGTATAACTGGTACAGATGCTTAGCTATCTGAACAGAACTTACAGAGCAAAAGCTGCAGCCTTGATCATTAAGAATTTTTATGTAAATATAATGTCGGTACATAAAGAAAAATCAATTCAAACTTTTAAGGGTCCATGAGTTAAACAAATCAAGTAAACTCAATAGTTTAGCCATATAAAAATCTAGCTAGTAAAGAAATATTTGGATGTTTTATCTGGTGTAATTTCTATATGCATTTACATATTTATAGCTACTCTACTAGTATTTCTTCCTGTAATGCTACTGTGCTATAACAGAAAATAGCTTCTAAAATGTAATACCATACAGCCTCTATGGCCACGGCTGAATGTTCTCTCAGTAGCAGTGTGAGATGTTTGACATTAGTTTAGAATGCAGTGTCATTTCCCAGGAGTTATGGGTTAATTCTGAAAAAAATTAAATAACCCTCAGATACATGTTGTATAAATGGTTCTTCACTCATCCATATTCAAAACAAGACTTTTAAAAGAGGCTCCTTGTAGCTCATATCTGCAAGTGTGATCTCAGGGAAAAATAATTGCATTCAAAATTGCAGTTACACAGCTACAGGGAAAAGTTTAAAAAGTCTGCCTCTTTAAACAAATCATCTTGCATTTGAAATTTATTTTCAGCCTCCCAGGTGGTTATCTTTGTCAATGTTTCAGGAAGCAAAATAATATATATGAGCCAATAGGCACTGGATAATAGAGGCCTCCTGTAAAGACAAACTACTGTGTATGTAAACATCTCAGCAGCGCCAATATAAGTGGAAGTGTTCTGAAAAGCATTTTTATTGTATGCCAGACAGTCTCAGATAATTATTTTCTAAATTTTCATAAGGAATAATATTATTCCATTTCATGGGATTTAAGCATCCACTTTATTTTTTGTTAAACATGTTTTCTTGCAAAGCTGTACTGCACCTCTAGGTACTCTTGGAAAACAGTAGAGATGTCTTAAATTCCCTTAAAATCAAGAACTTCTTGAACATCTACATCACCACAGAAAACTGCAAGAGTTCACAAAATATTCTCGTTTTACGAGAGCAAATACATAATTCATTTTGAACAAAGAGCAGAAATTAACAAACCCATATTTTTTAGATGAAAATAAATGGAATTCATTTGTTTGGATGTACAGGTCCCTCAGGTATTCAATATGAACAATATTAACACCTTTGATTAGATGGATTTCCTTCTTTTTTCTTCTGAAGATTCAGGGCCAGATTCTTTAATCCCAGAGGAAAAAAAAAAAAAGTAAAAAAAAAAAAAGTGCATCTGACACCTTTTTTTCCTTCTGTACTTTTTTTTTTTTTTTTTTTTTTTTTCCAGAAGACACACTCAGCATTGTAAGTCCCATGCTAGAATTTATCACTCTTTTAGATTAGTTTTCCAGACTTTAGCCCATTTGTGTTCCCCAACATCTGTTTGGGAGTGCATCAGTCTGATAACGCAGAGCAAGCCCTTCATATTTGCATGGCATGAGTAATACAGTGAAAATAGATGTATGAAGTAGAAATGGCCTGTGTGTAGAATATTGGATACAAATCTCAGAACTGCATTCCAGATCTGATGACAGAGAAACAAAGTCTTGCTGCAGGTCCAACGGCTGGAGTGTGAGTCCTGTGAGTTGTCCCCCAGGCCAGATCTGCGGTCACTGCCTCTGTCTCCCTCTGTTCCTGCAACATGCTTGGAAATGCATTTCTCATGATATGGAGAGAGCGGTGGTAACTGAAGGTAAGAACCAGGACGAGGTGTCAGCAGCTTCTATTTTACTGAATAAGGTTGTGTATATATGGTGGTTTTACTCAGGTGGGCAGCTGATCTCTACCACAACCACTCCCCTTGCCGAGCAATCTGATCTTTCTGTCTTGTGTTGGAAAAATAAATAAATAAATAAATAAATAAATAAATAAATAAATAAATAAATAAAAGGAAATTCACAACCACAAACTTGAGACTTCACATCTTCAAAGAATAAGAAAAATCTCTTGGTAGCTGTTCCTTTTGGCTTATTGTTTACTGTTCATGTAAGCAATAATTATTTTTGTTGATGAACTTGATTTTATCACAAAAACTGAACCATGCATACTTTAAACATAGATTAATGCCAAGTGCAACTTTAATTTGATTTAGGGCAGGTAATTGCATAGTTATAGCAATATAGTCCCCAAAGTAAGTATTCTAAACTTGAAAGAAATTGAAAAATGTAGAATGACATCTCAAGACAAAATCTAAATTTTTTTGTATTTCTGTTTGTACAATGCATGAGGAAGAAAGAGGAAACCTGGTGGTATGATAAAGCTGTGAAAGGTTACATTAGGTATCATATTACTGCTCTTTGTCCTTGGATAACTGAAACATATTTTTCAATTCAACTACGCTTTTTATTTTATAATTTTGTAACATAACCATTGTCCAGGTATTCAATTGACAATGATACTTCTCCATCCTATATTAACACCTGTCATTTGTAAACTTTACATAATTTGAGCCCATTTTTTAGTACCTGGGCCAAATACCATAAGTTGGTCAAAGAGAAATTGAATAGCAAAAAAAAAAAAAGTGCACAGCGTATTTTTCTTTCTTTTGAATAAAAGTTTAATAACCAGATTGTTAACTGTGTTGTTCAAACACTGCACAATCTGTTTAAATATTGAAGTTTTTATTCCGCTAACACTAGTTTTCTATATTAAGGTAACTCTCATGAAAGACTTGACATCTCTTTATTACATACAGTTTTCAATAAAAGTGCTTTAAAGACTGTAATAATGGTAACAGCTTCATATATACATTTTCTGCCAATGTAAAAGAAAGAATTTTAGATGAAAAATCCCTTTTTAATAAAAAAATTAAGTCCTTATACCCTGGAATGATAAAAACATTCAATGAAGTTCTTTTCTGATAGCACCCTGAAGAATTCTTTTTTTAGTATATTGGAACGCAGTGGAAAATCTTTTCTTAGCCTTTAGTTGAGTAATATCACTATGCACTGTAATTATAGTAATTTCCTGATGTGTTCTTTGATTTTAAAGCTATGTGTTCTTATTGCCTTGTGGCAATATTTTCAGTTCAGAATAATAGGTTAAGGACATAATAATAGAGATATCCACTTACATAGGCCATCTCTAGAGACTTCTGTTTGAACCATAGACTCTCTCTCTGCATAGGTTTTATCTGCTTTGCAAGTTCTTTGAGACCAAATAGTAACAACTGTGAATTGCCACTGTATGACCACCTATCCTATCAGGAACATTGCTTGCAAAATCTCCATTCTTTTCTAGTCCATGGGACTGTGAGAATTGTTTTCCAAGAGTGTATCGAACATTAATGGTGATGTCTATAAACAACCCAAAACAGCACTCTGAGGGGAGTGTAAATAAATCTGGAGCTCATTAAATGTTACAACCTGCTAATACTGGAGGACTGTCAATGACATTGCTCTATTCATGAGTCCAGTCTGTCAGCTGTACTCCAGGAGGCCCTGAGGCAGGGCTACAAATATCTTGCACAGGATTTACTACACAACTGTACAGCACGAGGTTCTAAGAGAAATGCATCTAAATACAAAAGAATCATTTAAGACACTGGATGGGGCAGCATCTTTCAAGAAGGAGATGGCCAAAACTCGTGTGCTTCTCTTACTGATAGCACTGGCTTAAGTTCCAATGTCCATCCACAGAAGAAAAATGATCCTTAGAAGAAAATATGATCCGTCATATAGAATACGATTCTTATTCATGAACAGAAAACACAGGTAGCAGCCAAACTTTCCACATGTACTGTTTAGAGGTTTTTATGCCAGTACACATGGAACACTCAGGGTTTACCCAATTCCCAAGAAATGAACAGTTATTGGTTATTTACCCTCACTGAAGATGTAAGGATATCAATCTCACAGAGATTGAAAGTTCAAAATTAAGGGTGGTTTAACACATTCTGTAGTTTTGACTGACAGTGCTTGTGACTTGGACTAAGAAATCTCTAGATTCAGAAATGTTACTGCAGGTGCTATTCCCTTGTTTGGGTAAGATGTAAACGTGGTAGAAAGTTGACAGAAAATGTAATCATAATTTATATAAACCTAACAGGTTTATACAATTTCGGATTGTCAGATTTTGTCTGAACAAAGGTTCTGACAAAGGTACGTCTGCAAGTCTATGGTGGGTATCAGTAAAAGGACTGAAAAAGAAATTAAATGAGTAGGATGCTAGTTTGCAGGATGTCTGTGTTTCACTGCATGAATAAGGTCTTCAGCAGTATGAAAACAAGGGAAGGAAATACCCGAGATATGTGACCATCACCCATGTCTTGCAGAGCTGATACAGTGAATAGACAGAGAGAATTGGAGTATTGTGCAATAGTTATATCAGTTCTTTCTATTCTGGAGTATTTATTGTCTATGCCTGTAAACACAGTTTCTGTGAATATCAGGAGTAAACAGCATACATCTTTTAACATTTCTCTGGCTATGTGTTCCTCATCTTAAGTCTCTGGTTAAAACTTTTGGTTGCAAAAGTGCTAGGAATATCTTGCAACAGCTGAAACCCACTAGAACCAGGTAGCCTTGAACAAAGGAGGTTTTAATTAATGATATCTCTGACAAATGAGTATTAAAATAAGCCCAACTCATTGACATAATATCCATAGCTAGGAGATATATCATTATTTTTAAAAGCCTTTGTGTCTTGTTTCTAGTCCTTCTACTAGGTTGTGCTCATGCCTGAGAAAACTGACTGCAATTTGTAAAACCTTCAGATACTGAAACAAGCACCACAGGGAGGGAAAAACAAATAAATAAATAAGAGGAAATTAATAACTCTGCCTGCAGAAAGAGGTTTGAATACAGCATAGAATATGTGAAGAACACCAACTAGACAGAGAAGAAATTTTAAAATGCTGAAATGCTGTATATGAAGCAAACAGAATGCCTTGTGCTTAAATGGGAAGGGGTCCCCTATAAAGCAAATGTGATCTTGTATTTGTCAGCTACATTCCTAAAGGCAGCCGTAATTTTTGCATTTTCTGACTGTTGAATACTTCTCAACCTTTATAGCATTCTTTTAACTTAAGAGTTTCTTTCCTTTTCATTCAATAATATTTAAAGTGCAGTTATTTAAAGAAGCTTGAATAAGGTTGTGCCTAAAGGTCAACTAATATCAACTAATAAAATGGTTCAGAATATAAAATATTCTTTTTTCATATCATCTGTTATTTATGGTATTTTTCAGAACCAGCAGTAAATTAGTGATATTGAAATATCCTTGCAGGATGGTTATTTAAAGAAGAATAATATATACCTTGGTATGACTGGAGATGTAAAAATCAGCCAAAAGGTAGAGCCATCAAAGTATTTCCACAGATACAATTCTGTGTGAAATATGAGTCCTCTGTACTACCAATAAGCTGTTCTTTTGGGCTCTGAATATGCCTGAAATCTAATGTGCCTTAAGTCTATCTCTGGACTCACACAGAAGCACCCAGCTGGTGTTGACTGTGTGCTGACACACAGCTCATGTACACCCTTAAAAGAGTATGGAAACTAATGACCCTTCCAGACATTCCCTCTCATTGGTGTCCCCTAGCTGCCTTGAAACACCATGATGGGGATACTCAATGGAAAACAGAAGCTGCCTTGGAGTGCCTACAGTAGTCTGTTTACCAAGAGCCGTTGCTCAGGATAGAGACTGAAGTTCAACACCCCTCCCTGCTCCTATGTGGAGTGGACTTTCCATTGGAGTGGAAAATCCTCCTACTCCTGAAAAAGCTTTAACTGAAGCTTTATATATATATCCAAAAAAGCATGTATATGTGTATACATACCTGTATATATATAAATATATATACATATTGTAGTCAAGTTCTTGTGTATTTTCCCAAATGCATGACTAGATTCCTTAATGTTCAACTCAAGATCAAATCCTCTCCTCCAACTGAAATCTTTTTCTTCAGAACTGTGACCGAGACCCATCCAGCATGTTCACATGGCTTTACTGAACACCCAGTATACTATTCTTAAGTTCACACAATCATCTTAAACTCTAGCCCTGTTCCATGTACTTTCATTGTTCCCACTTCAGTGTCATCTGCAGACTTCATTCTGCTGTACAAGTTCTTTTCTTAGCAGATACATTAAGTAATATTCATCTCATGAGAGACCTCTACTAAGCTCATTGGTGCATCACCTATTTTGACAAAGAGCCATTAATTACTACTTCTAGTGTTTTTCAAATACTCCAGGTTTACTTTCACTTATCAGAATCTAAATCTCACAATTTTTCCCTAATTTGCTTTCAGGAGTATCATATAAAGCTGTCAAATTTTGCTAAAGTCAGAATATGACATCTTTTACTTCTTCTTTATCCACAAAGTCTATTATTCTGTCAAGTAGCTCTTAAACCAAATTTACTGTTTCTAAACTGGCTGCTTTATATCTTCTTGTCATCATCTAGGTGCCTACAAATTACAGCCTGTGAAAGGTGCGACACTCTCCCTCATCACCTCCATTGTATTCACAGCATTTGGTCTTTATTATCAGTTCTACAGTTTCTATGCTGTAAATAATTCAAGGGCTACTCCTTGGCTACATGTAGCAGGTAAACCTACTGCAAGTCTATGTACCTAATGAGGTAGCATAGAGAATCTGCAGTTTTTGTTTATCTGTTTTTTGACAATTTTTCATTGAGCTAACTTGAAGCAAACAGAAGTGCATCTCGACTTAAATATTTGACCAAATGTAGACACATCCAAACCTGCAGTATCCAGGAATGGATAACAGGCGACTCTCCAGTCTGTTCTTCCTACCGCTGTCTATTCTGACAATAAAAACATGTTTCTCTGAAGTTCAAGTGTGCCAGTGTTATATTAGGACACCAATTTGTGCACAATTTTGGTAGACAACTCTCGGTGTTACAGTCTACATGTAAGTCTTAGACTAATAACAGTCTAAGTACATAAAAATAGGTAGGTACAGAGCAACAAAGACAAGGAAAAATTACCTGAAAATGATAGGGTGTAATGTAAAGATTATTATCATTAAAAATTAAAAGTAGAGGCGTGTTGCAGCATAAGCTGACTGATGGTGATGGTAGTAGCTGTCATTGCAAAATAGTAGTAGTTGGTGGTACTAAAGGGAAAAGCTTAAAAGGAAAAAAGCAAAGGGGTAATATTTATTGTTCTGGAAAACAAGTAAGCAATATCGAATGCAATGAAAAGCATAACATAATCAGAACAACGCTGAGAAATGATCTCAGCAGTAATATGGGCATGCTGAAAATACTTGAACAAAGCAAGGCTGCATTTGGCAAGATCAGCAGTAATCACATTTCTTCAGTGTTGCAGTAATCAACATTGACATGCTAAGAACTGAGATGAGGATCTGACTTGTGTTGACACAAAAGTCATGCAAAAGAATCAGCAAAGTCAAGCTTAAACCCAGATTAAATATAAAGACATAAAAATTGAATGTGGGGCATGTAACCAGCGTATAAAAACAGGGGAGGGAAGGCAAGAACCAGTCAAGCGTAAAATAAGAAGGAAGGATAAAGGGGGGGAGGGGAAAAGATAAAAGGGGAAGACTCACACTTTAGCATTTCTTTTGGGATGATCTTTAAGCCCAGAGATAGGAACAGGAAAACCTTAAATACATTCTCCATTCCTAGGGCATTTTATTCAGATGTAATGTAATGACATTTTTGCATATCATATGAGATGGTCCTCTGAGGGGAGATGGACTCAGCTGAAACTAGACAAGGCTGCTGCTGAGCAACAAAACCAACTTATTGAGGTATGTCAGCAGCAAGAGGAAAATGTTAGCTAGCTGCTCAATGGGGCAACCCAGTGAGGATTTGGAAAAGACTGAGATATTCAGTGCATTCTTTGCCTCAGTTTTTACTGGCAAAGTCTACTTTCATGCCTCCCAGGTCTCCATGATTTGTGGCAGTGTAGGGGGAAGAGCAGTACCAACTAGAGCAGGGGCGTATTGAGTTAGAGGACAGTTAGAGTAAAGTGCATGTGCAGATATGAGGAAGCTCGGGGAGCTGGCCAATATTATTCTGAGGCCACTCTGTTATCTTTGGAACTGATAGTAAACAGGTTGCTGAAGTCTCCAACAACAGACCAAAGAACAATTTATGTCTGTCTTTGAGAAAGCCAAGAAGAAGGATCCACAGAACTTTAGCTGGTCACCGTAGCTTGGAGTCTGGGAACACTGTAAAGCAAGTCCTCCAGGAGGATGTGTCCAGCACATGAAGGTGACTGGGAACAGCCAGCTCATATTTACCAATGGGAAATCATGTGTGACCAACCTGAATGCTTCCTTTGATGAGATTATGGGTTCAGTGAACAAGAGCATCATGATAGATGCCTTTTATCTTGACTTTTGACAGTCCCACAGCTTCCTTTCAGACAGAATAGGAAGATGTAGACTAGACAAGTGTCCTCTGAGATGGATAAAAACCTGCCTGTGAGAATGGGAAATGGCTGTGAGAATGAGAGACTGGCACAGGAGTAAGACCAGTAGAGCACTGGTCTCCTAATAGACGTTTACAGGCTGGAGCACATGATGTGTGAGGAGAGGCTGAGAGAGCTAGGTTTCCTTTGCCTGGAGAAGAGGGGAGTAAACTGGAGTAAAAAGTAGCTGCTGTCTTTAACAAGTCAAAGGGGAATAGTAAGAGAAAAAGAGTCAAACTTCTCAGAGGTGCTCAAAAACAAGACAACAAAAAGAAAATAAGCTATGGGTACAGGTTGCAGTTAGAAGGAAAAAAATATCACAGAGAGAGTTACCACTAAGTACTGTAGCAGATTTCTCAAAGAGGTTGTGGAACTTATCTGGACAAGGCTCTAAGCAACCCTAGATAAAATTGAAGTCAGCCCCACTTTGATCAGAAGTAGGGACTATATGACTTGCAGAGGTCTCTTCCAGAAAACACAGTTCTAGTATTCTGTACCGAATTTATCACTTCCTCTCAGTGCAGTGCGTTCCTCTAAAGTTCAGGGTTAAATTGAGTTTTGTCTCTGATGAATGAACATGATCAAGCTAGACGTAAATGTAACAAAATGATGGCTTAGTAACAACTGAACTCTCTTCATTTTCTGCTATTTATGTTCTTTTCTACTCAATGCCAGCAGTAGCGCCCAGTCTCTTTGTGTTAATTATTGTTACTCACCAGCTGGGTTCCCAGCTCTTCTGGGAATAAAATGGGTATGTCACAAGAATGGCAAATATTTGTAAATTGCATCACCGTAGCCCTAAAACGGTGTTTCAAGTCTCTAAGACTTGCTCTTAAAAATTAGTTTTGCTGTTTTTCATATTCATCTCATACCTCTCTTAATTAATTTCAAGCCTGATGCTATCATGCATAACTTGAATGGCAAGAAAATGGCTTTCTTCTGTGTTTAAAATCTAAGCGTGCTATATCACAGACCTAGGCAAAACAATAATCAGTATCACTCGATTAAGTGGATGAGACAAAGTATCCACCTTTATCTGCATAAGGTCAGGCATCTCAAAGCAGGTTTCTCCCTTGGGAGGCTCACTGGGAGGTCAGACCATGCTGTGCTGTGAAGAGATTCATCACTTACCCTTAAGTAAAACAAATTGATTAGTTCCTCCATCTTTGGTATATTTTGTCAGGGCACAAAGGGGACCCGTGAGCTGTGGAGTTTCACACTTGTTGAAGCCTTGAGGCTTCGCTACAGTCCTGGTGTTTTCTGACTCTACTGTTCATTTGAGCTGGTCTCCACATTCTGGCTGTAGTCAGTTTCCAGAAAAGAAGACATGTCTATGGCCTCGTTCACTTCCCCAGATACTGTGCATGAGCCCTGCCTTTCTGAGGGCAGAGTCTGCAGCTAGTCTGCCTTCTCAATAGCTCTTCCCTTTCTAATAGCTGGCGTGTTTACAAGCTTGGCCAGCATAGACACTGCTTTATAAACCAGTTTGTCATGGCCCTCATTGTGTTGCATGTGTCCTTTATGCTATTCAGCACACAGAAGAATCTAAAAAAATAATGGATCTAATTATTTATTCTGGAGAGTAATTTCTACTGAATGAGAGAACAGCAATGGCTGATGTGTCCTGCCAGCACTTGGCAAGCTGACCAACCCAGCAAGCTGACTGACCTGCCACATCCCTTTGTTTGTTATCATCTACTGAGCAGATATGTCTTTCAAAACCTCTTTCTGAGCTCTTTATAAGTCCATCTATTTTCATTTTCCCTTTACATTTTCTCCCTTAACATCATTAACATCTTTTCTTATTTGCCAAGAAAAAAAAAAAAAAAAAAAAAGAAGCCACATTTTTCCCCAGCTGTACTTGAGAAGTTAAATTACATTTTTTTTATTCTTGGGGGGGAGGGGTGTGGAAGGGTATGGGGCATGTGTGTGTTGACATTAAGGGATGAAAGTCTTGTCTCCATTGAACCTTCAGATTTATTTTTCTTAACAATTTCAGAATATATAGATATATAAGAATTTTACTAGTATTATTCTTTAACATAATGACTTATATACTTTAAGTGTGTGATTTATATCACTTTTAATTTGCATCTCTAGAATCAGCATTCCAGTTTTGACACATTTTGTTTATGATTCCGTATATTGTATTTTTATGAGGTTTATTAGCTTGCAAATCCAACAGCTAGCTCATCTAACATCTTACCAACAGTTCACTCAAGTGATTCACATCAGTTCAAATGTCTAACTTTTTTTTTTTCTTAATTATGTTAAGCTTCCTGAATCATTATCTTTATCATATTCTTTTAAGCATTCCTACACTCTGCTATGCTTGAAGGATGACACTATGCTATACAAACATGACTGACAATTGTTTGTGTAAACGTTTTTAAAAAAAAACTTAAAACCTTAAGTAAGGAATTCTCCTAATACAGCCATTTCTAAGTAAAGGAACACATATTTTTCTAACTTGTTGTCCATGTTATAAGGCTGTCATTACCCATTTTATTAAAATAATTAAATAAATAAATAAAATAATAATTTAAAAATGTATCTTTGTTCTGAGGTAGTATCACACATTCATTTACAGATGCTAAATTCACACTATAGAGGCATGTGTAATCAAAATGTTACTGTCACGTTATTGTCACCAAATTATCCTTGCACCCCCTTTGCTGTTCTTAGTTCAGTGGATGGATCCATGTCTTGTTACTCCCCTATATGGAAAGATAAATGACTTTTTATTGCAGTCTATGGGGAAAACTCAAGAAGCAGGAATCAGTGGCAAAGGATGTCATTGATGTTTCCTAACAGAAGAACAGCCTTTGGTGCTCACTAATAATCATCAGCAACTCTTCAGGCAGAATATGGACTCTGAGAGCATCTCCTCAGAGATGATGGACCTCCTGAATCACCCTCAAACACTATGTGTCCTCCTGTATTGTAATGAATGCAGTAACATAAAAAAATATTGGTGGTTCACTAGAAAGAGGTAGTAAAAAAGAACTTTCAGTGGAGGCACTCTCTGGAAAAGTAATTTATTTTCCTGTGTATCTACTAGCCTGGCACATATGTGCTTAAGTGACAAGTTTGCTTGGTTCCTACAGAAACGGTCTCTGGTTATCATTATTTTCATAATACCTCCTTCTAGCGGTTAGTTGAAAGTGCTATCCATTCTACTAAGATTTCAAAATCATTACAGTCATTTTTCAGAACAAGGAAATCCATTTTCTATTACCAAGAGGTGTTAGCCTCATGTGTTTCTGAAAGAGCACGATTGTGGTGGTGGCTAATGGTGAGTGAGTAATTGACCAGAGAAAATTTCTCTATCCACTTTGGCGTGATAAAAAGCTAGTGCTGTTCAAAGGAAATATTAAGGACTTTCCCTTTTGTACAGAGAACTCATTCTCTGAACAGGTGGTAAATGCAAATAATTCCATGCCATTTCAGTGAATAATAATAAAAAAGTAATAATAATAATAATATAAATGACAGAAAATAGAGGAATAACAAGATGAAAAAACATACTGTGTAAAATTTATAAATCATTTCTTACCTGGATAGAGCCCCTGACATAAGAGGTAATAGTCTGCTTAGCTGCTCTGAAGGGAAATTGGTCTTACAATTAATATCAAACCCTTATGAATTAAAACTAAACAACTTTTTAATATCCTATTGACCCCTCCCGCATATGACCTGTTATGGCTTGAACTCGTCCTGTTGCTGCATGTTGGGCTGTACTGCAAAGCAGCATAGGTGCAGCCCCCTAAGGGGTTTGGGGGCAGTGGCTGATGAGGTGAAAATCTCACAGAAAGTCTTTTGAGTCTCTGTGAATTGCTGCATGCAGTGCTGCCATGCTTTGATGAAGCTCAGTTACATACACTTTGTTTTTGTTGCTCTTGTCTTTCCACTTCCATTCTTGCCAGCCTGGTAGAGACAGCAGTAGATAAAGGTCATATTTCAGATGTAACATATGTCCTCTAATGTGATTGTTGAAATTAATCTTGGTACACTTGTTTTACAGTTATTAAAAGAGGAAGGAACACATGGCCCTCTAACACGAAAAACATTTCTAGAGATCACAAGTAGGAAAGGCACAAAGTTGCTAAGTAGCAGCAAATCTCACTTGTTCAGCCTCTTCATACAGTGATTTTTATTTTTTTTTTCATGTTGTGTTTTGCAATTCATGACTCAGTTTCCAAGGTTGAGAGTACTGTTCTTTTCCTTTACTTAGCAATTGAGCATAACAAAGCACAGATGAGATACTCTATTGCAACATAAATTAGGTTCCCTAATTTGTAGCAAAACATAGTGCTGCAATTTCGTATTGAATAAGTGCTGAAGTCCAAAGAAATCACAATCAATTAGCAGAGAATAACATATTCTTGCAAGGTTGTGAATCTCAGTGGTTAAGTAGGAAGAAACACTGAGAGATTTAAATACCTTTGAGGAGGATTTTGATAACTCATTAAACACAAAGGAGTGAAAACTGCAAGTAAGTTCCCAAATGTAAGCCAGAAGAGAAGAACAACAAATACCCAAGCTGCCACTGAATATAAAGCAGAAAGTCTGATTTCAGTCATCTGGCAGACAGGAGAGCTCAAACAATATATAATTTAATAAATGCTAGTTATTCTGCAGAATATGACAGAAGGCATACAGGGCAGCTACCAGCCCAGTGCAACAAGCCCTGGCTCAGGGACAAGAATCCCAATGCACAGGGCACAGGCACACTTCTGTGCTGAGCACTTCTCTGCTTCTATGTGTCCAGCAGGAGGCAAAGGGAGTATAACCAAGGTCATTTTCCTACTGAAACAATCACATCCCTCCTACCCATGTTCACCAGTGAAGCATTTTGTCATTCCTGAGATAGTTCCTTTCATTAACATGCCATGGGGTTGATTTAGCTGGCTAAGACACCTACTTCAGAGCTCCATTTTTGGTTCTCTGGTGAAGCACTTAGCTCAATGCTGCTTCTTCAAACAGAGGCAGGTGGATTTTTGAAGGACTTAAGGGGCGCATCCTTTCTCCTGTAGTTGGGTTTGGGGTCAGAGCTAGAAAGAGGTAAAATACTGGCTCCATTAAAAATCAATGTAAAAGCTTCCCATTAACGTACAGGATTCAGGCTACTATTCATGTGTTGTATTTTCAACCTGTTTCTGACTTGCTTGTGTAACTTATTTCCTCTTTGCTTCACTTATCCCACGCAGAATCAGAGAAAATAGTCCTTGAAACATTTTGGGGAGCTTTTATCCCTTTATAAGAAAAGGGCTATATTATTACTAAGAATTTTTGTTCTTTTCTTAAGGCTACTATGATTGTTAAGAAAGTTATTTATCAATAGGGCTTACTCTTGAAGGCCAGGGCTATAGCACTACCAATAGATATTCATCAAACAGCTGCATTGTTTTTATTGCAGATCATGTGCAAAAGCTGAGATCTTAAATGCTTGAATAATGGATACATATTTTACTTTTTGCTGTTTGTCATTGTTGTTGTTAGGATTTGCCTTACTGTCTCGTTCTCTGAACAAATTCATCTTTTTTTGCCAAAATTTTAGCCAACATTAAAAACTTACTAGACGGCCACCTCGTGTTTTGACATCTCACATGATTCATATAATTCTATATTAATTTAATCAAGGTCATGTTTGTACAAATAGTAAAAACTGCCTCTGATAGCAGATTTTCTGATTTCTGGGGAGTTTTGTCATTTGAATGCACATCAGACAGATAAGAACAATTTTCTTTTTCCACTTCTAGTTTTCTTTGTAATGTTTGATCCAGAAAACATCTGAAACTGACTTTTAAATTAGATACAGTTTGATTGTTCATGCTATTGCTAGGATTATGCAAACACTCACATTAAACAAATGATAAATTAACTTTACAAAAATGTTTTGTGCCTTCTTCCTCAGCAAAGACAAAGATCTTGATTTTTGCTGTCTTCCATAGTGGATTATAAGTAAAGATGGCCCAGTCTGGGGAGACTCTAATCAAAATGGTGGCAGAACTCTGTCTATAAACCACTATCTAATAAAACAGAGATGTAGTGCAATATACAGAAATTAGCATGCTCATGAGCTGTAGAAATGCTTATCATTGACATCCGAAGTGCTGGTGCATGAAGCTGGAGCTTCTCTTCAGCCTTTCCTGTACCCTGTGTAGCAGTGTAAGTCTTTGCTTTTAAGATGATGACGGCATTTACATGGGCCCTGAGTCCAAAATGTATATTTACTCCCAAAGAAAACAGAAAACTGAACCCCAGACAAGTTCAATGTGCCATGGCGGGCATGACATGGAGTGAAGGAGCCTTCTCTGTTATCCAGGGGAGCCACGATCCCCAGTCTGCTCCTTGCCACCACAGCAGTATGTGCTGTGTACCAGCTGCATACCTGCCTCTGGATTTTGATTGAAGGAATTGCACAGGGGCCCATGAATAGGGAGCATTTTCATAATCATGTAGCAATACAACTCTCTAATACCCTCTTGGGATATATGTTCTATAGGGTTTGATAATTTGTAATTAACTTTAGGATTCAGACTTCTTTTCCTGCCACTAGACTTGTTACTGTAAGTTCTGTACAAAACCCCACTGGAAAATGAGTGAGCCCCTGAGCTGGTCCTGCCACAAATAGATGGGGAATCTGCGGCTCCCCATGCCTGTTGCTCTGTTTCGTTCAGGTGAGAGCACAGAATGAGCCCATACCATAACAGCTATGACTACCCTATCTATTCTCAAGGATAAATTCACTATGTCTCAACATGCCACATATCTACTGGGGGGACTGCCCCAGTTCTCAAGGTGCTCCCTAGGCTATGAAGAAAAGCAGCCTGCCTCACTGCCATGCCTACAGGAGAAAAGAAGCCCAGATAGACCTGTGCAGTTACTCACCTGTTTTCCTTGCTCTGAATCTAGTCACATAGGCTTTTCTCCAGTTGATAGTCCCTGCATTAAGATTGGACTCAGAATATGGAGGCAGCGTAGCCAAGCATCTAGATTTGGTCCAGCAACCTTTGGTGGTTTTGGATCTACCACAACCCTTTCACCTGCTCAGGTAGACCTCTCTGGTAAAAGCCTTTTGAAAGACTCATCTACCATGGCAGCAATGCTGAGGAGAAAATTCTCGCAGCAGTTTATATCTTTTGCCTCATCATGTAAAGATCACTTGAGCAGTCCTTGTGATTTGTGAACCATTAGTTGCATGTCTGTTAAACCATTAGGAATTGAATTGCATTCACAAGCTGCTTGATCTTTCTAAATATTGTTACTTCCTTTTATTGTTTTGTTTCCATTTTATTCCTTTATGTCAAAGTTAAACATATGGAAACTAAAAGTCTGTGAATTTTTGTTGCTGCTGTTTTAAAGTAACCTTCTACATTTTTTTCCAGATTCTTTTAACCTATGAGCTTAATAGTCCTGTATTGAATTCTTCTTGTGGCATACATTGTAATGCTTCTTTTGGATGGAGACTCCATATTCTATTATAGGGAGCTGAAAGTGATTGTAAGCAGTAAGAAAAAGACCTTGTACAAGATTCAGAGTGAAATAGCGTATTATTAATTCAGTTGTCATACTCATTTACCGCATTACAGCTGTCAGTGAAAGGCAGTCAGAAGTTCATGCTATATGCTATGTTTGTAAATGGTGATGCTATCTCATTATTTTCTGGCCTGTCTGCAATTAACCTTTTATTTTGAAGGTGGTGAAAATGTGCAGTAATAGTATGCAACATTTCAAACATATTTCAAAGCACATCTTTGTCATTCAGTCATTCATGAGGGAAACAAATTCTTCTGAACTGATTTGTATTCATGCTGATCATGAATAATTCTTATCCTTAACATCATGTATTTGAAACAAGGAATAAACTTCATTAATGGGTTGTTTGTGTGTCATCATTGTCTGAATTTTGATAGTTCCTGGACCATGAGCATAAGTAATGCAAGCAATAGTAAACTGGTTGAGAGTTCTAAAAAGATTATCCTGCCACCAGAACTGCCTCTGATGAAGACTGGCCAGAGGCTAATTCCAAAACAAAGTCTCTGTATTGCCACTCAAGCCCTCAAGGCGATGCACAGTACTTCAATTTACTATCACTTTGGATGTTGTTTACAAAAATTTGGATGTTGTTTACAAAAGCAATATAATGCAGAAATGCTATTCACTTTTATTTTTACCCTCACAAACTGTGTGGTGACCATAAATGTTGATATTTCAACATTTATACCCTGACCAGCCTGGATGTTTAAAAGTTGGTTTTCTGCACCTCACTCTCCTGTAGCCACAAACACAACACTACTCCAGAAAGCAATTTACCTTATCCTCGGATGGTGGTTATGATGGGTGAGATAAACCATACGTCAGGAGCTGCCTTTCCTCCCTAAGAACAAAGCTGGGAGAGATGAGCTTTGATTTGTGCAAGGATCTTTTAACCTCTGGCATTGGACAGGGTTTGCTTGGTATGGTGTTTTTTTTTCCTTTTATTCAGGGAGACAGCTACTCTAAGCTAATCATCTGGGTTCCCACCTACAGACAGCAGAGAGAGATGAGACTCTCCAGGGGATGATTCATCCTCTCCAAAGATAAGTATCTGACACAGGTGGGTGTTAGTCAAAGTAGAAAATGTACTGTAAATTCATTTCTCCTGGTATTGTTCACTATTTAAACGGTCTCTTAGGAGAAGAGCTTCTTATCCAATTTTTGATTCAGAGAAGACAGTGCCCCACCCATTGTATTGCTGGAGGATGAGATTTGCTGGATGTTAGTCCGAGCATTGCTTCAGCACAGGCTGCATAAATGGGGGGAGCACCTAGAGGAGCAGAAAGCCCTTGGGAAAAGAATGAGCAATGAAAAGCAATTTGGGAAAATAAAAGGATGTGTGTGAGAGGCAGTGATTACTGAAGCAAATAAAAATGGATTTTTTAGGAGCAGAAGAACGGTGCATGACATCAGAGATTTAAGACCACAAATCCACAAAAAAATGTGGAAAGAAAAAGGTAAAAAATGCAGGTTGTGCCATAGGAAATGGATGGTTGATACGGGATGAAACTGGGAAGCAAAAACAGCCTACAAAACACCTGGAGGTTTTAAATAAGTTGTTGTCAACTAAATAAAATTGTTGCTGTTTTATTCCTTCCATTTAAGGATAAGTTCCTGACAGGTAAAATAGTTGGCAAACATGCCTGCTTAATATTCCTAGACTAGGCTATTATATGTAAGTGAATTCTATATTTCCTGAATCAAAAGTCAAAAAACTCCATTTCCCTGTGCTTACTTTATAAAAACCATCACTGGGTTCAAAGTATACAATTGTCTAGGGATTTTTCATCTTGGTAATAAATTCTGGCTTTCAAACTAGTATCTGTCAGAAGTGAGAATAGCAGAGATGAAGAACAAGTGAGACAAGAGACCTCAAGGTAGCCTAAAAATCAAGAATCCTTGTCAGAAAGATTGTGCTTTCCAGGAAAGCTCAAACAAAAACTCAGGATGAATCCTGGGGGTATGTTCAAAAATAAGAGATCAGCTAAAAGTGAAAAAATAAAAATCCAGATTTTGGAACTGTAACTGTTAAGAAAATCCTGTTTCCTCTCTCAGTTCCTTGTTGGATTGTGCTTTCTCTAGAATGACATGGTCTTCCTCTGCAAACATGTATCTGCATGCACACAAATGCATGTGTTTGGAAATTGTTCACTATGTCCTTGTGGTGGTTTCAGTCTCCTGGGCAGCTAAACTCCCCCTCCTCAAACGGAAAGTGGGAGAAACTAGGATGAAAATCGCTCAAGGGTTGAGATAAGGACAGGGAGATCACTCAACAGTTACCATCATAGGCAAAACAGACTCAGCATAACGAGATTAATACAATTTATTGCCTATCACTAGCAGACTAGAGCAGTGAAAAACTAAGAACACTTTCCCCCATCCACCCCCTTCCACCTCCTCCCCCCAAGTAGCACAGAGAAACTGGGAATGGGGGCTGTGGTCAGTCCCTGACACTTTGTCCCCACCACTCCCTCACAGTCACTCTCTGCCCCTGCTCCCCGTGGGGTCCCTCCCACGGGATGCCGTCCTTCCTGAACTGATCCTGCAGGGGCTGCCCACAGGCAGCAGCTCTTCAAGCACTGCTCCCACACGGCTCCGTCCCACGAGGTCCATCCCCCAGGAGCAAACTGCTCCAGCACAGGGTCCCCACGGGTGGGGGCAGCTCCCCCCAGACCCCCTGCTCCTGCGTGGGCTCCTCTCCACGGGCTGCAGCTCCGGCCCGGGGCCTGCTCCTGCGGGGGCTCTCCATGGGCCGCAGCCTCCTCCAGGCCACAGCCACCTGCTCCCCCGGGGGCTCCTCCACCCATGGGGGGGCTGCAGCGTGGAGATCTGCTCCATGTGGGACCCATGGGCTGCAGGGGGACAGCCTGCTCCACCAGGGGCCTCTCCCTGCACAGGTTGCAGGGAACTGCTGCTGCCTGCCTGGAGCACCTCCTGCCCTCCTGGGGTCTGCTGGGCTGGGTCTCACTCCACACTCTCACAGCTGCTGTTTCACAGCAGGTTTTATTTCCCTTCATCAAATCTACTCTCCCAGAGGCCCACTCAGCATCTGGCTCAGCTCTGGCCAGCGGCGGGTCCCTTTTGGAGCCAGCTGGAGCTGGCTCTGCTCTGACATGGGGCAGCTGCTGGGCTCTGCTCACAGAGGCCACCCCTGCACCCCCCCACTACCAAAACCTTGCAACATAAACCCTATAAACCTGCTATTGCAAAAGCTGCCAGCAAAGGAGTAAATAAGAAAGCACTATAGTGCTTACAATCTAATTCTAAACAGCAGTTTGCATGTTATCCATGCATCATGTGGAATTTTTCAGACACTGAGTAGCATAATATTACAGCAGAATCTAGTCAGATGTGAGGAGACAGTGATTTCTCTTAACTTTCAAAACAGAATTAAGAGATAAAATTAGATTAAAAATGTGCTCCCAGACAATTCACATTTTAAAACTTAAAATGATTTTAATATCACATTTTTAACCAATTTTCTCTTTACAGTGGGCAGGCTGATTTGTCCATTTCCTTCCCTTCTTTCCGTCCCTAGTGAAAGATGTCTGAATGTCTGATGAAAATAGTCTTCATAAACAAGAACCTATGCTCTCCAGTCTTTTACTCCAGCTAGATTCTTCAGTTTAAATAAGCAAAGGTGTGGATATCCATCACATTTTGTGGTTGGGACACTAAACTTAGGTATAAATCTAGTTTTCAAGCACACCAGGACGAAGGCAGGGACATCCTTAGCAGCCTTTGTCTTGCTGGCTTTCTATGCACTATTTTACAGATCAAGGGGAGGTAGAGAGGGAGTCTAAGCCTCCATGTTCCTGCTGGGAAAGGTTTTCTCACATTCAAAACACAGCATTTTTAATTAATGTTGATGAATATATATAAATACTGTGAAAGAAACCAGCCAGAAAGGTCCTCTCCACCTCCAGGGATTTGGCAGCTGCTTCTGTTTTGCTCAGTGCTTCTAATAGCAGGTCAGTTACTCCTTTAGGGCTTTCTTGTGACAGGAAGAAGCATCAGTTTCTCAATTTTTGTGCACCAATATCAAGCTACTATATTTCCACAGAAATGTGCCTGGAAAGAAAACTGGAAGATGTGGCATGTATGGTTTTGGCAGCAAAGAGAAATATCACAGATATCACAGAATTGTCTAGGTTGGAAGAGACCTCAAGATCATCAAGTCCAACCTCTGACCTAACACTAACAAGTCCTCCACTAAACCATATCACTAAGAAAGTCATCCTCGCAGCGTGAAGATGAAGGAGGAAAAAAGAAGCCCAAAAGCTGATAAATAATGTAATGATATTTTGTAACCTGAATGGAAATTCCAGGCACAGGTGTGTACCTGAAAGGTCCTGGGCCATCCAGAAACCTGTTTTGCAGATTTCACCTGAGCAATTTTATTAGTAACAAGATGATCCTTTAGGCAGGATACAGTTAAGGACTAAAGCATTTAAACGGAGATGACTACATGTGATGTGCATAAGTTACTGTGAGAGTCAGTGGGGATTTGGTCAGCCTAGGGTGGGATGCAGCTGGCAAGCAGTCTGCTTTGGAGCTAGCAGAAGCACTCTTGGGTGGATCTCTGTTCACCAAAGTGGGAGTTCAGCCCCCAAATGTGCCTGTAATAAATGTGGAATTGGATGAGCTAATCTTGAAATGAATCTTACTCTCTGAGGCTATGCTATTCTGCTCATGCAAACAGTAAATTTACTTTTTATTTTCCTTCATTCCTGTGCTTTGCTACTATAAGGGTTTGTTTTCTTGGGCAAAAATAAATACTGAGCTACAGTAATGTGAATTCACAGTACACCAGCTGTGATGCATTAACCCCATGTGGACACAGAAACTTACTTCAGTGTAACAATGGAGTAAACTATAGCTTACTAAGACACATGAATGCATCCTATTTTAACAGAATATATCAGAAACATACAGTGGGAGCAGGTTCATCTAATTTGTGCACAACACCAGTTCTACCTCCTAAACTCTCAATGAAGGTCTTCTGAAAAATATTTTAAGATCCCTCCCTCGTTAGTTCCTGGGAAGAGAAGTGACTAGTCTTCCAAGAAAGACCCAGCCATACTTAGGTGCTACTCTTTTATGTATGGATCTTCAAGTAGGTGAGTAGAATTCGCTTGTGGAATTGGGACAGCGCAGCCACAAAACTGCAGATCTATACGGTACCTACTGCATAAGCTAGCCCAGAGCTGTATCATAACTTGATTAAACCAATTATTCCCAAGCTATTTCTTCCTACCCATTGACACTGTTCTTCACATAACAAGACTGCAGACCTGACTACTGCCCTTGCACGCATTTGCAATACAAACAAAACCCAACAATTTGGCAATTGCTCATAGGAGGTTAATGGAGCAGGGAATCTTTGAGTTACTCTTTATGTCAGAAAGTATACAAATGAAATTACGTTATTCTCTGAGTATTAAACGAAAATCACTTAAAGTCCCTAAATGTGTGTAAGCCATTACTAAGTATGCTTCAGCTATTGCTATTCACTAGCACTGCTCAAAATTCTGAGAAAAAAAGCCTCTTTAAGCTACCCATCAGAGATGCCAAATGATCAGCACAAAACTACTTCAGCGTTTTATCAAAATGCTAAGAAAAGTGGAAAATGCTTACCTTTTTGTTCCAGGCTGGCAGCTGAGTTTTATTCTATCAAAGAGAATGGTACAGCTTATTTTGGAGTAGAAATCTGTGCAGCAGAAGTCTAGTAATGACTCTGGGACAAAGCTAATCCATGAACTGCTAGGGATTCAAGAATATCACTGTTTTCCTTATTTGAATTAAGTCTTTTGATCAGCATTGGTTGGGAATTCTTTGTACTGTTTCTTTTACAGCTCTGGTGAAATAAATTCTTTCGTTTAAGAGTATAAGTCATTCCTAAGAAGAGTACTTCACTGAAAGTTGAGATCCTTAGTTTGCTAATCTGATAGTCCAGCATATAAATGTGTGAATAAATTCCTTCCCCTACAGAGTAGAAAATTAGGTCCCCCCATAGTATACAGACTTCTAAACTCAGATTTGCTGTGATTATTTTGTACATATATCTTATATCCTAAAATAGATAAATAAACAAGTAAATAAATAATGTGTTAGGCCAATTATTATTCATTCCTACCAGATATTTTTTATTTTATTTAAAGCTCCAAATGTAGCAGAAAATAGGGTTACGTTCTGGAAATTATGTTATAAAATCAAATACACACATGGTTTAATTTCCAAATGGCTTGTGTCTTATAGATTTATAAATGGCAAGGGTGGGTATCAGAAATCACAAGAATATTGAGAAGCTTTGGTATAACGTATGTTAAAATAAAACAAGAGCAATACATCATTTCAAAAGTGTATTATAAACAGCTCTCCTCGTATATCAGCTGTAGATCTCTGAACATACCTTGATAACTTTCAAAGAATGTGAGCTTTTTCCACTTTTTCTAGTCTACAGTGCTCTGTTATGTCAAATTCATTCATGACTTTTTTCTTTTTAGTTCTGAATATATATTAATTAGAATTTTTTGAGGGATTTCTTCATTAAGTAGGTTAAAGAAACTTTTTTCTGCTAAGTTCTTAGGTGAAAACATCTACATAAATTGTGCTATCCTTGCTTAATACAGTGTTGTGATGAGTTTTCACTTCTGAATGATATAACTACAGGATATGCTAAAAATAATGTATTAAATTCCCCCCTCTTCCAAAATAGCATTAGATCCAATTCTGGCTTATGACATTTCCTTGGGTAAACAGAAGGTTATAAAGATAACTTACTGTTATATTTCAACTGAAAGCTATATTCTCTGAAATCTGAAGGAGAAATATGGTTGTAAGATTCAGCCACGGAATATTAATTTGAAGTATTTTGATTTTCTCCTTAGATCAATACTACCATAGCATACATATTTTAATCTATATGCAAAGTTGATGGTATCATTTGAAAAGCAATACAGGCACAATTTATTCTTAGGTAAGTCTTGAATGTTAGATATTTTATTATGGCTACCAAAATAATTTACCATAATTTATTCTCAAGTTCATCTGTTTGACTCGTTTCCCACATGTCTTAAGAGCAAACTGAAAATACTATGTTATATCCCATTTTAATTAACCTTCAAAAGTGTTTTCATACCCTTGTTGCTTTCAAGCAGTGGAATTTAGTGCAAACAATCCAATTGAATTATAAGTTGCTTGTATCAAACCACTTCATGATAAGAGAAATGTAATAGAACTAATCAATTTTTTGCGTGACTCTTGCCTTTTTTTTTTTTTTTCCTCTCCTTTGAGCAGTAAAGGTGGGGGGAGGATCATCATCCTTCTTATTTATTACAGGTACTAAGAATCACATTTCACAAAGGCACATTTACTGCAATGTGTTTGTAATCATTGTAATTGATTTAAATGCATGAATTGACTGAGAAAATTCATAGATTTGTTCAGGCATTGACTGCAAGATAATGCTGGTTAAAACTGGAACAGTTTGCTATACTGTACAAAAGGCCTAAGAAAAGTTTCTGCAATCAACAAATACGTGGTGTTTTGTTGTTGTTATTTTGGTTGTTTGTTGATTTGCTTGTTGGGTTTGGGTTTCGTGTTTTTTTTTTGAGCCTACTCTTCTGAATATTTTGTAAGTGAAGGTAAAGATTCAGATGCATCAATTGTGAACATATCATGTTGCCTTAGGAATTAACTCCTTATGAATTTTAAAGGAATGGTTACCCTACAAAATCTAGGATTTCAACAAGCAATGAGAAACGGTATTTTTCAGCACATTTCTACAGCTTGAAGTTTCCTTAGGATGCCACAAGAATCACAACACTGTCATAAGAAGTTTTAATTTTCTTTTTGAACCCTGATAAACACATGAAAGCATCAACTGCTGTTTTCCTCTTTGGTACTAACACTGTCCCTGTTTTCTCCAGTGGTGTCAGAGGAACACATATCAGTCTATATAAATTACAGGTATAACTATGACTTTCAATTTTTAAAGAGGCCCATCATTTGAGATTTTTCACAGAGTAATCACAAGAAGTCACATGTCAAACTGTCTATCCTTCAGTCTGGCAAAATAATAATTCTTCCTATGGAGAAAAAAAAAAAAAAAAAAGAAAAAAAAAAAAAGAAAAAAAAAAAGGTGGGAAAGTAAAAAATAGTAAGAGACTAGAGGTTGCAGCTGAACAGTCTATAGCTTGGACTTCTACACCTCATAGAACAGGTCACATATAAGGTCAAGGAAAGCAAGATGTACAGAAGATATACAGAGAGTTTCTGAGAGCTCAGGAAAGACTGATTGCAAACTCATGCGTGGGGAAAGGGACAGAAAAGATTAGCCTGGTAGCATCTAGAAAACAGAGGGCTTACAATGTGGAATCAACCTGCTATGTTAAATCAAGTTGTTTTTATTTAGTCATTGAGGTCAGTTAGTGATTTCTATTTATGGGACATTGGTTTTAACATAAAATTTTGTCTTTATTTGTGCTGAGTAGCTTAAGTGTTATAGAAAAAGGGTTTTTGTGGTGGTTGTTTTAATAAATATTGTATGGTCTGCTCTCAGTTAAGCCAAGAATAAAATAAAATAAAATAAAATATAAAATAAAATAAAATAAAATAAAATAAAATAAAATAAAATAAAATAAAATAAAATAAAATAAAATAAAATAAAATAAAATAAAATAAAATAAAATAAAATAAAATAAAATAAAATAAAATAATTAAGGCAATAATAAAATTAAATTCCACCTATAGAAATCTGTTATGACATTAGTTACCTTATACAGAAATAGCTGCAACTGATAATGGAATTTTGATGACTAAATATAATCTGTAGAAATTAACTCACTTTTAAAAGCAGATACTTTCTACTTAGGTCTATACCTACTAGCTGTGCCTCTGGTGCCTACCTCTCAGTTGTTACAGGTTATTGGATTCAGAGGGCAACACGTTTTCTTTTAAATGATAATTCTTATGTTTTTCAGTATCACTGGTATAAACCTGTGCCTGTTCAGGTAAGTATCATCATAAAACCCAGTAAATAAGCTGAGAAAGATTCTAATTAGCAGAAATAACCTGTAAATAAATTCTTTATTCTTTCAGTAGTTGCCAATTTTACTTCTGATTAGAGAACTTCCAATTTATCCTTGAGATTTGATCTTTCCTACCATTTCTTGTCACAGCTATTTTCATTTAAACACTTATGATGATTTTTAATGTTTAAGATTTTCCAAGATATCTTTGCAAAGCCCTCTGGATTTTATTTTGGGGTTTGTTTAAGCTGCCTTAGTGCCCACAGTCCTAACTAAAAAATGTGTTGAATCTCAAACTATTAGTCAGGGTGTTCCCAAGAGAAGACTCTTCTGTTCTAAGCATTTATGAAGAAACAATTAGAACAATAACAGTATACATAAAAATTTGAAGTAGCTAAAATGTCCCTGAAGAGGATAAAAAAATTCTCAAAACTCAAATTCTCAAAACTTTGGGGCCAATGCATGCCAATATGAGTTATTTAAAAATATGAAGGTAAGTTTTATATTTGCATAATCTTTCTGTCATGAAACAGTTGTGAGTTAGGAGTGTTTATCAGCCTTGTCGGAGTAGGGGATAGACAACTCCCTGTTGCACTTCCTTCTCCTGAGATTGACTGTCTGCTGGGGTGCAGCAGTGATTTGTGCTGGATAGTTCCCTTTGTAAAATATGTGCACATGCTCATCTTTAAAATTCTTCAGTTCCTTTGCTGATACCTTCAGTTAATTCATTTAGTAGTCATTTGCATAATTCAAAGAGAGGATAGCTGTAGATTACTTTTTTTCATCTAACTGTGAAATAGACATCTGCAAATAGGTACTTTTCTCTATAACTATGGTTGTTGACAGTATCCTACTTGAATATTATCAATTAAGTTCTTAAAGAATAATTTGAATAAACATCTTCCAGTATTATCTGAGGTATAGTCAATCCTGGTTTAAGATGACAGAGACAGAATTTATTGACATCTCTAATTCCCTTCTATCTCTCTTTTACTGTGCATGATATGTCCTTAGCTGTGCACACTGCTCTATATACTACATTATATTGTTGCTTATTAATCTCTGAGGCTATCAAATAGTCAGATTATGTAGCCTCATTTCCTAATGATCTGTTTCATGTGCCAGATCCTTACTTACAAGGTAAGCTTGCATTAGCTAGCACAGAAACAGAGCTTACAGATTTTATAGAAGATTTTGCCTGCTCATCTGCACTGATCACAGCAGAAATGAAATCACATAACCCTTCATACAATAACCTGAGAACTCCTGAGAGTTTCTTGACAACTGCACATTAGTTTTGTGCTGACCTGTTGTTCAGAGATACAGTGGTGTCCAAACACATGCAGGAATAGATTGGTCATCTCTAAGTTTTGTGATCCGATGTAAATAAAATTTCCTCTCATCATTAGCAACTCTAGTAGAAGGAAGATCAGGTAGTACTACAACACACACCAAATTTCCCATATGGAAAAAAAAAAAAAAAAAAGGAGCTGGTTTCCCCTGCATTGCTTAATTCAGGAATGTGCCACTGGATTTGGGGGCAGAGTGAGGGCATACAGGAAAGGTGACAGAGATGGCAGCTCCTTGGCTGGAGGAGGCCAGGTCATCCCCTCAGCTGGGGGACACAACTCCCACGTCTCAGCAGTGGGATGTGAAATTTGCTAACGATGGTTTTCAACTGTTTAGGACCAAGCTTCTGGGACCTGAGTCTCCTGACTCTGCTATTTAATTTTAAGACTTATTTAATATTAAGACTTTTAAAAAGCCACATTTTTAAGTGACAGCACTTGGGTAGACTGACCTACAGCATTGAGGCCTGATCCATGTCTCATGTGCTGGCCATGAAAAGGGGCTGCAGAGATATCTTGAAATGTCTATTGCTGAGTTGTAGGGAGAGTTAAGCCATTTTAACCACCTGTTTACTTCAACCCTGAAATGCATATCTTTGTTGCAGCACAAAAAGGACAAACACCAACCTCAACAACAATTATTTTTTGGAAAACAGATTTGAAGTACCCCATGATCCTCCAAGCTAAGCACCTTAATATTCTTTCAGTCCACTCTGAGAATTTACCTAGCAAGCCCTCATTCTGTAGAGACCTAACTGTAATTCCTGTTTTGGGATCTCAGTTGATGCCATAGCCTCACCAGAGGACAATTTGAAGCTTAGATGGGCTAGATTTTCAAGCACCTAATCTCTCCCTTGTGGGAGGAAGTGATTACTTCCTTAAATTATGTTAGACCTACCTAAAAAAGTGGAACAGTGCAATAGAAGTGGATCGATATATGAAGTATCTGGTGTGGAGGATCCTTTATCTATACATTTTTAAATGAAATCTGGAAGGACTCAATAGTATGTTCTAATTTTTTGTTTTGTTTTTTTTTTTTCAGTTATTTTAACCCAAAAGCAAACCAAGAAATATTTTTTCGTGAAAGTTTCCACTGCAAAAATGTATCCTGGCATAGAGATTTATATTTCAGTTTATTTACTTTAGCATTTCTTTCAAGCATGCTTAATATATTACTTGTACATTGATTTTTTTTAGGCTGTTCTGTAACTTTTAAGTGCTGGAATGAAACAAATGGAGATAACCGTTACATTAGTTACATGGGATAACTAAGAGTTGCTCATAACATAAGGACAATGAACTATCTAGTAAAATAGGCTAGCAAGCTCAAAAATAAACAAATTCTCTTTCACCTCTTGCATGAGAAAGTCATGGACCTTGCTTCCACAAGACGTAGTAGAAAACTGAACTACAAATGGACTCAAAAAAAGGGTAAAGCATGCTGATGGAGAAACAGTCTGCCTGTAGCTGCAAAATACAGTTTATGTGTTGGGTATAAGGCCTGTGTCCTCAGCTGTGGTAAAATCAGTAGGGTTGGCTTAAATTCATTAATAAAAAATAAAATAAAATAAAATAAAATAATAATAATAAAAAAAAAACTATTATGATCAGGTTCTCTGTCTCATAGATCTCTCTTCTTAATCTTGGGGTCTTGCAGACTACCTGAATACATCAGCACCTCATAGAAGAGAGGGGCTTCACATATAACACATATATTTAACACATATATTTTTAATATATTTCTATATATTAATTAATATTTCATTAATATATAATATATTTCTATATATTTCTTATAAAAACATTTAGGAATTTTGAAGAGTGTTGATATAATGGTAGTATCATCAGTCCTTGAAAGAGCACTGTGCTTGCTACTAAACTAGATGAGGGCCTTCAGGCAAGCGATGAGCTGACGTAGAATTTTACCTTCTATTTTCCTCTTTTGTTTTCTGTGCTACAGTTATGTCATTATAATTACTATCATCATCATCATCTTCATCTGTAATAATAATATATCTTATCGTATAACCTGAAACTAGTATAAAGTAGACTTGATAATGTGCCAAGTCAGCAATCTGGGAGTGAAAGATAAAGCAATTTGCTTTGTGCTTCCTGCTGCCTTTGCAGATACTCTGTGCAATTGAGGCCCTGTCTTCTCTGCAGAATTTGAATCTTTTTATCTTATATACTGGTGATACCATCATGAAGATGGAAAAATGATGTACTGCAGAAAGAATTTTCCCACTATTCAGTTCTAATGGCCGTCTCCCTTGACTCTACCTGCTGTCTACACTTCTTTTTTTCTCCATTTATCTGACTCTATAACAAAGTCTTTTTGAGACTATTTTTATCACAGGAACTCTGACAAAATGCAGTTTAAATAAATGAATAGGAAGAGAAAATAGTTCAACAGAATGTTTCAAAAGTGTGATGGTGGAAATTTCTGTTTGATTTTCTTGTAATAGATGATATTTGGGACTGTATTCCATGAGTGATGTGTTGCCTTTCTATGCTCTCACCTCTTTAAAAGCAGCTTAAATTTAGCAGATAGATGGCTCTAAGTGCTTCTCCAGTGCAACATGTGGAGTCAGTGAGACACTAGATGCAGTGCTGGCCTGCAGGTTAAATGGTCATTGTAAGCACTGCAAAATCAGAGACACTTACCTGTAAGAACACGTTGCTGTATTAGCATTATTCATTTGCTTAAAAAATCTAAATGATGTTAAGCTAATTTTTCTATCCTGAACTCCCCAGTACAAGAGAGATGTGGACATACTGGGACTGAAAGAGACTGAGATACTGAGAGAGCTGGGACTGTTCAGCCTGGAGAGCTCAGACTGCTCAAGGAGAGATCTCATCAATGTCTATAAACACTCAAAGGGGGTTGCAAAGAAGATGGAGCCAGGCTCTTTTCAGTGGTACCCAGTGAGCAGACAAGAGGCAACAGGCACAAACTGGAACACAAGAGCTTCCGTCTGAACACTGGGAAACAATTCTTCACTGTGCAGGTGACTGGGCACTGGCACAGGCTGCCCAGAGAATCTATGGAGTCTCCATGCTGGAGATCTTCAAAAGCCACATGGACACAGTCCTGGGCAGCCTGCTCTGGGTGGTCCTGCTTGAGCAGGGGTTGGAGCAGGTGGCTTCCAGAGGGCCCTGCCAATCTCAGCCATTCTGGGATTCTGTGGTTTAGTGACAGGTAAGTCAACATCCACATAACACATCAGAATTCTAAATCATTAACCTGACACCTATGAAAGACTATGAGAACGTAGCCCAACTGAGTAAAAAGTAGCACTGGCAGCCTTTTTTGCATCATTATTTCTCATCCTTGTTCTACTTCAGCAGTCACTTCATTTTATTTTCAGCAAGATGATTGTTGAGTTGCACCAGTGTCAGTGAAAATTGTTTGTCTTTATGCATAACACTTTTTTTCTTCACTGTAAAGCTGAAATTAATAATAATAATCATTCACCTATGTCTATAGATTTTCTTTTCCTAGCTTCTAAATGCCATATATCAATTTTACCAGGGTTATTGTAGATCTCTCTGTGACTGTTAATGACCACCAAAGAAAACAAAATGATCCTACATGTTCTTTAAGTGTAAATTTCAATTAGACTACACTGCACGTATTCATTGGGTTCTACAAACTGGAGAAACCATAATATTTAAAAATAGTGTTCTGTAACAGGATTTTCTCATGGACTTTCTGCAATTTAATTCCTATGGAGAAAAAAATAATAAAATCTCAATTTTTTTACAATAAGATCTTTATTTTTTACAATTTCTACTTATTACTTCCCAAAAAGCTTATGTTTTTTAGAAGGATACTATTTAATACCATCTGGTCTTCCTCTTCCTCTTCTTTGCCATTTTGTCTCTGAATCTACCTAAAATCTTATGCTGTGAGTATCATAGAGATATCAAAGGCATTTTTTTTACAGACAGGTACTTCAACAGAAGGCATAGTTTAATTCCCAGACTGTAAATCAAAGTGTGCCTGAGAGAATTGAAACTTACTTGTTCATTTGTTACTTCAAAATTTAAATTGGATCAGTTTGGGGCAGTGTCCCAACCTACTTTGTTCAGAAGCTTTATGTGGAGATGGAATTTTTCTTAGATGGAAAGTTGAAACTGCACCATCCCTTAGCAGTATTCTCTGAATACTGACTGTTCTTTCCCTTTTGCTTCTCTCTAGTAGAAGTGGAAAATCATCTTGTCATTTGCCCATCAGAACTATAAAATACAATTCTTCTTGTCTGTAAAAACATTCCTAAAGTAATACAAAGCACTCTTTCAAATGTTCGCTTGATAATGAAAATAAGGACAAAGAGGTAGAAGGTATATAGCAATATCTAGATGGTGTTTTATAGTTTAAAATTACAGGAAGAGCAGAGCATGATGATAGCATCACTTGGAATTTTTCAAGATACTAGAATGTGTCAGCAAATAAGCAGCAAATAAGGACATATATTTTAATTTGAAAATGTTTCTTTTCTTTTTTTTTTTTTCTTCTTCTGAGCTCCTATATATTTAACCATAGATTTTCATTGGTGCTGTAACTTGGAGTAGACAGTCCTTCTGCACTTAGTCTATGAGATGGTTCATAAACTTCAGCATCTAACATACAAGTTAAATTCTCCATTTTCTAGATTTCTAGTATACTCTGAGCTTGAAGTGGAAAAAACAGCAGCTACTTTTGATGACATCTATTGTAACTCTGACAGATGGTGATGAACAATGTGAAATCAGTGTTTCCCAAAAACATTTTATAATTGAGGATATTTACTGCCTGATTTCTCACCAGCACTCCAGCAAAAACATGTAGAATTATGCTGCATTAGTACAGTTGGCCTTTTTAAAATGTAATTAATTATATTTTTTCTTTCAATAGTGTGTTGGAGGAGCTGATGTCTCCAGCATAGACTGGAGATAAGTGATACTGGTATTTTTCTCACAGATATGCACAAGTCATGGAAACAGAGAATAAAATTATTTTAAAAGCAACAAAAACTAGCTGTGCCAGCAGAATTTTTCTGCCTTCCCCAGAGGTTTATGAAATTGTGCTTGCTTAATTGTTTCTTTCACCTTGGCTGTCTCAATCGCCTTAGCCATTGCCACCCTGTCTTTTTCACTTAGTCTCACTGAAGATAAATTCTTCAGGGATGTTTCTAACACCTCCAGCACTGTAGGGCAGAAGAGTTTTTCCAACATTCCTGAAATAGGATCTGAGGTGTAAAAAACAATCACTAGCCAAGGACATGGAATCACACCTCCTTACTAAGCATTTTGTTTGTGTTGAATACATTAAAAATAAGTTGTCTTTTCATATTTTTTTATGAGATTAACTCTACTATATTGCACAATAATTATATCTCCCAACACATAAATAGAAAATAAGGAGCAATAAAGAGTATGTACTTAATCAACTCCTTGAAGAGCACCAGATAGTTTTTCTGAAAGTGGAATAAAGTACTTGCAATATGCCCTGCAGGATGATCTTTCCTGTTCTTGGTATGGATATTACAATAAATAACAATAAATAAATTCTCTTTGAACAAAGAATAATGTTTTTTGCATTTTTGTTTTGTTTTGTTTTCATATTTCTGTCCATTAAAGTTTGGATTTTGGTGAGAAGCTGATGATAACAAAGTGCTGGAACACAATCGTTGGGTGCATTAGGTGGTGAAAGTGGGAGGTAACATATGTGGAAGAGATTATTTCCATATTACTGTAGTTATTTCTGGTTTTCTCACATTATAAACAGATGTTGAAAAATGGGACATAATTGAAAAAAGTATTCAAGTCCTCAGAAATATGTACTGCAGCAAAACCCTAGGGCAGCACAATGTATTTAACTTACCAAAGAAGAAATTATGGAGTCAGTAGTTATCTGTGCAGGGAGGTTTTTGATGGTAAAGACTTCTTTCATCTAGCAACCAGTGTCATAATAAAATTCTCTGGTTATGAATGGATGCTGGATAAATTCAGCTTGAAATTAAGGTTCAGATTTGTAAATAAAGGCTGGTAGACATTGCAACAACTGCATGAGAGGTATTATGAATGCACTTGATCTAAATAATTCTCAGGTTGAGATTATTCTTTGAAGTATGGGAGATTTAGCCCAACCAGAGATGACAGAAGAATTATTTGAATTAAATTCTGTGGTCTGTATTGTGTAGGACGTCAGACTGGAGAACATTAACTGTCCCTTCTGTACCTAAAATCTATGAACCTAGAACTTTAATATTTAAGGGGCTGGTTTTAACATAAATCACAGGTGTTTAATACAGTTGTGGCAAGATAAAGTGTCCTTTAAGTGAGAGTAAATGCAATTTACGCACACTTAAAAGGCACTTTACACTGCCTGAGTAGTGTGAAGAGGCCTTGTTATAGTGACAATAAATCCACTGTTGTTTGGAAATGATAGGGACCTTCATGATTATCTGCTGTGACTTATGGCAGAACCCATGCTATAGAACTTCACTCAGTATTTCTCATACCCAGTGATGTGTGCTTGATCTTTTGGAAAGGGACTGTGTTTTATGTCTTCAGATCAGTTTCTTGATTCTCTTTGCTCAAATCCAGCACGTCTCTAAATTTATTCTTTTTTAAAAAAAAATCCTTTTGGGTGAAGAGTGGAAATTTTTAAAGTACCTTTGACATTCAGTTATCATGGACTGATGTGATGTGATAAATTTTGAGGAAAGTGGGACTGCAGTAGGTGATATGCTTTTAAGAGGGAAACTTAAAAATTCACTTTCTCCACTGCACTAGTTTTTCTCTGAATAATTACAATTTATTAGGCTAGGTTAGCTTGCTGAAATGTGCATATATGATGAGATGTACAGAGAAAAATGGTCTTTTGATTCTGATTAAGATGGTAGCTATTGTTTGACTGAGTCTCAAAGATGTAAATCAGAGTCAGAGCTAAGTGGTTTTGAGTACTCCTCTCTCAGCTCTTCAAAGGAAAGACCTCAATAGCATACATTTCAAGTTATGCTTAGCATTTATCACCTGAAAGTGCAGGCAATGGTCAGTGCTAACTGCATATTACCAGTAATTCTTTGGGCAGCAAGTACACTGTGTGTCTGCAAGCTCTTTGCTGCTTATTTCTCACTATTTTTTTTCCAACAGGAAATTGGCAGAGGTAAGTTATGTTCAAATGATGAAACTGCATGGTGCCTTCTCTTTGGACTGTAGCGATGCATACTCTATTTCAGTTACAACTGAAGAGAGTGAAAAGGTTTAGCTCATGGACAGTAGATCGTAATAAAGCGACAGACACAATGTAGGTTATGTGCTATCAGACTTAATAGAAGGCCTGAGGCATGGTGGCTTTATGTACTTACTCTTACCTTTTCCTTAATATTGTCTTTTGAGTTGAAGGCATCCTGGGAGCTAGTCCCTCCAATCATTCTGTAATGCATGTTTAAGAGCGCATTTTTAATTCTCAGCCTAATCCAGAATTTATATGGCTTCATCCAACAAGCTTCATAAATAGTCACAATAGTTTATTTTTCTGATAAACAGCAAATATAACAAACTGGATTTTCAGGGACCATCTTTTGTATATAGTGCATTCCTGTGACATTAAATGAACTTCAGCGTCCTGACCATAAGAAGGAAAATTTCCCCAAAGAGCAATGCGGAAAACCTCTTTTCTCCAGAAAGCTTTCTGCTTTAATACACAGTCTCTGAAGAGATTGCTTAGACAAAAGATAAATTCCTTTCATTGCATAAATGCCTTTAACATTTAGTAGAAAGGGATCAGAGTTGATCACTCGAAGCTTTTTTATTATTTTTTTTTCTAATTTATTAAGGTCCGTAGGTTATTAATATAGCTTCAGTAAAGCCTAGTATATTGCTTTACAGTCCTACTGATTTAATTCTCTTTTACATTTTTGGTTTTTATATACTGCAGGACTGCATCGAAAGGGAGAGAAAAATGCCAGTTTGTTTTGTTGTTGTTGTTGTTGTTTTTGTTTGTTTGTTTGGCCAAATTCAGAGGAGGATGACAAGACCAAAAAAAAAAATAAATATCTAAATCTTGTTTTTCAATATAAGGGAAATAACTGTATAAAGTGTTGGGCATTGTATCTAGCTATGGTGTCAGTGAGAACTGAAGAGCCCTGATAGCCTACCTAGCACCACATTAGATATCTGTTGATATTTTCAGTGTCCTTTTCCTGTTTGGACTTAGTTGCAACCCAAGTCACTCACCAGATGTGCTTTCCAGTCACTTTTCTTGTGTAAAATCTAGTGCTCAGAATCCTTTCCCATCATCAGTTTGAACAAGTTTCTTTTTCCTCCTGTGTTTTTGCATACACAGGATCAAAACTGGAACTATTCTTGCTCATCTTTTTTTTTTTTTTTTTTTTTTAAAAAAAATATATGCCAAAGCTTCAGGAATCCTGAAGAGTCCTTCCGCTCCCACAGACAACAGTCTCATAGACTACAATGTCGTCCATAAAACTGTTGTCTGCTGTTTTATGTATAACAGCTGCTATATTTTTACAAATATTAGCTGTAATGTTAATTATTATTCTTCTAATATTTAGTAATAATTACTTAAAGGTATTATTATATATATATACATATTATATATATATAAAGGTATTATTATAATACCACTATTTATTGTGGTATTATAATAACTGACTTGTTCAATAGCAGACTTTTCAAAGTGAAAATGAAAAGCGATAATCAAACCTAACACTAACAGGACATATATATATATATAAATGTATGTGTATATATATATATATACACACACACACATATAACCGTTTGGGGCAATTCTTCCTTTATTTTTTTTGTTCAAAATTAAATTTTCTGTCCTCGTAGAAAAGAGGAAATTTATACCATCTATTATAGGTTTATTATGTTGGATTTGCAGCTTTTCTGTTCTAAAGGACAGTAGAAATTAGAGGAGCACAAGGATCTTTGGTATACAGGATCCCACCATATCAGACTGCATTGCCTTACTCTCAGGCATGTTACAATTGCCTTAAAACATTGTCAGCTTTAGGATTGTGTTCTATCCCAATATGGGGGGGGGGGGGGGGGGGGTTCATCTCCTGAATATAGTGACCATGCTGAGGCAGCTGGACCTGGGTCTATGACAAAAATCTGATGCTTTTGGATGGACTCACTGAGGTTTCTCAAAGCCAGACTGGCCAATAAAACATGATTCCATGTTTGGTAACACACTTCTCTGCTCTAGTATCACTTCTAAGGAAGACAACATGAATTTAAACTTGGTGACCATGGTAAATAATGAAAGATGAGGGGAAAATAATGCTTGTGTGCAAATAAAAATGTCACAGAAGAACACGGTGGAAAGAGTTCTAATCTAAACTTTATCTTTGAATTTTGAATGAGTTAATAAATATCTTAATAGGATTTTTTGTTTTTGTTTTGTTTTTGTTTACTATCTATAGTACTTCACCTAATTCCTTTTTCTGTTTGTGTAGTCAAGATATTAATGTTATATGTTTTGAAAACTAGTTGTTCATACCATCTGTTAAAAGAGTAGATAGATGTAAAGATAAAATATGATCATAAATAGAACATGTTACATAGAAGTTGCAAGGCTCAAAAGATAGGGATTATTGATGGATTTTTGAAGCTTTGCCAAACATTATTACCTCAGTGATATTTATGGATTTAATGCACACACAGGATACTTTGTGTGGGAAAACTCAATAAATCTTTCTGAAAGTTCCTGAATCCCTAATTAGCAGAGTACTTTATAGAGGCTATTTGGCTGAAAGTCTCTGTAGGAGAGAAAACAGTGATATACTTCTCAGCAAACCATCATGAACTTTCCTGGAATTGGTCTCAGACAAAAGCAGTGAAAGAAAAGCCCTGTCAGGTACTGGGACACCTCTCATAATGCTTCTTCCAAGCTTTCTCAGATGCCTAAAGTACTGCATCAGTCTCTGATGAGCAACGTGCTAAAAAAGATTTGGAGCTCTTTGCAGTTCTTCCTTTCTTGTCCCACACAAGAAAGGTCTGGTCTGTGGCTTTTAAATTCAGTTGTGGAAAACCTGTTCTCATTTTTGTCTGAATGATGTGACTTGCTGGATATTATTTATTATGGCATTTCCCATTTACATGTACCAGACAAGCAACAAGCTAAAAGTGTAATCCTTAGCAAAAATGAGAAATATCTCAGGGAGAGAGATAGCACAGAGAAAAGATTGTGTTAACAATCTTTAAGGAAGATAAAGGTTGAGTTTTAAAAATAAATGATTGAGTTGTTTTTGCTAGGAATGCTTCCTCAATGCTGAAAAAATATATATATATATATATTGCTATGAATAAAATTAAGCATGAATAGCCAGCATCTGATGGCAGTGCTTTAAAGTCTATGTTATGTGCTGAAGTTCAGCAGGAGGATGTTTTCTGCTTATTCCCAAATGTAATAGAGTTGGTTTGTCATATTGATTTATAACTTGTGTATTTCATTCATATTTATTACTACTACAACTTTTTAAATGTGTTTATGTGTTTGATTTTCACACAGTTGTGGTCCAGAAAATAAAATTGTTTCAAAGTTTTATAATTCATGGTTTCAAAGGAAGTAGATAAAAATATTGAAATATTTCACAAATATTTAGTTATTCTGCAAAGAAGGTGGAATGTATTTCCTTTTAATCATTCAGTATTAAATATCCACTTATTGAAAACTTAAATTTACTGTACTTTAACTTCTTAAGAACTCTTCATACAACACATATTTGCCTTCTGCACTGAAAAAGGAATGCTGAATGACCAAACTTCAAACAGCTGAAACTAAGATAAGAAATGCTCATATAAAACCTGGTAAAATGTAAGAGAAGTGTAGGGGGAGAAAAAAAAAAGAAAAAAAAAAGTCTGGCCTATTTTATCCATAAAATCTGTACTCAGAGAAGGGAAATGTTGATAACTTGATGCAATTTTTAGTAAATACAATATGGTGATACTACTCATCACTTCTATAACATTTAAAAAGGAGAAATAAATACTTCTATTAGTTTCCTACAGCACTCTACAAGACTGCTTGACAGAACATTTTAACATGCAACAAGGTAAGACCAACATCAAAATATTGTATCCTCTTAGTGATTTAGAAACAAGGGAATGAATAAAATCAATAAATGTATGCTAAATTACAGATGTAATCGAATGAAAAATGGCATACATTATTGATCAATGTTTCAGTTCAAAATATGACAATAGGTTATCAACCTAATTCAGAATTATGATATTTTACCTTTTTTTAAATGCATTGCAGGATTTCTACTTTAATCAATAGTCTCTTTACAGTTAGAAAATGTGCTGGTCTTGATTAGATTTAATGAACAATAAACAAAATACATTTCAGATAGTTCTATAAATTCCGTGGAGAACTTTGATTTATTAAATGGATGTTTCACTCAGGGGAAAAAAAAAAAAAAAAAGTGTAAAATGAGATGTAGCTCACCACATTTCATTTTATAGGTCACTATTCGTGTGTTCATATTCCTCCTTCCATGAAAATTAACTGCACACTACAGATCTGACACAGAAACCTTTTGCTAAACCTTGGAGGCATAGTTATTACACACGTCTACTCTGGTGACTTAAAGCATCAGTTTGCAGCACAGCAAGGCACAGTAAGTTGTGTTAAAGAGTTTACAGAAGTGCTAAAAAGTGCTACAGTCTTGCAGCTTCTAACCTCTTCCTGATTACTGACCCTTATACCTTTCTCAAGGTACAAACACCTCTATAATGGACGTAAGACTACTGATAATAAACTTGTTTTTCTTGGTTATTTTACTCCTAAGAAGTAATACACAGATTCCCTTACATACACTCTGCAGGTTATGGGATAGCTCTTTAGAATACGTTACAAAATCATGACTATATAAAAATAAATGTGAACCAAACCACTGGGTGGCTACCTACATTGGCTGAGGGAATATTACAGATGGATTTTAACTTTTGTCATTCCTTTAACTGTCAGCACTGACTCCTAAAAGTGAAAAGACACATCTGTGTAGCTAAAGTGTTTACACCTTACTCCCTCCTGGGAAATGTCCTGCTGCAGCCCAGAATCTCCATCATGAAAAGTGGGAGGGATTTCTGATTTTGCAGGGAAAAAATAAAAATAAAAAATCTTAGGATAAACTTTGCACTAGGCAGGATTGCAAGACATCCCAGCCTTCTGATAGTGCGCTCCCTTGTTGATCTTCAAATCCTTTATTTTTATCTGATTTTTTTTTCCCTCTGTGGGACTTTTTATTGTCTCTATTTTGTGTCTCCTCCTCCTTACAGGCCACACACCATGAGGTAAAGACAATAGCTAATGATAACCACTATTTCACCCATGCTATCAGGTGACAAGTATATTTGCAAGTGAAATGTGTAGAGACAGAGAAGTGAAAAACAAAACTATGTCTGGCTGTATGACTTATCCCTTGTGATTCATTGATCAAAGCATCATGATAGGAGCAGGAACACAAGATAAAAGCCTCCCAAGAAGCCGACTGCTGATGATTTATGCTAGCTGTACCACCATATCTTCAGGGATGGAAGCATACACAGTTCAGGTCCATATTCTTTCTTCATCCCATCCTTTACACTGTGCTTCTCCTTTACACTGTGCTTCTTCCTTCTTTCTCCACTGAAGGTCCCATGTGAAAATGTATAAGTAGTATAGGCTTCTTCTTCCTTTGTACCTCATAAGTCTGTCCTGTTGCTCACTCTGTGAAATGCAAAAGCATATTACCTGATAGATGAAGAAAAAATGCCATACTTTTGCAATTGCTTTTAATTATACCTGTAACACCTTACTTGTTGCCTTCAAGAACTAGTTCTTTACAGTCATTCAGGTTTTTTGGAGTTCTCTTGTTGACCTTAAAATGGTCCAAAAGATGTGTTAGGTTCAGATAACTGCAGCATCAGATTCTGTGATATCTGTGCTGGACCCAGGTAGACAAGGCAAATTTATCTCTGTTCTGACTCCATTGATTTAATCTGAGCTAGACATGGGTAGTGGTAGACCAGTTATTTAGCAAGTCTATTTATGATGACATTGCTGATTTCATTTGTCAATGTGTCCTCAGGAATAGATGTCTTAAAAACAAAAGATGTGCCAGAATGAATCTTTCCAGTGGTGCTTGTAACCATATTGTCTCTCATTTATTTTTGCTATTGGAAAGATGGATGGTTCATTTTGACATAGGAGAAAAAATTGATTTTGTATGTAGCAATAACTATAAAGAATTGGAAGTTTAAATGAAGCAGCTAGTCTGTCATATCAGATTAAGGAAAAATAGATACAATTTAATGACTAAAAGAATCATTATAATGATCTGGAAAAAAAATATTTGAGTCATATATCTGACTCAGTTCTTTTCTGTGGACTGCTTTTAATAATCAGGTACTGGATGTGTTCTCATATACTGTTTTCTTTGGCAAACCAGATTATTTTATTTATCTATGTGAAAATGATCACAAAACCCTGACACAATATATACAGTACTATTATTCTTCTCAAAGGAAAACAAAACAAACAAACAATAGATTAAATTAAAATAATAAATATTATTGGAAACAGTAGAATGAAATGTGCTAGTCTATATAGTCATTTCTGGCGGGGATTGCTTTTACACTTTCTCTGAATATATATGCTTTTACTTAATTTTTAAAATTAAGTAAAATAGAAACTTCCGTTTAACATAAAAATGACATTCTAAGAAATGAACTTATTTGTGATCATACTTTCCCTGGTGTCAGCACCTGGATTCTACTTCCAGAGGGATAGAATCCCTTCAACTCCTCAGCTGTAACTCATCAATAAATGTAGCTGTTGCCCACTGTATGAATGCATTACACAAGTTTATGCTGTTTCTAAGTTATAAAATAATGAAAGCATCTGGCAAATGAAACAAACAAAAACAACTTGCTAGATGTTCTTTTGAATTTACAATTTATCTGAGATAAAGCTGAAAACCTATGGAACACATGGGACATAATGGCATAAAATTAACTTAAACATTTTTGGAATTTGCATTTTCCTATCCAGGTTTGACTTCCAAGAAGAATGTTGACTAGACTGTGGTGCCTTCTGTGGGCTTGCAAGTAAAAATGCTAAAATATTGTTTTTAATTGTACTGCTCTGTCTATTTGAATGTACATTTAAAATATTCAGAGAAGCTAAGTAATTGAATGTACTTTTGCCGATCTCATCCCCCCCAAAAAAATTCTCTGTGAAAGAATTTAGTGAAGCCCTAAAATGCTTAGACATAAATAACTAAGGATAGGTACAAATGGTTTATCTAGTACAGCACATTTAAGGAATCAATAAAGACTATTAACTGTTTTAATTAAAAACAGACAATAGACAGCTTTCAAGTCAAAAATTCAACAACTTCACTTATCTCCCCGAACTGGTCCTGCCAGAAAAAGTAGTACTATAGAAATATGAACAACTGAAACCTCTTTGGCTGCCATTGTTAACAAAGAAATTAACCAGTGAAACACCAAAGGGTGTCTGTGTGTCTTCAGGAGATAATCAAAACTGCTAATTTTGGTTATTTGCTTACTTCCAGTACTGTATGATATTTGTTTCTTGTTAAAGTTGTATTGATCTTCCATCACACAACAATTTTTCAATTACTTAGCATGCTGACAGGGCAGCAATGTCACAATGGATGCGGGCAATTAAGCAGTCAACGTGGTGAGAGGCATACAATTTACACCATGTCACTTTTTATAGATAACGTTATTGATGAGGTGCATATATATGAGACTGCATGTACCTTGAAGCAGAACTGTTGGGTATTATTTAGGAATTCCCAAACTAGAAAAGTCAGAGGCTCATTTTGTCACTGTTACAATCTTATTAACTCACTGCTAGTTTAAAAAGGTTTTTTATTTTGTTATAGATATATATCCATCCATCACTGACCTAGAAACCTATGAGGTATGTTTGCTTCTTTTACACCAGAAATATTTTGTGTGAACAGCTTGTATCATCCCTAAAATTTTCCAAAGAAATGGAAGTGCTGAAATCTTATCCCTTAATTAGGATGTTCAAAGAGTTGGCAGGGTTCGTTAATGCCATTTCCATACTTCTCAGAGACTTTTGTAATGTAAATAGAAAGGCTTCATAAGCATGCATACACATTACCTTCCTTTTTTTCAGAAACTAATCCAGAGTTACAGTTCAAACTTGGGCAACTTTCCACCTCAAACAGTGCTGAGACCAGTCTTACCTGTAACCACCTCTACTCACTCTCTGAAGCTTGACTGTCTCCTGGACTCTCTGGATATATCATTAACTGGGGAAAACACATGAAATAAAGGACTCTTAATAAAATGTGATTCATTCTGCACAGTAAATATGAACTATGTATGTGTTAATCCAAGAGTTAAGAAGAATAACAAGCTGAGAAGGCATAGGAAGTGATGGAACCTATCTAGGCCTACAAGTTTGACATGTCAGCTTGGTTTATTTTCTTTTCCCCTTCTGAGTCCCAAGCTTGCAGTCTGCATTCCTGTTCTCTACAAGTTAGTAATCTCAAGGCAAATCCTTTTCTGTCTCCTTTTGTTCCCAATCCCCAAGTTCCAAAAGTTTCTTCTCTGTTGTAGCTGTGAGATACTTACTCAGAGTGAGGATGGGTGGTAACAGGCTCTGTGATCCTGACAGCTGTGGTGATTTTGTGCCCAAGCACCTTCAAGCTGAGCTAAGCAGGAGGCAAGCTGCTGTACCCACACTGATCCTACAGCCACGTCTGACTCCTTCACCTTAGGTTCCCTTTCTGGAGTGAGACCCTTCTGAGAAGTGAAGCAAGCAGAGATCAGGGGAAAGAGGACAACAACTCCATAGCACCCTGTGGAGCAAGGACAACACCTCCATGGCATCCTGTGGAGCCTGGGGATGGTTCTCACTCATTTCAAGAGACCAGCTAGGAGATGAGGGAGCTGGGAAAACTGGGCAGCAAGGATTTTCTCTTTTTCAGGGAGGGGAATGAAGAGTGCAGGCAACATGAATTTTTCACCTGGTACGGGAAGCTATGATGGAGTGTTTGTTATCATACTCTTTCCAGAGCTTTGTAGATGTAGGCAGGGCTACAGTAGGCACTTCTGTCCTATTTAGAAACAGGACCGCTAGAGTGCTTACCATTATGTTTCAAATGACAGAAAGCTGTAATTTCTTTCTCTAAAGTATCAGTAGTTACTTTTAATGTAGAACATTTGTAGTGAGGGCTCTGACACTTACAGGCTGTGGCTCACTTCTCCAGCAGCAAAAGCTCAAACCCACATCTCTCAGGAATGCACACCCACCACCATTTGGCTAGAACATAGGAGAACTCCAGTTTTTACATACTGAAATGCTGCCAGTGTGGTGAAAATACCACAGAACTGGTGGTGAGGTATACGGAGAGGTTGTCTGAAGAATGTGGTGAATCTGGTCTCTACTCCCAGATTTATTGCTAGGCATTTAGTCATCTCAGGACACAGGTTCACGTCCAAACTTTACGCAGAATCACTTCAGACTTCCACTTTCTGCCTAATTTCAAGGTCAGAAAGCTTTCTTTCACATATGTATGACGTTTGACCCTGGGCACAGCCAAGCTTTCTCCCAAAGGGAGCTTTCATCTGTACACCTGCTGGTCTCCAGGAGACAGGCTGCATGTGCCAGTGTGAAAGGAAAAAAAAAGGGTGAGAAGCAAGGCTATGGAAGAAGAGCTGGCTCCATTTTATTTCAACCCACAGAGTTAGAGCAGTCTATAAGGAAGTAAAACTACTAGAATGTGTCCAAAGGATGACAATAAGAATGGTGAAGGGTCTGGAGGGCAAGAGGAGTGAGGAGCAGCTGAGGTCCCTTGGTTTGTTCAGCCCAGAGCAGAGCAGGCTGAGGGGAGGCCTCATGGCAGCCTGCAGCTCCCTCATGAGGGGAGCGGAGGGGCAGGCGCTGAGCTCTGCTCTCTGCGGACAACGACAGGACCCGAGGGAACGGCATGGAGCTGGGACAGGGCAGAGTCAGGCTGGGTGTTAGGGAAAGGGTCTGCACCCAGAGGGTGGTCAGGCACTGGGACAGGCTCCCCAGAGACGTGGTTACAGAACTGAGCCTGCAAGAGTTTGGACAAAGCTCTCAGAAATATGGTCTGATTTTTAGGTAGGCCAGTGTGGAGACAAGACTTGGACTTGATGATCTTTGTGGGTCCCTTACAACTCAGGATATTCTGTGATTCTGTGATTTTCTATTTCTTTCCTGTGAAAAAGTGTGTCAAGACTTCAAGATGGACTGATTTTTTTTTCATTAACCTTTTTCTGGAAGCCTTAATGTAGTTTCTTTTCAATAGTCCTGTTAATCATAATATGGCACCTATTATCTAAACACCAATCCATCGTTGTTATGGGCTAAAAGGAGAACAGGAAGCACTCATCTGAGCTGCTTCATACCTCAGAGCTTTTCAGCAGTTCTTCACATGGTGTTTTGTATGAACACTTAGCCGGCTTCAGAAGCCCGTTTAAAGTATCTCTTAACACCCAACTATATATCTTGCTTTACCAGAATATAAGCCTTTACCAGGCTCCTCAAACCTCTTCTTCAAGTGCAAATGTCATGTCTGAAGCACAAGGTGAGGAGTAAGTGTAGGGTACAGTAGAGAGGGTAGGCCAATGTAGAAGTGAATTCTCCAGACACTGTGCATTAACTCTAAGAATTAATCATCTCTTGATCTTATAACATCTCTTCCCATCTGATCTTTAGCCAGGTTTCTTCCCACAAAAATCTTCATCCCTGCTCATGCCATGGCCTAACTATAGGTCACTGAACCTCACTGACTGGTGCAGAATGTTGAATAAAAGATTGATCTCTTTGGCAATGACTGCTGTGCTGATGATTCCACTTACTCAACAACCTTCAGTTAATGAGCCACCTTGCTAAGATGGTGCTAGCATTATTTCAGCATCATTTGTCATTTGCTCATGTTCACTCTGAAGTTCTTATTGCATGTGATGCTTAGCAGAACATTCTTCTCAGCTCCTAATTTTAAAAGTCAAGTGCCTATTGATCTTGTTAAACAGAGCTATACCATTGTAAAGCATTATCCTAAACATTTACTACTACTGTAGCTCTCTTAATATATACCATGTCTCCAAGAACTGACCTTACAAAGGACAGGAAAGTATTTTAAAATCCCATTTTATAAAAAAGGAAATTGAAAACTGGATGAGTTATTAGTACAGACCTTGGCAAATCAAGGACTAGTATCCAGAGCTCTAAAACCCAGGGCACTCTGCCTACAAAAAGGTCAGCAGGGGAACAAGGAAAAAAATAAAAAAATAAAAAAAATTGTAGCTAAGTAATGGAAGGTTGTTGTTTCCTATCTGTGGTGACATAAAGGAGGGATGTGACAAGTGTATAAAACAAGACATTTCAATGCTCATCAACTCAATTACTCTTGGGATCACTTCTCTTAAGGACTTTTGCTGTAATTTCCAGAGAAACAAGGATCAAAATAATTGAAGTTTAGACCTTCACAGACCATCTCACTGAAGAATTTGAATGGCTGATGAGCAATTTACCAGTTCATTTGTTTATAGTCTCTTTCTTCCATTTAATGGTCATCAAAACTACTCCTAAAGATTCCATTAAGTTTTATAATTACTATTTATTGACTCCCCTGGATCTTTTATTCCCACCCCTTTCCATCTCTTGAGTAATTCATCTTCAAAATGCTTCTTTTTGGATTATGTATTGCTCTAATCCATCATCAGAGAGTTGAATTAGTGCAATACATCATAAAGGGGTTGCTATTCTATTACTCACTAATGTAACTAACTGACAACAGCATCTTGGGAGTGCTTCAGTTTTTTATGTAATGGTTGTCATCAGTGTTTTAGTATTTAAAGTTACGTTTTTAAGGATTTAATCAATAGTCAAAATGAAAGCAATGTATCTTTGGTGGAAGAAGCCACTGACATACATGAATATAACAAATTGAAAATTATTTTTCTAATGTGTCTCAGAAGATACAGTCACAATGATGGACTTGAAAATGTAAAGTAATCCCTTCAGGATTTGCTTTAAATTATTTTGCTTTTTGTTGATGTCAAATTCAAACATCATTTAACTACAGAAATTTCCATGCAACCTGTCTCACTATGCAGTTGCGTAGAACCCAGCATGGTTGCATTACAACCAGAGCATTAAGCAGAGCAAAGCTGTAGATCTGAACATAGGTTTCTGGCATGATTTTGGCTTGAGCCAACTGGCACTCTCACCAGCAATTCCCAGACTTCACTGTGGGGTTTGTCATGGTCAAGGAACCATTCTCAATAAACAGTTTGGATATACACATTTCATTCTGGAGATAAGGATACTTAAATGTTATGGATATGGACTGACCATGACAGCTGGCCTCAGAACCAGAGAGCAGACCCTGTCTAGTATGCCAATGTAGATGTCACGAGACATCCTACTTTTTCTGTTCACCTGAAGGCATCTCTGCTTGCCTGTGACTCCTTCTCCTGCCCCAGGGACATCAACTGCCTGAGGCAGCTGCTGTCACTGTCTCAGGCAGAATTGTCCGCATGTAAAATTCCATCTCAACATTTTCCAAGTAACCTGAGGAAAATAATTGCTGTATTCTTAAAACTTCTTGAAAGAGCAATATTTCAAGAATTCAGAAACAGTGTCAAGCAAGTAGCTTAAAAACAGTGTCAGCATTTTGCAAAACTGGTATCCCAGTCCAGTATGTTTGTAAAAGCTGATATGTAAGCAAACATATCAAATTGATAAAATAAATAAATAAATAAATAAGGAAAGAAAGCAAAGCAGAGAAAAGAAAAGAAAAGAAAAGAAAAGAAAAGAAAAGAAAAGAAAAGAAAAGAAAAGAAAAGAAAAGAAAAGAAAAGAAAAGAAAAGAAAAGAAAAGAAAAGAAAAGAAAAGAAAAGAAAAGAAAAGAAAGTTAGCTATAATTGCTTATGCTTTCTGCTTAGTTTTGTCTATATTACACTGCCCTGTGTATTTATATTGCACAGATTAGAAGGAAGAGTAGGGAACTATCAAAAGGAATACAATGCAAGATCCCAGACAGGGTTCTTTGGAGACAGGGGTTTCTCAAACACCCATATTTCAAATGAGCATACTGTTCAGTGTGGGATTGGGTTTTAGAGTTAGTTTTATAATTATTGGATGAGAATCAGTATTTTTTTGATTGTGACTTTATTTAGCAAATTCCAGACACAAAGCACATCCACAGTCTGTTGACTTGAACAAATGAATATTTCAAATCTGGCACTTTTTGAAATATATAACTAACCTACTACAGTTCACCAATTAAGTGTTTGTTTTCTGAGAGGCAGTTTTCTTTCTTTGTGTCCAAATACATATCCAATGTGCATGTTCTGAGAAGGTGTTATTTTGCATTTCAGGACTCTTTGTCACCTTGGTCCAAGGACATAAAATCCTACGTTAGATCCCCTAGAAAATAAAGTATAATAAAATAAAAAATCAACTTATTATTCTATTTCAGTATCTTTTTTCTCCATAAATAATAGATTACTTCTAACCTGTAATGAATTTTTATGGTCCAGGTATCAAGCTTCTGAAAAACAATAGTTAGGCAAGATTTCAGCCAAAACAAGACAGTAATCAGAGGAGAGTCATACATGGTGGTGGTGGCATGGGACATGAGGCTACATGGTGCTTCTGAGATGGAGCAGAGCACACAACTGAGTTACAAGCCCTTATCCTGCTATTCAGCATGGATTTAATAGCCATAAAAATCTAAATCTTTGTAGCAAGCATGTATCTGCTTCATACCAAGTCGCATTTGATATTTTATAAACCAGAATCTGCTTTTTTTTTATGTATTTTTTTACAATTATTGCATCGTCTCTTTATCCTTATATTTAGGAATAAGGATGTAATTAGAGCATTGCCCAAATACACTAAAACAGAAAGCGTATTTTGAAAAAAAATAAGAATACTCAGAATTTTGGTTGAGTTGCCTACATTACCCAAGAACCCTTCATAAAACAAGATGCTTGTATCTTAATGATATTGTTCCACAGCATTTTTACAATTTAAATGAATACAATGAGGAAATAAGAGCTTGACAATTTCAAAAAACAGTAGATCTGTCCATGCAAAGGTTGTGTCTAACTTTGTAACAGCTGCCTGTGCTCTGAGTTGCTCAGGTACATGTTGTTCATAGTTTACTATTGCAGATGTAAAGAACCAAAGCTGTAAGTGGGCTCACATGTAACTGGAATAATTTCATTTAAATCCACTATTTATTATTCTCTCCTCAACCAGCTGCAGATAACGGTAAAGATAAAAATTAACAAATTAAATCCAAATGTAAATATATCAATAGGATGTGTAAGTTCCAGTGAGACTGTGAATTAATTCTGTTCATGAGGAAAATACCTAAATAACTTGTGGCAAGTTATTAAGACTTCCTGTCCCTTGTGGTGTACTTTCTATAATGCATGGAGTTCATTAAACTGTTTGCATAAATATAGATCAACCATGAAAAGCAATTAATCCTGTTACCTGTTTGGTGGCATGTGTATATTGCATTGTATATTGTTAAATATGCCACATACATATTAATAGTCCATAAAAAAGCTTGTGGGAAAAGTAAAATATCTCATTTTGCTTATTTAATTATTTATTTTATTCTACTGTCATTAGATATTTATTTTCTTTCTTTTTTTTTTTTAATATATTATTTAATAAGTCAGAAACTGTATGCTTAGTGTCAGGGAATAATTAAGGTAGCAAAAAACAGGCATTAATAACAACTCATTACATAGGGAGGCTAGTCATAATCCATTGAACTCTGTGAGAGATTTGCCATTGATTTCAGTGAAAGCAAGATTGAGCCTATTGAGTTTCAAGATAATTCCTGTAAAATATCCATTAAATAATGAAGCAGATTATAAATAAATGGACACTACTATGCTTTCATTTGTCATTAGATTAACATTTTAAATAATCTTGAGTGCAAGCAATACTTAAGAAACAAAGAACTGCAGCTCTTCTACAAAAAAGTATGTGGTTAAATAATTAACCTAGCTGAACCTGAATGAATAGCAGTTTATATCAGTAATTCTAGAAGGACCTAAAGCAATCAGCAATTGTTGTTCAGAATTGCTAGAAATTTTGCACGAGTAAAATATATATAAATAATACATATTTGCAAAGAGAATCAACTAACAAAAAAATTTGGATAAAGATGTTAACTGATGTTAAGAGCAATGAGCCACCTCCTCCAGCCACTCCAGCCCAGGACTGCTTCTGCTCAGGTGCTTGTGCCCAGCCAGATGTCTGGGTACCCATGGTCCCTGCCCAGACTGGGAGTGGACCTGGCTGCTTTGTCCCCTTTTGCAGGCTCAACCTGTAGCACAGGCTCAGCCACCAGCACAGAGCCCTACAATCACCTTGCTTATTCTGGCCTCCCCCAGTAGCTGATTTGGAACCACACATCCTGCCCAGTGGCTGGGAGCAGGGGACACCACACACTACAGTAGCTGATGCTAGGATCCCATTTGCTCCAGTAGCTGGCACCACAGTCCATGTGCTTGGCTGCAGGTCAGCTATGGCCCAAGCAGGGTATCAAGTACCTGCAAAAGCACATTTTGTATTTGTATTGAAAATTTCCATTACAGAGATGCTTATGATAGCTTTAAACTGATATGTGGATAAATATGCATTTCATTCTCCCTCCAGACACACCAAATGTATGTGTACAGATCGTGTCCTCAAAAGCTATAAGCAAATAATTATGTATTTTTGTGTTCTTGCTTGAATTTAACTGTACATCATTTTGAATACAAATACAATGAAACCATATTTGCCTCATGACAAACCATGTGAGAATTACCCACCTCAAAGCCCCATTGAAAATATTATTATTTATCATATTAACATATTCTTCTTCAAGGTAATTCAGTTCATGATTGTTTAGGTACATCATTGCCAAGGATTAGCTCCCATCGGTGTCCTTCAATTGCTTAATGAAATGGGAATAAAAACTGCATGGATGAGAGAAGAAGTGTTTTATGTGGAAAAAACATCAAAGGCAAGAATGAATTTCATATCTCTTTGATGTAACTTAGCTTCAGTTAAAGAGCATTACAGCTTGCAGGAGTGCTAATTAAAACCAATAGTTATTTGATTTACTTGGCATGCCTTTAAAATAGCTTGTAAAACTTGCCGTTCCTGACAAGAGGAAGATTATGAATCCATGAACATGTAAGATTTACAAGTCTCCCTCCTGTTTCCTCACAGACATAGATGTAATGATCTTCTGAATGTAAGTATCAGAAGATGGAGCTGTGCATACTAATCTTATCAGTATGATAATTCAAACTAGAAAAGCCTGTTCTTTTTCTGCCAGCTCTGGAAGATGAATGAAGGAGAATTAATTAATGTAAGTGTGATATTGAATTATTTTCCTTATAATTGTTTGTAACAAATAATGTCATTTCTAACCTAGGACAAAGCTGGTGCTTACTAGCACCAGCTCATCAGAGAACATTACTAGCAGTGCTGCCTTGTTACTCTTTCTCCAAGTGACAGCAGTCTCAAATGCACCACTTACTTTCTCTAAGCCTCTTGTGGAAATATTGTTGGAAGGAGTAATGTCACATTCAGTCTTTGATCAAAATCAGTAAATGATTTTCCTTTTATTACTATCAGTTATTTCACTATTAATACACGATAGAGCCTGGAACTGATTAACAGGCAAAAAAAAAACAAAAAAAAAAAAAAAAAAAAAAAAAACAAAAAACAAAAAAAAAAATGAAATGCTCATGAAAGCCCATTTTTGCTCTGAGGAAGATTTTCCAAAATGTGTGAAGTGTAAAAATTGAGGTATTTAACAGTAATTCCTCTTTGAAAAGTGTTTGATGGCTGTTTTCTGTTTCAGCTATTATGAGACAATTAAATAGAAAATAAAATGTGTCTTCCTAACACCATGGTATATTTCCCTATAGTGAAGGGTTGGCCCATTAAAGGCAGTGTCAAAACTTTGAGTGTCTTTGGAGAAAGCAGAGTGTAGGACTTTTCTTGACAATTTTGGGGATTTTGCTTCTTTGAGCCTGCTGTCATGTAAATATTGATTTCAGCTAGATAGCTTTATGATGGCTAACTTTAATTCCACTGCTTGTTTTTGTTTGTTTGTTTGTTTTTAATTGATGACAATCCAGATAAATCCCTTGGTCAACAAAGGGGCAATCTGGACCACTGTGCATTATTAACCTGCTATCCACCATTAGATTGAACTGTGTTTCCTGGTTTACTCTAACCATCCATGGTTAAACACATTTTCCTTCATGTTCACATCTCTTCATCTCTAAAACCTAACTTGCTATTTCTCTTCTGTCTGATATGAATGTATTTACAGAAATTTGCTTTTTGTAGATCCTAATTTGACACAAAGAACTCTTTGTTCCCAGGTTCAACATGCAAAAGGTTGTCTCCTGTAAAAGGTTTTCTGCTGATATATAAAATAACATACTAAAAGTTCCTACACAAGCAAGATTGTGTAGCATATTTCTTTTATTGCAATAGTGTATTTTCATAGATTCATGGCACTGCAGATCCATACAAGCTGGAAGGAACCTCTGGAAGTCTGAGGTCTACTACTCCAGCCTCCTGCTGAAACCAAGGTCAATGCTGAATTCAGACCCAGTTGCTTAAGGCTTTACCTGTTCATTTCTTCAAAAATGACCCAAAATGGAAAGTTCAAAATTGCTCTGGGCAACTTGTTTTAGTGCTTTCTTGTTCTCATAGTGATTTATTTTTCCATTATCTCCACTTTCCCACTTCAATTTATACCCACTTTCTTTCATCCTCCTGCCATGCAACCACTATGAATAGTCTTGCTCCAACTTCTTTATAAACTCCAGATGTTTAGGGACAGCTGTCAGGCCCTCCTGAAGCTATGCTTTTCTTAGTTTGAATGAGCATAGCTCCTTCAGCCTCTTCTCACAGGGCACATGCTTCAGCCCTGGTTATCCTTCACTGAACTTGATCCACGTTATCCATGTCTTTCCTATGCTGGGGGTCTGGTTTTACCCAGCAGCTAAACTCTACCACAACCCATCTCTCACTCCCCCTCCTCAAAAGAAGAGGGGGACGAGGAAGAAAAAAAAATACAAAAAAACAAAACTAAGAGGTTGAGATATGGATAATTTAATTAAAGGGAAAGGAAGAGGGGAAAAACAAGCAAAGGCTGCCCAGAAGCACAGAGAGAGAGAAAAAAAAAATCTCTACTTCCCATCAATGAGCGATGTTCAACCATGCCCCAGGAAGCAGGTCCTCAATACAAGTAGCAGTTGTTCAGGAGGACAGACTTCTTCATAATGAGAGCCTCCCCTCTCCTTTCCCCTTCCTGCCTTTTATTGCTGTATGACACCTTATGGCATGGAATATCCCTTTGGTCAGTTTAGGTCAGCTGCCCTGGTGAGGTCCCCTCCTCATCACTTGCCCACCCCCAGCCTGCTGGCTCTTGAGGCTTGGAGGGAGTCTTGGTGCTGTGCCAGCACTGCTCAGCCATAGACACGACACTGGGCTGTTCTAGCTACAAGTGCAGAGCACAGCACTGTAAGAGTCACTGCAGAGAAAGATAATTCCATCCCAGCCAGACACGGTACAGGGTCTAAGACAGTAAAAGGCAGGTAACACCTGGTACTTCACCCGTCACAGCCATCCAGGTGAAGTACAACCCATGCTCTGTAAGCATCCAGTCCTTGAACAAGTTCTTTTTTGGCCTGCCCGGTCTCCTGATATGTCCACTCAGTTTCCTGAGTATCAAGACAGACCATTCTTAAAGGACAAGTTTCCTGAGTTCCTTTGAGCTTCAGAGCTACTCCCCATGGGATCTTTGGCACTCTCTATAACATCACAGATCCTGTCCTCCAGCAAGCAGCAACCTCTGGTGACAATGTGCCCATCAGCTAATGGTGCCTTCCTGCAACCCCCATCACCAGCTACTTCCTCCTGGTGCTGACTTTCAGCTCAGGCCCAGATGGTTCCTGTAGTTTTTCTCCGTGGAGCTTGGTCCCCTTCACTGGGTTAATACCAGGGACATTTTACCAGGACTGCAAATTCAGCTTTGAGGGCAGAGAAGAAGCATTTCTCCTGCTGTCAGAAGTCACAAGCCTCCCCCCACTACCCACCCCCCATTGTGAGAGCATCCAGCCTCCACTTGTTTAAGCCTCCAGTTGTCCCTCCTTCAATGTATCATGTGGCTCAGGATGTCAGCTAGGTTTCCATGAAGACCCTTCCTCTTATTCATGAGGGAGCCTTTTGAGGCTTATCACTTGAAAATTTCTGAAATACCAAATTGCTCTGAACTATTCTGTGTTGCCTCGGGAAAATTGCTTCACATATACTAAGTATATCAGAGTAAGCAAAAGCATTTTCCTTCAAAATCTGTTTATATCCAAATGCCATCTGCTCTTTCTTTTATTATATTTTTCATTAAATAAATGCTGATATGCTACAAAGGTCATACCTATTGCTCTGTGGTATTTCAGCATAACACCCAATTTTGAAGAGGAATCTCATGCAGAAATGATTTGTTTTGCTACGGAGATTGGATGTAAAGTTTAAATGTTCTGTTTTAAAATAAAGGACAGTTTCTGTATCTTAGGCCCACTGTAATCAATACATTCAGTCATTTTAGGACAGTTTCATGCTGTCATAAGCATCCAGTGTTGTAACACTGGAACCTATTAACATAAGAAACCTATGGGGAATACAGCAAGACAAAGGAAGCATTTAATTTCTGTGGCAGTAGTGATCAGTACTCCCTATATAGTTCCTTTGTATGATCCCTATATTACACTTCTAGACATCCAAGTAGCAGGTAAGAACTAAACACAACTCTTAAAAATCTCCTGTGATGTCTTAAATTATATCAAAATGTTCCTCTGCAATGGGGGCTACTTTATTCTCTTTAGAAGCAGAAGATAATATAATTCTGAAAATGTACTAATGTGAAACAGGAACATTAGCACTAAAATATAAACATCTGCATATAATACTCATGACCATTCTCAGCCACTAAGATGTTCTATATATTTGTCTCTAATGCTATGTATTGCCATCTGTTAGAAAATAGCTCTCTCTTTCACGTCTGCATTTTGGGCAAGTAATGGATAAAACATCCCTCTTTAATAATAATAATAAAATAACAATGCTTGCTGTCTGATTAAAAAGATGTTAAAAGAAAAAAAAAAATTGGTCTTTTTTTAAGATGACTAAAACTGTTCATGGTCAAAGTTAGCCTCATACATGACAGCACCTTTACAGTTGCTCTCTTTGGTTACAACATCACATTCAAAAGCTGGCATCATTGCATGCAAGCAGGCTGCCAATGTTCCCCCTGTGCAGTCAGAGTCACACACAATGGAAATCACAGCCTTATCAGCCTTATTAGAAGATGCGCTGAATACAAGTTAACCAAGGGGGATATGCTGAACATACAGCTGTGTCTTAAATTCTGCCCTATTCAAGACCTTAATAGTTTTTTCAGTGCTTCTACCACAAACTATAACCTTATCCCATTCTCACTTCATCTTTCTAGTCCAAAATCTGATTTTATCTGGGCAGAACTTGCCAGAAGGAAGAAGGGAGAGATCAAGTGGGAGAGGAAAGGTCGGGTGCTGAGATCCCCAGAGCAGGTGAGGGCATTCAGCAAAGCAAGACCTCAAGTAAAAAGCAAACAAAACAACAAATCAACAAATTTCTAGTCATACATTAACAGTATTCAGATCCCCCCTCCCTCCCTCCAAACAAAAAAAGGAACAGAACTTTTTGACTTTATAATTTTTACAATTGCAGGCAGTATGTCAGTTTGGGGATTGAAGTCTGAGTGGACTAACAAGATGCAGTAAACTGAGGATCAAAGGTAATGCTGCTCCCCTGACTCCTGTTGCTCACAGACTCAAAAAAAAAAAAAAATATTTTCAGCCTTTGATAGCATTCTGCTCTCTAATATATATTTCATGGCCAGACTGAGAGAGATTCTTACTTAGCAATGATTCGTCTGCAAGACAAATAGAGTATTTTCTTCAAAAGAAGATGAAGGGTAATTTTATAAGGTAGTCAGTAAAAGACCTGCTTATCTCAATTTCTTCTCAAAATCAGAATGTTTAAATATATGGTTTACATCATATGAATGATGAACTGTTTTTTTGCAGGGCTCTGCTGTCAAAGAACAGCTCCAGAAGTTTAGTGCAGTCGTGCACTGCTTGCTGAACGATGTAATCACCTATAATTGAGTGGCCACCTAAAACTTGTAGTTACAATGAGCTTGTGTGGGCAATATCTGTTTAATTTCATGGTTCCACAAGTTGCTTTTGGCTATCTATCAAAAAATAGAAGTATTCCGATTATCAGCTCAGCAGGAAAATGTTAGGTGCTTTGCTGCTTGGGTCCAACTCACAGTCCTGAGCTACACACATTGTGGGAGGTCAGTCACCTGTCATTAGAGCAATGAGAACTGCAGGACAAGCTGGCTGCTGGAGCTCTGGAACACAGTACGCATGTATTATTATAAATACATACTCCTTGGCTTTTTCAGACAATTTTCAAATGGAAAAAACATAGTAGTCTCTTTAATATGATTTCATTTAAGTCTGCAGTTATCAGCTTTTTTTTTTTTAACAGAAAGAGTACTCATATGCTATTACTCAAGTGCATTACAATTTTTAGAAATGTTCATTCTGTTGTAATTGTATTTATCTGATGCTAACAAAAGATCTCCTGTTGATCATGTACCTCTTTATTAATGTATCTTTAAGATGATATGTATCTTTAAACAATCTGTTTACTTGTTACAAATAGTAGCAAGCATTGTAGGTGATGTTGTGTAGTACATGAAGATGTGTAATGACTACAATGATAAAGGTAAGCACTTGCAGTTACCACATGACATGTCATATACAATTATGCATCTAATTTTCATAATAAAAAATATATATAATTACCAATGTCACAGCTTTCATTGACAGCTTAATGCTAGTTATTATAGATATAGAATCATCAGGAGAAAAGAAAAAAGAAAAAAAAAAAGAATCATTGTAATGTAGCCATTACACATCTTCATGTACAACACAAAAAAAAAAAAAGAAACATTTTTGATATAAAGAAAAATGAAATAGATAAGTATTTCTGCATATTGAAAGTTTGTATTTTTAAAATTGGACTCTCTTCAGACAAAGTTATCAGTAATGCTACTGATGCCACATGCTAAAGGAGAGATACACCCTGTTCTGGCCTGGGGACTCTGTTTTTATTATTTTTTGTTTGTCAGCCTTCCTTAGTTGTAACAATTCAGGTACTTGTAGGACAGAGAATTGTGATACTATCTGTAACAAGTACATTTTATCATAGTTCTCCACACAGTATTCCTATTCAAAGATATTGGTGGCAGACAAGAAAACTACAAGGAACTGTTGGTCTTTTGGATGAAATGAAGCTGGGGGGACTTTTAATAGAAGGAAAAAATATTCCAAGAATGAAGTATTGCATCATTTAGTGTATACAAAACTTATGTCTTCAGACTTCATATAGAAAATTCTCACTTCAAAACAATAAACCTGACTCTAGCTTGAAAATTAAATTTAAGAAACTTGGGGGAAATCATAACCTGGTGTCTCATATTAAAATTAATATTCATTGTTTGTGTTGTCTGGGTTTTCAAGCTCAGAGAGGAAAAACTAGTGTTGCAAACATAAAAATAAATTACAAAAGAATGGTATTAGCACTGTCTGTGATTCTCAGTACTGCACATCTCACTGAATCACTCTACTGAATAACTTATGATTTTTTTTTTTCCAGAAAAAAAATTCTACCTTTGTAAGCAAAGCAGAACTTAGATGGTACTTTCTCCTTCCCACATCTACAGATTCTTGTTAGATGTCCCTCCCTCCAAGTTAGAGCTCTGGATAAATTTAGGATATGGACCAACCAAGATATATACTCTTGGTTGTTTCAACGGGACCTTTCTGAGATGCTGACCAGGTCCTAAGCCTTGGCACTGCACAAGGGCTAACTAAACAGCACTTCTGCAAGCATTTTACAGCACTGTTGTTGGAAATCTTAAAATAATTTAGAAGTGTTGTTATTACTAAGACTTCTTAAATGCTCCTCAGAAGACCGTACCTCTTGTCTCTGTAAGGAAATTATTTTTTCTTCTATTTTTTTCTTTCTTTCTTTGAGAAATCCCCATTTCACCAAAGTCATGGAACACAACTCTGGACATCCTGAACACTGTCAAGTCCACTGTTTTGGAAACTTAGTTTTCGAAGTGCAGTGTCCCGGTTAGGATCGGTTTCTCCTTGGGTCCCCTGTGCCCTGCATGTGGCTTATTATATGTACTCATGTGGTTTTGAATTTCAATTTATGCTGAATGTTCACAAATCTTCTTTTGCATGTTGCCATACCTTCTATTCTACAGTTCAGTGACTTTCTGCCTAACATCTGTTCCTGCATCTATCCTAACATGACTAAAAAAAAAGTTCACCCTATCTTTTTTCACAGTTCTTCCACATTGTTAGCCGCAGCTGAAAGCAACACTTGGATTTTTTTTCCAGTTTGCCTGAAACCAAAAAGTTGCCCCTACCTCATACATTGAAATTAGATAAAAGTTCTACTTATCCTCCTCTCTTAAGGTTTCCGAGATTCATTCCTTTATTCCCCTGTACATAGCTTAAGTTCACCTCAACCTGCTTCTCTTTGACCTTCATGACTTTGATGTCACCTACTTCTCTACACAGCTCCTAAAATTTTGTTTCTTGTTTTTCATTCTGACCTTTGCCAATTCCCACCTTTTGTTGTTGTTGTTTTAACCCCTCCAGCTTGCAGTGACACCTCCCTGAACTATCCAGACTTTCTTGTGGGTCCCCTACTGCTCTCATCTCCTTGGTGTCACAGTTAAGAGTAACTCCCATCTGATTTAACCAAATAAAAATAAATATTTTCAGAGCAAAGAAGCTAGAAACAAAATATTGATATTTATTGACCACCTGACAGGACTTGAGCATGTTGAGTTTTCTCCCATATATGGTGAAATATGAGAAACCAAACAACTTTGTCCACCTCACAATCCTCCTGCAATGAAGCGGGCTGCTGTGATTGCTGGCTGTTTTCATTTGTCACTGTCAAGAGCTTGCCAGCACTGACAGTCACTCAGAAATCTCTTATAGTCTAAACTGCCAGACTGTTTTTTGTTGTTGTTTTTGATTTTGTTTGTCTGTTTAATTCTTTTATTAGGATATGGATTACCCTCTACTGTATTTTATTTTTATTCTGTAAGAAAGTAAAATTATGCCCCAAATCCTTACACAAAAGAGCAATTTAAACAGAGTTAGCAATACTACCTACCCAAAAGCTAGAAGAAACACTAACCCCAGGGCTGCAAAATGAGTCTGTCTTGTCTAAATGCTGGTAGGAGCTCTCTGCTTTTGTTCTGGCAGAAGCAGACTAAACAAGAGGAATGAAGGATAGGGATTCAAACACAATCCTAGGATCATATTTTTTTTCTTTGTCTGTTTCATCTTCTGCACCTTTGCAGTGTTACCCAGAGAAAATGAAGGCTCAACTCACTGGTAAAGTGACACAAAACATACTTGATAAATTTGTCTTCCTTCTAGAAGAAAAAAAAAATCATTTTAAGTATTCATTTCTATTCAGCATCTTTGTCTTGAGGGATTTCTTATATAGACGGTACAGAGAAGAAAACAGACATCTGCATTTAGACAGAAATATCAGAAAAAGAAAACTTCTGTATGAACTAAGCAATGTTGCTTTTTTCTTTCTTCCAGTATAACGCAAAAGATTTTTTCTCTTCTGTCCCTTAAACAATGATGTTCAAATGGGGCTTCAGAGTCCCATACACACTGATAGTGAGGATATTGTAACAGGTCTAATTTTGTATGGTGACCAAATTTCCCTGAATCAAATGCCCCAAATGGTATATTTTTTCTGTTTACTGTAAATATCTTCTGTTTTTCATTTAGGTATTATGAACATACTGGTGGTCAATGGAAAAAAATGGGAGAACTAAGGAATAAAATTCCCGTTATACCCAAGCTCAATATCTTGCTGCAGTCTATGTAATGTGAAGAAAAAAAAAAAAAAAAAAAAAAAAAAAAAAAGTGAAAAGTGATTGATGACATTTTAATAGGTTTTCCTAGCTTTTGGAGGCTGTTGTTTGTTTTCAGTCCATAATTCACTTCGTTACAGAAGGAACCACCATTGATTTTTAGTGTAGCAGTACTTGGGCTAAAGGATTGTAAAATGCTTCACAGTGTTTTACACACACGCTGGGACAATTCCTGCTCCAGCTCACATCCCAGGTAATGCCACTGATTTTGAAAAGGCTGGATGAGACCCAGAGGAATGACTTCAGAAGCAATTTGTGTTTAATCTGTATCAGAAAAGACATGCCTTGCTCACTCATGGAATACTAGGTGCAAGGAAAAGAGGAAGAATACTGCTGGAGAAGATATAAAAATCTTCTGCTCAGAATGATCCCCTTTTTTTCTATTGGAAAAATATTTTTCTATTGAAAAATATTGACCTGCTTCAAAGGAATAAGGATTTTTCCACTGATGTAAACCATGTCTGAGATTTTATTTTATGCCCCAGAAATAAGAGTTTTTGCTTAAATGGCAAATTAATGAAAATCACTTCTGTGGCACCAAGCATATCAGCATATCACAGGAAAAAGTCTTTAGTATGGCCAGGATAGTTCATACCAAATCTAGTGTACAGTAAAGTCCAGATTTAAAGGCAGATTTAATGAGATGGATTCATGGTCAATGGTTTTCCAGGAACCATGCATGACTTAATACTTATTATGATTTCCAGATAAAACAAGTCAGTCATGTAATTATACATTTAGCTAATAATGGTAGGTGCAAAACAGCTTCCTCAAAGATATGCCTTCATGCATTATGCTTATTATAGGGCCACATTTGCTGTCCACGGCTCCCAAAAGCCCTTTGTTATAGAAGGTTACAGTTTGGTGTTCTCACAAATGCTGCTATGCATTTCACTCATAAGAAAGAAGCAGAAATATATTTATTGATGAAAGCAGAGATTTAGCAGGGCTTAATCATGAATAAGACAGTGATCTAAGAAAATTGTAATGGTAAATGTAGCATTAACAAGATTCATGATGGCAAGGTTACCCAATTATTCACTGCATTGAGGACAGGGTCAGACAAAAAGAGTCAGGAATACCCTCACCTTGAGTCACAAGGTTCAGAGTGGAGCCCCTCTTGCCATCCAAACTCCAAGGAGTGAGTCTAGATACAACACAATCCCAGACTTAAGAGCTGATACCTAAAGAATCATATGCACAACCAATCCTTTATATCACTTAGCTAAGATTACAAAGTTTCATCGTGCTTGCAAAGTCTCAATGAGCTAGCTATTAGTCAATGACTATCTGTCACAGGCAGAGAATCTCTCAGCCTCAAGGAGTAACCTTGAGAGATGTCCCTGTTCCAGGGGAAGATTCCAGCATGCAGCAGAAGAGCTCAATGGGATCTGGACTGTCCCTTATTTATGGAGTAAGATGAAGGACTAGTCATATTTGTATATCAACCTTATTTGTTTGGTGCATGCTCCAATAGTCCTTGGACTTATCTCCCCCAAATCCACCCACCTTGAACCTGGTTCAGCTATTATGACTAGGTGCATTCATCACAGCTGCCACTGATGGCTGCCACCTGAGCAGGATTACCGGTGAAGGGGCAGACTGGGGGGGATACACCAGCTCAGATATTCACAAGTTATTTTATTCTATAAAAATTTACAAAATGCTCAGTGTCATTTAACATGTTTCTGTGTACGTTAACATAATGAAACTTGTGACCTGAAAGACAGAAAGTAAGGCAGCTTGAGTGGTCAGACCTGAGACTGACATACCATGACAAGTAATGCTGTCACTCAGGGTCTCAGTGTCCTGAGCACATCATTAACAAGCTGTAACAGTGACTGAAGACTTATAATGTGGAGCTCATCTGAGTGCTCTGGATAAAACCTTTGGAAGCATGCTAACGTGAACATTTGATCTCAGGAATACTTACAAAAATCACTGTGGGTTCATAAGATTTATAAGGATCTTTGTTTTTCTAATGAGTGTTATTGCAATTTGGGAGATAAGAAGGATGATCACTGTTTTGCCATCTCTCTCTGCTTTTAGGAAACCAACTTAGTGTAGGCAAAGTTCAACCTATTGACTATACAAAGCTAGGAGTGAATGGATTTACTGCATAGATTTGCTGTTAACAGAATAGTTAATTTGCAATTAATAAATCAAGATGCTTGCTATTCACTCCCAATGTTCTTTCACTCGAAAATGAGAAGTACTATAATGAAATTCAATAGGTTTAAAAGAATCTGCAAGGATTGGGACTGCACATTACTGTTACACCTTATTCTTTATTTATCCTCATCAACATATTGATTACAGCAGTTTGGTGAAAGCTGTGTGATAGCTGAGCTGAGAGGAATGGATGAATGATGAAGTAGAAGCATTTGAGGCTTCATAGAAGAGTGATTGTGCTTACAGGTTATAATTAATTTATTGCTGCTATTTCTCATAACTTTCCATTATTGCTAGCTACTTGCAAAATGCATATCTCAATTTCTACTAATGACCTGATGGTTTCAGAGTTAAAACAAATAGTTTTTTACAATTTAGAGGTGTAAGTGTGTATAAATCTGTGTTATGATTTAAGATATTTATAACCTGTTTGCCTGATTATCCAAATTACAAAATAATAGGTATGATGTTTACAACTATTTTAGTCGGGTTTCTTTTCCTAAGCTTTGAGGTCTCATGAGTCACAAGTGAGCTGGGGAGATACAGTGGGAGGCGAAAGGAAAAAGTTAGCGGCCTAAGTATTGAAAGTTTTCCTGTCTGTGTTTACAGCCCAGTGCAGCACTTGTTAGTATGTTCACAGCAAACTGCTGCACTATATTACTAGATATAGCCTTTTCTAGCTAGTCTGCATTTCATCTTCTTAATAAATATGTGTGTGTTTCAAGACCATCTAAAATATACTACAAAACTCTTGCTGACATTAGCAAGAGAAAGGGCTATGTACATGCTCTGGACTTAAGAGAAAAGAGATTTGACTGCTGTAAGCTACAAGATAAAAAAAATTTTCAAGAAGAAAAATGCCAGGTTTGTTTGTTTGTTTGCTTTCCCCAGAATAAAAGCATATATAACTGGCATTGACATGCCACTTTCCAGTGCATGCTTCAAACTGGAGTATTGGGCTCAAAATTGTTCAGGTAATTTTGTGGGACTAATGATCACTGGTTCTTTCAAAGGATCTAGCATTTCCAGAAGTTGTGTCACTCTGCTGAACTTTTCCTTCCTGAAATGCTCTTCCTCACTCTAAAAGAATGTTATTCATGGGTCTGTTGCATTAAAATTCCTTAGGAACCTACAAGTATGGATAATATGATTTTATTTCCTCTGTCAATACCAAGCCATATTTTCCAGTGGAGTTCCTTCCCAAGTACCATAGGAAAGTAATACCCAATGTTTTAAATAAGATAGACAGTAGAGTTGATATATTCTTCCTGAGTTAATTAATAAGAAAAGTTCTGTGATATTTATTTGGGTGGTGGACATCTGTAGATACGTCCATGTCTCTTTCAAAAATGAAATAAAAATCTTCCACACAAAAGAAATCACAGAATCACTGAATGCTCGATATTGGAAGTGATGTCTTGAGAACTGGCACCCTGCTTAAGCTGGCTTAATTAGAGCATGTAGCCCAAGCTCATGTCTAGTCATGTTTTGAATATCTTCAAGGATGGAGGCTTCATAACCTTTGTGGTCAACCTGTTCCAGTGTTTAACTACCCTCACTAAAAACGTGTTTTGTTGTAGATAGAATTTCCTGTGTTCCACTGTATGTCCCTTGATTCTTGTCCTGCCACCAGGCACCACTGAAAAGAGCCTGTCCTTGTCTTCTTTGTTCCCTCCCTTGAGGTATTTATACACTTTGATGAGATCCACTCTAAGCCTTCTCTTCTCCAGGCTGAACAGTCCCAGCTCTCTAAGACTTCCTCAGAGCAGAGATACTCCACTATAAAGGAGTGGCTCTTTGTTGGACTCTATCCAATCTGTCCATGTCTCCCTTGTACTTGAGAACCCTGAACTTGACACAGGACTCCAGGTGTGGCCTCACCACTTCTAAGTAAACAGGAAGGATCACCTGCTGCAAACACTCCTTCTCATGCCACCCAGGCTGTTAGTCTTTTTTGTCACAGTCAACTGTGTTCAGTTTGGTGTCCACAAGTCCTTGTCAGCAAAGCTACTTCATTCCCAAGAGCATTAAATAGTATTGAAGCATTAAAGACTATTAAGGCACCTGTAAATACTGTCATTTCTAAGTGTTGTTTGGTGTGTTGTGTTTTTTTTTTTTTCTTTTCCTACATATGAAGAGAGTTGCTTTATCTTCTGTTAAGACAAATAATATTTTTCTGTCAGTTAAATAACAAAGAATACTTTTTTTTTTTTTTTTTTTAATAGCATTTGTGATATACCACAGGCTATACAGAGGATGTGTTTTATTTAACTTACTATTATGTCTTTTGATTTACTTAAAGCTCAAATTGCTCACTGGGGATTGAAGATATCTGAACTGGAAAATGAGCCTTTCAGTCTCTCAGTCTTGGCTCTTGATGAGAAATAAGACTGAAGATTGTTCACTGAGAAAATCTTTTTCAATCTGTCGAGCTTCATTTATAGGAACTGAAAGCATTGGCGCCCAGTAAGAAACTGTCTAGATGGTATTTAACCAGAAATCAAACTCTGTGATCCTAAACCATTCTATTTAGTACTGGGTAGTTTTGTTGTTGTTTTGTTGGTTGTTTGTGGTTTTTATTTTTTCTTTGGAAGTAGTTCTAGAAAACGTAAGCTGGGAGTACATTAGCAGAGTATTACTTCCCTCCATTTGCACTTGTCTCCTGTTCTCATGTCCCAGCATAGAAAACCAGTCTTTCTCAGTGTAATATTAGTTTTGCACTGGCTCTTCAGCCCAATGCAGAAGATGTTGGGAGCCAGCGTGCAGTGCTGTGTAAGAACCAGGCAGTGTAAATCTCTGCTTATTGAAAGTTTCCTGCCTCATGACATATGTGAGTGGGAAGGAGATATCTTTAATACAAAATGCACAGTCCCTATTCAGGTAACAGTCATATCAGTTTCATCTACCCAAGAGCTTAGAAATCCAGTAACAGCTAAGTAAAAGCACAGACTAGTCTCTACCCTCTGGATAAGAAGTGTAACTCAAGTTCTTCAACAGAGGAAAAAGTTAGGATTTTTTTTTAAACCGTGAGGGTGGTCAAACATGGTAACAGTCTTCCTAGAGAGGTGATTGATGTCCCATGCTTGTCAGTGTTCAAGAGACATTTAGATAATACCCTCATTAACATGCTTTAGCTTCTGGTTAACCCTGAAGTGGTTGGTCAGTTGGACTAGAAGACCTTTGCAGCTCCCTTCCAACTGAACTATTTTTTTCTAATGGCTAGTCAACCCTGGTCATGTAAGCCTTTCTCCAGCTTCCTGTGGTCACCATAGCTTGTCTGACTTACCCAACTCATTGTTTCATGGCACCAGTCTGCTCTCAGTGGTCAGGGAGGGTCCTAGTGCCTTTAATTGTAATACATCTCTTATAGGTTTATAGGTTGTTTTCCTGTAATTTCCATCTCAGACTGGAGAATTAACCTTAGAAATTTGGGCTCAGTTGGAATAAGAAAGGCATTTTGTAAACAAATTAGGACATCACTGGCCACAAATGAGACATGGTTGAGAAATGCAAAGTGTGTGTGAGACAGATTACAGGGCAAAGTTTACCCAGAAACTAAGAACTGATGGTCACTCCTTACTCCTGAAAAATTCTATTTCCATGCAGAAATGTGTCACAGTTATCTCAAGAGTTTTGCCCAGAAGCAGCAGAGATGCTGCCACAATGACCTCAGTTTGCCCAGTGAGCAGTTCAACTTCCGCTATTCAAAAACATGAATTCAAAATGTATTCAAAGGGTATAAATTCATTGCTATTATGTGGCAGTGATTTTTGGTTAGATTCCTGGGCCCCTTCTCTGAATGACACATGAAAATGGAGCATTTTTGGAGCTGAGCATCTCTGAGGTCCTGAGATCTATGAGGTTCTGCTTTTATGCCCTTCTCCATCTGTTACAGAGAACCACTGACAGACAGGTTTTCCTGTGCCAGCATTGGGGCATGTTACTCAACTTTAAATAGATGTCATAGCTCTGTTTGTCAGTACTAGACTGACTTCTCCAGTGACAGATGTGCAAAGACAGATGGAGATAGGGGAAATTGGCCTTCCAGCTCCAAAAGTTTTGATGCAGCTTTTGGACAGTGTATAAGCTCTATCTTTACTTTCCGTGTGTTAATGGTCTCTTCTGTTTCTTCCTAATTACCCACTTACTACCTGGGCCATGTCATATATATGGGTTGGCAGAAACAAAGAGAGTGACTGTACAGCCATCATTTCCTTGCAAGAGGGAGTTATGACCACTGTAAGGAAAGAATAGGGTGACATGCAGACACTGGAAAATACTGTTAAGATTGTTGGGGAGACTGAAAATGTACTGGTCATGATCTGATTGCATCTTACAGAACAGACAATTCCGAGCTCCTCAGGTCATGCTAAAAGGAAGATAACAGCCTAACAGCCTGTGTTGGGTCTGTCTGGGATGGAGTCGCCTTTCCCTGCAGCCACCACACAGCCTAATAGCCAAAGCCTGCTGTGTACCAGCCATCCACACATACGGGAACCAGCCCTCTGGCTGGGGACTAGCTAAGCAGTAGGAGGCTGGCAGATCACTAGCAGATCGGATTAACTGTAATCTGGTCAGCTACTTTTGTGGAGGTGAACCCAGGCAGTAGTTCTACAGTTGCATATCCATATGACATGCATATCCATACAGCATGGATAGAAACAGGTCGTTACAAAGACTTTTCCAGTGCAAGGGAAGAGAAGAAGATGCTGTATTCAGAGGTTGGCCTGAGGCATTGCCTGCCGATACCACCATGTCACCTTGCATCAAACAGGTAGCCAGGTACGTGGCTCACAACCACCAGCAAACAAGAGCAAGATGTCAGGCCACCCTGCACATTTGAAAGGGGAGTCTTTTTAGCTGTCTGGATCACAGCAGTAGGTCTGAAGAGCGCATCAAACTACTGTTCATAGCACCTTGGAGAGCTGAGCAGACAGCTTCCTATGTGTATAATTTATTAAAGCTCCTGATTTAATGAGATCTGTTTAGGTCTCAAACCTTTAATAATCAAGGGCTCTTTCCCAGCCATCCTTTTAAATTTCCACCATGAGGAGTTTATTCACTGACAGCTTTAAGCCAACTGATAGGTGAACAGTGCTCTCAGAGTGGCTGTCTGTCTTGTAACCTGACATATGAATGAAGCTCTCTCTATATATGTGTATATATCAGATTGCTCTTGACAGAACATGTTATTTTGAGGCTCTTCAGTAAATACCGTACGCACCAGCTGTTCTAGCCACACGCACATTTACTACATTTGTCCTAAGAATTAACTTATTGTTAGATGAATGTTGTAAATAATCACTTTAGAGCTTTGGGGATATTTTATTTGTTCTGTCACATACACCAGCACTGAAATATTCATGCATAAGACAGATGTTTACCCATGACGATTTACATGGACAGAGCTCCTGATTTCTGCAGTTTAGAGAAGCAAAATGTATTCAAGAGAAAATAGTGAGCTTTGATATTTTCTCTTCCTTCACCCCCCTAAGCCTTTCAGAAAGGTTGTTTCCAGATATGAATTGTTCATTGAAGCACCAGTTTTGAGGGACTTAAGACCACTTCCAAGTCAAGTAAAACAGATCTCTAAAACAAAGACCTATGCTAATCACAAGGACAATAAAATCTTGTGTTAGGGCAAGTGACAAATGTCATCCATGTTCTTGAGATAGCAAGGACACTCTGGTGTGGTATTAAAGAACTACATGTGGTCTCCAGAAGTTAAAGTACTTCCAAGGTGCTTAAAATTTATTTATTTTTTCTTTTTTTAATAGTTTGAAAATGGAACTATGATGTTTTTATCCTACATCCATAGAAAACCTTTTGATCTTTAACTAAATATATGCAACGGATGGGGACACCTCTTCCAGGACAAAACAATATAAGATACATGTGACATAAGTGTTTTTAGGTTTATTTTTACACCATTACAAAACCAACCAAACAAAACAACAACAACAGGTGTTTTCTTATACGCTAGACCTCAAATATTCAAAGACATTCAGAGTTTTAACGTGTCTCTTTAAGAAATCTAATCTACTTAAACACAGACGAAGGATTATTTTGGGAAAATTATTGGCAAGTTTTCCTCAAAGTCCTTTTTCCATTGCAGGATGTTTGGAAACCCAATCACCTGAGTAAATTTTCCTTTCTCAATTTGAATAGCAGAGATGAGAAGGTAATAAGGCTACTTTGGAGAAAGTCTCTCTCATCACCATTTTAGACTGCATGATTGGATTCGGAGAATAAGGAATGTCATTCTGTGATAACCACTCTATAAAATCTTTTATCCCCTGCACTATAATGAAATTTCTTAAACTTCCAAATGTGTTAAAAGTGTCTTTCATGTATAGTCTTACACTGGCAGTGTTTTGCACTCAAGAGTCACTGTTCCTATGTAAAACATATCATATTTTAGGTCATTTGAAATGCATGAAATTTCTGGCATGCATGACAATGCATTTCTGACAAGCATGACAAGTTCCATTCAGAAAATTGGAATACTGAAAACAACCTTCCTATATAGTATGAATTGGCAATTAGGAATGGTAATGGATGAAATAATAATTAGCAACTTATAATGGCAATATTAGTGACATTAGAAAAAATGTCACATTAGAGTAAATTTAACAGAGTTTACTCTAGAGCTAATGAATGTCTATTGCACTATTTCTTAGCAGCATTTTTTTTTTTTGCTGCTGTAGAAATTTCTACAACTGTAGAAATATGAACACTAATCATGTAAAGAAAATAAAGGCATTCAGATTTCAAGATTTCCATCCTAATGAATTGGCACTTTCTAGAGAAAATCAAATAACATGCCACCTTTCAGTAACTACTCTAAAGTATGTAATAAATAGGTAGTTAGATTCATTCAGTAAAATTCTAACACACGTCTACGTGAATTTTGACATTGACATAAAAACAGCTATTCTTGCTCTATTATTCAAAATTGTTCAAAGTCTTGAACAAGTACCATTGGGTTATTTTGACATTGAACTGCCATTAAAAAAAAATAAAATAATAAGAATAAATAATAATAATAATAATTAAAAAAAAAAAACAATAAAAAAACCTTTACGACTGAGAAAAAACAGTAGTAAACAATTTTATTATCATCAACACAAAAAATATGAAAAAGCATGTTAGTCTTTCTCTAAGGTCACTAAAAGGATTAAACTAATAATTAAAATCAAAGATCCTTTGTTCCACAGTAGCTGTCTCTCCAGAGTAACAAATCTCCCACAAATGTTTTAAGAACTCATGAAACTATTCATCAGAAAATAATTGGAAACCTAAAAATAAATAAAGTAATAGATTTAATTTTCAGTTGCCCAATGCTTCCAACTTCATTTTTTAAAAATCTTTATTGATGTTTTACAGATGTCTTTGATAGAAATTGGGAATTGGAATTCATTTTAAGATAGTAACACAATATACACAATCGCGA